>NC_142461.1:51625000-52875000 GCF_049115385.1 Moschus berezovskii
CTATTCCATGAGCTCTGTTAATCACTGACTTATTCAATGTATCCTCTGTATCCAACCCTGGCCACTTAGAAAAATAGAGCTTGAACTTTTAGAATGTCATACAGTTCCTAAGGGTTTACTTTACCTTTCCAGATTGTTCTAAAGTGCTCCCAAATTCTGAATTTGCAATCATCCATTTTTTTCCCCTCTGAAACTATTCTCCCATAGGTGTTAGAGTGGAAAGAAATCAGATTAAATTTTTCATAGTCTAGTGATTCACCTGGAGGTAGTTGGATCTTTCTTTTAACAAACAATGCTTATTAACTCAAATCTCTATTTGATGACGTGAATCATAATGAAATGACCAATTTCTGACATTCTGGACAAAAGCAGAGTGACAACGTAATTTATGACTGTTCATCTTTAAGGTCTAATTTTCCAAGCTGTTTCTGCTTCTTGCACTTTAATTCTGCTCTTTCAAACTTATGTCACCCCTGCATTTCCAAAGTGACTACTGATTAGGAATAGGTGAGGTGGGGGAGGGGAAGAATAACCACAATTAGGGTTGATTTTTCCACAGGAATTGGACCTACAAAGGTTTATGATAAGGAGGTGTACAGTATTCTCACATATAGGCTCTAAGTGCAGTGTGCTTGAGACTTTAATTAAATTGCCCTGTAATTTGCCTTTAGCCAGTCTTTTTTATCTTTCAGTGTGTCACACAAGGCGTTACACCAAACTCAACCAACGTCTGCCTGTGACAGGTAAATTTGATGTCAGACAGTATAAAATTTCTAAACACTGATATATTTGAAATCTTGTCCTTCCTATGCATAGGTAAGTACTGTTGGCAGTACTGTTGGAAGTACTGTTCCAAAGTACCGTTGGAAGCAGTATTTAAGATAATAACAAAACCAGCTGGTAAACAGTCTGTTTCTCACAGTGGTGGCAAGGACCAACCCATATTTATTTTAGTACTGATCCTGATTTTGTGTTTCTTCAATTGGAGTCATTACCCATGTTCTGAAAGCAGCCCTGATTTTTACAGACTGGAGTATCTATTTTTCCTGTTCTGGGAGTACTGTGAAAAATTAAGCCTTAAATATGGCTTTTTAGAAGCTAGTTTGTTTAGCAGTTGAAGAAACATGTTTTTAGTTATATTGACAGTTTGTTTTCTTTTTAGTCATTTTGTTGTACAAATCTGTGTAGATTGAAGGAGACTATATTACCTTGGGAGTTAGTGGCTTTGTTAAGTTAGTATTTGCCATTTCAAAAACTCCCCCATTTAGTTGTGAGGAGCTTTGTGGCAGTTGAAATAGAATTTTATTTTGGTATCTCAGACTTGTAGCAAGATGGTTTTACCCTAAAATGATTGGAAGCAAGAAAAGCACAAAAAGTGCCCTGTTCATCCCGGTTAACCCTACCCAGCCAGGTGGAGCCACCAGAGGAGGCAAAGTGGGCACCATCTTGTTTCAAAGTAGGGACTGACGATGGAAATGCTGTCTGAAGCTGAGGCGGGGGGTTGTGTTAGTAGGCTCTTGGGAGCTACTTTTAGCTCTTTGAAAAATTTATATCTCCGAGCCCCAAATCTCCTTCCTGCGTCACAGCAGCTGGCCTACATTCCCCAGAATATGCAGCCTCTCTTCTGATATTTATGGGAAGTGGAGTGAGGCGTAGGAGAATAGGAGAGGATTTAGCCATCATTTCAACCCCTGTTCCATTTCTAAGGCTGCAAAGATTCTTCTGTGGTCTTTGAGTGTATTATTTAAAGAAGAGAAAAGTAACAGATGCTCCCATGATGTTTCACACTCCCTGAACTGAGATCTCAGAATATGTTGCCACTAATAATTTATTCCTGTTTATTAATACTGACATATGAGTGGTTAGTGTGTGTGGTAGGGAAGAGCTGAATAATTTAAGAACAAAGCAGAGTAAAGATTTTTTATGGCATGACAGGAGGCCCTGACACATATTGAAGACTCATTTATAGCCAGACTGAACCTTTCCTGTGGTCAGGAAATACACCTGGGAAGTAGGAGAATAAATAGCTGGATATTAACATTTGTACGTACTCTTTTCAATTGTCTGATCTCGTTTAGTCTAGGACACAGAGAGGGGACTTGTTAGCAGGTTCATATTATCAGTGAAAGCAAATGAAATCAGAATTCTGGGAATAGTGTGCGATAGTAAATCAAGGAGCAAGAATAAAGAAATAAACATAATCCCCTGACCAGCTGATAACTCATGAACAGTATCAAGATAGCAGATGCACTGGGTTAGACAGTTCATGGGAATAAATGAACAGATATAGATTATGTACAATAATCATTTTACACGAGGCTAGTATTCTATTTCAGCCTAAAGCAAAATTTGGTTTCTTGTTCTTCATGCAAAGTAAAAATGGAAGAGACTGTAAAGGTTTCATCTGAGCCTTTTCATTAAATTCTGGAATCTAACTATTGACATTATACTGTTTGATAGTAGGGTGAGCTGAGCCAGAAACAAGGCAGCCTAATTTAAGGTGACAGTAACAGACTACTTGGGCTTCCCTGGTGGCTCAGTGGTAAAGAATTTGCCCGCCAACGCAATAGATGTGGGTTTGATCCCTGGGTTGTTGGGAAGATCTGGAGAAGGCAATGGCAACCCACTCCAGTATTCTCGCCTGGGAAATCCCTTGGACTTGGCAGTTTAACTTTTCTCAAAATATGTGGTGGTTGGGAAAAATTATATAACATATATTTTCCTCCAAGGGGAGCCTGGTGGGCTACAGTACATGGGTTCACAAAAGAGTCAGACACAACACAACAACTGAAAAACAAAACAGATTAACTTGCCTAATTAAACCCATTACTAATGGAAAATCAAGAATGAAATTATATCTGTTTATTCCTTTTCTGGTGCCAGGACAAGGATACATACAATCTTGCTGAAATTAAGGAATAGGAGCCTTTCTGTCTCATAACCTGCACGTTAAAGGTGGAAAGGGAAGTAAGATACAAGGTGAGAAAAGGAAGAGAGACGAATTGTCTCTTGGGTGCTGTGATTCAGAATAATTTAAAAAGCAATTTTTATGTCTGGTGGTTGAGGCTGCTTCATATTATGGCAGGGCCATGTCAATGATAGACACCAGTGTGCTAGAAGCATAGCATTTTGGAAGCAAATAGAGGCCATTGATTGGTAATTCCCAGCCGATGTAGGGAGCTTGCTCACAGTTTCTCTAGGGAGGGGTTCAGTTCAGTTCAGTTCAGTTCAGTCACTCAGTCGTGTCCGACTCTTTGTGACCCCATGAATCACAGCACGCCAGGCCTCCCTGTCCATCACCAACTCCCGGAGTTCACTCAAACTCATGTCCATCGAGTCAGTGATGCCATCCAGTCATCTCATTCTCTGTCGTCCCCGTCTCCTCCCACCCCCAATCCTTCCTAGCATCAGAGTCTTTTCCAGTGAGTCAACTCGTCGCATGAGGTGGCCAAAGTATTGCAGTTTCAGCTTTAGCATCAGTCCTTCCAATGAACACCCAGGATTGATCTCCTTTAGAATGGACTGGTTGGATCTCCTTGCAGTACAAGGGACTCTCAAGAGTCTTCTCCAACACCACAGTTCAAAAGCATCAATTCTTTGGCGATCAGCTTTCTTCACAGTCCAACTCTCACATCCATACATGACCACGGGAAAAACCATAGCTTTGACTAGATGGACCTTTTTTGGCAAAGTAATGTCTCTGCTTTTTAATACGCTATCTAGGTTGGTCATAACTTTCCAAGGAGTAAGCGTCTTTTAATTTCCTGGCTGCAATCAGCATCTGCAGTGATTTTGGAGCCCAAAAAAATAAAGTCTGACACTGTTTCCCCATCTATTTCCCATGAAAAGATGGGACCAGATGCCATGATCTTTGTTTTCTGAATGTTGAGCTTCAAGCCAACCTTTTCACTCTCCTCTTTCACTTTCATCAAGAGGCTTTTGAGTTCCTCTTCACTTTCTGCCATAAGGGTAGTGTCATCTGCATATCTGAGGTTATTGATATTTCTCCTGGCAATCTTGATTCCAGCTTGTGCTTCTTCCAGCCCAGCATTCCTCATGATGTACTCTGCATAGGTGGCATCAGTTTGGACATTTTCACAACATTACAATTTATTTGTTTACCAAAAGATTGACCAGCCTCCCAGTTCCTGGTTTCCAGGAAGAATTAAAACATACTAGTGAAGCATCATATCTTAGTCTCCAGACTAACTTGGTTAAGATGCAGTTGAAGGTCTATTCAAGATAAAAGAAATAGTAAGGAGGCATCCCAGTTGGGTTTGTCTCCACACCAGGTATGCTATGGGCCTGAAAAAATTATAGCTAAAAAAATATATGTTATCCACCTTTTTTAACCTCTACATATTTTGAATGTATTTTTTTTTTAAAACAAGATGTTTTGGGGAGTAGTCTAGACAGGAGGGTTCACTCAGTTCAGTTCAGTCGCTTAGTCATGTCCGAAGCTGTGCCAAATTTACCAAACTCATCTCTGCTTCTTCCTCTCTCTCTTGTTTTTCTCCTGTTTGTCCTCCTATCTTTTCCTTCTCTTTATTAGTGTTACTATAAGTAAAACAAAGTGTGGAGATATATGTAGATTATAGCAAGATAATGGCATTGTGGCCAAGACGGAGGGATGTGACCTGGGTCATAATGATAGGTGCCTGACACAGTACTAGGTGTTGCCAATGTAGTGATAAACACGTCAGAAGTGGCCCCTCCACCAGGAGCTTATAATGTATCTAAGGAAAGAGACTATTACAAAACAAAGGTCAGTAAATATGATGTAATGATGAGACGGCTGTAGGGTCTTCTGTTGGATCTGATGAGCACAAAGGGAGGATTTCTCCAAAAACGATGATCCTTAAACAGCTATCTGGAGCTAGGTTAATGTTAAGAAGCTGTCGAGTGTTCCAGGTACAAGGATTAGCATGTGTGAAGACTCAGAATTGAGAGAGAATGTTTCTTCATAGACTCAAAAAACATTCAACTTAGTAAGGCGTTTCTAAGGTAGAAGCTAAGCTGTTGTAACAGAGTCAGCCCATGTTACGGTAGCTCAGACAAGCTCTGCTCTGAAGGTCATTTTGGAACTCAGGTTTTTTTTTTCTTGATCAGTCACTTCACCAATGAAAAACTATTTTTGGAGTCCCTTCTATTTAGTGAACTACTGTGTACAGAGTTTCTCAGAGTTAGAAAGAAGTCTGCTATTGGAATACATGTCAAGGGGAATGGAAGCTGGTCTTAAGATCCAGGGATAATCTCTCGAAGGAAGTGAGAACTGAAATAAAAGTTGACCAGATGAAGGTTAGAAGTTGGAAAGTTCCAGGCAGAGGGAAGAACATATGCACAGAACTCATGGTAAGAGGAAATATGGTATATTTAAGGAATTGAAAAACACTGACTGTAGTTGGTTAGCAAATAATTTCAGGTGTTTACAACAGAGAGGCCACAAATTATAATAACTCAAGCAAGGCTGAAGTTTATATACCTTCCATAGAATGGTCAGGATTTTGTACAGTAGCTTCTAGAGGAGGGTGGATACCTGAATAGGGTCTTGGTAATGCTAAGAGGAGTGAGTTCTTGATTTTGGGAACTTGGACTATTAACTATATATCTCATCATCTCACTGTATTTTAAAGTATATTACAGGACAGCTTCACAAACTATGATAAGGAATTCAGGAATTCACAAATAAGGTATTTGTGAAACCCATGGAAGGCAGGGAATTAAGTTTGTAATTTGAAAAGGTGGCTCTGGCTTTAATGCTCTGAATGAATATGTGGGCAAGATGGAAGGCTGGGAGTCTGGTAGGCTATTGCAGTAATTCAAGTGAGAAAGGATGTGGTGATATGGACTCTGTAGGGATGGATATCTATTAGACATAGTGTAGTTAATAGGCAGGATATCATGGAGGAGAGTTTAGCAGAAATTAACTATTTTAATCTGTTGCTATCCAGGCCTGAAATTCATAGCATTATATAAATCCCCCAAAGTTTAAATGTTCATAATTTTATTTAATGAGAACTTGCAAAGTCCAGTATTTACTAGAGCTTAAGAATAGGAAAACGAAATGAATAAAGCAGGCCTGTTATAATGGTTGGAGGTTATAGGGATAGCACATGTCCTCTCTGAAGGGGACACGTCTGTTCAGTTCCAAGTGTTGCCATTTGTCATTGTTGCCAGATCTAATTTTTCCCCTTTTTCCTAAAGACTCTTGGATCATTATACAAAATTGTCTCTTTTTTAAATGTTGACATCTAAGTACAAATTAAACAAACAAACACGCAAAGTACTGTGCTGACTAAGATCGTAAGGACCAAGCAGAAAATATCTGTAAACAGGATTTGGTTTGTACTGATTCATTTTAGTGCTTAGTTCTTAAAAACTATATTAGTTGGTGTAGGGTAGGCTGCTGTAACAAAGAAATCCAATAAAATAGTGGCCAAAAGAACAGAGATGTTTGTTTTTCATTTGACAGTTCCAGTTCGTTTGGACAGGTGGCTGGACATCATTGGTCTTCATGATCATTTAGGTTCTTCCCAAATTGTTTTTCTGCCATCCCCAAGTGTAGTGTTGTTCATCTGTGTGGTTAAATTTGGGTCATCATGCCTGGATTCCAGTCCTCATAAAGAAAGAAAGAGAGCATGAATGGGGCATGCCCATTGTCTTAAATCTGGCTATGTAAACTCTTTGAATTTATGTATATATTTTCCTAGCATACTTCCCTATTAATTTTTTAATCCTTTTAAACTTTTGAACCTAGCATCTGGGTTATTATTTATTTGACAGATATCGAAATGAGGTTCAAATAGGTTGTGACTTGCCCAAGATCATAAAGAGAATTATTATTAGTGGCAGGACTAGAATATATCTTGGCTGAGTTTTTAATAATAATAAAATGCCTTTTAGATGTATTTATAATAAATATTTAAAATAAAACTCAACTTGTTTGAGTTCCTATTACCAAATAAAATTTAGTCATTTGTTAAAGAAATGTGATGAGAAATGGCAAAAATACGTAATTTTCCTCCTGGATGTGTTATCATATTCCCTTTCAAATTACCATTCTTAATCACTCCTGGCATCAGATGAGGGGAATCCACAAAAGCCAACAGCCAGTTGAATGCTTAGAATGATGGTTTTGCTTTGGCAGTACCAGAAAATTCTTTTGTCTTAAATGTTACAGTTTAATTATGTGCAGGAACATTGATTCCTTATGGTGTGATTTCTGCATGTGGTTGTAACCCTCAACCTCATTTCAATTTTTATTTCTGAGAAAACTCTTAGAGAGTGTCTTGGCTAGAGTTGTTCTCATTAGTCAAATCAGTCTTCTAGTTCTGGGTAACCACAACTGCCTGCACAGATAAGTAATATCTTATCCCACCGTTTTTGCGGAATTTCACTAACACAGATCAGAGAAACAACAGAGTTTCTAGATACTTGACTGTCCTCTTTCATTTTTACTCAAGTCATTGAATGAAACACTTAAATAGTGAATTTGGAGTTCCGGAGAAGAATGAAAAGTTGTAGGAATATGGAATTCTCTCTTTTCTGACTTATTAGAATTAGGAAAAGAACCAGGCATGACCACATAATTGTGACTGCTCTGATGAAGAGTGGGCAGAACAATGAAGCAGTGATGTGTTGACAATGCCTTGGATGTGCACAATAGAAAAGCCTTCTTTTTTGTTTTGTTTTGTTTTGCTTTTTGAAGGAGCATCATGTTCTGGTCAGTGGAGCCTAGAATTATAATGCTAGGATACCAGGGTTCTAGTATTGGTGTTTTTGCCACTGACTCTCCACACTGACTTTGGAAATCTGTCAGCTTGTGGTTGCCTCAGGCAGCAAGTTTTTTTAAATGGGGGAGGGTGACTGTGTTCTGCCTCCCATAGAGAGGAAAAGATGGTGATAATGTTGATTTTATGTAATTAAAAAGTAATATGCTTAACTTTGTTTTCCATTAATTAGTCAATTTCCAATCATGTAGGCACCAATATTACCTTAATATTTAATTAATTGCTTGGTAATACATTGGATCATTTAAAGTGATTTATTTAAAAGTCTTATGTCATTTTTATTAGGGAAAATTTGGCATATACATCTCCTTAAGATGTAGGTGAACATTAATCAAAGATACCATCAGTTTCATCATCAACATCTTTTGAGCCCTTGCTGTGGGACTCATTTTTTAGAAGAGGAAAATGAAACTTTGAGAGGAAGGTAATTCACTCAACGTTTTATGGTCTCTATAAACAATAAATTAAGGAATCTTTATCAATATTTTTTTAAAAAGTTGACATACTAAAAAGTGGAAGCCTGAGAGTTGTCATGTCCTTGAACTTTCTTTAAGTATTAGGGGACTGCATGTGAAATTTTAACCTGGACATAAAGATCATTTGATGTTTCTTAAAAATTTCCACTGAAATACTTCTATGAGAATTGTAAACTCCCGGAAGCTTGAAGCACAGTTCAAAGTGTGTTGAGAGTGTGAAGTTTCTCTGAAAGGCATTGTTTTTAATATTCATGCAGATATAGCATTCTAGTTTATACATACTTCTTATTTTTAACATAGAAATACTGTTTTGCATTACTTCACTTCAAGTAAACTTAGACATTCTGAGAAAATTTTCCTGGCATTCATAGTGCTCTTAGCATTGCCTCAAGTCTTCTAGGTGAGCTTCCAAGTTTGGTAAAAGCAACTTCACATTGTGGACAGTGATTGGGTTAAAAATGAAAGGGTTGAAATAATTCACTAATATTCATATATACGTTTCTGAAACATTGTGAAGAGAATATTTTATAATTATCTCTGTTAGATGTTTTCCGTATAAAATCAGTTGTGAGTTGGCAGCTAATCGTGGGTTTTTCTTTCTGGTGTTCACTTGTCACAGTAGTGGTCAGATAGAAGGGAGACTGGAGGAGATTGGAGAAAGTGCTTTGAAGTGACAGGTTTGGGTATCATTCTGTCCCACTGCTTTGTGAGCTTGGGCCAGTTAATATTTTACCTACAAGAGAATGTCAATTCTCCACATGTAAAATGGAACGGTAACATATAATCTACTGCATTAGATGGCTGGGAAGATGAAATCAGGCTTTTCTTCTTGCCCTTATTCATTCCTGTCCAGTGTGTTCATATGCCCCATGTTCATTGGATTTTGGCAGAAGTATGAGCAGCGTTAAGGAATGGTTGAGAAACTTGCTTTATTGTATACTCTCAACTGTAGATCCTAAAACCATACTGTTCTATGTTTTAGCTAGTTTTGTGCTGCCCTCAGTGTGTTTTCTGACCTTATAATTTTTTCTTATCTGTGGTGAATTATTAGTCATGTATTTCCTCCTGTGAGACCTGATTGAATTTCCTCAGACCTACCTGTCTCCTTGTCTCTGTTCTGCTTTCTTACTGGACATGGATGCACATCCACCATTAAAAGCTACAGTTGAAAAAGCTGTATTGAGTATTGTATTACAAAACAATCTAAGCTATTCTGGTTATGTACATCTATTAGATTTATTTGTAAAACATCACTAACTTCCAATACTTAGGAGTAGCTTTCTTACTGGGTAATAATGAAAGCAAGTTTCAGACTTCATTCCATTGCACATAAAGATGTTTGTTAGCAAGAATGTACAAAAGAACTGTACAACATGTTCTGTAAGCTCTGTGAATTCCCAGCAGTCTCTCATTTTTTGGTGATTTTTAGTTGTACTTTGCATGATAGGTTTTCCCGGGGTCTATTGAAACAATATTCTAGCAAGAATACTTTGTTAGCTAGCTACCTACTCTTGGATATGGACAGGAATCTGGTGGAACAGAGGCTATCCATAGGACCTTGTAGATTAAGGTGCTAGTCTTAATGTCATGGTCTATAAGCTCATAGGTTTTTATTTTTGGTAATGTTAATAATTTGACATTTATAGGAAAATTGCAAAGATAATACAGAGTTTTCATATTCCCCTTATCTGATTTCTCCTTTTGTTAACCTTCCACATTACTATGATCTAGTTGTTAAAGAAGTGAAGTAAAGTGAAAGTTGCTTAGTCGTGTCTAACTCTCTGCAACCCCATGGACTATACAGTCCAGTCCATGGAATTCTCTAGGCCAGAATACTGGCGTGGGTAGCTTTTCCCTTCTCCAGGGGATCTTCCCAGCCCAGGATCACACCCAGATCTCCCGCATTGCAGGTGGATTCTTTACCAGCTGAGTCACAAGGGAAGCCCAAGAATACTGGAGTGGGTAGCCTATCCCTTTGCCAGTGGATCTTCCCAACCCAAGAATCGAACTGGGGTCTCCTGCATTGCAGGTAGATTCTTTACCAGGGATTGAGTATGAACACTGGCATATCAGTGTTAACTAAACTCCAGACTTTCTCCCACTGATATCCTGTTCTAGTTCTAGAATCCAATCCAGAATACCACACTGCACTTAATCATTATATTTTTGAACTCATCTTCATCTTCACTAATTTGACAGTGGAATCTTGTCTCTAACATCTTAAGACCTATGATAGAAATTACTGGTTTTGATTGGAGAAGAAGGTAGAGTGCTTCTTTTGAGTCAGTGTCAGTTGACTGCCGTAAGAGTGTACAGTCCCAATTAGGATGGGAGATTAAAGTTAACACACACATACACTTCATATTGCTCTGCTGTAGTATTTAAAAGTAAATTCTAGATAATATTACACTTAGCTTATGCTCAAGTTTGCTTATTGGTGAGAAGAAATCTTTAGTTCTTTTTAAAAATTATAAAAATTTCCACCCGAATTATAAAAAGTAGTATTTTTTTCACTTGTAAGACTTATGGAAAATGTATAAGAGCGTAAAAAAGTAAATATGCCTAATTCACATAATTCTCATCATTCTGACCTTCTTGGCTTGAATGTAAAATTTTTCCTTCAATCCAACTACTCCCGACACTGGTGTAAAACAAGGAAACTGTCAGAATACCTGTGGTCTGTGAATCTGCATCTGTCTTTCTCTGAGTGTTTCAGGGAAGCTTTTGCCTTTTTGCCATCAGGAGTGGGCTGGGTTGATCTCAAGAAGTGAGGAGCAATCAGACAAAATGCTTCCTAGCATAAATTTCTCCTTTTTTAAAGCAGAGTTTATTGTGGGATTTTACACTCATGTGTTTTCAAGACATAAGAAAGTGCATAAATGTTCTTCAGAACATAGACTGGTTAAGATGCAGATGTCACAGCTGAACCAAACTGCTGATAATCTTTCTTTCCTGTTTGTTTGGTTTTTGAGGGAAGGTGGTACAGTTGTTGAGTTACTGATAGGGAGTTATGGGAGAAATTGTTGATAGTGATTTTGCATGTCTGCTATGCTGGTGAACCTGTGAAAGTGGACCTGGGTGGCAGAGAAAAGTCAGTTTCACATGAAGTGGGAGTTTTAATCCTGAATCCACCACCTGCTAAGGGTTTGAGAACAGACAGGGACTTAGCCTCTTCCCACCTTATTCCCTCTCCCTACTCTGGTATTCTTGCCTGTAGAATCCCATGGACAGAGGAGCCTGGCGGACTGCACAGCCCATGGGGTCGCAAAGAGTAGGACATGGCTGAGCATCTGAGCATAGCACAGGGATAATGATAAATGCCTCACAAGACTGAAGGCTGCATTAACTGAGGTGGTGTATAAAGCACTTATGTAAATTACTGATATTAAATATGTTTTCTGTTTCTTTTTAATGGTTGTAAATGGAATCAGTCCTAGTCCCGAGGCAGACATCTGTTGGGCTCCTTCTCTGTGCCTAAGATATGGGCATGGCACTAGGGACACAGAGAAGTGACATATCCTGGTATTCAAGGTGCTGCATGGAGTAGTGGAGACATGGGACACTATGGGACAGGCAGAGTGGGAAGACTGTGGGGAGCCAGAGAGGCATGACCAGGAGAGGCAGAAATTCAGAGAGGACAACCAGGTAGGCAGGAAGGCAGCAGGCAACAAACTAAGGTTCGTCTGACTTTACTAAGTGAGAATTCTCTAAGGGAGTTCTCTGAGATGATACGCAGAAGCCTTTTGTTTTAAAGTAAGCCATTATCATTTCGGTCTTAAATTTGGTTTTAATTTAAGGAAATTTAATTTAAAAGGTAGTGCTGTATCATTATTACATGATTAAGAGAAAGTAATTGTAGCAATGAAACAAGGTAATTAACAAATGAAATGAAAACAAAACAATGAATGAAATTGTTTTGAAAACAAATGAAAGGTAAAAACAAAACAAGGCAATTAACTTCTAGTCTGACACTGATACCTGCCAAATATTCTAAAGCCAACTTTATGCTCCTTGTTAAAATGGGAGATGAGCAAGTGTTGATTTATTCACGGCATCAAAGAGAGACTTTATTTCAGGAGAACTATTGGAATTTGTTGTTGTTGTTCAGTTGCTCAGTCGTGTCTGACTGTGTGACCCCATGGACTGCAGCACACCAGGCTTCCCTGTCCCTCACCGTCTCCGGGAGCTTGCTCAAACTCATGTCCATTGAGTCGGGGATGCCATCCAACCATCTCATCCTCTGTTGTCCCCTTCTCCTCCTGCCTCAATCTTTCCAGCATCAGGGCCTTTTCCAATAAGTTGGCTCATCACATCTGGTGGCTGAAGTATTGGAGCTTCAGCTACAGCGTCAGTCCTTCCAGTGAGTATCCAGGATTGATTGCCTTTTGGATTGACTTGATCTCCTTGCAGTCCAAGGGACTCTCAAGAGTCTTCTCCAACACCACAGTTCAAAAGCATCAATTCTTTGGTGCTCAGCTTTCTTTATGGTCCAACTCTCACATCCATACATGACTACTGGAAAAACCATGGCTTTGACTAAATGGGCCTTTAAAATTGTTCTGTTGTATGTGGGTCAATGTAGTCCAAAAGTACTTCAAAATAAATAGCATGATCCCTGCCTAATTTTCTTCTTAGAGCCTATTATTTCAGGTGGGGCTTCCCTATAGCTCAGATGGTAACGAATCTGCCTGCAGTGCAAGAGACCTGGGTTCAATCCCCAGGTTGGGAAGATCCCCTGGAGAAGGGAATGGCAACCCACTCCAGTATTCTTGCCTGGAGAATCCCACAGACAGAGGGACCTGGTGGACTACAGTCCATGGGGTCACAAGGAGTTGGATACTTCTACATAGGGAATAAACACCTCAGTATCAGTTATTTAGAACTTCAAGTATTACTACAGAAATCCACACCAGAGAATTTCATTACCCTAATGGATGTTGGGAATAATTTTTCATCCATGAAATGAATGCCTTTTGTATAAATGAGCTATGGGAAGCCTGGGAGTCACCACTGGGTCAGGGACCCCAGGATACTGGTTTGTCCTGCCATCAAGATGCCCTGATGTCTTTCCGGGAGTGTCTTTTGTCGTAGTTGGTAGTAGGATGTACAGAAGGAGAACGTGGGACTTCCTTGAATTACAAAACAGGTCTGGTGCCTGCTCAGTAGTAAGTGTACCTCTGGCTTAATTTAGTTTGTGACTTGATTTTATAACATATTCCCTGGCAAGAAGCTCATGAGGAATGGAATATATAGCTTGTACCTAGCTTAACCGATTCTTACTAAAAGGCTCCAGTCTTTTCCAAACAGGGCATCTTGAAGAAATTTTCTTACTTTCTGGTTCAGTGTAATTTGATTCCTAGTCTATTACCAAGCAGCACATCCCAAATTTTAGAAAAGATAGCCTTTGGGAAAGCTATATTTGCATAATTCTGGCTTATTTTTCTAGCAGTCTGGGGTTAGGTCAATATTTCTCAAATTATCTGTGCAGAAGGGTCAGTTCCTCTTTTTTTTAAGATTTTAATTGTCAATACATTATGGGCTGATACTATGAATTACTAACTAGCAAAATAAAACAGGAACCATACATATAAAATATAAGCCCAAACTTTTTATTATTAGATTCACCAGACAAAATGACGTTTCAGTAAACAATAGCAAACATAGCATAGGAAAAAAAGAAGAAAATTACAAAAATTACAGGGCTGATGACATGCTACTCGTAAGGCATAATGTCTACCTAAAGTGTTTTCGGCTTTGATTTGATAACACTCATAGTAGAGAAACCATTTTTGAAAGCCTGTCTTGACAGGAAAGGAAGACTAGATTTTTAAAGCAATTTTAGCAAGCTCAGGATATTTATTTAAACCTTTTATCCAAAGTGAAGCAAGTCATCCTATTATTTTCAAACTAATCTTCCATCTTTTATCAGTCACTGATTTCAGCAATTCTGTAGTAAATAATTTGCCTCTTGAAGAAAGAAATGATTTCTGAGTTTTATACACTGTTGGGTTATAGTTGATGACAAACGTGAAAGTGCTAATATGTTGTGATGTAGACCTCGTGTATATTTCTGGCATGCAGCTTGTGCCACACGTGACCCTGCCTGTTAGTTTGATGGTACTCTAACTGGTCTATGACTTGTCCAACGAGAAGAGTCAGGCTTCAGCAATACGTGAACTGTGAACTTCCAGATGTTCAAGCTGGTTTTAGAAAAGGCAGAGGAACCAGAAATCAAATTGCCAACATCCGCTGGATCATGGAAAAAGCAAGAGAGTTCCAGAAAAACATCTATTTCTGCTTTATTGACTATGCCAAAGCCTTTGACTGTGTGGATCACAATAAACTGTGGAAAATTCTGAAAGATGTGGGAATACCAGACCACCTGACCTGCTTCTTGAGAAACCTGTATGCAGGTTAGGAAGCAACAGTTAGAACTGGACATGGAACAACAGACTGGTTCCAAATAGGAAAAGGAGTACGTCAAGGTTGTATATTGTCACCTTGCTTATTTAACTTCTATGCAGAGTACATTATGAGAAACGCTGGACTGGAAGAAGCACAAGCTGGAATCAGGATTGCCGGAAGAAATATCAATAACCTCAGATATGCAGATGACACCACCCTTATGGCAAAAAGTGAAGAAGAACTAAAGAGCCTCTTGATGAAAGTGAAAGAGGAGAGTGAAAAAGTTGGCTTGAAGCTCAACATTCAGAAAATTAAGATGATGGCATCTGGTCCCACTTCATGGCAAATAGATGGGGAAATAGTGGAAACAGTGTCAGACTTTATTCTTTTGGGCTTCAAAATCACCGCGGATGCTGATTGCAGCCATGAAATTAAAAGACGCTTGCTCCTTGGAAGGAAAGTTATGACCAACCTAGATAGTATATTAAAAAGCAGAGACATTACTTTGCCAACCAAAGTCCCTCTAGTCAAGGCTATGGTTTTTCCCCTGGTCATGTATGGATGTGAGAGTTGGACTGTGAAGAAAGCTGATTGCCGAAGAATTGATGCTTTTGAACTGTGATGTTGGAGAAGACTCTTGAGAGTCCCTTGGACTGCAAGGAGATCCAACCAGTCCATTCTAAAGGAGATCGGTCCTGGGTGTTCATTGGAAGGACTGATGCTGAAGCTGAAACTCCAATTCTTTGGCCACCTCATGCGAAGAGCTGACTCACTGGAAAAGACTCTGATGCTGGGAGGGATTGGGGGTGGGAGGAGAAGGGGACGACAAAGAATGAGATGGCTGGATGGCATCACCGACTTGATGGACATGAGTTTGAGTGAACTTCGGGATTTGGTTCAATGAGGAACAGGGAGGCCTGGCGTGCTGTGATTCATGGGGTCACAAGGAGTCGGACACGACTGAGTGACTGAACTGAACTGAACGAGAAAAGTCCACTGACTACAAGCTTGGATGTCAGGACAGTGTCAAGATACTAGAAAAGTTTCTAACTGCTTACTTCCATTTTTGTACTTATTTCATAGACCAGTAGCAAACCATTGGCCAATAGTCCTCAAGTATTATTCTTGAATAATATACATTTTTCAAATCTTATTCTATCTCTCTATTGTATGATTTATTTTTTCTCTTCCTCTGTGCCTATCCAAATCCTCCTTGGTAAGCCAGTCTCTCAGAATCTCATTTCTGTGACTTCTTACTATGTTAACTTGTTCTATACATTCAGATTTAATTATGTACTGGTGTTCATTGTCTTCTAATTGTTCTTTTGCGACTATTTTCTTATCCACAGTATTATAAGCACTCTGAGAATGGAGATTTAGCATTGTGCTGAAAATGCTTATTAAGTATTCTTTAGGTGGACTGCTATAAGGGGTCAAAAGCAACAACCATTTGGTAGACTTGAACATTTAAAGACAGCACAGTTTACATATAAAGTATAGAACGATGTGAGATATGCTGTTATATCTTCAGTGTTATCTATGCTTAAAATATGTATGAAGTGTTTAGATTTAAAGAACAAAGGTGAAATGGGTAAAAGGGGGCAAAGGTACAGACTAGCACTTACAAGTCTTGGGTGTGTAGTGTACAGCATGTGACTGTAGTTAATAGTGCTGTAACGTGTATTTGGAAGTTGCTAAGTTGACTATGCCAAAGCCTTTGACTGTGTGGATCACAATAAACTGTGGAATATTCTGAAAGAGATGGGAATCCCAGACCACCTGACCTGCCTCTTGAGAAACCTGTATGCAGGTCAGGAAGCAACAGTCAGAACTGGACATGGAACAACCGACTGGTTCCAAATAGGAAAAGGTGTACGTCAAGGTTGTATATTGTCACCTTGCTTATTTAACTTATATGCAGAGTACATCATGAGGAACGCTGGGCTGGAAGAAGCACAAGCTGGAATCAAGATTGCCGGGAGAAATATCAATAACCTCAGATATGCAGATGACACCACCCTTATGGCAGAAAGTGAAGAGGAACTCAAAGGCCTCTTGATGAAAGTGAAAGAGGAGAGTGAAAAGGTTGGCTTGAAGCTCAACATTCAGAAAACAAAGATCATGGCATCTGGTCCCATCACTTCATGGGAAATAGATGGAAAAACAGTGGAAACAGTGTCAGACTTTGTTTTTTTGGGCTCCAAAATCACTGCAGATGCTGATTGCAGCCATGAAATTAAAAGACGCTTGCTCCTTGGAAGGAAAGTTATGACCAACCTTGATAGTATATTAAAAAGCAGAGACATTACTTTGCCAACCAAGGTCCGTCTAGTCAAGGCAATGGTTTTTCCCGTGGTCATGTATGGATGTGAGAGTTGGACTGTGAAGAAAGCTGATCGCCGAAGAATCGATGCTTTTGAACTGTGGTGTTGGAGAAGACTCTTGAGAGTCCCTTATACTGCAAGGAGATCCAACCAGTCCATTCTAAAGGAGATCAATCCTGGATGTTCATTGGAGGGACTGATGCTAAAGCTGAAACTCCAATACTTTGGCCACCTCATGCGACGAGTTGACTCACTGGAAAAGACTCTGATGCTGGGAAAGGTTGGGGGCGGGAGGAGAAGGGGACGACGGAGAATGAGATGGCTGGATGGCATCACCGACTCTGTGGACATGAGTTTGAGTGTACTCCGGGAGTTGGTGATGGACAGGGAGGCCTGGCGTGCTGTGATTCATGGGGTCGCGGAGAGTCGGACACGACTGAGCGACTGAACTGAACTGAACTGAAGAGAGTAGATCTGAAAATTTGTAGAACAAAAATTTGTAACTATGTATAGTGATGGATGTTAATTAGACTTCTCCTGATCATTTTGCAATATATGCAGACCTTGAGTCATTATGCTGTCCGCCTGAAACTAATGCTGTTTTTTATGTCAGTTATGTGTCAGTTAAAAAAAGAGAATGAAGGACAATAAGAGTGGAATGGATTGTCTAATAGATTTTGGTTTGTTTTCTTGGTCTGAAACACTGTTAATTGTAGATTAAAAAGTAAAACAAAAAAGTTGAAGATTTAGGAATTTTATATCTAAGTAACATAAAATACCGCAAGAAGGTTGCAGAGTGGTGGTCCTCAAACTTACTTAATTTCGCCCATATTATCTTTAAAAACTGGGATTTGTCACATGAAAAAATCTAAATTTCTAGCATCTTTTTAAAAAAGTTCCTAATGTTTGGCCCCATGGGTGAGAGTGTCAGTTGCTGGCTGCCTGTTTTCCAGGTTTCTACCAGTGTCTTCATAATTCCCATCTTTCTCATGAGGTGTTTTTCTAGCCGGCTTAATTTTCCTTACCTGCCTAGTCCTTTGGGGGTATGGGAGCTTGTGCATACAGAATAATGTATCAGAATCTGTCCTGCTTCACAGATTGTCTAGTGAGCAGACTGTGGTGAGGGAACCAATCAGGTTGCTCTATTAGTGATGTCATAACCCACGTTACCCTGATTTTCAGGGCCTGCTCTGAATGATTGTTGTTCTCTTTACCCTGCCTTTCACACTCCTCCCCCTCTACTCCCCTGCTGACCTTTCTAGAAGCCTTCATGTATCATCCTCTGTCTGCTTGCCTCTTACAGCTTTATTCTTTGAATTATACAGTTTTCTCATGCAGTGCTAACCTTACAAAACAGTGTCGTCCTTATTCTGACATAGTCTTTCCTGTTTGTTTCTTCAATTGCACTTATACTTTGTAATCATAAACTTATGTATGTGCTTACTTATTTAATACCAAGTTGTAAGCTCTATGACTGGCCGTCTATACTTGTTCATCACGGGGTTTTCAACCACTGCTATTGTGTGTGGCATGTATCAGGCACTCACGTATTTGTTGGATAAATGAGATGAAGGTATTGGCGCAGTAGGCTTGAAGGTGGGTTGTGGAGTTAATTTGCACCTCTGCAGTGTGCAATATGGCAGCTAATCCTGCTTTAAAAACCCGTTTCTTTTGAATTATTTCAGAAAATGAATGGAAGTATTGATTGATAAGCTTATTAATTACAGTCTGGTGCTTAGTGATTTCACATTTGGGAATGCAGTAATACTTTAAAATTCTAAAAATAATTTATTTATTGCACCTGTATTATCACAGATCACAGAGTCTAATTTTCAGAGATTTTCAGGAGGATAGGGAAGAAGTTCTTACTACTAATTGCTTTTGGTTACAATTCTGAGGGGAAAAAATAAGTCACTATTAAATTAGTTTCATAATAATTAAAACTGCAGTGCTACATAATAACTACAACTGCTTGTCCATAAGCTCTTTGGGTTTTTTTTGATCATACAATTAAAAAAAATAGGTGCCTAAGTTTTAAAAATATCCCCACATTTGTGGAAAGTACTACTAAAATCCCACTTAAAAATATTTAAAAGTCTTTAGTGTGGAGGGCTGGAAGGGTTTTTTTGTTGTTTTTTTTATATTATGAAGTACTATGTAAGAAAGGGAATCTTTTTTAAAAGAAAATGTTAAAATTCTATTTAACCCTTTAACATTTTCTATATTTAAGCTGGAAACTAATTTAAACATTTAACAATTTATTTTTTGTCCTGATTTTGGAAGAAATATTTCTTAAGAGTAATAACTTGCTATTTGAAAACTCAAGATAAAAATATTCATAAGAAGAAATCCTGTAGGAAATCATGGAGTTCTCTTCAGAGATAGGGAAGACGGAGGAAAAGTGAAAGAAGCAAGTGCTCATTCTCTGATAAGATGTCTTTAGGGGATGAGGGATGGAGGACAAAGAGGCAGAAGGACGAAGATGGAGAGGCTCATTCTGGGGTAATTTACATATCCTCATATACCAGTGGGAGGCTGGGATGAAGGAATTAAATCTGCTGAAGAACCAAAATACTGTTTCTTATTATACCCCCACCTACTCATCCTACACATAACCCTCCACACACACTGATGCTTTTTATAATCCATGAATTTTGAAAGTCAAAACAGTTCACACTCGTCAGCTGCAGTGAGAATCCAGTAGCTTTCTTTTTCAGGCTCTTCAATTGTGATCTTGTAGAAAATGTTTACTGGTTTAGTTTTATAATTTGTATTTTAGCTGCACCACAGGGAAGGGTGGAGATATTTAGCTTGTTTATCTTGAATATCCCCAGAGACTGATGGATGCAAGCTTCTGTGTTTGACACAGGGTGGCTTATTAACTGTTCCTTTCTCCCCTCTGCACTTGTAGTTAAAGAGTCGAAAGCAGGTTAGAAAAAGGAGGTCAGGAGATTTAACAGAAGAAAAGTCAGGTAACATATTTATGTCTCTTTCCATTTTTCAGAAAGCAGTACTCTTTCAGTTGCAGAGGAATAAAAATACCTGCTTATTTAAAGGAGTCCATCTTTTTTCTCCCTGATACCTAAACTGTATAAATGGTGTAAGCAAACAGTACTTAAACCACACTAGCCTATTATAACATTTCCCAGAAGAGTTTAAAATGATGGACCCAGGGCTCCAGGGCATGTTGGAGTCAAAGAGGAATGTTAATGTCAAGGAGAAAAGTAGCTGGACGCACATTTTGGTTGACTTTTCTTAAACCATCTGACCATTCCCTGGTGGTGGAAGAAATGTGTTAACTTTCCTTACTTGTAGTTCCACTGGGGGAAGACAAATCCTCGTGTCCTTTCTCTTGATTATGAGTCTTCAGGTATGTTTAATGTTTAGGTAAGTTTTAGAATTGGTTGTTTGGAATTCAAAATGTGTTTTTTTTCATAGGAATAATGTTTTCATTCAGTGATAGAAATGCAGTGCAATGGAAAGGGTCCTGGAACGTGCAGCCAGATTTTGGAGTTAGATGTTGTATGTCCTCTAAGCCAAGGTTTCTCAACCTCGCTACTATGGATATTTTGGACTGCTTAATTATTTGTCATGGGGGTTGTCCTATGTGTTCATTATTGAGTGTTTATTCCTGGCCTCTATCTACTGTATATAAGTGTCAGTCACTCCAGTCATGACAATCAAAAATGTTCCCAGACATTGCCAAATGTACCCTGGGAGGGGGGCAAAGTCATATATATAAGACCCTCTTAGCCTGTTTTTCTCTCTAAGTTGGGTATGACTTATTTCAAGAGTGATAGTGAATGGTTTTGAATGTGCTTTGTAGTCTATCCATGTGTTTCTATTTGTATATAAACCCATGCACATATATTAAATTTAACATATGCACACATAAATAGATTTCCTAGTGTTGAGCCATTCTTTTATTTCTGGAATAAAATTTATTGATACATTGTTCTTGAAAACAATTTCTGTATTAGATTTTTTAATATGATATTTAAAATGTTTTATACCTAGAGTCATAGGGAGTTTGGCCTGTGGCAGTGTTTCTCCAAATGCAGTTCATGTGCCAACACAAAGTACTGGCAGAACGTGACTTCCTCTTAGGTAGTTTGCAGATGAATATTTAAAAATTGTAATGGGCATGCAGTTATTTTAATTAGTTTTGACAAACGATACAAGTTTTCCATTTATGATAGTGGTGGAAATTTATCTTTTAGAGTCGCCAATCAGTTTAAATAAATGTTGTGATATTTAAATGTACTATAGGTGGTATCTGAATATGTTAAAAGTTGTGAAGATGGTACTGGAGTGATCGAGGTTTGGGAAACACTGGCGTGTGAAGTAGTGTGTGTATATATGTGTGCGTGTAGAGGATGGTGCTGGAGAAGAGGGTAGGGGTGGCAAGGAGAGCTCTGTATGTAGCCTCGTCTGCTTTGTTTTGCGGGTTCTGTGAGGCTCATAAATATTCAGAAGCTTTCCATATAGGGTTTATCAGTTCTTCAAAGGCTAGATAGAGTTCACTTATAAAGCTATTAGAAACATCCTGTTTTTTAGAGGTAGTATTTTTTTTTTTATGACTTTTCAAATTTCTCCCAGAATTATTGGTCTCTGCAGTAGTGTTTATTTTAAAGTGACTTCAGATCATGTTACCTCTTTGTTCTCCTCACAGAACTTGAACAAGTCAAGTAGTTTTTTTTCCCCTTTGACCCATGTGACTCTGTCCTTTCCTGACCACTTCATTAAAAGTTGAACCTCTTTCCTTGTCTCTCTCCACTTGCCATGTTTATTTTTCTTTTGGTCCCTATCACTGTGTGACATACTACATATTTATTTTTCTTTATCCCTCAACATCCCGAGCTCTGCTCAGAGAGCTCTACAGTGGGAGGGACTTCATGTATTTGTTGACTCTAACACACCCAGGGCTTGGCATATAGAAGGTCCTCCATAAGTATTTGTTGAATGATCGGTATATTTATATTTTCCCAGATTGGGTTAGAGTTTCAAATTTATTGGTAAAAATCTGAAACAATCTCTTTATCTTTTTTAGTGTTGCTTATTTCTGTTTTTCTTCTTTTTAAAAATCAGGCTAACTTCTGATTTTGTGCTCTATTGATCTCTTCAAACTATCATCTTTTGCTTTATTAAACAAGTTAGTTTGTTTTTTCTTTCATTAATTGCTATTTAGTCCATATTCTTTCTTTTTGCTATCTTTGTGTTTAAAAATTATTTTAAAAGTTCTTTTTAAACTATAAAGCCTTGTTAATGTAATTTTTATTCTCGTTATTGTGTATCAGTCTTTTACAGGATATCTAAGGCAAAATGTAGCCAAACACTGATAGGTAAGTCTCTACAGTCAGCAGCCATTCATCAGGCAGGAAATAAACAGTGTAAAGAGAGTGACTGAACTTTCACAGGTACAGGTAGAACTCTGCTATGTTCACACTTATTCTAACTTTGTCATCTTGAATAACTTGTTTAATCTCTCTGAACTCAGTGGATAAAACTGTGGATAGTAATAATAGTTGTGAAATTTTGTGAAGGGTAAATGAGAAAATGTATATAAAAAGCATGGTTCCTAAATGTAAAAGGTATGTTCAAAACCTCCTCCAGTATTTGAGTGCAGATACATGAAGCAAGAGAGTTCCAGAAAAACATCTATTTCTGCTTTATTGACTATGCCAAAGCCTTTGACTGTGTGCACAATAAACTGTGGAAAATTCTGAAAGAGATGGGAATACCAGACCACCTGACCTGCCTCTTGAGAAACCTGTATGCAGGTCAGGAAGCAATGGACATGGAACAACAGACTGGTTCCAAATAGGAAAAGGAGTACGTCAAGGTTGTATATTGTCACCCTGCTTATTTAACTTCTATGCAGAGTGCATCATGAGGAACGCTGGGGTGGAGGAAGCACAAGCTGGAATCAAGTTTTCTGGGAGAGATATCAATAACCTCAGATATGCAGATGACACCACCCTTATGGCAGAAAGTGAAGAAGAACTAAAGAGCCTCTTGATGAAAGTGAAAGAGGAGAGTGAAAAGTTTGGCTTGAAGCTCAACATTCAGAAAACAAAGATCATGGCATCCGGTCCCATCACTTCATGGCAAATAGATGAAGAAACAGTGGAAACAGTGTCAGACTTTATTTTTCTTGGTCTCCAAAATCACTGCAGATGGTGATTGCAGCCATGAAATAAAAAGACGCTTGCTCCTTGGAAGGAAAATTATGACCAACCTAGACAGCATATTAAAAAGCAGAGACATTACTTTGCCAACAAAGGTCTGTCTAGTCAAGGCTATGGTTTTTCCAATAGTCATGTACGGATGTGAGAGTTGGACTATAAAGAAAGCTGAGTGCTGAAGAATTGATGCGTTTAAAGTGTGGTGTTGGAGAAGACTCTTGAGAGTCCCTTGGACTGCAAGGAGATCGAATCAGTCAATCTGAAAGGAAATCAGTCCTGAATGTTCATTGGAAGGACTGATGTTGGAGTTGAAATTCCAGTATTTTGGCCACCTGATGTGAAGAGCTGACTCATTTGAAAAGACCCTGATGCTGGGAAAGATTGAAGGCAGGAGGAGAAGGGGACACCAGAGGATGAGATGGTTGGATGGTATCACCGACTCAATGGACATGAGTTTGAGTGAACTCCGGGAGTTGGTGATGGACAGGGAAGCCTGGTGTGCTGCAGTCCATGGGGTCGCAAAGAGTCAGACACAACTGAGTGAATGAACTGAACTGAACATGTTTGATCATATACTCCATCCCAAGGAACTCACAAATAAATAATTCAAATCAAGTAAAAGAGATATGTCAGGGAGAAAAGGGAGTGAACTTGAATTCTTATAAGGTCAAGGCTGGTGTGGAGGAAGAAAGGGAGAATTGTGTTCTTGGTGGAAGGATAACACAATATAGACTGTAATGTGATGTAGAGGTTTATGGACCCATGGGCTGGCATGGATCTATAAACATTCCCCTGAAGCCCATGCATTTGCCTGGTGGGTAGACAGAGGAAGAGGAAGGGGTATTAACTGCTATGACGATCATGTGAGACAGTCGTGCTGCCAGGTGTCTCTGGCTTGGAGGGACTGAATGAATTAGTCAGGTAGAAGAAGCATCCAGTAGGTGAGCCCAGGAGAGTGTAGACTACATCTCTGTGATTGGGGGGTGGCCATACCAGAGTCCCGACACACTGCTTAGCCAGGCATAGCATGGCCTCTGACATTTTGAATCAAGCAAGCATGGGCTGCCCCCAGATTAGAAGCATCTGTGATTGGTTTGCCAGCAGGAATCATTGGGTTGGCTCTGCTATGGAAGGCTCACAAAGAGCAGAGCAAAGCCTGTGGAGGGAAAAGTACTTTAAATTATTGGGTATAATTTAATAAACTTTCTAAACACTGCTTATGATGAAATCTTTGTGTTGTATTTCTGTCCCTATGAGATGGGCAGTACTGGTCTTCAGCAGAGGCTTGGTTGGTAATATCAGTTCACTTATTTACCCTTACTTTCTTTTTTTCCAACCCGGTTCTTCTGGGCTGTGCTCTCAACTTTACTATTACAGGAGACACCCTCCTGCAGTAGCAGAATACCGGCTTTCTTCTTTCCCTGCTTCCCCTTCCTTCTGCTGTTTGCCACCTGGATGGAGAACACCGTGGTGGGAAGTGGTGGGATCACTTGGTGGCATTAGGATAGTAGGCTTTTTTCCCTTTGCCCGTGACTCCTCTGCTCCCCTTTCTCTCTTTCAGCTCTTAAATGATACTGAAGACACTGAACAATTTTCTTGTTTCAAAGCCCCAAATCTGCTTCTAGAGCCTGTTTGACCTCTGTGGATTTCCTACGAAGGGCAGACTAGGAAGTCAGTGTGCATACGCTTAGGTTCAAGGGGTGTCTAGGATGTCTTTGCAGAAGGTGTGAATAGAGGCTGATGAACTGGCTCAGTGCCCACAAGTATGCCTGAGTGAGACCACTTTTGTTGGATAGAGCTGGTGGCACCTTTGACACCACATTCTGACTGGTATTCTCAATTCAAACCTGGCCTTTCAAGCCATTATGAGGGTCAACGTAGGAGAATAAAATATATTCATTAGCTTAATTTATAGCCTTTCAATATTTAGACAGATGTAAGGAGGTGAGGCAGCCTCCATTTGTAGTTTTGCTCTGAACCCTGCAGTTGTTAACAGCGGACCTGCATAAGAACGTGGCTCCAGCCCACATACCACTGCTTGTTGGTGTTGGCAGCGTCAAGGCTGGGTAAAGAGCATGCCCCCTCCGCCCAACATAAGCTCCACTAGGCAGGGACCATCACTGCTCCAGCTCTCCATTGTTTCTTAGAACAATGCCTGGCACATACTTATTGAATGAAAGAAGGAATAGTCATGAGATCTGAGCAGCAGTGGAAGGGAGGGAGTTATTCAGCACTGAAAGTGATGAGAAGGGAAGTTCCCTTCATCATCAGGGTGAAGTTATGTGTAACACACAGAGGAGTCAGCTGTTGGTTTTCCTCTTGGAACATAAAAAGTTTCAATATTTTTTTTATCATTTCGGGACCCTCAGTTATGTGAATTTGACAATATGTTCTGGTAGCATATTACTCGGAGAAGGCAATAGCAAGCCACTCCAGTACTCTTGACTAGAAAATTGCATGGACAGAGTAGCCTGTTGGGCTGCAGTCCATGGGGTCGCTAAGGGTCGGACACGACTGAGCGACTTCACTTTCACACATTGGAGAAGGAAATGGCAACCCACTCCAGTGTTCTTGCCTGGAGAATCCCAGGGACGATGGAGCCTGGTGGGCTTCCGTCTATGGGGGTCACACAGAGTCGGACATGACTGAAGCGACTTAGCAGCAGCAGCAGCATATTACTATAGCATATTTTCTCTCTGAGGGAAGGAAACTTCACAATAATGTCCTGACTCACATTTTCACTGTAAATATCCATTATAGAATGGTATGTAGTTCAGTTTGGAAGGAGGGAAGGAAGGGTAGAAGTGAGGAAAGAAGGAAGAAAGGAGCAAAACAAACATAGACAATCCCTCTGCCACATTTGGTTGCTGCTGCTGCTGCTAAGTCGCTTCAGTCGTGTCCAACTGTGCGACCCCATAGACAGCAGCCCACGAGGCTCCCCCATCCCTGGGATTCTCCAGGCAAGAACACTGGAGTGGGTTGCCATTTCCTTCTCCAATGCATGAAAGTGAAAAGTGAAAGTGAAGTCACTTAATCGTTTCTGACCCTTCGCGACCCCATGGACTACAGCCTACCAGGCTCCTCCATCCATGGGATTTTCCAGGCAAGAGTACTGGAGTGGGTGGCATTGCCTTCTCTGACCAGAGTTGGTTAAATGAAGACAAATAAATAGGGCATAGTATAAAAACCACTGTGTTTTTACTGATCTTTGAGACTAAATTTTAAAGCAAAATAGGAATATTATATTTTATGACTATTTTTAAATGTAAGTCCTAACACTTATTTTGAAAATATTTCAAGATCAATAAAACTATGGGAGTTAGATCCATGGAAAACTATGTGAAATTTGCTTGTTCAAGGTGACTTGAGTGAGTAAGTTTGCTTGTAATCTAAATCGTTTGTGGGGATTAGGGGTTGAGGGAGTGCTAGAAGAGAATTGGAAGTGGGATTCATCCTGTGTAATGGTCTTTATTGAGGAAAGTACAGTAGCTGAAACTTAGTAAAATGGTGTATATACTAATCTTACTTCTGGCTTCAGAAAATTATGCAATAACTCTTTCTATGTAATGCTCAAGAGATGTGGAAGCATTCACATTTTCAAACCAGAAGATATCATTTTCCTTTTATATTTAATTAGAAGTAAGATTAAGTCACTTAATGTTTTGACCTATGATGGTACTTGTGGGTTTACATATTTGAGAATCTTTTACATTTTGAAGGAATATTAAAAAAAAAAATCTAAAGCAGGAGAAACCCTGTGCTCTTACGAATATAAATACAAAACACATGGAGGACTTAGACTACTAGTGCTGATTTGAGAATTGGTAGTTTGTTCCTAAAAATTATCTTTTTCTACCATTCTGGCATCCCTTCCAACTATCTCTTTAATGCTGTGCAAACTTTGAAAGGAGAATTTCACAGAAAAGAAAACATAAGTTAGTCACCTTTTAAAACTTATCATTTTAAAAAAGTTATTCTATTTTAGGGTTTTCTTAAAAGGGATTAAAAAAAATGTGCCGTTCTGGATTATTTTTTATTACATGAAAATCTGTATATTGTTACTGAAATTACCAATTTCTGCACAAGGATATCAAAATAAGTAGGTGGTTTCATTATGTTGTTATTTGCACTCGTTTTATCTTTCCTCCTTATCTGTCTCTACGTTTATATTTCAAAGAGAAAAATCTTTACTTTTGGAAAGTGGCTTAACTGAACCCATTAGGGCAGGAAAATTTAAGGATTTTCTTGCTATTGGAAATTTGCCCCCATCTATGGGCATTGTGTCCTTCAAGCCAAATCTGCCTTGACCTTAGTTTCTGAAGTGTTGGGTCCAGGGTGGGTGACTGTCCTGTTGACAGAGAAAGGGTGGAGGACAAAAAGAAGCAGCAGCAGGGGATGTGGACAAGAAATGGAGCTGTGGAGGGGGCAGTGGTCGTCCTTTATTTGGGTACAGTCTAGGCAAGTCATTCCCGATTCTTCTGAGACAAATTTTTGTGAGTTTAGAAAAGCATGGACTGAGAATTTATTAAAGCTGATTATTTAACCTAAGGAATTAAATGGTATAGTGATAAAATGGTGTTAACTGTGCTTTTTTTTTTCTTTTAAATATCTTTGTTTGACAAAATATAAAGGTACTTTATGTCAGTATGCAGGATGTTTTGGGAATTTTATTGTTCTGTGTAACCCAAAGTCTACTGTTCACTCTTTTAATAGCAGCAATAATGCTTTATTAGGTTTTGATCTTTTTTTCTTAGCCATGGGAATTGTTTCTATGAAAATTATTTGAAATGCTCATATATTTTAATTAATTTTGGAATATTTCATGTATGTATTTGTATATGTATGTACGTGTTTTATGTATCTATATATTAAGGAGGTCAGACTACTTCTAATGCCTGTGTTGTCTTTAGGTCATGGGATGGTGGGTTTTCAGTTTGCTTTATCTTGAGTTATATCAAGTTGTGTGCTGTTTTTTCTTCTTTCTAAAAGTTGATAATTTAAGGTGCTGGATCTTAGTTAAAAAACTTGAAGAAAGGAAGTTTTTTAGTTCTTTAGATGGTTTTCACATGTAATTTTCACTGTTTGGAATCATTTGAGAATTTTAGATGACTTTCTTATTCCATTTTGAGCAAGGAGTTTACTGTATCTGTTTTGTTTTTGAGGAAGGACACTTTAAAAAATGCTTAAGGTTAAAATAAAATACACAGTAGAACTTGAAATAAAATGGAATCTTAGAAATAATATAAATTGGCAAGTTATCCTGTCTGTTGTCATATGCTTATAGAAAATAGTAGAAATGTAATTAATACACAGGTGAATTTTGTTGTAACAATGTCAGGTCTCTTTGCAAGGGTATGCAGCTTAATCCTTAACTCAGAATGATTAAGAATAATGAAGTTAAAAGAAATAAAACCTTTGAGGAAAGGAATTTTTGGATTTCCTTGAGTTCTTTAGAGGTGTTGGGCATTTTGTTAACACTGATGTTTAGTGTATACTGAATATTTTTAAAAAATTTAATTCTTGTCCATTTAAAAGAATGCATGCTTTGAAATATCTTGTTGAGTCTAAGAGTGAGAAATAAGCCCTAGAATTCAGTGTAATGTGAACAGTTAGAGTGAAGGACTCTCAATTTGACTTTGAGAAGGTTAGCAGTAAAGATAAAAGATGTCTGAAACTGCCTGTGGATTCTAGTAATAAACCCAGAATCATTTTCCAAGTTAAGCCCCTATCAAAATAGGTTATTTTCTTCTGCATTCCCAAGTATTTTCAGGATTTCTTGCTTTGAAACCTTTAAATGCAAATAACATTATTTTCATTTATTTGTCTAATGTGTTTAAATTAGCAAACTAGGATTGATTTAAAAAATTAAGACTGCCTAATGTTGGCAAAGGTGCAATGAAATTAGTACTTTTATATTCTGCAGCCAGAATGAATTCAAGCTTTTTATTGAAAGCAGTTTGTCAGTACAGCATCAGAACTTTAAATGTGACCTTTAAATTCTACTTCTGGGTTCCTATTCTAAGAAATAATCAGAAATACATATAAATTTTATGCAGAAAGATGTTCACCATAATATTATTCATGAAAATGAAGAAAAAGAGGACCTTTGGGCTATTTCCAGTAAATGGGAATGGCTAGAAAAATTATGTAGTTATGTAATAATTATATAGCTTCTAAACTATGCTGAAAAGTTTGAATTAAATGAGAAAACACTTATGCTAAACTGTTGAGGAGAAAAACGCAGGTTGTAAGATCAATACAACTTCCATTTATTCGGGATTGGCAGTAGCTCTTGAAGTTCCCGGTATGTCTTTACCTTCTTGATGAGTTGAGGCAGTGTCATTGCTGAATAATGGTTTTGTGATTCACTCAGTCAAGTCAGGAACCACTCATTTCCAATTCCTGCTGCCAGATATTAAGCTGGTCCTTGAGATACAAAAATGAAGAGCCTAAAATCTCCAATGTCTGAACTCAAACTTGATATTCACTCATAAATGTTTACTAATAATCAGTGGTTGTTCATTGTTGTTTAGTCACTCAGTTGTGTCTGAGTCTTTGTGACTCTATGAACTGCAGCATGCCAGGCTTTCTGTCCTTCGCTATTTCCCACAGTTTGCTCGAATGCATGTCCATTGAGTTGGTGATGCCATCCAGTCACTCATCCTCTGTCACCCCCTTCTCCTTCTGCCCTCAGTCTTTCCTAGCATCAGGGTCTTTTCCAATGAGTTGTCTCTTCAATCAGGTGGCCAAAGTATTGGAACTTCAACTTCAACATCAGTCCTTCCAGTGAGTACTTAGACTTGATTTCCTCTAAGCTTGATTCGTTTGATCTTGCTGTCCAAGGGACTCTCAAGAGTCTTCTCCAGAACCACAGTTCAAAAGCATCAATTCTTTGGTGCTCAGCCTTCTTTATGGTGCAACTCTCACATCTGTACATGACTACTGGAAAAACCATAGCTTTCACTATACTGACCTTTGTTGGCAAAGTAATGTCTCTGCTTTTTAATATGCTGTCTAGGTTTGTCATAGCTTTTCTTCCAAGGAGCAGGTGCCTTTTAATTTCGTGCCTTCAGTCACCATCTGCAGTGATTTTGGAGCCCAAGAAAATAAAATCTGCCACTGTTTCAAATTTCCCCCATTTATTTGCCATGAAGTGATGGGACTGGATGCCATGATCTTCATTTCTTGAATGTTGCATTTTAAGCCAGCTTTTTCACTCTCCTCTTTCACCCTCATCAAGAGGCTCTTTAGTTCTTCTTCACTTTTTGCCAGGAGGGAGGTGTCATCTGCATATCTGAGGTTATTGATATTTCTCCTGGCAGTCTTGATTCCATCTTGTGCTTCATCCAGCCTGGCATTTCGCATGATGTACTTTGCATATAAGGATGTTCTCAGGTGGCTCAGTGGCAAAGAATCCGCCTGCAATGCAGAAGACCCCAGAGATGTGGGTTTGATCCCTGGATCTGGAAGATCCTCTGGAGCAGGAAATGGCAACCTACTCCATTTTTCTTGCCTGGAGAATCCCATGGGCAGAAGAGACTGGCGGGCTGCAGACCATAGGGTTGCAAAGAGTCGGACAGAACTAAGCACACATGCACACACTTTGCACGTAAGTTAAATAAGCATGATGACAGTATATAGCCTTGACATACTCCTTTCCCCATTTTGAATCAGTCTGTTGTTCCATGTGTGGTTCTAACTGTTGCTGCTTGACCTGCATACAGGTTTCTCAGAAGGCAGGAAAGGTGGTCTGGTATTCCCAACTCTTGAAGAATTTCCCACAGTATGTTGTGATCCACACAGTCAAAGGCTTTGTCATAGTCAATGAAGCAGAAGTAGATTTTTTTTTCTGGAACTCCCTTGTTTTTTCTATAGTCCAACAGATGTTGGCAATTTGATCTCTAGTTCAGCCTTTCATAATGTCTGGCAAATGGCAGGTACTCAATAAATGCTTGGAAAAAATGAATTACTGTGATACAGAATAGTTAGATGAAGAAACATCATCCAAATATTAACATCAGGTTAACATTTGAGTGACATACAAAACACATGGCCTTCTCAGTGCCATAGCTCTTGAGGGGTAAACTTTTAGGAAGAATATTTACTCTGTCTTACAGGCCAGTTAGGTTATATATTATTTCATACCTACTGTCTCACAGGACTTAAGAAATTTGAGACTAATTATAAAGCAAAATAAGCTCCTTGGAGGAAAAGTCAAGCATTATCTGAATTGGAAATCTGATGATTTTTAACTCCAGTGGGAGTTCAGTGGCAAATGAAGAGTGGATAAGGACTTCAGATTTGGGAGCAAACATGCTATAAAAAGAATATGAGTGTGACAAGTATAAAAAATACTTGATATACTTGATACACTGTGTTAGTCATACTGATAGAATGTAAATGTATGAGAATTACTATATATGTACATGTGTGTATGTAAAAATGTATTCCATATATGTATATATAAACATTTATATGTATGTATGGAAAACGTTAATCAGCATTTCTCATAATAATCACCAGTATATTGCAGTTGTCATTGATAAAAAAACAGTTATTCAAAACATCAATAAATATTCTCTGAGTTTTATGTTTCAGAGCTGTTATAGTTTCTGGGGCTGTCATGGCCCAAGGGGTATGTATTTTTTTAGTGATTCAGGACATATACATACACACTCACATATAATTAAAATTAAAAAAAATATGTGCGAGCACCTGCTATTTCAGCTAGTTATTTTGTTTTTAAAGTTAGTCTAGAATTAGTCTTTTCAATCTCTAGATGTTGTCATTGAGAATTTCTGTGTGCAGTCAAGCATGGGTGGTGGAAAACACATGATTTTGCAATTAAATTTCCTTGTATTATAAATAAAAAGTCGTATTGGGAAAGATAGAGGACATACATATTCCTTTCCTGCTGTAAAACCTTCAGTGGCTTTTCTTGCCTGAGGAATAAAGTCCCAAATCCTCTTTCTCTCTTTTTTTAACCTCTATAGTCTGTTTTCCATTTTATGCAAACTATTCAGCATTGTGAACTCTGCTGTAGCCAGATTGGCCTTCCCTCCATTTCCTGTCTCTGTGTTTCTGCTAAAAATGATGCTAGCCACCATGTGCCCTGCACTAAGAGACTTAACCTATTTTATCTTATAAAATCCTAATGGTGACTAAAAGATAGTTGCTATTATCCTCATTTGGGTTGAATATTTTGTCTAAAGTCATGCAGCTAGTGAGTGTCAGAGCCTTAATATAAAGCCAGCTTCTTTGATCACAGTTGCCCATGATGATGCCATCCTGCCTTTCCCCAGCACCTGGAAAGGACTGCCCTTCTCTCTCTGTCTCTGCATGTCTAAATCCTACTTGTTCTTCAGGTCCAGTTTATATGAAAGTTCTTCCTTAAATCTTTTTTGTAAGTGGCCTCTCCCTCCTTTGACCAGCTGTCATTCTTTTAATCTCCTTAGAGGCGTACATCGTCTTTTACATTATATCATTGTTATTATACACATCTCATCTTCCCACCAGCTCACAAACTTTCTGAGTATATAGAATGATATATGTTGTATTCTTCAACTTTTCTTGGTCATCTACAGTGTGCCTGGTATCATGCTGCACCTTTCCATGCATTACCTCATTTAACCCTCCTAGTAGTGCTGGGCAGAAAGCATCTACATTTTACAGAAGATTATAGTGGGCAAGCACTGGAGATCGCAGAGTGTGTGCAAAGTCAATATTTGTAATCTGAGTGTTGACTTTGAATCTAGAGTTATTTCTTCCACATACAGAAGCCTTAAGGAATCTTCAGTAGAGAGACTTGCATCTTGGAAAAATGCAATAGAATCTATGGAATGAATAAACACGAATCATTTTATCTGTCACCCGAAGAGAGTTTTGCATATGAAAATATACTGGGAAGTTGTACTAACATTAAACTTTTGGATTTCATATATTCAGTTCTGTACTGGATATCTTGAATGTCCAAGACTATCTTGGACTTACTCCTACCCACCACTCTGTTGGCATGCCCTTCCCTCATGTGCTTGGATTTTGTAAGTGGCAACACCATCTACCGAGTTGGACCACGACATCTGGGAACTTGTTCCTAAACTTGTCCCTTCTGTAACTGCCCTCCTTCTCTCTCCCGTCTGACAGAATATTGAATTTGGGAATTCTGCCTTTTAAATATCTATACCATCTTTTCTGTTGTTTGGGGTCATTATGATTGTCTTCAGGTTTTCTTCTCTCAATACCATTCTCCACACTTCTACTAGAATGCTATTTCTAATATGGAAATCTGATCACCTCATCAGTGGAAAATTCCTATTTTGGTAGCCCCCTGCTGCCAGCTTGTCACCATGGCATATGTGTTTTTTTGTGATCTGGATTCCAATTCTCTGCCCAGCCTCAGCTCCCTCTCTACCCACTTGGCTTACTCAGGCCATTTTCCAGGACAAGTCCTGCTCTCAGATGTTCATGACTTTGGGCTTGGAATGCCTCTCCCTACTTGATGAATTCCTAAACATCCTTAAGAACTGAACACAAAAGCAATGACTTCTGTGAGGCATCACTGAAGCCTTGGACTGGGGAAAAGAGGGGTGTTATGGGGTTTAGTCACTACTCCTCTTACCAACTCAATTCTAACTTAGAGTTGAATTGTAATATATTTGCTTACATGTTGGTTTTCCTTTCAGATAGTGAACAGCTTGTCTTTGTAGTCAGGGCTAGGTATGTAAACACTGAACAGTCATAAATGCTTGTAGAGGGAAACTAATTCTGAATAATAAATAAATAACCTTCTCCCCCACCCTTCCCATATTTAGTAGGTAATGTTGGCTATTGTATAAATCTGCTTGTAATCTCACTGACTTAAAGGATTAAAAGCACCAAGAAGATGCTCTTCCTCCAGTCTCTTGTTTGAATTATGGCCAATTAGACCTTTGAATTGGAGAAGGAAATGGCAGCCCACTCTAGTATTCTTGCCTGGAGAATCCATGGCTACAGTCCATGGGGTCACAAAGAGTCGGATACGACTCAGTGACTGAGCAGCAGACTTTTGAATATTCATCGGAAGGACTGATGCTGAAGCTGCAGTATTTTGGCTACCTGATGCAAAGAGCCGACTCATTGGAAAAGACCCCAAGGCAATGAAAGACTGAAGGCAAAAGGAGAAGCGATGACGGAGGATGAGACAGTTTGATAGCATAACCGACTCAGTGGACGTGAATTTGAGCAAACTGCAGGAGATAGTGAAGGACAGGGAAGCCTGGCATGCTGCAGTCCATGGGGTTACAAAGAGTCGGGCACAACTTAGTGACTGAACAACAAGACTTTTGACAGGCAAAAGAAACATATGTTTTTTAAAAGGAATGGACAGTACTTAGTACACTGACTTCCTTAATTGACTCTTTGAAAGATAATTGGATTGAGAATTCAGATACGCAGAAATTCAATGTTTAAAAATAAAGTATTTCCTTTAGTAGCAAAGACATAGCTGAATTTTTATTATCTTCGCTATTTCTGAACTTATTAGAAATATTCAAGCAGATTTTTCTGAAATATCTTGAATATACTTATTTTAATCTGTCATCTCTATTTCTCCTTCAACTTTATGGCAGAGTTTCTGTCATTTGCCTTTTTTTTTTTGAAGAGTCAAGATCTTTGTCAAGGTCATAGCTCTGCTCTCTAGCATTACAAATTTGAAAAGTTTTTGTTGTTTGTGTCAGTAAAATGTATCTATTGAATTTTTTAACTGAAACTTTGTTCAAAAAGGGCAGTTTATCTGACACCTTCAAAAATAAATAATGCAAAATTAAAGATGATGAAGACCCAAAAAGTGTGGCAACATTTAATTGCTGCTATTGATGTTAATTGCTTTTGAATGCATCTTTTTTCCACCCAACTTTTCTTTCAAAGAGAATACTTTGGTAACACCCTTAAATTAGCACATCAGAAAGAAAAATGTACTTCATCTCTGTTCCCCCTACTCTTCATCCCCACCCTTTCATCCTCAATCCTTTGTCTTCTGGCTGAGGATGAATTTGCTGGAGTGTTCAATAACTTCAGTTTGATAATCTAGTCTTTAACAGGCCTGACACCTAATGGACTATGTAATTTTATTTTCTATTTAGTCTTCTGTAAACTGTTCGCAGGTTTGGCCATGGCTCTGGACATCTTCCTCAGTGGTTTGTGGGAGTAATTTACTTACACTGGAGCTTTTTAGTGAGGGGCAGGAAAGTCACCATAATTCTGTCCAGTGGCCTTGCATCATGGAAACTGGTAGTCTGGGAAAACGCCAGTCCGTATGCTGCCTCTCAGGTAACAAAGGCACAGTGGCTTTCTGACCAGTGTGAACCAGTGTGTACCTGTTGTTTCTGGGACATTCTGTGCTCATCCTCACATTTTGTACCAAATGTTACTATCAAACACAAACATTTGTTTTACTCTATTTGCAGCATTTTTGGTTGTTAGTTTTTCTTAAGAGATTTGCTTGTCTTTATTTTAAGCGTTAAATCATAGTGTATACCATTTTAAATGGTCATGTATGTTTTGAAATCAGGATTTTATTTTAGGCTTGAAATTTAAAATTTCCACCCAGATTCAGATATTTAACCTCTACCTATTTGAAAAAGTTATTCATGAAACTGTCTCTCGGTTCTATTTGGATCATATTTTTATTTTTTTTCCACTTTATTTATTTATATTTTTGGAGGCTAATTACTATACAGTATTGTATTGGTTTTGCCATACATTGACATGAATCTGCCACAGGTGTACATGTGTTTCCCCATCCTGAACCTCTCTCCCTCTTCCCTCCCCATCCCATCCCTCTGGGTCATCCCAGTGCACCAGCCCTGAGCACCCTGTATCATGCATCGAACCTGGACTGGTGATCCATTTCACATGTGATAATATACATGTTTCAATGCCATTCTCCCAAACCATCCCACCCTCGCCCTCTCCCACAGAGTCCCAAAGACTGTTCTATACATCTGTGTCTTTTTTGCTGTGTCGCATACTGGGTTATCGTTACCATCTTTCTAAATTCCATATATGTGCGTTAGTATACTGTATTGGTGTTTTTCTTTCTGGATCATATTAACATTAAGTGAAATCTTAGAAGAGCTAATCCAGAATCATAGTGCATTTATTTATTGTAATTATCTTTACCTTGGAAGCCAGTTGTACACTTGGAGTAAATCTGTTTTATTTATTATACTAATATATGGACAGAGTATTAAAGAGTTTGGAATTGAGACAATTTGCAAATGATATTTAGATGATTTACTATTTTAAGTAATATCAGCTGTCTGATAACATCTTGAAAATTAGTCTTGGTTGATTGTGGTTGGTTTCCTTGCATTATAGACACAGTTCTTGGTTAATAAACAAATCAGTCAGAAAGCTAAAGCTTTTCTCTCTCTTTTTCTTTGGCTGCGTGATGTGGCTTGTGGGTTCTTAGTTTCCCAACCAGGGATGGAACCCAGGCCTCGACAATGAAATTGAGTCCTAACCACTGGACCACCAAGGAATTCCCTAAAGCTTCTCTTTTTTAAAAAAACTTTGTGTAATATTCCATTATATTTTAAATTCATTAAGTATAGGGATTACCTAGACTTGGAGTGCAGTAGGAGTAGAATAAACCTTGTTTTTTTCGTAGTCTAGGCACTGTGCCCTTTTCTTGTAGCTGTATTGAAGTATAGTTTATCATAAAACTCACTCATTTTATCTATATAATTCAGTAGTCTTTAATTAACTTACAGAGCTGTACAGGCATCACCACAATCTAGTTTTAGAGCATTTTCATCACCGTAAAACTCCTCGTGCCCATTTATAGTTAATCCTTTCCCCTATCTTCAGCCGTCGGCAACAAATATTCTACTTTCTGAATTTCTAGATTTGCTTTTTTGACTATTTCATATGAGTGGAATCATACAATATGTGTTGGTTTGGTTTTGGCTTTTTTCCCTTAGCATATTTTTGAGGTTCATTCATGTTGCAGTACCCACTCCAGTATTCTTGCCTGGAGAATCCCAAGGACAGAAGAGCCTGGTGGGCTGCTGTCTATGGGGTCGCCCAGAGTTGGACACGACTGAAGCAACTTAGGAGCAGCAGCAGCATGTTGCAGTGTAAATCAGTACTTTATTCCTTATATTGCTGAATAGTATTCTATTGTATGGCATATCATATATTAACTATTCACCAGCATGGACGTTTGAGTTGTTTTCCACTTTTTGGCTATTATGAATAATGCTGTTATGAACATTCCTGTACAGCTTTTATATGGACATATTTTTTAATATCTGTTGGGTTGACACCTAGGTGTGCTCTTGCTGGGTTATACAGTAAATGAATACTTATATTTAAAATTTGGACTCTTTGTCAAAGTGGCTGCACCATGTTGCATTCCCACCAGCTGCATATGAAGGTTCTTATTTTTAAAGAATAAATCTTTAAAAAATGCTTTGAAGGAATTCTCTGCATTGAATGGGAGCAGATTTGTGAATAAATTTAGTTTGTGGGCACGTATATCGCCTGTCATTGCCGGGCAACAGGTGCATGTGTCATGCACCTCAGTCGTGTCCAACTCTTTGCAACCCCATGAACTGTAGCCCATCAGGCTGCTCTGTCCATGGGACTTTCCAGGCAAGAATACTGGAGTGGGTTTGCCATTTCCTCCTCCAGAAAATCTTCCTGACCCAGGGATCGAATCTGTGTGTCTTGGATTGGCAGGTGGATTCTTTACCATTGAGCCTCTTGGGAAGCCCGGGCAACAGGTGAGGGAGTATGAAACAGGGCAGAAAGAGCAAAAATAATAAAGAGAAAGAGGGGTGCCCCCAGCCTCCAGCCTTTGAACAAATACTGTTTAATTTTGTTTGTTTTATTTGGTTTTGGCTGAAGTGTTCTTAGAGCTTATCAAGAATAGTTAAATAAAATCCTTGCAAGGAGGTCCTAGTCTAGAGAGTGAATGGGATGTTCCAGGCAGTTGGATACCTATGTCTTTTGTGTGTTTATGTGTGTCATTTTTCTTCAGTTTTATTGAGATATAATTGATATACAACACTGTGTAAGTTTAAGATGTACAACATAATGATTTGACAATCATGAAATGATTACCACAATAAGTTCAATAAGTTTAGTGAACATCCATCATCTCATATAGATAAAAAATAAAAGAATAAGAAAAAAATTATTTTCCTTGTAATGAGAACTCCTAGGATTTTTTCTCTTTGTTGTTGTTCAGTCACTCAGTCGTGTCCGACTCTTTGTGACCCCATGGACTACAGCACGCCAGGCTTCCCTGTCCTTCACCATCTCCCAGAGCCTGCTCAAACTCAGGTTCATTGAGTCGATGATGCCATCCAACTATCTCATTCTCTGTCACCCCCTTGGCTTCCTGCCCTCAGTCTTTCCCAGCATCAGAGTCTTTTTCCAACGAGTTGGGTCTTCACATCAGGTGGCCAAAGTATTGAAGCTTCAGCTTCAGCATCAGTCCTTCCAATGAATATTCAGGGTTGATTTGCTTTAGGACGGACTGGTTTGATTGGCTTGATTTGTTTTCTTAACAACTTTCATATATACCATACAGCAGTGTTAATTATATTAATCACGTTGGACATTATATCCATAGTACTTTCTTATCTTATATCTGGAAGTTTTTACGTTTTGACCATCTTCATCTACTTGTGTTTATTTACCTGTTTACTTGGCATCTTCCTCAGTGGGCTGAGTGTGAGAAAGAAGGACTGCTGCTAACTCCTCTTGCTCTGCTGTGGTTGTAGTGGAGTGTGGAGGCGACAATATGAGAGAAAGAGCTCTTGTGTGGAGTCAGCCCTGGCTGTGAAGTGTGTCTCTGCCCTTACTTGTAAGTCCTTTGGCTTTCCTAATTCTCAGCCACCTCCTTCCCCTGGACTGCCTAGCTCTTCCCTCCTTGTAATCTTCTCTGCAGATGAACTTCAGTTACAGTAACAAAAGTCAGAGTATCATCCAACTATTAGAAGAAGGAAACAGTACATTTCTATTCTTTACCTTTTGCTCTGCCATCTTGCCAGTGTTTCTGTGGATTATTTGCTAGTTTACAAGACCCACTTCCCAAGGCTGGGGGCCAAGTGGGTGGGCCCTCCTGGATTGCTGAAAGGGCAGTGTGTAAAGTGTGTAAACTTGAGTGTGTAAAGTGCTCACTGGCATTTTGGTCTGGTCCTTCACATCCCAAGGCTATTTTCTTTTGGAATTTTTTTAGTTTAGTGGTTTGAAAGAAAGGAATTGGATTAAATATGTTGATTCTATGGGACTTTCTTTACTGTGTGATTCCATGAAGTGGGTTCTTTTGATCTCTCTCCTGATCACTTATTAGTCCCTGTTGAAATTAGCTGTATCCCTCTAACACCACTGAATTATAACAGTGTCTTTGAGAATAAATAGCTTTGAGTATCATAGATGATAGGGTGGTTATATCTCCCTCTTTGAGCCCTTGCGAAACCTTATAGCTTCTCACAAAACATGAAAACAAAGCACCATTTTGAAAAGTATGTTTAGATTACCCTTCTAGGAGCCTACTAATTTATAATATTATATTTTCTTCTGATTAACAAAGCAAAACAATACCAGAAACTCACTGTCTCTGTAAATTTCATGTTTCTTGAGGCCATCTCCCGATATAAGTACACCTTAAGAAAGAAGAATTTAAATAAGATTACAAGAATAAGTTACTAACTTTATTTTACATAAAAATTTAAACTAATATTTCAGTTCAGTTCCATTCAGTTGTTCAGTAGTGTCCGACTCTTTGCGACCCCGTGGACTTCAGCACGCCAGTCTTCCCTGTCTTTCACCAACTCCCGGAGCCTACTCAAACTCCCGTTCATCACATCAGTGATGCCATCCAACCATTTCATCCTCTGTTGTCCCCTTCTCCTCCTGCCTTCAATCTTTCCCAGCATCAGGGTCTTTTTCAATGAATACGTCCTTCACATCAGGTGGCCAACATATTGCAGTTTCAGCTTCGGCATCAGCCCTTCCAATGAATATTCAGGACTGATTTCCTTTAGGATTGACAGGTTGGATCTCCTTGCAGTCCAAGGGACTCAAGAGTCTTCTCCAACATCGTAGTTCAAAAGCATCAATTTTTTGGTGCTCAGCTTACTTACTATGTGTAGGTACTGAGTTTTGTGTTGTACCCCGAGAATGATATAATTTAGTTTCCACAATATTTGAAACAGGTTAGATGCTACTTTGACTTTAAATGTCATGGTTATTGTAGAAAATAGGAAAATCCTGAAAAATAAAGAGGAAAAAATTTATTAGCAATCCAGCCATTTAGAGGTAACATGTTAGAAAAATTAACTTTGCTCCTTTTTCCTCTGGGGTTCATATGGATGCAGGAGTTTTTTTTAATGTGGTGTGTGTATGTGTATTCTTTGTGAAAAACTTAGGACCTTAATGTATATGTTGTCTTGAAATAAGTGTTTTATTATTTTAACAATCTATAGTGTTATGAACACTTCCCCATGCCATTACATATTCTTCTATAATATCATTTTAATAAATTCCCCTGCTTTATTGTTATTTAGTCCATCAATTCAGAAATATAAAGAAACAGAATCATGGTTTTGTGTTTATGTTTTGAGACTTTTTTTCCTTTCTTGATCTCCTTTAAAAGAGCTATTTTTACATGTGGCTCTTTTTTTTTTTAACATGTGGGAGGAAATATTTGTCAGAATTATGGTCTGACATGCCTTAGCTCTTCCTGGTGTTTATTCTAAGCAGGGAATTGGGTGCTTTGTTGTTTTGAATGTAAGAAGGGATTTGATTCTGTTCCTTACAATATGCCCTTGAGAGATGGGATTGTATTGGAGAATATGAGCAGACTGACCTTCATGCATATGGCTCTGTTGCTCAGTGTGGTAATGGTAGTCTTAGCGGATATTTCCCAATCTTAGAATGTGTACATGTGCGTTCCCATTTTAAAGACAAAGCATAATAAATGGGGTTTCACAAACATTATGGTCCTTGAAACTATTCCATTTGTTAATTTGTAGATCTAAGACTATACCTTTTTTAAGAAAACAAAATGAAAACTATGGCTTGTTTACATTTTACTAGCCAGTACAAGTGTCTTGAAAGACCCAAGGACTTCTGTTAAAGCTGGTACATTTTGGATAGCTGTTACTTCTCTGTACTCCTGAGAATACCGCCTAGTAAATACACTGATCTAATAGAATTGTGGTTTTATATGAAAATTTTTATCTCCTAGCAATATCAAATTATTTAAGCCATTGCATTTATGGTTATACTACAGTTTTGAGGTGACTAAATTCATCCAACATTTGGTCCCTATCTTAGAAGACATTTATGTCAAATTCTCTGACAAGATGTTGCCTAGCATGGTATTGTAATTTTAAGACAGTTGTTTGGAGACCATTTCTGCAGGTGCTCTGATGGAATAGGCCACTTTCTTTCCCTGGAGGGTGGCATGCAATTCTACTTCAGGGCTAAGGTCTCAACATCATCATCAGTTCAGTTCAGTTTAGTTCAGTTCAGTCGCTCAGTCGTGTCTGACTCTTTGCGACCCCATGAATCACAGCACGCCAGGCCTCCCTGTCCATCACCAACTCCCGGAGTTCGCTCAAACTCATGTCCATCGAGTCGGTGATGCCATCCAGCTATCTCATTCTCTGTTGTCCCCGTCTCCTCCCACCCCCAATCCCTCCTAGCATCAGACTCTTTTCCAGTGAGTCAACTCATCACATAAGGTGGCCAAAGTATTGGAGTTTCAGCTTTAGCATCAGTCCTTCCAATGATTGGTACATTAATAAGCAAAATCTGTATAGTGTTAAATTTGTCTAAGAATAAACACGGGGCCTTTGTTCATGAGCTAATCTGAACATTATCACCAGAGTTGATGATGTAATGATAGTTACCCATCTTTCATGGCACCACTTCAGCAATAATAGCAGTTTATTTAAATCTTCTGTTTGAGGATTTAATATTAGCCCTGCTTTCCTAATGAGGAAACAAGTAGAAGTAAAGCTGCTAAATTTCTCTGAATTTATATTTGGAATCACATGGACCAGGGGTGGACACTGAGCTTTCTATTCTTGTTTAATAGTTACTTTGGATGCTGGGTCCCAGTTTTTGTCACCAAGGTAAAATATCATTCCATTCATTAAACCTGTCTAAAAATAGGGCAGAGTATGCGTTAATAATTAAGGGTGCTTCATCCCACGTGTTTTCTTCCCATTTCTGTCCTTTCCAGAGGAAGGCTCCCACCCACACCCTGGGCCCTGAGAGGATGCTCAGTGATGCTCAGTTTATTTTTCTATTATGAACACTCATTTGTGTAATGCTGGCAGAGTTCACGGGCTTGAGGCTTTTCCAGAATCAGTTTTTCTCTGAGCCTAGGGGGATTGCATCTGCAGTGTATAATGGTGCGAAGCTTGGCCACCCTCCCTGTACTGTGACATAATGAGGAGCTCTGTCTGACTGCTCAATCCCGCTGGCCAACATTAAAGTCGGGAAACAGGCAAGCAACTCAGAGGGAGGCTCTGGAGAGCTCTGAAAATACCATTTAGTTTGCTAACAGAAATGTTTGATCCTGTGTGAGGTCTTCTGGTAGAGCTTCAAGAGCATTTTCTCACTTTCTGAATTGCTCTTTGCCCTTCTTTTTAAGTTGTTTCTTTCTCTTTCTTTCTCTATTTTCCTCCTCCCTCCCCTTTCATTTTTCTTTCTCTTTTTCACTTTCTCCCTTCTTTTCTTTTTCTCTTGCTTCCTTCCTTCATTCTTTCCTTCCCTTTCCCTTCCTTTTCTTTCTTCCCTCTTTCTCCCCCTACCCTCCCCTTTACAAGCTAACAAAAGGCTGCAGTAAGTGAGATCTGGGCGGATTTTGCCCATCAAAGAAGTCAAATCATCACAGGGAGAATGGTGCCAGAATCTGCATCTAGAATACAATCACGCCTTCTATGAAATTTACAAGTTTTGTCATGTTTTGCATGATATAGGTGAGGGAATTATAGATGCTGTATTCGGTATTGGTAAGAGATAGGACAGAGTGGAATGATGAAAGACATCCAGTTCTTAAGTGATTCAGGGATTTGTCTTCCCGTGTTTAGAGAGTTTCTGCTTTTTACTCTTTTTACTGACCTTATTGTTTCTTCTTTATTTTTCTAAGGATCTTCCTCTGTCATATTGTTTTAATCACCTTTTTCCTCTTAAAACTCCTCTTTTCAAGATTAGTTTTACAACCTGTGCTGTTATGGTAGTGAGCCGTCTCCTTCCTTTCCTGAGTATCACTCTATGGCCCCTTCCCTTCCCAGTCTGTTTCCCAGACACATCTTCCTCGCTCCCCTGTCTCGTGCTCATGTTCTCTGCCCTTTGTCCTTGGCCTCATCTCTTTTTCCTCCCTGCCCTCCACTCTGTGCTCTGCTCCCAGTTCAGTTTCTCTGTGCCTTCTCTTCCGGAGCCCTCCCCTTCCTCGCGTCACAGATACCTCACACTCCACATGTACCCAGTGGAACTCAACATTTTTTTTTGTTTGTTTTTCAACTGCTTTTTCTCTTGTGACCCTGCTTTTTAGAAAACTGGGGGTTGTCTGGACTCTTCCTCCTCATAGTAACCAAACCTAATTACTCACCATGCCCTCCTGACTCTTCCTCCTTGATAATTGCTAGCTGATCTCTGTCCTCTCCTTTCCCCTCTCACACCTCTGTGCTGGGTGAGTCAGACCCACGTCACTTTTGACTTAGAATCATGCAGTAGAACTGCTCACACCTTCCAGTCTTGTCGCCCACCCAACAAACAGCCAGAGAACTGTGTACCACCCTGAGTATATAACTTTCGTTCTTGAATGCCTTAGTTGCTCCCATAGTTTTAAAGATGAAGTTGAAATTCTTGAGGGTACATTCAAAGCCCTCTGTGATTTGCCTTCCTCATGCTTTATCAGCTTCGTGAGTTGGTGTTCTGCCACAGACTTCTTAGTCCCTCAAACATGATCACACATGCACACACATATGTGCACAAACAGAGGTGCACAAATACACACTCACTCTTATCTTCCCTTGGAGATGAACTCCACTATTTCCTCCTTATGCTGTTCTCTTATTCCTTTCCTTTGCTTATTGCTTTGGTTCCCTTCCTGATTTTTCTCCCTTTGCTTGTTCACCTGTGCGTCTTCTTGTGGTCCTTCTCTAAGACTCAAAGTAGGCACCATCTCTTTTGGAGGAAGTGACCTAACATTGTGGGTGTTATTCTGTGCTTTGGTGCACCTACCGTAGCTCTGTTGTAACATTTGCCATTCTGTCTTGCAGTTATTTTTGTACTTGTTTGCGTCCTAACTGGACTAACTAAATTAATTGAGCTCACACATCTCTTCGTTCATTCCATTCATTCAACAAGTATTTGAGTGCCTTCTGTGTGTGAGGCCCTGGTCTAGGTGATGCTTCGTTTGTAGCTCTAGGTCAGGTACCAAAAGTGTAGTGGGTGGAAAATAGTAGGATATGAGACTACAATCTGGAAAAAGATTTTCATTTTAAAAAAATAAAACGTTCTGGATAAATGTACTAAACTGTTAGCAGTGGTTAACTTTGGCTGTGGAATTACTGATGACGTATACTGTTTTCTTTACCTTTCTCATTTGCATTGAGCATGTGTTACTTTCAGAGTAAAGCCTTTAAAATAATAGGAAAAAACAATAATACAAGGGAAGGTGATCATCAATTATCTATGTTAAATGAAGGAAGCAGTTTACAAAATAATATTTACAAAAGGAACACAGTTTTGCTTTATGTATGTTGAAAAAGAGGCCTTAGTAATAAATCAAGTGTTTAGTCAAGTGATCGTCAACATGGGTGCCAGGGCTGCACATTAGGGAAAGGACAGTCTTTTTTTTTTTAATGAACAGTGTTGAGAAAACTAGATATCCACATGCAAAAAGATGAAGATGGACCCTCACCTTATACCATATACCAAAATTAACTCAAAATGGATTAAAGTCTTAAATGTAAAGTCCTAAAACTATGAAGCTCCTAGAATAAAACATAGAGGAAAAGCTTCCTGACATTGGATTTGGCAGTGATTTTTTTTTTTTTTTTTGGGTAGGACACCAAAAGCACAGACAACAGAAGCAAAAATAGACAGTGGGACGACACCAAACTTAGAAACTTATGTGCAGCAAAGAAAACAGCAGAGTGAAAAGGCCATCTACAAAATGGGGTAAAATGGCCAGCTCTCTTTTTCCAGAACTTTCTTGCCTGCTTCTCTTGTTTCTCCTGACACATATAGTTCTTTCTTCACTGTGTTTTAGAATTATCTGGGAAACTTTAAAACAAAACACTACAGATACTGAGGCCCCATCCCAGGGCCCAGTTTTTATTGGCCTGAGTTTCTTCAGGGAATCGCCCTCCTTGGGATCACCTGTTCTTCAATCCCCCAGCTGATTTTTATATGCAGCCAGGATGAGAACCACTGCCTTACACACATCCTGTGCTTTGTACAAAAAGGAATGTCTTATACTTCTTTGAACTCAAACATTGATCCTAACAAACATCAAATAATCACCACTCCAAAATTCGGAGATTAGTAATGGCAAGTGTCTGTTCAGTTCAGTTCAGTTCAGTCGCTCAGTCGTGTCTGACTCTTGCGACCCCATGAATCACAGCACGCCAGGCCTCCCTGTCCATCACCAACTCCCGGAGTTTATGCAAACTCATGTCCATGGCGGAGAAGGCAATGGCAAGCCACTCTAGTACTCTTGCCTAGAAAATCCCATGGGTGGAGGAGCCTGGTAGGCTGCAGTCCGTGGGGTCGCTATGGGTTGGACACGACTGAGCGACTTCACTTTCACACATTGGAGAAGGAAATGGCAACCCACTCCAGTGTTCTTGCCTGGAGAATCCCAGGGACGGGGGAGCCTGGTGGGCTTCCGTCTAAGGGGTCACACACGACTGAAGTGACTTAGCATGGAGTCGGTGATGCCATCCAGTCATCTCATCCTCTGTCCCCTTCTCCTCCTGCCCCCAATCCCTCCCAGCATCAGGGTCTTTTCCAATGACTCAACTCTTCGCTTGAGGTAGCCAAAGTATTGGAGTTTCGCTTCAGCATCAGTCCTTCCAATGAACACCCAGGACTGATTTCCTTTAGGATGGACTGGTTGGATCTCCTTGCAGAGCAAGGGACTCTCAAGTGTCTTCTCCAACATCACAGTTCAAAAGCATCAATTCTTTGGCGCTCAGCTTTCTTCACAGTCCAACTCTCACATCAATACATGACCACTGGAAAAACCATAGCCTTGACTAGACGGACCTTTGTTGGCAAAGTAATGTCTTTTGCTCTTTAATATGCTATCTGTTAGGGAAATGTGAAGGCTCCAAATGCCATTTCAAAGTTATAATGTGAATAGCCTTCTTACTGGAATCCCTGTGATATTTTATCCAGAAGGAGTGCAGGTTTGTTGCTGAGAAATATTGACAACTTGCTTAACAGTGATATCTATAATTCTTCATAATCATTACCCAGTTCAGGATTTGTGCTTTCCACGATTGTGTAGACTACCAGATTGAACAGTTATTCTCTGGTATTCAATTTATAAAGAAAGATTTGTGTAATTAATGAATAACTGCTCCATCCAGCAAGTGCTTTCTGTAAAAGCATTACATGAAACACCTTATGATATCTCATGTAATAGCCACAAGACCTCATGACACATGCTATTACCTTGTTACAGGTGAGAGGCTGAGTCCCAGACTCTCGATGTGTGTGCATTCGAATGTAGGATGATGACAATAGGAAATTGTAGAGCCAAAAATTAGAACAGTAGGATTTTCAAAAGTTAGAATTGGTGTATATTTTTTGAAGAACTAGGTTAACAAGAGCAACAGGCCTAGTATCTCATTTTTGCTTCAAAGAAAAAATTAGCTTTTGAGGCTAAAATTAGACTACCTTAAAAAATATCTTCTAGTTAAGCACTTACTGATTTCAGAAGAGTAATTAGTAGCATTCTGCATTTTTCTTCTTAATAGGTAATTCTGAAGGGGTTTGTAGTTGAAGGGCTTTTTATAATGAACTCTTAATTTGCATACAAGGCCTATTTTGTGAAACTGAACATCTGGCTGAATGCTGAACTGGCATGAAACTTTATAAATGTTAAGAACATCTATTAAGCATTTACTAAGTGACAGGTACTGTGTACTTCACACGTGTTATTTAATTCAACCTTGCAAAGACTCAGAGGTTGTGGGTACAGTTACTTGTCTTTGGCTAGTAAGAAAGCTGGGACTCAGCGAGGTTGAGAGCTTTGCCTACAGCCACAGAGCTCATAAATTGGAGAGTTGGGACTCAAACCAGGGCTGCCAGTCTTCAAAACACGTGTTTTTAAACCATTATATTATTTCAACATATATTCATATGTTAAGAAAGCCTTGAGTGTGGGAATGGAGCACAGAATTGTAAACTCAGTGGGTCTCTTCTTTTGTGAAAGAAGTGGTTAATTTTTACAATGTGAAAAGTGGAAATTGTTATTTACAAAAGGGTTTGACTCTATGACTAAGATAGATTTGAAGGTCTTTATGACTGCTAAGATTTTATGAAAATTGAGTCCTAATGAATATACAAGATTATTATTTGCACAATGATAAGAAAATTTGGGCAGATCATTTTCTTTAAAAGTACCTTGCTTACTTTGAGGCCAGTTATCTGATAACATATCTGTGAGAAGCAGCATACCTGGGTTTATACCCGGAATCCACACTGTAAAATGGGGGATCTTTTCCTTACCCCTTAAGGCTGTTGTGAGAGTTCAAAGGGTTAGTCTTGTAGAGCACTAGGGCAGTTTGAGGCACATAGTTCATCCTCAACACAACAGCTTTTAAAGAATGTGGAGGACAAAGAAGGCCTTTGTAAAATGAAAGTGTATGTCCGAATTTATGCATTAAAATAAAAGCATGTGTGTTGAGGCTATAGGTGCAATGTTAAACCCCATCGACTGGCACATCTAAATTTGGAACAGTGATGACATAATTATCTAGTTTCTCACTAAAAAGCAGATAGAAACAGCATGCCAGAAGAGGAAGTGGCTGGTTGACTGAAAACAGGCTCAGAGGTAGCAGACCAGAAAAGTAAAAAGTGAAGGAATTCCAGAACCTAAACAATTTGAGGTTATCTAATGTGTGGACAAACAGCTCTGAGTAGGCCTCTTCAGAGAGACAGGAGTTACACCCGCTGTGTTTGAAGCACCGAATTTTAGGTAGAGTGGTTCTGGATCATTAACTGGGGAAATGCTAGATAAGAGACATTGTTTTTTCTGATTTCCTTGTAACATGATCAGGTATATAGGAAAGGAAAAGAAAAAGCCTTGTCTGTTATCTTCTTGAAATAGTAATATTTTCTTCTGATTGCAGATTAATGAAAAATACAAGAGAATAACCAATTAACCTACCATTCTACTGCTGTTCTGATGTATATCCAGATTGTCCATTTTTAAGGAACACACACTCACACAGATAAGTGCATACACATATATGCTATATGTGTGTGTATATAAAATATACATGAAGGATATATGTACACATATCCACATATATTATACATATAAAATATATTTAATATATAAAATATATTTTATGAATATATACACATTTTCAGAAACATATACATACATATATATTAAAAAATATATAAATATATATTTAAGGAACACATAATATACATTTTATATCTATGCATATAAAATATACATTTAAAAAGAAATATATATATACATATGTATATACATATAGTAGTCACTGGAGGTTAAAGTCAAAGCACCCATGAAAAAATCCTTCAATCATAAAGAAGAGTGTAGAAGAGTTTTGTGTGTTACGTGGTGCAGAAGTTTTATGTGTATGAAATCTGGAGAGCTACTGAGCTGGATGAAAGGAAGATATGTATCTGCTGTGGCATCGGATGCTCTTGTGTGGAGAATTTTAAAATGTTCTAGTTGACCTCCAAGATTCACTCATTTTTGTTTTACTGTCAATATTGTGTTGCTTTTGTATATGTTAACAGATTTATTGTGTGTAATTTCATCTTAAGAAAAAATTGAATTCTAAATTCAGGACATAAATTCATATGTAGCGCATACCCAAAATAAATGTGGTATAGTTGAAAACTCTGGGGTCATGGTATAGCACTGTTTTGCACAGCTTAAAAATTTTAAACTTAATTTTAGTTGAAACATTTTCCATATCCATAAATATTTTTAGTAGACATTTTTAGTATTCTGTCTTTTGAATGTTCCATGATTTCTTTACTTTAAGTGTTAAGGTTGTTTCCAGATTTTGATGCTATATATCATGTAATCAATATAAAGGCACTCATATTTTAATGCACATCTTTGGGGAAATTTTCTGTTTATGGAATTATGGGTCAAAAATATGTAATTTTAAGGCAAAGAATTTGACATTTGTTTCTAAATTCCCCTTCAGAAATGGTGTACTGTTTTCCTGCCCTTCATTCCTGCTGTTACTGATATTTTAAAACTACTTAACTCATTGTTTTCATGGAGTTAATTTAAGCTCTGGCCTGAAATAATTTATTTTTTTCTATTCTGATCCTACAATCAATACAACTCATGCTCCAAAATGGAGGAACCAAAGAAATGAAGAAGATCAAGGGTTTGGATTGCAAGTCTGGGAGGATGATTGTAAGCTACCTAACATGATTTTTATGATCTGGACAGACTGGTAATGTGGTGATTACTGACATGACTCTTCCTGGATCCTGAAAATCTATACTTGGTAAAGATAGTTGCAGGACCAAGTAGTTAAGGAGAGGGAAACAGCAATATTATAGTAGATTTAAAGTCCAGAAAGCCTGCTTGGATCGATTTAAATTGTATGTGTTCAGTGCTGTTCAACAGCATTACTGCAGTTGAAGCAGATGAGCTTCTGGGTGGGCAACTGGGAACCTGTAGGCATTGTGACTGGAATGAAGGTCCCCCATTCTCTGTGCTATACGAAAGCTCCAGCATCTAGTTGTGGAAAGTAGCTCATTCCTTTTTCTGTACCTCTCATTTCATTCCTGTTTCCTACTCTTTCTTTCAGTATGGTTGCATGATTTATCAGTTATAGTCCATGGTTCATTAGGTTTGATGCCTGTTAATTATTGGTCCTTAAACAGTGTCAGACTTTATTTTTTTGGGCTCCAAAATCACTGCAGATGCTGACTGCAGCCATGAAATTAAAAGGTGCTTACTGCTTGGAAGGAAAGTTATGACCAACCTTGATAGTATGTTAAAAAGCAGAGACATTACTTTGCCAACAAAGGTCCGTCTAGTCAAGGCTATGGTTTTTCCCATGGTCATGTATGGATGTGAGAGTTGGACTGTGAAGAAACCTGAGCGCCGAAGAATTGATGCTTTAGAACTGTGGTGCTGGAGAAGACTCTTGAGAGTCCCTTGTACTGCAAGGAGATCCAACCAGTCCATTCTAAAGGAGATCAATCCTGGGTGTTCATTGGAAGGACTGATGCTAAAGCTGAAACTCCAATACTTTGGCCACCTCATGCGACGAGTTGACTCACTGGAAAAGACTCTGTTCCTGGGAAAGGTTGGGGGTGGGAGGAGAAGGGGACGACAGAGAATGAGATGGCTGGATGGCATCACCGATTCTGTGGACATGAGTTTGAGTGAACTCCGGGAGTTGGTGATGGACAGGGAGGCCTGCCGTGCTGTGATTCATGGGGTCGCAGAAGGTAGGACACGACTGAGCGACTGAACTGAACTGAGCTGAAATTACTACATTTGTGTAACTAAATTAAGTACCATCAAGATGGGTGAAACACTGATGTTCTGCTCTTGTTTTTTTTTTTTTTCCAATATGAACCAGCCATAGATATACATGTGTCCCCCTCATCCTGAAGCCCCCCATCCCAAATCCCTCCCCACCCCATCCCTCTATGTTGTCCCAGAGCACTGACTTCGGGTGCCCTGCTTCATGCATTGAACTTGCACTGGTCCTCTGTTTTACATATGGTAAAATATACATGTTTCAATGCTATTCTCGTAGGCACAGATTAGGTATATTATGGACTGAATTATGCCCCCTCAAAATTTACAGGTGAAGTTCTAACCTTCATTACCTCAGAATGGAATGTATTTGGAGATGGGTTTTAAAAGAGATAATTATATTCAAATAAGGTTATTAAGGTGGGCCTTGACCCATATGACTAATGTCCTTATAATAAGAGGAGATTAGGACACAGACACACTCAAAGGAAAGACCATGTGAAGACGAAGAAGGTGACCATCTATAAGCCAAGGAAACTGGCCTGGAAGAGCGAATGCTGCTGCTCTTGATGTGTTTTCTGCTCTCCAAAACTGTGAGAAGATAAATTTCTGTTGTTTAAGCTACTTAGTCTGTGGTATTTTGTTGTCGCAGCCAGTTAAACTAATATAGTATATCATAAACATTTGTTGAATTAATGATAGCCTTTTGAATTCCTCTGCTGACTTTTATTTATTTATTTATTTTTTAAAATTTATTTTATTGGAGGCAAATTATCTTACATTAATATATTGGTTGGTTTTGCCATACATTGACATGAATCCGCCCCGGGTGTACATGTGTTCCCTTTCTTGAACCCTCCCTCTTCCCCATATCCTCCCTCCAGGTCATCCCCGTGCACCAGCCCCAAGCATCCTGTAACATACATCGAACCTGGACTGGTCACTTATGATAAAATACATGCTACAATGCCATTCTCCCCAATCATCCCACCTTCACCCTCTCCCACAGAGTCCCAAAGACTGTTATATATGCATGTGTCTCTTTTGCAGTCTCGTATACAGGGTTCAGGTTACCATCTTTCTAAATTCCATATATATGCGTTAGTATACTGTATTGATGTTTTTCTTTCTGTCTTACTTCACTCTGTATAATTGGCTCCAATTTCATCCACCTCATTAAAACTGATTCAAATGCATTCTTTTTGATGGCTGAAAAATACTCCATTGTGTATATGTACCAAAGCTTTCTTATCCATTCATCTGCAGATGGACATCTAGGTTGCTTCCATGTCCTGGCTATTATAAACAGTGCCGCAATGAACATTGGAGTACATGTGTGTCTTTCAATTCTGGTTTCCTCGGTGTGTATGCCGACTTCAACTGGGTTGTGACATTTTCTTGATAAAACTTTTCAGTATGGTGAGGCAGTAACCTTGTTTATTCTATAGAAGTTTAAATAAACCTTACAAGTGGGGATCCAATTAGGAAGTGGTAGATAAGCCGATGCTTTCTCACAGAAGGGCCCTACGTAGCTTTAGGTTGCTGAACTTTGTGCTTCAAAGACCCTTCCCTCTGTTCAAGTTCAATATATGTTTCATTAATATGTTTGTACTTTTTTCCCCACTGAATTTCTTCTGGCTACTAGCCTGCTTTTATTTACGAATCTGTTTTCCTAAGGTTAGTGGCTTCAACTTGGAAACCTTAAATTGAAGTGTAATGAGAATTAATTTTATTCTTAAACGCATTGACTTACGTCTTAGGTCATTTAAAATACGCATTAATGCAACTCTGAAATAGGTACCTAGACAAAGGAAATGACAGGCATTTGAAATAATATGTGAAAGCACTGATTTCTTTTCCTGACTTTGTTTATGAATTTTTTATATCTTCATTTCTAAAAGATGAGGGTGATATGAGAGTGTTTTGCATATCCTCAGGTTTCCAGTGTGTTTTGAATGTTTTTTCAGTTGGTGTTGGGCCCTGAGACTGTGCTGTCCTCTTCTGCTTCAGGGAGCATCTCCATGTTAGGTACTTACCTGATGTGCTCGTGTGTCTGATACACTGGCCTGTGGACTCCCTGATGGTGAGGATATTGTCCTATTGAAATTGCAGATCTCCCTTGACTCTGCCAAGTGCCTTGCATGTAATAGGTGCTTGCTGTGCACTTGAATGAGTCAATGATGTACTTGCCAGATGTGAAAATACTTCTGGGTCACCAAAGTGAGTCACTTTGTAACTTGCTTCTTAAAAGATTCTATAGACTAGCCAAGTTGCCTGAAATTGTTTAGAAGTGTCATACAACTGCAGATGCTCGGAATAATTTCAGGTTCAGATAAAAATGAGGTGCTTTAAACTTGGAAGGTTTAGGGCTTCCCTGGTAGCTCAGCTGGTAGAGAATCTGCCTGCAATGCAGGAGACCCTGGTTTGATTCCTGGGTCAGGAAGATCCCCTGGAGAAAGGATAGGCTACCCACTCTAGTATTCTTGGCTTCCCTGGTGGCTCAGATGGTAAAGAGTCTGCCTGCAGTGCGGGAGACCTGGCTTCGATCCCTGGGTAGGGAAGATCCCCTGGAAGAGGGCATGGCAACCCACTCCAGTATTTTTGCCTGGAGAATCCCCATGGACAGAGGAGCTTGGTGGGTACAGTCCATGGGGTTGCAAAGAGTCGGACACAACTGAGCAACTAAGCACAGCACACAAATGTGGAAGGTTAAGCAACCAACCTAAAGACATTTTGTAAACTTACCTGGATTGGGATTTATGAAGAACATGCAAGGTAATGCTATACTTACAATGAGATATTTTAAGAATAAAAAAAATTTAGCTCAGTGCTCATAAGATCATCTTTCATATTTTCTAATAGCAGGTATACTTTCTGTCGATTTTGATCCTCCTTTCAGTGGTTGGTTGTCTCTTGTGGCTGGCTCTTGCACCCAAGTGTCTAGATTTCTTTTCCGCTTTATCATTCAGTAGCAAAAACTTTAAGAAAGACTGAAATGATGATTTGACCTCCATCACTAAAATACTACTTCTTTAAGTTACACCTATCCCCTCCTTTCTAATATAATGTTTCCATAGCCAGTGAGGAAAAATGATGACATGATTATGTTGATTTTGTTTTGAGACCACCCTTTTGCCCATTGGGGCAGCTTTTTGCTATGGCTGCTAACAAACCCTTGCCTTTATGTACTGTGGCTGTTAGATTCATTGTAATGGAGTTTCCTGGACAGGTAAAATTATGGGCTGCAAACAGATTCCGACTGGCAGGATACTTAGCTGAAATCCTACTTTTGTGCTGACTGTGAGTCTGTGATTTTATTTACAAGCTTTTTTTTCAGTCTTGTGCAATTTCCTGGAAATATGTCTGTCTCTAGATATATTTTTGTAGCATTGGATGCATTCCAACATGGTGGTTAAGGTGGGTCAGCCTTGAACAAAAGTGGTTGATAGCTCAATTTTATACCTAAATTCCAGGGAACAAAGGGGAGCAAGAAAGAGAAACCAAATAATTATTTTAGCTCAGTCCAGATAGTCTCTCCTTAGCATGATGCAGTCTCTAAAGCTTGAACAGAACATCATGTAGGGCAAAATTCCTAATTAAATGAATGAACTCAGCAGCTGTCAGACTGGCTACCATGTATCGATAGCATTTGAATATACACTGGACTCTGTGCCAGTAAGTTATTAATATTAACATTATGATTCTATTTCCCAAGGTGTTAGACTAATACTGTGTGACTTTAGTAATCTAGTTGGCAACTTAAGCCAACTGCTATATGTTATGCTATTATTAGAATTTATAATGCTGTTAATAGTTCTTTTAGTGTTCATTTTAGTCATCATGAAACATTTTTGGTTCATAGTTATTGAGAAAATAGTGTCAGTGATTATGGGTCCACCTGCTTCCAACACTGGATCAACATTTGCATCTGGGACTTTTATTTCTAATATTTAAAATCATACCTTTAGAGCTGAGAGAGTTTTCAGAGCTCCTGTAATCCAACATCCTTATGTTATAGATGAAAAAGCTGGAGCCTAGAGAGGTTAAATCATCTACCAGGAGTCCTGAACAGCTAATTAGCAGTGTAACTATGAAAGACAGCCCAGGTATATTCCTAAGAAGTCAGGAAGAATTAGAGTTTTTTTTTTTCCTTTTGGAATGGGAGATTTTAAGAACACTATCACTTTCTCTACACTGGTTTCCCAATAGCATCCCATCTTTGTATGCTATTTTCTCCAGACTCTGACATATAAACTAGCTTTATTTCATTCTTCTAAGTATTATAAAAAAACAGGAGGGAATTTTCAGGTGTCTACATGTGCAAAGCACCAAGTAAGTAGCCTTGGAGGAATGAGTTAGGTGTAAGGCAACCCTGGTCTTAAGGATTTACCAGGAGGCTTGCCCTTCTCTACTCTGAAGTGGAGAAAGGGTCATAATTGCAGCAGAGGGTAAAAACTTTCAGACTTGGTTCTGTAGCCTAAAGGCAGTGATAAGCAGCAAACAGTGACATTGTTTGTTGAATTCAGCACACACAACATAAGCCTGGAGTGGAGAAGAAGCATGAGATTGCCATTGCAGGGATGCGAGGACCATGCCTGGGTCCCACTGGGGTGAATTAGGGCACGAATGCATGAATTGAAAGAGATTTTATCCAAAGAGATTTAACCAAGGAGATGAACCAGAGCCATTTTCAGGAGAATCCTTGATTCCTGGGACTACACTTTGCAAGCCCATTGGGCAGTAAAGAAAAGGAATATGGGTTTGTGAATTTGGCAGCTGGGAGGGGAGGCGTAGAATAGAGAGGACCACAGATGTGAATGGTGAACTCCCTCTAAGTGATGTCCTGCAGGTATCTGGTTGGGTAGAAGAAGGAATCTAGTCCAGAGTAACTGAGCTGAGGGCAATCAATAGAAAGGTTTTAAAAAGGTTCCTCATCACCTCAGTGGTAATAAAAACAGAATGGATGATTTTTGTGAACCAGAGACTGTACTGAATGCTTTTTCATGGTACATCTCATAATCCTCCAACGACTTAATGAAGCAACTACCATTATTATTTCCTGTGTTAGAGATGAGGACATGCAACCATTGAGTAAGTCATCTTATTCAAAGTTTTGTTGCCCTGTCTCCGAAGAGATGTCTGAAACCAGAAAATGTGATCCCAAAGCTTGGAGCCCTAACCATTATACTTCTTGCTCCTTTAACTGTAACTACAGTGTTATGATCACATCTGGACAATGAACAGATCCTTAATTTCATTAAATATCTTGGTCTCATAAATGTTATAATGTTTTCCCCCACAAGGATTCAAAAACTTCCACACAAGGCCTACATATTGCAGTTAGTGTGTATGTCCTTTAAGTCTCTGTTAATCTACTGAGTGCTTTTCTACCTATTTTTTTCTTGTAGTTTATTTTTTGAAGAAATTGAGATATTTGTCCTTTTAAGAGTTTCTCACAGGATTTTGCTGACTGTATTCCTTGTGACCAGTTTAATATGGTCCCCTGTGCCCTGTATTACTTGTAAATTGGTAGTTGGTTCTGAAGTCTTGAACAGATCTGGCTTGATTTTTTTTGGGGGGCAAGACTACTTGGTACTTTGGAGGAGGTGGTGTGTTCTCATATGACAGATTCTGAGGAAAAAGGAATGTGTAACTCCAAGGTTGGAGAAGGCAATGGCAACCCACTCCAGTGTTCTTTCCTGGAGAATCCCAGGGACGGCGGAACCTGGTGGGTTGCCGTCTATGGGGTCGCACAGAGTCGGACACGACTAAAGCGACTTAGCAGCAGCAGCAGCAACTCCAAGGTGGAATGTGTAGCTCCAAGGTGCTATCCGTATTCTTGGGGAAAATGTTCTCACTCCTTGATGGAAAATGTCTGGAAAACCTTAATCTTACTCCACCAGGCTGGGTTGAATACCCTGCCTTTGTGCTTCCGTGACAAATGGTCTCATAGTACTTATCAAATGAAATTGTCCACTTCTGTGTCTGTCTTCTCTGTTTTGGTGTGCGCTCTTCAAGGGACTGTGTGCTTCTTGAACTTTGTAACACAGAGCATAATGCCTGGTATGTAAGCACACAATTTTGTTAAGTCCATTGAATAAGTAAGTGAATGGAGATAAATGCATTCTTGAGGCAGTTTCAGCCTGTGGTTATTGCTACACTTGGCCAGTGGTCGATATTGTCAGTGTTTGGGGCTATAGAAGGGCTTGGAAATAAGGAAAATAAGAATGCTTCTTTTAGTTCAATTATGAAATCAATACACATTGTGGAAGTTGCTTACCCTTTAAAATACCAGTCTAAAAAGTAATTGGTTAATTATAGAGGAACCTTTATTTTCTTGAAGTAAGCTATCAGGTTGTAGCTATAGGCAAAATTGGACTGATTGCTAGTTGAAGCTGTGGCATACCCAGTGACATTTAAAAGAAAATGGAAGTTGGGACAAGCAGGCTGGCTTTACAGTCATATAAGATGGTCCCACCAGAAGGGCTCTGTGCTTGGGGTGAAGTACTCTGTAGTTGCTCTCTAGAAATTCTGGATGCTTTTACCTTTGAGTTTGTAGTTTTTGTAAGTGAAGTCTGATGGACACCTGAGCATGACCAAGAGCATGGAGCCCAACCTCCCTGGGACAGGTGCTTGGGTGTCTGCTTCTTCACCTCCTGGTACCCTTGTCCAGGCCTGCTCCTGTCTTGACTGGATGGGAGTCTAGATGCAGAGAGAGTCAGGGTCCAAATATACACACGCCTTGGTGTGTTGGTATAAAGCATGGTGGTGGACATTCCCACCCTGGGCTGGCAGAACCATAGTGACTCACTGGGGTTTTGAACCCCTTCAGTCAGTTCAGTTGCTCAGTTATGTCTGACTCTTTGCAAACCCATGGACTGCAGCACGCCAGGTTTCCCTGTCCATTACCAACTCTTGGAGCTTGCTCAAACTCACGTCCATTGAGTCAGTGAAGCCATCCAACCATCTCATTCTCTGTCGTCCCTTTCTCCTCCTGCCTTCAATCTTTCCCAGCATCAGGGTCTTTTCCAGTGAGTTAGTTCTTTGAATCAGGTGGCCAAAATATTGGAGTTTCAGCTTCACCATCAGTCCTTCCAATGAATATTCAGGACTGATTTCCTTTAGGATTGACTGGTTGGATCTCCTTGCAGTCCAAGGGACTCTCAAGAGTCTTCTCCAACACCACAGTTCAGAGGCATCATTTCTTCGGTGCTCAGCTTTCATTATAGTCCAACTCTCACATGACTACTGGAAAAACCATAGCTCTGACTAGATGGACCTTTGTTGGCAAAGTAATGTCTCTGCTTTTTAATATGCTGTCTAGGTTGGTCATAACTTTTCTTCCAAGGAGTAAGTTTCTTTTAATTTCATGGCTGCAATCACCGTATGCAATGATTTTGGAGCCCCCCAAAATAAAGTCTCTCACTGCTCCACTGTTTTCCCATCTATTTGCCATGAAGTGATGGGACCAGATGCCATGATCTTAGTTTTCTTAATGTTGAGTTTTAAGCCAACTTTTTCACTCTTCTCTTTCACTTTCATCAAGAAGCTCTTTAGTTCCTCTTCACTTTCTGCTATAAGGGTGGTGTCATCTGCATATCTGATGTTATTGATATTTCTCTCACCAATCTTGATTCCATCTTATGTTTCATCCAGCCTGGCATTTCGTATGATGTACTCTGCAGATAAGTTAAATAAGCAGGGTGACAGTATACTGGAACCAGTTTGTTGTTCCATGTCCAGTTCTAACTTGCTTCTTGATCTGCATACAGATTTCTAGGAGGCAGGTCAGGAGGTTTGGTATTCCCACCTCTTGAAGAATTTTCCACAGTTTGTTGTGATCCACACAGTCAAAGCTTTGGCGTAGTAAATAAAGCAGAAGTAGATTTTTTTTTTGAATTCTTTTACTTTTTCAATGATCCAACAGATGTTGGCAATTTGATCTCTGGTTCCTCTGCCTTTTCAAAATCCAGCTTGAACATCTAGAAGTTCATGGTTCATGTACTGTTGAAGCCTGGCTTGGAAAATTTTGGGCATTCCTTTGCTAGTGTGTGAGGTGAGTGCAATTGTGCAGTAGTTTCAACATTTTTTGGCATTGCCTTTCTTTGGGATTAGAATGAAAACTGACCTTTTTCAGTCCTGTGGCCACTGCTGAGTTTTCCAAATTTGCTGGCATATTGAGTGCAACAAGAGTGAATGAACCCCTTGCCCACTCCCAATCCAGGTACTGAGTGTGCTCAGACTTAGGGGTTTCAGTGATTTGGGATGGCCTGTCCACCGTGGCTTGGGCACATGCCACCTTGCAAGGGCAGATGCCTGTTTGACTTCACTTCACTTCACTGCCCCGGCTGAGACCTTGTCAGTCCAACCAGGGAGGGACCTGGTAGCAGAGGGATCCTGCTCTCTGGTGGGCTGCACACTTACGCCAAGTTATGGGAACAGGGCTCCTGGGTGCCTGTGAAGTTCTGTACTGGCCCTGTGAATATCTCTTTACTGACGGAAGCAGATTTTAAGTGGCAAATTAAATAACACCATGATGGGTTGAGGAGGAGAGGAGGAAAAAGGGAAGGAGGGAGGGAAGAAGAGACGGAGAATGGAAGAAAGGAGACATTTTGTATTTTGGAATCTTTGTGGCACTTTTATCCCACTTTTTGAACTATGAGCTCCACATTTTCCTTTTGGATTGAGCTCTGTGAATTATGTAGCTAAGCCTGATAGGACAGTTAGAAGGCATGTGAAATGAGGGGGGCTTCGACATGGCACAGCTAACTCTCCATGGGGAGGGAGTGTGGCAGGTTGACGTGGATTCTTGTAGGAATGACATTTCCTTAGCTGTCTTGACTGAGGTACATTTGTAAGGACATCTAAGTCCCCTTTTCTTTGATTTCAGTGCTTACCAAAGCAATCTTATGACTATGATTTGTCTTTCATGAGCTTAGCTATGGGAGAGGATAGAGTGATTAGGTGAACTTTAAATTTTTTAGTACCTAATACCAATAGTTTTCTAATATCTAAAGATAGTTATTATTATTATGATTGTTTTTTGTTAACCATACTTATTGGCATTTTAATTTTCTGTATTGGTCCAGAAGCTTGTTTTATGAAAGTTCACCTTTGAAAATGCATCCAGCTTGGTGGAGTGCCGCCTGTGTTTTTGAGTTTGTAAGCCTGAGGGCTGAGACTTGAAACTGAGGGTCAGTTAATCCTGGAAAGGCTGGGACTTGAAACTGAGGGTCAGTTAATCCTGGAAAGGAGCAAGATCCTGGAATGTCTTTTAGGAGATGAGTTTGAGGGCTTCCTAGGTGGCTCAGTGGTAAAGAATCTACATGCCAATGTAGGAGCTGCAGGAGCTGTGGGTTCTATCCTTGAGTCGGAAAGGTCCCTTTGAGGAAAAAATGGCAACCCACTCCAGTATTCTTGCCAGGGTAATCCCATGGACAGAGGAGCCTACAGTCCAGGGGGTTGCAAAAAGTCAGACATGACTGAAGCAACTCAGCACTGCTCCTAATTTCAACTGTAAGTGAGTCCACAACATCCCAATGTGGCTGGACACATATGTGCTTATTTTTCCAGAGCATATATATTCTTGGCATAAATCACGTCTGTGAAGCTTACTCAGGTCTTGAAGAAAACCAGCATAACTGCACCTCTTGTGGCAGCACCTAATCAGCCTGTGGCTTCTTTAATAGGATGGAATTAATATGTAATTGGAAGGGTCAGAGAATCCAAGCTAAAATTGTAATATTCTAATTTTAGAAGGAGAAACCAGTTTGTGGTCTTGAAAAGATCTTTTAAAAAACATTTGCTGGCAAACACCTGCTTTACCATATGCCATGAGTACTTAAGAAATCCTGAAAGCAGAGATGGGTTTTTACAGAAGAGTTTAATTATGAATGCAAAATCTTCCTGAAACTTGTTAATAAGAGCTTTTCAGTGTCTTCTGACTACAGGTGATAAGGTGATGAATGGAAAGACTGCAAAGGGCTAAAATTAAATCCTTTATTTCCTTCTAATTAAAATGTTTACTTTCAACCCATATGGAAAAGGTTTTTTGAGTACAGGTACTAAATTAGTACAATGCACATTTGTCTTTGTACAAATTTATAATGTGCAAAGTCATGGTTGAGCTAAGAATGGAGGGGAAGCGTGACTAAGGGTTAGACATTTTGCTTATGTAGCCAACAGACAGTAGAAAGAATGTTTTAGGTTGGATTTATGGTGGTGAGGGACCTCAAACTTGCTTAAACAAGAAAGAGTATTTTTTACTTGTAACTGAAAACTTCAGGGATGCGACTAGGCTCTGCCTGGTGCATTGCAGGTGTCAAGTGATGTGTCTCGCCTTTCAGTTCTGTCCCATCCAGCTTTCCATCCGCCCTATTCAGTGCTTTTCCTGCTCCCTGAGGAAAAGCTGGGGACTGGATTCTGACTGAGTACTATTGCCAAGCCTTGTATGATGTGCATGAACATCCCAGAACCCCTCACTGTGGCTGGCAGATGGGATGTGTTAATGACCTCTGGAATCCCCTGCTCCACCCTTGGGACCTGGGGGAGACCTCATCCAATTCTAGTGGATTCAGACAGTGGGTCGCTAAACATAAATTAAGCTTTTATCACACATGGAATAATCCAGATCCAACATTTATTCCTCACTTCAGTGTCTGTACCAGAATAAATGTATGAGGATAATAAAATACAAAGTACTGTGTGGAGGAGGGAGGATGGAAGGAGAAAGAAATCTTATGTTGGAGAAGTTGGGAAAGCTTTGTGAGTAGGACCTCCAGACTGATTGGGCTAGAAATATGGAAAGATGTTTCAAAAAGAGCCCTCTCTCTCATTGGGAGAAATTATAGAAAGCACATGGCTGAGGTGAGGACTGGGTTGGGGAAGAATGCACAGATTAGAAGATACATATTTTGAGGGGAGTAATAGTTGGTGTGGCAGGAAAATCTTCTGGGGGTCTTGTTAAGAAAGGTTCTCAATGCTGGGTCATTGTATTTTGCTTAGTAGGCAGTTGGGAGTCCTTCAGGTATTTCTAAACATGAATGATGAGCAAATAGAGCTGTGTTAAGACAGACTAGGAGGAGATCAGGTTGTCCAGTGACAGGGAGATGAGATAAGAGAATATCTTAGTCCTTCAGGAAAGAGGAATGGAAAGGCAGGGCAAGATTAAGAAGAAAATGTGGAGTGGGAGAAAGAGTCCAAGATAACTCAGAGCTCTTAAGGCAGTTTCTATTTATAGAAATAAGGTTGTCTAGAGAGTGAGCTGGTGGAGAAAGAAGAGACAGACTCTGAGTTTGCCCTTGGAAATATTGAGTGCTGTGTTTACAGTGTAATGTACTTGGCTATGCATTGTATGGAGACTTGGGCAGTGGAGTAGAGTGAGTAGCTATGGCTCAGTGACCCAGTGACTTTTTTTTTTTTTCCTCTTAGGCCACTCTGTTTGGCATCTGGGATCTTAGTTCCCCAACCAGGGATTGACCCTGTGCCCCCTACATTGGGAATGTGGAGTTTTAACCACTGGACCACTGGGAAACTCCTGACTCAGTGACTGTCAATCAGAGGTAGTCTGAGAAATATATTGGGGCATTTTCAATTGTGATTGTACTACTGACATTTGAGACGTCCCTGCACTAGCAGGAGCTTTTCCACCTGGTTGTCAGTTGCACTTCTTGTTGAGAAGATTGAGAACTTACTGATGATCGTAGTCAGAGAGCATGCAGTCCTGTTGGCAAGCATGCATTCTTTCTCATGTTTTTGTCTGTAATAGAAGGCCGAATAGTATGCCAAGGGGTGCTGGTACTTTGGGAATTTTATTCCCAATTTCCTTTTGAGAGAGATGAGGGAGACATATGGCTGAGATGGAGCTGGAAGTGACATGAAAAGCTCTGGGTTCACTTCCTTATTCTATCACCAACTTGTATGCACTTTTTTCCCCATTAGGCCCACAGTGGTCAATTTTCTGCACTGTTGCTTCTTTATTCACTACATACGAAAAGGATAAGGTGGCTTTGTACTTGAGTAATAGTATTCTAGTGGAATGAGTTTATGCTCTGCTGTTGTGGCCAATTCTCAGTATTTGAGGCTTATATGTACCCTTCCTTTTGGCTCTGATATTGGCTGTGTTGCTTCTCCCCAACTGGGGTTCCAGCACGTGTTCTAATAGGTGTTGCTTGACTCCACTTTTCTCTAGGAATGAAATTTAGTAACCATCAAGTTTGTTATAAAAGAGCCTCTCTTCTACATACTACAGTTTAGAGGTTGTCTTTGCCATAGCCTTGGCTGCTAGATATTCTTACAGGATGCTGTGAATGAGTCTTTATTTGGCAATACGGATCAGTACAGAATTTTCCAAAAATGGAGCAAGTGGCAACAAAGCCTGCTTTCTAGTATCTTAGACTGCCCTGTTCCCCTTGCAGGGCTGGGTTACTTCTTTTGTTATGAATTGGCTCTCCTCTGGTACTTCTGGCATAATTTTTTAGATACTATTCTTCTATGAAAATGTTTATGGAAATTAGGTGTAAAAAGCAACTGTTGAGAGTAAAGTTAAAACAGATAGTGATAATAACAAAAACAATAATTATTTCCCCTTGACATGCCTTTTTTACCTATTCTGGTTATTGGGTATAAGCAACAGGATATTCAGTCTTACTTTAAAGAACTTTATGGTCAGACCACAGTGACTGCAGAGCTACTGGGCAATGTAAGATCTTTGTACATTATTGAACAGTAGGAAACATGAGGATGTTACATACCAGCTGCAAGGAGACGTGTCTTTGGAAATGCATCCATTTTCACGGGAGCCATAGTGTGTTGCCCAGGGATTGCAGTGGGATGGTTTGTCCTTCCCATTCTGTCTGTCTAAATCTGATTACTCTTCAGAGCCTAGCCTAGGTCAGGTGTTCCCTTTGTCTGGAACCTCTTCTGTCACCAAGGAAACTCTGATTTCACTCTTTTAAACTTTAGTTTCTCACAGATTAGTATCTGAGTCACTGGAGACTTGTGTGCTCCATGAAGTGCTCAGCTCCTGCCAGACAGTGGTGGTCTTCAGTTCCCCACCCTTCCAAACTGTCAGGCCTGCAGGGGGAGCTTAGCATCTTTCTGTCAGTTTTACTCAAATTCCACTTCAAAGGAGTATGAAGCATTCATTCAAAGTTCTTCTTTTTGCAACAAGCATTTGAAAAGAATTAAAGAAAAATCAATTAATAGCATACATAGACTTTGTTTTAAAATATGGCATTATTGAAAATGAAATCCCTTGGGACATTTTAGAGGATTTTGATGATAAATGCATTCTGCATGCCGTTTAGAATTTTCCTCCTGAAACACTTGAAAGCTGAGAAAGCAGAGAAGGTTTTCTTTGTTTTAAAAGGCATATAAGATTTCCTGTAAATGGCCTATTAATTTTTAACTTTAATAAGGAAATTGAATTTGATTTTTTTAATGGTAGCAATTTGATGAGTTGAATAGACTAAATGCTTATTAGATAACTGCTGGAAAAATATTCATTACAACTTTCTTCCACACATTAAAATTGACTGATTTCTTCTTTTCATATATCCACTTAGCTTTTGCTTTTAATGAGCTGAGGACATAATATTATTTCTAACTAGATTTTTTGTATTCCTTTTAGGGTAAAAAAGCTCAGTCTTCTTCGGTTCAGAATTCTAGTTTCCTAAACACTCAAATTTTAGGCTGTGCTTCCTTCTTTTCTGAGTTTATCAGTAACCAAATTAGATAATAGACACAATATGAAATCAGTGAGAGCTTTGGATGAAAATAATTAATGTATTTTTAGACTTTTTAGGTGTTTTTAGTCTTTTGTGGATTGAAAATAGATCTAATTGTTAGTTATTAAGGAATTTTTTCATAATGGCTCTGAGAAGGATTAGAAAATAATACTCAGTTTGGTATAAGGATGCAGTGAAATGCTTCCATTCATACATTGATGGTGAGAAGATAAATTAGGAAGTATAATTTTAGAAAACACTCTTCAGATATACCCCCTGCTTATCTTATCTGTGTTCTTCAGTGGTATCTTTTATAAATTGCATTTATAAAATGTCTCAAAATATAAGCAAAAATGATGCAGTGTTAGTGAAATGTTAACCAATCATGAATATTAATACGTAACATATTTTGAGAGAGAACTTCATGCGAGGAACTCTCTTGCCTATATCATCTTATTTATTTGTCCCATCAACCTAATGGTAGACGTGCTACACTTGCCTGTCTTGTTTTTTTTTTTTTTTTCTCTCTCTGATGAAGAAGCAGAGGCACAGAGACATTATTCAACTTGCTGAAGTGATGGAGCCAGAACTGGAAGTCAGATTGTTTGACTTTAGGGTCATTACACCACATGGAGTTTCCTGTGTTAGGAAAATATGTTGAGAGGGCCTATCCTGGACAGACATGGTGAGGGATGAAGGGTCCTAGGTTGGGAGAATGTGGGATGGAGTGTGAAGACCAGAATCGAATGAGGAGGGTCCTGCGATCAGCTGTGGTTTTACCTAAATGCTCTTTTTTCTGTAGTAGCACCTGGGTTTGCTTTCTGAAACCACCCTCTTCCAGTTGCTGGGTGGACATATGATCAAGTCTGGGTCTATGGAAGGCCTTGAACTGCTCAGACCACAGTGATTGGCTCAGGGATGAGCAGAGAACCCAACTGAGGCTGATTGGAACTGATAAGTGTTCATTCTGGAAATTTTATTGGGAATCTTTCGAAAGAGTAAGACTTGGAAGATGTAAGCCTGGAGTGACCAGAAGGCATTAGACCCTGCTAGAAAATGAGGATCAGAGAGAAAAGCAGAGGTGAGAGATGGAGAAAAAGAGATCAAGCTCTAATGCTGTCTTGTGGATCCAACTATGTCTGAAGCTATGACGTATGACATATCCATCCATAGAGTTTTCAGTTATGTGAGCCTCCTTTCTTCCTCCTTCCCTCTCATCTCCCTTCTGCTTTCCCCTTCTTTCTCTACTCCTCCCCTCCAATCTCATTATTTACTGCTGAAAGAGTTCTAGCACAAAAGGTGAATAAATTTAGGACCTCTCCAACCTGGACAGGTTCTCAGTGATGCCCCTGGTTTGAAGGAGGAACTGTTCAACTGCATCAGGGGTAGCAAACTCGGTGGGTAGAGGCTGTGTTGCCCAGGACCTTCTGAGCCTCTCAGAGAAAACCACTGAGAAGAGACTTCGGTCATTGAGGCTCTTCAGAAGGCTGAACTATGGGGCAATGGACCCAGAGTGGACTGCTGTGCATCAGAGAACTTTGTTAAGCTGTGAGACCCATCAATGATCAGTCCCCTCTTCCTATGCCACGGGGTTGAGGCTATGGGGTGGGAGTATGAGGCAGACCATATTTTTTATTATATACTAAATACACTCTCGGAGAAGGCAATGGCAAGCCACTCCAGTACTCTTGCCTAGAAAATCCCATGGATGGAGGAGCCTGGTAGGCTGCAGTCCGTGGGGTCGCTAAGGGTCAGACACGACTGAGCGACTTCACTTTCACTTTTCACTTTCACACATTGGAGAAGGAAATGGCAACCCACTCCAGTGTTCTTGCCTGGAGAATCCCAGGGACGGGGGAGCCTGGTGGGCTGCCGTCTATGGGGTCACACAGAGTCGGACACGACTGAAGTGACTTAGCAGCAAATACACTCTAATAAAAGGGCCACTGCTTCAAAAGCCTGGATATTAGATTGATTACTTTGTCTCATGAACTTGTGGGAAGAAATAAGAAATCATAGCAAATGCTTTCATCAAAAACTTATCTGTCTTGGCATGATCTATTTCATCCTGTGATGCACCTTAACAAATAGTCAGCAAAAGAAACAGGGTGAGAAATTTTTGATACCTCTTTCTATTCTCAGATGTGAAATGACAGATAGTTTTCTGTATGAACTTTGTATCTTTTTAAGAGATGTGTACCTCCTTTACAAGTCATGAAATAGATGCCGGTATAAATTGGTACTACTAAAGACCTCTTCCCTTTAGTGAGATTTTCCAAATTAGTATTCAAAGAAATGCTTTTGAGAAGTTTTTCCTTGACTTGGTGTGAAAACAATATTATTCGAGTAAAATGCACACTAATCCTAGTAAATAGATTAATTTCCCTCAATTTATGGCTTAATGATAGTTTTAGTATCCACCTACCTCTGTTTCTGCTTCTGCCCAAAGGCAAGCCTTTATCATAGCTGCCTAATGTGTCTGTTCTTATATTTTTCTGTCATTGTTAAATTGATAAATTATACATGTCAATAAATAGTCATCTCATTTTTATTAAGAGGTAAAAGTAGATTCTTTATTATACATTGAGTGAAAATATCTTTTTAATTATGAATTCAGTTGTCAATAGCCAGAATCACTAGTTTAAAGGCCAAAAAGTTTATTTTAAAATGCATCCTCAATGAATGACTATTTATAGTGAGATGATACTACTCAATTTTATATAGTTTATTTTGTAGGAGGATTACACTCCAATGTAAAGGTTTTATGCAGCAAACCTTCTTCTCTGGCTCCTGAAGTTGGCTCTGGAAAGATTCTGGCTGCATTGTAATAGGCAAAATTGCACACCCTCACCCACACTTTCTGGTGATGTGCCATTTTCTAAATGTGTCCTGCCTGTTCGGAAATGAATATCAATAGCTGAAAGCAGTTGGAGAATGTTAACTTAGCTCTTGTGTTAATGAGAGGCAATCAGTTTCCTAGATTGTGTCCTGTTTCCATGTGAATTTTCCAAATGATTTCTGTTTCTTCATTTTTAAACAGAATATTCAACACTAACACATCCAGACTTGATACTGCACTGGTTGACGTTGGTATCAATATTTATTTTAAAGCCTGATGTAAAATTTGATCTACAGAAAGTTTTCAGACATGGTTTGATACCAGGTTGTAGTTTTAATCATCTACTTCAGGGTATTTTTCACTAATAAAACTCTTTGTGAATGTGGTCCTCTTCCAAAATTTCTATTTTTAAACTTCAGGGTTTGGGTATAGGTTACTTGGATGGGTAGTTTTTAAAGTCAGTGGTCATTTTGAATACTGGATTCTAAACTTTTTAAATTTTGAACACTGATCAATGAAAATTTTTTATGTGACTTACTCTTAGCACTGTGCACATACATATATAAGTTAATTTATACTTATTTCTGTTATGTACATTTTCCTTCATAGATCACAGTCTTATTGTGGTGAAGGGGCTTGTGTAACTCAATGAAGCTATGATCCATGCTGTGCAGGGCTATCCACGATGGAAAGGTCAGAGTGAAGAGTTCTGACAAAATATGGTCCACTGGAGGAGAAAATGGCAACCCACTCCAGTATTCTTGCCTGGAGAATTCCATAGACAATATGAAAAGGCAAAAATATATGACACCAGAGGATGAGCTCCCCCAGGTCAGAAGGTGTCCATTATGCTCCTGGGCAAGAGCAGAGGGCAAGTACTAATAGCTCTAGAAAGAATGATGTGGCTGGGCCAAAGTTGAAATGACACTCAGTTGTGGATGTGTTAGGGATGAAACTAAAGTCTGATGCTGTAAAGAACAATATTGCATAGGAACCTGGAATGTTAAGTCTGTGAATCAAGGTAAATTGAGCATGGTCAAGCAGGAGATAGCAAGATTGAACATCAACATCTTAGGAGTCAGTGAACTAAAATGGACAGGATTGGGTGAATTTAATTCAGATAACCATTATATATACTACTGTGGGCAAGAATCCCTTAGAAGAAATAGAATCAACAAGGGTCTGAAATGCAGTACTTGGTTGCAACCTCTAAATCAATAGAATAATCTTGCTTCATTTCCAAGGCAAACCATTCAACATTACAGTTATCCAAGTGTATGCCCCAATCACTGATGTCAAAGAAGCTGAAGTTGACCAGTTCTATAAAGACCTACAACACCTTCTAGAACTAACACCCAAAAAGATGTCCTTTTCATCACAGAGAATTGGAATGCAAAAGCAGGAAGTCAGGAGATAACTGGAGTAACAGGTAAGTTTGGGCTTGGAGTCCAAAATGAAACAGGGCAAAGGCTAACAGAGGTTTGGCAAGAGAACATGCTTGTCATAGAAAATACCCTTTTCCAACAACCCCAGAAACGACTCTACACATGAACATTACCAGATGATCAGTACTGAAATCAGATTGACTATATTCTTTGCAGCCAAAGATGGAGAAGCTCTATAGAGTCAGCAAAACAAGACCTGGAGCTCACTGGCTCAGATCAAGAACTCCTTGTTGCAAAATTCAGACTTAAATTGAAGAAAGTAGGGAAAGCCACTTGGAGAAGACAATGGAAAGCCACTCCAGTACTCTTGCCTAGAAAATCCCATGGATGGAGGAGCCTGGTAGGCTGAAGTCCGTGGGGTCGCTAGGGGTTGGACACGACTGAGCGACTTCACTTTCACTTTTCACTTTCACACGTTGGAGAAGGAAATGGCAACCCACTCCAGTGTTCTTGCCTGGAGAATCCCAGGGACAGGGGAGCCTGGTGGGCTTCCGTCTATGGGGTCACACAGAGTCGGACACTACTGAAGTGACTTAGCAGCAGCAGCAGCAGGGAAAACCACTAGGCCATTCAGGTATGACCTAAGTAAAATCCCTTATGATTATACAGTGGAGTGACAAATTTCAAGGGATTAGATCTGGGAGAGTGCCAAAGAACCGTAGGCGGAGGTTTGTAACATTGTACAAGTGGCTATGACCAAAACCATCCTTAAGAAAAAGAAATGCAAAAAGGCAAAGTGGTTGTCTGAGGAGGCCTTACAAATAGCTGAAGAAAGAAGAGAAGTGAAAGACAAGAGAGAAAGCCAAAGATATACCCAACTGAATGCAGAGTTCAAGAGAATATCAAGGAGAGATGAGAAAGCTTTCTTAAATGAACAATGAAAAGAAATAGAGGAAAACAACTGGAAAGAATAGAGATTTCTTCAAGAAAATTGGAGTTATCAAAGGAAGATTTCGTGGAAGGATGGGCACGATAAAGCACAAATATGGTAAGGACCTAACAGAAGCAGAAGATTTTAAGAATGGGTGACAAGAATACAGAGAAGGACTATACAAAAAAGATCTTCATGACTCACCTTAGGAAGCATTACAGCAAATAAAGCTAGTGGAGATGATGGAATTCCAGCTGAGCTATTTCAAATCCTAAAAGATGATGCTGTTAAAGTGCTGCACTCAATATGGCAAAAAATTTGGAAAACTCAGCAGTGGCCACAGGACTGGAAAAGGTCAATTTTCACTCTAATCTCAAGGAAAGGCAATGCTGATGAATGTTCAAACTACCATAGGGATGTATTCATTTCACATGCTAGTAAGCTTATGCTCAAAATCCTTCAAGTTAGACTTCAGCAGTACATGGACTGAGAACTTCCAGCTGTACAAGCTGGGTTTAGAAAAGGCAGAGGTTCAGTTCAGTTCAGTTCAGTCGCTCAGTTGTGTCCGACTCTCCGCGACCCCATGAATCGCAGCACGCCAGGCCTTCCTGTCCATCACCAACTCCCGAGTTCACTCAAACTCATGTCCACAGAGTCGGTGATGCCATCCAGCCATCTCATTCTCTGTCGTCCCCTTCTCCTCCCGCTCCCAACCTTACCCAGCATCAGAGTCTTTTCCAGTGAGTCAACTCGTCGCATGAGGTGGCGAAAGTATTGCAGTTTCAGCTTTAGCATCAGTCCTTCCAATGAACACCCAGGATTGATCTCCTTTAGAATGGACTGGTTGGATCTCCTTGCAGTCCAAGGGACTCTCAAGAGTCTTCTCCAACACCACAGTTCAAAAGCATCGATTCTTCGGCGATCAGCTTTCTTCACAGTCCAACTCTCACATCCATACATGACCACGGGAAAAACCATAGCCTTGACTAGATGGACCTTTGTTGGCAAAGTAATGTCTCTACTTTTTAATATAGTATCAAGGTTGGTCATAACTTTCCTTCCAAGGAGTAAGTGTCTTTTAGTTTCATGGCTGCAATCAGCATCTGCAGTGATTTTGGAGAACAAAAAAATAAAGTCTGACACCATTTCCGCTGTTTTTCCATCTATTTCCCATGAAGTGATGGGACCAGATGCCATGATCTTTGTTTTTTGAATGTTGAGCTTCAAACCAACCTTTTCACTCTCCTCTTTCACTTTCATCAAGAGGCTTTTGAGTTCCTCTTCACTTTCTGCCATAAGGGTAGTGTCATCTGCATATCTGAGGTTATTGATATTTCTCCCAGCAATCTTGATTCCAGCTTGTGCTTCTTCCAGCCCAGCGTTCCTCATGATGTACTCTGCATATAAGTTAAATAAGCAGGGTGACAATATACAACCTTGACGTACTCCTTTTCCTATTTGGAATCAGTCTGTTGTTCCATGTCCAGTTCTAACTGTTGCCTCCTGACCTGCATACAGGTTTCTCAAGAGGCAGGTCAGGTAGTCTGGGATTCCCATCTCTTTCAGAATGTTCCACAGTTTATTGTGATCGACACAGTCAAAGGCTTTGGCATAGTCAATGACGCAGAAATAGATATTTTTCTGGAACTCTCTTGCTTTCTCCATGATCCAGCGGATGTTGGCAATTTGATCTCTGGTGCCTCTGCCTTTTCTAAAACCTGCTTGAACATCTGGGAGTTCACGATTCACATATTGCTGAAGCCTGGCTTGGAGAATTTTGAGCATGACTTTACTAGCATGTGAGATGAGTGCAATTGTGCGGTAGTTTGAACATTCTTTGGCATTGCCTTTCTTTGGGATTGGAATGAAGACTGACCTTTTCCAGTCCTGTGGCCACTGCTAAATTTTCCAAATTTGCTGGCATATTGAGTGCAGCACTTTCATAGCATCAGCTTTCAGGATTTGAAATAGCTCAACTGGAATTCCATCACCTCCACTACCTTTGTTTGTAGTGATGCTTTCTACGGCCCACTTGACTTCACATTCCAAGATGTCTGGCTCTAGGTCAGTGATCACGTTATCGTGACTATCTTGGTCATGAAGATCTTTTTTGTACAGTTCTTCTGTGTATTCTTGCCACCTCTTCTTAATATCTTCTGCTTCTGTTAGGTCCATACCATTTCTGTCCTTTATCGAGCCCATCTTTGCATGAAATGTTCCCTTGGAATCTCTAATTTTCTTGAAGAGATCTCTTGTTTTTCCTATTCTGTTGTTTTCCTCTATTTCTTTGCATTGATGGCTGAGGAAGGCTTTCTTATCTCTCCTTGCTATTCTTTGGAACTCTGCATTCAGATACTTAATATCTTTCCTTTTCTCCTTTGCTTTTCGCTTCTCTTCTTTTCACAGCTATTTGTAAGGCCTCCTCAGATAGCCATTTTTCTTTTTTGCATTTCTTTTCCATGGGGATGGTCTTGGTCCCTGTCTCCTGTACAATGTCACGAACCTCCATCCAGAGTTCATCAGGCACTCTATCAGATCTAGGCCCTTAAATCTATTTCTCACTTCCACTGTATAATCATAAGGGATTTGATTTAGGTCCTATCTGAATGGTCTAGTGGTTTTCCCTACTTTCTTCAATTTAAGGCAGAGGTACTAGAGATCAAATTGCCAACATTCATTGGATCATGAAGAAAGCAGAAGAGTTACAGAAAAACATTTACGTCTGCTTCATTGATTGCGCTAAAGCTATTGGCTGTGTAGATCACAACAAACTGGAAAATTCTGAAAGAGATGGGAGTATCAGACCCTTTACTTGTCTCTTGAGAAACCTGTCAGTCCGTCAAGAACCAACAGTTAGAATTAGACCTGGAAGAATTCCTGGTTCAGAATTGGGAAAGGAGTATGACAATGTGGTATATTGTCACCCTGCTTACTTAGCTTCTATGCAGAATACATTGTGCAAAATGCTGGACTGGATGACTCAGAAGCTGGAATCAAGGTTGCAGGGATAAATATCAACAACCTCAGGTATGCAGATGATACCACTCTAATGGCAGAAAGTGAAGAGGAACTATACAGAGCCTCTTGAGGGTGAAAGAGGAGAGTGAAAAAGCTGACTTGAAAAACATTAAAAGAACTAAGATCATGGCATCCTGTCCCATCACTTCATGACAAATAGAAGGGGAAAAGTGGAAGCAGTGACAGATTTTATATTCTTGGGTTCCAAAATGGCTATGGATGATTGCAGACATGAACTTAAAAGACGCTTGCTCCTTGGAAGGAAACTATGACCAACCTAGTAGTAGTAGTAGATTAGTCGCTAAGTTATGTCTGACTCTTGCGACTCCATGGACTGTAGCCTGCCAGGCTCCTTTGTCCATGGGATTCTCCAGGCAAGAATACTGGAGTAGGTTGCCATTTCCTTCTCCAGGGGATTGTCCCAACCCAGGAATTGAACCCGGGACTCCTGCATTGCAGGCAGATTCTTTACTGACTGAGCTACGAGGGAAGCCCCATGACCAACCTAGACAGCATTAAAAACAGACATCACTTTGCTGACAAAGGTCTGTATAGTTAAAGGTATGGTTTTTTCCAGTAGTCACTTTCAATATGAGAGTTGGAGTATGAGGAAGGCTGAGTGCCAGAAAATTGATGCTTTTGAATTGTGATGCTAGAGAAGACTTGCGAATCCCTTGGACTACAAAGAGACTAATGGAAATCAGCTGTGAGTATTCATTGGAAGGACTGATGCTGAAACTGAAGCTCCGATACTTTAATACAAATAGTTGCCTGTTGACTCATCAGGAAAAGTCCCTGATGCTGGGAAAGATTGAAGGCAAACGGAGAAGAGGACAGCAGAGGATGAGATGGTTAGATAGTGTCACCAATTCAATGGACAGGAATTTCAGCAAATTCCAGGAGATAGTGGAGGACAGAGGAATCAGTCATGCTACAGTCTATGACTGTAGTCCGTGGGATTGTAAAGCGTCGGACAGACTTAGCAACTGAAGAAAAACAACAAGATTATGTATATTATGTAACGGACAAGAGCTAGAAATAGAGGGATTTTTACGAATAAATATGTTTGAATATTTTATTCTTGAGCCCAGTGTACCCCACTTCGGAGACCACTGATTTAGAAAGCAGAAGATTATTCAGTGTACTCACATGGCTCCTTTTGAGTCATAGCACTAATTCTAATGATTTTTAGTAAACTTTAGAGTGATATGACTTGAATATAACTTTTATTTGCAGTCACTTGCTGCTGCTGCTGCTGCTGCTGCTGCTGCTAAGTCGCTTCAGTCGTGTCTGACTCTGTGCGACCCCCATAGACGGCAGCCCACCAGGCTCCCCCGTTCCTGGGATTCTCCAGGCAAGAACACTGGAGTGGGTTGCCATTTCCTTCTCCAATGCTTGAAAGTGAAAAGTGAAAGTGAAGTCGCTCAGTCGTATCTGACTTCGCGACCCCATGGACTGCAGCCTACCAGGCTCCTCTGTCGATGGGATTTTCCAGGCAGAGTACTGGAGTGGGGTGCCATTGCCTTCTCCGCAGACACTTGCTATCAGTTATCTATTAAGGGAATATGGTAACCAGTTTATGAAGACAAGGTCCTAAATTTTTATTATAAAATATGTGAGATATACAAAAAGTATAACCAAGGCCCATATTTTTATTGAATACCTTGAAAAATAAAACACCACCTTCTTCCTGCAGAACCGTCTACTCTTTTGAATTTGTTGTTTCTTATTTCCATGAAACTGTAGACCTATGTTTGGGTCCTAAACAATGAGTTACTATTTTGCTTGTTGTCACTTTTCTGCAATATGTACTTATAATATGTTGCATGTATTTCTCTATAGCTTCCCCCATACATGTTGATTTTGGATAACTAGTTCGTTCATTCCCACAGCTCTATGATATTTTAAAGTTTGAAAACGCCACGTTTATTCTTCTAAAAATGACATTTAGTTTGTTTCTTTTTTTCTCCCTATTACAAATAATCCTGGTAGGGATTTTTCAAATGAAAATCCACTAGTATCTTTCTGGGATGTACCTAGGAGTAGAATTGCTATGTTGCAAAGCATGCACCCTTTCATATTTGTAATACTCAAAACAAGAGTATATGGGAATTCTTCTTGCTCCTCATCCTTGTTAACACTTAGTATCATTAGACTATTTAAGTTTTGCCAATTTGATGGATGTGAAATAATATTTATCTTTTTATCATGTGTTTATTGGCTGCTGCTGCTGCTGCTAAGTCACTTCAGTCGTGTCCGACTCTGTGTGACCCCATAGACGGAAGCCCACCAGGCTACCCCTTCCCTGGGATTCTCCAGGCAAGAACACTGGAGTGGGTTGCCATTTCCTTCTCCAATGTGTGAAAGTGAAAAGTGAAAGTGAAGTCGCTCAGTCATGTCTAACCCTTAGCGACCCCACGGACTGCAGCCCACCAGGCTCGTCCATCCATGGGATTTTCTAGGTAGCTACTTACATTTTATTTTTGTAAAGTACTTACATATTTTGTTCAGTTTTCTATTTTTTTTTTTTCTTACCAAGTTTTCTCTGCTAGTGTCAATTTGTACACACACACACACACACAGTGATTCAATGATGTTCAATAAAAATAAAAGATCTTTGTTTTTGCTCTCACCTCTGGCCCTGTCAGTTCAGTTCAGTTCAGTCGCTCAGTCGTGTCCGACTCTTTGCGACCCCATGAATCACAGCACACCAGGCCTCCCTGTCCATCACCAACTCCCGGCGTTCACTCAAACTCATGTCCATCGAATCGGTGATGCCATCCAACCATCTCATTCTCTGTCGTCCCCGTCTCCTCCTACCCCCAATCCCTCCCAGCATCAGAGTCTTTTCCATTGAGTCAACTCGTCGCATGAGGTGGCCAAAGTATTGGAGTTTCAGCTTTAGCATCAGTCCTTCCAATGAACACCCAGGATTGATCTCCTTTAGAATGGACTGGTTGGATCTCCTTGCAGTCCAAGGGACTCTCAAGAGTCTTCTCCAGCATCACAGTTCAAAAGCATCAATTCTTCGGCGAACAGCTTTCTTCACAGTCCAACTCTCACATCCATGCATGACCACGGGAAAAACCATAGCCTTGACTAGACGGACCTTGGTTGGCAAAATAATGTCGCTGCTTTTTAATATGCTGTCTAGGTTGGTCATAACTTTCCTTCCAAGGAGATTGGGTATCAAATCAGACCCCTCCCATTTAGAAAATTCATTTCTTCTGTAAGGTAACATTACAGTGCAAGAAAGCTGTCATTCACTTACTGAAAGACATTTTAGACAACCAAAAGTCTCCCTAGGAGATAACTCAGATAAATGCAGGAAAACCCAACAATCTAACCTTTTTGTGATTCTCTTTTGAATACCTGCAGGCTTGGTCTGCACACATGTGTGTCTTGATTTGTGCATGTCATCCTCTCCCTTGTTTCTTTCCTCCCCAAGTCCAGTTCCCAGTGTTACAGATCTTGCCTTCCTGAGATTTAGATTGAAAGAAGACCTTATACCTTCATACATTTTGCAAGTCTGGGTGTTGAAGTGGAGGCATTCAGAACAAGCAGTGAAGTGGAATAGCTTCAAGCAGTGCTACTCTTAAGTGCAGTCTGCAGCCAGGCAGCTCCTTCAACACTTGGTGATTGCTTAGAAATGGAGACTCTGGCTCCACCCCAATCCTACTGAATCAGAAATTGTGTCTTGACAAGTGAAGTCTGAGAAGTTTTGCTTTCAACAGTAGAATTCCGGTAAAGGTTGACCTGCCTCATAAGGAACCCTCTCCTCTCCTAGTTTTCTTTCAAAGTAACTGAAGCCTGGAAATGGGTCGGTGTTGATAAAGCTGTACATATGCCAAACAACTTGAGGCTCTACCAATGAGATACTCCTTTTAGTTCATTTGCTTAATTCAAATGTTCCTCTTTAAAGAAACAACTAGGAAAATGAAGGGGTTGTCAGTCATTTGTATGTTGATAATTATTTGACTTTGTTGCTATCTGCTATTTTATAAGGAAATGAAAGTTTTTTTTGTTAGCAAGAGAAAAGTAGGGGATAGTCTTAGGCCTGGACTGGAGGGGTTGTAAGGGAGGTCTAGGGAAACATGAAATTTATTCAGTAAGAAGAAGACATAAGAGGTGGGATAAAAGGAGCATCAAGGATTTTGCTCACAAATGGAAAGGACCTTCTCTTTTCTTCCTTTTATGTTGTAATAATTTGTATTGCCAAAATCCAATATTATTATTTTTAATTTTTCAAGTTTTACCTGGAAAGTTAATTGCCATTTCTGGCATTATTTCTATTCATCAGTTTTATATTGACTACCCTTATGGGCATGTAGCAGACTGGAGATACATATGCTCTGCAGCCGTTTCCTCACTTTGAGCCCATAGACCTAGGAAGAGAGTGGTCAGTTATTGAAATCAAAATTTTAACAAGCATGGGAAGTCCAATAATAAAAGTATTGAACTAAGCCGCAGTGTCTTCCTATCTCACAAGATTGCTGTGAGGATTTAATGGGATCTGCAAAAAGGCCCAGAGAAAGGTCTTGATAAATAGTGGGTCCTCCTCCCGTCCTCTCCCTGCCACATCCCATGTCTGTCATCCTTCCCTTTCACCCCTTCCAGGCAGTTTGATTCCAGAGTCTATAGAGGTTATACTAACAGGTTAGTACTAAGAATAGTAGTTGTGGTATAGTATTTATAGGGTGCAAAGATAAGGAGGGGAGAGACATTTGAGACTCCAAGTGAATGGCTTAAAGAATACATATGCATAGTTTTTCTAATCTTGAAGATGAGCATCACATTCATTTAAATTCTAATAATTTGCAACTTGCTGAAGACAAGGGCTAGGCTGAAATTTATCCTAAACCATTGCCTTGGGAAGCCCTAATGTGACCTTTATGAAGCCAAGCTGGCTTTATGAGGTCAAGCTGGCATCAGCTATAATTTGTTATGTCCCAGCAGGAGGCTCAGAGTTACCAAGTGGCACAACAGTGTGCTGTGCTCATACTAGTGTGAATGCTAGTCTAACCAGACTGAAAACCAAAGGACTTGGCATTATCAGAGATCAGAAAGAAGTTAAAGATCAGAAAAATAACATGTCAAGCCAAATTGGAAAGACTGTTCCTAGTAGCTCCCTCTACCTCTAGCTTTCCAGGTCAAAGCATACAGGCCCACAGTACTTTTCTGGCTCACCTTACTCTTCTGTGTGTGTGTGTTTTGTGGACATGCCACCCGACATGTGGGGTCTTACTTCTCCAACCGGAGATGGAAGCTGTGCCACCTGCAGTGGAAACTCGGAGCCTTAACCACCGGATCACCAGTGAAGTCCTTCATCTTACTGTTACCTCTCTTCCTCTGGCCATTCAGTATTCTCCCCAGGATGACTGTTCCCCTCTTTCCGGCTGACCAAAATCATAGCCATCAATTAAGCTCTCTATCAAATCCATCTTCCCTTTACTTTGTGAGCTCTTCCTGACAGTTTCAAATGTTCACCCCCCCCCCTTGCAAACTTCAGAAGTATTTTGTGTTGGGTCCTCAAGTTCCCTGAGGGCTGAGGATCTTATAATTTTCTGTTAGTTTTTTCTGTTTCTCACAAGTGATGGTTTCCTAATGTAAAAGGTAACCTTTGCTAGCTAAACTCCTACCATCTGAATCCAGCGGCAGAATAGATTTAGACAACTTTCAGGAGAGGGAAATATTTTAAGGATAGTTACAGGGGTGTAAATATTTTCCTCTTGGTTATCTTGGGCTGCCAACTTGAGGTCTCCAGAGGTTGGGAAGAGATGCATGCAGTCAGCTCCTGAGAGCCTGCTCCAGTGAGAGCCAGCTCCTTTTAGCACACAACTTAAATCATTAACCCAACTCATTATCCAGATTTCAGGAGCCAAATATTAGCAGATATGAATAACATGATTCTTCTCACTGTCCAATTTATGGACAAGGTGGGGGATCATTTGTTCTTGTTCATTGGATTCTTTTAGTATGTAGGTGTGGTGAAGAGAATTCTAATCCTCTAGACTAAATTTCTAGTTACTAAAAAATATTTTTACAGTCTTGTATGTTAGAGAGCCAATGAAGAGGTTATGGGATTGGATCTTAGCAAAATTTATAGCTTTTTGGACAGCCTGTGAAAGTGATTATTTGAAAAACTGTGTGCATAGCAGATGTTCAATAAATATTGGCCAGATGATTGATCTAAGGAAGAAGCCAAAGAAAGAGGAATAATTTATTTGTATCCAGTAGAATATTCAGTAGAATTATATAGATAAAGTAATGTAAATCAAGAAATTGCAAAGATTCAGTTTTATTTAGTGTCCTCTTGGATCAGTGGTCAGCCTGAATGGCCATGGATTTGCCTGACACAGGAAACATGAGTTTGTTTGAACTTAATATAAATATAGGTGTTTGTAGAGAAAATGTTCTAATCTTTGTCGTGGAAAGAGTGAAAAATAAGGCAGGTTCCTGAAGACAAGGTTAGGTTTAAAAGCAGAAGAATAAATAGTGAATTTAAGAGCACCCTGAAAATCATGGTATAAATTTGGGCCCATTTTGTTCTGTGCACATGGTTATTTTTTTAACCTCTCCTTATTTTGGAAGAATAAAGTCACCAAATCCAGCATTATTTTGACCATGTGAATTTGCCTTCCTAATTAAAGCTAATTACTGCTTCACTGATAATTCAGATAAGAAAGTTAAAGCTTGGTGCCTTTAATAAACACTGCTGAATTTAGAAAAAGACTAGATTAGCCAAAATCTTATTTTATAACTTGAAATTCTAAAAAGCAATAGAAAATCAGCCCCTTAGCATTTCCCGAAATATTCCAGTCCATCTGCTTAAAAAAATTACTGCCAAATACTTTAATTTGTTAGTTTGAAATAAAACATGTTCACTCTTAAAGCTGTGAACTCCTTCACCTTCCATTGAGGTGTATATAGAACCACATTTGCAGGAGGGTGTTAGGATTCGAGGCAAATGCGTGCTTTATCACCCCCTCCTTTAAGTGAATGTTTTAGAAATGTGTAATCTTATCTTATTTTTGGAGGTTTCTCATCCCCTTGCCTAACTGGCACATAAACTGTCATTGTGGCATTAACTTTTTGCCCTCCTAGAATGCTTACGGCTTTGAGATTGGCCAACGAGATAATTACAGACTGTGTTTGCCTCTTGTTCATAAAATTTTGGGAATAATACTTCAGGTTTTCCTTTGGCTTTTTCCGTTTCTTGATTGTTTGGTAATTTTATAATGGAAAGTGGATTAAATACTGAGCTTAGTTATCAATAACCTGTCATTTGATATCTTGCAGGGAAATAGGATCTGCTTTAGTTTTGGTGGAGCCCCCACTGTTAAAACACAACATACCTGAAACACTGATGGTACTTAGGCTGTAATTCTGAGTCCCAGCAATATTATTTTACTGTGGATCTAAACTAAATTTTTTTTCTTTTCTATATAATGTATACAGTCTTTCATTTGGGAGTTCTGAAGTATGTTTAAAAGTGAAAAATGAGGCAATAACAGCTGGTGCTATCGTGGCAGCATATGCTTTCTTGGGTGCCATTTTCGTAATGTTTCATGTTGGAAGATCCAACATGAAATTGGAAGCAGCAGAGAAGATAAGGGCCCCCAAAGTGGGCGGCAATTTTAATGTATCCCTCTTCTGAAGTATTGGTAAAAGAGCTTCTGGAGAAAAAGAAAAAGGAAGGACGGGAAGGAGGAAGGGAGGAAAGAAGGAAGGACGGGAGATAGATTTCAAGGTAAAATAAAAGGACCTGACTTCTCATAGGTGGAGGAGGGAGGAAGGGGAAGTACTCTGTTTCTTTACATGAAACTGCCAGCACAGTTTGATTTTATTTCTTGGGTCAAAATGAAGTGCAGATAATGAATGTTGCTAATTGGTTCATTGGGCTTCCTTGGTGTCTCAGATGGTAAATAATTTGCCTGCTGTCAAGAGAGACTTGGGTTCGATGCCTGGGTTGGGACACTCTTCTGGAGGAGGGCATGGTAACCCACTCCAGTATTCTTGCCTGGGGAATCCCCATGGACACAGGAGCATGGTGGGCTACAATCCATGGGGTTGCAGAGTCTGATACAACTGAGCGACTAAGCAGGGTATAGGTAGCTCAGTTGCCTCTGGATTTTCAGGGGAAGAGGGTCACTGGACAAGAACTACTGCCTAATTGCAACAGTGTAAAATGTACAGTGTCTTTTGGTGAGGAGAATTATTGCAAAGAACCATTGTCTAGTAGAATTCAGAGAACAAAGAGATCAGGTAGTTCAATTAAGTCACCTTGGAAATGGTTTCACCTTATACAATAGGACATTATATAAGCAAGTTTAAAACAGTGGTACACAATATTAGCTATTTCTTTACAAATTATTTCTGTTATAGTCATAATGTAGACTGGTGTCATTCTATATTAGTATTCTGGAGAAGCCCAGCCTTGGTTTTGAACTCTCATTTCTATTAAAATTTCTACTTTACATTTTGCTTTTTTTCCCTGTCAGGGTGGTGGTTGTGAAGGAGAGGAGCATACGGCCTGACTTGCATGAAGAATCTACTTCAGATTCGTTTCAGTCTATTGCCAAACATCCCAGGCACTCAAGCGTCACTCTTATATTTTAGAGACTTCATCTCTTAGTTAGTAACCCATGCTAACAATTGTAATTAATAGAATAGATGTCTTTTACAAGAACCACTGCTGCTTTTCTTATGTTCTAATCACACAAGAGAGGTGAGACACCCTTTCTGCACACACAGGGCTATTGGTGTGATTGCTGGTGATCAGCTATGGAAGACAGAATTGTGTTATTTCATACCCTTGTGACTAACTGCTACTTGGTGACTACAGAACTTCCAAGTTGAACTTCTTCCAGGGCTCAGAAGCCTTGGCCTTAGTATCACTGGAACAATGGGAGAATTTGCATTTTTTTTCCTACTGCTAGTGCGAGTCGAGGGTATTGCTCTTTTGTTTGGAAGTCTCCCTGGAACAGGGGATAGAGAGCAGTGAGAGCTGCTTTCCTCCATCTGCTCCTCTTACCTATTTGTTTCATCTGCTTGGGTCACTCCCTTAAGGCTTTCCCTTACATTTTATCTTCTAATCTTTTCATTTGTTCACTCATGGGTCTCCTTAGAGACTACATTTCTAATGTTGAGATAAAGAATACAGTTGTTTTGACCTAACTTATTTCCAGTAATACTCAGGATTGTTAAGCATAATGAATGATCATTTTATTTTGTTCAGTGCCTCTTTTTCTTTTTTGTGGTGGTTGTGGTTTGGAGATATATAAATTTGGTGGTGGTAGTAATAGTTTAGTTACTAAGTCATGTCTGACTCTTGTGACCCCATGGACGGTAGCCTACCAGGCTCCTCTGTCCAGGCAAGGATACTGGAGTGGGTTGCCATTTCCTTCTCCAGGGGATCTTCCCAGTCCAGGGACTGAACCTTCATTTCCTGTATTGCAAGCAGATTGTTTACTACTGAGCCACCAGGAAAGCCCATATAAATTTATCACTTACTTAAAAATTCAGTACATTCTTCTCCAGGGTATCTTCCTGACCCAGGGATTGAACCCAGGTCTCCTGCACTGCAGGCAGTGTTCTGCATTGCAGGCAGATTCTTTACCAAATGAGCCACCAGATATGCCATTTTATAAATAAATGGTTTTAAAGGAAGACCTATTAATAAAAAAGAACCTGTTCTGGTTATATTTCTGGGACATAGTGAAAACTTAAAATCTTAAGTTTTATGATTCTCTTGAGCTAAGACCTGATTAAAGCATAACCAGGAATTGGCCATCTGGAAAGCACTATTAATGGATCCAGAAATGTCATTGTCATCTTGAATTATATAATAGAATTTGCCCTGAAGAAAAGTATAGTGGGTTGAGTAGAATCCAAAGTTTATGAAAAAGTCTGGTGTCCCTCATTGTATTTCTTTGGGCTAATTTATTTTGCATATCATTTCTAATTATCAATAATTCTTCAGTCACTCATGTGCAGAATTTATCGTTTAATTTCTGTAGTTCTGTGCTGCTTGTTATTTATTTAATGTTGTTTGCTCAACTGGATTGTAAGCTTCTAGAGAATATGAACCAAGTTTTCTTTTCTTTTTTTTCTTCTGTATATTCTACAGTGCCTAACATGGTATACTGGACATAAAATAAATGCTTAATGAACGCCTAGTACTTAGTCACCTGGATGTATGGTTATTAGGTCAACACGTTTCCATTCTCGTCTTCTTCATCATCTGGTTTCAGAATTTTCACTCTGGAGCTTTTAAAAGGCATGTATCATTTATTTTAGTCCTTAGCAATATAGGTCACAGATTTTCATCCATTGTTGGTGCCATGAAGTATTGATGTAACAGATATTCCTAGCATTAGAATACCTTTTACTTCAGAGATTGGGTAACTCAGTTATATAATATAATAGAACTTGTAGAGGACATGGGAAAGGGAAACAGTTCCTAGTGTGTTAAGGCTTTAAAGAATTGTGAGTACTATCCCTTTTGATTCTTTGGGTCAAATACTCTGTTTTATTGATAAACAATTTGGCATATTCTGGCATGCTTCTTAACCATAGACTCTTGTTCTTTTCAGATTTTGTGGTAGTAGTGCTTTTTAAAAGTTTGTTGTGAGGGAAAAGAAAACGCAGTGGGAGACAGACATGGTTATTCTGATTTATAAACGAGACACATATACATTTATAGAGTTAGGAGATGTCTTAGCTTTTATAGGTAAGATAAATCAAGGACCAGTGTGGTTAAGTGACTTAGGTAAGCTTACAGTCAGTGCAAGTCAACATAGGTCAGGGTAGGTTGAGATAATTTACTTCTGACTCTCCAATGCAGTTTATTCTGGAGATAGATAACTGAGGAACTCACATATTCTTAAAAGTGTACTTTTTTTTAAAAAAGAAGTGTTTGAAGTGATCTTTGTTATGCTAATATTATATACAAGATGACCTCAAATAGAACATAATTGATAGGTAGAAATACTATGCACTGGGGCTTGTAGTTGAAAAATCTGGGTCCTAATTCTAGGTCTATTAATTATAAACAGAGTGACCTTGGAACAAAAATCACACATCACTCAGAAAATCTACTGGTGTTACTTAAAAATGGAAGAATTGGATGAGGTTTTCTCTGAGAGCCCTTTCAGTTCTAAAGTGAAGTGAAAGTGTTAGTCACTCAGTCGTGTCCGACTCTTTGCAATCCCATGGATTGTAGCCTGCCAGGCTCCTCTGTCCACGGAGTTCTCCAGGCAAGAATACTGGAGTGGCTAGCCATTCTCTTCTCCAGGGGATGTTCTCAACCCAGGAATTGAGTTCAGGTCTCCTGAATTGCAGGCGGATTCTTTACCTTCTGAGCCATCAGTTCAGTTCAGTTCAGTCGCTCAGTCGTGTCCGACTCTTCGCGACCCCATGAATCACAGCATGCCAGGCCTCCCTGTCCATCACCAACTCCCGGAGTTCACTCAAACTCATGTCCAGAGTCAGTGATGCCATCCAGCCATCTCATTCTCGGTCGTCCCCTTCTCCTCCCGCCCCCAACCTTTCCCAGCATCAGAGTCTTTTCCAGTGAGTCAACTCGTTGCATGAGGTGGCCAAAGTATTGCAGTTTCAGCTTTAGCATCAGTCCTTCCAATGAACACCCAGGATCGATCTCCCTTAGAATGGACTGGTTGGATCTCCTTGCGGTACAAGGGACTCTCAAGAGTCTTCTCCAACACCACAGTTCAAAAGCATCAATTCTTCGGCGATCAGCTTTCTTCACAGTCCAACTCTCACATCCATACATGACCACGGGAAAAACCATAGCCATCAGGGAAGCCCTTTATTTCTAAATTTCTGTGTAAAAATGAAGCAAAAACAAGCACTTGGAACTTGATATGATCAAAGCTTTACGAAATCAGAGTAAAGACTGACATTTCTAGTGTCTTGCCCAACGTGTCAGCAGCTCAACATTAGAATTTATTTCTTGATTCTATACCAAATCTACTTGTTAGGCATGATTGATGTTTTTCCAGATGATTTCTATTTCTTAGGCTTAATTTGGATCTCTTGTTTTGAGCTTGTTGCCGGAATAGGAGTACTGTGAATAGATACAAAGGAACCAATGAACTTATTATTTAAAAATCTTTTGGCTCTTCCAAATGAACAGTCCGTGTACATGGTAGGTGCATTGTTGTATTAAAGAATAAAGAAAACATAGGTTGTTTAAATTTGAAGCATCTTTTATTGAAAGTGCTATAACTTATCCATGGGTTTTGCTTCATTGAATTAGTGTGTTTTGCCTGGTAAACTTCCCTTGTTTTACATTCTGTAGGACAGCAAATCCAGTGTTTCTTAGCCATGCTCACTCTTATTCAAAGATAGTATTCCAGGAGGGTAAAAAGGAAGGTCTCCTGGTCATATTTAAGTGTCATTTTACCTTGTCCTGTGCCCTGGGATATGGTTACTCTTACTTGCTGATTGTCGTGATCTCCAGTAATCAGTCTTTCACCACTCCAAGCTTAAAGTGTGTCTGCAGTGCCTGTGGCCCTGATGGTTCGTCTTCTTTCCTCAGAGAGCAGCTGGTCCGTAATGACTCTCAAAGAACAATTTGTAATCTGTGTTCAGGGTGCTTTGGAAAGACTCTGTGGCAAAGCCAGTGTGAAGCCAGTGGGATGACAATGTTTTCCTTACTAGGTGAAGGAGATAATGACTATAGTATAAGCTCATAGCATAGGGTCTGGCACATTTTAAGTGCTCAGTAAACAATGCTTTTATTCTGTTCCATAATTTTGCTTCTAGGTTTGTAGCTCTCAGGCTATCAGAAAGCGTGCTGTGTGAAGTCTCTTCAGTCGTGTCCAACTCTTGGGACCCTGTGGACTGTAGCCCACCAGGCTCCTTAGTCCTTGGTATATGCCAGGCAAGAATACTGGAGTGGGTTGCCATGCCCTTCTCCAGGGGATCTTCCCAACCCAGGGATCGAAACTGAATCTCCTGCAACTCCTGCATTGTAGGCAGAGTCTTTACCATTGAGCCACTGGGGAAGCCCAAACAGAAAGCAGGCCCATACATTTTGTTAAGACCTGGGGAAGATCCTTCAGAATATTTGACTTAGTATTGAGTTTTAATACAGTGTCTTTTCTATTATTTAACTTAAAAAAAGAAAACTAACATGTTCTGTGACTTTAGTAGCCCTAAATTGGGGATTAGCAATTAAGGGGCTTAATTTGTACTGAAGGATTTGATATCTAGAGATAATTCAGGCTCCTTCTCAAAATGTGGGCGTATGTGTGAACTGTGAGAAATGAGACTTTCTTTTGAAATTTACATGATGTTTTAGGATGAAAAAACACTAGGAGTCAAAAATACTAGATCCAAATGCAGATACTTAAAGTTAAATGGCTCAATATTTTTTGGTTACAAATGGTGGTTTAAAAATTTTCTGTTATTTATATATTTCTTTAACAAAATATAGTTGATTTGGGATCATTGGGCAAGCTACATTATTGTCTTATGAATTTCCTTTACTTCTCTAAGTAATATAACAATTTTTTATTTTATATTTCATGTTCCTAGTGTTAAATATTACTATGATCTTTACTAAAGGTGTATTCAAATTTAGTTAGTAAAGATTTGTTTTTAAATATCAAAGATTTTTTTCCAAAGGAATGCCGTTATTAAATGCCACAATTTATAAACAATGCAGAATTTATATTTAACAGTTACTTTATAGGATCCTATATTTAAAAAGCTATCTGTACCATCACTTTTTTATACTTTTGAATTTTGGAATACTTTAAAAATGCTTTTGTTACCATAAAGTCATGAAGGATATAAGGATATATATATACAAATATTTAAGCATATGTAAGATCACAACTTTTTCTCAGCTTTGTTTTACAAATTCTAACCAATGCAATTATTCCAGAAAAATAAAATAGGAAGATATCAGAAGTCACCATTATTTGTAAATGATATGATTGACTACTTTAGAAAAATGACCAATAAAGTAAAAATAGTTTATTAAAATTAAAGGGCCTATGTTTAATCCCAGTAAGAATCAAATAAATGCAAATTTAAAAAAATGAACTCTGATAGGAATATAGATCAGTGGAACAAAATAGAAAGCCCAGAGATAAATCAACGCACCTATGGACACCTTATCTCTGACAAAGGAGGCGAGGATACATAATGGAGAAAAATGACAATCTCTTTAACAAATGGTGCAGGGAAAACTGGTCAATCACTTGTAAAAGAATGAAACTAGAACACTTTCTAACACCATACACAAAAATAAACTCAAAATCGATTAAAGATCTAAATGTAAGGCCAGAAACTATAAAACTCCTAGAGGAAGACATAGGCAAAACACTCTCTGACATAAAGCACGGCAGGATCCTCTGTGACCCACCTCCAAGAGTAACGGAAATAAAAATAAACAAGTGGGACCTAATTAAAATTAAAAGCTTTTGCACAATGGAGGAAACTATAAGCAAGGTGAAAAGACAGCCTTCAGAATGGGAGAAAATAATAGCAAACAAAGCAACTGATAAAGAATTAACCTCAAATATATACAAGCAGCTCCTGCAGCTCAATGCCAGAAAAATAAACGACCCAATCAAAAAATGGGCCAAAGAACTAAACAGACATTTCTCCAAAGAAGACATACAGATGGCTAATAAACACATGAAAAGATGCTCAACATCATTCATTACCAGAGAAATGCAAATCAAAATCACAGTGAGGCATCATCTCATGCCAGTCAGAATGGCTGCTATCAAAAAGTCTACAAACAATAAATGCTGGAGAGGATGCGGTTGGTGGGAATGCAAACTAGTATAGCCACTATGGAGAACAGTGTGGAGATTCCTTTAAAAACTGGAAATAGAACTGCCATATGACCCAGCAATCCCACTGCTGGGCATACACACCAAGGAAACCAGAATTGTAAGAGACACGTGTACCCCAATGTTCATCACAGCACTGTTTACAATAGCCAGGACATGGAAGCAACCTGGAGGCCCATCAGCAGACGAATGGATAAGAAAGCTGTGGTACATATACACAATGGAATATTACTCAGCCATTAAAAAGAACACATTTGAATTAGTTCTAATGAGGTGGATGAACTGGAGACTATTATACGGAGTGACGTAAGCCAGAAAGAAAAACACCAATACAGTATACTAACGCATATATATGGAATTTAGAAAGATGCTAACGATGACTCTATAGGCAACAGAGCAAAAGAGACACAGATTTATAGAACAGTCTTTTGGACTCTGTGGGAGAGGACGAGGGTGGGATGATTTGAGAGGGTAGTATTAAAACATGTATATGATCATATGTGAAGCGGATTGCCCTTTCATGTTCGATGCATGAAACAGGGTGCTCAGGGCTGCTGCCCTGGGATGACCCTGGGGGATGGGATGGGGAGGGTGGTGGGAGGGGAGTTCTGGATGGAGAACACATGTGCTCCCGTGGCTGATTCATGTCTATGTTGGCAAAAACCAGTACAGTATTGTAAAGTAATTAGCCTCCAATTAAATAAATTAATTAATTAAAAAAATGAACTTTGTTTCACTTTCAGATAGGCACTATCTAATATAATGAGTGAATATTTATTTTATCCTTATTGTGTATCAGGTGTTGTAGTAACTCATTTAATCCTTAAAAATAAGCCTTTATTGTAGGTATAATGATACAGTCTCTGCTTCACAGAAATCTGCAGAGATGTTAACTTTCCAGAGGTCATAGAGCTAGTCCATGGCAGAGCTCAAATTTGAACCCAGCTGTAGAACTCTTCCTCTGAACTGTTCCCTTACTCACAAACTATCTGCAAAGGTTGATGACATTCAGTATCAGTGAAGGTATCTGGAAGGAAAATAGCCACCTTACCTGCATTTCAAGTGTGAGGAATGTTTATTGTTCCTCTTTTTGGGGAAAAAAAAGTACTCTTCAACACCCTAGAATCCGAAGGTTCCACTTTTAATAGTTTATCCTAATAATCAGTTAAGTGTCCGTTAATGAATGTGAGAAGATGTGTTTACAACATGGTTTACAGCAATGAGAAAACGACCATCTCGAGTGAATTAACAAAATTAGGAAATATTACATGATAGAATGTTATATGGCTATTAAAAAGGATGGTATAGTGCTATGTTTATTAATATGAATGTCCACATTAGAATTTGTATGAAAAGAACATATGCAAAACAGTTTGTACTCTACAGTATGATCTCATTTCATCTATATGTTTAAATAGCTATTCATGTGTTTACAGACCAGAATATCAGTGGGCTGGCATCTCTGGGTGCTGGCATTATAGATGATATTTGTCTTTTTCTTTTCTCATCTTTTTTGAAATTTTATATTGAGCATGTGTTATTTTTATAATTGGAAAAAAGCCCTAAAAAGTATTTCTTTTCCTTATTCCCTCAACTCTTATTTTTTTGTGATAAAATTAGGTTGGCACGTTTTCCTTTGGTGTTGTACTTTCTGAATGCGAGGCAGTATTTTATGTGAGGTTTTCCTGAAGCTCCATGTCACAGTTTTGTTTTTGAAGTTTCGACTTCCAAGGTTCTCTATTCCTTACTCTAAAGCTGCTACAGAGGTCTAGATGTGCTGTCATTAGGTGGGGCTAATGAGCTCTGGGTGTGCGCTAAACTACGGAGCCCACCCTAGTTGACTTGAGCTTCCTGATTTAAATGTAACTTTTCCATAACAGTTTATATAAAGATAGAACTCTGTTAAAATAACTGAATACAAGCTATTACTAAACATTAAAGCAGATAATATCTTAAAGCTGCATTTGAAGTAAACTAATGTCATGCGAAGAGCTGACTCACTGGAAAAGATTCTGATGCTGGGAGGGGTTTGGGGCAGGAGGAGAAGGGGACAACAGAGAATGAGATGGCTGGATGGCATCACCGACTCGATGGACATGAGTTTGAGTGAACTCCGGGAGTTGGTGATGGACAGGGAGGCCTGGCGTGCTGTGATTCATGGGTTCGCAAAGAGTCAGACACGACTGAGCGACTGAGCTGAACTGAACTGAAATGTCATTAATAATCCTAAATCTTTTGTCAAACAGTCAGACATTTACTTTGTGATCATATATGCAGATCCTGATTAGAATGTTCTTAAATTTTAGCTTGGTGTAAAAACATTACAGATTTGGTGTTTTCAGTCATAAAAATCTGTTTTCTTAAAGGGGAATGGAGTCTACCTTCTCCTCTCTTGTGTGAGTGAATTCGTTTGCTTATAAATTGTGGTTTCTGTAGGCAGAGTAGTATGAATTAAGGTCTTCCTGACTTCCCTAAACATATGCTTCGAATAGAACTAATTACTGTTAAAGCAAATTTACCAGAAAATAAGCTCATTATTGGAGGTCACAATTTTATCATGGATCCTCACTGGTCTTGTGGATGAGGCTTAGTTGTGTTTTTATATTCCCTCCCCTGGAATTGATTTACTGAAATCATAGGATTGTCTCATTGGCCTGTGGCCCACTGGTAAGCCCTACTCTGAAAATATACCAGGATGTGTTTATTGGTCCATGTTTCTTTTTCCTTAGAGCTTTGGGGTCATCAGTGTGGATTAGTCTTGTGATCTTTGTGAATCTTTGGTTGGAAAGTTGTTAATGGGAAATTTAGAGACAAATCAATGGCCTATTTCTAGTATCTGAGTTGTGCTGAATGGCAAGAGTTCTGGGTGTAAACTTTATCCCTGGCTTGCTCCCCCTGGCTTTTCTTCATTGACTTCTTTTTAGCATGTTGACTTGTATTGCAATATGCCATGAAAAATTTTGGGAATAAGAATGAAGATGAATAAATAAGATTTTGTGTTATTTAAGTTTTTATTGTTTAAATGATTATGTTGCTCTAAATTTTATGGGAAGTAAAATTAAATTTTAGAAAGACTATAGTCTCTCATTTGACTTCTGGTTCTTTTAAAATTAGTTTAATAAACTTGGAGAGAGAGCATCTCAGTTATTAAACTTGGAACTGTATAGAGATGAGCTGGTACTTTCTTACATCAGTAGCTTTCAAATTTCAGCATTCATCAACACCAACTGGGAAACATGTGAGCAATCTGATTCCTGGGCCCCATCCCATGGTGGGTTAGGATTTGGGTTGAGGTCTGGAATATGGTAGACACATTCTGTGATTGTCGTATTCCTGATAGCTCCTTCTTCTGTCTGCCTTCTTCCTTATACTAATCTCCCAGAAAAAATGTTCTTCATGCTTAATCCCTGCAGTCTTTCCCTTTTGGTTCTCCCCTTGCCAGCCCCAGCTGTATTGAAATATAACTGACACATAACATTGTGTCAATTTAGGTATTGATTTTATATACTTATATATTGAAAATGATTAATTATCACTATAGCTAACTAACACTTCCATCATGTGATATAATTACCATTTCTTTTTTGTGGTGGTAAAATTTACTATCCTTTTACAAAGTTTCATATGTATTCACTGAGGTGTATATTAGATCCTCAAAACTACTTATTTATTTTATAGCTGGAAATTTGTACATATATCTCCGTTCCCATCATCATGTATTTTTTTATCTTTTTTCCCCTGCCCCTCTCTGTTTTTTTAAAGTCAACTCAGATTCTTTGGACTTTCCAGTTTTCCCCTCCCTGCTTCCCCCGTTATCTAGGTTTTGTTACTAAGTGGTGGGACATCTCCAGTTTATTATCTAGGATTCCTAAGTCTGTGACTTTTAGGATATGAAATAGCTCAACTGGAATTCCATCACCTCCTCTAGCTTTGTAGTGATACTTCCTAAGGCCCACTTCACTTCACATTCCAGGATGTCTGGGTATAGGTGAGTGATCACACCATTGAGATTATCTGGGTCATGAAGATCTTTTTTGTACAGTTCTTCTGTGTATTCTTGCCACCTCTTCTTAATATCTTCTGCTTCTGTTAGGTCCATACCATTTTTTATCGTTTATTGAGCCCATCTTTGCATGAAATGTTCCCTTGGTATCTCTAATTTTCTTGATGAGATCTCTAGTCTTTCCCATTCTATTGTTTTCCTCTATTTCCTTGCACTGATCGCTGAGGAAGGCTTTCTTATCTCTCCTTGCTATTATTTGGAACTCTGCATTCAAATGGGAATATCTTTCCTTTTCTCCTTTGCTTTTCACTTTCTTTTCACAGCTATTTGTAAGGCCTCCTCATGTAGCCATTTTGCTTTTTTGCATTTCTTTTCCTTGGGGATGATCTTGATCCCTGCCTCTTGTACAACATCACAAACCTCTGTCTATAGTTCATCAGGCACTCTGTCTATCAGATCTAGTCCCTTAATTCTATTTCTCACTTCCGTTGTATAATCATAAGGAATTTGGTTTAGGTCATACCTGAATGGTCTAGTGGTTTTCCCTACAGCATGCTGTGGTCCATGGGGTCACAAAGAGTCGGACACGACTGAGCGACTGAACTGAACTGAAGTCTGTGACAGAAGCCCAACCCAACTTGCCTAACCAAAAAGAGAAAAAAAGAAAAGTGGCAGACGAGCCCAGGGGTGAGCCTGGTCTCAGGCACAGTAGATTGAAGCTGGAGTCAAAACATAGCTATCTCCCTGGTTCTCAGCCCAGCTGACCACCAATGTCTCCATACCTCCAGAAAGCAAGGAGGAGAATGCTTTCTTCTTTGAGTAGGAGAGAAAGAGAGGAGAAGGGCTGATACTTGTGATTCAAAATCTTTTCTTTATCCCAGTTATATGTATATCACAATAGAAAGATTGATCGTGGCAGAGAATGAGTTTTTGGTTTACACTGGGATCTTTCTTTTAAGAAAAGAATTAGATTAATGAGGTAAAGAATAAGTGCCTAGTGTTTTGAGATTTTCCCTCAATTACAACCAGTTAAAATTTATTTACATTTAATGAGATTTTATGTTTGACACTATAAGGCCATGATAGTTTTATAAATTTAATAGTGTAGCATTTTAAGCAAAAGTAAATATCTATAAACTGAATGGATTTTTCTTTGAATAGATTTTCATCTATTAGTTAAAATGCAGCTTCTTATAGCGTATTGAATTTGGAGTAGGAATCCAATTTCTAAAAATTTAATAAGTTAAAATAATTTGATTCATTGAAACTAATGATTTTTTTTAGCATCTTTAGAGAAAAGTTGGCAATTTTACTTAAAGTTATAGAACTTTATCTGATATATAACCTAACTAAAATGGTTCTATGATTATTTTGTAAGAATTGTCTCTTCTATAGAAATGTTTCCACCAACTTAAACCTTTCTTCATTCCATATTTGTTTGACTTCCATAAGAATAGTTTCCATGTCACTAATACTGCGCTGGACATCTTGGTGAAACTAATGGGAAGGAAAAGAAGTGGAAAAGACCAAGTTGCTTTGTGTAAGAACTTAATGACATGTCATTCTGAAGTTGGCCGGAGAGCTGTTAGGGTCCCTGAGGATGAGTTGTATACATCAAGGCATTTGAGCAGAAGAAAGCTGGTAGTTTAGACAGGCAAACTTCCCAGACTTGACATCACAAATTTCCTTCTTCCTCCCTGTATCTTCAAGGTAAGAAGCCAGCGCTGTTTTCCTTTTAACATATATTGAAATGCCATGAAAACCAATCCCAACATTGACATGGGAGTTAGAACTTTACATCTCTGCTTACCACAGAATTTTTATGTACAAACTTTCATGTGCTTGCTTAAGGAGAGTCTAATACATATTCCTTATTCTTTTAAAAAATGAACGGGTGAGAGGAGAAGAGCAAAAGGGATATGATTTTTCTGATTTGTCCTGTTCTGGCATAGCTGCCATCAGCAAAGCCACTCTGTGGGGCCTCTTTATCATGCCTTCACATCACATGGTTGTCAGAGTCCACGGAGACTGTCTTAAGAGAGGGAACTTGCTGCTTCTTAACAATATTATGGTTTTATGAAGTTGATGTAATAAATCTGTGGCTCATAACAAATGAATAAATGATGACTTTCTGTGTCTGAAAAGCTTATAGTAAGTGGGCCAAAAATGAGAGTGAGAAGGCAGGAACAAAGCATGACAGGTCAGCTCAGGAACTCTCCTTTGGCAGCCGGAGGCTGCTTGACACCTGAATTTAAGGCACTGATTTTATTTTATTTTTGTTAAGCATCATACCAACTTCCACCTGCAAGGTGATTTTATTTTATTTTTTGAATTTTTTAAAATTTATTTATTTTAACTGGAGGCTAATTACTTTACAATATTGTATTGGTTTTGCCATACATTGACATGAATCCACCCTGGGTGTACATGTGTTCCCCCTCCCACCTTCCTCCCCATATCATCCCTCTGGGTCATCCCAGTGCACCAGCCCCAAGCATCCAGTATCATGCATCGAACCTGGACTGTCGATTCGTTTCACATATGATAATATACATGTTTCAATGTAAGGCACTGATTTTAAATCCTGTAAATAGAAGATTTCTTCCTCACCCCCACACAGTTCTGTGGGTAACCATAGGTAGCACATGATATGGCTCAGGTATAGTTGCCACAAGGAGTTGTGACATATAGGAAGAGAACCAGGCTTTAAAGACCTAAATGTGTTCCTCAGCTGTGTCATCCACTAGCATGGTGCTCTCATCTGGAAATGCAATCTGGATTTACAGCTCCATCATAAGGTGGTTATGGAGATAACATGGAGTGAGTGTGGTAGCAGAGCATAGACAAGAGATACCAGAGAAGCAGGAGTCTTAAAGTGACTCCATTTACGCTGGGAAGCCACATTTCATAGTGATTAGGGGAAAGGGTTTAATCTCCACAAACAAAAGGTCAAATTATGGAAATCAGTTAAACTTACATATAACATTTAGGTTTTTTTTTAAATAATTGTTTATTATTTTTGGCTGTGCTGGGTTTTTGTTGCTGCGCCAGGTGTTGTCTAGTTGTGGTGGCTGGGGACTACTCTCCAGCTGTGGCATGTGGGCTTCTCATTGTGGTGGCTTCTCTTGTTGGAGCAAAGGCTCTAGGGTTCATGGGCTTTAGTAGTTGTGGCCTACAGGCTTAGTTGCCCTGCAGTATGTGGGATTTTCATGGACCAGGGGTTGAACTGCTGTCCGTTGTATTGCAAGGCAGTTTCTCATCAGATGAACCACAAGGAAGGTCCTAACCTTTACTTTATAATTACAATTCAATTCAGTTCAGTTGCTCTGTTATTTGCGACTCTTTGCCATCCCACAAACTGCAGCATACCAAGCTTCCCTGTCATCACCAACTCCCAGAGCTTGCTCAAACTCATGTCCATTGAGTCGATGATGTCATCCAACCATCTCATCCTCTGTCGTCCCCTTCTCCTCCCATCTTCAATCTTTCCCAGCTTCAGTGTCTTTTCCAGTGAGTCAGTTCTTTGCATCAGGTGGCCAAAGTATTGGAGTTTCAGCTTCACCTTCAGTCCTTCCAATGAATATTTAGGACTGATTTCCTTTAGGATTGACTGGTTGGATCCCCTTGCAAGTCCAAGGGACTCTCAAGAATCTTCTTCAACACTGCAGTTCAAAAGCATTAATTCTTTGGCATTCAGCTTTCTTTATGGTCCAACTCTCACATCCATACACGACTACTGGAAAAACCATAGCTTTGACTGGACGAAACTTTGTGAGCAAAGTAATGTCTGCTTTTTCTTATGCTGTCTAGGTTGGTCGTAGCTTTTCTTCCAAGGAGTAAGTGTCTTTTAATTTCATGGCTGCAGTCATCATCTGCAGTGATTTTGGAGCCCCCAAAATAAAGTCTCTCACTATTTCCATTGTTTCCCTATCTATTTACCTTGAAGTGATGGGACCAGATGCCATGATCTTAGTTTGTTGAATGTTGAGTTTAAGCCAGCTTTTTCATTCTCCTCTTTTCACTTTCATAAAGAGGCTCTTTAGTTCCTTTTCACTTTCTGCCATAAGGGTGGTGTCATCTGCGTATCTGAGGTTATTGATATTTATCCCAGAAATCTTGATTCCAGCTTGTGCTTCATCCAGCCTGGCATTTAGCATGATGTACTCTGCATAGAAGTTAAATAAGCAGGGTGACAATATACAACCTTGACATGCTCCTTTCCCAATTTGGAAACAGTTTGTTGTTCCATGTCCGATTCCGACTGTTGCTTCTTGACCTGCATACAGATTTCTCAGGAGGCAGGTCAGGTGGTCTGGTATTTCCATCTCTTTCAGAATTTTACATAGTTTGTTGTGATCTACACAGTCAAAGGCTTTGGCGTAATTAATAAAGCAGAAATAGATGTTTTTCTGGCGTTCTCTTGCTTTTTCTATGATCCAACATGATCCAATATAGCTTTTTCTATAATCACAAACATGGCCTACTTACTACAGTGAAAAAAGGAAAAGTGAAGTGTTGATATTTTTGGAGGGTTGGGGGAGTTAATTTTTTCAAAAAAATTATATAATACATAGTATGATATTTGTCAAGCCTCTTGATGAAAGTGAAAGAGGAGAGTGAAAAAGTTGACTTAAAACTAAGTCTGAAAACTAAGATCATGGCATCCTATCTCGTCACTTCATCTCTAATAGATGGGGAAATAATGGAAACAGTGAGAGACTTTATTTTTGGGACTCCAAAATCACTGCAGATGGTGATTGCAGCCATGAAATTAAAAGACACTTACTCCTTGGAAGGAAAGTTATGACCAACCTAGATAGCATATTAAAAAGCAGAGACATTACTTTGCCAACAAAGGTCCATTAGTCAAGGCTATGGCTTTTCCAGTAGTCATATATGGATGTGAGAGTTGCAGCATAAAGAAAGCTTAGTGCTGAAGAACTAATGCTTTTGAACTGTGGTGTTGGAGAAGACTCTTGAGAGTCCGTTGGACTGCAAGGAGATTAAACCAGTCAATCCTAAAGGAAATCAGTCCTAAATATTCAGTGGAATGACTGATGGTAAAGCTGAAGCTCCAATACTTTGATCACCTGATGCAAAGAACTGACTCATTTGAAAAGACCCTGATGCTGGGAAAGATTGAAGGCAGAAGGAGAAGGGGTGACAGAGGATGAGATGGTTGGATGACATCACCAACTCAATGGACATAAGTTTGAGCAAGCTCCGGGAGTTGGCGGTGGACAGGGAAGCCTGGTGTGCTGAAGTCCATGGTGTCTCAATGAGTCGGGAATGCCTGCGCGACTGAACTGACTGACTGACCCAATCATGAAAGTCATATTATAAGAATTGTGCCAGGCTGCTATCAGCCTTCCCATGGCCTCTTTTTAATCTTATGACATTCAAATTGTGCTTAAAATTTTCTCCTTCAGTTATCAACTGTTCTAACTTTGCCAGACCCTTCAATCAGTGATTTAGCCTATGATTCTAGTTCTTCAAAATCATTTTAATTGACTTTTATGAAATTCTGAGTCTTTTATTAGTTCATGCAGTTTCTCTTTGCATCAATTTCTTATTAGAGCAACTGAATTTCAGTGAGGGACCAACTGAAAGAGATATAAGTGGCAGGGATCAACTTTAAATGAATGGAGACTCATACAAAAAGTCTTCAGTTTATTGTTTTGTGAAATTTTTGCTTTCTTCTTCAGTTTCTTAATAGTGTGTGACTGGATAACGAATACCTAGGTAAAAAGGATTTTTTTCTTTGTCAAAAAATATTGGAGACTGTAGTGCTGTGAAAATATAGATAGTCCTTTTGGAAACAGTTTCAAAACAGTTTTTATCTTAATACTTGGATCAAAATTAAGCTTGGTATCAATAAGCAGGGTCATGAAACTGACTACAACTATTTGCTTATCCACACACTATATATTCATTTAAGTTTTTAGTTCTTCTAGATCATTCTATATACCATGGAAATCTTGGGTATTGGTATTTAATTAATTATTATTTTATTTTTAATTGAAGTAATAGATGATTTACAATATTTAACCACTGTTAATAGGTATTTAACAGTGGTTCGATATTTTATAGGTTATACAGCACTTGTAGTTATTACAGTACAGTGGCTGTTTTTCCTTTTGCTGTGCAATATATTCTTGAAGCTGATTTATTTTATGCATAGTAGTTTGTGTCTAAATCCCATACCTATGTCTTGCCACTCCCTACTTCCCTTTCTCTGCTGATCGCAACTAGTTAGTCCTCTATATCTGTGAGTTTGTTTTGTTTTAATAATTTGGTTCATTTTTTAGATTCCACATATAGTTGATAGTATACAGTATTAATCTTTTTTGGATGGCTATTGTGGCTAAATCTAAAGAAAATTCAACATATATTCATAGTGTTGTTTAATTATTTTATATTCTTATTTTCTCATTAGTAGGAGTTAACTCTTATCTGTTCATGTATTTGAAAAATATTTATAAAAATTATTATTTTACAGAGGATATAGCATGTAAGAGAAACAGTGATTTGTCCTCAATGAGTTTATAATCTGGCGAGACATGAATATTTATAATTAGATTCTGAGGCATTGTGAAGTACACGTGATAAGAATGGCGTACAAGAGACCACTAGAATTCAGTAGTAGGAATGTTGCCTTCTGTCTCCGTGTTCTTCAAGATGAAAGTGACCCTAAGGCCTTGAAGATGGAGTAGGTGCAGGAGGTGGAGAGGATGGCATGAGCAATGCTGGGCATGCTTTAAGGATTTTCATTAGGAACAGATAGCTACTCTTTTATGGAGGAACTTTGTAAAGAGCTTTGTGTTTGCTTATGGTAGTATAAAGAAATCCACTAAAAACTACCTTCCCTTCTCCACCGTGAACCCCCAGAAACACCACTGAAATCCATGCTGTTCTCACCTTTCACCTGCAGTGTGCAATGGCCTGCTAACTTCAGGTCTCAGCTTAATCAGTTTAATTGTCACTACCTGTGAGAGGCCTGTCTATTCACCCTGCCTAAACTAGGTCCCACTCCTGCCCCTTTTTTCACTTCTCCTGTAGCCCTTTAATTATGTATTCTACTTGATTGGGGGTGTTGTCACTGAAAGAGTGCTACAGGGAGGGAGTAGATGGATTGTCTGGGGGAAACATGAGCATTGGAGAGGTCTTTCAAGAAGTGATGGCCAGGATGGTCCAGTGGTTAAGATTCCATGCTTCCATTGCAGAGGACTTGAGTTTATTCCCTAGTTAGGGTACTAAGATCCCACAGACCAAGTAGTGTGACGAAAAAATATAAATAAATAATATGCTAAAGTCATTAAAAACTACAAATAGAAATGATGGCCTAGATTGGGTCTGATGTGAATTTGACTTAGTGCTGTTGTGGCAAAGGGAATGGAAGAAAGTACTTGTGGAGTATAGAGTATTTGCAGTTAATCTCAAAACAGTTAAACCAAATCTTAATTATTTTCTCTTACTTATCTGGCTGCATATCCATTGGTTTAATACTAAATCAACAGCTTGAAAGCTCTGTTGGACTCAGTCTTTAAAATTAACAACTTTTGGAATGTAAAATTATGTCTATTTGTGTCTACCCCTTTTCCAAATTTATAGGTGGTCTATTATTACATTGTGGATCATAACATATTTGCTAAAATTGCGGGGAGAAGAGCCTTTTTCTAAAGGGCAGCAGCCTGGAGGAAAAATTGCATTTCCTGATTCTTCATGACCCAGTTAACTGCAATGGTGTGATCACTCACCTAGAGCCAGACATCCTGGAATGTGAAGTCCAGTGGGCCTTAGGAAGTATCACTACGAACAAAGATAGTAGAGGTGATGAAATTCCAGTTGAGCTATTTCAAATCCTAAAAGATGATGCTGTAAAAGTGCTGCACTCAATATGTCAGCAAATTTGGAAAACTCAACAGTGGCCACAGGACTAGAAAAGGTCAGTTTTCATTCCAATCCCAAAGAAAGGCAGTGCCAAACAATGCTCAAACTACTGCACAATTTCATCTCACACACTAGGAAGGTAATGCTCAAAATTCTCCAAGCCAGGCTTCAGCAATACGTGAACCATGAACTTCCAGATGTTCAAGCTGGTTTTATTTATTTTTTTTTTTAATTTATTTTTTTTTATTTTACAATATTATATTGGTTAGTTTTGCCATACATTGACATGAATTCGCCCCAGGTGGAACTAGAGGTCAAATTGCCAACATCCGTTGGATCATCGAAAAAGCAAGAGAGTTCTAGAAAAACATCTATTTCTGCTTTATTGACTATGCCAAAGCCTTTATGTGCATCACAATAAGCTGTGGAAAATTCTTCAAGAGATGGGAATACCAGACCACCTGACCTGCCTCTTGAGAAACTTATATGCAGGTCAGGAAGCAACAGTTAGAACTGGACATGGAACAACATACTGGTTCCTTATAGGAAAAGGAGTACGTCAAGGCTGTATATTGTCACCCTGCTTATTTAACTTATATGCAGAGTACATCATGAGGAATGCTGGGCTGGAAGACGCACAAGCTGGAATCAAGATTCCTGGGAGAAATATCAATAACCTCAGATATGCAGATGACACCACCCTTATGGCAGAAAGTGAAGAAAACTAAAGAGCCTCTTGATGAAAGTGAAAGAGGAAGAGTGAAAAAGCTGGCTTAAAGCTCAGCATTCAGAAAACTAAGATCATGGCATCTGGTCCCATCACTTCATGGGAAATAGATGGGGAAACAGTGGAAACGGTGTCAGCCTTTATTTTTTTGTTCTCCAAAATCACTGCAGATGGTGATTGCAGCCATGAAATTAAAAGGTGCTTACTCCTTGGAAGGAAAGTTATGACCAACCTAGATAGCGTATTAAAAAGCAGAGACATTACTTAGCCAACAAAGGTCTGTCTAGTCAAGGCTATGGTTTTTCCAGTAGTCATGTATGGATGTGAGAGTTGGACTATGAAGAAAGCTGAGCGCTGAAGAACTGATGCTTTTGAACTGTGGTGCTGGAGAAGACTCCTGAGAGTCCCTTGGACTTCAAGGGGATTCAACCAGTCAATCCTAAAGGAGATCAATCCTGGGTGTTCATTGGAAGGACTGCTGTTGAAGCTGAAACTCCAGTACTTTGGCCACCTGATGCAAAGATCTGACACATTTGAAAAGACCCTGATGGTGGGAAAGATTGAGGGCAGGAGGAGAAGGGGACAACAGAGGATGAGATGGTTGGATGGGATTGCCGACTCAATGGACATGAGTTTGGGTAGGCTCCGAGAATTGGTGATGGACAGGGAGGCCCTGCGTGCTGCAGTTCATGGGGTTGCAAAGAGTTGGACACAACTGAGCGACCGAACTGAACTGATACTCTAACACCTGAAAAGAGGACATGAGGGGCATCTTCAGTCACTCCACGGTCTCTGTTGAATGCCCTGAAATCATTTATTAGTAGACTGTATAGGAGGGATTTATCTGATCTTAATCATTTTATTAGCACATCCTTGCTGAGTAAGCTAGCATTGGGTTATGGTTATGTATGATAAACAATGAATAATGAGTATTCTTTCTGTTAGCAAGTATGCACTGTGAACAGCCACTGGGGTGGGGTCTTAGTTGAGAATTTGATGATAGCTTTCTTCATCTCTGGCTTCCTGGTGGCTCAGCTGGTAAAGAATCTGCCTGCAATGCAGGAGACCTGGGTTTGATTCCTGGGTGGAAAGATCCCCTGGAGAAGGGAACGGCTCCCCACTCCAGTATTCTAGCTTGGAGAATTCCATGGACTGTATAGTCCATGGGGTCATAAAGAGTCAGACATTACTGAGAAACTTTCACTTCTTCATCTCAGGTGACGCCTTGCCTTGCGGGGTTGATGGCTTGCTGTTTTCTCTTCCTAGACCTCTCACATCTCTGCTTATTGCAGACACATTGTATTTTCTTTATTGTCTCTTGATATAAATATAATTCACTCCACTTTGTTTTCTTCATTTATATAGTAAAACACAAATAGATTTTGATGTATAATATATGTATATGTGTTGTGTATGTGTATGCATGTGGTGTATTTGATGAAATTTGAAGGGTTAACAAAGATGTTAGTCATTATTTTTTTTCAGTCTAAGAAGTTAAAATCTGAGGGTGTATTTCCAGTCTGTAAAAATCTTTTCATAATGAATATTTTCAGTGTTTGCTGTTTAGGTGAAATTTAATAAATTGACCTCCAGATTCTTTAAGAAACATATTTTAGATAAAACCAGTTGTTTAATGTATTTGTCATCTGCTGCTGTCTTTATCTTCTAAATAAAATCTGCTGCTTTTGGAAATGAAGTTGTGTCTACTAAGGCATTTTGCAATTTATGTAGTAATTATAACTCTCTCGACCTCTGGAATAAAGGTGATTTTGTTTTTGATTGTTGTTTAAGTAGGTGTCTATTAATGTGAGAGAGCAACCTATTGCAGACCTAATCATAATTAGAAGAGGAGGGTGTCCCCCCTCCCCCCGCCTCAGGGAGTGTTATATCATGTTAAATTGTGTCATTTGCGAATGGGACATAGAGCCTCAGCAGAGGCTCACAGTGGGGTGGATTGTCTAAGGAGCTTTAAAGGACAAGCTATGTTTTTAATAAATATGGTGACTACTAATCAGTTTCCCTTACCATTAGCTTCATCTGCTAAAGCTTTTCATGGATGACAGTCCAAGGAAGGTTTGTCTTTCTTATTGCAAAAAGCATAGGTATGAAACCAAGACATATGTGAAGAATTCTTAGATATCAACAGAAAATATGAAGCAGTCATTACCTTTTGTTTGAGTAACACTGATTTTCCCATAAGAGAACATTGCATTGAAATACAGTAGTTATAAACTAAAATTTTAACTGTAGAGTAGTTTAATTTTTAAAATTTTTATGCAACTTTGCAAATTGATTTCTACATGGTATTTGATCTTGTTTATTATGGAGACATGAGCTCTTAAAAAATACACTGCTGCTGCTGCTGCTGAGTCACTTCAGTCGTGTCCGACTCTGTGCGACCCCATAGACGGAAGCCCACCAGGCTCCCCCGTCCCTGGGATTCTCCAGGCAAGAACACTGGAGTGGGTTGCCGTTTCCTTCTCCAATGTGTGAAAGTGAAAAGTGAAAGTGAAGTCGCTCAGTCGTGTCCGACCCTTAGCGACCCCACGGACTGCAGCCTACCAGGCTCCTCCATCCATGGGATTTTCTAGGCAAGAGTACTGGAGTGGCTTGCCATTGCCTTCTCCGAAAAATACACTACTTTTATTATAAGGGAAAAATGAAGTTTTCCAAAGCAGGTTTGGTAATGATTACAGTGATTAGCCTTATTGTAATCTCAGCATTTTGATTTTATTTCTTTTCTATTAATCCAAGTTATGTAGAGTAAAACATCTGAGTGAGGTTTTTAAACACTGAGCTGATCCTTTTAGAGATATATTGGTGTAGTCAATTGTAACTAATAAATTCTAAGACCATTACTAAGCAGAAACTTGCATTTGAGTATTTATTTTGTCCCTGGCCTCATAATAACCAGCAACTCAGGCCCACCTTCAGAAGAGTCTTTGGGACACAGTTACTGAGATGTATTGCTTTTATTTTAAATACCCAAAGTAGTATTGATTTTCTCGGCCTCATCAATGCCTCTGGGATTCTGTTTTCAGTTAGATTGAAAATCCAGAATTGAGTCTTAATTTGCTCCCTCACTTTTATCACCTATATCCAGTATGTCACGAAGTTTTGGGGCTCTTTCTTTGAAATATTCCTGATTTACTGTGTTATTACTTTGAAATATTGCTGTAACATGAACTGAATTCTATTCTTAATGAAATCTATTCTTAACACTTAGTGCCAGATGTCTTAACTAATCAGTTAGCTCTTAACTGTTTTCCTCATCTCTGTTTTCTTCCTCTTAATATCAGTCCTTCATAAGCTATCAGATTTATTTTCTCATGCTTAAATTTCATATTTTGATTCCTCTGCTTAAGATCCTGGAATGGCTCCCTGCTCACTGGTGAGGTTCCAAGTAAATTACTTCACATTCTTTGCCCAAGTTTCTTCTGATCTTCTCTTCTCTTCCTTATCTCATATCACACTGCATGCGGCAACTGGCTTGAAAGTGCTGGCTCTAAAAGTTCCTTTAAAGTGGGTGGTTTGGAAGTTGGAATTAACTTTGTTTTTAAATAGAAGCAATTCTTTAAGAGCTGTGGTTGAGTTCCTTTTAGAATTCAAAATGTAAATATATTTTTGTGTATGGTGTTAGAAAGTGTTCTATTTTCATTCTTTTACAAGTAGTTGGCCAGTTTTCCCAGCAGCACTTGTTCAAGAGATTGTCTTTTCTCCCTTGTATATTCTTGCCTCCTTTGTCAATGATAAAGTGTCCATAGGTGCATGGATTTATCTCTGGGCTTTCTATTTTGTTCCACTGGTCTATATATCTGTCTTTGTGCCAGTACCATACTGTCTTGATGACTGTAGCTTTGTAGTATAGCCTGAAGTCAGGCAGGATGATTCCTCCAGTTCCATTCTTCTTTCTCAAGATTGCTTTGGCTATTCAAGGTTTTTTTGTATTTCCATACAAATTGTGAAATTATTTGTTCTAGTTCTGTGAACAATACTGTTGGTAGCTTCTTAGGGATTGAATTGAATCTATAGATTGCTTTAGGTAGCATACTCATTTTCACTATATTGATTCATCAAATCCATGAACATGGTATATTTCTTAAAGATCTAAACGTAAGACCAGAAACTATAAAAATCATAGAGGAAAACATAGGCAAAACACTCTCTGACATATATCACAGCAGGATCCTCTAAGACCCACCTCCCAGAGTAATGGGAATAAAAGCAAAAATAAACAGGGCCTAATTTTTTTTTCTTCTTAATATATATTTTTTATTGAAGTATAGTTGACTTACAATGTTTCAGGTGCACAGCAAGGTGATTCAGTTATACAAATACATATATATTATTTTTGAAATTATTTTCCATCATAGGTTATTACAAGATATTAAATAGAGTTCCCTGTGCTATACAGTAAACCTTTGTTGCTTGTTGCATATCTATTTTTAAATTAGAAATCTAAAACATAAATTGAAATCTAGCATTCTGTTCATCCTAAGTCAAAGAAGTAGAATTAAAATGTCATAATTAATTTTTTTTAATTCTTCTTTTATTTATTTATTTATTTTTCCAATTTTATTTATTTTTTTACAAGTAGAACAGACTAAATTTCTTTAAACAAACTTACTTATACTCCAGAGTCCTTTAAAAAGTTAATAGCATTTATACATTGATGGTATTTGATTTTCTTGTAACTAGCACTTCAAATGCAACAAGCATTTGAAGCAACAAGCATTTGACCCAACAAGTAAAACTTTCTACAGTTCATAACTTTTATAAATAAAATAAATTAAATGTACAGTGAATGAGTTCTCTGAAATATTTCAATATTTCTGCAGGTTTAGTAACATCGTAAAATACATTTCAACTAAAGTTCACAAATCTAAAAACCTGTTAGGCATTTTTAGGTGTTTTAAGTTGGAAATGAAGACCAATGTTACATCGTAATATGCCAATTACAAATAGTACTTCAAATAGCAAATACTACAGTTTGTCCCAAACTTTAAAAACTATTCATGAACTCAACACTGAACTATTGATGGCTATGAGAATTGTTTCCTAGCCTTTTTGAAAATTTCAACCCATTTACGTTTAAGGTAATTATTGATAAGTACGATCCCGTAGCCAATTTCTTTATTGCTTTGGGTTCAAGTTTATACACTCTTTCTGTGTTTCCTGTCTAGAGAAGATCCTTTAGCATTTGTTGGAGAGCTGGTTTGGTGATGCTGAATTCCCTCAGCTTTTGCTTGTCTGTAAAGCTTTTGATTTCTCCTTCATATTTGAATGAGATCCTTGCTGGGTATAGTAATCTGGGCTGTAGGGTATTTTCTTTCATCACTTTAAGTATGTCTTGCCACTCCCTTCTGGCCTGAAGAGTTTCTGTTGAAAGATCAGCTGTTATCCTTATGGGAATCCCCTTATGTGTTATTTGCTGCTTTTCCCTTGCTGCTTTTAATATTTGTTCTTTGTGTTTGATCTTTGTTAATTTGATTAATATGTGTCTTGGAGTATTTCGCCTCGGGTTTATCCTGTTGGGGACTCTCTTGGTTTCTTGGACTTGGGTGATTATTTCTTTCCCCATTTTGGGAAGTTTTCAACTATTATCTCCTCAAGTATTCTCTCACGGTCTTTCTTTTTGTCTTCTTCTTCTGGGACTCCTATGATTCGAATGTTGGAGCGTTTAACATTGTCCCAGAGGTCTCTAATACTGTCCTCATTTCTTTTAATTCGTTTTTCTTTTTTCCTCTCTGTTTCATTTATTTCTACAATTCTATCTTCTAGTTCGCTTATCCTGTCTTCTGCCTCTGTTATTCTACTGTTTGTTCCCTCCAGAGTGTTTCTGATCTCATCTATTGCATTATTTATTGTATATTGACTCTTTTTTATTTCTTCTAAGTCCTTATTAAATCTTTCTTCCATCTTCTCAATCCTTTTCTCCAGCTTATTTATCTGTAACTCCATTCTGCTTTCAAGATTTTGAATCATTTTCACCATCAAAATTTGAAATTCTTTATCAGGTAAATTCCCTATATCATCTTCTTTTGTTTGTGTTGGTCGGCAAATATCTTGTTCCTTTACTTGCTGGGTATTTCTCTGCCTCTTCATCTTGCTTATATTGCTTTGCTTGGGGTGGCCTTTCCCTCTTCTTGCAGTTTGTGGAGTTCTCTTTATTACGTAGTTTCTTCGCTGTGTGTGGGGTTGGACGGGTGACTTGTCCGGGTTCCCTGGTTAGGGAAGCATGTGTCGGTGTTCTGGTGGGTGGAGCTGGATTTCTTCTCTCTCCTTTAGAAGACAATGGGCTGCTTTTCTGGGAGCCTGATGTCCTCTGCCAGTATTCAGAAGTTGTTTTGTGGACTTTACTCCACGTTCAAATGTTCTCTTGATGAATTTGTTGGGGAGAAAGTGGTCTCGCCGTCTTATCCCTCCGCCATCTTGTTCCTTCCTCCCCAGAACACTGGATTCTTATATTCCACTTGGTCGTGGAGTATCTCTTCCCAGCTGCTCCAGCAAGGCGCAGCCACTGTACCTTACCTTGGACGAGGGGTATCTCCTCAAGGCCGCGCCTCCTGCTTTGAATGTGGATCAGCTCCTCTCGGCCCTCCGGTGCCCAAGCAGCCACTGCCTCCTGGATGTGGTAAAACAGGGCCTAATTAAACTTAAAAGCTTTTGCACAACGAAGGAAACCATAAGCACGGTGAAAAGACAGCCTTCAGAATGGGAGAAAATAATAGCAAACGAAGGAACAGACAAAGAATTAATCTCAAAGATATACAAGCAACTCCTGCAGCTCAATTCCAGAAAAATATACGACCCAATCAAAAAATGGGCCAAAGAACTAAACAGATATTTCTCCAAAGAAGACATACAGATGGCTAACAAATATATGAAAAGATGCTCAGCGTCACTCATTATCAGAGAAATGCAAATCAAAACCACAATGAGGTACCATCTCACACAGGTCTGAATGGCTGCTATCCAAAAATCTACAAACAATAAATGCTGGAGAGGGTGTGGAGAAAAGGGAATCCTCTTACACTGTTATTAAAAGACGCTTACTCCTTGGAAGGAAAGTTATGACCAACCTAGATAGTATATTAAAAAGCAGACATTACTTTGCCAACAAAGGTCCGGGTAGTCAAGGCTATGGTTTTTCCAGTGGTCATGTATGGATGTGAGAGTTGGACTGTGAAGAAAGCTGATTGCTGAAGAATTGATGCTTTTGAACTGTGGTGTTGGAGAAGACTCTTGAGAGTCCCTTGGACTGCAAGGAGATCCAACCAGTCCATTCTAAAGGAGATCAATCTTGGGTGTTCATTGGAGGGACTGATGCTAAAGCTGAAACTCCAATACTTTGGCCACCTCATGCGACGAGTTGACTCACTGGAAAAGACTCTGATGCTGGGAAAGATTGGGGGTGGGAGGAGAAGGAGACAAGTGTAACCCAGTGTTCATCGCAGCACTGTTTATAATAGCCAGGACATGGAAGCAACCTAGATGTCCATCGGCAGACGAATGGATAAGAAAGCTGTGGTACATATACACAATGGAATATTACTCGGCCATTGAACACATTTGAATCAGTTCTAATGAAGTGGATGAAACTGGAGCCTGTTATACAGAGTGAAGTAAGTCAGAAAGGAAAACACCAATACAGTATATTAACGCATATATATGGAATTTAGAATGATGGTACCGATTACCCTATATGTGAGACAGCAAAAGAGACACAGATGTCTGCAGAACTTGTTTTTCATTTTGTTTCTTCCCTCTCATACCCTCTTCCTTGCTTGCTTCTCCATAACCATCCTTCTAGTAAGGATGTATGAATGCTTTTCATGCATTTCTTCTTTTCCTGTAATCCTTTAAGACTTACCTCAGATCTCCTTCAGCCAATCTTTTGTCTTGCAGATCTTCAGTTTTCTCATCTGAAAACGGAGATGATAGCATTTTTCAAACTTAATTCATATTATTTTGGGGTCTCACTTGAGATTGTAGAAGTGAAAATGTTTTGGAAAATGTTAAATATTTTATAAATATTCTATTACTGTCACTTCCTGATGCCCCATGAGCATTTACTAGCTCTATCACATACTTGAAGAACAAATTGTAGATGTACATGAAGTGTCATTAATACCAGGTTGAATAGCTTTTCCTCGTTGCCTACAAGGCTCTTTTTTTTCTTTCTGTTTTTGGGACTATGCTTTGAATAATTGAGGGTGCTGATAATCTACTCTCCCAATAATTGTGGGGATCAGGGGAGTATTAAAATCAGTACTACTTGGTATAATTAAAGTAGAATATAGTCACATAACATCATTAATAGTTAAACACAATTGAGCACTTATATGCCAGGCACTGTTCTAAATGTTCTACCTGTACTGATTCATTTAGTTTTCTCCAAAATTCTATGTTGGAACCAGGTGTTATTATGTCTCTATTATACTGATGGGAAGATGTAAGCACAGAGTTAAAATAAATTTTTCAAGATGACAGAGCAACTTAATAGTGGAGAGATGACTGAAACTCATAATCAGAGTTTGGAACTTATTCTTTATTCCATTGTGTTTTACCTATCTTTCTGATTAAATAGTTTTCATTTACATCCCTTCCCCCCCTTTTTTTTTCTAGAGTAGAGTAATTTTCAGGTGTTTTTTTGTTGTGGCTTAAAGCAGTAAAGGTTCTGGCCTGTTTCTTCCAGGGAAATAGTTACGTACAGCCTGCATTTTCTATTTTACTACAGTGTGTTAGGATTTAATTATATATAGTGCTTCTTGAAACTGATGTGGTGCTGAGCTCATTCTGGGTTTACAGACAAAGAATGGCCTGTTAAAATTCACTAAAATGAAAATTTCATGAAACCTCACATTAGAGGTTGACCTGAATTTAGGCTTCATGGATTTGAAGTTGTGTAACAGTTATGGGTTATATGATGTCAGAGTTACTATATACCATATCAGAAAGCAAGAGCTAAATTTATGAAGAGGAATATTAGTTTAAATTAATGAAGAGGAGTATTAATTTAAATTTATGAAGAGGAGTATTAGTTTCTCTGTTCACTTTATTTCTGTCATTTTTACACAGGACATCTTGCCCAGCAATCCCAGTGAAAGTGTGAATCAACTTTATCGCAGAAATTAATTGAATAAATATATTTGCAAGTACTGTGACCTTGGCAGTGGCAGAATTTTCACCTTCACCCAAGTGTTTGTGAAAATGGATGAGGGGATGGGAAAAATTAGGAAATCCTCTTTTCTTCTCTCAGACTAGGTATCCAAGATTATTAGTTAATAATGTAACCATTGAACCAAGGATTACTCTTTTTTTTTAATGGAAGTTCTTGTTGACATTCTAGAACACCTTATAGGAGTGGGCTTTTGAAAAGATGTAATATGTTGAAGAGGCCGGCACGTACTGGGGATGCAGAGTAAATGTTAAATCCATAAACCTATTGGTGAATGAAGCAGTCATGAAAGAGGTAGTGAAGAAGAGAGCCATATTCATTCTATGTAGAGCCTATAGAGCCATACATAATTTCATGGCTACAGTCAACCATCTGCAGTGATTTTGGAGCCCAAGAAAATACAGTCTGTCACTGTTTCCATTGTTTCCCCATCTATTTGCCATGAAGTGATAGGACCAGATGCCATGATCTTCGTTTTTTGAGTAAAGTACAGAGGTCTTGGAAAGAATCTCTGTCAGAGTCTGGCAATGGAGAAGAAAATGGGTATCTATGACTAGACTCAAAGTGAGCAGGCAGGGGGCTGAATCTAAGTTCCAACAGGAAAGGCTTTGTTCTTTTAGATGGGAGCCAAAGGAAATAACTTATGATCTAGATGGTAGAAATATTGTGGACCAGCTAGAAATCAGGGGCGGCAAAGGACAGGCCCAGAAAAGGGACTCAAGGTGTTAAGTCATGAGTATCTAGGAGACAGTAAGGAGTGTCTTCTAGGAACTTAACGGGTATCTTGGAGAAGGATGCTCACTGGCCACTGATCTGCTTATTCAACATTTATTGATACCTAGTTTGTACTAACTACTGTTCCAAATTGGGAAAGGAGTATGTCAAGGCTGTATATTGTCTTGCTACTTATTTAACTTATATGCAGAGTACATTGTGTGAAATGCTGGGCTGGATGAAGCATAAACTGGAATCAAGATTGCCAGAAGAAATATCAATAACCTCAGATATGCAGATAAAAATACCCTTATGGCAGAAAGCAAAGAGAAATTGAGTCTTTTGATGAAAGTAAAAAAGGAGAGTGAAAAAGCTGGCTTAAAACTCACCATTCAAAAAATGAAGATCATGGCATCCGATCTCATCACTTCATGACAAATAGATGGGGAAACAATGGAAACAGTGACAGACTTTATTTTCTTGGGCTCCAAAATCACTGCAGATGGTGACTGCAGCCGTGAAATTAAAAGATGCTTGCTTGGAAGAAAAACAATGACCAGCTTAGACAGCATATTAAAAAGCGGAGACATTACTTTGCAAACAAAAGTCTATCTGGTCAAAGCTATGGCTTTTCCAGTAGTCATGTATGGATGTGAGAGTTGTAGTATAAAGAAAGCTGAGTGCCAAAGAATTGATGCTTTTGAACTGTGGTGTTGCAGAAGACTCTTGATAGACTGTTGGACTGCAAGGAAATCCAACCAGTCAATCCTAAAGGAAATCGGTCCTGAATATTCATTGGAAGGACTGATGCTGAAACTGAAGCTCCAATACTGTGGCCGCCTGATGCAAAGAATTGGCTCACTGGAAAAGATCCTGATGTTGGGAAAAATTGAAGGCAGGAGGACAAGGGGATGACAGAGGATAAGATGATTGGATGGCATCACCAGCTTGATGGACATTAGTTTGAGCAAGGTCTAGGAGTTGGTGCTGGATAGGGAAGCCTGGCTTGCTGCACTCCATGAGGTTGCAAAGAGTCAGACACAAGTGAGCGACTGAACTGAACTGTTTACTAGGCACTGTTGGAAACACTGGGGACGAAGCTGTGAGCAAATAGATGCATTTGTGAAGCTTACATTCTTTTTTTTTTTTAATTCTCAGCTTTACTGAGGTATAATTGATCATACAATTGTAAGATGTTTAATGTTTACATCATGATGATTTGTTATTCATGTACATTGTGAAAGGATTCCCACCATCCAGTTAATGAACACATTCATCACCTCATTTATTATTTTTTTTGATAAGTACATTTAAATTCTGCTCTGTTAGCAAATCACACATTGGAGAAGGAAATGGCAACCCACTCCAGTGTTCTTGCTTGGAGAATCCCAGGGACGGGGGAGCCTGGTGGGCTTCCATCTATGGGGTCACACAGAGTCGGACACGACTGAAGTGACTTAGCAGCAGCAGCAGCAGCAAATTTCAATTGTATAATATGGTGTCATTAACTGTAGTCATTCATCGTTCACTTTAGCTCCTCGAACCTTATCCATCTGAAAATTGAGAGTTTGTCGCCTTTACCAACCTCCCCATTGTTCCCGTCTTGCAGCCTGTGGTAACCACTCTTTTGGTTTGTTTCTGGGTGTTTGACTTTTCTTTTTAAATTAGATTCCACATATAAGTGAGATAATACATTTCTTTTTCTCACTTATTTCACTTAGCATGAGGCATCAGTGTTCAGCTGTGTTGTTCCAAACAGCAGGATTTTCTTCTTTCTCACAGCTGGATAATATTCCATTGTATGTATTGCATGCATACATCAATATTGCATCTTCTTTATCCATTTATTCGTTAAATGACACTTAGGTTGTCTGCATATTTTGAATATTGCAAATAACGCAGCAACGAACATGGGAATGTAGATGTCTCTTTGAGATCCTGCTTTCATTTCTTTTGGATATATACCCAGAAGTGGAATTGCTGTATCATTGTTGTTGCTGTTCAGTTGCCCAGTCATGTTCAAGTCTTGGTGACCCCATGGACTGCAGCAAGCCAGGCCTCCCTGTCCCTCAACGTCTCTCCAAATTTGCCCAAGTTCATGTTCATTGCATTGGTGATGCTGTCCAGCCATTTCATCCTTTGATGCCCTGTTCTCCTTCTGCCCTCAATCTTTCCCAACATCAGGGACTTTTCCAATGAGTTGTCTGTTCACATTAGATGACCAAAGTACTGGAAGTTTAGCTTCGGCATCAGTCCTTCCAGTGAATATTCAGGGTTGATCTCCCTTAAGATTGACTGATTTGATCTCCTTCCTATATCATATGGTAGTTCTATTTTTAATATTTTGAAAAATCTCCATATGATTTTCCATAATGACTGTACTGATTTTCATTTCCTCCAACAGTGCAGGAGAGTTTCCTTTTCTCCACATCCTAGCCAACATTTGTTATTTGTTTGGTTTTTGGTGGTAGCCATTCTGACAGGTATGAGGGGATGTCTCATTGTGGTTTTGATTTGCATTTCCCTGATAATTAGTAATTTTGAGCATTTTTTCTTGTGCCTGTTGGCCATCTGTATGTGTTCTTTGGGAAAATGTCTATTCAGATCTTCTGCCTATATTTTAATTGGGTTGTTTTTTTTTTTTTTGATATTGAGTTGCATGAGCTCTTTGTATATTTTGGCTCCTTATCAGTTTATTTAGCTCCTTATCAGTATATATCGTCTCCTAATATTTAGCTCCTTATCAGTCATATCATTTACAAATATTTTCTTCCATTCAGTAGGTTGTCCTTTTGTTTTGTCAGAGATTTCCTTTACTGTGCCAAAACTTTTAAGTTTAGTTAGATACCATTTATTTACTTTTGCTTTTGTTTCCTTTGCCTTAGGAAACAGAACCAAAAAAATATTGCAATGATTTATGTCAAAGAAATTTTGGTCTGTGTTTTCTTCTAGGAGTTTTATGGTTTCAGGTCTTCAAGTTTTTAATCCATTTTTAGTTGGTTTTTTGTGTATGGTGTAAGGCAATGGTCCAGTTGCATTCTTTTCACATGGTTGCCCGGTTTTTCCAATCACCTTTTATTGAGGAGACTATTCTTTCCCCAAGCTTACCTTCTTGTGGGGGAAAATACACAAGAACCAAATAAGTACATGGTACTCTGTCAAGGCTATGGTTTATCCCGTGGTCATATATGGATGTGAGAGTTGGACTGTGAAGAAAGCTGATCGCCGAAGAATTGATGCTTTTGAACTGTGGTGCTGGAGAAGACTCTTGAGAGTCCCTTGGACTGCAAGGAGATCCAACCAGTCCATTCTAAGGGAGATCGATCCTGGGTGTTCATTGGAAGGACTGATGCTAAAGCTGAAACTGCAATACTTTGGCCACCTCATGCGACGAGTTGACTCACTGGAAAAGACTCTGACGCTGGGAAGGGTTGGGGGCGGGAGGAGAAGGGGACGACCGAGAATGAGATGGCTGGATGGCGTCACCGACTCTGTGGACTTGAGTCTGAGTGAGCTCTGGGAGTTGGTGATGGACAGGGAGGCCTGGCGTGCTGTGATTCATGGGGTCGCAGAGAGTCGGACACGACTGAGCAACTGAACTGAACTGAACTCTGTGGTACATCAGATCATAGTAATTGCTTTTGAGAAAAGTAAAGCAAGGAAGGAGGGGTGGGAAATGCTTGGATGTTGCAGTTTTAAATGGAATGGTCAACTATATGTAAGTGAGGAGGTAACATTTGGGCAAGTTCCTGAAGAAGGATTTGGTGGGTTTTATTCCCATGAGAAGAAAATTGAGCACATGAACTTGTCCTCACTGGTGTATTTCAACTCTGTTTAACATGGGTCAAAATTTTCTGTCTTGCTATTTTAAAATTTAATTGCATCAACAAATAAATATGTGAGTTGGGTGAAGGAGAGGTGGATGCTATTTCTGAAGGAGGAAGGATAGACATTAAAGGGATGGTAGGGGAAGCCCCTTCTTAATTGCTATGAGGACACTGTGCCCAGTAGTGAAATTGAGGCCACAGGTGTTTGATGACCTTTGCCATCATGTGACCTCAGTCTATGGACATTGTTTCTGACATCATCAGTTGACAGTAGAGTGTTACATTTTATTTTGACAGTGATTATTGCATGGGTTAGGCTTTAACAAACACTCATAAAGTCATTGTCTGGGAAGCTTAAATGTAATTCCTTGCATTGTAATGCTAATGTTTTGTATGTTTTGTTTCTACAGCTTTGTAGGAAGTCAACCTCAGAGAGGCAGACGGGATGGCTAGCTCAGCCCGGGAGCACCTGCTTTTTGTAAGGCGTCGAAATCCCCAGATGCGGTACACCCTGAGTCCAGAGAACCTCCAGAGCCTGGCTGCCCAGAGCTCCATGACCGAGAATATGACCCTACAGCGGGCCAACAGTGACACAGATCTGGTAACCTCTGAGAGCCGCTCCAGCTTGACGGCCAGTATGTATGAGTACACGCTGGGGCAAGCCCAGAACCTCATCATCTTCTGGGACATTAAAGAGGAGGTGGATCCCAGTGATTGGATAGGACTGTATCACATAGGTGAGTCAAATGAACTAGACTTGCTTGTTATTTAGCACATACATTTTGCTCTGACATTATACTATTCTGTGTTTTCTCCTGGGAAGAAATTCACATACATAAATTAAAACACATATATAAATTAAAAATAATAAATTAAAACATATCCTGGGAATTTTTTCTTCTTCTTTTGGGTAGGGGAATCAACAATTATAAATACCTTTGCTGATATGAATTCTGTGGTTAATTTCTGCCCTAATTAAACATCAGAACCAGCAGTATTTTCTTTTTAAAACTTCACTTTACCCTTGATCATTAGGTGCATTTTGGAAAGAGATGGCTATAAACATTTACTAGTATTTTTAAACCAATGAAAAAGATGTTCAGATTTAGATAACTGATATACAAAATGTTCTGTATTTTCAGAAGGTTGAATTACATTAAGAATAACTTGCAGTCTAAAGTATCTTTTTATTTCAAAATTCCTTGATATGACCTAGATCAATTAGGTAAAGAATGTGTCATAGTCTTCTAACAAATGACTTAGAAATAGGTTGCTATTTGTTTTAATAAAAGTGTCCCAACCCTGTTTAGCTGATTTGCATCTCTTTTCATAGGTGAGTGCATGATGAATACGCATGTCCCAGAAAATATAATATCTGTTACTTGAGTTGAAAGCAAAAGTAAAACCTACTAACCCGTCATAAAGAAATCTAAATCAAATCTAGTAAGAAAATTTTAACATTCCCCAAAGTTGGAGAACTTTATCACTGAATGAAGGGAGTTCTTTAAAAATAAAGTTAACAACAGATGTCCTATCAGAAGATATTGTTCCTTTCAATGTAGATTATAAGCCAAGCACTTTGTGTGTGTGTGTGTGAATAGAGTGGGAGTAGGGTGGGAAAAACTAGTTAATGCACTGCTTCTCTACCAGGGGCAATTTGCCTACTTCCTACACGGGACATTTGGCAGTGTTTGGTGATGTTTTTGTTTGGCAGAACTGGATAGGGGAAATCAGGAGATCAGTGATGCTGCCAAACATCCTACAATGCAGACGACACCCCCTCACAACAAAGAACTATCTATCCTCACATGTCAGCACACTGTTGAGAAACCCTATTTGAGGCAAAGGTAATATCCTTGCTGAAATTTCATTAAAATGTTAAACCCATTGCACTTTGTTTCTCTGGACAATTTTAGTGTTCATTGGAAGGACTGATGCTGAAGCTGAAACTCCAATACTTTGGCCACTGCATGCGACGAGTTGACTCACTGGAAAAGACTCTGATGCTGGGAAGGGTTGGGGGCGGGAGGAGAAGGGGACGACCGAGAATTAGATGGCTGGATGGCATCACCGACTCTGTGGACATGGGTTTGAGTGAACTCCAGGAGTTGGTGATGGACAGGGAGGCCTGGCGTGCTGTGATTCATGGGGTTGCGGAGAGTCGGACACGACTGAGTGACTGAACTGAAAATAAAATTGATTTGTATTTACTTATGTAAATTGTAATGCTGACTCATGCTAGATAGCAAGAGATGGAAAGAAAAATTCAATGAATTTTAATTTTTCTAATTCCTCTTATGACAAAAAGAAAAAGGGGAGGAAAAGTCTTCAGAGTTCAGCATTTTCCCCTGGTGTGTTTAAATATATGTTTATAGTGAGGGAGATACATGATTTTAAAATTATATGTTTATATCTCATATCTATTCTGTTCACAAAAGAATATTGCAGTTTTGATGTGACTTTAGAGGTAACTCTTGTGGGTTTGATGTAATTTTGCCATTTTGGATTTTATGAAACATTTTTATTTTCACTTTTCTCATATTTTTTCCTTTTTTTTCCCTCACTTAAGATTTTGTAATGCTTAAGAGTTGGTGATGGACAGGGAGGCCTGGTGTGCTGTGATTTATGGCGTCGCAAAGAGTCGGACACGACTGAGCGACTGAACTGAACTGAATATGAAGCTACAAATAGCATATTGTGTTTTCTTAGATGATTTTTTTATGTGACATTTTTTGGGATATAATTTTATTTTCTTGCATAGGGTGATTCCTTTTTTGTGTGTGAATATCTTAAATTGTGGGCTCCCCTGGTGGCTTGGTAAAGAGTCTGCTTGCCAAAGCAGGAGAAGAGGGTTTGATCCCTGGGTCAGGATGATCTTCTGGAGAAGGAAAGGCAACCCATTCCAGTATTCTTGCCTGGGAAATCCCATGGACAGAAGAGCCTGATGGCTACAGTCCATGGGGGTTGCAAAAGAAATGGAGACGATTTAGCGGCTAAACAACCACAACACTTTAATCTGTAAGATGCTAGAATCACTTAAGACAATGATTCCTATTACTTTATAGTTTTTCCCCCACCGTCTTTCTGTTTCTGCATCCCTCTAAGGAAAGGAAAGCCATGGTTATCTTATTCCCAAGTGACCAAAGTAACAAAATCTTGGTGTTTTTGTATTTATTTCACTTTCTAGAGTATAGATCAGAGGTCTAAATCGAGAATTAGCCAAAAGATATAGCTAGGAAAATATTTTGGGAAATAAATCTCTTGAAAAGTGCTATTCTTCTTTAGCTAATTTCAAGTTTTCTCTGTGTCTTCCTCACATGTCATCATATTTTTGCTTCCCTGTATGTCATGTGTCTCTTTTTCTCCCTTTGGCTACTTTCAATATTTTTTTCTTCATCTTGGTTTTCAGCAGTTTGTCTATAATGTACTTGTTCAGTTCAGTTCAGTTCAGTCGCTTAGTCGTGTCGGACTCTCCGCGACCCCATGAATCACAGCACGCCAGGCCTCCCTGTCCATCACCAACTCCTGGAGTTCACTCAAACTCATGTCCACAGAGTCGGTGATGCCATCCAGCCATCTCATTCTCCGTCGTCCCCTTCTCCTTCCGCCCCCAACCTTTCCCAGCATCAGAGTCTTTTCCAGTGAGTCAACTCGTTGCATGAGGTGGCCAAAGTATTGTAGTTTCAGCTTTAGCATCAGTCCCTCCAATGAACACCCAGGATTGATCTCCTTTAGAATGGACTGGTTGGATCTCCTTGCAGTATAAGGGACTCTCAAGAGTCTTCTCCAACACCACAGTTCAAAAGCATTGATTCTTCGGCGATCAGCTTTCTTCACAGTCCAACTCTCACATCCATACATGACCACGGGAAAAACCATTGCCTTGACTAGACGGACCTTGGTTGGCAAAGTAATGTTTCTGCTTTTTAATATACTATCAAGGTTGGTCATAACTTTCCTTCCAAGGAGCAAGCGTCTTTTAATTTCATGGCTGCAATCAGCATCTGCAGTGATTTTGGAGCCCCCCAAAATATAGTCTGACACTGTTTCCACTGTTTCCCCATCTATTTCCCATGAAATGATGGGACCAGATGCCATGATCTTTGTTTTCTGAATGTTGAGTTTCAAGCCAACCTTTTCACTCTCCTCTTTCACTTTCATCAAGAGGCTTTTGAGTTCCTCTTCACTTTCTGCCATTAGGGTAGTGTCATCTGCATATCTGAGGTTATTGATATTTCTCCCGGCAATCTTGATTCCAGCTTGTGCTTCTTCCAGCCCAGCGTTCCTCATGATGTACTCTGCATATAAGTTAAATAAGCAAGGTGACAATATACAACCTAGATGTACTCCTTTTCCTATTTGGAACCAGTCTGTTGTTCCATGTACAGTTCTGACTGTTGCTTCCTGACCTGCATACAGGTTTCTCAAGAGGCAGGTCAGGTGGTCTGGGATTCCCATCTCTTTCAGAATGTTCCACAGTTTATTGTGATTGACACAGTCAAAGGCTTTGGCATAGTCAATGAAGCAGAAATAGATGTTTTTCTGGAACTCTCTTGCTTTCTCCAAGATCCAGTGGATGTTGGCAATTTGATCTCTGGTGCCTCTGCCTTTTCTAAAACCTGCTTGAACGTCTGGGAGTTCACGGTTTACATATTGCTGAAGCCTGGCTTGGAGAATTTTGAGCATGACTTTACTAGCGTGCGAGATGAGTGCAATTGTGTGGTAGTTTGAGCATTCTTTGGCATTGCCTTTCTTTGGGATTGGAATGAAGACTGACTTAGGTGTGATTTTCTTTTTATTTATATTGGTTGGGTTTCTTTAAGCTTTTTAAGTAAATATTTTTAATGAAAATTGTGAAAAGTTTTGTCATTAATTCTTTTTTCTTTTTTTCTGAGAACTTTTTCTAAGACTTCAGTTACACATATGTTACATGTTGTTCTTTAAGGTTCTGAGGCTCTGCTTAATTTTTCTTTATTTTCTTTAGTATTTGGATTCTACAAAGTTTGCCAACTTTTCTTTTTGTTTTTCTTCATTCTCCTGTTAGGCCTGTTTAGTGGATTTAAAAGTTTCAGTTATTTGACTTTTCATTGATAGACTATGCATTTCCCTTTTTATAGCTTTAATTTCTCTTATGAGAGTCTGATATATATTAATTCTATCAGGCCATATCGTTTTTCAGTTATTTGAATTGATTTGAATACATCTGCTTTAAATTCTCTGCCATATCCAATCTTAGAGGGGGGCTTGTCCAAGGGTCTGTTTTTATTGTCTGTTTTTCTGTTATCTGTGAGTCCCATTTTCCTGTTTCTTTGCATTTTTTTCACTTCACAGCAGACATTGAGGATTCTGTATTGTAGAAATTCTGAGTTGTGTGGCATACTTTTAAATTTAATGCTAATTTTTATTCTGGTTGGATGATTTATTTCCCTGAACTTACTAGGTATGATTTAACACTTGGTCAGAATGTATCTGTGGAAAGCCTAATATAGTTATCCAGCTCTTCTAACTTAATGGGATTCAGTCTTCAGGTTTAGTCTCCTTTATGGACTCACTGGAAAAGACTCTGATGCTGGGAAAGGTTGGGGGCGGGAGGAGAAGGGGACGACAGAGAATGAGATGGCTGGATGGCATCACCGACTCTGTGGACATGAGTTTGAGTGAACTCCGGGAGTTGGTGATGGACAGGGAGGTCTGGCGTGCTGTGATTCATGGGGTCGCGGAGAGTCGGACACGACTGAGTGACTGAACTGAACTGAACTGAACTGATGGATTTTGTTAGGACTTGATTTGGGGTTTTGTTAGAGTAGGTCTATTGTGGGTTTTACTCTAGGACTTTGTGCTTATTCCTAAGTAATGCCATTTCTGATGTCTTAGCCAGATGCCTAGAACGTTAACCTTTCTTTCTGGCTGGGCTGTAATTCCAGTGTTCTCCAGAACTGCTTGAGTACTTTAACTCCACTGCACTCTCAGCCCTGGAGCAGCTACTCTCTGGAAAGCCTTGGTAGTGTCACCCTGTACGTATGCAGCCCAGACCATGGCCAAAGGCTTGTGGGGGATCCCCATGTGGACCTTTGGCCTTTAATTCCCTCATCACTCTTTCCAGTGCCTTGCCTGCAAATTCTAGCCACTTCAGTTGACCCAGACTCTGACTGCTGCCTCCTTAGCTCATTAGAACTGTCATGAACTCTAGCTTCCTGTGCTGTACTCAGGAACTTGTTCCCTGGATAAGATCAGGATGGTCATGGAGTCACCATATGAGTTTCCCTTCTCTCTGGGATTTTAGTCTATTGTGCAATGTCATAAAATAACTGCTTACTAGTTTTACAGTCATTTCATTAGGAAGACAAGTCTGGAACTGATTACTACAATATGGCCCGGAGCAGAAGTTTCTCCCCTACTTTTGATTTAGGATGGGCAGTAAGAGGTTCCAGTTAATTTCCCCATCTAGCCATTTCCAGAGAACTCTGAATAAGTAATAAATGATGGTTTGAGTCCCATATGTTTGTCTCCTTAGTATGTTTTCAAATAGTCTTAGATCCCTAGCATGGAAAAGGTGTGAGGAGTTAGTGTCCTTAGACCTCTTAAGAGGATGGATGAACACAGAGACAAGCATTCAGGAACAGAAGTATCATGAAGGTAGAATGAGATATGTGGTATTTTCAGACACACTGTTGGTTTTTAACAGGTCTTCCACAGTAAATGACTTTAAAAGGCCCGGGTACTAACATCTGAGACGTTAAACATGTGTCATTTATATAGTCACAGAACCACAACTGTGTTTAAAAGAAAGATTGATTTATCTGGGACCTCAAAGTGAGAGTAAGAGGCTTTGATTTAAGGAGAGACAGCCCTTTCTATCCGGTGGCTAGTCCATCTCATTCTGGATGGATTATTTTGACCTCTAGACTGGAGACAGCCTTACTTCTGCGACAACTTGGCCATTCCGTGTGGTAAGGGAGGGATGGCAGCTTTGTGATCTTTAACTGACAGCCATTTCCTGATCCCTGCTTCATTATGGGTTTAGGAGGTGGGCAGCAAGCCCTTGATTTCAGGGCAAGTAGGCCGTCTCTAGACTTAAGGGTCTAAACTGATGTGGCAGTCCAAGTAGTGAGTAGTCTAGGAGTGTACATGTGACCCAGTTCTGGCCAATGATGTGTAAAGGGAAGATTTTGGGGCAACTTCCTTTTCTAAGGAAAAGCCAGAGCCTCATGAAGAGAGTCTTTAACCCCCCACTTTCTCTTGTGCTTTGGACTCTATTGAAAAGATGTGATGTCTTGACTTGTTATATACATGTAACCATCATAAGTTATCAGTCAAGAAGATTAAGAGCCAAGGATTACAGAGAAGAAAGAAAGAGCTTAGACTGGCACTCCAAAGGAAAAAATCTTCATCCGTGTTTAAGTCCTCAGTAGTGAGCCTTTCTTGTACCAGCAGTCATTCCTAACTGAGCCACTGGGATGGCTATTAAGTTGAGAAAGGAAAAAAGAAGTAACAAAAATTTGACATAAAATTTTCAAAATAGTAACTCCAACCCATGTGGAATTTTCAAAAGTTTAATAAAATCAATGATATGATGGGAAAAATCTTTCAAATTAGTATTTAGTAATTTGAAAATATGCAAAACAGTTTTCTTGGCCCCTGTTATATGGAGATAGGGTAGATGATGAATTTAGAGAAGACCTGAAAGTAGAGAATGAATGCAGGGCTAGGATGAGAAAAGAATGTTGGCGTCTGTCTGAGTGACGTCCTGAATTTAAGGCTGTCATGACTAAAGGAATATGCATAACATGTTCTCTCTTGGGTTCTGTGAAATAAGTTTCATAAACACACATACAGCAGAAATAGCTTCAGGTTTCTATACCTCTTAGTAGGAAGCAGCCACTCCTTTTCAGCTGTGTCCTGAGAAGCCAGATTGTTTCCTAGCAACATCTAGTTTTATTTGTGGAACGGAGAGATGGTCTCTATAGAAATAAGTCCCAAAGGGGAAGGATTTGGGTGGAATATAGGGCTGGTGAGGTGTGGCTTATTGGCACAGTATGCATTTTGATTGTTGTTTCTCTTGGCTTACATTTTCTTCCTACCTGGAAGTGTGATTTGTTTTTGTTTAGCTAATTGCTAATGTTTTGCACTGTTCAGTTTGCTCCGAATGACTTTTAGCACTACTAATATGGAGGGAAAACATGTCCTTCTGGATCCGAAATAAGAATCTTTAGACAGTTTGGGCAATGTAGAGATCCTATTGGAAATACAAAGAAAAAAAGTTGAAAATGTCAAAACAGTATCTGGGGAAACTTTGACTGCGAACATTGTTCTTAAAACAGAAGCTAATTATATTTTCTCCCTCTGGAAAGTCTCATGTATACCCTAAGATTTCCAGAGATGATCACAATGTACCTATAGCCCTGAATCTCCAAATTATAGCTATTAATACCTTGCAGATAGCTTCCAGAAGTCACTAGATTTATAATTTGTTTGTCTCCAAAATTAGAATTGACCCCTCACAAATTTAATAGTGCTACTCATCCTGGGTGTTCATTGGAGGGACTGATGCTAAAGCTGAAACTGCAATACTTTGGCCACCTCATGCAACGAGTTGACTCACTGGAAAAGACTCTGATGCTGGGAAAGGTTGGGGGCGGGAGGAGAAGGGGACGACGGAGAATGAGATGGCTGGATGGCATCACCGACTCTGTGGACATGAGTTTGAGTGAACTCCGGGAGTTGGTGATGGACAGGGAGGCCTGGCGTGCTGTGATTCATGGGGTCATGGAGAGTCGGACACTACTGAGCGACTGAACTGAACTGAACTGAACTCATTGCTTCCTCCTAAACTCTCCAAATAAAAAGAGCCAAATGCTTTTATTGTGTAAGAACTCTTGGGCAATCAGCACAAATAGCTTTCCATGAAAAATCAAATGGACACTTTTTAAAGAGAGGCAGAAAATATTAAATTTGTTTCAGGCTCACTATTAAATTCCCCTTAACCTTTTATCTTGTGCCTGTTTTTCGGATTCTTTGAAAGAAAAACACTTCAAGAAGATATATGTGCCATTTCTTATGTGCAGGCCACTTCAGGTACATGGACTGAACTGTTTGTTACTGATCTGTGACTCAGTAAGAAACTTTCTATAGAATGTAAATTAACGTGGAAGCTTCCTTCATTGAGAAGATTGTGCTGTAAAAAATCATCTAAACTAAATACTTACTGACGTAGGTATTTCACATTCTGGATCAGCTTATTCTCTTGTAATGGATCAGTAACAAAAAGATAATTTACCGACATTGTCTGGACTGTCCTTTGAGTATACCTCTCAGCATCTATGTTGATTGTATCTCTAAAGACTGTTCAGCTACTAAATTGTGTCCGATCTTTGTGACCCCATGAACTGCAGCACGCCAAGCTTTCCTGTCCTTCACTATCTCCTGGAGTTTGCTTAAACTCATGTCTGTTGGTCAGTGATGCCATCCAACTGTCTCATTCTCTGTCACCCCCTTCTCTTGTCCTCAATCTTCCCCAACATGGGGGTCTTTGCCAGTGAGTTGGCTTTTCGCATCCGGTGGCCAAAGTATTGGAGCTTCAGCATCAGTCCTTCAAATGAATATTCAGGGTTGATTTGGATTGACTGATTTGATCTCCTTGCAGTCCAAGGGACTCTCAAGAATCTTCTCTTGCAATAAAAATTGCAATAATGATCCAAGGCATTAGGATCATGTATTTTTGAGCTCTAAGATCCCAAAGTTTAAGCTTATGTTTTATAGATAAGAAAAACTAAGGTCCAGAATGGTGAAACAGTGCTGGTAGTTGGGGGCAGTCAAGACTGGGGCTTAAGTGTCCTGTGAACCAGTTTTCATTTTTCTCCTTGTGTGTTGAAAAATATAGTCCAGTGTTTTTCAACTTCTAGTTAATTATTACTTTCTTGATTTTCACAGTATTGGATTACCATTTGTACTATTTATCCTTTTCGTTAAACCGTCTGATTAAAGAAAAAGAACTGGTTATCTACCCTGACCTTGTTGTTCTAAGCCACAGGGTCTGGGAAAGATTTGCTGTTAGCTGTTTTTCTTTCTAACATGCATTAACTGTTAATAAATAACTTTTGTCTGTGGGCTGCCCACCCAGGATTGTCACATGCAGCATACTTTGGGAAATTCTGAGGTTATCAGTGGTTAAAAGCACAGGCTCTGCAGTCAGACAGTCTAGTAAATTCACGTCTACTTACTAGCTTGGGAGAATTGTGTAATGTTTTTAAATCTCAGGTTCCTCATCTTAAAAAAAAAAAGGATGAAGAAAAATGCCAGTTTTATAAGAATTAAATGAGATAATGCATATAATATTCTTAGTAAACTGCCTAGGCTCTTCGTAAGAGCTTACTGATTGTAAATTTTCATCCTTATGTTGGCTATTGTTAATAATAGTGAAACCATTTTCTTGGTGGTTTAAAGCAGCAGGACGAATTTAGCCACTGAGTCCAGAAGAAGGGATTTTCAGATTAAAGTGACATACTTACTGGGTTACTTCTACTTACAGAAAACAAAATCCATTCTTTTGAGCTTGAGCTCTGGGGATTATACACAGCACCTAATACATGACTGTTAAATAATGCAGTATATTAATTTGAGTATTATGTAGGTTCTAAACCAGCATGATTTCCAAGGCGATAGAAAAACTGCAGTTTAATCTGAAATTCAATCAAGTGGAATAATTTATGCATTAGGTATTTCATTTCCAGAGTAGCTATCAAATACATTTAAGAGTATTTGTTTGTGACTATTATAGAACATGCTGCTATGAACATTGAGGTACATATATCTTTTTAAATTAGTGTTTATACACTCAGGAGTGGAACTGCTGGATCATAGGGTAGTTCTATTTTTAGTTTGAGGAACCACCATAATGTTTTCCCTAGTGGCTGGACCAATTTACATTCCTACCAATAGTGTAGAAGGGTTCCTTTTTCTGTACATCCTCACCAGCATTTTTGTTTTTTTGATGATAGTTCTTCTGACAGGTGTGAGGTGATATACCTCCTTGTGGTTTTGATGTACATTTCTCTGGTAATTAGCGATGTTTACCTTCCTTTCATGTGCCAGTTGTCCATCTGTGTAGTTTTCTTTTAATGATTTTATTCAAAAGATTATTTTTGGTATTCATCCATTCATTTGTTTGCACATCAATGTTAGGAGTTTACTGTGTAGCAGGCATCTGAAAAAAATTTTAAAACATCTATATTTAAGATAATATAGTGCTGTCATTCTACTTTTTCCCCCAATTATTATACAATAGTATTGGCCTTTAGATTGCTGTTTCCTTACCCATGGACTCCATCTTTAAAATGGAAAGCACTGTATGTTTAAATACAAATAAATTTACTCCCTGAACTCTACTGCTTCAAACACTCACTTTTTTGGCCATGTTTTCAAAACATGCATCTTCCACTCTAAGCAATCTTGGATGTTTTTCTGAAAACTGTGAGTTTGACATGAAGAATGTCTGTAAAACTCCCAAGATTACTTCTGTCTGAATATCCTACTCATTTCTCACACTCAGCTTGTTCAAAACAATTTTAATGACATGCCACACAAGTTCTTCTTCATTTCCTATTTTTGTTAGTGGAAATGCTATATATATTTTTTAGTTTTAATTTAATAATGATTCCTGGCACTGTCACCTTTTTTTTTTTCTCGTAAACCACATCACAGGGCATTGTGGAATCTTAGTTCTCCAACCAGGGATCAAACTTGCATCCCTTTGCATTGGAAGCACAGAGTTTTAACCACTGGACCATCAGGGAAGTCCTATACTGTCATCTCTTGATTCTCATTTTGTTTAGGCCTTTATTATTAGCTACAGAAGTAATCTGTTCAGTCTGACATTCTCTAGTCCAATTCATGTTCCATAGTACCACCAAACATTGAATAAATGTAAGTTTATTTTTGCCAAGCATTAAGCTAAGTGCTTTATACATCTTCAGTTCAGTTCAGTTCAGTTCAGTTGCTCAGTCATGTCCGACTCTTTGCAACCCCATGAATCACAGCACGCCAGGCCTCCCTGTCCATCACCAACTCCCGGAGTTCACTCAAACTCATGTCCATTGAGTCAGTGATGCCATCCAGCCATCTCATTCTCTGTCGTCCCCTTCTCCTCCTGCCCCCAATCCCTCCCAGCATCTTACCTCATTTATTTCTTAAAACGACCCTATGGAGTAGTGTATCAGTTGGGATCTGTCCGTGATTAAGAAGAACCAAACAAATCTAAGCCCTTCCCTGGACAGATGACTGTGGCCAGGAGACTAGCCTATGGAAATTGTCCTCCAAACCACCCGGGTTCCACCTGGAGGTAGGGGTGGGATCGTGCTGCAAATCTGAATTCTCTTAGATCATGCACTGCTGAGAATGGGGTGAGAGATGGATGCTGTGCGGTGCAGCAGATGTCTAGTTGAGGCAGTTATTAGTGTTTTCATTTTATAGCCAAAGTAATAGACCAATAATTTAATTAACTTTTTCAAGCTGTTTTCAATTAGAATAAGGAGGAGTTGAAATTTTTCTGACTTTGTAGCTTATGCTCTATTATCTTTTGTCATAAACCTCCCAACTTACATAATAGACGCTAGAGATCAAGTGTTTAGGGTACGAAGTTGGATAGACCTGTGTTTAAATCTCTGCTTTACCACTTGCTTCCTGTGTAATGAACAGATTACATACCCTCTCTGATAACAGTAGCAGTCTCATGGGAAATAATAAAATCCCCAGTAGAATTTTTCTGCATACGTATAAGGTGCTATGCACAGGAGTTGGTTTAATAAGAGTATAAGGAATATTGAATGTAATGATGTTGATAGTGATGAAACTGCATATTTGAGCCAGGCAAAGAGCACATTTTTTCTGTTTCCATTTGCTGGCTGTACTGCCAAGTACCTCCCATTACTTTTGGATAAAGTATTTGTTGAGTTAAAAAATAAAAGTGAAACACTGTATGTAGGAAATGTGATGATCGCAATTGTACTTCAGTTGATGAATAGCCTCATTAGTGTGCAAGGATCTTAATACAGAACTAGGTTTCTGTCATTCTCAGCAGAGGCCCCCAGGTGAAAGATGATGGCCACATCCACATTCCAAAGTGAAATGCTTGACCACCCAAACAGCACTTGGTAAGGAGGTGATCCAGAATCATTCCTGTGACCCTTACCTGGTCACCCAGATGTTCAGAGTTGTTAATTTGATGAAGGGTTTTTTCTAGGAGCATTGTCCATGCCCTGGGGAGCCTGTTCCTTCTCTCTGACAGGTAATGTGCTTCCTTCCACCAGAAATCAGTTGAGAAGGATGTCAGAGGAACTGCTCTGAGAGGCTCACATGTGTCCTCTGCAGTGTGAGGGACACAGTGGACTGGTGTCTGGCCCTCTCCTGAGGGCTCTAGAGGTAAAAACCTGTGCTGGACCTCTGAGTGAGGAGGGCTTGCTGGCAATGGCCTGCATGGCCTGAGTTGTTGGCACAAGAATGCATGTTTCTTATGAATCAGGAGTGGAGTCTGCCCACAACAGGGCTAGTGTGGGGTCATTGTCACACCTACTCAAAGAACTAGATGGAAAGCTGCTGTCTTCCAGGGGCCACCCAAAAGAATGGGACCGAAGACCTTGGCAAAAAAAGGCCAAGTGTGTTCATGGAGTCCCAGCATTGGGGGGAAGAGGACTGTAAGTGACCACATCAAAGAAATTGCAGGTGAGAATCTTTAGGTTTCCCCGGTGGCTCAGATGGTAAAGAATCCACCTGCAATGCAGGAGACCTGGGTTTGATCCCTGGACTGGGAAGATACCCCGGAGAAGGGAACAGCTACCCACTCTAGTATTCTGGCCTGGAGAATTCTATTGACTATACAATCCATGGGGTCACAAAGAGTCAGACATGACTGAGTGACTTTCACACACATCTTCAGAAACAGAGTATCTTTTCAGAACCTAGGAAGGTCCCCTTGAGAGAGAGCTACTCCAAGTTTGCTGAGTATGAGCACGAGGTTGTGGCCATACCAGCTCAGTTAGACCTCCTTTCCCTCCTATCCTCTCTTCTTTCCAACTTACTGTTACCCTGAGAATCAGAAACTGGTGGTAAACAATCCACATGGTGGAATCTAGCCATGTTTCCTTTTCTCTCTGAAGGTTTTCTGCCTGAAGCAGGCTTATGTGAAGAGAGAAGAGGTCATTAACTGAAGCTAGAAATTTTGCCTCTGACACAGGACTAGACATTTTCTTTGCAGAAGTGAATATTCTTGTGACTTGATGTAACCAAAGAACTTTTCATTATCTCAGAATGACAGAAAAATAAAGGGGCCTGTTCTCATTCCATCCAGTGGTAGGAAAAGAGCTAGTCCCCCAGAGCAGATGAGGACAAGCAGCAGGGTATAAGAATAGAGCTAAGCTGTACCCAATGAGTCTTGCTTGCTTAATGTAACAGTTAATTGAATACCCAGTTATAAAATTTATTTTGAAAAATACGGGCTTCAGTTCAGTTCAGTCACTCAGTCATGTCTGACTCTTTGTGACCTCATGGACTGCAGCACGCCAGGCTTCCCTGTCTATCACCAACTCCCGGAGCTTGCTCAAGCTCATGTCCATTGAGTCGATGATGCAATCCAACCATCTCCTTCATCCCTGTCTCTTCCTGCCTTCAATCATTTCCCAGCATCATGGTCTTTTCCAGTGAATCAGTTCTTCGCATCAGGTGGCCAAAATATTGGAGTTTCAGCTTCAGCATCAGTCCTTCCAGTGAATATTCAAGACTGATTTCCTTTAGGATGGACTAGTTGGATCTCCTTGCAGTCCAAGGGATTCTCAAGAGTCTTCTCCAACACGGCAGTTCAAAAGCATCAATTCTTTGGCGCTTAGTTTTCTTTATGGTCCAACTCTCACATCCATACATGACTACTGGAAAAACCATCGCTTTGACGGGGAGAAGACACTTTGAGATTTGATTTTCAAGTTTCAAATTGTGATGTTATAAGACTGAAGGTTACAGAGATGTTATAGGGTCAAAGGTGAAATTGAGCTGACTGGAACCAGGTAAAGTGGGATGGAAAATGGTACTGTTGGGGAAAATGCCTTCCTCTGATCTCTTGCTTCTAAGGCAAGCTGATTGACAGCTCTTCTCCAGTCCCCTGGAGAGAGCGACTTTTGAAGAAAATATGCATGTGGCATCAGGCTCTGAACTATTTGTGGAAAAGCAAAGCATTTCACTCAAAAGCAGAAAAGAAGAGAGAATCAGGGGACCGTGTTCTTGGTGCTTCTGACAACACTGGTGAGATACAGCTGGGTGCAGAGGTGAAGTGCAGAGCAGTGATCATCACCAACAACAGACCAAAAGCTGAGGCAGGTCTCCCTGCGTTGTTCTCAAGGCATAAAGCACAGGGAGACTAAAATGAGGCCACCTGTTGCTGAACGGCCTCGGTGTTCCTATAGAGACCAGCATGAACTGACAGGTGAGATAAGCGAGGGATGGTGTGGGCAGTCAGTGTAGTGATGGTAAACCTCAAAGGATTAAGGGAGAGCTCCAAATTAGAGTGAAAAAGAAGGCAGATTTAAGGTTAAGATTTCAGGCTCCCTTCCAGTTTATCCATGATACTATGTTTAGAGTGCTTTTATATTTAGAGAGTTCTTTCGGGCACGTTTCCTACAATTGTTATGGCAACCAACCACTTAATTTTAACTATGCCACCTGACAGTGGAAACTAGATGAGGAAATGCAATAGGTTAACTTGCTTATCCAAGGTTAGATAGATGGTAACAAATTTGATTAAAATTGTCTTGTGATTTCCCAATTCAAAGAGCTCTCTGCAGGGTACCAGCCTTTAGTGCTGTGTTAACAACTAAGGTGAGAGGATTTCATATAGTTTATGGACTGTTTTAAAAATTTTAATATTGTAAAAGAATGAAACTAGAACACTTTCTAACACCATACACAAAAATAAACTCAAAATGGATTAAAGATCTAAATGTAAGATCAGAAACTATAAAACTCCTAGAGGAGAACGTAGGCAAAACACTCTCCGACAGAAATCACAGCAGGATCCTCTATGACCCACCTCCCAGAATATTGGAAATAAAAGCAAAAATAAACAAATGGGACCTAATTAAAATTAAAAGCTTCTGCACAGCAAAGGAAACTATAAGCAAGGTGAAAAGACAGCCTTCAGAATGGGTGAAAATAATAGCAAATAAAGTAACTGACAAAGAATTAATCTCATTTGCTGTCTCGTATACAGGGTTATCATTTGCATCTTTCTAAATTCTCTATATATGCGTTAGTATACTGTATTGGTGTTTTTCTTTCTGGCTTACTTCACTCTGTATAATAGGCTCCAGTTTCATCCACCCTGTATACGAGACAGCAAAAGAGACACAGATGTATAGAACAGTCTTTGGGACTCTGTGGGAGAGGGTGAGGGTGGGATGATTTGGGAGAATGGCATTGAAACATGTATGTTGTCATATGTGAAATGAATCACCAGTTCAGGGTCGATGCGTGTTACAGGATGCTCGGGGCTGGCGTGCAGGGATGACCCAGAGGGAGGATAAAGGGAGGAGGGAGGTGGGAGGGGGGTTCAGGAAGGGGAACTCATGTACACCCGGGGCAAATTCATGTCAGTGTATGGCAAAACCAACCAATATAATATTGTAAAATAATTTGCCTCCAATAAAAAATAAATAAAAATTGAAAAGAAAAAAAAAGAATCTCAAAAATATACAAGCAACTCCTGCAGCTCAATGCCAGAACAATAAACGACCTGATCAAAAAATGGGCCCAAGAACTAAACAGACATTTCTGCAAAGAAGACATACAGATGGCTAACAAACACATGAAAAGATGCTCAACATCACTCATTATCAGAAAAACGCAAATCAAAATGACAATGAGGTACCATTTCACACCAGTCAGAATGGCTGCTATCCGAAAGTCTACAAGCAATAAATGCTGGAGAGGGTGTGGAGAAAAGGGAACCCTCTTACACTGTTGGTGGGAATGCAAACTAGTATAACCATTATGGAGAACAGTGTGGAGATTCCTTTAAAAACTAGAAATAGAACTGCCATATGACCCAACAATCGCACTCCTGGGCATACACACCAAGGAAACCAGAATTGAAAGAGACACATGTACCCCGGTGTTCATCGCAGCACTGTTTATAATAGCGAGGACATGGAAGCAACCTAGATGTCCATCAGCAGACGAATGGATAAGAAAGCTGTGGTACATATACACAGTGGAGTATTACTCAGCCATTAAAAAGAATACATTTGAATCAGTTCTAATGAGGTGGGTGAAACTGCAGCCTGTTATACAGAGTGAAGTCAGCGAGAAAGAAAAACACCAATACAGTATACTAACGCATGTTTATGGAATTTAGAAAGATGATAACTATAACCCTGTATGCGAGACAGCAAAAGAGACACAGATGTATAGAACAGTCTTTTGGACTCTGTGGGAGAGGGCGAGGGCGGGATGATTTGGGAGAATGGCATTGAAACGTGTATTATCATATGTGAAACGAATCGCCAGTCCAGGTTTGATGCATGATACAGGATGCTCGGGGCTGGTGCACTGGGTTGACCCAGAGGGATGGGATGGGGAGGGATGTGGGAGGGGGGTTCAGGATAGGGAACACATGTATACCCATGGCAGATTCATGTCAATGTATGGCAAAACTAACACAATATTGTAAAGTAATTAGCCTTCAATTAAAACAAATTTATATTAAAAAATAAAAATTTTAACAATGATGTGTTTATTTTTAAGTTTGCCTTACTATTTTTAGCAAGGATACTTCTTTTTCATTAATGGACTATAATTAACTTACTTAGGTTAAAAGAGTAGAAATTAAAAAGCACCAAGTAAATAGTGCTACCAAGATGTGGCAATAATTATGAACGGGCCAATGATCATGTGTTTTAGGAACCACTACCCTAGAGACTTTTGCCCCAAACACAGAGCTTATAATTCGATTACATCCTCCGAATGTTTTTTCTTGAATTGTCTCATGTGACTCAGTCCTAACTTCACAATTAGCTTATAAACTCTTTGTAGGCAGGGACCATGTCTTTTATAATATAGATATTATGGGTTGAATTATGTCTCCTGACAATTTATATGCTGAGGTCCTAACTGTAGTACTTCAGAATATGACTTTATTTACAGAGAGGGTCTTCACAGAGGTAATCAAGTTAAAAATAAGGTCATTAGTATTGACCTTAATCTGACTATTGTCCTTGTGAAAAGGGGAAATTTGGATAAAGACATGCCATTCAGGGGGAATGCCATATAAATATGAAGACAGTCATCTCCAAGCCAAGGTGAGAGGCCTGGAGCAGATCCTGCCCTCACAGTGTCAGAAGTCTGTTAGCACCTTGATTTTGGACTTCCAGTGTCCAGAACTGTGAGATAATACTTTTCTGTTGAGAGTATCCAATTTATGGTATTTTGTTATGATGACCCTAGGAAATGAATACAGTAGGTATTTGCTTAAATGCTGGGAATATAACTGAGCAAGAATTCTTAAAGTGAAAAACATGATCTTCTTCCAATGTAATTCTGATCAAACATGTGCGTTTTGAATTAAAAATGCCTTCTCAAGAGCTTTAAGGCCTTCTCAGGCTGCCCTTTCTCTCTCTTTCTACTTCAACAACGTCCCGCTCCAGTTCCACCCCAGCACCATCATATCCTGAGTCTGGGCATCTTCTGGTGTGTCTCCTTTTATGTAAGGTCCCCTAGATGCCTGGGCTTTGGCACCCTGTGTCATGTAAAGGGCTGTCCTCCTTTCCACAAGCCTTAGTATTGAACCCAGATTGCTTTTTTTAAACTTCCATTGCTTTGTAGTTTTTTTCCTTCTTCTTCTGGCTAGAAAAAAAGTTATCTTTAGAAATGGTAGCACCCACTTAAAAGAAAGAACACTATTTGAATTCACCACAGAGCCTGGTGCTTAATTAAAAGATGCTGCTGCCTCCAGCTGAGGTTTTGTCTTGTATGGCATTTGAAGCTCCAGAGTCTGTATTTATCTGGATGGGCTGTTGTTATCACAGCTCTTAGGATCCTGTATCTTTACCATTGGTGGGTCTGTGCCTTCTGCTCTATTCTATGAGGTCACAGACTGACCATGCCTTAATCATGTTTGGATCCCTAGTTCCAGTACCAAATTCAAATTCAGTATGAGTTTGTTGAATCAATGAGCATTTTAAAACGAAAAACTAAGGATTCTGTGTCCTATAGATTGTATTTCAATTTGACATACAATTGAATTCAGTGATGTATTACACCTGGGTTGTTCTTCCAGAATTCAGATTCAGAATATTGTTGATTTAGAGAATACTTTTAGTTGTGGACTGGATTTCCAAGATTTTTTGGCTCCTGTATTCCTAGGAAACTTTAGAAATTGTTTTCAATGGCTTAGGTTCTTATCTGGACCTAAACACAGCAGATGGACTTAAATATTGAATAATTCCCTGCCTTTTCCATAATTTCTCAAAAATCCATTTCTAAGAGTTAGATTGGATATATATGATCATTTTCTAGAATTCAGTCTAAATTTAAGCCACTCTGTCTATTTTTAAGTTCTGTTCTCTGTGACTGAATGTTAAAAAAAGTTTTTTGGCTGTCAGTATGTATACTGACAAATTGGTCCTCTTGGATGATATATTTCTTATCACTTTTAGGACTATGTCCAAACTGTACTGTTGCTATTTACCAATTAAATATTTCCCTGCAAACGTGTTATGTGCATTTTTATTTTGAAGAGTGAGACAGTAGAATGATGATGATATTTACAAATCCTTGCATCCAGAAATGAGAACACTTGGAAGAGCAACAAGAGTATTTATATCTTTTCATGATCCAATCATGCAGGATAACACTGCCATCCTACATTGTGGGATAAATCTGTGCTGCCTTCTCAAGAGGGAGCAGCTATTTTGAGGAGTCCTTTGCTGCTCTGGGAGAAATGTTTATCTAAATGTTATTTGTTGCCTATATACCAACCTCAGGTTATTTAACCTCAAGTTCTGCCCAGCCAGGGAATTCACTGTAGCAGATCTTTCATGGTTCTCATGCCAGATTTTGTGGATAATACACAGTCTTTGCCTTTAAGGAATTTATTGTATGTTGAGCTCGGGATGGTGGCTTAGGTTCAAGGCAGAAGCTCTTGTATTAGGATATTGGCTCTGGTATTATGTGCTTCTTCTGTATCTTATTCTAGCAGCATGACACTTTTCATTCCTGCCTGCTTGCCAGAGGGCTCCTTATTTAACTTCACCGTGGCAACAGAATATAGAAGCAGCACATGCTTGACAAAATGGCCAGGAATCCTTTCTGAGCCTTTAGCTTAAATCTGAAGGAAATCCTTAAATCAGCGTAGGAGGCTTTCTGGAAATTTTTTTTTTTTTTTTTGATTCAGCTCATTAGTTAAGAGATCCTGGGAATTTATAAACTCTGGCCAGGTTTGAGCACGGTTGATTGGCCCAATGCATCAGACTGAAGTAGTGCTATCACATTGGAGGGAAGATTGAGCAATGTCTTGGTGCTATCCAGGTTTTGCTTTATGGAGCATTTCCTGTAAGAAGACCTCAGGAGTTAGGGTAGGTATGACTTAGATAGAGAACCTTAAAATCCTAACTTTTAGATTCTAAAGGGATCTTTGTTTCACTTCTTTTGCATTTTAGTCAACAAAAGAGAGGTTCATAGACTCACTCTAGGTATCATGGCCAATCAGTGGAATATAGGGCTAGAAATCAGATCTTCTGTCTGTTTTCTGTTGGTTTGTGTTGTCTGTTTTGCCCAGAGTCTTTCCTAATTCTAGACTTAGGAAATATAGCATCTGAGTCTTGAGTGAGCCCAGCTAGTTGCTCAGTTAATTGCTTTGCATTAGTGTATTACCTGGCTCGCTCTTTAAAAAATACCCTCTGATTTGTAGTGTTCATAGATTTCTATCATATAAAGACTTCCACCATGGCCAATTTCAAGCTATCTAACAACCAGCTTTCCAAGTTTCAGAAACTATGAACAACCATCACCAGTTGTATTCTTCTGCCTGTTCTTTTTGGCACTCCTGGTGGCATATGAGTGTTCAATGCTTTGTGAGATAGGTAGGCCCCTTGAGCTCAGTTCAGTTCAGTTCAGTCGCTCAGTCATGTCCAACTCTTTACGACCCCATGAATCACAGCATGCCAGGCCTCCCTTAAAAGACTAAGATAAGAGCCCATTTTATTGACTAGTAGTAGTAGTAAAGTTGCTCAGTCGTGTCCGACTCTTTGCGACCCCGTGGACGGTAGCCTACCAGGCTTCTCCATCTATGGGATTCTCCAGGCAAGAATACTGGAATGGGTTACCATTTCCTTCTCCAGGGGATCTTCCCGACCCAGGGATCGAACCCCGGTCTCCCGCATTGGAGGCAGACAACGCTTTAACCTCTGAGCCACCAGGGAAGCCCTTTTATTGATTAGCTCAGTTAAAAAGAGTCCAACACTCCCTGGATTTTAATCTCTTCATAAGACTTTGTAGTCTTCTTAAGTTAAGGTTTGATAGTAAATGCTTAGTGCTAAGAGGGACTGTTTCTTTAGGCTCTTCAGCATTTTGAAATAATCATGTGGAACTTACATTTTGCTATTCAAAAGGTTTTGCATCTTGAGAGAAAGTCCAGTGGAAGGTGAGGAACCCCTCCCACCCACCTAGTCAGTCAGTCATTGTTTTATTGATTTATGTATATTTGACTATTACCACCACAGTCAAATTTAATTATAGCACTTTTAACTCTGATTATGGCATCTAGCTATTTTGAGTTCAGAGACTCTGGGGATGTGGATAAAATACTGAGGACAATACATGATAATCAGGACTGCTTACAGAGTAACAGATTCTGTAGAATCAGGGACGGGGCATGTGTGCTCAGTCGTGACTGACTCTTTGTGTCTGCATGGACTGTAGCCCGCCAGGCTCCTCTGTCCATAGAACTCTTCAGGCAGGAGTACTAGAGTGGATTGCCATTTCCTTCTCCAGGGGATCTTCTGAACCCAGAGATCCAACTCTAGTCTCCTGCATCTCCTGCATTAGCAGATGGATTATCATTGAACCACCTGGGAAGCCTTTAGAACCAGAAGGGCCCTAAAGATAATAGAACATTTGTAAACTATAGATGAGGAAACTGAGAAGCTGATGGAAACCTGCAAGTAAACATCCACATAGCTGTTAAGAGTCGTTGCCTTGGATTGAAACCTGTGATTCTTTATATCCCATTCAGTGTTCTTCTTATTGAATCATTATGACTATTTTTTTTTCTCACAGTCAGAGCATGGACAAAAATATAGTTTATGTCACTAGCCTCTGACCTCAGATTAAATAAATCTTAGATTTTCTATATACTCTTTGTTCACATTAAGAAATAGAAAGTGAATTGGAGTACTGATTTGGAGGAACTCATTTGGACTCATTTAAGCCCTTCATCTTGGACTTTTCTGGTGGCTCAGGCAGTAAAGAATCTGCCTGCAATGCAGGAGACCCAGGTTCAATCCCTGGGTCGGGAAGATCCCCTGGAGAAGGGAATAACTATCCACTCCAGTGTTCCTGCCTGGAAGAATCTATCCATAGACAGAGGAGCCTGGCAGGCTACAGTCCATGGGTCACAAAGAGTCAACATAACTGAGCAACTTTCACTTTCAACCCTGCAACTTGTGGTACATGAGTTGTCAGTGAGAGAACTCAGAAGGTGATGGATGATGTGAACTTTTGAGGCTTTTCAAAAGAACCATTAAAGGGTTTTTATGTATTCAGAGTGAAACCTTCAGTCTTGAGATAGAGAATAACCCGTCTGGTTTCCACAGAGAAGAGCACTTGGCTATGATTTAAATTCAACAAGCATTTAAATACTTACCATGTGCCAAGCAGTGTACTAGGCACTGGAAATAAACAGATGAATAAAACATCAGCTTTGTTTTATAGGAACATACAGCATGTGGGAGAGGAGATGTGAACAAATAACTTCAGTATAATCTTGTAAGTGCATACATACACAGAGCACATCATGGCAGAAGGCTCCAGTTCAGCATATGCTTTCATGTGTTAACTTAGGCTTAGTAGGAAGAGCACTGAGCAAGGAGTCCAGCAATTAGGTTTCAGTCGCAGCACTGTACTGCCTCACTGTATGACCCGGTTTAAATCACTTAGCATCTTCTGTCTGTGTTAGGGAAAGGAAGAATCATGGTGAACTTCTGGAATCCAGTAAAATTTCCAAGCAGCAACAGTCTTTTACCAACACAACACTAATTAAAGGAGCCACAGCTGCTGATTCTTTGGATGAGCAGGAAGCTGCCTTTGAATCTGTTTTTGTTGAAACTAATAAGGTTCCAGTTGCATCTGATTCCACTGGGAAAAATGGAGATAAACAAGATCTTTGATAACTTTCATGTTTGCCTGAAGTTAACTATAGAGTACTTTTTAAAAATTTCTTCTTACAAAGAAATTAATCTACAATCCAATGAAAACATTTGTTAATGACTATTTAAGGTGTTTTGCTGCTAGAAATTATTAAAGTTGTACACTAGTATGTTGGTCTAGTGACCTGGTTACGTTTTACGAGTTTTTGGACCATGAGGATATTTGTTTAGCCTAGATTATAAGATTATGGAGACTATTATTTTCATCTTATTTGAAACCCTATGTTTCTCTTGAAAGAGTAAGATTGATGAACTGTAGAATACACAGTTTGCTACAGTAGGGATCCCTAATACATTTTAAAATTCTAGTTTAATTGACTTGGAATCCTCAGAAATTGAGAGACAGCATATGAGAACAGGCTAATTTTTCTACAACTTTAATTAAACTGAATAATAAAGATTTTCTTATGTGTATTACATCCAGTATTGGGTTTGCTTTAGGCAGTAGTAAAATGTTTTCACCCAACAACAATTAATGCTGTATTATGTTTTATTGTATTTTTGAAAATTTTATCTTCGAAAGGTTGCTAAAAGCATTGTAAGGGAAATGGTTCCAGGGTGATAGTTAGCCCTTAATAAAAAAAAAAAATGTCATGGTGAACTTCTAAAAGGTTCAGTTCAGTTCGGTTCAGTTCAGTCAGTTCAGTTGCTCAGTCGTGTCCGACTCTTTGTGACCCCATGAATCACAGCATGCCAGGCCTCCCTGTCCATCACCAACTCCCAGAGTTCACTCAAACTCATGTCCATTGAGTTGGTGATGCCATCCAGCCATCTCATTCTCTGTCATCCCCTTCTCCTCCTGCCCCCAATCCCTCCTAGCATCAGAGTCTTTTCCAGTGAGTCAACTCGTCGCATGAGGTGGCCAAAGTACTGGAGTTTCAGCTTTAGCATCAGTCCTGCCAATGAACACCCAGAATTGATCTCCTTTAGAATGGACTGGTTGGATCAAGGTTATTGGGAGGATTAAACAAATGACTGTGAAAGTGTTTGAAAGTTATATTGCCACATAAATGCCATATAGTCATTTTGGAAATGTAACATTTTTGTACCAGAAAGCTCATATTCTTTGAACTCTCCTTGTAAGCATTCATTATGAAGTATTTATTGTACACCTGCTTGGTGCTAGGCATCCTTCTCCATCCTGGGATATAGCAGTGAATAAGACAGAGTGGATCTCTTTTTGTGGAGCTTACATTTTAGAGAGGAAAGACAGCAAATAGGTGAGCAAGTACAATGCGAATAGAAAATCAGGGTGATCTGATAGGAATGATCGGGTAGATTTATACTGGGAGTCAAAAAAGGCCTCTCTGAAAAGTGACACTTATAAGCTGAATGACAAGAAGGAAAAGGCCATGCCAATGTCAGAGATAGGAAATTTATAGGCAGAGGGAATAGTTGTAGCATAATTCATAGACAGGAATGAACTTGGCGGGTTTCAGTAACAGAAAGAGGACCAGTGTGGCTGGAGCAGAGTAGATAAGGGGGACGTGAGACATGATGGGGGTCAGGCAGACAGAAGTTGGATCACAGAGAACTCTATATGCCAGCATAAGGAGTTTGGGTTTTATTCCAAGTATAGGGGAGACCAGTGAGGGATTTTAAGAAGCAAAAAACAAGTTTGGTTTTTTAGATCACTTTAGCTGCTGCGGGAGAATGAATTGTAGGTCACAGTCTGGTAGCAGTGAGGGTGACAGAGAGTATGGACAGATAGTGGAGAAACTGATGGAAGTAGAATGTGTATAGGGCATTATTGAAGATGGTATCAGCAGAATCCTCATGACTCAGATAAGGTGTGCTGTGGGAAAGAGAAGAGGCTCCAAAGACCCTCCAGACTTTCCTGTCTGCTCAAGCCAGGTTTACTGGGTGCCGGGAAATGAGAACATCAATTTCTACTACTGAGAGATTTAGGAAAAGATTTTGAAGACCCTCTATTCCTACATTATCCTAGCAGAGATGGCAGAAAGAAGCGTGACTAATGCTTCGGGCAGATAAGTAAACATTCGTGAAGGAGAGTCATAGGGAGAATTATGTTTTTTGACTATTGGTCATAGAACAGGACTACTTTAGCATCATGTGTCTCCCCACCTATCAACAAAGATTTCAAAAATCAGGTTTATCCAATGTGGATACTGCAAGTTGCTGCAGATCCCTTAACTGTAAGGGAGCTGTTTATTGTATGTATGCAAACAGAAAACTTTTCCCTAAAACTTAATTGCATGTGGCCAAAACCTAATATAACATGGTTAGCCAGCCACAGCCAGTAAGTGGTTCTATTGTACATTATCGAAGTCAAATGGCACCTACCTAAAACATTAATCTTAGGTGAATATAAAGCCCAAACTATATTGTTATAACATAATTTTAAAAGAAAGGCAAGGTGCTATAGAAAATATTGACAGTATGGTGCTGAATTAGGACGACATGCTTGATATACAACCTGTGAAAACTAAAAAAGTGTCTGGCTTACAATCTGGTTACAGATATTAAGATGGGAGACAGACCTGTTCCTGTTTTTCAAATTTACTTCAAAAGATCTGAGTCCTATTACCTTTTGCCTTTCTTCTTCCCTGTTACTTCCTTGTACCTTCTGGTCTTATAGCCATTGTTATCTTCCCTGCAGATAATGTATTTTCCAGAATGTTTTGGTTCATTTCCTTGAGAGCTTTTAAGCTTTAGAATTTTTTCACTAACAAGAGATAGCTGTAAAGCTTTAGGGAAATGAGTCAGTCTCCTAAAATAAATCACGTAAGTTGCTGAGGACTTGGTAATCAAGTCACATTTTGCAGAAATGAGCTGCATAGTATAAATGTCTTTTGGAAAGGACATCTAGAAAATTATGGCATCTTGAAGATTTGTAGGTTTACACTTATGGAAACTCTTTAACTTCATGAGATGAATTTTTAATGGCAGAGTCTACCTTTCCTTAGAAGTAGTTTATATGTAATCCCAGTGTGTGTGGAAAACAGAAGCCTTTAGTGATCTGTTACTTTGTTAGTATGATAATGTTCCTTAAAACATATTTATGAAACATTTTCTTGCACATTACATCAACTGTCAAATAAAGAATGAAAATGCATTTAGTTGAGCATCATTTTGGTAGCCAGTGGCTGTTTTGTACTTACTGTCTCTCTGCCTGTGATGCTACCTAAACTGGCACAGTTAAAGCTGGTTATTAGTTGGGATAGTGACAAAAGAATAAAAAACCCTAAGGCAAAGGGATTTATGTTTGGGCTTCCCTGGTGGCTCAGAGGTTAAAGCGTCTGCCTTCAATGCAGGAGACCCGGGTTCGATCCCTGGGTTGGGAAGATCCCCTGGAGAAGGAAATGGTAACCCACTCCAGTATTCTTGCCTGGAGAATCCCATGGACGGAGAAGCCTGGTAGGCTATAGTCCACGGGGTCGCAGAGAGTCGGACACGACTGAGCGACGGAACAGAATGGAATTCTTACTTTATATGGTTTACAAATATTTAAGTTTCCCTTATAAGTACTTATTTGGTCTCCCAAATTATATTGTCAACCATAGAAATTTTGTCTGCTCTGTTAGCTTGGTTTTTCTAGAGTGGAGGTGGGGTTTCTGGGCTACTGTCAAAGGTATACTTTGGTATTTGGTACCATGAAAAACACATTAAATATACTGCTTTATTCATTCTGAAAAAAGCCATTAAATGATTGACAGGGAAACATTATGGAGCATAATATCTCTCAGGGGGACTGAACAATCAAAGCAGAAATTGCTGAAGTAACTTGTGCTGAGCAGGTGCTTTGTGCATGACTTTTATGGCTAAAAGCCTCTACTTGTATTCTCATGTTGGACACTAGTTATAAAGTTTCCTTTTGACTATAAAATAAAAAAATTGCTGCTTGCAAACAACCCCCTCCCAAATTAAATCCAAGATCTGTTAAATGGTCAGGTACTATATAGATGCTTGATTATTGAATTTCTGATGAAAGCTTGCCGTTTCCTTTTTCTTTTAGTAATTTAAGGTTTTTGTGGCAAGTTTCTCTCATTGGGATGCCTGCCTAGTTGTCACTGGTACTCCCTCCGTTTGGTGATTTCATAAACAGTTACCATCCTTTGATTCAATATTTTCACTCATCTGGGGAATTTCATTTTCTATTGGAAATTATATTGATGAGTAAATATTGCCATTAAGAAAATATTTTTTTGCTAAGATACAAATGAAGCTCTTTAAATGTTCGTTTCATTTAAAAGTATCTGTGAAAGTGTATTCATATCTGTGTATATAAAACATTTTTTTAATTGTTAACTGAAAGGGTATACTGTTACCTGATGTGATACTTTTAAATATTAGGTAAGAGGAGGGGATGATTAATACTTGTAAAGCTAGAGTTTTTAAAGAGAAAATTTATTTAAAAACTGCTACAAGAATATTGTATTTTTTGTAAAAATTACAAAAAATACAGATTGTTTCCCTTTCTCCACCAAAGGTAAGAAATATTAATGATGGATTATGTGTAATAATGCACATGAACACATATATATATATATAGATGCAAAAATAGACTTTTAAACAAAAAATATTTTGCTAGATATATTCTTCTGTAAATTGCTTTTATTTCCACTTTGCAGTACATCTTGGACATCCCTCAATCTTGGTATTGTTTTTAACTTCTCTTTTTTTGTCATAAAACTATCTAATATTATTTCTTTTTTTAATTTTTATTTTTATTGGAGGCTAATTATTTTACAATATTATATTGGTTGGTTTTGCCATACATTGACATGAAGCCACCCTGGGTGTACGTAAGTTCCCCCTCCCGAACCCCCCTCCCACCTCCCTCCTCCCCTTATCCTCCCTCTCGGTCATCCCCGCATACCAGCCCCGAGCATCCTGTAACATGCATCGACCCTGAACTGGCGATTCGTTTCACATATGATAATATACATTTTTCAGTGCCATTCTCCCAAACCATCCCACCCTCACCCTCTCCCACAGTGTCCCAAAGACTGTTCTATACATCTGTGTCTCTTTTGCTGTCTCGTATACAGGGTTATCATTTGCATCTTTCTAAATTCCATATATATGTGTTAGTATATTGTATTGCTGTTTTTCTTTCTGGCTTACTTCACTCTGTATAATAGGCTCTAGTTTCATCCACCTCCTTAGAACTGGTTCAAATGCATTCTTTTTAATGGCTGAGTAATACTCCACTGTGTATATATACCAAAGCTTTCTTATCCATTCGTCTGCCAATGGACATCTAGGTTGCTTCCATGTCCTGGCTATTATAAACAGTGCTGCAGTGAACATTGGAGTACATGTGTCTCTTTCAATTCTGGTTTCCTCGGTGTGTATGCCCAGGAGTGCGATTGCTGGATCATATGGCAGTTCTATTTCCAGTTTTTTGAGGAATCTCCACACTGTTCTCCATAGTGGCTGTACTAGTTTGCATTCCCACCAACAGTGTAAGAGGGTTCCCTTCTCTCCACACCCTCTCCAGCATTTATTGCATGTAGACTTTTGGATAGCAGCCATTCTGACTGGTGTGAAATGGTATCTCATTGTGGTTTTGATTTGCATCTCTCTGATTATGAGGGATGTTGAGCATATTTTCATGTGTTTGTTAGCCATCTTTATGTCTTCTTTGGAGAAATGTCTGTTTAGTTCTTTGGCCCATTTTTTGATTGGATCATTGATTTTTCTGGAATTGAGTTGCAGGAGCTGCTTGTGTATTTTGGAGATTAATCCTTTATCAGTTGCTTCATTTCCTATTATTTTCTCCCATTCTGAAGGCTGTCTTTTCACCTTTCTTATAGTTTCCTTTGCTGTGCAGAAGCTTTTGATTTTAATTAGGTCCCATTTGTTTATTTTTGCTTTTATTTCCAATATGCTGGGAGGTGGGTCTTGGAGGATCCTGCTGTGGTTTATGTCAGAGAGTGACTCCTCTAGGAGTTTTATAGTTTCTGGTCTTACATTTAGCTCTCTAATCCATTTTGAGTTTATTTTGGTGTATGGTGTTAGGAAGTGTTCTAGTTTCATTCTTTTACAAGTGGCTGACCAGTTTTCCCAGAACCGCTTGTTAAAGAGACTGTCTTTTCTCCATTTTATATTCTTGTCTCCTTTGTCAAAGATAAAGTGTCCATAGGTGCGTGGATTTATCTCTGAGCTTTCTATTTTGTTCCATTTATCTATATTTCTGTCTTTATGCCAGTACCATACTGTCTTGATGACTGTGGCTTTGTAGTAGAGCCTGAAGTCCGGCAGGTTGATTCCCCCAGTTCCATTCTTCTTCCTCAAGATCGCTTTGGCTATTCGAGGTTTTTTGTATTTCCATACAAATTGTGAGATTATTTGTTCTAGTTCTGTGAAAAATATCGTTGGTAGCTTGATAGGGATTGCATTGAATGTATAAATTACTTTGGGTAGTATACTCATTTTTACAATATTTATTCTTCCAATCCACGAACACGGTATATTTCTCCATCTATTAGTGTCCTCTTTGATTACTTTCACTAGCATTTTATAGTTTTCTATGTACAAGTCTTTTGTTTCCTGAGGTAGATATATTCCTAAGTATTTAATTCTTTTCGTTGCAACAGTGAATGGAATAGTTTCCTTAATTTCTCTTTCTATTGTCTCATTATTAGTGTATAGGAATGAAAGTGATTTCTGTGTGTTGATTTGATATCCTGCAACTTTACTGTATTCATTGATTAGCTCTAGTAGTTTTCTGGTAGAGTCTTTAGGGTTTTCTGTGTAGAGGATCATGTCATCAGCTAACAGTGAAAGTTTTACTTCTTCTTTTCCAATTTGAATTCCTTTTATGTCTTTTTCTGCTCTGATTGCTGTAGCCAAAACTTCCAGAACTATGTTGAATAGTAGTGGTGAGAGTGGGCACCCTTGTCTTGTTCCTGACTTTAGGGGAAATGATTTCAGTTTTTCACCGTTGAGGATAATGTTTGCTGTGGGTTTGTTATATATAGCTTTTATTATGTTGAGATATGTCCCTTCTATTCCCACTTTCTGGAGGGTTTTTATCATAAATGGATGTTGAATTTTGTCGAAGGCTTTCTCTGCATCTATTGAGATAATCATATGATTTTTATTTTTCAGTTTGTTAATGTGGTATATTACATTGATTGATTTGCAGATATTGACGAATCCTTGCATTCCTGGGATGTTTTTAACTTCTTTGTAATATTCATTAATATACTTGTAGCATAATTTATTTAATCATTAGTCTTTTGAGGGTTATTTGGGTTGGTCCCAAAATTTAGTATTGCAAGAAATATTCTTACATTTATGATTTTGAGCATCTGTATCAGTACTTCTAAAAAATTACTTTTTAGGCATTGAATTGTAGGCAATGAATGTGCACATTTAATTTGAGGGATGCTGCAAAATCCTTCCAGAAACATTGTATCATTTTACTGAAGCCTATTATTAGCTCTGAAATGAAATTAGAAATCACTCAAATGATAGCAGGTACAAGCCTGCTGACTGATTAAGGTGTGTATCACAAATAAAGTTGTATACCTTTTTAGGTTTCATGGAAATCTTAAAATTGTATTTTAAGTAGACACTAGTTGAATATAAGAAAATTATTTTAAACTTTGTATTTACATTTCCTGAGAATGCAGGTTAGTGGCTCAGAGAGAGGGCAAAAGGGTTCCCATTCAGCCTTGGAAAATGATGGAGGGGCATCTGTTAGGAAGATGCTGTCTGGGATAAGATATATTTAGTGAGATTTTCATGATTTTTAAGTAAACATGACTGGGATTGAGTCCAAGAAAATCTTTGTGCTAGGACAATACAACTCTTTAAGCTATGGAATAGAAGTAGAATAACAGAATTTCCTGTGCATATTTGGTTTGTAAAAATAGCGTCTTTGAAAGCCCATTTTCAAGTTTCAAATATCCCGTGCTTCTGAACTATTTCTGGGCTATCCTGTTTCAGTCAAAGGGCTTGATTTTAATACAATACCCAAGCTTATCTTTTCACTCAACAGTGAAAATGCTGTATCTTTTTCAGAGGTACGCAGGCATTAGTCGTATGCTGTACTCTCCTTCCCCCCAACTTGAAAATCTGTTCCTTCCTCTGTCTGTCTCATTTCCTTACTGATGTATGTAACAGGAGTGATGCAATTTCTCCTGCAATGTTGGTAGTTAAAATTAGGTTATCCTTTTTGGAAAGGCATCAAGAATCCCACAGTGAAGGTTACAAAAGCAACAAATGCTATTTACTGTGATTAGAAAGATTGTTAAAAATCTGAGATTTGATTCTTAGGTTTATGAAAAGGTTCCTGAGAAACTGGCCTGAGGGAGAAAGCCAATTAATTTCTTATTAGACAAATTCTCCATATTTCCAGATCCTAGCATTTTTATTATTCTAGGTGGTTCCCAGTTATTACTCTTGCAGTTCAATTATTCATAATATAATATTGAGTTCCTACTGTATTAGCATCTTCTCCAGGAGTTTATTTAAATCTCCAGAGAACCTTCCTTGTACTGAAAGCTTGGCAGCATCCAGTGCCACTATTTTCTTGTCTTGAAAATGTCAATAGACACAGCATTAAAAGGCTGTTGAACCTTTTATTCAAAGATATGTTAACATTTGCTTATAACTTGAAGTATCCTTTTGAGAACAGTTAGGCCTGTAAGTTCAAACATCTTTCAGTCTTATGTAGGAGACTACGTGGTTAGAATATCAGCATTGATGTTCAGTAAGTCTGGATTTGAATTCCATCTTTGTCATCTACTGGCAGCCTGGACCTGGGCACATTATATAAATTACACTTTCATCATCTGTCGGATGGGCACCATAAGTCTTATGGGACTGGAGAAAAGAATCAATAAATGTAAAGTGCATATATCACTGTACTTGACTTGAAGGAAGAGCTTGATCATGAGTTGCTGTTCTTATAGTTGGCAACTTAAAATTGTGGAAACTTAAAATAGGGCTTCTTAGAGTTCTTTACCAGAAAATTTCTACTTCAGACAGTGGTGGATAAGTAACACTGGCCTGTAAAGTTTAGCCCAAGGTGGTCTGCTACTGGGATGGAATTATTTTCATGTTGTTTACATTGAACATGAAATGTCATGAATTACAAGGCTTTCTAAGAATTTTATAGTGTTAGCTCTTATGCTTATGTCTTTGATCCATTTTGAGTTATTTTTTGTATGTGGTATAAGCTAATAGTCCAACTTTATTCTTTCATATGTAGATACCCAGTTTTCCCTTTTGTTCAAAAGACTGTTTTGTCCCCATTAAGTGGCAAACATTTGAAAAAGAATACTTGCAAATCCATTTTTCTTTCTCTTAGAAAGTCTATGGAGTTTTGGAATTATAAAAACAGAGCTTAGATCTAGCACTGCTACTAACTATATGATCTGGGGTAAATTAGATGATTTTTCCGATCCAGGATATTAGATGGATCATCCATCTGTCTGGCTCCTGTGTCTACTTTTAGATGGTCTGAACTCTCTCATGGACTAAAGGATGGCGCTTATTGACTCACTATAGTTACAAAGCCAGCCCCAAGTTTAGGTAAAGAATGGAGGAAAGGATATTATTCTTAGTTAAGTTATGGCAAAATGTAGTTTCCCTTTATCTAATTAATTTGTCTTATACCTTAGGTAATGAAAGAAATAGAAAACAAATAGTTCTGTGTTGTCACTCTTATTATCGTGTTATTCTTTTCTGGAGTCGTTTTCTGGGTATGTAAGTCTTGTGTGCTAACAGTGATATTTTCTTGTCTTCCTTTTCACTATTTACTGTTGTTTCAGTGTTGATTTCTGTTGCTCTTGTATTTCTTTCCTGCTTTCCAGAAATATTTCTGAAACATACTGTTGTCATTTTTATATTTAGTTAGGGGAAATGATTGGGCTTCCCTGGTGGCTCAGAGGTTAAAGCTTCTGCCTCCAATGCGGGAGACCCGGGTTCTATCCCTGGGTCGGGAAGATCCCCTGGAGAAGGAAACGGTAACCCACTCCAGTATTCTTGCCTGGAGAATCCCATGCATGGAGAAGCCTGGTAGGCTACAGTCCACGGGGTCGCATAGAGTTGGAAACGACTGAGCGACGAAACAGAGGGGAAATGATTAATGCTTTTTCATTAACTTTTCCTACTTCTGAGATTTATAAACTACTATTCTGATTTTTAGAGATGGAATATGTTGTGTTTCATTGCTGACTAAACACTAACAGATCTCCTTTCCCAAGTCCTTGACTTGAACATTCACATTTACTATTAAAAGAATAAATTTCTTTTATATGATACAGTTTTTTAAGCTTCTGTACATAGCATTTTAATTGATGAGTCTAAAACTTAAAATCAAAGAACTAGAAGGATCCTTAAAGATTATATAACCCTGACCCAGAAAATAAATTTCATCTTACGTGCCTGTCTGAATTGAATAGTAGAAGTTACATAAAGTACTGTGTTTAGTGAAATATAGACTTAATTCTGTAAAGAGTTGTATAAGCAATTAGCATGACTAGGAGATAGAGGACAATATTATTCCATTTATTATATTCTAATACCAATCTTAATCTATTTTACAGATAAAAATGGAATCTGAAATAGAAAATTATTTGAACTAATTTACATAGCATATCTATAAATCGGTTAGATAGTGTCCTTCCAAAATTCATGTCTGCCTGAATCCTCAGACTATGACCTTATTTGGAAATTATATCTTAGATATCATTAATTAAGATAAAGCTATATTGGATTAAGGTGGATCTTAAATCCGATGACTGGTATCCTTAAAAGAAGAGGAGAGGTCAAAGACATGGAGAAGACGTCCAGGTTAAAACAGAGGCAGAAGTTGCAGTGGTGCAGCTATAAGCCAAAGAACACCAAGGATTACCAGGAACTATCACAAACTAGGAAGAGGCAAGGGAGTCTGACCTTTTGAACAAATTGATTTCAAGCTTTTTGCCTCTGGAACTCTGAGAGAATAACTTTCTGTTGTTTTAAGTCACTCAGTTTGTGATGCTTTCTTATAGCAGTCCTAGGAAGCTAATATAATATCTGGAGCTAGAATATATATCTTCTTATTCTGGTCCTCAGAAGTCAAGTGCAGTATGAGAGAGAAAGCATATAAGAATTAAACCTCAAAAATGAAAACTCTATAGGATTACACTGGGTTTCAATGTAAGATCCGACAATCTAAAACATACATTCATAAGAATTAAATATTATGATGAGAACAATACTCATTCAGTAAAAAAATGGCACAAGGTGTTCTTGATCGAGTTCTGTATCAGTCAGGGTCCATGCAGAATGCAGATGGCCATCTAAGTTTAGGTAATTTGAAGATCCTTTGATATAGGGACTGTTTACAAGGGTAAGAGGAGGGCATAGGGAAATCACAGGGGGTGACATATGGTTAGTAACAGTGGAATGTGTACCATTACCAACTAGGCCTGAAGATGCAAGAAGAGGGGGCCATTGCTAGAACCTGGAGACAAAGAGAGCCAGGAGGAGATGGTCACCTGGGAGGAACTATATAACCTGCCGAGGAGCTATACATTTAGGACTGGGAGTTTAATATCCCGACTTTCCTCTTTTCCCTCCTTTCTATCTCTTGCTGATACTACCTATTGACTAAATCCAATTTCATTCTTGAAAGCAATGGAGTTCAGTGATGCAGTCAATACAAGTCAGTGTCCCAGGGCAGAGAGTAGAGTGAAAAGGGTGCAAAGTGGATGGGAGCAGGAGTGAGGCAAATGGAAGATAACCTATCACCAATGCCAATGCGTGCAAGAATATCACAATGTGGAATTTCTTAGACAACATACAAAGTTCAAATCAGAAAATTCCCTGGTCTAAATACTTGGTCCATTCATCACAAATAAAAATAACATTCTTGCCTATTGTGAAGTCTTAATCCACTTTTGTCCATTTTTATCTTGTTTCTTATACTGATAGGTTTTGTATCAATGTATATTTGTTTCCAGAAGCCTGAATGCATTGGCCCCAATAGGCATTAAGTATGAGAGTATTGTATTAATAAAAAAAAAAACAAGATTTTAGATGGCATTATTTTCCCCAGGAGGCTAAAAATGCATTCACAGGAAAGTGTAATCCCTGCCATGTTATGACTTAATGGAAATATAATTTGTTTTACAGATAAGAAAATCAAGGCACAGAATAATAACCTGCTCAGGGTCACTTCTAGTGTGTTTAGTATTCCACACAATGACTTCTGCTGCTCAGTGTGAGAGGCGATCAGTGGCTGCTGAGAAGTCATGATATGTGATAGTTTAAGGAAGTAGAAAGAGTTCTGACAGGAATGTAAAAGTAATTCCCTCAGAATTAAACTATAAAGTTGCCGTATTGATCATGCCAAGTTATCTTAAAGAACATGCCAAGTCATCTTAAAGAACATGTCAAGTTCTCAGGTCTTTAAATCACTGAAGTTGCTACTGAAGAACATAGATTTCAAAAACTGATGGCCTGGATTTAAATTTTGGCTTGGCTACATTTTCTCTGTGACATTGGGTAAGTTACATAGTTTCTTTGAGTCTCAGTTACCTCATGAAAAGAAATGGGTGCCATGGTAGGGTCTACCTCATGGAGTTGTAAGGAAAATATCATGAGCTAATGAGTAAAAGTACTTCATAAAATACCTGACACCGAGGAAGTACTGAATAATAAAGTATTATTATTCCAAGCCCTGGCTATGCTAGAACTAAGGTTTTAAAAAATCCAAAGAGATAATGAAAAATCAGAAGGAGTCTCAGAAGTGTAGAGTGAGCAGTATAGTCCTGGCAGTGTCCATCCAATCACTGTCCAGGGAGTGGATGTGCTGGCTCAAGATAAGGGCTGTGTGGTCCCAAGGGCCAGATGTGCATGTATCAGATGCGAGTAGCCAGAGACTTTTAAACATCTGAAGTTATTCCCCTACTTTTGATTGCTTGCTACCAAACTTCTAGTGATAATTTGACTTTCTGTGTAGTTTTCCTAGAAGACCAGAAGAAGCAGAAATTAGACCCCCTTCAAGATGCTTTTTTTCTTTGTCAACTTAGTCTGCAGTTCTGATTCTAACTAACTTCTAGGAGCCTGATAAGATCAAACTTCTTGCAGAGTCAGGAGGAAGATCCACAATAGTGGGAATTTCAAGTCACAGTCTCAAACTGTAGTCCTCAGGCTGTTTGTAGGTATATGTAGTAAAGAGTCCCCTGATCAAGTCAGTTTAAGGCTTCTGGGAGTATTTATATTGATATTTGCTAGTGAATGTTAATGAACCTCCAAGGGGCAGCATGCTGTGTCTATCATATTTGACCAGGAGACGCTTTTCTTAGTAGTTTCTCAAAGCACTAAGGTTTCTCAAGATGCACTTTAGAAAATGCTGCACTAAGGAAATGTCTCTCTGTAAGGCTTCTTGGTAATACATCCATTGCCAGCAACAGACAGTTCCACAATACAACAGTTAATTTCATGAATGGAATGTTCTTCAGTTAATGGCATGAGGTCGCTGTGCTATATGGAGAGAGAAACCAGACACAGGTGAAAAATTTGTCCCGAATGGCCCGTGAAGTGACTAATTCACAACACATTGCACTTCGATTACAGTTTATTATGTACCAATCTATCCATGCTTCCAGTTCTAGGAACTTGCTTTCCTGCTGCCTAGAAAGGTTTATACTTCTGGTTTTTCACAGGGGTGCTTTTCATCATGGCAGTAGCCACGCCCCCAGTGCTAGTCTTCCCAGCCAACAGGAGCCAACATATAACATATAATAATCAAAAAGCAGCTCTGTGGATAGTGACTCTTGAGTCTGAGAAATAAACACAACTAGTAACCCTAGTGGTTTCACTTCTGCAAAACTGCCAGAATATTTTGCTTTTGATACACAGAAAAATTCAATCCTTATTACATTTTTTAGGTTTCTTATATATTGAATATCATACATATGATTAGATGCTATAAATATATTAAGGAAAAAGAAAATAGGTGTATGTTTAAAGCCCACAGGTAAGGATCAGATGGTATAGCATGATAGTGTAACCCATGTACTCTGAAGCCAGGCATCTGAATTGAAGTGTGACCCTGCTACTAATCAGCTGTGTGCCTGTGGGCACAGTATGCAATCTCTTTGTGCCTCAGTTTCACCATCTATAATATGGGAATAATAATAGCATCTAAGTGGATGACATAATACATACTATGCTGCTGCTGCTGCTGCTAAGTCACTTCAGTTGTGTCTGACTCTGTGCGACCCCATAGACGGCAGCCCACCAGGCTTCGCCGTCTCTGGGATTCTCCAGGCAAGAACACTGGAGTGGGTTGCCATTTCCTTCTCCAGTGCATGAAAGTGAAAAGTGAAAGTGAAGTCGCTCAGTCATGTCCAACTCTTAGCGACCCCATGGACTGCAGTCCACCAGGCTCCTCTGTCCATGGGACTTTCCAGGCAAGAGTACTGGAGTAGGGTGCCATGCTGCTACTGCTAAGTCACTTCAGTCGTGTCTGTGCAACCCCACAGGTGGAAGCCCACCAGGCTTCCCCATCCCTGGGATTCTCCAGGCAAGAACACTGGAGAGGGTTGCCATTTTCTTCTCCAATGCATGAAAGGGAAAAGTGAAAGTGAAGTCGCTCAGTCGTGTCCTACTGTTAGCGACCCCATGGATTGCAGCCTACCAGGCTCCTCCATCCATGGGATTTTCCAGGCATTGCCTTCTCCAATACATACCATCAGTTCAGTTCAGTTCATAAAGCGTCAAATCCATATACCTAAAGAAAGTCATGAAAAAGCAAAAAATTAGTCTTTAGAAATTGACTTTTCTGTAAATAAGAATAATGAAATTGTATTTTAAGGGATGTTTCTTCATAACTCAGCATTCATAAACTCTAATTGAGACAAATTGAAGGCTTTGATTTTGATAAAAATTGTCTACTGCTGCTACTTTTTAGTGAAATAACGAAGTTGCTAAATGATATCCCGAAATTCACAGTAAGGGAGACAGATGCTCTAATGTGACCTGTTATTCTCTTACCTGTGTCATACACCGTACACACTTCAGTGGTCTCTCCTCTGCTGTAGGCTGAAATACGGCCATACTGATCCCTGGGGACATGAAGTGTCTTCTCAGGGGTTTATTTTTTACAAAGAATTTTAAACTTTGTGTTTTTGTTCCTGGGATCATCTGCCTCTTCAGGACCCAGCACCTGTGTGCTCAGTTGCTCGGTCATGTTCGAGTCTTTGTGACCCCTTGGATTGTATAGCCTGCCAGGCTCCTTTGTCCATGGAATTTTCCGGGCAAGAATACTGGAGTGTGTTGCCATTTCCTTCTCCAAAGTATTCATATTTAAAAATATTGTGACTCATTAGGTCACCGGTTTATAGCATTTGTACTTATAATGTCACTGTTACCATGTAATCCTGCTTTGTCTGAACTTATGAGAAAGATAAAAGGTAAGCTTGATGTGCTTGTGCCAAGAAAGGGCCCAAGACAAAAATTTCACAGTAGCTTTAATAAAGAAAAATGAGAAGAATTGAGTCATCACCCAGCATCATGCATTATTTTCACGATTAACTCAACATAACTTTTGCTTTAGTAGTCAGTGTTATGATCTCATTATAGTTCCAGCAAACACCATCATCGATCACAGTAAATGAGCTTTGTTAATTAGAGTTTTATTTGTTTTCTAGTTTTGCCTGTATTTAATGCATAATATTTTGCTTTATAATTTTGTTTGGCACTATTGGCATTTAGTTATACATTTGTGTATATTTAATATTATAGTAAAAAGAACTTATCTATGCTAGGAATCATGCCAGAATTTTTTTTCTCTTTATATAAAGATTCCATTCATTCATTGTATTTGAAAAACACTGCCTAGGAAGGAGATGGTCTTGGCCCTGAGGCTTTAATTTTTCTTGAAAAGAGATTCAGAACATAGAAGGTTGAGATTTCTCCTGCCTTTTTCTAACTTGCAGTGCTGGAGTATCCAGCTTACTAACCAAGACAGATCAACTCTGTATAAAGTGACTGCAGGAAAAGCTAATTCAGACAGGTGCTATCTTTCTTTATATTGCTCTTAATTTATCTGCTCCTTTTAAATCATCAAAAATTTTCCTTTTATTTGTTTGCTCCTCTCCAAGCATTTTCTGGCAAGCTCTTGCATAAGCACCATCGCACATTCCTTCTCTGTGCCCAGAACATAGAGACTAACTCCCCAGTCTTACTCAATCTTTTGTTCCAGTGTTACTTCGTGAATGAATTCTATCGTGCTTTCCTGTTCTGAAGCCTCTAACCTGTTCTACTGTTTCCTCCAAACACTGAACACCTTCCAGTACACTCCCTAACTTTCCTTATGTACGTTGTTTATTGTCTATCACTCTCTTCTGTCCCCTGCTACAATGTAAGTTCCATGAAGACAGGAGTTTTTGTGGTTGTTGTTTAGCTCATGCATGTATTCCAGAATTGTTTCTGGCATGAAATAGGCAGTCAGTAAATAATTGTTCAGTGAATTTTGTCATTCTACTTTCTCCTTAGTCCAATTCTTCATAAGGTTAGAGCTCATGTTTCTTCTTTCCAAACAGTTTCCAGGATGGAGGTGGAGGTAGCACATCTGTATATGTTAGTGGAAAGGAGTTCAGGATACACAGCTCTGCATCGTCCTGACATTTTCCACATTAAGTGAGATATTTTGTAGTAAATGAAACATATTTGGCAGATATTTAGAGATTGACTTCCCATCAGATTAGTTTCCTGTGGACTAATTTAAAGTAAGTAATTAAGAAAACAAAATTCATCTACTATAGCTGTTATTTTAGTCCAGGTAAGTTACATTTCAATAAAATACTTCACATTAGTATTGGACTTGGGAATTTGAAGAGCACTGGATAAAACTTTCTAGTTTTTTTTTTTTTTTTCAACAACCGTGGCTATGCTCAACAGGTATTTTCAGTACTCCGTCACTGAAGTTCAGAATAAAGAACTAACCCTTGATCAGAAAAATGATCTTCTAAGACCTTGCAGGTAGGTCTTCAGAGTCCTATCTAGGTGACTAGTGTGCTTTTTTCCTAGCACGTTATGTGTGCTTAGTTGCTTAGTTGTGTCCAACTCTTTGTGACCCCATGGACTGTAGACTGCCGGGATCCTCTGTCCATGAAGATTCTCCAGGCAAGAATACTAGAGTGGGTGGCCATGCTCTCCTCCAGGGAATCTTCCCAACCCAGGGAATGAACCCAGGTCTTCTGCATTGCAGGTGGATTCTTTACCATCTGAGCCACCAGGGAATCCCATAAATGATCTTCTAAGACCTGAAGCTAGGTCTTTAGAGTCCCACCTAGGTGAACAGTGTGCTTTTTTTTCTGGGAGGTTATAGTATCAGCTTATAGGCTATTAAGGGAGAGGGGTAACTAATAATACAGGATCTCAGGAAGGTCTTTTACAGGAAGAAATATTTATTTCTCTCTACTAAGATCATATTATAAGATTGAATACTCTTCATTAACTATAACTTTTATATTGTGATTAAGTAAATAAGCTGTTGTTTGTAAGGCAGAGAAGACATTTACATCTTAATGAGATTCCATGTGATTTATTGCATATGAGTTACAGAAAAGAAACCAACAGGTGAGTCAAGAGATTCATTGTTAATGCCAGGAAGTTATTGAGAAATGCAGAGAAAAGTAAAACAGACTAAACACAGCTATTTAGAATAAGTGATTAATATTTTATAAAGCATGCAAAAGAAATTAATCAACTAGCAGCTTAGAATTTTTTTTTTAAATTCTTATTTATTTTCTTTTTTTTTTTTATTTTACAATATTATATTGGTTGGTTTTGCCATACATTGACATGAATTCGCCCCGGGTTTACATAAGTTCCCCCTCCTGAACCCCCCTCCCCCCTCCCTCTTCCCTTTATCCTCCCTCTGGGTCATCCCCGCATGCCAGCCCTGAGCATCCTATAATATGCACTGACCCTGAACTAGTGATTCATTTCACATATGACAACATACGTGTTTCAATGCCATTCTCCCAAATCATCCCACCCTCACCCTCTACCACAGAGTCCCAAAGACTGTTCTATACATCTGTGTCTCTTTTGCTATCTCGTATACAGGGTTATCATTTGCATCTTTCTAAATTCCATATACATGCGTTAGTATGCTGTATTGGTGTTTTTCTTTCTGGCTTACTTCACTCTGTATAATAGGCTCCAGTTTCATCCACCTCATTAGAACTGATTCAAATGTATTCTTTTTAATGGCTGAATAATACTCCATTGTGTATATGTACCAAAGCTTTCTTATCCATTCGTCTGCCAATGGACATCTAGGTTGCTTCCATGTCCTGGCTATTATAAACAGTGCTGCAGTGAACATTGGAGTACACGTGTCTCTTTCAATTCTGGTTTCCTCGGTGTGTATGCCCAGGAGTGCGATTGCTGGATCATATGGCAGTTCTATTTCCAGTTTTTTGAGGAATCTCCACACTGTTCTCCATAGTGGCTGTACTAGTTTGCATTCCCACCAACAGTGTAAGAGGGTTCCTTTCTCTCCACATCCTCTCCAGCATTTATTGCATGTAGACTTTTGGATAGCAGCCATTCTGACTGGTGTGAAATGGTATCTCATTGTGGTTTTGATTTGCATCTCTCTGATTATGAGGGATGTTGAGCATTTTTTCATGTGTTTGTTAGCCATCTGTATGTCTTCTTTGGAGAAATGTCTATTTAGTTCTTTGGCCCATTTTTTGATTGGGTCATTTATTTTTCTGGAATTGAGTTGCAGGAGCTGCTTGTATATTTTGGAGATTAATCCTTTATCAGTTGCTTCATTTCCTATTATTTTCTCCCATTCTGAAGGCTGTCTTTTCACCTTGCTTAGAGTTTCCTTTGCTGTGCAGAAGCTTTTGATTTTAATTAGGTCCCATTTGTTTATTTTTGCTTTTATTTCCAATATTCTGGGAGGTGGGTCATGGAGGATCCTGCTGTGATTTATGTCGGAGAGTGTTTTGCCTACGTTCTCCTCTAGGAGTTTTCTAGTTTCTGGTCTTACATTTAGGTCTCTAATCCATTTTGAGTTTATTTTGGTGTATGGTGTTAGGAAGTGTTCTAGTTTCATTCTTTTACAAGTGGCTGACCAGTTTTCCCAGCACCACTTGTTAAAGAGACTGTCTTTTCTCCATATTACATTCTTGCCTCCTTTGTCAAAGATAAGGTGTCCATAGGTGCGTGGATTTATCTCTGGGCTTTCTCTTTTGTTCCATTGATCTATATTTCTGTCTTTATGCCAGTACCATACTGTCTTGATGACTGTGGCTTTGTAGTAGAGCCTGAAGTCTGGCAGGTTAATTCCCCCAGTTCCATTCTTCTTCCTCAAGATTGCTTTGGCTATTCGAGGTTTTTTGTATTTCCATACAAATTGTGAGATTATATGTTCTAGTTCTGTGAAAAATATCCTTGGTAGCTTGATAGGGATTGCATTGAATGTATAAATTACTTTGGGTAGTATACTCATTTTTACAATATTTATTCTTCCAATCCATAAGCATGGTATATTTCTCCATCTTGAACGTTGTAAGGAAAGATTGTAAAAAATACAGGGTACATCAAGTGTTCTTTTCATCATTTTATTGTGTAAGTACATATAAATTTGTGTTCTTTTTTTTGCTTCTTCACAACTCTTATAAGTAACCCTTATAATAACTCTTCCATTTTTCTACTTGTCAACTTGTGATTTTTTTTAACACAAATATGTATCAGTGATTTTATTCAATGTAGCCAGTGCCTCCTCTGGCCTGTAAAAGTTGGGACCAAAACTTAATCATTTTTCTGTCTTGGGATCCAGCACATATTTGGTCCATGGAAGAGGCTCAGTGAATGTTCCTTGTCTAGTGAATGAGAAAGCTTAATGAGAAGTCCTAAATGAAATAATTAGAACTTCAGTTGGGGAGATCCAGGTTTAATTTCTTTCTGGTTTTGTACAGATAGAATAATTAGGAAATATAACATCTGAATCTTGAGTGGGCCCATACTCAAATAGTTGCTTTGCATGAGTTACATCATCTACTCCTCACCAATCTCTTGAAATTGTACAATTTCCATCTCCATTTTACCCATGAGGATTTTGAAGGACAGAGGTGTAAAATTATATGTCCAAAGTCACACAAGCAATAAGTGATAGAAACAGGACTTGAACACAGGGGATATGTTTAACTATTGAACTAAATTTCTTCACCTTTTGTCATCAAATAAAAGGGAGGATAAACTTTCTAGTCTCACTTATTAAAGATTTTCAATGAATGGTATATATACAGTGTGAAAGTTGGATATTCAATGATTAGATTTGTTGTAAAGCAATTATCCTTCAGTTAAAAACTGAGTACGTTTAATTGGTTGGAATACTCATCTTCCATCTCACTCTTCAACCCATAGCAGTCTAGCTCCAGACTCCAACACTGGACTGTTTCTGCTCCCACTAAACTCCCTGGGGACCTCGTCATTGCCAAGTGCAATGACATTTTCAGGCTTTATCCTTTCATCTTTGCGGTATTTGATAATGTTGATCCTAGTTACCTGTTTACGTTTATTTCTGTTCCTTCCTTTACGCTTCTTTTCACCTTAAGGACTGGTGTTCTTCTTTTATCCTAGGCTATTTTATTCTGATTTTGCTCTGAAACTCTGAACAATCTCCTCCATTTCTTCCATAGCTTTAGCTAACATCTATACATTTAGACCACCAATCCATCTAGTTCTGAGTGCTTTTACTGTATTTCCAGTGTTGATTTGACATTTTTACTGGAATGGGCCCAGATCCATCAAACTTACTCTTGCTTAAACTGAACTTGCCTCCATCTTGGTCCTGCAACCGACCCACCTCTTTTTTTCTCTAATATTGCTAGTGGCAGTTCAGCAATAATATTACTGAGTTTAGTTCAACTGAGAAATTTGGGACTTATTCTTGAATTTTTCTTCATTATTTTATCCATTTAGTCTGGTCAGCACCTCTTCATCTGACCTATTTATACCATGTACCCTGACTACCTCTGGTTTTATTCAGATCCCTGTCATTTTTCCCTTTACTTTCCATCCAGGAACTCTGACTGATGTTCCTGCTGTCAGTCTCTTCCTACTGCAGTTCCTCCTCCATACTGCCTCTAGAGTCATCTGTCTTATAAAAAACATTGTTTTATTCCTGATCATGAAGGTTAAGCTCAGGAAAAAGGTGGAAAATACAGGGAATATAAAGAGTAAAATAAAAATTACTTGTAGTCCTGCTGTCATCTGCAATAGGATTCTTTAATATTGAAGCCAATTACATTTTTAAAATATGGCATGATCATGTCAACCACCCTGGTTTAAGACCATCATAGTGAAGCAAGATGGAAGTGCAGTTTCCATATGAGTCAACCGCTGTAGATCTCTTTTTAGTGCCAGATTATTTATAAATGAAGACAAAGTATTCATTGCTGCCAACAGAGAACATACTCCCCCAATCAAATATATAGACTCTCCTTCCATCCTTTTGGGCTTCATCAACTTTCTCTTGACTACAGTGATTTGCAAAATTTGAAAGTGTGTCTAGTTTCTAATTTTATTTGAAATAGTTGTGTTAAAATATTTTATCGCAGAATATTTTGCCATATTTGAATGACCATATAACAACGGCCTTCTTTGGATTAAGTGATCTAGTCATATGGCTCAAAAGTTTCTTTAAATTTAAAAGGGTATAGATTAAAATTCTCCCTTTAACCTCTCCTGCTTTTCCAAATGTCTCCTTTCCTCCCAATGGGTATTGTGGTTGTTCAGTCGCTAAATCATGTCCAACTCTTTGTGATCTCATGGACTTCAGCACACCAGGCTCCTCTGTCCTCCATTGTCTCCTGGAGATGAGTAGGTGATGCTGTCTAACCATCTTATCCTCTGCTGTCCCCTTCTCCTTTTGCCTTCAATCTTTTGTAGCATCAGGGTCTTTTCCAGCGAGTTGACTCTTCACATCAGGTGGCCAAAGAATTTGAGCTTCAGCTTTAGTAACAATCCTTCCCATGAATATTCAGGGTTAATTTCATTTAATTTGAACTCCCTGCAGTCCAAGAGTCCAAGGCACTCTCAAGCATCTTCTCCAGCACCACAATTTGAAAGCATCAGTTCTTCAGTGCTCAGCATGCTTTATGGTGCAACTCTCACATATATTACCTACTACTGAAAAACCTATAGCTTTGACTATATGGACCTGTGTTGTCCAAGTGATATCGCTGCTTTTGAATATGTTGTCTAGGTTTGTAATAGCTTTCCTTGCAAGGAACAAGCATCTTTTAATTTCATGGTTCTAGTCACCGTCCACGTGATTTTGGAGCCCTCGAAAATAAAATCTGTCACTGTTTCCACTTTTCCAATTCTATTTGCTATGAACTGATGGGACCAGATGCCAGGATCTTTATTTTTTGAATGTTGAGTTTCAAGCCAGCTTTTTCAGTCTCCTTTTCCACCCTCATCAAGAGGCTCTTTAGTTCCACTTCACTTTCTGCCATTAGAGTGGTATCATCTGCATATCTGAGGTTGTTGATATTTCTCCCAGCAATCTTGATTCCAGCTTGTGATTCATCCAGCCCAACATTTTGCATGATGTACTGTACATATAAGTTAAATATGCAGGGTGACATTATACAGCCTTGTCTTACTCCTTTGCCAATTTTGAACCAGTTTGTTGTTTCATGTCTGGTTCTAAATGTTTCTTCTTGACCCACATACAGGTTTCTCAGGAGACAAGTAAAGTAGTCTTATATTCCCAAAGTTCTAAGAATTTTCCACAGTTTGTTGTGATCCACACAGTCAAAGGCTTTAGCATAGTAAGTGAAGCAAGTAGATGTTTTTCTGGAATTCCCTTGCTTTCTGTATAATCCAACAAATGTTGGCTATTTGATCTCTGGTTCCTCTGCCTCTTTGAAACCCAGCTTGTACATCTGGAAGTTCTCAGTTCACCCACTACTGAAGCCTAGATTGAAGGATTTTGGAAAATCCCTGGACAGAAGAACCTGGCAGGTCCATGGGGCTGCAAAGATTCAGACATGACTGAGCGACTACACTTTCTTTCTTTCTTTCCTCTGCCTCTTCAAAACGCAGCTTGTACATCTGGAAGTTCTCAGTTCACCCACTACTGAAGCCTAACTTGAAGAATTTTGAGCATAACCTTGCTAGCATGTAAAATGAGTGTAATTGTATGGTACTTTGAACATTCTTTGACATTGCCCTTTTTTGGAATTAAAATGGAAACTGAACTTTTCCAGTCCTGTGGTCACTGCTGAGTTCTTCAAATTTGCTGATGTATTGAGTGCAGCACTTTTAGGATTTGAAATATTTCAGCTGGAATTCCTTCATTTCCACTAATTTTGTCCGCAATAATACTCCCCAAGGCCCACTTGACTTCAGACTCCAGGATGTCCGGCTTTAGGTGAGTGACCATACCATGCTGGTTATCTGGATCATTAAGACCTTGTGTATTTCTTCTGTGTATTCTTGCCGCCTCTTCTTTTTCTCTTCTGCTTCTGCTATGTCCTTATTGTTTCTGTCCTTTATCATGCCCATCCTTTAGTGAAATGTTCCCTTGATATCTTCAATTTTCTTGGTAATCTCTAGTCTTTCCTATTCCATTTTCCCCCCTTACTTCTTTGCATTGTTCATTTAGGGAGGCCTTCTGACTCTCCTTGATTTTCTCTGGAACTCTGCATTTAGTTGGGAATAGCCTTTCCATTCTCCTTTGCCTTTCACTTACCTTGTTTCCTCAGCTATTTGTAAAACCTCCTTGTTGTTCCATGTCTGGTTCTAACCACTTTGCCTTATTGAGTTTCTTCTTCTTTGGGATGGTTTTGGTTACTGCCTCCTATACAGTGTTATGAACCCTCACTCATAGTTCTTCAGGCACTCTATATATTAGATCTAATTCCTTGGTTCTATTTGCCTCCTCCACTGTATAATCATAAGGGATTTGACTTAGGTCACACCTGAATGACCTAGTGGTTTTCCCTATTTTCTTCAACTTAAGCCTGAATTTTGCAATAAGGAACTCATGGGCTGAGCCACAGTCAGGTCCAGGACTTGTTTTTGCTGATTATATAGAGCATCTTCAACTTAGGTTGCAAAGAACATAATCAATCTGTTTTCCATATTAGTCATATTATTGTGATTAATATTTTAGCTATATTAATTAATATAATTAATCATGTTGTGATGCCCATGTGTAGTCATCTCTTGGGTTGTTGTAAAAGGATGTTTTCTATGACCAGCATATTCTCTTCACAGAATTCTGTTAGCCTTTGTGCTGCTTCATTTTATAATCCAAGGCCAAACTTGCTTGTTATTACAGGTATCTCTTGTCTTCCTATTTTTGCATTCTAATCCCCAGTGATGAAAAGGACATCTTTTTTTTGGTGTTAGTTCTAGAAAGTGGTGTAAGCCCTCATAGAACCAGTCAACTTAAGCTTCTTTGGCATCAGTGGTTGAAGCACAGACTTGGATTACTGTGATGTTGAATGGTTTCCCTTGGAAACAAACCGAGAGCTTAGAGTTGTTTTTGAACTCAAACCCAAGTATTGCATTTTGGACTCTTTTGTTGACTATGAGGGCATCCCTGGTGGCTCAGATGGTAAAGGATCTGCCTGAAATGCAGGAGATGTGGGTTTGATCTATGGGTTGGGAAGATCCCCTGGAGAAGGGAATGACTACCCACTCCAGTATTCTTGCCTGGAGAATTCCATGGACAGAGGAGCCTGGAGGGCTATAGTCCATGGAGCTGCAAAAAGTGAGACACTACTGAGCGACTGACACTTTCACTTTCTGAGGGCTACTCCATTTCTTCTAAGAAATTCTTTCCCACAGTAGTAGATATAGTGGTCATCTGAATTAAAGTCACCCAATCCCATCCATTTTATTTCACTTATTGCTAAGATATTGATAGTCAACCTTTCCATCTCCTGCTTGACCATGATCAATTTATCTTGATTCATGGACCTAACATTCCAGGTTCCTATGCAATATCGTTTTTACAGCATCAGACTTTACTTTCACCACCAGACACATCCACAACAGCATCATTTCCACTTTGGCCCCACTGTCTCATTCTTTCTGGAGCTATTAGTAGTCTTAAGCCCGCTGCTCTTCCCTAGCGGCACACTGGACACCTGACCTGGGGGACTTTTCTTCTGGTGTCATGTCTTTTGCCTTTTCATACTATTCATGGTGTTCTTCAGTCAAGAATACTGGAGTGGGTTGCTGTTTCCTCCTCCCATGGACCACATATTGCCAGAACTATTCACTGTGACCTGTCTGTCTTGATGGCCCTGTGCAGTGCTTATTAGTTTTAGCTTTATCATTCTTTTATATGTGGATATCTGGCTATCTCAGAAACATTTGTTGAAGAGACTATTCTTTCCCCATTATATAATCTTAAGTATCCTTGTGTGTGTTAGTTGCTCAGTCATGTCCGATTCTTTGTGACCCCACAAACTGTAGCCCACCAGGCTTCTCTGTCCATGGAATTCTCCAGGCAAGAATACTGGAGTGAATTGTCATTCCCTTCTCCAGAGGATCTTCCTGACCCAGGGATTGAACCCTGGTCTCCTGCGTTGCAGGCAGATTCTTTACTGTTTGAGCTACAGGGAAGTCCTTAAGTATCCTTATTAAAAATCAATTGACCATAAATGTATGGGCTTATTTCTGTACTCTCAGTTCTGTTCTATTCATCTGTATATCTATCCTTATGCCAGTACCATGCTGTTTTGATTACTGTAGCTTTGTAGTAAATTATCAACTAAGAAGTACAAAGTCTCCAACGTTGGTCTTTTTTCTAGATTGTTTTGACTGTTTTGGGCCCCTTGAAATTCCAAATGAATTTGAAATCAGTCTTCTCATTTATTTAAGAAAAATCAATTGAACTTTTGATAGTTACTGCATTGAATCTGTATGTCGTCTTTAATTTCTTTAAGCAATGTTATATATATTTCAATGTACATGTAAGTCTTTCACCTGCTTGCATAAACTTATTCTTAGATATTTTATCCTTTTGGATGCTCTTGTAAATGGAATTGCTTTCTTATTTTTTGGATGTTTCTTTCTAGCACGTAGAAATAAAACTTAATTTTTTCATTCTTGTAACTTTGCTGAATTTATTAGCTCTAGTATTTTTCTTGTGGATTCTTTAGGATTTTCTATATAAGAACATGTTACCATGAATAGTTTTATTTCTTTTTCAATTTAAATGTCTTTTATTTCTCTTTTTTGCCTAATTCTGTGTCTACAACTTTGAGTCCAATGTTGAATAGAAGTGGCAATATCAGATGTCCTTATCTTATTCCTGATCTTAAGGAGAATGTTTTCAGTCTTTCACCAGTGCATATGATGTTATCTGTGTGTTTTTCATAAATGCCCTTCTATTCCTAGTTTGTTAAGTATATTTATCATAAGAATGTTAGATTGTTTCACATATGTTTTTACTGTATCAGTTGAGATGATCAGGTGGTTTTCCTCTTTTCATTTTTTGTAATATGGTGTGTTTCATTGATTGATGTTTGCATATTAACTACTTTTGCATCCCTAAGATAAATCCCACTTGGCCACAGTGTATAATCCTTTTAATATGGTGCTAGGTGCAATTTATGATACATTTACTGTTATGGCACTTATAATTAATCCTTTGAGAGTGTGATGAATGCTGTGGGCCCTCTTTACAGGGAAAAATAAAATATATACATACATACAAATTTTACTTTCTATTATGGATTTCAGTATCTTCAAAAATCTACCCTTAGGGATCCAAAGATTTGAGGTTTAGAAGAATTACTTAGGATCCTAAAGCAAGTTTGCTTCTAACCATAAAGGGGAGTACTGGTTCATTCATTTACCTCTTTTTAATCTTAACTCTTAAGGAACTTCATTATTTTGTTTTGTTTAAGGTTATGTTTAATTTTATTTCATTTTAAATTAGTTAAAAAATTAATGTCAGCCTTGCTCTGTGTTATATGGTACACTCTTGGCAGTTTAGGAAAGTTCACTTTTTAATATCATACTAAGCTTCCAAATCATGGTTTACAGAGAGCCTTAGTGTAAGGATATTATTGCCTTACTAATGACCCCTCCAACCCCATCTGAGTCTGGTTTCTGGGAAATTCTTGCCCTCCTGGTAGGAGGTAAGTATCTGCTTCCTGACTTCCCAGAACTTCTCTTCTACTTTTACTAATTTTGACATAAAAAATATTTTCTGCCTATTATTAGGCTGGAATCTGTCCCTTTGTAATCCCTTATACCATGATAAGCTAGTGAACACCTTGAAAATTCCATTGTTGATTCATTTGTATTAGACATTGTGTATGGACATTTACTTCGTTTGCTATACTGGTTTACAACTTGTTAACAACAAAGGTGCAGAAGCATTGTGAAATGAAGATAAAACTTTAATAGAAACTGCTCTCATAGCCCCATGGTCAGAAGGGCATGTTGTACTTAATTGTTTTTTCATTAGGAGGGATGAGTTTGTGATGAGGGATCTTTACAATCAGTGACATGATAACCATGTGTTATTGTCAGTGACACCTGCGGTCAAAGAACATTGTCTGTAAAGGACTTTTTAGTTTCCTAAGGATCATGCTTTAAGCATATATGCTTCCTGAAAGTGACAACTCATTGAACTGAGAAGGCCAATAGGAATAACTTAATGTAATCTTCAAGGGATCCTTGTGAGGAGAAGCAGTTCTGAATGGTAAAGTAAGGATCTTCAGAAGTTTTCTCTAAAATATAATGAGAACATTGGAGAGAATTTTCAAACTTAACTTTTTCGGCATTCTGAAATCAGCTGAATATTTTGAAGTACAAGAGGAGCATTTGTTCAAGAAACAGGTTGAATCTCAACTAGAATAACAGGTTTTGGCTTCCCAATGTTTTAACTTACCTTATTTCTAACTCCCTAGGCCAAACTGCACAGTAGCTTTGAAAACCAAAACTTTTATGACCAAGGTGACTTAGAAAACCAACAGCTGGACAGATACAAACATGAGCAGAATGGGTTCCCAGCTCCCTGCAAAGCCTCATACTTAGAGAATTGCCACTGTTTGATGTATCTGGCTGCTCTCTGGAAAGGCCCAATTCATGGAACTTCTCTTTATTTGACCTGATGCTGAGAGGGATTGGGGGCAGGAGGAGAAAGGGACGACAGAGAATGAGATGGCTGGATGGCATCACCGACTCGATGAGTTTGAGTGAACTCCGGGAGTTGGTGATGGACAGGGAGGCCTGGTGTACTGTGATTCATGGGGTCGCAGAGTCGACACGACTGAGCAACTGAACTGAACTAAACTGAAGAGTTTACTCAGAGCAAATCACGATATCTTCAAGATATTTGTGAAAAAATAATCACTGAGCTTCTGTAGTGGCTCAGACGGTCAAGAATCTGCCTGCAATGTGGGAGACCTGGGTTTGATCCCTGGGTTGGAAAGATCCCTGGGAAGAGGGCATGGCAACTCACTCCAGTATTCTTGCCTGGAGAATTCCTGTGGACAGAGAAGCCTGGTGGGCTACAGTTCGTGGTGTCATAAAGAGTCGGACTTGACTGGGCAACTAAGCACACACAGCAGTCACTGGTAACTGTTTAACATAACTGCCTGAGTTGGTGATACTGCATGTAAACGGCTGGCTAAAAAATATGTGAAAGAATAATATGCAGGACTTTGAAAAACCTTGATATATTATAGATGATATATCTAGAGACACACATATACAGGTCTGTGTTATACTCAGCAAAGACCTGAGAAGGCTTTCATTTTTCTCATCTCTCTGATCTTGAGTCTTTGTGCAAACAGCAAGTGAAGGCTGAGGCAGAGTGGTCAGAGGCTTGAGTGCTTAAGGTGTGATCCATCATACACACAGAACCCATTAGCAAAGTCTGGTTTCAGCAGTATGTGAACTGAGAACTTCCAGATGTACAAGCTGAGTTTCAAAGAGGCAGACATTTGTTGGATGATAGAGACAGCAAGGGAATTCCAGAAGAACATCTCCTTCACAAACTGTGCTAAAGCCTTTGACAGTGTGGATCACAACAAACTGTGGAACATTCTTAAAGAGATGTGAGTACCAAACCACTCTAACTGTCTCCTGAGAAACCTGTATGTGGGTCAAGAAGCAACAGAACCAGACATGGAACAACTGACTGGTTCAAAACTGGGCAAGGAGTTTGACAAGGCTGTATATTGTCACCATGATTGTTTAACATCTATGCAGAGTACATCATGGGAAATGCCTGACTGGATAAATCACATGCTGGAATAAGATTGCCAGGAGAAATATCAACAGCCTCAAATATGCAGATGATACTACTCTAATGGCAGAAAGTGAAGTGGAACTAAATAGCCTCTTGATAAGGGTGAAAGAGGAGAGTGAAAAATTTGGCTTAAAACTAAACGTTCAAAAAACTAAGATCATGGCATTTGGTCCCATAACTTCATGGCAAATAGGAAGGGAAAAAGTGGAATCAATGACAGATTTTATTTTCTTGAACTCCAAGAAATCACTGTGGACAGTGCCTTCAGCCTTGAAATTAAAAGACTTTTTCCTTGGGAGGAAAGCTATGACAAACCTAGGCAGTGTATTCAAAAGGAGAGACACCACTTTGCTGACAAAAGTCCTGTTGTCAAAGATATGGTTTTTCCAGTAGCCATGTACCGATGTGATAGTTGAACCATAAAGAAGGCTGGTCACCAAAGAATTGATGCTTTCGAATTGTGGTGCTGGAGAAGGCTCTTGAGAGTGCCTTGGATTGCAAGGAGATCAAAACAATCAATCCTGAAGAAAACCAGCCCTAAATCTTCATTGGAAGGACTGATGCTGAAGTGCCAATACTTTGGCCACCTGATGTGAAGAGCCAACTCATCGGAAAAAAACCCAAATACTGGGAAAGATTGAGGGCAGGAGAAGAAGGGGGCAATAGGATGAGGTGGTTGGATGGTGTGACCAACTCAATGGACATGAGTTTGAGCAAACTCCTTGAGATAATGAAGGATAGAGGAGCCTGGTGTGCTGCAGTCCATTGGGTCACAAAGGGTTGGTCATGACTTAACAATTGGAAAACAATAGCAGTACCTTTTAACTTGCTCGACAGTCTCCCATATTTCTTGTGAAGTTGAAGTTTATGCAGAGGTCTTGACCAGCATTGATTTCGGCCATTAGTGGTGCTATAATACTCCGCATTTCATTCAATCAAAAGATACATTAAATCCTTAACATCTGGTTTTCCCATTCTTCCTGATGCTAAGGTTGATTTGCGGGTTCAGATTATGACACCTTAATGTCCTCATTAGAAAGTTTCCCACTGATATGTCACATAATATTTTTGCTTAGGTTTGTTTCTTAGGTGTTAGAAAATTGTGTATTTTCTAATAATTTTATTCCTTCCACATTTATTTCCTGGAATGCTTATGTAAGATGCATGTTTCCCCATCAGCTTCAGCATCTTTGTTACTCTGAAATACAGTTCATACTGAAAATGTCAAAGTAAATGCTTAATTCTTTGATTTCAATGACTGTTTTAAAAATGCATGACATTAGTGGCCTAGTTATTTCCAGTTGTGATTAAGAGGTTTACTTCTTTTTGGTGAATGGCTATGCATATTTTAATATTGTTGTGAGCTCATGTGTTTAAAAAATGTATGTGTTTTAATGGGTGCAGTTTTTAAAAAATATTCAAATTGTACCATTTACAATGGTACAGTGGTAAAACTGTGTAAGAAAGTGTTTGAAGAGCAGTGTTATATTTTATCCCTTCACTGTTTCTGTAGGTAGCCATTTGTGGTGGCTTTGTTTTTTAATCTATCTTTTCATAATTAAAACAAACGTGTGTGTATGTATTCAGCATGCTATATCTATTATCTGTATCACATTATGCTATTTTGACTCTATGCAATGGGATTTATGGTAAAGTATCCATCTGCAATGCAGGAAACCTGGGTTTGATGGACAGAGAAACCTGGTGGACTACAGTCCATGGGGTCGCAAGAGTTGGACACAACTTAGTGACTAAACCATCATCACCACCACCAATGGGGCTTAAGGCAATTTAGCCAAAATTACCAAAAGGTGACATGGCAGAGTCCAGATTTAAACCCAGCAGCCTGACTCCTGACATTGGGCTCTTAACTGTTCTGCTGTACTTACGGCAGTCTCACTGACCCATAGCCCAAAAGAGGAAGAATATGTTGACTTCGCTGCTCTCAGAGTAATGAGTAGAAGAGTAATCTGAACACAAAATTAGCAATGGAAGCTGGTTTTCAGAGACCTGTAAAAATGCTGTGTGAGAATGCATCCAAGTAGGCTCTTGCCAAGAGAAAAAATTTCTTCATTTTCTTTTCCATTTTCTCTTTTGTATATTGCTTGTTTGTTTGGTTCACATTTTCTACTTTTAATTTAGCCGTATTGACTTAATCTGCTGGCAAGAAGTGGGGAGAAAAGTTTATTCTAAGCCATTTCAGATGTTACAGTTGTTATTGCATGATCAATTTGTAAAATGGAAGCTTTTCCTCATTTGTAAATTAACTGTTCTTATGCCATTTAGAAGAATTTACACCAGGATAATTTTTAGCACCATAAATCAGGAATATAATTCTTCCAAATATATAAACTTAAGCACATAAAGAACTAAAAGTAGCCACAATATGTTTCCTCTTAGGTTGTATTTGAGATTCTCCTCTCTCTTTAAGGTCTTAATTATTTATTCAGTGTTTTAGCACTGAATGTCCAAGCTACTGGATGTATGGCTTCAACCAGCTTAGTTTCTATTTTATTTAGAGAGTAATGCAAGGAGATCCAACCAGTCCATTCTAAAGGAGATCAATCCTGGATGTTCATTGGAGGGACTGATGCTAAAGCTGAAACTGCAATACTTTGGCCACCTCATGCGACGAGTTGACTCACTGGAAAAGACTCTGATGCTGGGAGGGATTGGGGGCGGGAGGAGAAGGGGACGACAGAGAATGAGATGGCTGGATGGCATCACCGACTCTGTGGACATGAGTTTGAGTGAACTCCGGGAGTTGGTGATAGACAGGGAGGCCTGGCGTGCTGTGATTCATGGGGTTGCAGAGAGTCGGACACGACTGAGCGACTGAACTGAACTGAATGTTATTAAAACTTCCTTGATCTGCTTATGAAATTTGAGCATCTTCAAAGAGTAGTTTTTTAATGTAGTTTTATTTTGGGCTCTGCTGGCTCTTTATTACTATGAGGGCTTTCTTCTAGTTGCAGAAAGTGGGGGCTCCTCTCTGTTGTGCACTGGCTTCTCATTGCAGTGGTTTCTCTTGTGGAGCAGGGGCTTAGGTGTGTGGACTTCAGTAGTTGTAACCCCTGGACTCTAGAGCATAGATTCAGTAGTTGTTACTTATGGGCTTAGTTGCTTTGAGGCGTATGGGATCTTCCTGGATCATGGATCAACCTGTGTCTCCTGCATTGGCAGGCAGATTCTTTACCACTGAACCATCAGGGAAGTCCCCAAATAGTAGTTTTTATAGAGTTTGTAACTTATGTTTTCCCCTAAAGATGAGAAACTATTAGAATTTATATTTGTCTGATTCTTCTTATTTTACTTGTCAGTCAGTATAAGGAGATTATTTAGATGTTGCTTTCTGACTGTTCAACTCTTTAAGTTTTTATTGGTTGCTCCAAAATAACATATATTTGGAGACCGATAAGTTATAAAGTGAGGCTTCCCTGGTGGCTTAGGTGGTAAAGAATCCACCTGCAATGCAGGAGAATCAGGTTCCATCCCTGGTTGGGAAGGTCCCCTGGGTAAGGAAATGGCAACCCACTCCAGTATTCTTGCCTGGAAAGTCCAATGGACAGAGGAGCCTGGCTATATAGTCCATGGGGTTGAAAAGAGTCAGAAATGACTGAGCGACTAACAGCAAAAAGTTATAAAATGTTTCATACTTAAGATGTTTAAAGCAAAGTCTGAGGGAAATAACTCAGAGTTATTGGATAGAGTTCAGTTCAGTTGCTCAGTTGTGTCCGACTCTTTGCAGCTCCATGCACTGCAGCATGCAAGGCTTCCCTGTCCTTCACCATCTCCCTGAGCTTGTTCAAACTCATGTCCATTGAGTCAGTGGTGCCATCCAACCATCTGGTCCTCTCTGATCCCCATTCTCCTCCTTCTTTTAATCTTTCCCAGCATCAGGGTCTTTTCTAATGAGTCAGCTCTTTACATCAGTTGGCCAGGTATTGGAGCTTCAGCTTCAACATTAGTCCTACCAATGATTATTCAGGACTGATTTCCTCTAGGATTGACTGTTTTGATCTCCTTGCAGTCCAAGGGACTCTGAAGAGTCTTCTCCAACAGCACAGGTCAAAACCATCAATTCTTCAGTGCTCAGCCTTCTTTGTGGTCCACCTCTCATATCCATAAATGACTATTGGAAAAACCATAGCTTTGACTAGACAGACCTTTGTTGGCAAAGTAATGTCCCTGCTTTTTAATATGCTGTTTAGGTTTGTCATAGTTTTCCTTCCAAGGAGCAAGCGTTTTTAAATTTTGTGGCTGCAGTCACCATCTGCAGTGATTTTGGAGTCCAAGAAAATAAAGTCTGTCAGTGTTTCCATTGTTTCCCCATCTATTTGCCTTTAAGTGATGGGACTGGATGCCATGATCTTAGTTTTCTGAATGGTGAGTTTTCAGCCAGCTTTTTCACTTCCCTCTTTCACTTTCATCAAGAGGCTCTTTAGTTGCTCTTTGCTTTGTGCTGTAAGGGTGGTGTTGTCTGCATATCTGAAGTTATTTATATTTCTTCTGGCAATCTTGATTCCAACTTGTGCTTCATCCAGCCTGGCATTTTGCATGATATACTCTGCATTTAAGTTAAATAAGCAGGGTGACAATATACAGCCTTGACATCCTGCTTTCCCGATTTGAAACCAGTCTGTTGTTCCATGTCTGATTCTAACTGTTGCTTCTTGACCTGCACACAGATTTCTCAGGAGGAAGGTAAGGTGGTCAGGTATTCCCATCTCTTGAAGAATTTTCCATAGTTTGTTGTGATTCACACAGTCAAAGGCTTTGATGTAGTCAATAAAGCAGAATTAGATGTTTTCCTGGAATTCTCTTGATTTTTCTATGATCCGACGGATATTGGTAATTTGATCTGGTTCCTCTGCCTTTTCTAAATCCAGCTTGAACATCTTCAAGTTCTTGGTTCATGTAACGTTGAGGCCTGGCTTGGAGAATTTTGAGCATCACTTTACTAGCGTGTGAGATGAGTGCAATTGTGCAGTAGTTTGAGCATTCTTTGGCATTGCCTTTCTTTGGAATTGGAATGAAAACTGCCCTTTTCCAGTCCTGTGGCCACTGCTGAGTTTTCCAAATTTGCTGACATATTGAGTGCAGGACTTTCACAGCATCATCTTTTAGGATTTGAAATAGCTCAACTGGAATTCCATCACCTCCACTAGCTTTGTTCGTTGTGATGCTTCCTAAGTCCCACTTGACTTCACATTCCAGGATGTCTGGTTCTAGGTGAGTGATCACACTATCGTGATTATCTGGGATAGAGAATCAGTTCTTATTCATTTAATCAAAAATGTATATTGGGTGTTTCCCAGCACTGGATAATTCTTGGAATATGATGATTAAGAAAGTATCTTCTGTGTTCTTATCTCAAAGAACACAGACTGATAGAGTGGATTGAATATGACAGTGTATCCACATGGACCAGATTTTCTAACATTGGTAAAGAGGACATACTGAAAAATAGAGCTTAAGTAAAATACTTTGCAGAATAGCTGACATATAATGGACCATATAAATTAGAAATAATGTAATCTTGATGAAAAATGTAAAACTTATTTTTTCAGTAAAATTTATTCAAGGTTTTTTTTTGTTTTAAAGAGAAACTGGAAATATCTGTGGTCATGAATGTTGTTATTGATTTTACTATGATTTTTCTCTTGGGTTATATGTTTATGTATATATGTGGGCTCACACCTCTGTGTTTACAGTAGAAGGTAGAGAGGCACTGAAATAGCCTGGGAATCTGAATTCTTTGAGTATATTTATGTTTGATTTAAATTGATGTCATAATTCCATTTGGAGCAGATTTCTTTGAGTTGATGAATATTCAGTACTTGGAGTTTTAAATACAATTTTAAATTCAGAGTCAAACTAGTTTTCATGTGACTCTTTTGCTTCGTTTTTTTTTTTTTTTAACAGTTCCTTTATCAGATATATCTTGAATTTGTGTTTTTTTCCCTGTAGATGCTTTTGTGATGGATGATACTTGTGGTTTTTAGTATCTTGAGAGAAGGTTTGTGGATAATGTGGGTTAGCTACAAGGTCACATTTTTTGGCCAACTCCATTTGATAAATAACAACTCCTTTTGAATGACTACTTAATAAATTCACACTATAAGTAATATCTTCAAGTGTCAGGATAGATTTGTAAGGTTAACTTCCTTTTTAAATTTATTACTGTTTCTGTATTTCTCTGTCACATTAGGCCAGATTGAAGCCTCTCTTTTCTAATCATTAAAGTGATGCAAGTTCCTTCTGAAAAGTTAGAAAATTTGAAAGAATACAAGGACATTTAAGTCTGTCTGCATGCATGTGTGTGTGCTTAGGTGTGTGTGACTCTGCTACTCCACGTACTATAGCCCGCTAGGCTCCTCTGTCCATGGGGTTCTCTAGCAAGAATACTGGAGTGGATTGCCATTTCCTCCTCTAGGGAATGTTCCTGATCCAGAAATCTACTTCAAGTCTCCTGTTTCTCCTGCATTGACGGGTAGGTTCTTTACCACTGAGCCACCTGGGTAGCCCCTTAAGTCTTCCTTCTAAACAATAACTACTCTGAATATTTTGAATTTTCTTTTTACAACTTTATTTTTATAAATTTCATATGTGTGTTTAAGGTCAGTTAAGTTCATATTATACATATAACTCTGGGCTTCCCACATAGCTCAGTTGGTAAAGAATCCTCCTGCATTGCAGGAGACCCCGGTTCAATTCCTGGGTTGGGAAGATCCTTTGGAGAAAGGATAGGCTACCCACTCCAGTATTCTTGGGCTTCCCTTGTGGCTCAGCTGGTAAAGAATCTGCCTGCAATGTGGGAAACCTGGGTTCAATCCTTGGGTTGGAAAGATACCCTGGAGAAGGGAAAGGCTACCCACTCCAGTATTCTAGCATGGAGAATTCCATGGACTATATAGTCCATAGGGTCACAAAGAGTTGGACACAACTGAGTGACTTTCACATACATATAACTCTGCAGTACATTTTTCCACGTATTATTAAATATTATGAATGCTTCCCGTGTCATTAAAAATTATTTGGGAACATAGTGTAATAACTGCATAATATTCTATAAAATGGCTGTGTCATAATTTACCTATTCATCTTTTTGGACACTTTTCTAGTTTCAAATTATTGCAGTTCATGAGACAATGACCACTGAATTTATATAATCTCTGGTTCCACATATTTCTTGATCATCTTATTAAAACATTTTTTCCTATATAAAATAATCTGTAATTTTCTGTTATTTATGGTATCCCTCACCTTGTACTGAAGGAATTCTTCTGTACTGTACTGAAAGTATTCTTTACTGAAAGAAGTTGTTAAATTTAAAAAACAAAAGCTTTTTTAAAAGAGATTATTATTTATGATGTTTATACATAAACTTTAAAACATATTAGAAGGTAAAATGACAAATCCTGATGATAGCTGTTCATAATGGAAATGCTTACAGATCCTTAAATATAGTTTGGTAGGAAAGGGCGGCAGTGAATCAAGTTGTTACAGTTTGTTCCAGGAAAGGCATTTTGGATGCATGCCATCTACTTTTACAAATATGTCTTGTGATTTTAGTTTTATCTACTCTACTTTCCCAAACAGATTGCTGAAGCTGAAGCAAATGTATGTAGTACAATAAAAGGAATTGACATAATTTTAATTTCTTTAGTGAAAGGCAATTCTTTTTCTCCCACATTGTTACTTGAATTTTAATGAAAGTACTGAATTGAAGTCTGGTAGAGTCATGTTAGATAAACTGGCTCCAAGTGACTTCTGAGGTTAGTTCATCTGGCCAACTGCCTTCCTAGTAATTGTCATTAATCTACTTAATATTCATATTTGTCACCAAAGTAAAATTCTGAAAACTTCTTCAAATAATCCAGTGATTTAGCGTCTTCTCTATTGAGAATAAAGGCAACACTTGAATCTGTGTTTGCCAGTAGTGAGTGAGTACTCTGTGCCAGGCACCCTGTCTCCTTGCTTTATAGAGCTTTACCATCCTCTCAAAATTGTGCTGGTTATACATTGTTATTATCCCCATTTTATAAATGGGGATGAGTGAGCTAAAGTTTGTGGAAGGTTACCCACTGGGCCAATGTCACACAGCTAACAGGCATCCGTTTTGGCAGCAGAACCAGTGCTTTTCTGTGCTGCCTTCAAGCTGTCAGAAAGTTCTTAGTCATATAAACTCACTAAATGAAAAAATGTCTTAAATTGGATTAAAAATGTTAAGAAAACAGAATTAACAAATTTAGTGTGTGACATAACTTCTAAGCAACACAGAAGTTGGCTTTATTCTCTTTTAAAAAGGGAGCGTAATTACTTTGGAGCAAAAGAAAACAAACAAACAAACAAAAACAACCACCTTCATTTTTCACTCTTCCTGGCTACAAATCTTGACAGCTAGGAGTGAAAATTGCTATAATTGTGAGTTTGTCTGTTGTGTGTACAGATTCATGCTCCCAAATTCTCCATTCCCACCTATTATAAATACCATATTTAACTGGGAAGAGGAAAAGTTATTTTTGGCAACATTTGTAGAGCAAAAGTAGCAACTCAGGGGGGCATGAAGGGATATACTGACCTGAAACAGAAACTGTAGGAATTTGCCTCGCGTTTAGGTTCAATTCTGTTCAGAATGTGGGTCTTCAATAAGAGAATTATTATTCAAATTTTACTAGGAGACAGGAAAACTGCAAAATGAGATCTGTGTCTATGTAAATATTTATGACTGAAATAATGTACTGATATCTTGTGCTTCATATTACTGTTGTCATAGCCCAAAAGAGCAATTAGATAACTGTTTAGATATCGTTAGATAGCTGATAGGGACCCAATGCTAAGAGGACCAGGCTGCTTCTTGAGAACAGCCTGAAACAATAGTTTCATGTCAACAAAGATTCACAGATAGGGTATAGATAGTATATCTATACAGTAGATGTGGTGATAAAAGCTCATCACTGAATTCTCAAATATTAAAACTCAAGGGTTTCTTTGCAAGTTGAAAGATACACAATTACCATGAGTGAAACAAGGACTGCTTTTTGCTCCTGAAAGTAAATTTCTAGGAACTTTTACTAAAATATTATTCTAAGAGGTGGTACAAGCTAAAAGAAAAGATGGTCAATTCAATGTAATACATAGATTGGTGCACTGCTGACAGACTCAGAGTGAGTTATTATGAAAAGTTAAACATGTTAGTTCAGACATTCATTCAATAAATTGTTTCTGGTCCCTAACCTTTGGAAATGATGTTATAGAAAGCCACTTTTTTTTAGCAAACCCTGAGCTAGGAGGCTCCCAAACATGACCGTTCTTCCATCTAGAGTTTACCAGAGTTTCTCAGATTACCTGTGGTTAGTCAGATCTATCACAGACACTGATCATTTGTAAATTAGAATAAAAACAAGTTACTAGAAAAATGAAATGGAATAAAAAATAAGATCCACAAAATATAAGCCCACATTTTTATTATTGTATTGAACAGACTTAAAATTACTCTTGACAAATTTCTGTAAAAGCTTCTGAAGGCTCAAGCGTGATTTCTGTACTTTTCTCGGGTCATTAACAGCCAGCTTATGACCCAGTGCTGACCCATGGCCCATATTTTGAGGAACACTGTTCTAGATTTGAATACAGACAAAAACTTTTTTTTCTCTTGTTAGTGTTCCTTCCTGTCTCTTCATTTTCCCTGTACTTGTTTGTCTTCTTAGTATATAGTTTTTCTCTTATGATGGATTGGAAATAATTAACATGAGGATTGTTAGGGTAGGGAACACTGCACAGGTACAAAGAAGCATGTTTCTTTTTGAGTTTTCTACTAAAACAAATTCACAAAATCAAACGTGGCATTTACATATATGTATACCTCACATATACATATACACGCACATATACGGTCTATTAGATTTTGAGATTACAGGTCAGTGTGGTTTAAGGACCACTGGTACCAGAGTTAGCTCGGGTAATTGTGTAACAGTGAAGACTCCTAAGATCCTTATGTCCACTGAATCAGAATTTCTCTGATTTGCTCTGTGAAATTTAGTCTAAAGTTTCAACATGAGCCTCACCAGGTGATTCTAGTACACAATGGAATTTGAGTTGTACTCTTTCAGGATTTTTGGAAATCTCTGTATTAGAGTCTACATTATTGCACACTATAATTCTGAAATGTCCGCTAATGTGAATATATTGGAGTCTCTATATAGGTGCTTTCAGCAGAGAATCTCTAGGATATTATCGGATTCATTGCTATTTCAAGTGTGTGTGTGTGTGTGTGTGTGTGTGTGTGTGTGTGTGTTAGTTGCTTAGTTGTGTCTGACTCTGTGTGACCCTATGGACTGTAGCCCATCAGGCTTCTCTGTCCATGGGATTCTCCAGGCAAGAATACTGGAATGGATTGCCACGCCCTCCTCCAATCGCAAGCATTAACAAAGCATTAGTGGAAAAGCGTATGTTCTCGTTTTATAGACAGAAACACAAAACACACATACGCAAATAAAATAATTCTGCATCCTTCTCTACTGTAGTAATTTTGCATCTTTTTCATTTTATTTTCAGAGCTTAAATGCCTAAAATCTATTCTTTAATTCACCTTGCTTTATAATAATACAATTTTATTTGGAATAAGAACTAGCATAGCAATGGAATCCATTAAGCATGTAATTAACTGGTTATTATGAATTGAATGAGTCTTGTGGGATTGTATATAATTGTATATAATATGTTAATATTTCTTTTAAAAACACTTGTCTTTACATTAATCTGAACTTAATACAAAATGTATTGATAAGGAAAAATACTACATTTTTAGGTGTTACTACCAAATTAACCCATATCGAAAAATAATATATTCTTAGAGCTCCAAAATACACATCAGTCAAATAAAAGATTCCACTCATAGCTGTATCTTTAGTTCATTAGTGGAAATTACTTTTTTTTTTAAAGAACCACTTATTTGTTTATGCCTTTCAGAGTTTTTGGCACATTATACTATGTTTGTGTATTTGTCAGAAAAGTAAGGATCATTTATTCTTGTTTATGAAAGCAGAGAATCAGAATCGTGGCATTTTGACTTGAATGGGCATTGATAAAGAGATTTCCTTATTCATTTAGGATAAGAAAATCAGTTATTTGGGGACTTTACTCTTTTCCTAGGCATAATGATAATTTCCCAGGTAAAACTGCAAAACCCTAAGAAAGTAACAGGCCCATACTTATCTTTACTGAACTGTGAGTAACCCAGGAATGTTGCGGATGTGAAATTATGCAGGTTATTGGAAAATCTTCCTTTGAGCCTTTCAACCTTGCCATGTGTGCCCTTGATCAAATTACTCCACCTTTCCAAACTGTTTCCTCATGTTAAGGATAGCAATACCTCTCAGAATTGCTGGGAGAACTCTTATCAGTTAATGATTCTGAAATATCAGCACCGTTCTTGGCACTGGTGAGTGGTAGGTAGTTATTGCTGGGAATTATATAGCAGTGCAGAATGTATGGATAAGCTTTGATGTCATGTAAATCCTAGCTTTGAAATTCAGCTGGTTTCTTGCTATGTAACTAACAGCAAGTAATTCAATCTGTCTACCCCCCATTTAATTTGTGAAGTAGAGATTGTAGTGACAATTCCAGAAGATTATTTTGAGGATTAAATGAGGGAATGTGTGCCTGGAACATAGTTTCTTAATAGATAACAGATGATAGCCATTATTATTTTTATTGTATTTGATTGCTACCACTTTCTAAGCTAAATTAAAAAAAAAAAACATCTATATGAAAACATGTTTCATATACATGTGTCTACTTGAGTTGAGATTTGAGGGTTCTCCCCCTGATCTTTTAGCAGCTGTCTCACTTTAAAATTTATTTTCAAAAGCTTTCTGATTTATACACAAGCCAATGTGTATTTCCATTGGAAGATTTTTGGGAACCCGAAAACAGAGTGATGATGAAATGAGCATTCATCTGGCTGCTTTATGAACACAATGTTGAAGAGAAAGCAGGCAGTTCAAACTGTAGCAGATAGCAGACACTTGCTGCAAGACTTCAATAATGCATATGGGTGATGTCAGACTCAGGCATGCAAAAGGCATAAACACAAAGGAAAATCATAATGGGCTTTTCAGGAAAGGGATTGTTGCTTCCTGATGTGCTAACCTGGATTCTGTTTTGTGCTTTGGTGCCAGCATAAAAATAGCTGGCAGAGACACTGTTGAATTTTTTCATTGCCAGTTTGTATTATAATCTGAGAATTGTGCTTTGCTCTTCTCTACTTTACTCTTAATAAATATTCTGTGAACTTTGAGGAAGTAAGCTACTTTAGTTAAGTAATGTCTTTAATCACTTAATTTAATTTATGTGATTAATTTATTCAGCAGCCACAAATCACAGTTCCACCCACAGCATCCTTGCTTAGAATGTTAACTGTGATCATCAATTGGCCTTTCAGAACGAGAGCTTCGGAAAGGGGAGAGGGACAGTTTCCATTCCCTTATTCTTAAGCTTCCTTTTCTCTCCCTATACACTGATGCTGAAAATGTCCAATCTGTTGTCTTTCCATGGCCTCATCTTTCCCCCATCCTATGTGCTCTAGTCACACTGGTCTTCCTTCAGTCTTTGAAAAGGTCATGTTGTTGGATGGACCTAGAGACTGTCATGCTGAGCGAAGTAAGTCAGACAAAGAAGGAGAAATACCATGTGACATCCCTTATATGTGGGATCTAAAAAGTTTCTTACAAAACAGAAAGAGACTCACAGCCTTTGAAATGAACTTATGGTTGCTAGGGTGGGGGTGGGGAGGGATAGGGACTTTGGGAAGTTCATGTACACACTGCTGTATTTAAAATGGATAGCCAACAAGGACCTATTGTATAGCACATGGAACTCTGCTCAATGTTATGTGCCAGCCTGGATGGGAGGAGGGTTTGCAGGGGGAAATGGATACATATATATGTATGGCTGGGGCTTTCCTGGTGGCTCAGACAGTAAAGAATCTGCCTGCAATGCGGGAGACCTGGGTTCAATCCCTAGGTCAGGAAAATCCCCTGGAGGAGGGCATGTCAACCCACTCCAGTATTCTTGCCTGGAGAATCCCTATGGACAGAGGAGCCTGGTTGACTATAGTCCACGGGGTCACAAAGAGTCGGATACAACTGAGTGACTAAGCTCACATATATGTATGGCTGTGTCCGTTTGCTGCTCACCTGAAACTTCCACAACATTATTAACCGGCTATGTACCCCAATACAAAATAAAAAGTTTAAAGCTTGGGGGGGAGAAAAGGAAAAAATAAATGAATAAACAAATTGCAGAAAAAGAAAAGGTCATGTTGCTTCCCATCTGACGGCCTCTCCACAGCTCTTGACTATCTGGAAAGAGCTCTCTCTCCTCTTTCATCCCCTCCCCCATTCCTAGTCATCCTTCAAGATTTAGTCCACACACCAACTCCGTGAGGAAGCTTTCTCTTTTTCTCTGACCTGGGTCATGTCCCCAGCTCAGCCATTTCCTTACCACCTTCTCTTTTGCCTTAGTAGCGTGTATCGTAATAACAACTAAAGAATTTATGTTTGTTATTTTATATTTCTCTCTCTTTCTAAAATAGAAGCTCTGCAAGAAAGAGCAGGAGCTATGTTTGCCTTGTTCACATATGTTTCCCAGTGCCTGGTGCCATATGATAACATAACAGGCAAAAATGCTAAGGTATTATATGGATACAAAATTGACATTAATGTGCTTTACCATTTTGTTGCTGTTGATTTTTTTTTTTTTGGTGTTTTCTTCAAAGGTGTGGTTTAAAGGTAAGAATGGCATATATAACTTTCAAGGTATAACACTATTCTCCTTTGGTTGTATCTTCTTACTACAGTAGATTACTGTGAGTGAAGAGGTACTGGCTATGAAAGGGTGTATGTGATGGCCTTAAGGCTAACCTGTAACAGTCATCTTATCTCCCTTGTTCCACTCTATAAGTTTCTTTCTTGATCAACTTGAGGAGATCTATATTCCATCATGACAAAGGCTTGTGCTTTGAGGAAGAAGATTTCCTTTACATAGGAAAATAGCCTGTCATCCGTGAATGTCGGTGACACATGGATGGGCCAGAATCTAGAGTTCAGCTAAAGTGGCATATCTGGCAAGTGTTACAATATTGGGAAGGCAAAGAATAATGGCTGAGAGGGCCAGAGTGATGGGAGCATCAGGTGGGTCCAGGGACCTGAGCGTGAGTGGAGGTAAAACAAAATTGGGTTTAACAAGGGTTAAACAAACTCGGGATGAAAACAGAGATGCTCACACTGTTGAGAAGACTTGTTCATAGGCTGTAGCCATCTTTCATGCCAACAGTAGGAAACATATTCATCTTTTCTAGCTTACTTTTTCTAATCTCCTAATGGTGACTGAGGCTGCCTTGGGCCTGTTGGCCACCTATTAATCAGCGAGGACACTGGCATTTTCACAGTGTCATTTGAGGGAGGTGGTGTATTGTAAAAGAGCTTGGGTTTGGGTCTATTCAGATCTGACTTTAATCCTGGCTGTTATCACTTCCTCTCTGTGAGTCTCAGTTTCCTCATCTGTGAAAAGTGAAGAGTTAGTCACTTCAGTTGTGTCCAGCTCTTTTCAGCCCCATGGATTGTAGCCCGTCAGCCTTCTCTGTTCATGGAATTCTCCAGGTGGGAATACTGGAGTGGTTAGCCACTCCCTTCTCCAGGGGTCTTCCTTGACCCAGAGATTGAACCTGGGTCTTCTTCATTGCAGGCAGATTCTTTACCATCAGAGCCACCAGGAAAGTCCTTCCTCATCTGTAAAATGGACCTAATAACACCATTGACCTTAGTTTTAGAGCATGGTTTAGAGCATTCATTAGAGACTATTTTTTTTAAAAGCATTTACTGTGGTTCCTGGTACAGAGTAGGCATTCCATACCTGCTTGCTATTATTGTTGTTTGCTAGGACACACCCAGAAATCCACAATGATTTGTCTTAAAATGTGACTGGTTTGCATGTCCAGTAGAGCCTGGGCAGGGTGGTGGTGGTTCTGGAATTCCAAGCTTGCTGTGGTCACTCAGTCTATTCCAGAAACAGTCCAAAGTTCTGAAGCTTCACGGCAAACTAAGTCTCAGTTAAGAGAACAGTGGAAAGGAAATTACAGCCACCAAGTGTAGCATGGAACTTAAATCTAGTCTGCCCCACTTCACAGCAAAGCATGACAAATGAGGCATCTCATCTTGCTTTCCTGGAAGTTTTGCTGGAAAGAGATGGTCTTGTAGCCTTTGATTGCATTCACCCAATTCAGCCAGTACTTCAGAGTTGCTACGACAGCCCAGTGGACACACAGTGTTATGAAGCCCATTTCTCCACTGAAGAACATCGCATCTGACTAGAGAGTCTCCCACCACAACTTCTTCCTAGAGTAAAATAGCAGCACCCGCTAAACTGGTGACTGTGTCTATTTTTGCTTTAGAAGTAGGGTCTGAAAATAACCTCTGGATTGATAACCACATTTGGGGGTTTTCATGAAAGCAATTTGATATATGAAAAAGTTTTAGTTCAGTTCAGTTCAGTTTTGTTTACAATTTGAAATCACAAATCCACAGACTCCATTCTGGATTGGCTAGGATGCCGTGAGCCTATTTCAGTAACTTAAATGAAGCCTGTATCTGATTAATGATAACAATAAATTAGAGTTCCCCATATAGTGGCCACTCTTTTCTGAGTAAATCAAACAGAAAACCCCCCTCTTTGTGATAACAACTTATTGACATCAGGCCACTGTGTGCGTGAGTGTGTGTGTATGTGTGTGTACCCACAGAACTAGTTCTTTGGAATTCTCCCATGGAAAAGCAAAGGAAGGAAGTGAGGGGAGGATGGGGCGATTGCATCCTGTGCTTGACAGGGGCGTGGCCATGGCTGCTTCAGCCTCAGGGACACTGGTACATGATTGTTTTTTCACTTCGGATGCCTGAACAGTGATAAGTCTTGATGAAAGGCAGGGGCAGCTTTCAGTTCATAGCTGGACAGAAGTCTCCTCAGCGGCCTGCCTGAGTCCCACTCAGTATTTCATTTCTAGAACTTCGGGGGAAGAGGAGCAGCAAGAGCTTCAGGAGTGGATCTGCAGCTCCCTCCCCACCACATTAGGACTCCAGACCCTCTTAGACTTCAGTTCTGGCCACTCCTATGAATGAAATTGCCAATGGGTAGGCTAGGTGCATTGTTTTAAGGAAAATGAAATGTTTCTTCCAGCTGCTTCCTAAATCTGATTTGAAATGATGGATTCTGCCCTGGTGAAAGTGGAGATGAACTCTTTGGGATTTTTTGAGGTAAGGTATTAGAAAGTTCTGTGAAATGAATTCCACTCTCTGATTTCCATGCCCAACTGCTTGGGATTTATAGTTCTCTCTGCCTTTCTCTTTGAAAAATTCTTAATACTGTCCTCTCTCAGCTTAGTTAGGAACAATTATTAACAAATTATCTGGTGCATTTATCACGTTTAGTCATTTGACATCTCGACAGATTAGTGCTGGGATTAAAGCTTTTGTGAAATTTTTAGAAACATCTATACAGTCCCCTCACTGTGAATTTCTAGAGTTTCACTGGTTTTAGATGAATTATTTTACTGTGATGTTAAGTACAGGTTCTACCTACAAGAATGCTTTGAAAATGGCATTAGACTGAGTCAAAATAGATTTCATGACAGGTCATCTGCCTCTGGAATAATAGTGTTTTTGATGGATTTAAAAACTGTTCTCTCTGGGAATGAGATGTTAAAACCGATTTACTTGTAATGTAATATTTTTGTGGAAAGGTATTCATTCATATGAATTCACATTCTAGGGAGTACTGATTTAACAATCTTACAAGAAAATTTTAACTCAAGAATAAAACCATGTTTTTAAAAAATATTTTCTAGCGGCATCTGTGGCAAACTGGCCCAGTTTTCTATAGACCTTCTGAATCTGCTTTAATTGTTTAGAAACTGGGATGAAGGCAGGGCAAAATTTCAATTCTATTTTAATTTTTTCAAATTAGTATTTTCAAATGAAAAAAATTTTTTTTGGCTATATACCGAAAATGGTTCTCAAAGGGGTTGGGGATGTTATTTTTTATTGGCAAATAGCATACCTAGCATTTAGTGCGTGAGAGCCAGGGATCCTTAAATATTTCTATAATGTACTGGACAGATACTTACGAGGAATTATCCACTAGAATGCCAGGAGCATCCTTATTGAATAACATGCTCAGTTTAATGAAAAGGAAATTGATGATGTAGTAATGATTCAGGTGAGCAATCTAATTTCTGGGAAGGTTATCAATCTTCTGATAAAGCCATTTTGGGGCAGGATCCAAGGGAGTAGCCCCTTCCTCAAAATTATTCTTTAGAATCAGTAGCAGTAACTGTTCCAGAAAGATTGCTCCCACGTGTTTCTAATTCATATTTTCAGAACTCGTTTGGGTTAACCCTGACAAGTATCTGGTTCACGTCAATAAGGGCAATAGCCTTCTTTAAATTATCTATTATGGTTTCCAGTCCTTATTATAAGTTCTTTTTACTGAGCTTCTTAAGATCAAAGTAGTAATTTACTCTGAACTAAAGGATGGTTTGGTACTAAACACTATATTTTATGATGGTGCATTTCCCAGGATCTTCAGTTATCAAATCCAGTGTAAAAAAGACATCCTGGAGAATCTAGAGGTTGCTTTTAAACTTCATTTAGTATTAGAAGGAATTATCTATGAGTGAGAGCTTAGTGTATTCATAAAAAATAATCAGAGGAAAGAAAATAAGGATATGTAGTCAAAACAGTGCAATTTCTGGTGACTTTTTATGCACACAGTGGGTGACAGAGATTCCTAAGTTGAAACTGTATGCAGTCTTGGATTTACTGTGTATAGAGATGAGGGTGCCTCTGCCTGTTTCCTTTCTTCCTATTTTTAAATACTTAATTGGCTGTCTTTTAGTTGTAGCCTGTTGGAACTAGTTCCCTGATCAGAGATCAAACATGGACCCCTTGCATTGAGAGTACAGTCTTAGCCGCTGGACCACCAGGGAAGTCCCTACTTTTTTTTTAAGTCAGGCTTGAAGCTCACTGAAAGAGCTTTCAGCTTTGAGTGACCCTCTATCCAAGAACTAGGCAGATCCTCTACGTGGGAGAATGTGCTGCATGGCATAGTACATGGCTTAATGTGCTATTAATATCACTGTACCTGTGGCCTGCACTTTTGTTGCCTGATTATTTGGCATCCTTTGCCTAAGAAAGAAAAATTTCCCAAAACATATAAATAAGTATGCTTTTTTGCTTTAACTGTATTTTTGAAAAATCAGAATAAAATAGTTTCTTTAAAGGAAATACATTTAAAAAGTTAAAACTAAATAAAGTTGGGAAATTGTGCTTTCTGAGTATTAAAGACTTAGCTCTTTTTAAGAAGGATGAAATAGATTTAAAAACCTAGACATGTGGCTCCTAGTATGTACCAGGTTCACATTCTGTACGCACATCCTCCCTACAGTGTTCTGAGCTAGGAGTGCTGCTATCATTTTATGGAAGAAAGAAATGGAATATTTGCAGTTTTAAGACTTGGCCAAGGTCATACAGTAAATGGGAAAAATGGACTTTAAACTTGGGTCTGCTATTTTATGAAGTTCTAGGATCTTAGCTTCAGCTAGCAGCCAAAGGCTGGTTAACATGGTTATCAAGCAGTATACTACTGTCATTGCACCTATAATAAATGGTATGTACCTAAAAACAAAAAACATACTCTGTTGGTGAATAGAGGGTCCTTGTGGACTAACTGCTAGTGATGTATTAAATATGCTGCATTAAGGGTTTTATTGAATTAATAAGTGATGGAGAATCAGAACTTCCTGTGTTGGCTGATTAAGGTTGAATGTGAATGTGGGGATAGTTGGATTTTCAGGAGTCATTTGAATAAAGAAGGGGAAAGGAGTTAATAGTGGACTTAGTGAGGGTGATGGTTGGGCTTGGAGAGAGTTTAGAGGCAGATGAGTCACCTCCCAGGGTCATTGGATTGAAGAGCCTGGAATGGGTTCAGAGCCTTGTGCACTAAGGGTGGATATTTATAGCTTGGCGGCTCTGTCTGCACAGGAACGATGGTGATGGGAGGAGGGTCATGTTTAGATTATGGCTCCAAGGCTTGTGCTGGGCCTGGGCTTAAAACGTCATGGTGTACCATCCTCTCTACCCCTGTACAATGTACTCTGTACACTGCAGCCAGAAGGGTTTTTTTTTTTTTTATTAGATGCAGATCATGTCACTTTCCTGCTTTAAATTCTCCAGTGACTTTCCATTATCCTCCAAGTAAAATCCAGACTCTTCACTGTGGTTTAGGTAGATGGTGTGGTATAGCATTGAGAAGCGTGGCTTCTGGAGCAAGACAGCCTGGATTCATGCTGCATATACTAGTTTTGGGATTTGTAGTGCATTTCTTAACTTCTTTGTGCCTTAGTTTCCTCATTGTTAAAAATCTCATAAAGATACCTCAAAGGATTGTTAGACGTTGCAATGAGTTAATAAAGGCAACACAGTAGAACAGTGCCCAGTGCAAGGTAAGCTCTCTAGTGTTCATGTCTGCAAGCTGGCCCTGCCTACCTCTCCCATCTCATCTTCTCCTACTCTCTGCCTCATCATTCACTCTGCATCGCTTTATTGTTCCTGGGAACATGGAGGACTTGTCCTGTTTCAGGGTGCTTGGATTTTCCTTTGTTAACATTTTCACTTTATTCATGGCCCTGTTCAAATGTTTCCCTCAACAGCCTATGGAAAATAGTATTCTTCCACCAACCTCACTCCTCTCCTGCTCCCTGGCTATATTTCTTTAAGTCATGTTACCACCACCTGACTTTATATTTAGTACACTACCTGGCATTCACATTATTTTGTGTTTGATTATTCATTGCTTTCCCCACTGGACCAAAGTCTTCACAAGGACAGGGACTTTGACTCTCCTCAGTTCAGTTCAGTTCAGTCCAGTCGCTCAGTCGTGTCCGACTCTCCACGACCCCATGAATCACAGCACGCCAGGCCTCCCTGTCCATCACCAACTCCCGGAGTTCACTCAAACTCATGTCCACAGAGTCAGTGATGCCATCCAGCCATCTCATTCTCGGTCGTCCCCTTCTCCTCCCGCCCCCAACCTTTCCCAGCATCAGAGTCTTTTCCAGTGAGTCAACTCGTCGCATGAGGTGGCCAAAGTATTGCAGTTTCAGCTTTAGCATCAGTCCTTCCAATCCTATTCCCCCTCAAATCCCTGTCACTTAGAATACGGCCCTCCAGAGAGGGTTTGCTCAGTAAATATCAGTTCAGTTCAGTCACTCAGTTGTGTCCAACTCTTTGCGACCCCATGAACTGCAGCACTCCAGGCCTCCCTGTCCATCACCAACTCCTGGAGTCCACTCAAACCCATGTCCATTGAGTCGGTGATGCCATACAACCATCTCCTCCTCTGTCGTCCCCTTCTCCTCTGGCCCGCAATCTTTCCCAGCATCAGGGTCTTTTTCAATGAGTTGGCTCTCCGCATCAGATGGCCAAAGTATTGGAGTTTCAGCTTCAACATCAGTCCCTGCAATGAACATCTAGGACTGATCTCCTTTAGGATGGACTAGTTGGATCTCCTTGCAGTTCAAGGGACTCTCAAGAGTCTTCTCCAATACCACGGTTCAAAAGCATCAATTCTTCGGCACTCAGCTTTCTTTCAGTAAATATGTGTTGAATTAATTTTGAATTTCATTTCCACCATCACTTCTGTAATTGTTTTCTTTCTGTTTTTAGGCCTTAAAGTCTCCCTTCTAACTTTTGTTAGCCTATGATCATCTTGCCTCAAATTATGGACCTTTAGAAAAATATCATTTACTTGCTCTTTCTCATGAAAGTTCTTTAATAATAAAAAAGTCTTGTTTTAACCTGTCAGCTTTGGTACTAGGAAGGGTATTGTGGTATTTCAGTGTTATTGTTATATAATATTCCTAAGGTGGATCTTGTGCCAAGGTGTTTACCAAGATACCATATGCTGACCATGCTTGACCCTTTAAAGGAGCTTAGGCTTACATTCTCATTATAAAAGTATAAACAACCATGCGAACTGTTGGGGAAAATTATGTACTGACAGCAGTGTATACTTCATTTTTAAGTCTCAAATTTTACAAAGAGTGCCTAATTCCTGCTTATATTTCTAACATTAAACTAAACTATTACAAATTGAATATTCTTTTTTCACAATGATATTTATTATAAATTTTTATAATAGCCAAATAAAATAGAGTATTTGATGTAAGTAAACTTTTAGTGATTTTTCCATTTGATGTATTATCAAGGAATTTGAGTTTTCTATAGGAAAACATTCAGCTGAGGAAAAAGATAAATCTTAATTTAGAAATGCTCTGAAAGTCTTCATCAGGAAAAAATCTTGTTTAATATGTTTCAGAGACCTTTGCGAGAAATTGATCATGTGTTCTGAGGAAAACTAACTCATCTTTTTGTGCATTGGTGTGACAGACTGTCTAAGATATAAACAAAGTTGAATGTCAACTAGGCGTATAAGTGTGATTGAATTAATACAAAATTATTGTCATAAAGATTGAGAGTTTAAGTAAATTGATCTTGTTAAGTTAGTGTAATAGAACTTAGCAAAATTTGTCCTTGTTTTTCTCTATTTTGAAAATGACAGAGATCTCTTTAAAAAAGGTTTTATGCATTCCTTGGTGAGAATTTTATTTCCTCCTTTGTATATTTTAACAGTATAATACTGATATACACTTAATACTATATCATCATAATTAAAAGAATATATGAAGACATCTCTTATTCAACTAACTATGAACTCCTACTATGTACCAGATATTGTTCCAGTTACATCAGTGAACAGCATAGACGAAAGTTCTTGACCTCTTGGGGTTTACCTCTTGGAGATAAAGACAATATACAAATATAAGTAGATTATATAGTGTGTTAGATAGTGATAGGGTTTTGGAAAGGAAATTGAGTAGGGTAAGATACTCCGGGAATGCTAGAGGCAGTCAGGGTAGATTTCATTGAGATGGTTATGTGCAAGCAAAAGAGAAAAACGATTTAAGGAGAGGACTGATCCATGTGGGTATATGGGGGGAAAGTTTCAGACAAATAGATCCTGAGGCAGAATCCTGAACAGAACTTTGAGGATAGTGTAGAGGAGGAAAAAAAAGCTTTATTCTCTTAGATTTGGCTACCAGGCCTGCAAATTAGACTGACAGAAGACAGATTAAGAGGAAAAAGGATACCCAAATTTTAATAACTGTTAGAATTTTTATTTTTACTTACACAAAGCCTTCTTGTATATGAAAACCAGAAAGGGTGATTAAACTTGGGCTTATATCCTACTTTAAAAAAGGGCAATAAATTGTGATGGACAGGGAGGCCTGGCGTGCTGTGATTCATGGGGTCGCGGAGAGTCGGACACGACTGAGCGACTGAACTGAACTGAACTGAACTGAACTAGACAAAGGGAGAGCTGGTAAATTGTGGGAAGGTAAATATATGGGGGGAACTACTGGAAGATAAGGGTTATTTTAGGAAGGTTTGTTATGCAGATTGAAGTTAGTTCCTTCTCCTTTGGTGAGTAGTGATTGAGTCATTTTACTCTTTCTAGTATGGAAGAGGGAGACTTTACAGATGAAAATTTGGGTCTTGCTTTTAGATTTAAAGAATAGAGCAGAAAACTAATTACTTTCAGCTCAAAGTGGCATATTTTTGTGTGGTGGATCCCCTTTACTATCAGGGAGTCTGTTGTGGCTGGAGTGGATTGAGTGGGTACAGGGGCAAAGTAGGGAAAGATGAACTCAGAGCTGTAATTTTTTGAGGGATGGAGACTGGGGCTGCCAGGTCCTGTAGGACACTGTTCACCTCTGTAAAGACTTTGAATTTTACTCTGAAAGAAATAGGGATCTATTTTTTTACATGTAAATATTATGCAGGCATGCATGTCCAACTCTGCTATCCCATGGACTGTAGCCCGCCAAGCTCCCCTGTCCATGGGATTCTCCAGGCAAGAATACTGGAGTGGGTTGCCATTTCCTTCTCCAGGGCATCTTCCCAACCCAGGGATCGAATCTGTGTCTCCTGTGTGCCCTGCATTGGCAGGCTAGTCTTTAACCACTGTGCCACCTGGGATGCCTGTTTTTAAAATGAATTCTTCTTTAAACCCTCTCTGACTGAGACTCTGGGGAGGTATTTACCGAAATGAGTCCAAGTATTTCTCTCACTGGTCTATTTGTGGTTCCCCCACTCCTTCCTTGTCAAAATGAGGGTTTAACTGACTAGTTTAGGATCAGGTATTTTATATAGGAAGTTGCTTAGCAGGGCCTCCAGCCTCTGCCCAGCATGTATGGAGGTCTGAATGTTGAGGAGACCTCAGGGGTATGGTTTAGGAGTTGGTTATAAATTATGTCACCCAGCATGGATCTACTGAAACATATAATTTGGATTGAGCTCTGCCACTCCTGGTGAGGCCTCCTGTAGAGACAACAATAACACACCTCTCTCATACTGTGGCTGTGTATGGCACTGAATCAGTATATGCACCCCACTCCACTCCCCCATCCCCATGCCAAATGCTCCCTTGTTCCCTTGCAGGCAGTGAGACACGGACTTCAGTGCAAACATCCCCAAGGGCAGACCTTTCCCTCTTGCAAGTGTATCTTCTCAGCCCCTGTTGCTTTCTCTGTCCTGTAATGTGCTACTGTCTTTTTCTCTCATCTCCAGCACATTATAATCAGCAAAACTTTCTGGTCTCCCTAAGAAAAATGCCATTCAAGTGGTTCCAAAGCCATAGTCACCAGTGGGGAAATTCTCATTTGATAACATGGTGTCATCATGGCAATCTCTAAATATGTCTGATATACACACTCTTTTCTATTTTTTCTCCACTCAGAGAGGGTGTTAGTGTACAGAATTGGGACTCTAGGGACATCAGGTTAAAAACAAATGTAGAGTGTGCCGATTCATGAGGCAGTTTGTTAGGGAATTTTCACAGCACTTAATAAGATTGTTGCTCTCTTTGGTACAATCAATGGTAAAGAGTCACCCCTTCCCTGCAGTTTAGTTCAAATCTCAGTCATTATCAGAGTTTTCCTCTCACATAACTTGCCTAGCACTTGCAGGTAAATTTGCAGAGTTTTAACAGTCACGCAGCCCCTGTGAAGGTGTATTTTTGCCCAGGTCTAGAATGATCATTTTGATTCACATTATATTAATACTTTAGGATTGCTTTCTAAATCCCAAATCCTAGACAAGGCATCTAATTTCTGAGTGTAGCTGGAATAAATTGAGGCTCCTTTATGATCTTATCTCAGGATATAGGGATATTCAATTTGTATCCCAAAGTAATTTTACATCAATTTAGATGTTTATGCCATTTTATGAGAAAATATAGGGAGTAATTGCTTTAGAGCAAAAGAAAATTTGTAAGCATCATTTTTCATCTCTGGCACAGTCTGTCACGTGGCGTCTTTCTCACAAAATTTCTCATCTTTTTTCCATTTCCCTAGGTTGCCTGATGGAAGTGTGAGGACTTTGACTACTTTTTTTGTTCCTGTTTTATCTCCAGTATTGAATGGAGGTTTTAGAAATATTAATATAGACATAGAAACATTTTCAAATCAAATTATATTTGGATATGTTTGATATGTCTGGTCATATCTCCTATATATATTTTTTATTATCTTCAAAACCTATTCATAGGACATTTTCTGGAATCCAAAAATCATACAGAAAAAATTAATCTTTAAAAGATTACTTTCACACTGATCTCTCTGTGAGAAATATTATGGGAAAGGAAGAGTTTGGTGCATGAAAGACTTTATGTTTATGTTATTTTAGGTCTCAGTGGCATTTTAAAAGAATTTATTTTTTAAAATTAATCTTTACAATCATATAGTAAGTTAATATAATTAACCTTCCTTTCTAAGAAAGAAAAGGAGAAATGGATTGAAATACCTTAATGACTCGCTTAAATGTGTAGATCTCGATAACCCTGTATCAGTTCAGTTCAGTTCAGTCGCTCAGTCGTGTCCAACTCTTTGAATCACAGCACGCCAGGCCTCCCTGTCCATCACCAGCTCCCGGAGTTCACTCAAACTCATGTCCATCGAGTCGGTGATGCCATCCAGCCATCTCATTCTCTGTCGTCCCCTTCTCCTCCTGCCCCCAATCCTTCCCAGCATCAGAGTCTTTTCCAGTGAGTCAACTCATCGCATGAGGTGGCCAAAGTATTGGAGTTTCAGCTTTAGCATCAGTCCTTTCAATGAACACCCAGGATTGATCTCTTTTAGAATGGACTGGTATACGAGATGGCAAAAGAGACACAGATGTATAGAACAGTCTTTTGGACTCTGTGGGAGAGGGCGAGGGTGGGATGATTTGGGAGAGTGGCCTTGAAACATGTATATTATCATACGTGAAATGAATTTCCAGTCCAGGTTCGATGCATGATACAGGATGCTCGGGGCTGGTGCACAGGGATGACCCAGAGGGATGGGATGGGGAGGGAGGTGAGAGGGGAGTTCAGGATGGGGAACACATGTCCACCTGGGGCGGATTCATGTCGATGTATGGCAAAACCAATACAATATTGTAAAGTAATTAGCCTCCAATTAAAATAAATAAATTATAAAAATAAAAAGTGAAAAACAAAACAAACAAAAAAAAGTGTAGATCTCCGAAAGTATAGCTCCAGATTCATCTCCCAAAGACGTTTCAAACTTGATAGACCAGCACCATATTCATTATACACAGTCTCAGGGAATGCTGATCATTCCTGTTTGGTTCTCCTTTAATACTTTCTAAAGCGTGCACACCTCTATCCAGCAGTTTCAGTATTGCGTTGTACCTTACATGCCAGTCTTTTCCTACTACACTGCATCTCCTTTTGGCAGGAGATGGGGTGTTGACTTTCACAGTAGTTGGTCAATAAAAGCCATTCAAGTGAAGGAAGGAAAGAAATGCGATGTACGTGGCAGATGTGACTGCTCAGTTTCCCTGGAGATTACCATGGAACAGTTTTTTCCACGTGAGGTATTTTTGTAGTATTGCATCAGAATCAACTGAATGAGGTGTTCGCTAAAATTCAGATTCCTGCATCCTGAACAAACCTACTAACTAGAAATCTGTGTTTTGAAGAATCCCAGGGTATTCATTGTGAGCAATAGAGTTAGGCAGTCATTGCCGTGGAGGATCAGTTAGTTAAAGGGGAAGGTGCAGGCGTGCTCAGTCATGTCCAACTCTTTGCAACCCCATGGACTATAGCCTGCCAGACTTCTCTGTCCATGGCATTTTCCCGGCAAGAATACTGGAGTGGGATATCATTTCCTCCTCTGGGGATCTTCCCAACCCAGGGATTGAACCCACGTCTCCCGTGGCTCCTGCATCGGCAGGTGCATTCTTTACCACTGAGACACTTGGGAAGCAAATGTGTAGAAGAGTTTTTTAATCAGTTTATATAGAGATTTTGTTTAAGACAAGGTAAAATCATGTGGTTTTCATTAAGCGAAAGAGACTGTTTCTCATATAATTAACCAAATCTGAGAAAGTACTCTGAGCTACTGTACTCTAATAAAAAAGAGAGTTAGTTTTGTGTGGTGTAATCTTATACGCCGGCTTCTTTATTCCTGGGTCCAAATACTTTGTTTTTCCTTTGGAGAAGCAGACTTAACATAAGTAGTTATAGTATTAAAAACAAAATTAACTGGAGTAGCCCTAAAGAGTACAGCTGATCTTTGAACAACATGGGTTTGAATTACCCAGGTCTACTAATACTCGATTTTTTTCAGTATAAATACTGTAGTTCCACACAATCCATGGTTAGTTGAATCCGTAGATGTCAAACTACCTGTGGATAAGGAGGAACCCATTGAATATGCAGAGGGCTGACTATAGTTTGATTTTTGACTGCAGAGTGGGGCAGTTTGCCAAACCCCTGCTTTTGTTGAAGTTGTAGTTAAGTCATTCAGGCGTGTCTGACTCTTTCTGACCCCATGAACTGCAGCACGCCAGGCCTCCCTGTTCATCACCAACTCCCGGAGTTCACCCAAACCCATGTCCATTGAGTTGATGATGCCATCCAACCATCTCTCTGTTGTCCCCTTCTCCTCCTGCCCTCAATCTTTCGCAGCATCAGGGTCTTTTCCAATGAGTCAGCTCTTCGCATCAGGTGGCCAAAGTATTGGAGTTTCAGCTTCAGCATCAGTCCTTCTAATGAATATTCAGGGCCGATTTCCTTTAGGATGGACTGGTTGGATCTCCTTGCAGTCCAAGGGACTCTCAAGGGCTCAAGGGTCTTCTCCAGCACCACAGTTCAAAAGCATCAATTCTTCAGCAATCAGCTTTCTTTATACTCCAACTCTCACATCATACATGACCACTGGAAAAACCATAGCCTTGACTAGACAGACGTTTGTTGACAAAGTAATGTCTGCTTTTCAATATGCTATCTAGGTTGGTCATAACTTTCCCTCCAAGGAGTAAGCATCTTTTAATTTCATGGCTGCAATCAGCATCTGCAGTGATTTTGGAGCCCAGAAAAATAAAACAGTGTTTCCACTGTTTCCCCATCTATTTCCCATGGAGTGATGGACCGGATGCCATGATCTTACTTTTCTGAATGTTGAGCTTCAAGCCAACTTTTTCACTCTCCTCTTTCACTTTCATCAAGAGGCTCTTTAGTTCTTCTTCACTTTCTGCCATAAGGGTGGTATCATCTGCATATCTGAGGTTATTGATATTTCTCCCAGCAATCTTGATTCCAGCCTGTGTTTCCTCCAGCCCAGCGTTTCTCATGATGTACTCTGCATGTAAGTTAAATTAGCAGGGTGACAATATACAGCCTTGATGTACTCCTTTTCCTGTTTGGAACCAGTCTGTTGTTCCATGTCCAGTTCTAACTGTTGCTTCTTGATCCGCATACAGGTTTCTCAAGAGGCAGGTCAGGTGGTCTGGTATCCCAATCTCTTTCAGAATTTCCCACAGCTTATTGTGATCCACACAGTCAAAGGCTTTGGCATAGTCAATAAAGCAGAAATAGATGTTTTTCTGGAACTCTCTTGCTTTTTCGATGATCCACCGGATGTTGGCAATTTGATTTCTGTTTCCTCTGCCTTTTCTAAAACCAGTTCAACATCTGGAAGTTCATGGTTCATGTATTGCTGAAGCCTGGCTTGGAGAATTTTGAGCATGACTTTACTAGCGTGTGAGATGAGTGCAATTGTGCAGTAGTTTGAGCATTCTTTGGCATTGCCTTTCTTTGGGATTGGAATGAAGACTGACCTTTTCCAGTCTTGTGGCCACTGCTGAGTTTTCCAAATTTGCTGGCATATTGAGTGCAGCACTTTCACAGCATCATCTTTTAGGATTCGAAATAGCTCAACTGGAATTCGATCACCTCCACTAGCTTTGTTCGTAGTGATGCTTTCTAAGGCCCACTTGACTTCACATTCCAGGATGTCTGGCTCTAGGTCACTCAATGACAAGAGTGCTGCTATCTGTCAGGGATGATGAATTATCAGAACTATAATCTCATCAGAGAAAAATTTCCATGTAGAATAGCCAGAATATTAACCAACTTGGGTAACTTCTATGTGAAAGACACTATGCATGGTGGGGAATAAGACCTTCCCCATGAAGGTTTACAGGATTGTTTCTCACTGTGACATTTTGGGCTTAAAAAAAAGAGCAGACCCATCAAGCATCTGAACTGGGCCTTTTCATCCTAATTCTGATTCATTTCTCATCATATATGGGACATTTGAGTTCCTTATGAGTCTGAATGATCACGATACATTTTCAACATTTTGCTTCCAGAGACTCGCCTTTATTTCTTTAAATATCATAAATTTAACCAAATGGAGTTGTCCACATTGCCTATAAACCAATGATAGGAGCTAAAGTCAGAGATATATGGTTTATGCTAACCCCATGAGCTGGTAGGTGATTTGAACACCTTACTCTAGGTCTCTTTCTTGGTAAAGGGTCTGAGGAGGAAGCACCCGTAACTCGTTCTCCCTTATTTCTGACTTCTGAGACGAAGGGAGGATATTCATGCAGTGCAGTATTTCTACCTCGAAGTGAATGTAATAGGCAAAGAAAAAGTTACTAGTGGCTCTTCCTGGAACAGAAGATGCTGGCATTGGTTCTCTGACACGATTCTCCTACAGGGAACATACAAAGGGTTGTGTCAAGCCCCAGGAATCACTTCTGTGTAGGGATAAGTCCTCTTCCGATAATTCTCGTCTCATTACCCCCACCCTCCCCTCTGTTTCTGCTCTTCAGTGCTGCATCTCCCTAGGGTTGATACGCCAGAAGTATGTACTTGGTTTGGCTTAACTGATGGCTTGGGCAGAAAAAGTTTAGTAATAGTAGAAGTGGCAACCCTCTTACGGTGAGGTCACACTTTAAGAAGTGTAATTTTGTGAAAGTTGCATTTTATCGTTGTGATCCTAAAATGAGATTTGTTATTGCCTGTCTTTCCTGAGGCCTCAAGAGGAAACTGACACAACAGTATTTTCAGAAAATTTCTCATGTGCATAGCTGTCTGGCATTTTGAACAGTTGGACAGACACCTTCTACTCCCTGTGTCTGTGTTCTGTTCCCCTCAGGGTCCAGCTTCCTGAAGCCTTCCATGCGACCAACAGCTGGTACAATGCATCTGTTTGTGAAAACATGAGAGTCTCTGTTCCTATGCAGGCAACTTTGCCCATTAAAGTATGTTTTAGAAAAGAAGACGCTACCTTTGTTGTCTCAACTGGAGAAGTGATCCAGTCTCAGTGATTCTGGTTCAAGGCGGGCCTCGTGGGTATAAATCACTGAATGACTTTTAGGATGGTAGTTGTGTCTGTTAGGAATTGTGTTTGGCCACAAGTAACAGAAACCCAACCACAGGGGCTTAACTAACTAGGAATTTATTTTTACCTCAGTAGCAAGAAGTCTGAGGGCCATTCAGGGTTCAAAGGATCATCATGGATGTTTCTAGCTTCTTTCTCTGTCATCCTTAGCTTGTGGCTCTCATCTAAGAAGAGAGGAGGTGGGAGGGAGAGCCAAAAGATGATTGAGTGTCCTCTTATCAATCTTAAAAATAATAGCTCCCCCAGAAGTCCCACCTAGTAGAATTCAACCCACATGCACTGGCCGCATGCCACCCTTAGCTGCATTTAAGGGTAACTATTTTAACTGGATACATTGTTACCTTGGATAGAATTGGGGTTCAGTTGACAAGGAAGAGGCTCAAGGGAGAGGCAGTGAGCAGCATGTGCCTCCAATAGCCACATGCCATCTTTCAAATCCAGTTTTAAGTGATACTTGAGTGCCTTCTAAATATCAGTGTGGTTGTATTTCTATGATGGAATGGAGTGGATTGCCTTGTGTTGTTTTTCTGAGAGGAGGTGACACTGCTTCTTGGCCTTTCACCATAAAGAATCTTTGACTTATGCTATGTTGATTACAGACAGCAGAAAGGACCACTCCTCCCAGACCTCTTTGACTTCTCAATGTCATAAAACCAGTGGGCCCCGAGGGAAACCACAGACAGAAATCCCTCAGAGCTGGATTATCCGACCCTTCGCATGGACCACTTTCTGTTTCTTTTATGTTCTTACGAATTGAGGTTTTTATTCTCAGGACTATTCCCTTGGACTTTGAACCTGTTTTCTACCTTTCCTGTTTTAGCAGCTCACTGACTTCACCCTGTCTGCTTAATTCCAGCTCTCAGTTAAAGTGTATGCCTAATCTTCCCTCCTAGGAAAGAGGTTTGGGGATGAAAATGAGGTGCATCTGACTTAAAGAGCCAGTGTCTCTGCACACACACTTGTGTACCTGTAAAACTCTGAATGGTCCCTTTGTCACATCCTTAGTTTCATTTCCTATTCCAGGACCTTAGGACCGAGCTTCAAACTAGTGCGATGTGAGCAGGTTAAAGAACATGAATCCCTTCTGCCTTCGTGGTGGGGCAGAGCCTGGGGCAGCCAGAGCACCCCTATTGTCAACTTACGTGTTCAGTGTCTCTTTCATGTACCCCAGTGTGTCCTACAAATATGACCATTTTCTTAGTGCCATGAAGTCAGAGAGCTTAGAGAGAATGCTGCTTTCAGGCCTGTTCTTTGGATCTGTCCTTTCTATCCTTCTTCCTCTTTCCTTCTCTTCTGTTGTGTCAAGGTAACCCACTGGTGACCATTATGAACAATTATCTCAGCCAACGTGCTGACTTGCTTAGCATTTCCTGAACACTCTCCATGGCAAACCTGTGCTGTGTCTTGACTCAGTTTCCTAGCTTAATATCCCCTCGTTAACCCCATCTTGATCCTCTTATATTCTATCAGCTTAGCTCTTCATCTTTTTTTTTTCTTATTAAAGGATTTTATAGACAGGAGCTCACCCACTCTCTTTTTATGTGTCCCCTCATTGCTGGTTGATGAACATTCATACTCTTTGTTCTTTGCAGTTTTGTCTTTTGGCAGTTTAGTGACCAACCTGGCTAAGTCCAGACATGCCATTTACTTTCCACCTGCCCACTCTTCTCCCTAGTTCTCCCTTGTAAATGCAAGTAAATAAGTAAGTCAGTCGCAATCAGTTTAGTTCAGTCACTTGGTCGTGTCCGACTCTTTGTGACTCCATGGACTGCAGCATGCCAGGCTTCCCTGCCATCACCAACTCGTGGAGCTTACTCAAATTCATGTCCATCGAGTCGGTGATGCCATCGAAACATCTCATCCTTTGTTGTCTGCTTTTCTTCCTGCTTTCAATCTTTCCCAGCATCAGGGACTTTTCCAGTGAGTCAGTTCTTCGCATCAGGTGGCTAAAAGTATTGGAGTTTCAGCTTCAGCATCAGTCCTTCCAATGAATATTCACTACTGATTTCCTTTAGGATTGACTGATTGGATCTCCTTGCAGTCCAAGGGACTCTCAAGAGTCTTCTCCAACACCGCAGGTCAAAAGCATCAATTCTTTGGTGCTCAGCTTTCTTTATAGTCCAACTCTCACATCATACATGACTACTGGAAAGACAATAGCTTTTACTATGGACCTTTGTTGGCAAAGTAATGTCTCTGCTTTTTAATATGCTATCTAGGTTGGTCATAGCTTTTCTTCCAAGGAGTAAGCGTCTTTTAATTTCATGGCTGCAGTCACCATCTGCAGTGGTTTTGGAACCTAAGAAAATAAAGTCTGTCACTGTTTCCATTGTTTCCCCATCTATTTGCCATGAAATGATGGGACTGGATGCCCTGATCTTAGTTTTCTGAATGTTGAGTTTTAAGCCAGCTTTGTCATTCTCCTCTTTCACTTTCATCAAGAGGCTCTTTAGTTCTTCTTCACTTTCTGCCATAAGGGTGGTATCATCTGCATATCTGATGTTACTGATACTTCTCCCGGCAATCTTGATTCCAGCTTGTGCTTCATCCAGCCCGGCATTTCTCATGATGTACTCTGCATAGAAGTTAAATAAGCAGGGTGACAGTATACAGCCTTAACATACTCCTTTCCTGATTTGGAACCAGTCGATTGTCCAGTTATAAGTGTTGCTTCTTGACCTGCATACAGATTTCTCTGGAGGCAGATCAGGTGGTCTGGTATTCCCATCTCTTTCAGAATTTTCCACAGTTTGTTGTGATCCACACAATCAAAGGCATAGTCAATAAAACAGAGGTAGATATTTTTCTGGAACTCTCTTCCTTTTTTGATGATCCATCGGATGTTGGCAATTTGATCTCTGGTTGCTCTGCTTTTTCTAAATCCAGCTTGAATATCTGGAAGTTCAAGGTTCACGTACTTTTGACACCTGATTTGGAGGATTTTGAGCATTCCTTTGCTAGCATGTGAGATGAGTGCAATTGTGCGGTAGTTTGAACATTCTTTGGCCTTGCATTTCTTTGGGATTGGAATGAAAACTGACCTTTTCCAGTCCTGTGGCCACTGCTGAGTTTTCCAAATTTGCTGGCATATTGAGTGCAGCACCTTCACAGCATCATCTTTCAGGATCTGAAATAGCTCAACTGGAATTCCATCACCTCCACTAGCCGTGTTCGTAGTGATGCTTCCTAAGGCCCACTTGACTTCACATTCCAAGATGTCTGGCCCTAGGTGAGTGATCACACCATTGTAATTATCTGGGTCTTGAAGATCTTTTTTGTATAGTTCTGTGTATTCTTGCCACCTCTTCTTAATATGTTCTGCTTCTGTTAGGTCCATTTCTGTCCTTTATCGAGCCCATCTTTGCATGAAATATTCCCTTGGTATCTCTAATTTTCTTGAAGAGATCTCTAGTCTTTCCCATTCTGTTGTTTTCCTCTATTTCTTTGCATTGATCACTGAGGAAGGCTTTCTTATCTCTCCTTGCTATTTTTTGGAACTCTGCATTCACATGGGTATATCTTTCCTTTTCTCCTTTGCCTTTAGCTTCTTTTCTTTTCTCAGCTCTTTGCAAGGCCTCCTCAAACAACCGTTTTGCCTTTTTGCATTTCTTTTTCTTGGGGATGGTCTTGATCACTGTCTTCTGTACAATGTCATGAACCTCTGTCCATAGTTCTTTGGGCACTCTATCAGATCTAATCCCTTGAATCTGTTTGTCACTTCCACTGTCAAATTGTAAGGGATTTGATTTAGGTCATACCTGAATGGTCTGGTGGTTTTCCCTTTTTCTTCAATTTAAGTTTGAATTTGGCAATAAAGAGTTCATGATCTGAGCCACTCAGCTCCTGGTCTTGTTTTCGCTGACTGTATAGAGCTTCTATACCTTTGCCTTAAACGAATATAATCAATATGATTTTGTTATTGATCATCTGGTAATGTCCATGTGTAGAGTCTTCTCTTGTGTTGTTGGAAGAGGGTGTTTCTTAAGACCAGTGCGTTCTTTTAGCAAAACTGTTAACTTTCGTCCTGCTTCATTCTGTACTCCAAGGTCAGACTTGCCTGTTACTCCAGGTATCTCTTGATTCCCTGCTTTTGCATTCCAGTCCCCTATAATGCACTGCTGACCCTTAGCTCCACAGGAGACACTCAAACACTCAAAGACAGATCTGGCTCAGTCTCTGTGGAGTCTCCTGGTGTGCACAAGATTTTAATTTGAGTTCTTCGAGCATTTCTGTCAGGTATGGGGTTTGATTCTAAACATAATTTCACCCCTCCTACCATTTTGCTTGGGCTTCTTCTTTGCCCTTGGAAGTAGCGTGTATTTTTTTGGTGGGATCCAGCATTCTCCTGTTGACTGTTGTTCACCAGTAAGTTGTAATTTTGGAGTTCTCATAGGAGAAGAGGAGCTCATGTCCTTCTACTCTGCCATCTTAAATAACCAATCGTCATTAACAATAGTGTTCATTAATATTTCCCTCTTTATTTTTTTCCATTTATTATACAACTCATACTACATCTTTGAGCTAAGGAAAGGCAAAGAAGTTATAATTATAAGCTTAAAAAGTGTTTATTTGGTTTTTCCAGATGAGAATTCTCCAGCCAACTTCTGGGATTCTAAAAACAGGGGTGTGACTGGAACACAAAAAGGGCAAATTGTATGGAGAATTGAGCCTGGGCCCTATTTCATGGAGCGTAAGTACCTAAGTGTTAACATAAGTTTTTTTTTTTTAATTTTTATTTATTTATTTATTTTTTAAAAATTTTTATTGGAGGCTAATTATTTTACAATATTATATTGCTTGGTTTTGTCATACATTGACATGAATCCGCCCTGGGTGTACATGAGTTCTCCCTCCCGAACCCCCCTCCTACCTCCTTCCTCCTCTTATCCTCCTTCTGGGTCATCCCCGCATACCAGCCCCGAGCATCCTATAACATGCATTGACCCTGAACTGGCCATTTGTTCCACATATGATAATATACATGTTTCAATGCCATTCTCTCAAACTATCCCACCCTCACCCTCTCCCACAGAGTCCCAAAGACTGTTCTATACATCTGTGTCTCTTTTGCTGTCTCGTATACAGGGTTATCATCTGCATCTTTCTAAATTCCATATATATGCATTAGTATATTGTATCGGTGTTTTTCTTTCTGGCTTACTTCACTCTGTATAATAGGCTCTAGTTTCATCCACCTCATTAGAACTGGTTCAAATGCATTCTTTTTAATGGCTGAGTAATACTCCATTGTGTATATGTACTAAAGCTTTCTTATCCATTCGTCTGCAGATGGACATCTAGGTTGCTTCCATGTCCTGGCTATTATAAACAGTGCTGCGATGAACATTGGAGTACATGTGTCTCTTTCAATTCTGGTTTCCTCTGTGTGTATGCCCAGGAGTGCGATTGCTGGATCATATGGCAGTTCTATTTCCAGTTTTTTGAGGAATCTCCACACTGTTCTCCATAGTGGCTGTACTAGTTGCATTCCCACCAACATGTAAGAGGGTTCCCTTCTCTTCACACCCTCTCCAGCATTTATTGCATGTAGACTTTTGGATAGCAGCCATTCTGACTGGTGTGAAATGGTATCTCATTGTGGTTTTGATTTGCATTTCTCTGATTATGAGGGATGTTGAGCATTTTTTCATGTGTTTGTTAGCCATCTGTATGTCTTCTTTGGAGAAATGTCTGTTTAGTTCTTTGGCCCATTTTTTGATTGGGTCACTTATTTTTCTGGAATTGAGCTGTAGGAGCTGCTTGTATATTTTGGAGATTAATCCTTTATCAGTTGCTTCATTTGCTATTATTGTCTCCCATTCTGAAGGCTGTCTTTTCACCTTTCTTATAGTTTCCTTTGCTGTGCAGAAGCTTTTGATTTTGATTAGGTCCCATTTGTTTATTTTTGCTTTTATTTCCAGTATTCTGGGAGGTGGGTCTTGGAGGATCCTGCTGTGATTTATGTCAGAGAGTGTTTTGCCTACATTCTCCTCTAGGAGTTTTCTAGTTTCTGGTCTTACATGTAGCTCTCTAATCCATTTTGAGTTTATTTTGGTGTATGGTGTTAGGAAGTGTTCTAGTTTCATTCTTTTACAAGTGGCTGACCAGTTTTCCCAGCACCACTTGTTAAAGAGACTGTCTTTTCTCCATTTTATATTCTTGTCTCCTTTGTCAAAGATAAGGTGTCCATAGGTGCGTGGATTTATCTCTGGGCTTTCTATTTTGTTCCATTGATCTATATTTCTGTCTTTATGCCAGTACCATACTGTCTTGATGACTGTGGCTTTGTAGTAGAGCCTGAAGTCCGGCAGGTTGATTTCCCCAGTTCCATTTTTCTTCCTCAAGATTGCTTTGGCTATTCGAGGTTTTTTGTATTTCCATACAAATTGTGAGATTATTTGTTCTAGTTCTGTGAAAAATATCGTTGGTAGCTTGTTAGGGATTGCATTGAATGTATAAGTTACTTTGGGTAGTATACTCATTTTTACAATATTTACTCTTCCAATCCACGAACACGGTATATTTCTCCATCTATTAGTGTCCTCTTTGATTACTTTCACTAGTGTTTTATAGTTTTCTATGTACAAGTCTTTTGTTTCCTTAGGTAGATATATTCCTAAGTATTTAATTCTTTTCGTTGCAACAGTGAATGGAATAGTTTCCTTAATTTCTCTTTCTATTGTCTCATTATTAGTGTATAGGAATGCAAATGATTTCTGTGTGTTGATTTGATATCCTGCAACTTTACTGTATTCATTGATTAGCTCTAGTAGTTTTCTGGTAGAGTCTTTAGGGTTTTCTGTGTAGAGGATCATGTCATCAGCGGACAGTGAAAGTTTTACTTCTTCTTTTCCAATTTGTATTCTTTTTATGTCTTTTTCTGCTCTGATTGCTGTAGCCAAAACTTCCAGAACTATGTTGAATAGTAGTGGTGAGAGTGGGCACCCTTGTCTTGTTCCTGACTTTAGGGGAAATGCTTTCAGTTTTTCACCATTGAGGATAATGTTTGCTGTGGGTTTGTCATATATAGCTTTTATTATGTTGAGATATGTCCCTTCTATTCTCACTTTCTGGAGGGTTTTTATCATAAATGGATGTTGAATTTTGTCAAAGGCTTTCTCTGCATCTATTGAGATAATCATATGATTTTTATTTTTCAGTTTGTTAATGTGGTGTATTATGTTGATTGATTTGCGAATATTGAAGAATCCTTGCATTCCTGGGATAAAGCCCACTTGGTCATGATGTATGATCTTCTTAATGTGTTGTTGGTTCTGATTGCTAGAATTTTGTTAAGGATTTTTGCATCTATGTTCATCAGTTGTTAACATAAGTTTGTATTTGAACATTTCAGAAATATGCAGAAATCTATGAAGTCTTTATGAATTTTATTGTAAAGGTTTTTGATTCTTATTTATAAATGTATGCCATGTCACCCCAAACTGTAAAATATATTCTTTTGGGAAATATTCATTAGAGAATGTTTCTATGGTTTGAAAAAAGTGTATGTATGTCTCTAGGTGTGTGTGTATAACATATATCTGATAAATGTATGTTATATAAATTCTGTGATTATTTTAATATGCTACACATTTTATATACCCTTGTTATTCATTTATAATTAGTACTATATTAATTTCAAAGGGCAGAAAGAATAATTCAAGATTTCAGTTAATTTAAGAGTTTTATTTTCCTCTAGGATTCTTCACTATTATTTTTCCCAGCAGAAGAATAAGTTTTGCTTTTGGGTCTTGGTCTTTCTAAGTGTTCAGTTCAGTTCAGTTTAGTTCAGTCGCTCAGTCGTGTCCCATTCTTCGCGACCCCATGAATCACAGCACAGCAGGCCTCCATGTCCATCACCAACTCCTGGAGTTCACTCAAACTCATGTCCATCGAGTCGGTGATGCCATCCAGCCATCTCATTCTCTGTCGTCCTCGTCTCCTCCTGCCCCCAGTCCCTCCCAGCATCAGAGTCTTTTCCAGTGAGTCAACAATCTTGGGCACATTACCATAGAGGTCATTTACTAGGCATCAGTGATTGGCTGCAAATAACCATTACCCAGTTGATTTGATGTTATATTTATTTATAAGCACACATCCTGTATGCAGTACTTCTATATAGTTTATATATATATACATATATACACACATATACATAGATACATGTATACATATAAATGATTTACAGGTCTGTCCAGGTTAACTTCTACATTTCCAGAATTTATTTTTCTGCAATAGAGAAAAAAGTGAGCTCTTTAAAATGTTTCTGAGCTGTTTAACTCCATAGTAAGAATTAAGTTTTCTATATGGAGTTTAATATAAGAAAGAGAGAGAATATACTGGTACCAGAGATACTGGTACTTAAGAATGGTAGCCCAGTTCAGTTCAGTCGCTCAGTCGTGTCCGACTCTTTGTGACCCCATGGACTGTAGCTTGCCAGGCTTCCTTGTCCATCACCAACTCCCATAGCTTACTCAAACTCATGTCCATTTAGTCAGTGATGCCATCCAACCATCCCATCCTCTGTTGTCTCCTTCTCCTCCTGCCTTCAATCTTTCCAGCTTCAGGGTCTTTTGCAATGAGTCAGTTCTTCGCATCAGGTGGCCAAAGAGTAGGAGTTTCATTTTCAGCATCAGTCCTTCCAATGAATATTCAGGACTGATTTCCTTTAGGATAGACTAGTTGGATCTCAGTTTGATTAAAAATGGAAATCTGCTGTAAGCATATCTTTTTTGAAGCATGTAAAACTTCTATAATATAAAAAGTCATTTAAGATATTAACAGCTATTTTTGAATTGCCATTAAAGACATCAGATAATTTGTTTGACCATTTTACTGGTAGGTCAGCATTTCCTAGCTTTCTCTAACGAGTGTCTTTTTTGTCAGAGTTCAATTTCTGGTTTGACTTTAAACCTTACACATAATGTGGTTGTTAAGAGAAAATGTTCATCATGTAACAGTAAGTGAGGGGAGCGGGAAGCAGATATATAAAGCATTAGTTCAGTTGCTCAGTCATGTCCCACTCTTTGCAACTCCATAGACTGCAGCACACTAGGTTTCCCTGTCCATCACTAACTCCCGGAGCCTACTCAAACTCATGGCCATTGTATCGGTGATGCCATCCAACCCATCTCATCCTCTCCTAGCTAATACAACATGTACGAAAAAGTCTCGGAGATTTAACAAAATGTGAACAATGGTTGTATCTGGGAGGTGAGATTATGGGCAATTTGTTTTTATTGCCTATTTCTCATCTTTACTTTCTGACACTGGTCCAGCTGCTCCCTCTAAGTAATGAGAAGCATAAGTGATAAAAGAATCTGGTAAAAAATGGAATGGGAAGTAGCTGGGTTTATTTTCAAAGAGATTCCTCCTTTGAAAAGATCCCTGGGTTTAAGAGGCTGATCTAGCTGAGAAATATTGCCAATTGAGGTTTTCAGGGAAAACCTTCCTGTTTGCTCTAAAATGCTGAAGACTTCTAGGAATGATTGCCTTTTGATGGAGTATGCAGATTCACATTATGGGGCTCATGCAAACACCTGGGAAGAGGTCGGTACCAGATGCTGCTGTAATTTGGAACATTATGAATTGAAAAAAACCCACTTGCCATGATTGATTTTCTTTCTCCATGAAGTGTGAATTAGAGATTTGTAATGTGCTATGGGCTTCCCTGGTGGCTCAGAGGTTAAAGCGTCTGCCTCCAATGCGGGAGACCCGGGTTTGATCCCTGGGTCGGGAAGATCCCCTGGAGAAGGAAACGGTAACCCACTCCAGTATTCTTGCCTGGGGAATCCCATGGACGGAGAAGCCTGGTAGACTACAGTCCACGGGGTCACAAAGAGTCAGACACGACTGAGCGACAGAACGGAACAGAACGGAACGGAATGTCCTGGCTGATTAGGATATAGTGAGCATCTCTGTCTTGACAAATGTCTTCCTTTACATCTCACTGTTAATGTTTAGCAGAAGTGGGCTTGACATTGAAGTTAGGAATTGGGAATGCTTTTGGTTTTCTCCTCTACTTTAGCATTTCCACCTAAATTCTTCACACAGTGAGGTTATTGTGCAGAATGATTGTGAAACTTGAAATATTCATTGATACCTTTTTAAGGATTGAGTTAAGCTGTACAAGTTAAAGTGAAAGTGAATAGAAAGTATAGAAAGTTTTGGCTTTAGAATAAGCTTATCTTCATTCATCAGAATGGGTTCTCCCCTAGGACACGTTTCTTTCCCTTTGAAATCCATTCAGTGTATAAACCTCAGGTGGTATTTATATCAGTGCTTAGAAGTGTTCAGTTCAGCTCAGTCGTGTCCGACTCTGCGACCCCATGAATCACAGCACGCCAGGCCTCCCTGTCCATCACCAACTCCTGGAGTTGTAGTCCGTGTCTTTTAGACATCAATTTATTATTTTTTATTCCATGTCTGGCTTAAGCAGATCTAAGGGGACTTCCCAGCATAATGAAGTTTTGCTTGAATCTCTGGAGATAATGGTGTGAAACCATAAAAAAAAAAAATTGGGATTGGGGAATGGGTTAACCACATCTATGTTTTCAACCTCTGATCTTTAAAACTTATGACGTTAAAAACTTTTGCTTTCATCTTCAGAAGGAACATTTATCTTTAGCTAATGAGAAGGAAATGGCAACCCACTCCAGTGTTCTTGCCTGGAGAATCCCAGGGACGGGGGAGCCTGGTGGGCTGCCGTCTATGGGGTCACACAGAGTCGGACACGACTGAAGTGACTTAGCAGCAGCAGCAGCAGCAGCAGCAGCAGCAATCAGAAGTCCAAGTAAAGTAAAATTCTCTGAAAATTGACTCAAGTTTGTGGGCAAACCTGGATTTGAGCACTATTTACACTGTTTCTGAAAGTAAAGATGGCTTTTGTTTATCTGGATAAACATCCAGAGGAGGCAGGTGACCCAGACTTATATTATTACAGGGCCCACTGGGATGAATTTGAAGGACAAAGACAGGTTTAATTTTAGGTAAATGACCTTCCTAGACATTGGAGAGGAGGATCAGCTTCATGTACACTCACTTGTCGCAAGACTGTCAAAATTCCTCAAATGAGGTTGTGCTCATGGAAAATGAATGGATCACCTGTGCAATGTATATTCTTGAGTTTTGACATCTAAGAGGTTTCAAAAATTGTCTTGGCATGTTAGAACATCTATTTTATTCTATGTAGTCTTTTATAGACTTTGGTCATTCATTCATTCAGACCTGCTTTTTGTCCTTCCTTCATCCCTTCCATTTATTTGTTCACCTATGTCCTCAGCCATCATGAAGTATTTGGTTAAGTCCAACTTTTTGCCAGGCTCCATTCAAGAACTCACTAAATCCTGGATCAGTATGAGCTTAGAAATAGTCAACTACATTGCTGTGTAGTGAACTGAACTGCTTTGGATCATTAATGATGATAACAGAACGTTGCTATTTGTATAAGTTATCTAGTATTTTCACATATCTTATCTGTCTCAGCCCTGGGAAGTAGATAGGATTAGGAAGCTGTGCAGTATGGATGCATGTGGCTTGTGTAAGTGACAGCCTCACCTCTGATTGGCATTCAAGTTCGAAACAGAACCTTTGTGGGTGGCTTTTTAATGGGTGACTTCCCTGGTGGCTCAGATGGTAAAGCATCTGCCTACAATGCAGAAGACCCGGGTTCCATCTCTGGGTTGGGAAGATCTGGAAAAGGAAATGGCAACCCACTCCAATAGGCTATAGTCCATGGGGTCGCAAAGAGTCAGACACGACTGAGCGACTTCACTTTCACTTTTCACTTTCTTTTAATGGGTAGGGGGAAAGGGGAGAACCTCAGCTTTTTATTTGTATTGTTGGAGCCCCTGCTCTAACTGTCTCCTTTGCTAAGTCATTTTCAACCAACACCAGAAGGGCCTTTCTGCCCCTTAGAGAGGTTTGGCTCTTTTCATGCTCTGCGAGCATACTTTATGTTTTAGTTCCAGTGCCTTCTCTCATCCTGTTAGGATGTGCCACATTTCACTGATGCAGTCTGTCTTTGATATTCAAGATTGTTTTTCTGAGCTTAAGCAGGGGAAGCCCTTGTTCTTTCAGGCTGCATGCTGTTGCTTAGTCACTAAATCCTGTCTGACTCTTTTGTGACCCCATGGACTGTAATCTGCCAGGCTCCTTTGTCCATATTTCCCAGGCAGGAGTACTGGGGTGGTTTGTCATTTCCTTCTCCAGGGCATCTTCCACACCTAATACTCTTTACTGTTGAGCCACGAGGGAAGCCTTCTGGCTGCATTTGTTCTCATTAAAGAGACGATGATGCGGTAACATATAACCAAGTGAGCACGTTACTGGAACTACGGGTGAATTTTGTCAAAAGTATGAGAATTGGAATGTGTTTACTCTTTTTCAACTTGTGGCCTCTGAATAAAAGAGCCTATCAATAGAAATCATAATATTAAGAATTTATTAAAAGCACAAAGGCAGTGGTTAAAATCTTGTTTTTTGAATTATTGCAATTAGCTTGATTTTTAAAAATTATTTCATTTTAATGAGATAGAAATGGCTAAATGAAGGACATTTCCATCCGTCTTTATGGTTCAAAATAGTCAACTTCTAAAACTTGAGGGAAATTCAGGTTTTATAAAAAGGAGTAAGCTATTAATTACTACCTCAGGGAATCTTGAAGGTATTTAATGTGGTAGATGATGTTTCAAAGATCCTAGTCTTTGAAACAAAATCATTTCTTGCAGAAAGTGGCCTGTAGAACCTTTTTTTCAAAGAGGGCTTGAAATGGAATCTTATACTAATGCCTAGAGTTAATGGCAACCCACTCCAGCATTCTTGCCTGGAGAATCCCAGGGACGGGGGAGCCTGGTGGGCTGCCGTCTGTGGGGTCGCACGGAGTCGGACACGACTGAAGCGACTTAGCAGCAGCAGCAGCAGAGTTAATGTAGCTGAGTTGAGATTTGTTTTAAAAATAAATTTTGAACAGATAACAGATGAAAAGAGTATAATGTTAAAAAGACACACAAAAATGAAAGTAATAGCTCCCAACTTCATGCCCCAGTCACCAATTTCCCCTTCCTGAAGACAACCACTTTTACCAGTTTGATCTTTCTAAAAATGCTTCGTTTATATATAAACTCAGAAGTATATTCTTTCTTCAAACAAATGGTAGAATGATTGCTTTAAAATGCAATGTCATCATGGCACGATTACAGAAACTCCTTTACTTGGGAACAGGTTTAAGTTCTTTCCGCTTTCCCACCACTCCCAACAAGTATATAGTGTCGTCTTTGGACAGTGATCGCCCTTCCATCTGTGGTGGACATGGAGTTGAGATGTCCTTGCTCTGGGGGACATCTTCATTTGTATTTATGGAAGCTGGTAAATTAAAATTTTGAAAATAAGAGGGCTTCTTTGTCTTATCAGCACTTCAGTTCAGTTCAGTCACTCAGTCGTGTGTCAGATTATTTGCGACCCCATGAATCACAGCACGCCAGCCCTCCCTGTCCATCACCAACTCCCGGAGTTCACTCAGACTCACGCCCATCGAGTTGGTGATGCCATCCAGCCATTTCATCAGCACTTAGAGGCTGCTAAACCTTATTTTCATAACTTTATAAATAAACATGTCCAGAAGATTTTTAAAAGGGGTCAAAATATGTTTCCATGATCCATGACTGGCTTCAACTGTTCAGAGGGGACCTGAGAGAGAGGAAGATGCCACTTTCCTCTGAGGTGAGAACTGGCCCACCTGACTGTAGGTCCTTATAGGTTACAGTGGGAGGCCTCACTCTTCTCCTGGCTTACTGTCTCTGAGACAACATGTTTAATGACACGATTTTTTAGAAGAAAATATTTTTGCCTTTTATAATCCAAAAGAATCACATAAAATATGTGTACATAGATATGTATATATTTCCCTCTCCAGAGTTTGAGGCAATTAGAGGTGATTTTGGGTTTCCCAAATGGTGGCACTAGTGGTAAAGAATCCACGTGCAATACAGGAGACACAAGAGATGAGGGTTCAATCCTCAGGTCAGGAAGATCCCCTGGAAGAAGACATGGTCCCATTCCAATATTCTTGCCTGGAGAATCCCATGTACAGAGGAGCCTGGCAGGCTACAGTCCACAGGGTCGCACAGAATCAGACACGACTGAGGTAACTTAGCATGCAGGGGTGATGTAGCTGCCACATCCGGCTGTGGAGAAACCCTTCCCAGGTGGAATTCTCCTTAGTTCATATCCTCCAGCTTTACTGCCTGTGAGCTGTGCTGGCCCTGTGACCAGTGGCTCCTGTCTTATCTGATGCTCTGTCATCATGCCTGGATTTGCTTTCACCTGTTCTTGCATCTGTTTCTCAGGAATAGCTTTCTGTTTCCTCTTGCAGTTGGAGGTTAAAATAGCTAAAATAGAAACATGAACACCAACTTCTCTCATCCACCCTCTTGAGTGTTCTCCCCAGTTACCTCTTCTCATAACTAAAATGTTCAGAGACATTTATCAAAGTGCTGCTCTCACTTCCTCAAGAGGGGATGTTATTTAGTTGCATCATTTTTTATAATCTTGAATGACCTCCTCAAACACTACATAATATGTGAAGGTGAAACCTCCTACTCAGCATGAAACGTTCCTATATTTTAGGGGCAGAAGGCTTCTGTCCTGCTGAACGAGGTGGCTAGTTTCAGTCCAGGTGCAAATAGCTAGTTCTGTCTGGTACTGGGTTTTTCTCTCTGGCAATTAGCCTATGCATTTGGTTTTGTAACAAGTGATCTGTGTAAGTCCCCATGTCTTTACACCGAATCTTAAAGCATTATAAAGCTATCAGTTCTGTGGTTTTTGGTGACCGTGTCCACAAAATCTGCTGTGCACAGTTCAGAATGAGTTTATTTTATAGTTTCAGGGATTATAATTTATCTCAGGGGATGGAGATTGTTGTTTTATCAAGGAATAAAATAGCACTTAAAACGAGTCAGCTGGCAAAGCTGGTCTGGTTATCAACATTGTACAGATAAAAATAAGCAGCTACTTCTTTTGTCTGTTAGTTTCCTAGTCTCTTACCTCAGTTCAGTTCAGCCGCTCAGTCGTGTCCAACTCTTTGCGGCCTCATGGACTGCAACACACCAGACCTCCCTGTCTATTACCAACTCCCAGAGCCTACTCAGACTCATGTCCATTGAGTCAGTGATGCCATCCAACAATCTCATCCTCTGTCGTTCCCTTCTCCTGCTGCCTTCAATCTTTCCCAGCATCAGGGGAGTCAGTTCTTCGCATCAGGTGGCCAAAGTATTGGAGTTGCAGCTTCATAATCAATCCTTCCAATGAATTTTCAGAACTGACTTCCTTTAGGATGGACTGGTTGGATCTCCTTGCAGTCCAAGGGACTCTTAAGAGTCTTCTCCAACATCACAGTTCAAAAGCATCAATTCTTCAGCTCTTAACTTTCTTTATGGTCCAACTCTCACATCCATACATGACTACTGGAAAAGCCATAGCTTTGACAAGAAGGATCTTTGTTGGCAAAGTAATGTCTCTGCTTTTTAATATGCTATCTAGGTTGGTCATAGCTTTTCTTTCAAGGAGCAAGTGTCTTTTAATTTCATGGTGTCAGCCACCATCTGCAGTGATTTTGGAGCCCAAAAAAATGAGGTCAGTCCTGTTTCCATTGTTTCCCCATCTATTTGCTATGAAGTTAGGGACCAGATGCCATGATCTTCGTTTTCTGAATGTTGAGTTTTAAGCCAAATTTTTCACTGTCCTTTTTCACTTTCATCAAGAGGCTCTTTAGTTCTTCTTCACTTACTGCCATAATGGTGGTGTCATCTGCATATCTGCTGCTGCTAAATCATTTCAGTCATGTCCGACTCTGTATGACCCCATAGGCGGCAGCCCACCAGGCTCCCCTGTCCCTGGGATTCTCCAGGCAAGAACACTGGAGTGGGTTTCCATTTCCTTCTCCAGTGCATGAAAGTGAAAAGTGAAATTTCTCCCGGCAATCTTGATTCTAGCTTGTGTTTCATCCAGCCCAGCGTTTCTCATGATGTACTCTGCATGTAAGTTAAATAAGCAGGGTGACAATATACAGCCTTGACATGCTCCTTTCCCGATTTGGAACCAGTTTGTTGTTCCGTGTCTGGTTCTAACTGTTGCTTCTTGACCTGCATACAGATTTCTCAGGAGGAAGGTCTGGTATTCCCATCTCTTTCAGAGTTTTCCACAGTTTGTTGTGATCCACACAGTCAAAGGCTTTGGCATAGTCAATAAAGCAGAAATAGATGTTTTTTTGGAGCTCTGTTACCTAGCTGACTGTTAAAACTTTGCAAAAGAGGAGGTGGTGTCCTAACTTGAGAGGCAGGGGGAAGATATTTTGTAAAAATGCACTTCTCTTTATTGAAAAACAAGCTGCTCACTCACTATTGATTAGATCTGTGAGGCACTGCTGCAGGCAGATTCACATGCTGCTGTTTCCCAGCATATAGAACGCAATCCTAATGAGCTCATGCCCACAGAATTCCCACCTTTTGCCGATTTTGTTTTACTTTGACAGGCCTTGTGTTCATGACTTAGCTTTGTTCTTGCAGAATACATGCTGTCATTCTTGGAGAAAACAAGTGGGAGAGTGATTTGCTGAACTGTGGTGTTGGAGAAGACTCTTGAGAGTCCCTTGGACTGCAAGGAGATCCAACCAGTCCATCCTAAAGGAAATCAGTCCTGAATATTCATTGGAAGGACTGATGCTGAAACTGAAGCTCTTATATTTTGGCCACCTGATGCGAAGAGCTGACTCATTGGAAAAGACACTGATGCTGGGAAAGGTTGAGGGCAGGAGGAAAAGGGGACTACAGAGGATGAGATGGTTGGATGGCATCACTGACTCTATGGTCATGAGTTTGAGCAACCTCTGGGACTTGGCGATGTACAGGGAAGCCTGGCGTGCTGCAGTCCATGGGGTTGCAAAGATTTGCACAAGACTGAGTGACTGAACTGAACTGAACACAATTATTACTGTTTCTGTAATCATTAAAACCCAGTGTTAGTGCTCCGTCAAGTCATTTAGGGTTCCCCGGGAATTCCTGCCAAGGTCATCTTGCTGGCCCTCCAGTCAGCATGCTCATTCCTGGTTCCCTGCTCTTGCTGCTCCTCACTCCTCTCTCTCTCCCACCTCGTTTTTCTCAGCTGGAGGTTTGATTTTGTTTGTTCTGTGAAGCCTTTCTGACTCCAGCATGCCCTCACGAATCTCCACAATCTCCACCCTTGTACCCTGGTACTTTGCCTTTTCTGTGTTTGTATTCTGGATTTTGTCATCTTAACAGCTGTACCATAAAATACCTGCTAGACCAGACTCCTTTCTCTAATTCCTTCGCACTGTCTAACATAGTACTGGGTATGGTTAAAAGCTTTCGCTTGATAATGCCAACTGCATTCTGAATTACTGCATCGTGATTACCGAACATAATGGAAAGATTCTATATTTTACCCCTTGATAAACCTTGTTTTTTTTTGAGATTTAGTGTTTTTCTAACTGATGGGAAATATAGTATTAGAGTTTTATATATAATATTCCTATATAGACCTAAAATAGGATTTTTCTTTAATTATTGTATCTTTTTCTTAAAATAAGCGAACTAAATACTCTGTATGAGGACATTTGGTGCAGTTAGGAAAGTCAGTGCAAGATTAACTTCCTTGGGGAATCACATTGAGCAGCCCCTTTTTAATAATCCAGGGGACTCAGCTGAGAGAGGAATCCCACTCTGGTAGGCTAGGACTCTCCTCTGGGCTCTGCCCTTCAGCAATGTCGCCTCTATTAAATGAAACCTTGGGAAAAAGACATCTCTCAGTTAAACTTCAGTGCATGCTCTGTATACAGAAAAATTTCATTGACTCTCAGTTTTACTCCTTGACATACATTGGCTTCATGGTAATTGTACTTAGTTTCCAAAAACAATAATTGGCATTTGTAGTCTTGTTATCAAGTTCAAGTTATATAATGTATAAATACATATATATATATACATGCACATATATATGTGTATATCTGTAGTAATATCTAATATATATATACATACACATACATACCTGTGAAGATACAGATGTATATTTACTGGTGGTTTCTCAGTCTGATCCTTGTCTAGTGACTGCATTGAACTCACTTGGGGAAAAGTTTTTTTTTTTGGTTGGCTGGTAGAAGTGATGAAATTCCAGTTGAGCTATTTCAAATCGTAAAAGATGCTGCTGCTGCACTCAATATGCCAGCAAATTTAGAAAACTCAGCAGTGGCCACAGGACTGGAAAAGATCAGTTTTCATTCCAATCCCAAAGAAACGCAATGCCAAAGAATGCTCAAACTACTGCACAATTTCACTCAACTCACACACTAGCAAAATAATGCTGAAAATTCACCAAGCGAGGCTTCAGCAATACATGAACCGACAACTTCCAGATGTTCAAGCTGGATTTAGAAAAGGCAGAGGAACCAGAGATCAAATTACCAACATCTGTTGGATCATAGAAAAAGCAAGAGACTTACAGAAAAATATCTACTCTGCTTCACTGACTATGCCAAGCTGTTGATGTGTGGATCACAACAAACTGGAAAATTCTGAAAGAGATGGGTATACCAGACCTTCCTCCTGAGAAATCTGTATGCAGGTCAAGAAGCAACAGTTAGAACAGGACATGGGACAACGACTGTTTCCAAATTGTGAAAGGAGCATGTCAAGGCTGTATATTGTGACCCTGCTTAATTAACTTACATGCAAAGTACATCATGAGAAATGCTGGACTGGATGAAGCATAAGCTGGAATCAAGATTGCCAGGAGAAGTATCAGTAACTTCAGATATGCAGATGACACCACCCTTATGGCAGAAAGTGAAGAAGAACTAAAGAGCCTCTTGATGAAAGTGAAAGAGGACAGTGAAAAAGTTGGCTTAAAGTTCAGCATTCAGAAAACTAAGATCATGGCATCTGATCCCATCACTTCATAGCAAATAGATTGTGAAACAATGGAAACAGTGAGAGGCCTCATTTTGGGAGGCTCCAAAATCACTGTAGATGGTGACTGAAGCCATGAAATTAAAAGATGCTTGCTCCTTGGAAGAAAAGCTATGACCAACCTAGACAGCATATTAAAAAAGCAGAGACATTACTTTGCCAACAAAGATTCATCTAGTGAAAGCTACGGTTTTTCCAGTAGTCACATATGGATGTGAGAGTTGGACCATAAATAAAGCTTAGTGCCCAAGAAATGATGCTTTTGAACTGTGGTGTTGGAGAAGACTCTTGAAAGTCTCTTGGACTGCAAGGAGATCCAGCCAGTCCATCCTAAAGGAAATCAGTTCTGAATATTCATTGGAAGGACTGATGCTGAAGCTGCAACTCCAATACTTTGGCCACCTGATGCGAAGAACAGACTCATTTGAGAAGACCCTGATGCTGGAAAAGATTGAAGGCAGGAGGAGAAGGGGACAACAGAGAGATGGTTGGATGGCATCACTGACTCAATGGACATGATTTTGAGTAAGCTCTGGGAGTTGGTGATGGACGGGGCAGCCTGGAGTGCTGCAGTCCATGGCGTCGGAAAGCATCCGACATGACTGAGTGGCTGAACTGAAATGTGCCAGGTCTTAGTTGAGACATGTGGGATCTTGGTCCCTGACCAGGGATAGAACCCAGGCCCTCTGCCTTGGGAGTACACAGTCTTGACTACTGGACCACCAGGGAAGCCCCAGAAAATTGAAATAATACAGGTTTCCAGCTTTTCTCACTGCAGAGTCACCTACAGATTTCCTTCATACTTCTTAGTCTGCTCCTTTCTATTTCCATTGACAGCTGCTGCCTGTCTTTATTGTAGAGGATAGGAGTGAAGGCTTCTGAGTGGAACAAATGGGGTTTGAATCCTGACTCTGTCATTTTCTCTTTGACCATTAGCAAACCTCAACACTGTTTTAAAAAATTATTTTAAATTGAATGATAATTGCTTTGCAGTATTGTGTTTATTTCTGCCAAACATCAACATGAGTCAGCCATAGGTATACCTGTGCCCCCTCCCTCCTGATCCTCCCTACTACCTCCCTCCCCATCCCACACCTCTAGGCTTTTGCAGAGCCCTGGTTTGAGTTACCTGTTCTGTACTATGGAGACAGGAATTTCTGCCTCCTGATGTGAGGGGTGAATAGTAAGGGGTGCAGAGGTCCAACCTGCGTTTTGTCCATCAGGAGCTCCTCTGTTCTTATCTTTACACTATATTTGGCATGTTGTTTTTAATGCACTGTTTTTCTAATATATTTGGGCTGTTTTTAGAAATTTTCAGAGAAGCCTATAAAATCAAACAAGACTTGGTATAATCTATTGCCTCTGACTGGAAAAGGAGGGGTCATTCAGAGTCCTTAATGTGATTTGCCTAGAAGCAGCCTGTTGGATTTCCTCAGGTGAGGCCCAAATGACTTGTTTCTGTGTTTAAATTATTGCTTTTCTCCAATTAACTTGCAGCCGAGATAAAAATCTGTTTCAAATATTACCACGGCATCAGTGGAGCCCTGCGAGCCACGACCCCTTGCATCACGGTGAAGAACCCAGCTGTGATGGTGAGTGCCCCTCTGTGCCTACTTCCTCGAGCCTCAGTTCCAGAGGCCTTGGTGTCTATTTTTGCCTCTGCAGCTCTGGCAAGGTTATGGGAAACAATGAAAAAGGAAACACATAACAGCGTGGGTGCCGTTTTGGGAAAGGAAATAACTTACAGGAGGATGGCTTAACTAACTCCATGATACAAATCAGTGGGAAAATGTGGCTTGATTAATAATTCTGTATATAGTCAACTCTCTAGGGAACCTTTTCATGACGGAAATTAGTGAGTGGCCATCATGGAAAGTTTTTTAAACTTTGTTGGGCTGGCTGGTTGGTAGGAAATGGTGGCATTGCATCTTATGTGAATTTAGTTTACATGAACTCAGTGGGTAAAAGAGAGGGGAAAGAAAGCAATTTACATAGTGAGTGAGTCTACCTGCCAGTCAGCTTAGCAGGCTTTCACCAGAAAGAGAGTGTGAGATGGGGATTGTGAATGTGCTATTCCTTTGGAAGGTCTTAGTGCCAAATCCCTCTTGATGCTGAGTTGAGCTCTAGTGCCTACAGGTAGCACACATATTCAGTATGGCTACTCAACAGAAGCCAATCTCTTTACCAGGTCCTTAATTAAGGAAGTAGATATCTAGTTTAGCTTTGGAGGAAACTGATTGTGTTGGACTTTTGAAGGAGAGTATGTCCATTTCTAATATGGTACTTTCTTAAGAATTACTTTTCACAATTTTGTGATTTTTCACTTCACCAACTAACTTTAGAATCTAACAGTTTCACAAAATGCATTCCATTGTATATGGATGGTTGGATTTAGATAGCTGTCCCAGATGGCGCTAGTGGTAAGGAACCCGCCTGCCATTATAGGAGACATAAGAGACATGGATTTGACCCCTGGGTCGGGAAGATCACCAGGGAAGGAAATGACAACCCATTCCGTTATTCTTGCCTAGAGAATCCCAAGGACAGAGGAGCTTGGCAGGCTACAGTCCATAGGGTCACAAAGAAATGGACATGACTGAAGCGACTGAGCACACATGGACTTAATAGTTTGGGGAGATTCTTAGAGTCCAAGATATGTAAATTATTGCAGTTCATATCAGTCATTAACAAAAATCAGGTCATGAAAATTCAGAAGAAAAATAGCAATTCCCATAGTATAAAATCATAATATTATATATATATATGTATACACATTTACAGATGTATGTGTTTTTGGAAATAGGTTAGTGGACAGGTTTACTCCCTGAAATTCAGAAAGTAATTTCTGCAGATGGCATTTTGAAATTCTGTGACCCACCAAAACTATATCAAGTAATCTTTCCCTTTTATTAATTCATTCAAACAGATATTCACTGGGTGGCTCAAGTGTCAGGCTTATACTCACCACTAGGAATGAAATGATAAGCAAAAACACAGCTCTCTTGTTTGGTTGGGCTCGAAAGACACATCAGTTAAATTGTATTTATTTGAGTGATAATTACTACGAGTGACAGTAAAATGAGGCTTTGAGAGCATATACTAGCAAGATTCATCCTGATCAGGAAGATCTTGGAAGGCTTCCCTGAAGAAGGCGTGTTTACAGGACAATCTGAAGGATGAATAGAAGTTACTGAGGTGAAAAGGGGGAGGGAATAGCATTTGAGATAGAGGGAACAATATGTGTAAAATTTTCAATGTCTAAGTACTCTGCTCACATTTGAATTATATTTGAGTTTCTGTTGAAGTGAACAAAGTATAAAACATTAAAAATAACCCACATTTACTATATAAGACTTTGAAGGTTCGCAGAGAGAATAACAATTGTTGACTAGAAAATCTGTAGTCATGTCACGTAGTAATAAGCACTGGAATACGCTATAATTAATATTCTAAAAAGATTACAAAACTGGAAAAGTGGGGCTGTTTAAACATGAAAGCTTAACTGTGTGTGTAATTAAATCATAGCTTCCGAACATGACTTTCTGGATTCAGATTTTCTTAGACTTGAGCAATTTCCATGATCAGATATCACTGATGGCAGGGGGAGCTTACAGCCTGGTGAGCATTGAGCTCATTTCATTGATTTTGCATTGAGATTATTCTGTCAAAGCCTGTGGACAGTTGGAGATAATTAATTTGGTTCAGACAGATTTTAGACCAGCTGAAAAGCTTCATAGATACAACACTCACAATCATAATAGAACATTTTGGTTCGAAGACTGACTAATGGAATTGATGGTCAATAGATTTCTGACCACGCTTGAGATGTTGGGTCTGTATCCATTATTGAGAGGCTGTACCAATCGGCATTTCATTGTGGGCTGAGCACTGGGTTTCTATGACAGCATGATGGTCACCTAGGTATATGACCTGTGTGTAGGTATTGTGATTGACTGACAACATTGATATTCACAAACCCCTTTCAGTATGATTATTCCACAATCAGATGCAAGGAATAGTTGGGCAGTAGAAACCACATTTTAATTCTTGGTGGTGCTAAAATTGGGAGGTTGATTGGCTCTCAGCAAGCATCTGTGATTTATTATATTGTGTTATACCCATCTGACTCATCATTCCCAGGCTAAATAGAGCAAAGACAGCACTAAACTGGCCAGACAGCATCACTGTCTGCTTTTTCCTGCCTTCACCGTCCCCACACTGCTGGACTACAAAGTGGCGAAAAGTAAGGTAGTACGGACTATATCTGAGACAGACACAGCAACACGTGTCCCTCCTGTGCCAGGCATCTTAAAAATCATAGCCTCCCCTCAAATGGACCCCACTGCCCAGGGAGATGTGCCCCCTCTGAAAACATGATGTCTTTTCATGCCAAGTGAGATCAATGGGCCTCTGAAAAGATCCATAGTCTTATCATTCAAAGCCTTCAATGTTGCAAGATGTTATCAAAACTAAGGAAAACGCCCTCTAATTCTCCTTTTAAATATGTTCCCTGTCTGGCAAAAGGCTAATATGAAATAATTCTCACATAATTCATAGGCAAACAGTGTCCTTCACCAGGATTCTGGTGAATGCTCATATGAGCTAATACTCAGAGAAATCAGCTTTATCATTCATGACAGTAAAGCCAGGAAAGACCAAAGCTGACCACCAGATATAGTGACATCAGTAATAATAAACACATCTGAACTCTGTTTAGAGAGAGAATGTTAAATAAACTCCCTTCATAGATTAATGCAGGAAAGCTCATAATCAACATTGTTAATTCTATTAAAACAATGCATGGTAGTGAGTGATGGTCACTTTTATCTGTTCCTGAAGTGAAGGATTTCCTGTTCCAAGTGACACACATCACTGTGTACTCTGATGAATGAAAATGACGTCAAAGTACACATGACAGAGAACACACACTTTTTAAAAAAAATTCTTGACTCATTGTAAAAGGATATGTGATACAGGAGACCATATGGTTAGGATGGCAGCTCATTTCCTTCCCTGAAGAGCTTCTCAGATACTTCTTTCAAGACTATTTGCATTTGGTGGAACAAAGGAAAGATGTCTGGATGGTACTCTAGTCTCTTACAAATGACATGTGAAGCAATCAGGAAGTAGTTAAGTGTCATACAGGATAGTCTTGACTAAGGTACAGAAAGTAGTCATGAGGGACTTCCCTGGTGGTTCAGGGTTTGAGAATCTGCCTTCCAATGGAGAGGATGCAGGTTCAATCCCTGGTTGGGGAACTAAGATCCCACAAGTTACAACTACTGAGCCCATGAGCTCTAGAGCCTATGTTTCCCAATAGGAGAAGCCTATGGCCACATGGAAGACCCCACAACAGCCCCCCAAAAAGAGAAAGAAAGTCAGAGGTGAAACTAACTGGCTAGAATTACCTAGCAGGGTGGAGAGTTTTTAATTATATTTGAAGCTTCCCTGGTGGCTCAGATGGTAAAGAATCTACCTGTAGTGCAGGAGACCTGGGTTTGATCCCTGGGTAGGGAAGATCCCCTGGAGAAGGGAATGACAACCCACTCCAGTATTCTTGCTTGGGATGTCCCATGGACAGAGGAGCCTGGCGGGCTACAGTCTATGGGATCAAAGGGAGTTGAACAAGACTGAGTGACTAAGTACATAAAGCACACAGAAAGTAGAAATCTATTTTTCATTATTTAAGTGGAATTTAGTTTCAAGTTGCTCAACGTTGCTTAGATTAGTGAAAGTTTTATTTCTTGGTAATGTATGATTTTTAAAGGAGGTGGGGAATGCCACAAAGATAATATGGAAGGGTTTAATCTAACCTTCAGAATTAAAATGTGGTTTCTGTTTCTTAACTATTCGAAATATATTCTGCCATCAGTTCTGTTTCTTACAGTATTGCAGACTTCTATTTTAAAGAACCACAAAACCTTTTTTTCCTAAAAGATTTTTTCTTTTTTTTTAACCATGAGTTGAGCACTAATTATACATTAATTGAGAGAAAGACTTAATCTGCTCCATGGCCTATAAATGAGTGAGATATAACTTACTCAGAAGCTTTTAGGAAAAGCTTTACAACGTGGTAATAATACAATAGGATTGCAAGTTCTTATTGTTGCTAATTGTGATAGCATGTGTCCTATGCCAGTAGCACAATAAAATAGGAGCCTGTGAGGGCGATGGGACATCCACATGGTCACTCAGAAATATTTATCAGGAGGAGACAATTTTACCTATATATGAATGAATTTGATATAAATCACCTGTTTAGTGTATTCTAGGTTTTCCTAATTGGAAGAAATTTGATGTTTGATTTTTAACTTAAGGGCATGTTTTAATACTATAATAGCAATATAAGTACATTTACTACATATCAACTATGTTCTTATCAAAGAAATAAAAAGACATGAAGTAGGTTGATTCCTATCCCAGGGAATTTAAAAGTTCATGTTGGTTACATTTTGCTGCTACTGCTAAGTCACTTCAGTCGTGTCCGACTCTGTGCGACCCCATAGACGGAAGCCCACCAGGCTCCCCCATCCCTTGGATTCTCCAGGCAAGAACACTGGAGTGGGTTGCCATTTCCTTCTCCAGTGTGTGAAAGTGAAAAGTGAAAGTGAAGCCGCTCAGTCATGTCCGACCCTTAGCGACCCCTGGAGGACTGCAGCCTACCAGGCTCCTCCATCCATGGGATTTTCTAGGCAATAGTACTGGAGTGGCTTGGTTACATTTTGGGTAAAGATTAAATTTAGGTTTGACCTTTTCTGTCATCTTTTGAGAATTTGCTTTTGTGTGTCGATTCCAAGTTTTGTAGCAAATGAAGTCATGTACTGCAATACATGTTTGATACAAAAATCATCATATTTGCAAACATATGTGGTTCCCTAGGAAGGTATTATATTCCTTTGAAACTTCAGATATGTGTTTTTTCTCTGCAGATGGGGGCAGAAGGCATGGAAGGAGGGGCTTCAGGAAATCAGCATTCTCGGAAGCTTGTTAGCTTTACTTTGTCAGGTAAGGATATCTTTAAACACTATGTCCAGTTTGAAAGTGTGCAATTCAAACTTAGGAACAGTTGTTTATTTCTATAGACTCTTAAATATGATATGCAGAATATTTTTTATAATATTTCTGGAAATTCAAGCATATTTATTACCAAGGTAAAATTAAATTATTGGTTTATACTCAGAAATTATTCCATCTAGGAAGTTTTTTGGTGATAAAAAGATTGTTACTTAAGAAAAACTGTAATGAAATATGTGCTAATCCCACTATAGAGCTTTGATAATTGAAAACAATTTGTGCTTACCTCATTTAGAGAAAGGAAAAATTCAGAGACAAGGTATAAAAAGACCCAAGAGATATTCCTATTTCTATAGAGAAATACATATAAATATTGGACAATGGAGAAGATGATATTTTGTTGTTTATTTTCTGGTTAGTAAAATATTCTGATTGTTGTATATTTATCACGCAACTAAAGCACTGCGTTTCAGCTTGTGAGTTGGAATTCATTTGTGGTTTATAAGATTAATTTAGTTGAAGCTAGCAATTAAAAAAAGAATAGAAAAAAAATAGAGTTTAAACACCAAAGGGAAATGTTTTTCATAGAACACTAGTTTCTACAAACTGAAAATCTTCACACACAAAATATATACACATGTATATGTGTAAAATGAGTTTCAGTATAATGAATTTCATGCAGATGTCACTGTCAAAAGAAGTTTGAAAGCCAATGATTTAAAAACAAAACTTGATTGGCAGTTTTAAAAAGTCAAGAATCCCCTTCACGGATCACAGCCTTGTTGTGGCAAAAGAGCTTGTGAAATGAAGCTATGAGCCATGCTGTGCAGGGCCACCAAAGATGTATGGGTCATAGTGAGGAGCTTTGACAAAACATGATCCACTGGAAGAGGAAACAGCAACCCACTCCAGTATTCTTGCCGTGAGAACCCCATGGGCAGAATGAAAAGACAAGAAGGTACAACACTGGAAGATGAGTCCCCTTGCCCCCAGGTCAGAAGATGTCCAATATGCTACTGGAAAAGAGCGGATGGAAATTACTAAGAGCTCAATAAAGAATGAAGTGGCTGGGGACAAAGCAGAAATGGTGTGCAGCTGGGGATGTGTCTGGTAGTGAATGTAAAGTCTGATGCTGTAAAGACCAATATTGCAGGAAGCTGGAATGTTAGATACATGAATCAAGGTAAATTAAGGTAAAGATATAAGCATCTGAATGCAGAGTTCCAAAGAATAGCAAGGAGAGATAAGAGAGCCTTCCTCACCGATCAGTGCAAAAAAATAGAGGAAAACAACAGATTAGGAAAAACAAGAGATCTCTTCAAGAAAATAAGAGATACCAAGGGAATATTTCATGCAAAGATGAACTCGATAAAGGACAGAAATGGTATGGACCTAACAGAAGCAGAAGATATTAAGAAGAGGTGGCAAGAATACACAGAAGAACTACAAAAAAGATCTTCACGACCAAGATAATCACGATGGCGTGATCACTAACCTAGAGCCAGACATCTTGGAATGTGAAGTCAAGTGGGCCTTAGAAAGCATCACTACGAACAAGGCTAGTGGAGGTGATGGAATTCCAGTTGAGCTATTTCAGATCCTGAAAGATGATGCTGTGAAAGTGCTGCACTCAATATGCCAGCAAATTTGGAAAACTCAGCAGTGGCCACAGGACTGGAAAAAGTCAGTCTTCATTCCAATCCCAAAGAAAGGTAATGCCAAAGAATGCTCAAACTACCGCACAATTGCACTCATCTCACATGCTAGTAAAGTCATGCTCAAAATTCTCCAAGCCAGGCTTCAGCAATATGTGAACCATGAACTTCCAGATGTTCAAGCAGGTTTTAGAAAAGGCAGAGGCACCAGAGATCAAATTGCCAACATCTGCTGGATCATGGAGAAAGCAAGAGAGTTCCAGAAAAACATCTATTTCTGCTTTATTGACTATGCCAAAGCCTTTGACTGTGTGGATCACAATAAACTGTGGAACATTCTGAAAGAGATGGGAATACCAGACCGCCTGACCTGCCTCTTGAGAAACCTGTATGCAGGTCAGGAAGCAGCAATTAGAACTGGACATGGAACAACAGACTGGTTCCAAATACGGAAAGGAGTACGTCAAGGTTGTATATTGTCACCTTGCTTATTTAACTTCTATGCAGAGTACATCATGAGGAACGCTGGGCTGGAAGAAGCACAAGCTGGAATCAAGATTGCTGGGAGAAATATCAATAACCTCAGATATGCAGATGACACCACCCTTATGGCAGAAAGTGAAGAGGAACTAAAAAGCCACTTGATGAAAGTGAAAGTAGAGAGTGAAAAGGTTGGCCTGAAGCTCAACATTCAGAAAACAAAGATCATGGCATCTGGTTCCATCACTTCATGGGAAATAGATGGGAAAACAGTGGAAACAGTGTCAGACTTTATTTTTTTTGAGCTCCAAAATCACTGCAGATGCTGATTGCAGCCATGAAATTAAAAGATGCCAGAGCGACTGAACTGAACTGAACTGAACTCCTTGGAAGGAAAGTTATGACCAACCTAGATAGCGTATTAAAAAGTGGAGACATTACTTTGCCAACAAAGGTCCGTCTAGTCGGACACGACTGAGCGACTGAACTGAACTGAACTGAACTGAGTCAAGGCTATGGTTTTTCCCGTGGTCATGTATGGATGTGAGAGTTGGACTGTGAAGAAAGTTGATTACCGAAGAATTGATGCTTTTGAACTGTGGTGCTGGAGAAGACTCTTGAGAGTCCCTTATACTGCAAGGAGATCCAACCAGTCCATTCTAAAGGAAATCAGCCCTGGGTGTTCATTGGAAGGACTGATGCTAAAGCTGAAACTCCAATACTTTGGCCACCTCATGTGATGAGTTGACTCACTGGAAAAGACTCTGATGCTGGGAAGGATTGGGAGCGGGAGGAGAAGGGGACAACAGAGAATGAGATGGCTGGAGGGCATCACCAACTTGATGGACATGGGTTTGAGTGAACTCCGGGAGTTGGTGATGGACAGGGAGGCCTGGCATGCTGTGATTCATGGGGTTGCAAAGAGTTGGACACGACTGAGCGACTGAACTGAAGCAAGAGATGGCAAGAGTGAGTCAACAGTTTAGGAATCAGTGATTTAAAGTGGATGGGAATGGGCAAATTTAATTCAAATGACCATTATACCTACTACTGTGGGCAAGAATCCCTTAGAAGAAATGGAGTAACCCTCATAGTCAACAAAAGGGTTCAAAATGCAGTACTTGGGTGCAACTTCAAAAACAACAGTATGATCTCAGTTCGTTTCCAAGTCAAAATATTCAGCATCACCGTAATTCAAGTCTACGTCCCAACCACTGATGCCAAAGAAGTTGAAGTTGACCAGTTCTGTGAAGACCTACAAGACCTTCTAGTACTAACACCAAAAAATGTTGTCCTTTTCATCATAGGGGATTGGAGTGCAAAAGTTAGGAGATACCTGGAAAAACAGGCAAGTCTGGGCTTGGAGTACAAAATGAACCAGGGCAAAGGCAAACAGAGTTTTGTCAAGAAAACATGCTGATCATAGCAAACATCCTTTTCCAACCACCAAGAGACAACTCTACACATGGATAACACCATATGGTCAATATCGAAATCATATATTTATGTTCTTTGCAGCTGAAGTTGGAGAAGCTCTATATAGTCAGCAAAAACAATACCTGGAGGTGACTGTGCCTCCGATCTTAAGCTCCTTATTGAAAAATTTAGGCTTAAAATGCAGAAAGTAGGGAAAACCACTGGGCTACTCAGGTATGACCTAAATCAAATCCCTTATGATCCTATAGTGGAGGTGACAAACAGATTCAAGGGATTAGATCCAGTAGACAGAATGCCCAGAGAACCATGGATGCACGTGTGTAACATTGTACAGGTGGCAGTGACCAAAACCATCCCAAAGAAAAAGAAATGCAAAAAGAAAAAGTGGTTGTCTAAGGATGCTTTACAAATAACTGAGGAAGGAAGAAAAGCAAAAGGCAAGGGAGAAAGGGAAAGATACACCCTAGTGAATGCACAGTTCCAGAGAATATCAAGGAGAGACATGAAGGCCTTCTTAAATGAACAATGCAAATAAATAAAGGAAAATAGCAGAATGGGAAAGACTAGTAATCTCTTCAAGAAAACTGGAAATACAAAGGGAGCATTTCATGCAAAGATGGGCACAATAAAGGACAGAAACAGCAAAGACATAACAGAGGCAGAAAAGATGAAGAAGAGGTTGCAAGAATACACAAAAAAGGTCTTAATGACCCAGATAACCATGATAGTGTAGTCACTCACCTAAAGCTGGACATCCTGGAGTGTGAAGACAAATGGACCTTAGGAAGCGTTACTTCAAACAAAGCTAGTGGAGATGATGAAATTCCAGTTGAGCTATTTCAAATCCTAAAAGATAATGCTGTTAAAGTCCTGCACTCGGTATGTCAGCAAATTTGGAAAATTCAGCAGTAGCCACAGGACTGGAAAAGATGTTTTCATTTCAATCCCAAAGAAGGGAAATGCCAAAGAATGTTTGAAGTACTGTACAGTTGCACTCATTTCACATGCTAGCAAGGTTATGCTCAAAATCTTTCAAGCTAGGCTTCAGCAATGCCTGAACCGAGAACTTCCAGATGTACAACCTGGGTTTCAAAAAGACAGAGGAACCAGAGATCAACTTGTCAACATTCATTGGATCGTGGAAAAAACAAGGGAGTTCTAGAAAAATATCTATTTCTGCTTCACTGACTCTGCTAAAGTCTTTGACTATGTGGATCATGAGAAACTGTGGAAAATTCTTAAAAAGATGGGAATACCGGACCACCTTACCTGTCTCCTAGGAAATGTGTATGCAGGTAAAGAAGCAACAGTTAAAACCAGACATAGAAAAATGGACTGGTTCAAAATTTGGAAAGGAGTATGAGAAGGCTATATATATATATTGTCACCCTGCTTATTTAACTTATATGCAGAGTACATCATTCAAAATACTGAGCTGGATGAGTCACAAGCTGGAATTCAGATTGCTGGGAAAATATGAACATCCTCAAATATGCAGATAACACCATTCTTATGGCAGAAAGTAAAGAAAAACTGAAGAACCTTTGGATGAAAGAGGGTGAAAGAGGAGAGAGGAAAAAGCTGGCTTGAAACTCAGCCCTCAAGAAACTAAGATCATGGCATCTAGTCCCATCAGTTAAGTTCAGTTGCTCAGTCGTGTCCGACACTTTGTGACCCCATGGACTGCAGCATGCCAGGCCTCCCTGTCCATGACCAACTCCTGGAGTTTACTCAGACTCATGTCCATTGAGTCAGTGATGCCATTTCCAACCATCTCATCCTCTGTCGTCCCCTTCTCTTTCCTGCCTTCAATCTTTCCCAGCATCAGGGTCTTTTCAAATGAGTCAGTTCTTTGCATCAGGTGCCAAAGTATCGGAGTTACAGCTTCAGCATCAATCCTTCCATTGAATATTCAGGACTGATTTCCTTTAGGATTGACTGGTTGGATCTCCTTGCAGTCCAAGGGACTCTCAAGAGTCCTCTCCAACACCACAGTTCAAAAGCATCAGTTCTTCGGCACTCAACTTTCTTCATAGTCCAACTCTCACATCCACACAGGACTACTGGAAAAACCATAGCTTTGACTAGATGGACCTTTGTTGGCAAAGTAGTATCTCTGCTTTTTAATATGCTGTCCAGGTTGGTCATGGCTTTTCTTCCAAGGATCAGGTGTCTTTTAATTTGATGGCTGCAGTCACCATCTGCAGTGATTTTGGATCCTCCCAAAATGAAATCTGTCACTGATTCCACTGTTTTTCTATCTATTTCCCATGAAGTGATGGGACCAGATGCCATGATCTTAGTTTTCTGAATGTTGAGCTTCAAGCCAGCTTTTTCACTCTCCCCTTTCACTTTCATCAAGAGGCCCTTTAGTTCTTCTTCGCTTTCTGCCGTAAGTGTGGTGTCATCTGCATATCTGAGGTTATTGATATTTCTCCTGGCAATCTTGATTCCAACTTGTGCTTCATCCAGTCCAGCATTTCTCATGATGTACTCTGTATATAAGTTAAATAAGCAAGATAGCAATAAACAGCCTTGGTGTACTCCTTTCCCTATTTGAAACCAGTCTGTTGTTCCATGTCCAGTTCTAACTGTTGTTTCTTGACCTGCATACAGATTTCTCAGGAGGCAGGTCGGGTGGTCTGGCATTCCCATCTTTTTCAGAATTTTCCACAGTTTATTGTGATCCACACAGTCAAAGGCTTTGGCATAGTCAATAAAGCAGAGGTACATGTTTTTCTGGAACTCCCTTGCTTCTTCAATGATCCAATGGATGTTGGCAATTTGATCTCTGGTTCCTTTGCCTTTTCTAAATCCTTCTTGAACATCTAGAAGGTCACGGTTCATGTACTATTGAAGCCTGCTTGGAGAATTTTGAGCATTCCTTTGCTAGTGTGTGAGATGAGTGCAATTGTATGGTAGTTTGAGCATTCTTTGGCATTACCTTTCTTTGGGATTGGAATGAAAACTGACCTTTTCCAGTCCTGTGGCAACTGCTGAGTTTTCCAAATTTGCTGACATATTGAGTGTAGCATTTTAACAGCATCATCATTTAGGATTTGAAATAACTCAGCTGGAATTCCATCACCTCCAATAGCTTTGTTCATAGTGGTGCTTCCTAAGGCCCACTTGACTTTGCATTCCAGGATGTCTGGCTCTAGGTGAGTGATCACACCATCTTGATTATCTGAGTTGTGAAGATAATCCCATTGCTAGTCCCATCACTTCATGTCAAATAGATGGGGGAAAAGTGGAAGCAGTGACAGATTTTATTTTCTTGATTGCCAAAATGACTGTGGACTGTGACTGCAGCCATGAAGCCAAGGAGCCAAGCTTGCTCCTTGAAAGGAAAGCTATAACTAACATACTTAAAAGCACGGATGTCAATTTGCTGACAAAAGTCTGTATAGTTAAAGCTATGGTTTTTCCTGTCATCATGTGAAAGTTGGACCATAAAGAAGACTAGCACCAAAAAATTAATGCTTTTGAATTGTTGTGTTAGAGAAGACTCCTGGGTTTCCTCTGGACTGCAAGGAGATCAAGCCAGTCAATCCTAAAGGAGCTCAACATTTAGTATTCATTGAAAGGACTGCTGCTGAAGCTGAAGCTCCAATACTTTGGTCACCTGATGCTAACAGCCAAAAAGACCTTGATGCTGGGAAAGACTGAACGCAAAAGGAGAATTGTACAGCAGAGGATGAGATGCTTATATAGCATCACTGTCTCAGTGGACATGAATTTGAGCAAACTCCAGAAGATAGTGCAGGACAGCGGAGCCTGGTGTGCTGCAGTGCATGGGTTTGCAAAGAGTAGGATACAACTTGGCAATTGAGCAATGACAGCAAAGTGAAGAATATTCTCAGTTCAGTTCAGTCACTCAGTAGTGACCAACTCTTTGTGATGCCTTGGACTGCAGCACGCCAGGCCTCCCTGTCCATCACCAACTCCTGGAGCTTACTCAAACTCATGTCCATCGAGTTGGTGATGCCATCCGACCGTCTCATCCTCTGTCGTCCTCTTCTCCTCCCGCCTTCAATCTTTCCCAGCATCAGGGTCTTTCCAATGAGTCAGTTCTTCAGGTAGCCAAAGTATTGGGATTTCAGTTTCAGCATCAGTCCTTCCAATGAACATTCAGGACTGATTTCCTTTAGGATGGACTGGTTGGATCTCCTTGCAGTCCAAGGGATTCTCAAGAGTCTTCTCCAACACCACAGTTCAAAAGAATCAATTCTTCAGTGCTCAGCTTTCTTTATAGTTCAACTCTCACATCCATACATGACTACTGATTTCTCTAAGGAAATCAATATTTGAAATGGACTTTTGAAACAGACAACTGTACTGCAGCACATGTAAGATAAATTCTAACAGATGTCTGTCACCATGTTTTCATCTTATTGGTGTGGTACTTCCTGAAACTTAAATTATCAATAGATTCACTTTTTCTTCACTGCAGAAAATGTTATTCATGAAAATTGACATTTTTAATAGTGAAAGTTAGGAGGCTGATCTTGAAAACACACATCCATGGATGCATGATTATCATGTATGATGGAAGCTCATGTGTTAGCTCATTTCTGGCCCAAGGCCATTGTAGTATCCATTTCTGGTCTAGTGTGTTCCTTCCCCTCCCCATATGAAGTTACTTACCATGACTACCTTTTTGCTTCAGTTCTCTGGCAAATCTCAGAGGCTATAAATAGTTCAAATTTGACCAATAGATATATTTTGGTTGGAACCCTCAGGGTTTTAAAATCTAAGTATTTAAAAATACTTAGTACCACAGCCTGTGATAAACTCCTCACCCCCCCTTATCTTTCTTCTGAAAATATTTCAGTTGGCTACCTGTGCTTCAGGGTTCTGGGTGGGTGGCAGGGGAGAGGTGCAGGGTGGGTTGCAGAAACAAAAATGAATCCTTTCTTTACAGATAAGGAACACTTGGCAAACCTCCATGGCCCAGAAAACTTAGTTTGCCCATACCACACTTTTCTTATTTTAGAAGAACTGCCCTAAGCTTTCAAGTGATCAATATTTTTCTAAACATGACACACACATATTGATTTTGACCTTAGAGGGAATGTTAATTAATCCACCATTCAAGAGTGACCAGATGAGAGCTGAAAATCCCAAGACATTTTCCTGAAAAGCAGAAAATAAGCTTCAGGCATAGCCAAATGCTTTTCCTTTATATACAACTTTTCCCAACCTCCGCCACAGTACACATGGAGGCTGACTATCTGAAATCTGTTTTATTTCCTACCATCTGATCAGGTATTTGCAGATGATATACAGAAATGTCTAAAAAGTATAGAAGATGAAAGCAATTTTATAATGGTTATTCTAAATAATTCATCTGGTGTAGCATATTGCCAGTTGATGACAGTTTTTATGGAGAGCATTTAAGCTCTGTAGAATATCTATCTGCAAATATTCTGCTGTTGATTATCTGTGAATAAGTAGGGACACAAATAATTGAACTCTACAGATAAAACAAAAACTGTTTTTTGATGAAAGTCTTAAACCTCTTCTCCAAGTAAGAAATTAAAGATATTTAACTTGTTATACCTTTGTGACTGTGAGTCCGTCTTTAGCCTATTAGGTGTTATGCATATTTATGAGCAATAAAATATGTAAAACATAAAAGAGGAAGTCAAGATATGGATAAAGTGAACTGTATAATTAGAGTACAAATAACTGGTAGTTTATTGTATTTATTAATGGAGACTTATTTGTATAGTGTCTCTTGTAGAAAAGGGTTAACAGTGACATCTTTCATCGCTGTGGCTTAATCTTCTGGTGGATGCTATTTTTTCAAAGGAGTGTTTTACATGAATAATTTAGCTCTGTCAGACTTCATGACAGCCATTTATGTACATGTACTTGTTTACTGCAAAGAAATCCCTTCCTAAGAAGTAAAAAACCCTTTAACAGCTAAAGAATATCATTCCTTTGTCTTTGAGTCAGAGGCAAGCCCAACAATAAGGATAAGAAAATACTCAAATTGCATTTTTTCTCAAAGTTACCAAATAAAACCAAGTGAAAACATGTAGCATTATTAAATTGACAGTAAAATGCAAGTATTAATATTAAAATGCTGTATTAATAATGATTCCATATTAGGACTTGCCAGAGATGGATCCGTGAGGCTAATGAGATTACAGCAGCTTCTCTGAAGTGCCTGTCTAGTTCTTTGCTCAATCTTTCCCTTCTCCCACAGGCTTTTAGATCAAAGATCTTACTATCTTCCATGCAGTGTTCTTAACATAAGGTCCTCTTGGTTGAGTTTTTCAATCTTTTCTGATGTGTTAGACTGCCTCCCTCTGCTGCCAGTTATGAGACATTAAACAGTCCTGGTCTGTTTTCATCACATGTTATCTAGGCCACAAGGACAGAGCCTATCCACAGAATTCTTTCTCTGAGTCAGTGGTTAGGACCTCCCTACACTGATGCTAAAGCTGAAACTCCAATACTTTGGCCACCTCATGCGAAAAGTTGACTCACTGGAAAAGACTCTGATGTTGGGAGGGATTGGGGACAGGAGGAAAAGGGGATGACAGAGGATGAGATGGCTGGATGGCATCGCCGACTTAATGGACATGAGTTCTAGTGAACTCCGGGAGTTGGTGATGGACAGGGAGGCCTGGTGTGCTGTGATTCATGGGGTTACAAAGAGTTGGACATGACTGAGCGACTGAACTGAGCTGAACTGAACTGAACACTGAGCCTAACTGTGTAAAGTTACCTGCTTCTTTTGCTGCTAAGTTGCTTCAGTCGTGTCCGACTCTTTGTGACCCCATGGACGGCAGCCGACCAGGCTCCGCTGTCCCTGGGATTCTCCAGGCAAGAACACTGGAGTGGGTTGCCATTTCCTTCTCCTAGAAACTGTTTATTCTCCAGAAGCTTTCAAGGTCACTTAGCTCTCAAGCCAAAGAAAGGCATTGGGGATCCTGTGAAACCAGCTTTATTTACTGACATTTTTGCATCCTTTAGCTTGACCATTTTAAAAAGTGTTAGTCTCTTCACTAGCCAGATGTTAGCCAGAAATTTTAGCAGCTCATATTGTGTGAAATACAACTGGTGAATCTAAGATGAGTTACGGGACTTTAAACAAATATTTAAGTTACTTAACAAGCTACTGAAAAAATAACCTCACATATATTTAATATAGCAGATTTCACACAATCAAATTTTAGAAATATTTCTGGTCTCCCTTTTTCATCTAACATTCATTTCATTTGTAGAATATATATGACATTTTACATATGGTACAGCTGAATGTGTGCCCTGAAGTTTCATCCCCAATTAAACTTAAGTCTCTGCATTTCGTATGTTTATGTAGAAGGTTCACTTTTATCTCATGAAAGAGCATATTGGTTTTCTTTTTAAATACCGTATTTACTAAGGATCTCTCTTAAGACATTGTGTGAAGTGCTGGTTGCCAAGCTACACAGAAAAAGGTGGTGAAGATGCACACATTAGAATCAAAATGGTACCCAGGAAAGTCATTTGAGGTATATAAGGTGGTGATACAAGTTTGGCTTCATTCTGCAACCTGTTAAAGGACCCTTTGCTGGAGTTAGTCATAACCTACTTGCCTTCACTTATCTAAGCAATCATAGAGTGATTAATTTTGTTCTTGTTTTGGTGACTAGTTTCTGTTTAGAGTTTCCTGTGTAATTATTTAAGAACGAATTGCCATTGATCTGCTTGTTCTAATCAGAATATATGAATCTCTTATCTTCTATCCCTTTCCTCTCCCTCTTTCCTTCCCTTCTTCCACCTCTCTTTCTTTCTTTAAAGATCTTAGAGCAGTTGGGCTAAAGAAAGGGATGTTCTTCAATCCTGACCCTTATCTTAAGATGTCCATTCAGCCAGGGAAGAAGAGCAGTTTCCCCACCTGTGCCCACCATGGGCAGGAGAGGAGGTCTACTATCATCAGTAACACCACTAATCCAATTTGGCACCGAGAGGTAAGATGATCATCAGAGACCTTCTGCTTGACGAGAAGTTGGCCAACTCCATTTCTTTCCACTAGTCTCTGTATCATTGAGCTGCTCATGGGTGTGGGTAAGATGGCTGAGGTGTCTGGAAGTTCTGTTAGAAAAAGGGTACAATGAAAATGAGATATTCCCTTCTAACCAGGGGTGGGTCTAGGGTTAAGCAAATGAGGGACTTCCCTCAGATGTGTTATTTATAGGGTTCGAAAGACTCAGTGATCAAAATTAATATTTCAATGTAATATTTTTTTAAAGAAATCAAAATCAAGGCAAAAGTTAATGATGGACAAAATATCAAAATTTTGTAAGGACAGCATCAGTAACAGTGCCTTGCAGAGCCATATGGAAGCCTGAGGTAGAAGGAAAAGTCAGTAATATCGATCCCATTTTTATTTAAAATTTTTATATTTTGTTCTAGCACAAACTCAATATAAATTAAAGGAATTTCTCTCCCTACAGGCTTTGGCAAATGTTTTTTTGATTTCTAGATTTTGGTTAATTACACAAAGCAGTTGAGGAGTTGTCATCCTGAGGGAAGGCAGATTGTATTGATGGTATACTTCAGACTTTCTCATAGCTACAATATGCTACCAGTCATTGCAGTGTGCCGTATTAGTGAAATCAAGCCCAGGGTTTTCCCATTGGAAATATTTTTTTGTCACAGACTGAACAGAGATGTTGATTCCCTTCTAGGGAGCAAAGCGTGAGTTCTCCTACCATTTCTCAGGGAATCAAGACACAGTTCACATACTAGTTTTAATGAGTGTTTCTGAAAGTGAAAGTCGTTCAGCCGTGTCTGACTCTTTGCGACCCCATGGACGATACAGTCCATGGAATTCTCCAGGTCAGAATACTGGAGTGGGTAGCCTTTCCCTTCTCCAGGGGATCTTCCCAACCCAGGGATTGAACCCAGGTCTCCCGCACTGCAGGTGGATTCTTTTACCAGCTGAGCTATAAGGAAAGCCCATGAATACTGGGGTGGGTAGCCTATCCCTTCTCCAGCAGATCTTCCCGACCCAGGAATCGAACCGGGGTCTCTCGCATTGCAGGTGGATTCTTTACCAATTGAGCTAAGACAAACGTGTATTGGCATGGGAGTCCCACAGTTAATTAAATCACTCCCTAAATGTTTAATGACAATAATATGTTCTAACAATGCTGAACAGTATTTCATTGGAGAGAGAGTTTCAAGAGTTCCAAAACCAACTGGAGAAAAGCTGTGGCTGTTTGAGACTTGCCAGCACAGCAAGATGTTTCTCTTGGGCAGTTTTCATGGTTATGTTAGTGGCTAAATATTGCCAATTTTTTTATTCCTGGTTTGAAATACTGTCTCCAAATAGTGAATAACTCTTAAAGGAATACCACTTAATTTAACACATTAGAAGCTTAGATCATCACAAGATGATCACTTAGAAGGCAAAGAGTGGAGATAGTAATGATACTAGCAATAATTTTATTTTTCTAACATTTAATATTTACAGAGTTCTTAGCCATGTTACCAGTGCAGGCATGATAAAGGGTATGTAAGGGATGATATTCTCATCTCTCTATTTTTGTGATTAATAAATGAAAGCTTAAAATGTTCATGTAACTAGCTATCCAGGGGCAGAAGTAGTGTTTAAACTCTGCTGTCTTATTCTAAGCAATAAGCAGACTGCTAAACTTCATGGCCCTTTGGGGAAATTAAATTGTTATGACTATATAAACATAGTGACCCCTGAGTGTAAAGTTGGCTGGCACTAGTCAGACATCATTGTTGTTGCCTAGACACTACCAGGGACAGAGACAGATGGTTCAGGTTAGATTTCTGGCTCCATCATTCACTTTTTCTGAGACCCTCATCATAAAAAGGAACACTTTATCTTTGTAATATATGTGAAAGTGTTTGTAAGTGAGTAAAGCTGGTTGTTTTTCTTTTATATCCTTATTAATATCCGATCCAGTTTTTTCCAGTGGCATTCTGAAAACAACAAAGCTTATCTTAACGTCATACTTTTATTTTTCTATCCCAGGAGAAATGTCTCTGTGTGCCTTTTAAATTAAGTAACTTCTATTTGAACATTGTTTTGTTTTGCTGTAAACCAGGGAAATCATAATATTCCTTAGGTGCTTCTATTTTAACCACTAAGTGAAGACGATGATGTGCAACTTCAAAATACCATGGGATCAGTAATTAAGTTTGCTGTTAATCAGAGTATTGGTTAATTTTAAGTCACCATATAAGAGGATATTAAATATTAAAGAATTAAAATACAATAAATGTGGTGAGCACTAAAATTGTATTGTGCATAATTTAATGTTTGATAGCATCTCCTCAAACTATTCAACCCAGAAGAGTTGGATGATTGAAGGCGCTTCCTTTGTCATCTAGATCCTAACTGTTGCTTTTTAATCTTTGTGACTGTTCATGATTCTGAGTGAATAAAGGATTGACAATTGTTGCAGATATTCCTGGCAATGTAGACTCTCTATGTCTTTAGAATTTAAGAGGTATTATTTTTTCTTATAGTCATTTATATTAATAAAATGATATACATAATTTCATATTTCTTTTTTGACTTGTGTTATGTTTTGTTTTCAGAAATACTCCTTTTTTGCACTCCTTACTGATGTCTTAGAGATTGAAATTAAAGACAAGTTTGCTAAGAGCCGGCCTATCATTAAGCGTTTCCTGGGGAAGCTCACCATTCCAGTCCAGAGGCTACTGGAGCGGCAAGCCATTGGGTAATCAGGGATCCTGTTGCAAGTAGTTTCCACTGAAGCAACTGAAATGATACTTTGAAGTCCTAGGGCTTTTCTCACTGATAAGAAGTGGTAACATTCTTCTTTTAAAAATGAAAGTGCTGGTATATGCCTTAAAATGTGCAGGACAAAAAGGACTTTATTTTCATGTACCTTTTTTGAGTTATCTATCTTTTCCAAGATATACCTACTATTAACATTTCAGCGTAAAATGTCACAGTGCTCAATTGATTTTTGAGTATATTGAAGACTTGCTATAACAGCCTCTCCTTAGAACAGGATCCCAGTATCAGGCTGACACCTCCCAATCCTGATTAACCCTATCCAGGGATTTTTGTTATGCCTGAGATACCAAACCACCTTATTTTAGGGCCATTTAAAACAGAGCCTAGACCCTGAGATGGTGTGGAGCTCTAAGACATGTACTTAGAGCTCTAAGACATTCATTTAGGCAACTAGAAATTACTCATTGAGAGAATTTTAAAATGTGGTTTGACATCTGTCTCCTTTCTGTTAGCTTTTTGTAAGCTGTGAAGCAAGTAGTTGAGAAATCATAACATGCCTCCATTCCTTATTATACATGGTGTATATATTTTCACACGGTAAGTACCAGCAAACTCAGTAACACAGCTGCTCTGAGGTAGCACTAGGGGGCATCCTTTTCATTTTAGGAGAACTTTATGAATGTATGATAACAGTGGTGGTAGTCAGCAGTAGCAGTGATAAACAGTAGCTGTAGTTGTGATAGCAGCAATAGTAAACAAAAGTAAACAGAAAAAGATGGTACGGCCCTATTCTATGTCAGGAGTTAAGTAAATTACTCTCATCTGCTTCTATAATCTCGACAACTCTGCGAGGTGAACAGTGTTGTTATACCCATTTCAGAGATGAGGAATCTGAGGCTAGCAAGCCAGTAGTGGAGCTGGGATTTGAGCAGATCAGTCTGTTCCAGAATCTCGACTTCTCTGCCACACTTTAAGCATGGCAGTGATGGAATACTTGTCCAGCTGAGAGGTTGATCATTCATAGGCACTTTGCAGCTAATTAACTGTCCTCTTAGTATTTTGAGAAGTCACGATTTTTTTGGACATTAGTTTCCTCGTTTGAAAAATAAAGTCTTTAGAGCAGATGATCTCAAAAACCCCTTTGAAATCTGAAATTAAAAGATTCTAATGCTGAAACTCCAATACTTTGGCCACCTCATGCGACGAGTTGACTCACTGGAAAAGAGTCTGATGCTAGGAGGGATTGGGGGTGGGAGGAGACGGGGACAACAGAGATTGAGATGGCTGGATGGCATCACCGACTCGATGGACTTGAGTTTGAGTGAACTCCGGGGGTTGGTGATGGACAGGGAGGCCTGGTGTGCTGTGATTCATGGGGTCGCAAAGAGTCGGACACGACTGAGAGACTGAACTGAACTGAATGGAATCTAATTCTCTGTCCATTAGAGGCAATGGTTGAGCCAGACCACATAAAGTAGGAATATTATGCTGAAATTCTAGCATCAGTTCAGTTCAGTTCAGTTCAGTTCAGTCGCTCAGTCGTGTCCGACTCTTTGCGACCCCATGAATCACACACAGCACGCCAGGCCTCCCTGTCCATCACCAACTCCCGGAGTTCACTCTAGAATTTCATAAAACAGGGAAATTGCAATTATTTTTTAAAAATAGCAATTATTGCTTCTAGTGGAGATAATACTCTTTTGTTGTTGTTCAGTTGTTAAGTCATGTCCAGCTCTTTGCTACCCCATGGACTGCAGCACGCCAGGCTCCTCTGTCCTCCACTATCTTCTGGAGTTTACTCAAATTCATGTCCGTTGAGTCAGTGATACTGTCTAACCATCTCATCCTCTGTTGCCCCTTCTACCTTTGCCTTCAGTCTTTCCCAGCATCAGGGTCTTTTCCAATGAGTTGGCTCTTAGCATCAGGTGGCCAAAGGATTGGACCTTCAGCTTTGGGAAGTTTTTAAAAATTATTTTTAGGATTGATAGAAAATGAAAAATTATAAATGGTGAGAATTAGCTATTGGAAATATAATATGTTTATAATTTAATTTACATGAGTATAATCATATAATTTATATAATATCTGTGACTTTTGACAGAAGTGTCCATTTATGTATACCTGTAAGAATGATCAAGGAAAAATAAAGCCTTATTAGTGCTTGAATCTCCTGTTAACTTGCTGACTTTCATTCAGTCTTTTAAAGAATGGACACATAATGCTGCCTGGCATAGATTCTGTGTGTACTAGAAGGAAGTCTAGCATGAATTTGTGATATGCCAGAATTATGAACTATTTCCACACAAGTATATTAAAAGCATTGCCTGATACTTAGGGATTTGCTTTATTAAATAAATATGATACTACATATTAGTGTATCTACTCTTATCATCTAAATATATTTTTAATCTGATCATTACTTTCTATCAAGTAATTGATACATCTTGAAAAATAATGAGTTTTCTTTACTTATGTGTTTTGAAGACTGCAACTCTCTGAAGTAATTGGAGTTTCATATGGTAAAATTTTATAGGAGGAGCTGAAACTCCTTACTGATTACCTATTTCAAGAGTATTGGTTTGAATGTGACATTTTTTCAGAGAGTGACTTGCATTCTGTCCAAAAAGCACGTCACTTTCCCATGCTTTGTCATTTGCTCTGATTACACTAGTGAGAAAATGTCTCAATCAGGCAGTGGGAGTTCTTTGGCACTTATTCTTTGTAATTATATACCATAATAATATATAATATAGGGTACACAATTATCTATCACAAGAAAGAGGCAGGATGAGTCAGATGAAACTGAGTAAGAACCAGGTGAATCCCCTGGTAGTCACTCAGCAAGGATGAAACCCTCCTGACTTGGAATTTCTGAATAGGGAGTCTTTCCTGTACTTACAGACGGTAGAGTTGAGGAGTATCTTGTCAGTTTGGGTGAAAAACAGCACTAACGTCTATTAAAAATCTTTTTTCAAAGTTAAGAGTCTCATTTGTTATATTTATTCAACAAATATGTGGATGTGTATACGTATAGTATCTACTAAATGTTAAGCACTGTTTGGGGTATTCGGAATATGATAATGAGCAAAAGAATGGATCCCATTCTTAGAATCCGTACTAAACATTTACTTCCTAGCTAAAATCCATCACTTTAAAAAAAATTTTTATTTTTATTGGAGGCTAATTATTTTACAATATTATATTGGTTGGTTTTGCCATACATTGACATGAATCCGCCTCGGGTGTACATGAGTTCCCCATCCCGAACCCCCTCCCACCTCCCTCCTCCCCTTATCCTCCCTCTGGGTCATCCCCGCATACCAGCCCCGAGCATCCTGTAACATGCATCAACCCTGAACTGGCGATTCGTTTCACATATGATAATATACATGTTTCAATGCCATTCTCCCAAACCATCCCACCCTCACCCTCTCCCACAGAGTCCCAAAGACTGTTCTAAACATCTGTGTCTCTTTTGCTGTCAAGTATACAGGGTTATCATTTTCATCTTTCTAAATTCCATATATATGCATTAGTATATTGTATTGGTGTTTTTCTTTCTGGCTTACTTCACTCTGTATAATAGGCTCTAGTTTTATCCACCTCATTAGAACTGGTTCAAATGCATTCTTTTTAATGGCTGAGTAATACTCCATTGTGTATATGTACCAAAGCTTTCTTATCCATTCGTCTGCAGATGGACATCTAGGTTGCTTCCATGTCCTGGCTATTATAAACAGTGCTGCGATGAACATTGGAGTACATGTGTCTCTTTCAATTCTGGTTTCCTCGGTGTGTATGCCCAGGAGTGCGATTGCTAGATCATATGGCAGTTCTATTTCCAGTTTTTTGAGGAATCTCCACACTGTTCTCCATAGTGGCTGTACTAGTTTGCATTCCCACCAACAGTGTAAGAGGGTTTCTTTCTCTCCACACCCTCTCCAGCATTTATTGCATGTAGACTTTTGGATAGCAGCCATTCTGACTGGTGTGAAATGGTATCTCATTGTGGTTTTGATTTGCATCTCTCTGATTATGAGGGATGTTGAGCATTTCTTCATTTGTTTGTTAGCCATCTGTATGTCTTCTTTGGAGAAATGTCTGTTTAGTTCTTTGGCCCATTTTTTGATTGGGTCACTTATTTTTCTGGAATTGAGCTGCAGGAGCTGCTTGTATATTTTGGAGATTAATTCTTTATCAGTTGCTTCATTTACTATTATTCTCTCCCATTCTGAAGGCTGTCTTTTCACCTTGCTTATAGTTTCCTTTACTGTGCAGAAGCTTTTGATTTTAATTAGGTCCCATTTGTTTATTTTTGCCTTATTTCCAATATTCTGGGAGGTGGATCTTGGAGGATCCTGCTGTGAATTATGTCAGAGAGTGTTTTGCCTATGTTCTCCTCTAGGAGTTTTCTAGTTTCTGGTCTTACATTTAGCTCTCTAATCCATTTTGAGTTTATTTTGGTGTATGGTGTTAGGAAGTGTTCTAGTTTCATTCTTTTACAAGTGGCTGACCAGTTTTCCCAGCACCACTTGTTAAAGAGACTGTCTTTTCTCCATTTTATATTCTTGTCTCCTTTGTCAAAGATAAGGTGTCCATAGGTGCGTGGATTTATCTCTGGGCTTTCTGTTTTGTTCCATTGATCTATATTTCTGTCTTTATGCCAGTACCATACTGTCTTGATGACTGTGGCTTTGTAGTAGAGCCTGAAGTCCGGCAGGTTGATTCCCCCAGTTCCATTTTTCTTCCTCAAGATTGCTTTGGCTATTCGAGGTGTTTTGTATTTCCATACAAATTGTGAGATTATTTGTTCTAGTTCTGTGAAAAATATCGTTGGTAGCTTGATAGGGATTGCATTGATTGGGTAGTATACTCATTTTTACAATATTTATTCTTCCAATCCACAAACACGGTACATTTCTCCATCTATTAGTGTCCTCTTTGATTACTTTCACTAGTGTTTTGTAGTATTCTATGTACAAGTCTTTTGTTTCCTTAGGTAGATATATTCCTAAGTATTTAATTCTTTTCGTTGCAACAGTGAATGGAATAGTTTCCATAATTTCTCTTTCTATTTTCTCATTATTAGTGTATAGGAATGCAAGGGATTTCTGTGTGTTGATTTAATATCCTGCAACTTTACTGTATTCATTGATTAGCTCTAGTATTTTTCTGGTAGAGTCTTTAGGGTTTTCTGTGTAGAGGATCATGTCATCAGCGAACAGTGAAAGTTTTACTTCTTCTTTTCCAATTTGTATTCCTTTTATGTCTTTTTCTGCTCTGATTGCTGTAGCCAAAATTTCCAGAATTATGTTGAATAGTAGTGGTGAGAGTGGGCACCCTTGTCTTGTTCCTGACTCTCGGGGAAATGCTTTCAGTTTTTCACCATCTAGGATAATGTTTGCTGTGGGTTTGTCATATATAGCTTTTATTATGTTGAGATATATCCCTTCTATTCCCACTCTGGAGGGTTTTTATCATAAATGGATGTTGAATTTTGTCGAAAGTTTTCTCTGCATCTATTGAGATAATCATATGATTTTTATTTTTCAGTTTGTTAATGTGGTGTATTACGTTGATTGATTTGTGGATATTGAAGAATCCTTGCATTCCTGGGATAAAGCCCACTTGGTCATGATGTATGATCTTCTTAATGTGTTGTTGCATTCTGCTAGAATTTTGTTAAGGATTTTTGCATCTATGTTCAGTGGATATTAGCCTGCAGTTTTCTTTTTTTGTGGGATCTTTACCAGGTTTTGGGATTAGGGTGATGGTGGCCTCATAGAATGAGTTTGGAAGTTTCCCTTCCTCAGCAATTTTCTGGAAGAGTTTGAGTAGAATAGATGTTAGCTCTTCTCTAAATTAATCCATCACTTTTTTAAGTCTTCATCATCAACACCAACACTTTTGTTGCCCAAAGAGGAGGAGAGGAAAGTCAATTTGATTTTATCAAAGAAGGGAAAATTTTATTATTCCAAGACTGAATGTCCAAAGAGATGGGTGAGGACCACACTGCTGAGAGCAGGTTCAGGTAGTTTGCTGCTGGGTTCATGGATTAGTGGACAAAGGTGGAGCGTCTCTGCATGTCAGGCACTGTCTAAAGGCTGGAAGACAGCAGTCAAGGAAAAAGACATCACTTCTGTTATGCAGGTTAGTCATTGTAGAATTATTAGAACACTCTAATGTAATAGCATTTAACATACTTGTATCATCTAATAGTTAATGCCAAAACATCCCTTTACAGAAAAAAAATTTCTTAAAATACCAGCTTAAGTACACAAAACATTGTGATATCAATTGCATTGGGATGAACCATGAGTAAATATCGTTAAAATCCGTGCTACTTAAAGCAGCCAAGGATTACGGAAAGTGCTCATAAAATGAGATATGATCTGGGGCCTACAGAGCAGGGGCTTCTATGTCATAAATATCTGTGTTCCAATCCTGGTTCTGTCACTTAATTGTTGTTTGGCCTTGGGCAAGTTACCTATCCCTGTGCCTTAGCTTCCTCTTCTAGAAAACGGGGTCAGCACATGGCTGACACGGAGGATCGAAGGATATGACGCATGCATAGCCCTTATTAAGGTGTTAGCACTCAGATGGGGGAAACAAAGCATTTTAAGAGCATCAATCAAATATTTATTACAAAATTTATAGGGATAAAAAGAAAAAGTAAAAGAAACAATCTTATTGTTTTAAGAAGTTCTTTGTATGAAGCCAAAGAAATTCATCAGAGCTGAACTTGGATTTTACGTTAGCATGTGTTCTTTTAAACAGGTAACATCTATTTAAAATTATGCCCAGGAGGTAGAGAACAAGGGAAATAGTCGTGTCGATTAGTAATCAATAGGGACTAGAGGCTCTGAACTCTACAGTGGTTCAAGTATTAGGTGGAGGCCTTGTGTTTTCCTCCTAAGTTGCCATTAGAGGGCAGTGTGAGAGCAGAGATGGTGTGATTTGGTTCTATCCCTTTGATTATTTTCCTTAATTAAGAATGCATCAGATTCAGAATGAAAGTTGCTGCATACAAGGTAATAATGTAATTGTATTTGAATTTGATAAATAAACACAGAGTTGAAAAATATCAACTATTTCATCCTCAAGGAAGCCGATAGCCTGAGTCTGGAGCTAAGATGGAGCAGAAGCTAGGCAGGTCCAGTTGTGTGGGCCCCTCCACTCCACCTGCCAGTATGGCAACAAGACCCCTCCAGGTGGTGCAGCCAGCTTCTCCAGCCATCCCATCAGTATCTCTCACAAGTTGCCCAGAGAATCAGTGATAGTCACCCCCACCAAGTGAGGACCAAGAGCGAGCCCCTTATTCTACAAATGAGAAAGGGGAGGTACTGCAGCCCCCTGCCCCTCACACAGCTGGAGCAGCTATCAGAGCCTGGCCTGTTCTCACACGGCTCTTTCCTGACTCCCCACTCCTCTTCTTCAGAATATAGCAGCTCTGTACCCTCCATGTGATGACCCTTACCTCATCTGTCTTTTCTTTTGCCCACACCACATGGCATATCTTAGTTCCCCGACCAGGGGTCAAACCCCTGCCCCTTACAGTGGAAGCACGGAGTTGTAACCACTGGACTACCAGGGAATTCCATGTGTCTGTCTTTTTAGAGGGGCTTCCCTGGTAAAGAATCTGCCTGCAGTGTGGGAGACCCGGTTTAATCCCTGGGTCTGGAGGACCCCCTGGAGAAGGGAATGGCTACCCACTCCATTATTCTTGCCTCATGCTAAATGCTAAGGAATGCTCTATTCATTTACACTTGAGTAAGGAAACACTCAAAATTTTAGGCCTTTTCCAGCTCCTTGATGGCTTTTTAAATGTCCTTTTCCTGATCACTCTTAGCAGTGAGAGAACAGCAGTGCCCTTTAAAAAATCATAACAATATTGTATTGCATTTACTAATAATTTTTCTTGTGATAAGATTCCCTTTTATTCCTGGGTTTATAAGCATTCATTTGTACAAATGAATAATATTACATTGACTCTAACATGCCTTTTCATTTTCTCATGAGTCTGAAAGTTTTAAGAGAAATATGTGGGGTTTAGGGGGTGACCTGTAGGAAGAAGATGAAGCCTGACAGCAGAGTAGCAGGATGAAAGAACCATTTCTATTCTTGCAGTGATCAGATGCTCAGCTACAACCTTGGCAGAAGGCTCCCAGCTGACCATGTGAGTGGGTACCTCCAGTTCAGAGTGGAGGTCACATCTTCTGTGCATGAAGGTGAGATATCTGTGTAAATACATCACTGTAGTAGAACTTGTTACATCTTACTCTGTTGTTAGTTTACATTTGAATCTTACTCTGTTGTCAGTTTACATTTGAACGGAATTGTTTGTGTCCTGTTCTGAACATAAAATAGCTGCTGAAGTTTTCCAAGCAGATATAAAAGCCTGTTTATATATATAAAAAAAAACTCACTTAGGTTTTTATCTGTGTTTGGAAACTGGGATGTGGGATTTTCAGCAGTGGTGAACATGTAGAACCTCATGTGTCAAGCTGACCAGCAATAGATATACCTGTTTAGTAGTGAGTAGTGAATCTTAGCAAGTTGGTGATAACTGTAAAACAGTCCCCAGCCTTTTTGGCACCAGGGACTGGTCTCATGGACGACAGTTTTTCCACAGACCAGGGATATGGGGGATGGCTTTGTGATAATTCAAGTGCATTCCATTTATTATGCTGCAACTGACAGGAAGAGGAGCTAGGCATAACGTGAGTGATGTGGAGAGGCTGTAAATGCAGATGAGGCTTCACTCACTTGCCTGCCACTCACCTTCTGCTGTGTGGACTTTTCCAGTGTGTGCCTCTGGGGTTGGGAACCCTTGCTGTGAAGAGCCCTCAATGGGATGACTGAATTCTTTGAACTGATTGGTGGCAAAAGGATTAGGATATTAAAAGTTAATTCATAATAATGCCTTTGTTTTTATAAATGCTGTTTTCTCCTTCAGATGCCTCTCCAGAAGCTGTTGGCACAATACTCGGAGTCAGTTCTGTGAACGGAGACCTAGGAAGTCCTTCTGATGAGGAGGACATGCCAGGGGGCCATCATGACAGCCCAGTTTGTTCCAATGGACCAGTTTCTGAGGAAAGTGCTGATGGGACCCCCAAGCATTCTCTCAGGACTAGTTCTACTCTGGAAATAGACACAGAAGAATTAATTTCTACTTCTTCAAGGACCTCACCTCCAAGAGGACGTCAGGATTCACTCAATGATTATTTAGATGCTATTGAACACAACGGCCATTCTAGGTCAGGTGCAGCTACTTGCTCGGAGAGGTCTGTGGGAGCCTCTCCAAAGCTAAGGAGTAGTTTTCCCACTGACACAAGACTCAATGCAATGCTTCATATCGACTCAGATGAAGAAGACCACGAGTTCCAGCAAGACCTGGGCTATCCATCCTCCTTGGAGGAGGAAGGAGGGTTGATCATGTTTAGCAGGGCATCAAGAACTGATGATGGGAGCCTGACATCTCAGACAAAGCCAGAAGACCACCCAGTGGAGACCGAGGAAGCCTCCACTAATGAAGCTGCTTCCTTTGAGGATAAGCTGGGAAATCTTCCAGAGCTTGCGGAGACCTCTTTACCCTCAGGCCCGGTCCCAGATGAAAGCGAGAATGGCCCAGAGTCTCAACCGAGTGTGGACCAGGGCAGCACTGAATTGTGTGGCTCTCAGGAAGTGGATCAGCCCACAAGTGGGGCCGACACGGGCACTTCTGACACGTCCGGGGGGAGCCGAAGAGCTGTCAGTGAGACAGAGTCCCTCGATCAGGGGTCTGAGCCTTCCCAGGTGTCCTCAGAAACAGAACCCAGTGACCCTGCCAGGACAGAGAGCGTGAGCGAGGCCAGCACCAGGCCCGAGGGAGAGAGTGACCTGGAAGGGGCCGACAGCTCCTGCAATGAGAGCGTTACCACGCAGCTCTCCTCGGTGGAGACACGGTGCTCATCCCTTGAGAGCGCACGGTTTCCTGAAACTCCAGCCTTTTCTTCTCAGGAGGAGGAAGATGGAGCCTGTGCAGCAGAGCCCACCAGCAGTGGCCCTGCTGAAGGGTCCCAGGATCCCATACGCACTCCTGGTTCCTTACCTGTGGTGCAGGTGCCCAGTGGAGAGGAGGAAGGGCCAGGGTCAGACTCGGCCCCTGTACCTGACCAGGAGGAGGTGGGGGAGGTCTGGCAGCGGAGGGGCAGCCTGGAGGGAGCTGCTGCTGCTGCTGAGAGCCAGCCCCAAGAAGAGGGTGCTGCTCGGGATACCCCAGGGGCTTGTGAAGGGGCCACTGCCCAGGAGGAGGGCGCGATTGGAGGTAGGATGTAAAAGACAATATGGCCCGTGTCTCAGGCGCACCTGCTCAGAGGGTTGTCCCTCACTGTGAATTATGCTGCAGGTCAAGCATTAGCTGAATTCCTCACCTTTGGGCTCAACAGCTTTTTTTTTTTTTTTAAATGGATCTTCTATTGCTGAAATAAGAGGGCTGTCAAAAACTGAACTTCAAGGCTCTGTATCACTGTGGGCACCTGCTTTCCCTAGGAAACTGGCCTGTTGGGGGGAAGAGCCTGTGGTCCATACACCCCTGGAGGCCGGGAGTGCCTAAGGGCAGATGTACAGGAGCAAACTGCGCATGTGCATGCCGTGCACCATTGCATTCATGTGCCCAGGGCTCGGTTCTCTCATCTGGGCAGTGTGAAGAAGCGTTTAATAAGGAATTTCTAGGTGTGTAGATACAAAACCAGACAGGCTGGCAGCATCTACCAGTATTATCTGTGAGGTTTTCTGGAATATCTTAAGTCGCTCCTTATTGCATGAAGCTTCAAAACAGAAGGTTCATGTGTGCTTTGCGTCAGAAGTCATTTTTTGCCTTCTCCAGTATAAGAAATGTCTACTAAGTTAGGTGATGTGTTCTGACACTTGGAAATATGCTGTTTGAGTGTCTGAGGATGCAAATTTACATGTAAAATTTGCTTTCTGTCTCAGTGAATGTGCATTGGTAGAATGATTCCTTCAAACTGTTCTATTATAGATGCATCAAAAAGTCCGAGGATAATCTCATATGCCTAAATAGCATAGACTCAGAAATAGAAATGATTTTCTTATTCTGTAATTTATTTGCTACCTAAAGTATCTCCTTTTTTCTTCCTCCATATTTTTTTCTCCATTCATTATCTTGAGGTCACTGTGTGACCCTAAAGGATTGGTGCATGACTAGGGCCGAGGCCAGTGTGGGAACAGGCAGAGGAAGGGAGGGATGGGAAATGTGACTGCCCCCAGGATTTATGTAAAGCTCTTTTTTTTTTTTTTAACAAGGGCTGTTTTGACACTGAAGGGGAAAACAATACCCAGGTAACTGTTTACCTTTAATCCTAGGTTGTCAATCCAACGGCCACCAGCCACTGCGATCGCTGCCTTCAGTTCGCCAGGATGTTAGCCGGTACCAGAGGGTGGACGAGGCTCTCCCACCAAGTGAGGAACTGCTAACTAAAGGGCTCACCTTGACCAGAGGGTGTAAGGGTGACAGGACCCATGGGACTTAAAGGATGGATGCCCAGGACCCCAGAAGGGAGCTGGCAGCTGTCACTCGACTGAGCAGATACAGTCTGGAAAGTGCTTAGCTGTCGACTCCCGGCTGGCACTGTTCCATCCGATGAAAGGGCAGCTGGGGAAAGTAAATAAAGGGAAAGAAATCCAGATGTTATGGACGAAAAACTTTAAATTTGCCTAATGACAGCATGAATTTTCAATTATTACACAAATACTCAATTATTGTATAATTAATTATTACACAAATATTTCAATTATTACACATATAGAGATTGTAACAAATAGGTAGAATCTCTTAGAAAAGCTTTAGCTCCATGTATTATACTGTTTTTTATTTATTTGTAACACTTTAAGTCATTAAATACAGGGTCCTGGTTTTTCTCTTAGGGATATCCAGAGAAATGTTATTAATTTCAGAAGTTATTATGTTTTTTGGAGTATGATGATTATCTGGGGATTTGAAAGGTATTTCATTTCCTTCACTTTCAAGAAACACATAGCATTTAAAGGAAACATGGGTGAGGACTAGGGATGCTAGGAAAGTTATGCAACCTAAATTCAGAGAGCTGAGTGATGCCCATGGCCAATCATAGGCTGGATGTAATTTAAACTCTATTTAAGTTTCTAGAATCCTTTAAAGCAATATTACTCGGTGAGAGCAAAGCATTTTGGTAAACAGTGATATTAATAACAGGAAATACTGCATTTAAGAACTTACTGGAAAATACATCTTTCTGCCTTATTGCTTTTCATTCTGATTCATCTCTCTGTTCACTCTCTTATATGTGATCATGGCAAGAAGCTGATCCTTTTGTCCCTCTGTGTTTTAAAAATGGTGGGATATAAGAGAGGAGAGATAGTATGCATTTAAAAGGCTAAAATGCTGAGTGGTTAGTTTGGGTGAATTCTGACAAAAGAGCTGAAGGATGCTATGTGCAATTTGTAGAAATACTGAATTAATCATTTGGAAATATTGTTGTGCACAAATCCTCCCCTTGCTAATATATTTGGATAAATGAGGGTGATTATTCATAGGAAACATATATTTTAAGCAGTTTTAAAAAATAAGCCAAGAGATTAACCATTGTGTCATGTTAAGAAGGTTGCAGGTTGGGGAGGGAGACTTCCTTATTACTTACCCTTGCAGAAAACATTAGGGGCAGAAAAGAAAAATATTCCTGGGTGATATATAGATATAATTGGAGAAAATTGAATTGGAAACATCAGGAGAGAATTGTGGGAGAGCTTGTTTACGTGCGTATGTGGATTAATAATAAGTAATTGGAGTTTCAGGCACCTGGACGTGAGGCATGGCGTTGTGTCAGTGTTTGGATAAATGGCATCCTCCTGGCCACCTCTGATGAGATCGGGTGCATTTGGGGTGATATGGCTGTAGACTCCTGGCTACATCTGAATTCTGTTGGACTCATAATTTGGTCTCTAGATTGTATTTAAGAAAGACAGGTACTTTCCTGTTGAAATTATGTCCACTCTTTGTGCTGTTTCCATGCATTTGTTTCAACACTGGTATTTGCATTACACAGATGTAATACTAAAATTTTAGGATTTAAAGAAATTAACAATTGGTTGTTCATTTTAATAACTTAATATATCCAAAATGAGAAAAACACCTTAGTAGTATATCCAATTTAATGAGTAACTGATGAACAGGAGGAAAATTCTTGAGTTGTTCCTTCTTATGTATTATTAACTTGCAAATTTGGGGTTTTACATTATCATTAATCAGTTACAGATTATGTCTGAGCATACCTGATTACTGTTGAAACTCTGTCCCCACACTGCTTTATTCTCTCCTATTCCCAGTCTGTCTCATCTATTGACAGTTTATTTAATCACTTGGTTGCCTGTGTTGTTTGTCTGTCCTGTCTGGCCAGTTCTCTGCCTTCCTTTCCTCACTGGGCAGCTCTGCTGCTAGCAGTCTCTGGCCATCCTTCTAACTTAGAGCTATGGCATTCTGCATTCACATATTGTCTCATGGGACCCTCAGCTAAGGGGATCCACTTTGAGTGTGCAGATTGGTCGGTCTCTTAAATGACCTGGCTAAATTATTTTAAGGTTCAGTTCAGTTCAGTTCAGTCACTCAGTTGTGTCCGACTCTTTGTGACCCCATGAATCACAGCACGCCAGGCCTCCCTGTCCATCACCAACTCCCGGAGTTCACTCAAACTCATGTCCATCGAGTTAGTGATGCCATCCAGCCATCTCACTCTCTGTCGTCCCCTTCTCCTCCCGCCCCCAATCTTTCCCAGCACCAGAGTCTTTTCCAGTGAGTCAACTCTTCGCATGAGGTGGCCAAAGTATTGGAGTTTCAGCTTTAGCATCAGTCCCTCCAATGAACACCCAGGATTGATCTCCTTTAGAATGAACTAGTTGAATCTCCTTGCAGTCCAAGGGTTAGGGTTATACTTTTAACATTACTTGTTATAGTACCTGGGGGTTTCCCAGGTAGCACTAGTGGTAAAGAACTTGCCTGCTAATGTAGGAGATGTAAGAGACACATGGGTTCGATCTCTGGGTTGGGAAGATCCCAGAGGAGGGCATGTCAACCCACTCCAATATTCTTGCCTGGAGAATCCCCACAGACAGAGGAGCCTGGTGGGCTACAGTCCACAGGGTCACAGAGAGTTGGTCATGACTGAAGTGACTTAGAGTGTGTGCATGCATTGTAATACCTAAAACTTATGTAGTGCTTTACAGTTTATAATGCATCTTAAATGTTTTAAAAAAAATTCTTTGTAACAATTTTGTGAAGTAGGTCAAGAAAGTCTTATTTGTAACTTATAGATCAATGGGTAGAAATCAACTGACCTGATTCTTTATAGATGGAGAAAGCAAAGCCCAGATAAGTAACTTAAGATTTCTTACTAATAAAAGTTGAGATGGGCTTCCCTGGTGGCTCAGAGTGTAAAAAATCTACCTGCAATGCAGGAGACTGGGGTTCAGTCCTTGGGTTGGGAAGATCCCCTGGAGGAGGGAATAGCAACCCATTCCAATATTCTTGCCTGGAGAATTCTATGGACAGAGGAGCCTGGCGAGCCCCTGTCCATGGGTTGCAAAGAGTCAGACACGACTGAGCAACTAACACACACAAAAGTTGAGACAGAATCTCAAACATTTTTTCCTCCTCTATGATTTAAGATTCGGAGAAGGCAATGGCAAGCCACTCCAGTACTCTTGCCTAGAAAATCCCATGGATGGAGGAGCCTGGTAGGCTGCAGTCCGTGGGGTCACTAAGGGTCGGACACGACTAGCGACTTCACTTTCACTTTTCACTTTCACACATTGGAGAAGGAAATGCAACCCACTCCAGTGTTCTTGCCTGGAGAATCCCAGGGATGGGGGAGCCTGGTGGGCTTCCGTCTATGGTGTCACACAGAGTCAGACACGACTGAAGTGACTTAGCAGCAGCAGCAGCAACATACAGTGAGGAAACCATCCAATAAAGCTTGTTTCTCTCTGAAGATCTGCAAACTCAATTAAGGGGATACAGAGATGTCCTTGCTATGCTTCTTCACTCTTATAGCTGACTGTGTGGTCATCTATATGTCAGGGTTATAACTTAGTCTCTGAACATCTGTTTGATCTCATTTTATGTAAAGCAGGTTTCCTGCTTTGTTTGCTTCTTCCAGCCTTATTCCTCCTATCTCAGGATCAAGAAACAGATCTTGGACTTAGTACAAAGACTGCCTCGGCTGTAATGATGATCTACCGATTGGTTCTCAAACTCTTATTTTTGCTTTAGGCCATGGACCCTGTACTGTGACCTTGCAGACTATATAACCCCAACTACTGGTTGAGAGACATTCCAATGAGCCATACAAAATAAGAAAGCTCTGGTTCTTAAAAGCGGCATGGCACTCTTGAGACCCTTGCAGGGAAGCTGGTTGAGTTGAATATGTACTGAGTGCCTTAAGAATCTGCTGTATCTTATTCTGAGATGATTGATAGGCTGGTAGCTGGAGGCCATTCAGGGCTGAAGCCCACTCAGATGTTATCAGCATGACGAATTTTGGTCTTTTTAACGTTAAGATGAGTGAGAAAAAAAGAATGGTCAGCTCAGCCCCTTCTGAAAAGCTATTTTATTTTTCTCTTACTGCCTCCAGTATAATTGTGACTTAACCCATGTCTGCACTGGAGACAATAGGAAGCTGTTGAAAACTATTTTTCCCCCAAAAGGGTAGGAATAGGAATAGATTCAGGATGAATAATTCACTGATGAACAGTGGACTCTTATAGAATCTAGACTAGTGTATTACTTATATGGTGGGTTTAAATGGGTAGCCCTGGAAAGACACAGGGGAATGGTTACCATTTTTTTGTGTGGTTGTGCACTTTTGTTATTAGAACATCCTTTGAAATAAAGGTTTAAAAGAAGGCAGTGAATCTTAAAAGTACAATTAATCTTATAGAATTTCTACTCTGTTTAAAGCTAGGGGCTCTTAGTCTCTAGGAACTCAAAGTTATTTCTGAGAAAAAAAATTCATGCTTTTAATCTAAAAAGCTTCTTTCTTAAAAACTGAATATTAAGAGGTTTTAGATTTTTTTATGTTTTTTAACTTTTTATTCGAACATAACATGCATACAGAAAAGAGCCCATTCTGCCTGCTAAATTCTCACAAACTGAGCCCACTTGGGCAACCAGCATCACATCACTTGTTTCTTGTGCCCCCTCACAGTCTCACTGCCAAAGGGCAGGGGCACCTACTGTCTTAAATCCCAAAAGCATAGACAAATTTAAGTTACTTTTGTACTTTATACAAATGGTATTATAATTCCTTGATTGTTTCAATGAGGAAAAATTTGTAGCATCTATTACAAAGCTTAATTATTTCCTTAAAAGTACCTTTAGTTCATTATAACTTCGTCATCTCACCATTTTGGTGAGGACACCATGATTATTATCATTTTTATAGTGAGCGTATAAGTTTACTTCACAGTACTCAGGTGTTTCACTTTTCTAAATCCAGTTATCATGAAGTCAGGCCCCACTCACAGTCCTCTCACCACTTTGATTCATGTAGACAGTTCGGCACTGGCTTCCCTGAGATGTGACTCATCCTGTCTAGACATTGATTCTTCCCAGCCTCAGCATTCACTGAGATGCGTTCACGTCTTCGTCTGATCACCTGGGTGGTCCAGCGGAGACCAAGGTCTAGTGTGAAAGGAGTGAGAAAGAAGAATGACGAGATGAAGAGGGGCCTTGTGGTTGACCCCGGCTCCATGCCCATGTGGGCTGATTCCAAAAGTTGAAACTAAGACCTCACCTGCTCTACCTTCCTGCCTCTGGGATAGGCACTGTGACAGTGGCTTGGTGCAGATTTTGACGCTTTCTAATTCTGCAACTTCCCCTTATTGTCCAGCTATTTAAAGGGGGATATTATTAATATATTTGAATCTCAGGGTATCTAAGTGTCCCATTGCTCCTGGATTTCAGTTTGGAGTATTTAGACTGAAATTTCATTTCTTGTGAGCCTGTACTTCATGACCTCTGAGAAGTCCAGCATTAGCTCCATGGGTTTGTACACTGAATTAGCTACGTTTTAAAGTTCTTATTAATTTGTGTGGGTGTTCCTTAAATTTTAGTGTGCTTAGGAACCACCTGGGAAGGTTATTAAAAATGTAGATAACTGAATGCTGGCTTCAGATGGTCTGATTCTGAAGAGCTGGGATATCTCCTGGGAATCTACATTTACACTGATCCTCACAGTGATTCTCACACATAGTTTCAGAGCCTCATACCTTGAGATACATTTCTCTACATGATGGTTTTCAAACCTTTTTATTGCCATGAAACTCTTAATGGAAATGAAGTCTTATGTGGAAGACCAAAATGCACAAAAGATAATATTGGAGCTGCAGTGACTGAAGTGCAGTTAGTGGGTGGTTTTCAGGACCCCAGAGCCTCTGGACAAAAAGTATGAATGGATTTAGAGTCTATATTGGAAATTCTGGCCCAGACATAAGATGGTGCTAGGTCCTTACTGAACCTAATGTAGTAAAATGCATGTCATTTGCCGACTCACGTTATTTTAGATATGAAAGGGACCTTAGCAATGGTTGCTTCTGTCCTCTAATTTTTCAGGTAAAGAAACTGTAGTCCATAGAGGTGTCATAATTTGTTGAATGTCATACAGCAAAAGTGTGACAAAGCCATGGCTAGATACAGGCTTTCTATTTACTAATCTAGTTCAATGCATGCGTGTGCACACACAAACACACACAGCATACTGTTTATATACCCCCAGTTTACAGCGTGGCAAGACAAGGAAGTAAATGCTAAGATCCCAGTCTTCTAACCCTGCCTGTCTGATTTTAGTATTAGCTGTGAATGAAACTTGTGTCGGACAACGTGTTCTGATTTGCTTCCTTAACCAAGAATAAACCAGGCCTCATATGAAAACTTATATTAAAGCAACCATACCCCTGCCTCCTGAAAAGTAATTTTGATATATAATGATAGAGGACTGACCTTCCTATAGGCACCTCTGCTGTCTTTGCCTGGATGGAAGGGTATCAACTACTTGGGTAAGCATGGATGTGTAGTTCACGAATATGCCAATAGCATAGCAGTCTTTCCCAATTGAATGTCAAGAGTCCACTTAAGACCAGTAAAATAGCATTTCTCTTTATGGGGATTTAGGTAAAAACTTCAGTGTAAAGATTCGATATTTGATAGGGAGAGTCATAATGTGCATCCAGCATCCCATATTCTGAGAAAACAAATTTTTGGAAATTGTTTTCTTTTTTTAATATAAATTTATTTAATTGGAGGCTAATTACATTACAATATTGTATTGGTTTTGCCATACATTGACATGAATCCGCCACAGTTGTACATGTGTTCCCCATCCTGAACCCCCCCTCCCACCTCCCTCCCCATCCTATCCCTCTGGTTCGTCCCAGTGTGCCAGCCCCGAGCACCCTGTCTCATGCATCAAACCTGGACTGGCGATTTGTTTCACATATGATAATATACATGTTTCAGTGCCATTCTCCCAAATCATCCCACTCTTGCCCTCTCCCACAGAGTCCTTCTTCCCTTTGTATAGAAATATCTTTCCGTTCTGTTCCGTTCAGTCGCTCAGTCGTGTCCGACTCTTTGCGACCCCGTGGACTATAGCCTACCAGGCTTCTCCGTCCATGGGATTGTTCAGGCAAGAATACTGGAGTGGGTTACCATTTCCTTCTCCAGGGGATCTTCCCGACATCTTTACTGAAATACAAATTAAAGTTATTCCTGGCCTTTGTGGAAAGTGAATACAAGATTCATTCTTTTTTATAGCTATACTTTATTTAAATTATTTGCTCATTTATTACATGCTATGTGCAAGGTACAGTGGTGAATATATTTGGAGATTACCCCTTTCCCTCAAAGCCTTTCCCCTCCATTTTGCTACCCATATGGGCCTCATACAGGTCATGTTTCATGGCGTAAATTCTTTTATAGTTTATTCAAGGGAAAAGTTTCACCTTATTCCTGAAGTTAATTTTTTATTTTCTTTTGTCAGAAAATGGAAAGTATGCAACAGTGTGTTTTCTTTTCTGACTCAAATGCCAGAAAACTTGGAGCCAAATTTTAGTTACAACCTTATCTTGGGAGCTTGGCAGCATCTTTCTCTCTCTCTCTGCTTCCTTTAGTTGGTTTCTATTCTGTTTTTATTCCTAATTGACCTATTCTACATTTTTTAAAAATTGGAAGCTACTGTAAACATTCTTGGTGGGAAGGAATGGCCATTTGTTTCCATGTGCGTTTGATTTGACGTACAGCATGTGCTTGAATCATCCTGGCTCTGATGAGAGAGGAATGCAGTGGGAATACTTGTTCTCAGAATCTTGGAGATGGGAAACTATGTGAAGAGCAGAGCAAAACAATGGAATGGATCAAAGGGTTTGAAAAATGGTTCCTGAACGTGCTTTTATGTCCTTACCGTTTGACCGCATATGGCAGGCTGAGCACATGGTCTTTTGCAACTGTCCTACTGATGAGATTGTAACTGCCCTCAAATAATTCAGGTTTGGCAGCCTGCTTCGTCATGAGTCCATATCACCTTGGAGCATGAGCGACATGGAGTTGTTTGTTGTCTTCTGTTCTGCTTTTCCTCAGCCCAAGTTTTCTTTCCCTTGCCATATGTCGTAAGTTATGACAGGCTGAGAGCAACAGAAGGAAATCTTTCCAATTCCAGCAGAGGCAGCCCTCAGTGGTCTTCTGGTGCTGGCTGGTCCACCATGCCAGTCTTTGCAATCCTAAAGACTTTGTTGGAATACGTGTTCCGCTCACCTACAGAGTAAATGCCATAGCTGGTCAGGAGCAGGCATACTTTCCTCTCGGTCTCTAGTTTTAGATCCATGTTTTCTGTTGATAGACTGTGTGATCACATGGAGAGTTTTGATATTAACAGAGCTGTTCAAGAGAAAGGTGCTTATTAATTTCAAAACATATTTGCCATAGAAATAGCATTATATAAAGAACTTTCCTGGTTAAAGAATAGATCTCTGCTGTTTTCATATATGAATTAGCCTTCCCAACTGCAGTCAAGTTAAAATTGTTGCCTTTTGTAAAGATCAACTCATGATCTGCTTATTTTAATAGGGAAATGGCCTCTTAGAGAATTCATAGAGGTGGGATATCTGGCCCTGAAGACCAGTCTGGTTGCTGTGTTTATTGAATGTGCTCATATATGTTTATTAACAAAGACTAATACATTTAATAAGATTCCTTAAACAGAAAATTAAATAATCTTTTAAAACATGGTATTTATTTGAGGTTGGAAACAAGTCATTAACCTTGCTCTGGAAATGTATTCCTCTTTGGGAAAGTGCAAATGGAAATTCATGATACTGTTTGATGACTAGGATAGCAATTTCTTCTGAAGACTACATCTACTAAAATTGTGTATAAATGTGCATGTGGAAATTTCCAGCTGTGAATCTTTCTTCCAAATTGGGGAAAAAACAGAAAAATCTTTTTTTTTTGGTGAAAATAAACATCAATACCAATTTTGATGTGAATATCTAAAATATTATGATACCAACCAGTATTTTTTAAATGCTGGTACTTATATGTAAAGGATGAGTATTGGAGGCAGATCGAGGGGGATCCCCCATGATCAGGAATTTTTTAAGGGGTTGGTTATGCACTCAGGGGCTGTTTACTGACTGGTGAAACACATTCTGGTGTGGACTAGGGGTGGGGGGGGTTGCTGGATTATGCAGCCAGGTATATGTTATTAGCCCCAAATTATAGCATGTCAGAGAGATAAACATGTGCTGCTTAATGAGCCACATCAATGGCTTCAGTTGCTCCTCCTAATCCCTCTCCATGCATTACTGCTGTTTAGACTGGGAGGCGCGCATTGACAGCCACGGCAGGATTTTCTACGTGGATCACGTAAACAGAACCACGACGTGGCAGCGGCCCACAGCTCCCCCTGCCCCGCAGGTGCTGCAGAGGTCCAACTCCATACAGCAGATGGAGCAGCTGAACCGGCGGTGAGGATGGGCAGTTTTGTGGTTGGGCTAATTTTTACATGTGCGAAATGGAAAATGCGGTTGCCCCTTTCATCTTTGGGTGTCCTATCATTAAGGCGGAGCTGTGGCCTCTCTTTATTCATAGACTTCATTGACTGTCTGTCTCTTGGTTGAAAAGTATTAAGCTCACATCCACAGCTTGCTTGGAAACTATAGAGAGGAAATAAGTAATAATCAACCCAAGGCATTGATTTTTAGTACAACGGAGCATATATATTTGTCATTTGAAGCCAAATAGCTTTTGAAATATCTAGAATCTTCATTTGTGATGCATCTTTATTATTTGCCTAAACTTTTAAAATCTGTCCTTCTTTTTCAAAAATGAATTGCTATGGAACAAAAGTTATTCTTAACAATATGGGAATTTAGTTTTCTTTGATTAGAGGCAACAATTTAAAAAAATGTTTTATTAATTTGTTAGGAAAATGTTCCACAAACTTTGAACAGAAGACATTAAATTCAATGATTTACTTACTTAACAGATGGCCCCGAAGGTAGAGGAGTGAGTTTGGGGGAGGAAATGGCCCAGGCTGGGAAGATGGTGAAAATGTCTAAGTTCTGGGGCAGTGGTGAGCCCCATGTTTTCGAGGCTGCTGTGATCTAATTCTAGGCTCCTGATTTTAGATACCAGAGTATCCGCAGAACCATGACCAATGAGAGGCCTGAGGAAAATAGCAATGCTATTGATGGGGCCGGGGAGGAAGCCGACTTTCACCAAGCCAGTGCAGGTAAGAGCCTGAGGGTTGGTTTGTTTTGTAATCTCACAAAAGTAGAAAACAAATAAGTAAGGGTTTCCAAGAAATGAGAGTTTCTTTAAAAGGATTTCTGGTCTTCATTAAGATCTGGTAATCCAACTCAAAAAGTCAAATTCACCAGACCCCTCTTCTAATTTTTGACTTTTTATTTAGTACTAAGAATCACAAAACCAAATAGAATATAAATTACTTTAAATTTCTGGATCTGTGCGGTAGTGAATAAAGAAAGAATCTGATCACCTGAAACATCTCAGGATGTGTTAAAATGTTAATAATGACTATGAACATTACTGAGTTACGTTTTAGTGTGATGAAGAGCAGTTGGGTTTTACACATGAATTTAAAGATAACAAAAAAAATATCTTGAGGATTAAAATAATAGTAAATGATATAGGTGTTCTTTTAAAATATAAATGCAAGTGAATAAGTATGTTTCCACCACGTCCAAAGGTTTCCCTGAAAGCCTTTGTGGTCTGCCCCATCTAGATTTCCGACGGGAGAACGTCCTGCCCCACTCTACCTCCAGATCCAGGCTCACGTTGCTGTTACAGTCTCCCCCCGTGAAGTTTCTCATCAGCCCAGAGTTCTTCACCGTGCTGCATTCTAACCCTGTGAGTAGCCAGTCTGAGAGGATGTGAGCAAAAAAGCAATAGGCCAAAGGAGATTATCCTCATTTGTGTATTGACAGTAAGCATGGAAATAGCTGATAGCTTACCAAGTGCCATGTGTTCCAGCTCAGCATTAAGTACTACCCATGTCTTAAACCATTTAGCCCAAACATAGAAACCTATGAGTTCGATAAAACTTCTGTCTTTTCCTGATGAAGAAAACCGAGGCACAGAGGGGTGGAATAACTTGCTCAAGGGATTGTTAGGGTTAAAATCCCAGAGATGCTGACTCTGTACTCTTAATGACCACTTTATTTTTCCTGCACAAATATAACCAGATATCTGAGCGCTGACAACAAGCATTGGTTAGATTGGGCTTTGAGATCATGATTATGGGCTCTCCAAAAGAACAAAGGAATATAAAATATTGCATTGCTGTAATCTGAAAAAATAAATCAATAAATAGAGGAATATTTTAAAATATATAAAATGTGTGTGGGAGGTCATGGTAGTTCTTTTTTTTCTTTTTTTTTTTGCGGGAGGAGAGTAGTGGTGTTTGGAGCAATTGAAATAGCACAAGCACAGACCCTAGGGCTCAGAAGAGGGCAGAGAGGCTGCTGTGTGGTGATAGAAAGAATGAGTGGTGTGGTATTACACTGGACATTGGAAAGTCAGCAAGATCCGGATCATAGATCTGCCTGTGGGGCATGGCAGGGGATTTAGATTCTATTCTGAGATCAGAGTGACATTCTTGGATTTGGAGGCTGTAGAAAGGCAATAGTGGAAGGTTTTAAAGACTGATAGTTTTAAAGATTGAGTAGGAGTTTACCCTAGAAATAAGATAGGCCAGAGCTCTCTAGGTAGAAGGAGCATCATTTACAAAATAAGAGATTCATAAAGTTGCAGGGCTGTCTTAGTAATTTGAATTTGTAGAACTACCGAAACTGAATTATTAGTGTAGCAATTTGGTATTGCTGGTATGTGGAGAGCATAGGACACTAGCAAAAGTCAGATTTGAAAGGTAGGAAGAAGCCAGGTTGTTGTTGTTAGGTCCCCCAGTCTTGTCTGACTTTTTGCAACCCCATGGACTGCAGCATGCGAGGCTTCCTTGTTCCTAACCATCTCCTGGAGTTTGCCCAAGTTCATGTCCATTGCGTTGGTGATGCCATCTAGCCATCTCATCCTCTGACACCCTCTTCTCCTTCAGCCCTCAGTCTTTCTCAGCATTAGGGACTTTTCCAATGAGTCAGTTGTTTGCATCAGGTGACCAAAATACCGGAGCTTCATCTTTAGCATCAGTCCTTCCAATGAGTATTTAGGGTTGATTTCCTTTAAAATTGTCTGGTTTGATCGCCTCGTTGTCCAAGGGAATTTCAGGAGTCTTCTCCAGCACCAGAGTTCAAAGGCATCAATTCTTTGGCACTCTGCCTTCTTTATGGTCCAGCTCTTAAACAACTGACTACTGGGAAGACCATAGCCTTGACTACATGGACCTTTGCCAGCAGGATGATATATCTTCTTTTCAGAAGCCAGGTTACAGGAATCTAAACTCATGTACGAAACAGTTCTAGGAGATTGAAGGCTTTCATATAAGGAAGAATGAATAACATTTAGAGTTGTCACTGTAAAACAATAGTCATGCTGTGGTGGCAAGAGCTTTGAACTTGGAATCAGGTAACACAAGTTTTCCTTTGCTTGTTCATTTGTTTATGCCTTCATTCAACCAATATTTATTAAATGCCCATAATTTGCCTAGTACATTCCAGACTCTCAGGATAGAGTGGTTAAACAAGACAAGAGTAGAATAAAGATGAACTAGTGAACAAAAAAAGATAATTCAGGCAGTGAAATGAGTCATGAGGCAGCTGAAACAGCTGGGCTAGGGTGAGTAGGGGTGAGTAGGGGGCCAAGCTATTGGAGATGCTGGTTTAGATCAGGTGGATGGAAAGACTTCTCCTAGATGTTATAAAATTTCAAGAAGCTAGGAAGGTAAAGGTCTTAGAGAAGAACTTTCCTTGCCAAGAAAGAGCAAAGGCTTGACAGGAATGAGTTTGATGTAGTATATGGTATGTTCATAGGGGTGAGCAGGGCTTCAAAATGTAGGGTTTGTGTAATCTGGCAAGGAATTTGGGCTTCATTCTAAGTGGGTTTTATTCCTAAAGGAGTTCATATGGGGATGTAGTTTTGATTTTTTTTTTTTAAAGTTTCTTCTACCTGCTATGTTGAGAATAGGTTTTAAAAGGCAAACTTGTTATCTGGGAATAAGTGAAAAGGCCCTATGGTGAGACATGGAAAGGACTTGGACTAGTGCAGTAGAGATGGTGAGAATGTATCTTGGAGAAAGAGCTGATACTTTTCACATAGTCAATGAGGTCAGCACCTTCTTTGTTGAGCCAGATAATCGTTTTTGAATATTGGACTTATTTTTTTTAATTTTGTTTGTGTGTATATGTGCTATTTGCAGGTAATAGCATAATTTGAACTTTATATTATTAGCATTTTATTTTATTCACCAATTTCTTAAATCTAGAACTTATGTTTAGAAACTGGCAGCAAGCAAACTTTTTCTGGAAAGGGCCAGAGCATAAATATCTTCAGCTTTTGGGCCAAGGACAGCATGTAAATGAATGGATGCGATTATATTCCAATAAAACTTTGCAAACACAGCCAGCCAGTCCATAAGTCTCTAGTTTATTTATTTCTAGTCTAGACAGCCCATAAAACAGTATTAAGACTTGATTTGCACTTGCTGATTTCTGTAGTGTTAATATTCCCACTGTGGCCAATTTCAAGCTACCATCTTTTTTGTTGTGTGATTTCTGTTTTGTTATATATATTCATTTTTGTATTTTCTTGATTTCATGTATTATGTGATAACATCCTGTGTTTGTCTTTGTCTTATTTCACTAAGCATAATACTGTCTAGGTCCATCCACATTGTTGCAAATGGCAGAATTTCATTATTTATTTATGGCTGGATAATTGTGTCTTCTTTAGCTGTTCATCTGTTGATGGAAACTGGTTGCTTCCTTATCTTGGCTATTGTAAATAATAGTGTTGTAAACAGTGGGGTGCATGTATCTTTTCAAATTAGTGTTTTTTCCCAGATTCATACCCAGGAGTGGAACTGCTGGATCACAGGGTAGTTCTATTTTTAGTTTTCTACGAAACCTTCATGCACTTTTCCACAGCAGCTGTACCAATTTACATTCCCACCAACAGTGTACAACAGTTCCCTTCTTTCCACATCCTCACCAACATTTTTTATTTGTAGATATTTTGATAATAGCCATTCTGACAGGTAGGAGGTAATATTTCATTGTACTTTTGATTTGCATTTCTCTTATGATTAGTGATGTTGAACACTGTTAGTTATCTGTAAGTATTGTTTGGAAAAAATTCTGTTTAGGTCATCTGCATGGTTTTTAATTGGGTTGTTTGTATTTTTTGATACTGAGTTGTATGATCTGATTATATAATTTATATTCTAGTCAAGGATATTAACCCATTGTCAGTCATATTGTTTGTAAATATTTTCTCCCACTTAGTAGGGTTCCTTTGCTATGCAAAAGCTTTTATGCTCAGTTTAGGTCCCATTTGTTTATTTTTGCTTTAGGAGACATCCAAAAAATAGATATTTCTATGATTTAGGTCAAAAAGTGTTCTGCATTTGTGCTCTTCTAGGAGTTTTATGATTTGATGTCTTACATTTAAGTTTTTAATCCATTTTGAGTTTAGTTTTGTATGTGGTATGAGGAAGTGTTCTAATGTCATTCATTAACATGTAGATGTCCAGGTTTCTCAGCACCACTTACTGAAGATATTGTTTTTTCTCCACTGTATACTCTTGCCTCCTTTGTCATAGATTAATTGACTTGAAGTATGTGGGTTTATTTTTGGCTTTCTGTTCTGTTCCATTTATCTATGTATCTGTTTTTGTGCCCAGCACCACACTGTTTTGATTACTGTAGCTTTGTGCATAGTCTGAAGTCAAGGATCATGGTCACTCTAGCTTTGTTCTTTTTTCTCAAGATTGATTTGGCAATTCATGGTCTTTTGTGCTTCTGTACAAATTTTAGGATTTTTTTTGTTTTTTTTAGTTCTATGTAAAAATGCCATGGGTATTTCATAGGGATTGTAATAAATCTGTAGATTGCCTTAATATGGACATTTTAACAATATTAATTCTTCCAACCCAAGGATACAGAGGATCTTTCCTTTTCTAAACATTTTCAGTTTCCTTTATCAATGTTTTATAGTTTTCAGGACATAAGTCTTTCACATCCTTGGTTAAGTGTATTCTAGGTATTTTACTCTTTTTGAGGCAGTTTTAAACAGAATTGTTTTTTTGCTTTCTCTCTTAACTCATTATTAGTGAATAATAGAAAAGCAACATTTCTGTATTTTAATCTTGTATCTTATGACTGCTGAATTCATTTATTAGCTCTGAAAGTTCTTTGGTGGATACCTAATCATATTTATTGACAAGAACAAAAATTAAGTAGATACATAGTTGCCATAACTCTAAAGGAAAGCTTGAGGAACAAAGTACTGTTTTTTGTTTGTGTGTGTGTTTGTTTTTACTATTTTTCCATTGTAGTTGCTTTAAGGTATATTCTACTGCCCTCTGCTGGTTATGATCAGATTGTTTCCAAAATTATCTTAAACCATTTCCCCTGGTAACTCAAGATTTAATTCTTTGTGTCATGTCTTTGATATTTGGGATGATCGTGTTTGTCTAATAATTGTCAAACATACATACATTTCATTATATGCAACTAAATAATTTTCCAACATACATACCAAATGATTATTTTATACTGGAGGGGGTAGCCATTCCCTTATCCAGGGAATCTTGCCAACCTTTACCATCTGAGCCACCAGGAAAGCACTAAATAATTACTACTTTAGCTTTTAATATGTTCTAGAAACACCTTAATTCTATCATATAAACTCCTTTCTACTTAATGAAGAAAAATATTGTTCTAAAATACTCAAATATATTCTTATAAGTCAGAAACTTGTGCTATTGCAAAATAGATGAGTTGATAATTACAGTTAGTTTTGTCAATAAGTTTAATTTTCCCTCCATTTTACTTCTTAGCCAGATGAGAAAAATATAAAGTCCCTATGATTAAAAATATTGTGAAGATAAACTGCCTAAAACAAGACTATTTCCATATACTAGCATATATCTTATAGAAACAATATTAATTGATTTTGTTTATAATAAATTTTGTTTAGGGAATAATATATACAGATGCTCACATCCACTTCCTTGTGAGCCTTTGTATACATTAACTATGGCAGCAGTGATAATGTTTTCCAAGCATGAATTCAGAATACCTATTCTTGATGAAGGATTTCTGGGAAATGAAAGATTTTATTTAGCAATAATGTACTAACGTGTTATTAGAAATAATAGACTTAGAGTAAATTAAGACTGGGCAAGGTAATCCTGGACATAAGATCACTATAACACTTAAAAAACCTGCTCCCAAAAAAGGAGGTTTGATTATTACTTGCATTGATTGTGATTAATTAATTGATAAGTTGGTTGATTGATAAGACATATAATTTTCTTATTCTGTTGCCAAGTGGCAATCGTTTCCTCTCGGTTCTTCTCAATATTTTTCACTTCTAACTCTTCAAACACTTAACCATACAAAACACATTAAGCTCTCAGGAGTGTAATTTTAATGAAGTTCCACAAAGAAATTCAGTTAATACTCAGTTGATCATTCATCCAACCATGCAGTGTTTATTTCTTTACTAGAATGATAAGACAAGAAACAACCAAAAGGACTGGGAAAGGGAGTTTTGGATTAGAGAAAGGATAAACAAAAATCCGTCTAGTCAAGGCTATGGTTTTTCCAGTGGTCATGTATGGATGTGAGAGTTGGACTGTGAAGAAAGCTGATCGCTGAAGAATTGATGCTTTTGAACTGTGGTGCTGGAGAAGACTCTTGAGAGTCCCTTGGACTGCAAGGAGATCCAACCAGTCCATTCTAAAGGAGATCAATCCTGGGTGTTCATTGGAAGGACTGATGCTAAAGCTGAAACTCCAATACTTTGGCCACCTCATGCAACAAGTTGACTCATTGGAAAAGAGTCTGATGCTGGGAGGGATTGGGGGTGGGAGGACACGGGGACAACAGAGAATGAGATGGCTGGATGGCATCACCGACTTGATGGACATGAGTTTGAGTGAACTCCGGGAGTTGGTGATGGACAGGTAGGCCTGGTGTGCTGTGATTCATGGGGTCGCAAAGAGTCGGACACGACTGAGCGACTGAACTGAACTGAACTGAATTCTTAGCTCTGCTAGTTTTATCAGTGTATTTTAGCATTTTCACTGTTACTGTGACCTCTGTTTCCCAAACTCTTTTCTGCCTCCAGTGAACCCCTTTCTCCCACCTTCCCCTGTAATTTTCCCTCTCCATTCTTTTGAGTGATTAGGTTGTGCTCATCTCTGTATCCTCAGGGTTTAGAACAGGGCTTAGCACATAATTAATAAGAGGTTATGAGACCCTTCTTCCCTTAATAGAAGGTGGAATGCTTGCCCAAGATCTTCAAAGACTGAAAGTAGAAAACAGTTTTACTACTATCATTGATCTGTTAGAACACAGTGATGGTAGGTATGATCCCTTATATATCCTTGTACTTAGTTCAACTCTATATTTTTACAGTGATTTTTATCTCTTCAATGCACTTTTACACCCTTTGTTCCACCGGATTTGAATCCCACATGCCTATGAAGAAATCAGGGCAGTTACTATTATCCCATCATGCTGCTGCTGCTGCTGCTGCTAAGTCACTTCAGTCGTGTCCAACTCTGTGTGACCCCATAGACGGAAGCCCACCAGGCTCCCCCGTCCCTGGGATTCTCCAGGCAAGAACACTGGAGTGGATTGCCATTTCCTTCTCCAATGTGTGAAAGTGGAAAGTGAAAAGTGAAAGTGAAGTCGCTCAGTCGTGTCCGACCCTTAGCGACCCCATGGACTGCAGCCTACCAGGCTCCTCCATCCATGGGATTTTCTAGGCAATAGTACTGGAGTGGCTTGCCATTGCCTTCTCCGTATCCCATCATAGAGTTGAGCAAATTGAGGCAGAGATTGAATGACTTTCTTTGTCTCTATCCATGAGCTGTGATTAGAAACCTCACCATAGTTTTGTATGAACTGGAGTATAAATATTTTCTGAATAAGTATACTTCTGGTCATATGTATGTATATACATATATATAATGTACATTTTAAAACAATACTATATATATTGAATAAACATAAAATATATATTCAAAAATAGAATAGATGGATATGTATATAAGCATATGTATGTATGCTTGGTCGCTCAGTCATGTTCGACTCTTTGTGACCCCATGGACTGCAGCCTGATAGGCTCCTTTGTCCATGGGGATTCTCTAGTCAAGAATACTGGAGTGGGTTGCCATGCCCTCCTCTAGGGGTCTTCCCAACCCAGGGACTGAACCCAGGTCTCCCGGATTGCAGGCGGATTCTTTACGACCGAGCCACCAGGGAAGCCTGGATATAAATATAGACATGTATAAATATGTTACACATACCACATATATAAACATACATGAGTAAACATATATATGTGAGTAAGTATATATGTAGTTTCTTTATTAACATGTAGCCGGAGTCTAGAGGGATGTTCCTGTTTGCCTTATGTGTTTTATATAGACCCTAATAATCATGTGCATATTATTCAGACTTGAAAAAGCCATGATTCTAAAGGTTGTTTGCTAGATACTGATGAGAGAAATCTTTCTTATATTTAAATTTTACTTTGGTAGATGCTTTTTGCAGAGATCAGTGGAACTTGGCACTATATTACACATTTCACCGAGTGGAGAGGGGAAGATGAAAGGACGTAATTAATTATCAGACCAGCCTTAAGTCTCCTGTGCTTAAAGAGCTGTCCAATCCCAGGGGATTGCTTCGTGCCCGAGGCTGGGATGGGTTCCTTCACCTAATTACTACTGCTTCTTGCCCTAATGCAGTTCTGCTGCTTTTCTTTAGCAGAGTGAGGAGCCTTTCTGGTGCCCCAGATAAAGAATCAGGATGTGGCCTATTTACTTATTTTAATGTGGGGGAGGGTTAAGGCGGGGGTGACAAGAGATACACCTGTTTAGAAATGATTTATCTGACAGAATTATCCCACAATAATTTGTTCCCAAAGAGACTTATTAGGGAGTATGACTTGAAAGTTCATTACTGTCGCTGTCACAGAGGCTAGTGTTATCTCCGGCCTCTATGCTTGCAATGGCTTGTGTGAAAATAAATCAGCAACATGCAGCCAAATACAGAAAACAGATGCCTTGTTGATTGTGCATAAGACTCCAAGGCAGGGTCAGCCACAGGCTAAACTATTAGTTAGCTAATGTTAGTCTCTGACAGCCTCTGACTTCTTTTATTAGTCTCCTTCTCTGCTTTCACGGTATCACTTTCTTATTCTCTCATGCTCTAATTGCCCAGAGCCCCTGCGTGGGCCTGCCTGCTTTGGCAGTGCTCTGTACTCTGAACCTCATAATTTCTCACAGCCGTCAAACCTCCTCTCATTTAGACTATCAGGTTGAAATGTGATCTCAAAATACTTTCTACTCAGGTGTACTAAGGAACTAGTACACTAGTATTTGAGTAGAGTTTAATGTGTCTGACCTTCCTGCCTTCCATTTTCAAAGGGGAAAAATAATTTCCATACAAAGCAAAAGGTTAATGATAGCAAATCAATCGGAATAACTGTAGAAAAGTTACTTTGTGTAGTGTGAGTTATACATCAGTCATGGTGACCAACGCGTCTCAGTGGCTTAAGCTAACAGAGGTCTGTTTCTCATTCCAAATTGAGTTGTCAGGGTTCTCTGATCCCTGGAGTCCTTCAGAAACCCAGGAACCCCAAACTGAGAGCAGCCACCATTTCATACATGGCCAATTGCTGTGCTCATCATGCTAAAGGAAAGAAAGCTCTTGAAGGCAGTCCCATCGGCAATGAATTGTCTGACCCCAACGTGACACATTCTGAGGGTCTCTGGAAAGACAGGAGCATTGTTGACTAGCCTTACTTATTCACCTTTTATTCTCAATAACCAGCACAGTAAATGTTTATTAAGGTGAAGTTATTTCCAGAGATTCTGATTTCTTTCGGGTTTACCTTGGTCTGTCTAAAAGAAAATAAATAACAGAACTCATAAAGTAAAGCCTGTAGGCCTCCACACTCAGTCTGATATCCCTGGGATACTAAAGGTAGGAGGAATCCAAAGCCTTTTGAATCTATCTGAGGAGAATAGCGTTCCAGGAGAGATCCCTCATGGTGGGTCAGTTTCATGAATATCACATTCCTTCAAGGAAATAGCCTATACAGTTACTCCTTTTCTACTGCTTGGCACATGGTACTGTGTTGAGTATCTATTGACTGACTCATGAGGACAGCCCATGGCTTATGGTCTTTTTTTTTCTGGATTCTTCTTTAAGTATCAGAAGATGACACTGATGACATTTTACAGAACAATCACTTTTTTATGTGTGCTGGTATAATGGAGTTTTATTCAATGTGTATTTCAATCATGTAAATTTAGCCATGTATAGGTAATGTGTGTGTATGAGTATGTGCGTGTGTGTGTGTACAGGAAGACTAGAGATGGAAAAAAGATAAAAAATACTGAGCTATACAGTCTAGGTAATTCTGCTTGCTATTCTATTTACTAAGATTATGCTTTTAAGCACAAGTGAGATGAAAAACTCTAATTTGCTGTGGTCTCAGTTGAATCTGACTCTCAGTGAGAACTACTCAGCCCATTGCATGTACTTCTAATATTCAGATTTATGGCCATTTTTCTATACAAGTTGGCTCCTAACTGTGTGCCAACTGTTTCATTGGCATACACCCAAAGAGCCAGAGATCTTGTGCTGGAGGAAATACTGGCTATGTTGGGGCTCTCTGTGAGGTGGTATATTTGTTTCCTGCATGGTGTAATTTTGACTGTGTGGGTTTTGCCTGAAATCATCTTTAAGGTCTTACATCTCCTGTAGAATGAAACTCTACAGCATTCTTGTTCCTTAGAAAACTAGATTCATTAGTGAAGACTCCCTGACTTTCTGTAGTCTATTTTACTTTAATCAAAATTATTTTGCTTTGTCTCCTGTGTGGGTCTAGAGTTACACTGAATATGGTATACCATCCGAAGATTAAATATGTCCATGGGAGTTTATGTGTTGCTTTTGCATGTCACAAAGCAGATTAACATGGTTTCCCATCCTTCTCTCCAGAGTGCCTACCGCATGTTTACAAACAACACATGTTTGAAGCACATGATCACCAAAGTCCGGCGGGACACCCACCACTTTGAACGCTACCAGCATAACCGGGACCTCGTGGGATTCCTCAACATGTTTGCAAACAAACAACTGGAGCTGCCAAGGGGCTGGGAAATGAAACACGATCATCAGGGCAAGGTAATTTGTAGGAGTGGCTGTGGGGAAGCCACCACATGACTGTGTGACCTTGTGACTTTGGCACTTGGCTCTACCCATCAAGTGAAGGCTGAAAGTCCTTTGTGAGGGGAAAAATTCCATCTCCTGGACAAGTAGGTTGTTTGTTACCATCAGCAGTTGCTACCCTTTTTGGAAGTGGTATATTCAAGTGTATGGGAGTCAGGGCACTTGATGGGCAAAACACCCACTTTGCATGGATATTCTTTGAACTGTAATCTCTCACCATTTTCTACTGATTAGAGAAGAGATTTCTTAGGCAATGATACTTCCTTTTCCTAGCTGTGTTGTGGGTAGTTGAATACAAGTTGTGGCATTGTTTGGAGAAGGTGGCTAGGAGGTTGCTAAGCAACAACACAAGGTGTGTCTGTGACACCATCCGGGTTTGGGCCTTAGTCTTGTTGGTTCAAAACCCTGATTTTGTTAGCACATTAAACAACATTCAAGGATTGATTAATTTATGAGGAGAAATACGTAACTCTCACACAGGTCAGTTAACCACATCTGCACTTCCTTCTTAGACAAATGAATCAGAAAGTTGGGTTACTATCAGGACGTTGTTGTATGAGTAAGAAATCAAAGTGAAAAAGTTAGTAATTCTTATTAAGGTTTTTCTCAGCCAAGATTTTGTTTATTTAACTCTTGTTCAGCATGTACTAGGAGCCATGAACTATTTAAGTTCTTTATGTTTAAGCTCTCCACAATAACTCTGTAAGATAGTACTATTGTTACTATTGCTATTTACATATGCAGAGTTCAGGTGCAGAATGGTTCAGCAGCTTGCCCAGTGACTAGAGATGGGCAATGTCTGAGCTGGGCTCTAACCCATGCAGTCTGGTTCAAGGGTCTTTGCTCCTAAACACCATATTATGCTCTCCAAGTATTGAGAAACCAACCAACAGTTTCCCTGTCTGTAAAAATACTTGAAATACGTGACTTGTAGTGTGGGGAGGATTAAGTTGACAAAATATTTACAATAACTATACTTGACTTTTTCATTCAACAAATATTTATTGAACACCTGTGCAAAACAGAGCAGCCAACTACTCCATAGAACTTTCTAATGGAAAGAGATGGCCAATGGACAAGTAAATACCAAGCATGCTAAGAGCTGATTAAAGTTTTGATTTAAAGAAAAGCAGGATATGGGGTCTAGGAAAAGGCAGGAGTGGAGAGTTATTTTATAGAGGGTGTCTGGGGAACGACTCACAAATTAAGCTCTGCAGGCACGCAGACGTAAATGAAGTGAGAAATAAACCATACCAGGGAAGAGCATTCAAGGTGAGTGGAATGTGGAAAGTACTCAGTGCATTCCATTCTTCCCTAAAGTACCCTCTAGCAAAAATACCACAGTGTATCTTGCTCATCCTGAACTCAGCTTCCAGCAGTCTTATCTGAGAACTTAGAAGCAGTCAAAATTGATATTATAAATTGCATGGATACATTTTAATGCATAGGAGGAACCCTCAGACTTTCATTGAAACTACTGATCTAAGTTTTGTAAAATTTTTCAGTCAGTTCAGTTCAGTTCAGTCGCTCAGTCGTGTCCGACTCTGCACGACCCCATGAATCACAGCACGCCAGGCCTCCCTGTCCATCCAGAGAAGATTAGAAGTGGTAAGCATGAAGTTCAGAATAGATGAAAGAGAATGGATTTGTGATTAGGTCCCTAAACCTCAGGTAGAATAGCGGTATATCAGAGTCAGGTGGGATGGCAGGGAAGCCTTTCCAGGACACGGGGAACCTTCAGGGACACTTGGCAGTTCCTGTGCTCTTTCTTTCTCGAGGAGGATGGCACTTTGCTAGTGCCAAGTGTTTGTAAACATTCTACTAAATGGAAATTGTGCAGGTAGTCCAAGAAAGGACGATGGAAAATACTGATGGTATTATGCCTGCATGTAAAAGAGTATTAGCAGACCAAGAATCAGCTCTGTTCTCAACTCTGACAGTATTTTTCCTGATGTCATGGGGATCTATGCTCATTAGGAAACCACAGGTCCAGGGAAAAACCCAAGTTGAGATAATACTGCATGTATTTCTGCTCTGTGCAGAGACTTAACATCTTAAGTCATTTTGTGTCCTTAGCTGAAGGGAATTGGGAACTTATCGTGCAGACCTGGAAGGTGAGGTTCCTTTCTTGCCAGTCATAACTTGCCAGACATGCTTCAGGAGAGAGCTTCTTATTAATAACACCTAAACCTTGAGAAGAGTTTAAGTTGAACTTAGAATACTATTTAAGATGAGTTACGATGTATTCTTAAGAACAAGTTCTGTCTCATCACTTTTATAAAAGTTTCGATGGTTAAACAGAGGTAAACATTATCTCGACTGTGTGGGTAATATAACCATTTATCTTCTTCCCTGAGGGTTTGGACATATGTAGGGTTTCAGCCTAAAGTTGTAAGCATTGTTAAGAGCATTGAGTGTGAGTTGGGAGATAGCTGACCTCACAGGTTGCTGGTGACTTTTCTTTTGAATGATGTGTGGCATGAAAGATGTGGAAGGACCCCTGGCCTTGTGGACAGAATGAATTACCAGACAGTCTTGGAAGATGATCACTTTAGCCGAATTCCTCTGCTTTGTGCATTAAGACTTTAATAAGATTTTTAGCTAAGCTGGATACCTTAATGAAAACAGGTATATCTCCCTGTGCTTCCCCTCATCCATTCTTTACAAATGACTGACTTCCAATAAAGAAAAATAGCTTGAAAGAACATCTGGGAGAGGCTCTTGCCGTGCCTGTACTTTAAAAATCATAGCTCCCATCCTTCGTCGTTAACAGGTTTTCTACTAGCCTGAAATTTTAACTGCCCCTTTTTGATGTATTGCTTTACCTCTAGAATGTTTAAAGGGAGTAAACTTTTTTCCCATTTAATGTAGCATCAAAACCTATTAAATACTGTGAGTTTTTTTTTCCCCACAGTGATGACTAATTTCTAGAATTGACATGGAATAGGATGACCAAATCCTTACCTGCATGAAAAGACGTGGTTCTCATGAGAAATGTTGTCAAATTTAGCTGCTCAGGCCTATGAAATTTGGCTCCATCTTCTTTTCTCAAGTGCGGCATCTTCCTTTTGTTTTCATTAGTTTTGCCATTCAACACACTTGCGAATGCCTGCTATAAGCCTGCCACTGTGATGACTATGATACAAGCTCACAGTGTAGTATTATGTAGCGTGTACTACTCGATATGTGCTAGATGTGGCTATACACTTAGATTAATTCCTTCCATTCTCAAAGCAACCTTGTACATAACTGCTATTTTTAATCCATATTTTTTAGAAGAGGAAACTGAAGCGCAGCATGGCTAAGTGAGCTGACCAAGGTCCTATAATTACTGTCTGGTAGAATTGGATTTAAATTAGTCCATCCAGATCCAGAGTCTATGCTGTCACCCTGCCTCTCACCAGGGAGGAGGTGAATACACATCTTCTAGCTCTTATAGTGAAGGCAGTAAACGGTGCTCTGGGAGCATGTGGTATGGTCTCCTACCATGGTTGAGAGGGTGGGGGCTTTCATACACACCATCGAAGGGCAGCAGAGTGGGTGGATTGCTCTTGGCTCTCCAGGCGTAAGTGAATCCCCACAGTCCCCCTTGCACTGTTTTATGATGCCTATACCTATGTGTCTCATGGCGTTGCCGTTGACTTGTTTTGTCTTCCCAAGCAGATGAGCCCCTCCTTGAGAGTTCTTCTGTTTATTTTTTTTTTAATTACTCCCTCTTCAACCCCAGTGCCATTCGTATAGAAGATTCTCCAAACAGGTTTGATGAATGAATGGAATTTGTCATCTGTAGATTCCTAGTTTTTCGGTGATCTCTGCTTTGGACAAACAAGCAAGCTTCCAGGCTCTCTCCCCATTGCCACCCGCCCCTCCTTCTGTGCACTCACTGGACGTAGCTCCTAGGATTTGCCTGGTTTGACCTCTCTTATTCCATGTGTTGTCTTGGATTTTTCACATTACATGTTTGAACAGGGTAGTGATTATGCTTGTACTGCAGTTTAGCTGTCTCCAATTTAGAAGAGACTTTTCTTCTCATTACTTAAGGCCAGGGGTTTAAGTTGGCTGAGATTTCACCAAATTCTAGATCTGGTGTGCTTTTTGGGGGAGTTCTAGGGTGAAAAATGTCCTTGACTTACATGAAAGAAGAGAAGTAAAATATTCTTTTAACATTGACTATGAATTAAAGAGTAAGAACAGACTATCAGGCCTTCTAAGTAAGATGATTATGATGGTGATGACAGTGATGACACCTACATTGATTTGGCTCAGTCCATGTGCCAGGCACTTCACTAAGGTATTTGTTCATGGATTATTTTATTTCGACCTCATGGCAGTTTATGAGCTGGGTATTATCATTATTGTTCACATTTTATTGAAATTTGCATGCGTGCATGCGTCTGCTAAGCCACTTCAGTCATGTCCGACTCTTCGCGACACCATGGACTGCAGCCTACCAGGCTCCTCTGCCCATGGGATTTTCCAAGCAAGAGTACTGGAATGGGTTGCCACTGCCTTCTCCGAGAGGAAGACTAGGTTTCCCTTTTTAGCTCCTAGATTTTATAGATCTTTGATTCTTTAGTCTTAAGGATTAGATGATATAGTTCTACTTTTAATTACATTTGGAAAAGTATCTTGTTCACAATTCCACACTGTGTTTTAATTAGTATTTTGTTTCACTACTTGATTTTCTTAATTATTTTTATCCTAGCAATTAATCCAAGTTTTATTTTCTGCAGAATAGTCCTCATGAGACTGTGATTAACATCTATATATACATATTTGTTGAACCTAAAGTCTAGGATTTTCAGCTAACATACAGGACACATTTTGACTTGTCTTATTTGAAACAAAACATTTACACAAAGAAAGTAGGCCAGTATAGAAAGAAAATCTCTTCTTTCTTCTTATTGTAATAATTCTTAAACTTTTGTACACTCTCAGGACTGTGGAAAAATAGGGTAATTTAGGATCTGGGTTACAGTGTTGATATAAACTTTTTATATTTATGCAAGAAATATGCATCAGTAGTATTAAAATGTGACTTGGTTAAAATGCTTCTGATTCTTGGCTGGGTTTGGTCATTAGTATGTGCTCATGGGGATAATATGTCTGTAGAAGATTATGAGTTTTAATAAGGAAAACCAAATGTTACTTAACATAGTAGCGTTCGTTCTTTCTTCCTTCCTTTTATTCTTTCCTCCTTTCTTCTTTCTTTTCTTCCTCCCTCCCTTCTTCACTCCTTTCTTTTCTTCCTTCCCTTTGTTAATTTGAAGAATTTGAGGAAATTATGCTGCAATGGATCAGGATTCCTGGATCCATCACTGTCTGATCTAACTTCGACAAACCTCAGTTTTCTCTAAAGCGAGAGTTAGTAACCTGTCCTGTCCAGCTCCTGGGGCTGTGGTTGGCATCCACTTAGATAATCATGGGATAACAAATGGAAAAAAAAAATTATGATTATAATTAACACAATTTATTCAGTAATTGACTTATTACTTATAGTGTAGAAAATAAAAGCAGTACAATTAAAAATCTCTAGAGTTTTATTACTTAGTTTGGGAAAAGCAAAAATATGGATTATGAAGACACCTACAGAATAAAATGGACCACATAGCACACTAAGTCAGGAATGCTACTCACCTGGTTATTCCTACCCAGCTCACTAAAATCTTGATTTGAACGATTAGGTTGAAGCAAGAATCTAGAACAATAACTAAACAGTTTCAATTTAGACTTTTATGAAAATGATAAAGATTTGTTATTGATGGCTGAATCCTTTCTCGAATGGGAAGACACAGTGACTTATCAAAGATGCAGTGTAGAATTAGTGTAGTGTCCCATGTCTCCTCTTAACAGCCTGCTGATCTCCCTTAACCAAGGTGGTCCAACAAAATGATTTTGTCACAATAGGGGTCACTTTACTGTTCTTGTTCCTTTTGTCCGTATTGTTCTTGACCAGTGCAGGGTAGTCTGCCCTCAAGTGTTTGCTTCTGCCTTAAACCTGTGTAATGACCCAGAACATTGTCAGTTTCTCTACTGAGAGTCCTCTGTTATTGTGGTCTCTCTGCTAGATTTGTCTCTTGCTAGATTACTGGCCTTCTTCTGTGGTGGTTACATACTCTATAAGCTATGGTCATGAAGATAGCATTTTAGAAACATCCTTCACAAGAGAAGTAGCTTTCTTCTTAGAACCAGAACTGAAATCAGATCCATGCATTTGCACAGAATCATGCCCTTCCTGTGTAAAACCACTAGGCACCCTCCCCAAGACTGTTCTACTTCAGTGCCTCTGATTTGTATTATGAAAACACAGAATAGGCATCATGCACTAGTATAGATGCAGAATGACATTTCTGGAATGGAATACCTGGAGAGTTTTCATAGTAAAGATTGGATTTGAACTGAACCCTAAATGATAAGTAGGATTTTTATAAAATTAGATTGTGGAGGAGAGAAAACAGGGCATGGGAAAGGAAGGAAAACACCTACGTAAAGAAATGGAAAAAAGAACACATACTGAGTGGGTATGTTTGGTTCCTTTGAAGAAGTAATGGGAAAATATTGAGGAACCCTGTATTAGATACAAGTGCACGCACACACACACACACACACACTAGAGCTGATGGTATAAGATCCAATACAAAACCCAAGTGTGCGCACCCAGCAGGCTCACGACCCAAAACTCAAGAAAACTCCAATGTTCCTACTCAGTCAGGCCAACGCAGGTCCCTCTTACTCAGAGTTTTGACCTTCAATGATTTTATGAGGCCCACCCACATTGGAGGGCTTCCCAGGTAGCTCAAATGGTAAAGAATTTGCCTGTAACGCAGGAGACCTGGGTTTGATCCCTGGGTCGGGAAGATCCCCTGAAGGAGGGCATGGCAAACCCACTCCAGTATTCTTGCCTGGAGAATCCCATGAACAGAGGAGCCTGGAGGGCTACATTCCATGGGGTCACAAAGAGTCAGACAGGACTGAGTGACTAACACTTTCACTTTCACCCACGTTGGGGAGGACCATCTGTTTAACTCAGGCTACTGATTGAAAGGTGTATCTCTTCCAGAAACACCAACAGACACATCCAGAATATCATTTGGCACCCACTGGCCCAGTTAACACATAAAATTCACCATCACAGATCAATATCAGTGGAGTAAAATCTGTGGAAGCACTATTGCGGAGAGTTAAGGATAACAGAGAATAATGATTCAAAAGACATGGACAGTTAGAAAGTTATGACAAAGCTTGACATTTCCTAAGTTTATATAGTGAACTTATTGTTTGGTTTAATTTTTGGAAAAAGTGTTGTTTGTTTTTTGTCTCCCCTTTCAGATGGCAAATATGGAATAACCCTTTTTTCCTGCTTCTTTGTTTTGTACTGTCAAACAGTAGAGTACTGTGGGGCTCTCTCACAGGTGCTTTCCCCAGATCATTCTACTTGAGCCTAAATTGAAATGCTAAGAAACTTTGGACTTTAAAAAAAGTGATATAAATGTTATGGGTTCTTTAAAGAAAAATGTAAAATGGTAACCATCTCCTTATTTAACGTGAAACGTCCTTTCCCAAAGCTTTCTAAAGCCAAGCTTTGTAACTCTAGGACATTGTGACTTTTTATGTCAGGTTGGGGGGTTGAGTATCAGTGTGGTCTGAATGTTCAACTTGGCAAGTAGAATGACCATGGCAAGTAGCAGTTATGGTTAGGATAGCTTTTTAGAAGAGAGAAAACATTTGTACCAGGAAAGTTACCACAGTCCTAGCCTGCTTGAGGATTCTCATTTTACCATACTCTAGTAGCCTGTGTGGCTGGAGAAGTTGCCCAAGTGATGACATAGACTCTGGTTAAAATCCTGTATGAAGCTCATGGCCACAGTTTATGAGGTCAGGTTCATCTTAATGAGTATAATGCAACTTCATATTTGGAGGTTTCAAGTGAATCCCAAAAGTCTTTTAGCTGAGTAAGTTCTACACTTGGAAAACTATGGTTTGTTTTTGTTTTTTTTTCTTTTTGCCTATTAGAGCACTGTGTTTCTTATTTTTGTGGTGCATCTCTTTAATTACTTTGAAACAGCTAATAACTTTGTGGTGGTGATCTGGTTTAATCACCTCCAATTACATAGCACTCCAAGTAGAAATGAAATTAAACTTTAAATAGCACACTTTTAGAGGGTCTCTTACTTATTTTTAAGGGGGTACATACTTGTTAGACCAAAAGGTAACTCTTGCAAATGCACACAAAGGCCTAAGTGAAGAATCTTCTGAGGCTGTATACCTTTCTGAATGAGAGAATAGAGCAGAGTTTAGTTTTGCGAATGTATTTTTGAATAAAATGCTAGTACCATGGAGTCTTGAAGGAACTGCTCAAATGTGAAGATGGCCTTTGCCTTTTGCTTTTAAAGAGTTGTCCTCTGACCAGCATTGGATCTTTATAAAAAATGTAGTATACTATCTTCAGATTTCATGGTAATGCCCTTCTGTATTACCTAAAATGTACTGATTTAGATAACTTCATTCTTGGTTTTCTGTAGTGGTAAATGCTTAGCAACCAGCTCCTTAGGGGTGGTGGGGAAGAGGGCTGATCTGTAGCATTTGCCATTTTCCATGTTGTAAATTCTCTCATCATAGCCAATTTCAGGCTGCCAGCATCATCATCAACCAGCTACCATAATTCCTTGAAATTTCACCATGAGTTCATGAAAGCTGGTCCAAGCCATCCCCAGCATGTCACTGGCTTCCCTGTATTATATGTCTTAACACCTAAATACCACCACTCCCAACACAAAATCTGCCTCCCCCCTGCCCTGCCCTGCCTTGAGCTAACATTTATGTATGAAGTGTGGGGAATGTTTTACTTATCCACAGCTACTAACTGATCAGCTGTTTCCAGAACTCTAACCCAGTGCCTTGCATCCTTGTTTTTCTCTCCTATCGACTTTAGCTCTCTGATCATCACAATTTAACAAAGTAACTTTAACTTTTTTGTGATTGATACAGATGTCATGAGATATTTATGACCACTCATTCCCTCAAATGAACCAAATGGTAGAAAATGTTAGCATGACTGTTTTTTACTTATAATAAACTATATCATTCAGGCCTTTTCATCTATCATTTGGTAACAGAGATCTGTCTGGTATATAATATAGAGAAAATAATGGCATGTTTATTCCTTATAATTGGGGAAATGCTAGAGAGGGGACCAGGAGCTGAGAGGAGATTTAAATTTTTGAAGGGAGAGAATGTGTGAGTAAATTAAAATCTTTATAGAAATTAGATTACAATTAACTTTTTTGAGCATTTTAAGATTTTATAGAGTTGATAAACTAGAAGTTAGAACAAATTCAGTATGTAGCACTTCTAATCTTTAAATTGTTCTTTTAGGGAAAGAAAGAAGATCTGATGTCTGTCTTTCTGTAGCATAGTTACAAGTGCTTTTTGTTTTATTTTGTTTTTTACATGGTCTTTTAACATGGATTCCTGGTTTGGCAAAATGTTAACTGGAAACAATTTCAAACTTCTGTGACTTAGATTTGTTGAGCCTGAGGTTGGTATTTCTTCACAAATACTGATGGCTTTTTCTTTTCTTAAAATAATAGAAACTTAAAAAAAGAATTGTGTAAAGAGAGAAGTGTATTTTGTTTGGCCTCACTAAAATACCACTTGGCTCCAACCAGCTCATATTTTCTGACTCTGACCATGCCCTGAAGCAGTGAAAGGGTAGAAGTTTTTAGAATGAGATTTGATTTTGGATATTTGCATTCCTTTCAGTTTTTTATTATATTATTAGTTCTAGTTGATCCAGCATGGGGAAGCTTGAGTGAATTTCCTTAATGAAACTTAACAGTAGTGACTCTATGTTTTCAAATTTTGCTTAGCTAGTGGCTGATCTGAAAAAGATTCGTTTTTTTGATACAATTGCTTTTTCTATGTGGTCTGCATCCTTAGTCTGTATTTATTAATACATGGTAGAAAATGTCATAAATAAAGGCAGATCACTCAAGAATGATGACATAAAAAGTGACCCAAATTAAATTAAAAAAAGAAAAAAAGTAGTCAGCTTTGTTACTGACTTGAGCTACTTAGGATATCCTGTGGGAACATGATCCACTTTTGTGACATAATTGATTTGTGCATCACAAATAGAAATGGCAAGTAAATTCTGGGTGGTATTTGTTTATGCTTTCTTCTTCATGTTAAAGTAGAGTACATTTTCCACGACTCAGTTGGGACTTGAGTCATCTCCTTTATGTGGATGTAGCAAAACACTGTCCAGGGTCACACAGTTAACAGAGCAGAGCCCAAGCTCATGCTGAGAGAAGTTGCTTCTGAGTGCTGCCCTTAGCCAGTGCTGGTGCACTAGGCGCGGCTTCGAAAGAGGTCTTAATAGGGACTTTCCCCAGGTATCTGGCAGACTTAAAAAGCTCATGTAAACAATATACACATTCCATCTTCTCTGAATCTGAGCCCCTTGTGGAATACAGACCAGCGCCTCTCCCCCACCCACAGCCCTGAATCCAGCAGGGTAGCAGTCCGCGGACTGTGCACAGGAAGTGCAGTGTGCTGTTCAGCATCAGTCGTGGGCTTGTCAGTGTTGAAAGTGAATGTTACTGTCGGCCTAATTCAATAAATATGTAAATGTTTTTCTAAACTCAAGTACTATGTGAGGTGTGAGGAGAGTGAGAAGAACATCAAAAGGAAAAACAGGAGGAAGAAAGAATGGGAAAAAAAGAGGAGAAATAAGAAAAGATGAGAGGGGAAGGAGGCACTGCTCACTGGGCTTTGGAGTCAGGAAGATGGATTCAAATGTCAGCTTTATTCTTTCCCAGTGCTATGTTTCACTTAAACCTTGAACCATTACCCAACTGTATTAAAGGTGAACAACAATAAGATATCATTATTTATGAAATAATGAAAAATCTTATTTATAATGTTGGTAGCTGGCTTATGTGTTCATCTGTGCTGAGACAGTGCATCAGTTACGATTTGGTCTGGCTACCCTGTGACAGAAACCTGTACAAAGTTTAATATGCAAGATTTTATTCTCTCATATGAAGAACTTCAGAGGTAGGCATTCTGTAGGTTTTAGGGTGGTTCCTTAAATTGTAAGAGCCCTAGCTCCTTACAGTTTTTTGCTTGGCCACTCAGTCTTAAAAGCCAAACTCTTCAAGGTTCAGTATGGCTGCTAGAGCTCTCTATGGTTCATGTCTTTGTTTTAGGAAGCTAAATGGATGAAGAACAGAAGGAGGACTTCATGCTGTGAAAATCTCCTTGCAAGGAGGTTGTCCAGAAGTATCACGTGGCACACTGTTTGTATCTCATTGGCCAGAACTTAATCTAGGCCATACAGAGCTAGAAGGAGCCTGGGAAGTACAGCTTTACTGGTTCTCCACCATTTTTTTTTTTTGATCTTGGTGTATAGACTGTAGGGAGAAAAATTATGATCTTTAGAAAAATGTCTCAGAAGTTAAAACTATTATTAGTAATAATAATAGTAATATTAGTAAGTCACATTTAAGGGGTCACAGAGACTATGTTCAAAAATTTGTATGAACCATCTCATTTTACCTTTGTTTGATGTAGGCATTACTGTCCTTATTTAACAGAAAAGAAATTGTGGTTTAAAGAAGTAGTTTAAAAGAAGACTGTTGGCTTAAAACTCAACATTCAAAAAATGAAGACCATGGCATCCAGCCCCATCATGTCATGGCAAATAAAAGGGGAAGAAGTGTTAGCAGTGACAGATTTTATTTTCTTGGACTCCAGAATCACTATGGATGGTGACTGCAGCCATCATATTAAAAGATGCTTGCTTCTTGGAGGAAAGCTATGACAAACCTAGACACTATGCTAAACCTAGACACTAAAGCTATGGTAAAAGTAGACACTCGGAATTTGCCCAAGTTCATGTCCACTGAGTTGGTGATGTTATCCAACCATCTCATCCACTGCTGCCCTCTTCTCCTTTTGCCTTCAGAATATACCTTTGTTGGTATATAGAAACTTAATAGGAAGTTAAAAAATGTAGAGAAATTGTATGAAGGATTAAATGAATAATCATCCTCTTACAGAAAAAAAATAAAGAAGAAGTAGTTTGCCGAACTGAACTGATGTCACTAGTGGAGCTAGGGCTCAGACCCACGCTTGTCCTTCTGGATCGCAAGTATTTAATCACTACTTTGTCTTCGACTTCTCAAGTTTTAACTTGGTAGTTTACACATGTTCATTTGAGATTTTTTTGAAACCTTCTATCTTATTTGTGGTTTTGTAGTCTTCAGTTCTCCACATGTTTTACCCAACACACACACACACTTCTTTCATTTATTTTTCTCAAACTTGTCAGTCTTTCTATGCTTATGTAAAAAAAAAAATGTGATTTTTAATACTTGGTTAGTTCATTGTCATTTGTCTTCTTGCATTTTGGTCAAGAGTCTGCTATTCAAGTTTTTGGAAGTTTATTTTCTGAGCACCCTCTTTCTCCCAGACATAGCCCTAAAAGATATCAGAGAGAACAGGGTGAGTAAGGAGTCCCTATCCTGAGGACATTTACAGTATAATTCTTTAGAGAATGGATTTTAGACTAACCTCTTAACATCAAATTATACTGTGACATTCCATGTAAATCACAACTGACCTAGATGTACACACCCATTTGTCCTTACAATTACAGGTGCATCATTGTTACCTCTAAATGGCCACCTGCACCTTCAAAACATGCCTAAGAAATTAGGTAGAGTAAGTAGGCAATTCTATTTTAGTACTCTTTGCATTTTCCCCTTAGCATGGTTCATATTATTGTTGTAAGTAATAAGAGCTTAATCTTCTTAAAGAGGATGTGAGATTGATATGATATTATTTTGAAATGTCTACTTATAAAAATAATTGAATTTCTATTTTATGACATTTTAAATAGTGGCAGAAGTAATATCCAGATGTTGATTAGAAGCTCAAATCAAACAGGAACTGGTGTCACATTTGAGACCAGAGCTTGTCAGTACAAGCCTGTGTAGGGTTTACAATTGATGTACTTTTTTTTAAAAACAGGATCAGAGAAGTAAGACATTCCACCTGGTAGGTTATGAAAAAAGGGAACATTACCCAGGGATATAAGTTTGATGACACCATCTCCTACATGACTTCCATTTAATCTAATCTCTGTACCTGGAAATCAGACATTGAGAAAAGGGCCAACAATTCTGGTTCTGGTTATTTCTCTGCTTTGTTTCTAGTGCACTTTCTGCTTAAGGTTATTTTTGAAAGAATTCATTATCCGCCTATTTGGGAGCTACTTACAAATTATTGTGCCCTGTTTCCTGATTCTGTATCTAGAGAAACATTTTGTTTCATAATGGAAAGGTGATTTTTTAAATTGGCATAAATATACCATCTTCCCCTGGGATTTATCTAGATGTATTCTTTCCTAGTCTTTCAGGTATAGTACTTTGTTAAAGGAGCTCCATCAGTTTGAGTTGTCAGTTCTATTTTGCTTAGGTTATTTAGCATATAGCTTGTGTCCTGACATTTTAATAAGTAATGAGTTTCCAGGCTTTCCTAATAGTCCTTTTTATCTTTGATGACCTAATTAACTTTACCTGGTTAAGGAAAACTTACATTTTTAATTGTCCTTGAGATAATGGGCTTCATTATTGCCTTGCATGAATTTTTCTTTGAAAACTTACTACCATTTGGTTCTTACTGATAATGAAAAATAGCTCTTGTGAAGAGCTTTAGAATTAAAAAGAATTTTAAAAGGCCTTTCTACATTGCTTGCAGACTTTACTGCAAAACTGAGGGAAATGGCTTATGCTCATTCATGATTTCATGTCACTAGGGATTCTGCAGTAAATGTGTCAGACATGGTTTCCTCCCTCCTGTCACATTATGGGGGAGAAATGTTTGTTATGAATGAGGGAGAGAGGGAGACATGTTTTTATAAGAAATCTGTAGCCCAGAGAACTTAAGTGACTTGCCCAGAGTCATTGAATGTGATAGAATTTAGATGTGTGACTGATGACTAAACTGGAAGAGCAAATAAGGAGACTTGAAAGAGTCTTAGGAAAGTGACCAAAGGGTTGGAATTTTTTTTTTTTTGTAGATAACAGGTAGCCAGTAGAGGCTTTGGACTGGAATGGAGATATAGTCAAAGTTTTTAGAAAAATATATTCTCATAGCGAGGTGCCAATTCAGTGAATCAAGGTTGTTAGAGATGTGAAACAACCGAGAAACTATTAATAGTTTTACATTTAAGAGAAAGTCCTGAAATAGTGGAGTGAATGGTAGCCAGGCTGGGATGGGGCAAATAGAGGAGACTCTAGATTGGGAAAATGGGGAGAGGGCTTGGTAGCTGACTGCATAAAAGGACAAGAGAAGTCAATGATGTTTGAAAGAAGAACTTGGTAATATCCCATAGCAGTATGCACTTAGCATCAATTAAGAGAAGCCCAAATGTCCAATCAGGTGATTTTTTTCTAAGATCCTAACTTTGATTGGCTCTTAAGAGTATTTCCTAAACACAGGGACCGTGTTCCTTCCTGCTCTCTTCACTCTGAATCTAGTCTAAGCATTGCTCCCGTGTTCTAGTCTGTCCTGAGAGAGGAAGGAGTAATTCTCCCGAAGATTTGAAATTACGAGAAAACAGAGCTAAGGTTATTACTCCAAAGTGGGTCTGTTCCTGAATGTGTGAAACGATAGGACAAGTCTGTGGTCTATATGGACTGTTGACTCAATGCATTGCTTCCTAGGCATTTTTTGTTGACCACAACTCCCGAACCACCACTTTCATCGATCCCCGACTCCCGCTTCAGAGCAGCAGACCCACGAGCGCACTGGTGCATCGGCAACACCTGACCAGGCAGCGCAGCCACAGCGCAGGCGAGGTGAGTCCAGCTGTAGCAACTGACCTGTTGGTTGCTAGGAATTCAGGATGTGGGATTTGTTGAATTCTGCTGGCTCTTTCTTATTGCCTTGTTTTTCTAGTTTGAGACTATCATTTGGAGGCTGAAAAGTACTGGAATGTTGACAGGGCTTCTCTGGAAACAAATAGAACCTAAATTGCAAGTTTAAAATTAGAACATTAGAGGAAAGGTTGAAGAATTAGATTTTTTTTTAAGTTCAGTGGGTGAGGAGAGAAGATTCATAATGCAATACAGAGGGAGGGTGATGGTGAGCCTTTTGGCATACCTGATAGCAACTTCATAGGAAGAAATGAATGTAACTTTTGCTCCGTTACTCAGTCGTGTCTGACTTTTGCGACCCCACGGACTGAAGCCTGCCAGGCTTTTTTTTTTCTGTCCCTGAGATTTTAATTGGGGATTAAAATTGGGTTAAAGGTAGGGAAGTTTCTTAAGCGAGGATTGCTGGATTAGATGAAAATCTCCGGCCTGGGCTATGAGGTTGTGATCCTCTCTAATCTTCTTTAAAATTAGGGTATATATGAGAGTTGATTTCTATACATGAAATGCCCAGAGAAAATGGGCAGAATTAAGAATTAAAAGCTCTACTGTACTCTACTTTGCTGGTTTGCAGTGACCCATGGTAACCACATGAGGGCTCTCCAATAACCTAACCAAAATAGAAAAAAGGAATACTCTCTGTTTTCCTTTTTGGTTGCAGGTTAAATAAATAAAAGAGGAATGTTTTATGTCAAATATTTTCTCCTCAGTACAAGACAGGAGGGCAGTAGAGGGTGAGATGGTTAGGTAGCATCACCAACTCAATGAACATGAATTTGAGCAAACTCCAGGAGATAGTGAAGGACAAAAGAGCCTGGTGTGCTATACGCAGTACATGGAGTTGCAAGAGTCAGACATGGCTTAGTGACTGAACAACAGCAACAATAGACTTATGCTTTGAATGTCATATATCATCACTTTATATACATTGTTTTTAAAAATTCCCTTAGACAAGTGGAATTAAGATTATTTTCCTGCATTCCTTTTCCACGTTTTGTCTGTGAGCATATCATCTTTTCAGTATTATATTGTATGTCAAATATTTTTGTAGCTTCTATTATAAGAAAAGATTATGAATGCAATAAATAACTGGATTTGATTTACCAGAATTCCACTCTTGGAATTTCCCCTCACGATTTACGTACTGGCTCTAAGGATCATGTGTGTTTGCTGGTTAAAAGTGTAGACATAGACGAGTACACACAAGAAGCTCATATAAAAATTATATATAAATATATTGCAGGATGAGGTATGCACAAAAATATGTATGTTTTATGAGTAGCTAATAAATCTCTACCTGGCTGTCATATAAACCATTAGTGGTAAACTGGACGATGCTAATACATTCACCTAAAAAGCAGTATAGACCTCTTACCTTTGGACTTTGTACATCATATGTAGCATATTAGGGCCCTGCCTGGTTTTATCACACAACCTGTGCCCTTTAGATACTTGCCTTATCTCCACTTCACGATATGATGCTGACTGTTCAGTCTGATCAGAACAACGTGCATGAGATTAGTAACTTTATTTATATTTTCTTTCAACTCATCTGCCTCAGAATTTGAATTATTTTCGTGGTCTAGTAGTAAGGATACTAAGGTCCACCTTAAAATCGGAATGAAAATTTTTCTTCTTATGGATGGAAACTGAGCAGTGGGACTAAGATGACCCTATAAAGTCTTAGTATTTGGCCCCAGCATTGTAAAACGTTTGAGGTGAATGTGCCTTCTGGCTCAGCTGTTGGAAGCACACACATCCTGTAGTAATTGCACATCTGTCATGGCTTTCCCACAGTCTGATGGTCTGGTTTGAAGAAGCAGGGTGTCAAGAAGAACTTTGGCTATTCTAGGAAATGATGACAAGAGGCACCTTACTGACAGAATGGAAAGTATATATTGGTAGATTGAAACGATAAGTTTGGTGAATGATGAACAAGATATAGTTAATGATCAAAATCTACCCCAAGAGGAGATTTCATTGGCTTCATATATATATTGGCTTCATTTCTCAAAGCCAATAACTCAAGAGAAGTGGAGTGGGAAAATTCTAGTTACATTCACAAGTCTTCCCAGCCGTTCTCTTAGACTCATTTAGCAAATATTCTGGGTAGTAGAAATTTGGGTATCTCTTCCATCCAACAAATGAATAATTGTTGAACACCAGTAGTGTAGAAACATGGTTAATGTGAGGTATACAAAAAATGACATGTGTCCCTGTGTTCTTACTAAGGAGAGAATACATAAAACTTAACTATAATCCAGATGAATAACAATATAAGTGAAAAATGCTTTATAGACTGTTAATAATGGCAGCTGCTTTAAAAATGTCCCCCAGGTGCTATGGCAGTCAGAGAAGGTGGCATTTGACATCAGCTTGAAGGGAAGGGAAAGCTTTATCGAGGAGAGGCTGTTTGAACTGCACTTTGAAGAATGAGTGAGAACGTTCTGAAGGATAAGCAGGCAGTGAAGGAAGGGGACAGTGTTTTCACGTTAGGGCCTTTAGAAAAACCCTCACCAAACACCTAACTGAAGCAGTGTGATAAAATGATTATGAGGCTTTGAGTGGGTAGGAATAGAAACTGTATTTTAAAAGTACTGATTTATTAAGTAGTGCTGGGAAAACTGGACAGCTGCGTATAAAAGAATGAAATTTGAACATTTCCTAAAAACATACACAAAGATAAACTCAAAGAAACTGTAAAATTCTTAGAGGAAAACATCCATAAAACACTCTTTGACATAAATCACAGCAAGATCCTCTATGACCCACCTCCTAGAGTAATGGAAATAAAAACAAAAGTAAACAAACAGGGTCTAATTAAACTTAAAAACTTTTGCACAGCAAAGGAAACTGAACAAGGTGAAAAGAAAATGCTCACAATGAGAGAAAATAATAGCAAGTGAAAAAAATGACAAAGGATTAATCTCCAAAATATACAAGCAACTCATTCAACTCAATACCAGAAAAACAAACAGCCCAATCCAAAGGTGGGCAGAAGTCCTAATCAGACATTTCTCCAAAGAAGACATACAGATGGCTAACAAATACATGAACAGATGCTCAATATCACTCATTATTAGAGAAATGCAAATCAGAAATACAATGAGTATCACCTTACACTAGTCACAATGGCCATCATCAAAAAATCCGCAAACAATAAATGCTGGAGAGGGTATAGAGAAGAGGGAATCCTCTTGCACTGTTGGTGGGAATGCAAATTGATACAGCCACCATGGAGAACAGTATAGTTAGCTCAGTTGCTCAGTCCTGTCCGACTCTTTGCGACCCCATGGACTGGAGCAGGCCAGGCTTCCCTGTCCATCACCAACTCCCAGAGCTTACTCAAACTCACATGCATTGAGTCGGTGATGCCATCCACCATCTCATCCTCTGTTGTCCCCTTCTCCTCCCGCCTTCAATCTTTCCCAGCATCAGGGTCTTTTCCAGTGAGTCAGCTCTTTGCATCAGGTGGTCAAAGTATTGGAGTTTCAGCTTCAGCATCAGTCCTTCCAATGAATATTCAGGACTGATTTCCTTTAGGATGGACAGGTTGGATCTGCTTGAAGTCCAAGGGACTCTCAAGAGTCTTCTCCAACACCACATCAATTCTTCAGTGCTCAGCTTTCTTTATAGTCCAACTATCGTATCCATACATGACTACTGAAAAAACCATAGCTTTGACTAGAGATACCTTTGTTGGCAAAGTAATGTCTGTGCTTTTTGATATACTGTCTAGGTCGGTCATAGCCTTTCTTCCAAGGAGCAAGTGTCTTAATTTCATGACTGCAGTTCCCATCTGCAGTGATTTTGGAGCCCAAGAAAATAAAGTCTGTCACTGTTTCCATTGTTTCCCATCTATTTGCCATGAAGTGATGGGACCAGATGCCTTGATCTTAGTTTTCTAAATGTTGAGTTTTAAGTCAACTTTTTCACTCTCCCTTTTCACTTTCATCAAGAGGCTTTTTAGTTCCTCTTCGCTTTCTGCCATAAGGGTGGTGTCATCTGCATATCTGAGGTGATTAATATTTCTCCCAGTAATCTTGATTCCAGCTTGTGCTTCATCCAGCCTGGCATTTCTCATGATATACTCTGCATATAAGTTAAATAAGCAGGGTGACAATATACAGCCTTGACATACTCCTTTCCCAATTTGGAACCAATCTGTTGTACCACGTCCAGTTCTAACTGTTGCTTCTTGACCTGTATACAGTATAGAGATTCCTTAAAAAACTAGGAATAAAACTACCATATGACCCAATAATCCCACTACTGACCATGTACCCTAAGGAAACTATAATTGAAAAAGACTCATGTACCCCACTGTTCATCACAACACTGTTTGCAATAGCTAGGACATGGAAACAATTAGATGTCCATTGACAGATAAACGGATAAAGAAGTTGTGGTACATGTACACAGCAGAATATTACTCAGCCATAAAAAGGAACATGCTTGACTCAGTTCTAGTAAGGTGTATGAACCTAAAGCCTGTACAGAGTGAAGTAAGTCAGAAAGAGAAAAACAAATATTGCATATTAACACATATATATGGAATCTAAAAAGATGGTACTGATGAACCTATCTGCAGAGCTGCAGTGGAGATGCAAACATAGAGAACAGACTTGTGGACATGGTTGGGGAAGGAGAGGATGGGATGAATTGAGAGAGTAGCATTGAGACATATACATTGCCATATGTAAAGTTAGATGGCCAGTGGAAATTTACTGTCTGATGCAGGGAGCTCAAACCTTGTGCTCTGTGATAACCCAGAGGGTGGGATAGGGTGGGAGGTGGGAGGGAGGCTCAGGAGGAGGGGATGTATGTACACCTGTGGTTGATTCATGTTGATATATGGCAGAAGCTAACACAATATTGTAAAGCAGCCATCCTCCAATGAAAAATAAACAAATTAACTAAAGTTTAAAAATATAAAAATAAAACAAAAACGCATTAAAAAATAAATGCACAAATTTATAAATCCAGGAAGTTATTTTGCCTCTTGTTCTCTTAACTCTCTCATATGATTGTTCTCCTATTGTCTTGAAATACTTCTGTAACGTGGGGGGGAAATGCTAAAACAGAAGCTAAAGCAGTGTTAAAGTTTTCTGGTAAGACTCTTAATGGGCATTTTTGTTTATCTACTTGTATATATGAGTTTTTAAGTCTGCAGTAGGCAAAAAAAAAAAAACTAATTTGGGTTGGGGAAACCCTATTTAGCTCCTCCACACCTGCTATGATTAGCTCGCTGGTGTGGGAGGTTCAAACCAGAAAGAGCTGTTGCTCTGGGTGCACTAATTAGCACGTAAAATTGCTTCTGAGGAGATAATCCAACTCGGAAACTCTCATGAAGACTGCTGCTCTTCAGCTCCTCCTCTGCTGAGGCAGGGGATTCCCTGACTTGCTTGGCCAAAAGAAGGTATATCCTGGCACTGCCCGGATCAGTTCTGTCCCACCCAAGCGTTCTCTCTGATATATTGTTGCAGGCCTGTGTTCTGTCAGGTGGAAGTTAGTTCAGAGGAACATGTATTCAGCATCTACATCCCCATAGGCATATTGAGCTCCTTCTGTATGCTTGCTCAGTAGTCACAGCCTGGGCCCCTCTCAGGGGCATGGATACCCCAACCTCTTCCCTCAGTTCAGCAACTGAAGCAGAGCTTTTCAGAGTCCTGTGTCCGCTCTTCAAGCTAGCCTCTGTTCTGATCAGTTGGTACTTAGCAATGCTTGTTGTTGGTATTCTGAACAACTTGGCTTAGGATACCATTGTAAAATACTCTAGGATTTAGTGTAGAACATAAACACTGCTTGTGCTTGCAGGTAGGAGAAGATTCTCGACATGCAGGACCACCAGTTCTTCCCAGGCCATCGAGTACGTTCAATACAGTCAGCAGGCCACAGTACCAGGACATGGTTCCAGTGGGTATGTCATCTCTTCCCCAAAGTCTTTATGTTTGCTTTCATATCGATGTGTACCATGCATTCTCTGCTGATACTTCCCTGTTGTCAGCCTGCTACGTTTGCTCTGTACCGAGGAACAGTTGCTTTTTCCCTAAAAAAACTGATTTGAGTATCAAACACTTATGTCTTGTAAAATCCTGTAGGCTGAGAATTTTTATACTGGTCTGCCTTCTCTGTGTGAAGTCTTTATGCTAGATTCTTGAAGTTAAGGAAAAATAGGTTGTTAAAGCAACTGGATTGTGTGGCCATTTTAAATTAGGCATTTGAACAAACAAATATTTATTTAATATATATCTAGTACTTGAGACAGAGTTTAAATGGCGTGTGAGCCTGTAGTAGTAATGATGGCACATTCTTAAGGGGTTCTGTGGCAAATTCAAGATAGCAAAAGCACCACAATTGTAAAATAAATATAAATGAATATAGGCCAGTAGGCCTAAAGAACAATTTGAGTTGTTAGTAAAATGATGAGGTTGAAGTAGATCAGTTTTCAAACCTGGAGCCCCTAAGGCAGGTGGAATGGGTAGGCTAGCAAATGGGCTGTTCCATCTTCAATTTGAGCAGCTCTTCATTTGTCTGGTTTTATCTTAAAATTTTTATTTTTTAAAGAAAGATTTACCATGAAATATAATGCAGTGCACATGTCCTAAAGAAGTTTGAGAACCACTGATATAAGAAGAAATTCTGAGTAGAAATCAAATAGTCTATCTTTTATTGTATAATTACTAATTTGATGCTAAGTACTGCACATAGAATTTTAAAGTACTATAAAATTGTAGTTTAAAAATTATCTAGCCTCTGATCTTAGATGAAATGTAAAAATCTAGTGATAAGATTTCAGCTATAAAAGTATGTTTATTATTTATATGTGGTGAAAAGTGCAGTTAGGACACTTTGAGTTCAATAATGAGATTCCATTTTAGCAGATAGTATTTTTTAAAATTTCATTCACATTTAATTAAAATAAGCATGATGTAGTTAAAATTTGAAGTGGCAGATGACTAGAGAATTATGTGGTTTTTTTGACTGATATTTTTAAGTAAGGCATGTTTCTTAATCATATTTATCAACACAAAAGTATTAACTGAACTAGAATCTCTGGTGTTTGAAGATTCAGATACTCAGTTCTGTGATTTAAATGTGTCTGTATTTCAGATTAGAAATAGAAATGTAGTCAAGATGAATTATCTTAAGTAAGCAAGTTAGTTTTCTTGACAAAAGAATATTAGCAGAGCCTTTAATAAATTTTAATTACATTTAAAATTTCTATAGACATTAGCCAGCCAAAGCTGTGATATAGATTTTCCTTATAAAATATAATGTACATAATGGATGATGCTGTTGTATTGTAGCTGTTGGTGTAGTTGATTTGGTAAAGAGCTACCCTGTGACTTAGTGGCATTTATTTCCACCTAGAATTTGGGAATGGCTTGCCTCTGCATTTCAGTAGTTGCTGTTGGCAACTCTTATAGATTAGCAACTCTTGTTCTGCTTCTTTACCCCTGTGGGTGGCTGACATTTAATCAGAAGATGGTTTTCCGTTTCTAGCAATTGCTTATTTTGTTGATTTTAGTAAACTGTAGCAATAAGTCTCAATATCTAGAATTAGTATTAGTATCAGTATTAGAATCTTGTTGATGATCTCATCTTGCAATTTGATGATAAATATGGCTCATCAAATGAATTTAATGAGTGCTTAAATCACTCATACCTAACATCTAAGCCCAGTACTCATACAGCAGGACAGACACAAATTGGAATTTAGTTATCTATAGTGGTTCTAAGGGCTTCCCTGGTAGCTCAGATGGTAAAGAATCTGCCTGCAATGCAGGAGGCCCTGGCTTGATTCCTGGGTTGGGACAATCCCCTGGAGAAGGGATAGGCTACCCACTCCTGTATTCTTGGGCTTCCCTGGTGGCTCAGACAGTAAAAAATCTGCCTACAATGGGGGAGATCTAGGTTCAATCCCTAGGTTAGGAAGATCCCCTGGAGGAGGGCATGGCAACCCACTCCAGTATTCTTGTCTGGAGAATCCCCATGGACAGAGTTGCCTGGTGGGCTACAGTCCATGGGATCTCAAAGAGTCAGACATAACTGAGCAACCAAGCACAGCACAGCACAGGGGTTCTAAACTATGACTGAATACAGGAAATATTAATCAGGAAAACAAAAGAAGTCTGGATTTATGTGAATAAAATTAATAAAAGATTTGAAAATATTGTTACATACTATATATGTATGTGTGCATATATATATATATATATTTTTTTTTTCAGCTTACAATGACAAGATTGTCGCATTTCTACGCCAGCCCAACATCTTTGAAATTCTGCAGGAGCGTCAACCTGATCTTACCAGGAATCACTCACTCAGGTAATCAAAATATTGGTATTTAATTCAAGTTGCATAAGCCCCAAGCATTAAATCTTCAGTAACACTGATAATCGTCTTGGAAATTCACTTTTGCTTTCTGGCATTCTGAACAAAGGCATCTTGTGCACAAATACTTCTTCACCAATATCAGATCAGTGCAGTCCTGCCTTTTCTCTGTTAAGTATGAGAATTGAATAAATTTGACTAAAGAACCTAGAACCATCTTTAAAGAATATGAAAAAGAAACAAAATTTCATAGCCAGGAATGCATCCTAGATGTGTAGATTATAATGAATATAATAAGACACTAACTATTTGGATGTAGCATGAATAAGCAAAAGTGGCATACTGTTTATCAAATTGAGACATAAAATCTTAGACTTGGTACTGATATTTTTCCATAATAAAAACACAGTGGAACTCAAAGAAGAAATCTGACCCTCTCCAGAGTTCAGCATTCCCCTGTATGACCCCTCTCTTCTAAACAACTCTTCAGTGCATCTTGCTTCAAACCCAGTTTTACTTTCCTGAGTACATGCTGTTCCTTTTCCCTGGCAAGCTCTTCTTCTGTGTGTGGCAAGATCTTTCTTTTTAAAGTCAGTGTGAGAAGCCCCTCCTTGAAGCCTCTCGGCTCCATGGTGGACTCTCACTCTCATGATGTAGTCTATAGTCTAGTCTTTCTCACCTTTGGTGTGCTCAGCATCAGAGAGGTGGAGATGGAAAGAATTGAGAGTTTCTGCTGAAATCCTACGTAACTCAAAGCCCATTTAGTCTACATGCCACTTTTAATGGCAAAAATATGTTTGCCCAGTAGTGCCATCCTGGCCCATGACAGCAGTTCTCAAATACTGTTCCCCTGAGTTGTGTAGAACTGTTTTTGTCAGTATTACTGGGGAGTTTTATAAAGTCCAAAATGCCAGGTCTTGCTTCCCCTAACTTACCTCCCTTCTCTGAATTTATGCCCTCTATCCTCCCATACCCTGCCCAGAAATTTAATTCAGGAGGTCTAGGTAAAGGTCAAGCATTTAATTTCCTAAAACTTCTCCACATAATTTCAATGGCACATCTAGGTATAATAGCCTCTGGTCTAGACACTAATTTGATTGTTGATTATTTAATGTATCAAGCTGTCCTTCCTACTATTTTGGTTATGTGACTTTTGTGCTTTGACTTTTCAAGTCCTTATGCTCTATTTTCCAATTAGATTATAAGCTCTTTGCAAATAGGGATCTTATCCAATTAATTATTTCTCCTTCCTTACTGCTAAAATATCTAGTAACATTTTGCAAATATAGTGAATGTACGTATATGTTGATATGGAGATAAATTACCAAATATCCTTCTTACGATGTTCTTAGTCTCTCATATCTTAAAAGTAATCATTAAAACTTTCTAAAGTTTCTAAAGGCTAAAGCTTCACATAATTCCAAGTATGATACTACTATTGTTGCTTATATAGAAATCCTGGTTTCACATAGTTAACTAACATCTAACTCAGGTGTCAGTGTTTTCCCCAACTTGACAAGCATGCTGTTCTCAGTCAGGAAAAATTATACAAGCTGTCATTTTGTATATTTTATATTATAGCATCTACTCAGCAAACCATGGGCCTCTAGAGAGTATTCTGTAAAAGTAACATTGCAAAAACAAGCCCCTCAGTTCTGTAATGAGAGATCTTAAGAGGTTCTGGGCTGCAAAGCAAAACAAACAAACATACAAACAAAATCCCTCCTCTTTTGCAAATCACTCCCTCTTAACCGTCTTCAGCTCCAACCTGCTCCTCCCCTCACTTGTAGTCAATATTCATTCCTCTCAAAGAACCCTGTCCCAAGAAAAAAGAATGAGAAAAAGGAAACTCACACAATTTTCCACTTTTGCTCTTTTACTCCACATTATTATTAATTTAACATATCTTAAGATCTCTATTGTCAGAGAAATAAGATTATATAATCTACCTGAACAAGGCATCTCTGCTGCTGCTGCTGCTGCTAAGTCGCTTCAGTCGTGTCGGACTCTGTGCGACCCCATAGACGGCAGCCCACCAGGCTCCCCCGTCCCTGGGATTCTCCAGGCAAGAACATTGGAGTGGGTTGCCATTTCCTTCTCCAATGCGTGAAAGTGAAAAGTGAAAGTGAAGTTGCTTAGTCGTGTCGGACTCTTAGCAACCCCACAGACTGCAGCCTACCAGGCTCCTCCGTCCATGGGATTTTCCAGGCAAGAGTACTGGAGTGGGGTGCCATCGCCTTCTCCGGAACAAGGCATCTCACATTATCATTATTCCTTAATGACTTGACAGAACCTTAACAGGTCCTAACAGAGGAAAAACCTGCAGCCCCAGTTTTGTTTTATTCCTTCTGCTTTTTAGAGTCTTTGAAGTCTCTAATCTCCTAAAAATTGCTGAAGGTTTTTATTTTTTAGTGACACCTGGGGTCCTCAATTAAGGACAATCTCATGTGATAATCTGTTGCTAAGATATTATTTGATAGATTTTAAAATAAGTTTCCATCATATTTTAAAACTTATTAATAAATTTCCATTTACACTTTCTATAACTGTTTATAGAATTTGACCATAGAAAGCTTGAGCAGTCATGACAAGTAGGAAGAAGCAGGAACTTCAATCAATGGAATAACGTTGCTCTTACACAGAGTGTGTCCCTATGTGCTTTTAGCCTGAAAATCTGTTGATAGTTCAGCACTTTGCCTATTGTAACTACATGATGGGAAAGTTTGTACATCTAAAGAAACATTCTGTTTCATATAGTTAAAAACTGCATTGTAATGAACATTCCCACAAATGAAGGCGGGGAAGCTGGGGTTCTTTAATCTCATATTTCAGTCATATATTTGATAAGAGATTTATGCATGGAATGAAACTGCTGAGTCATGGCTCAAAAGTAGCAAAGGTAGCTGTGAGCCTGTCTTGAGTGTGTGTACATTGTTACTCATCGGTGGCACAGATAAAAATATTCCTTCTTATTTTCTCCATAATATAAGGAGGAAATAAGTATCAGCCTTTGGGAAATTCAAATAGGTACACCTCTGCTTTGTTCTTTTTTCATTTTTCTTGTATGATTCCTTGCCCTCCAGAAGATAGCAAGCACTTTGTTTAGTTGTATCCATACACAGCTTTCTCTTCCTTGAGACGCACCTTGAGTACCTTTTCCTGTAGAATAGCTATGGGTTTTCATGCATTGGGATATATAGCTTTTGCTTTCAATTGCTATTTTTAAAATTCTGTTTCCTCTAACTTCAACTGTCAAGCAAATGTACATGCTACCAAGTTGTTTTCTCTTTTTCAATCTCAGAAGAGATCTATTTGCTCAGAAAACTCAACATCCAAAAGTTGTAGCTCCGTCAAATGGATTGTGTCTCGTTGGATTACTACATTGGTTCTTAGTGAAAGAGAGTAATCCTACTAAGCTCTGTAACATTAAAATAAAGACTGATACAAAATGCCCTATGATTTTATCCAAAGACAAGTCTATTCATTAAAAACACAACCTTTTAAGAATATTTTATAGATGAATGGAATGCATATAAAGTCAATAAAATTTTGGTGTTGGTACTTGTACAATATTGTATTATGAACAAGGAACCAAATACCATAAAACTGACTTAAGAGTTGAGAATTCCCTTTTGTGTAATACTTGAATTTAACCAGTAGATCTTCTCCCTACTAACCCAGCTTTCCTCAAACATTGATGATAATTATTTTGGACTAAAGGTCAATTCCTCCATGAGTATGTTCTAGAAAAATTTCCTTCCCATGAGAATAATCTATGATACTTTTTTTCTGTTCTGAATAAATTGGGCCATTTCCTATTTATGTCACTAGTAAATCAATAAATTGGAAGTCAAGAAATTCTGAGCTACAAAAGGCAAATGAATATGTGTCCCAGGATTCACCAGAATAGAAGCAAACGCAGACTCTGACCTTCTCTTTCTTCCCATAACCCTATTTTAAGAGCCCTGGAATTTCGTTATTGTTCAAATTATATGGTTAATTTTGTTTTCATTTTTAAAAATAGTGCATGCCATTGTGAAATTATCAAATAATACAGAATTTTATGAAATAAAAAGTTAAAATTTCTAAAAGCTGCTGCTGCTGCTAAGTCACTTCAGGCGTATCCGACTCTGTGCGACCCCATAGACGGAAGCCCACCAGGCTCCCCCGTCCCTGGGATTCTCCAGGCAAGAACACTGGAGTGGGTTGCCATTTCCTACCTTTCTTAAAACAAACCCCAGTGTTCAAATTTTCTAACCAATTTTTTGTTCCGTTTTCTAACAGATGAGTTTTTCTGCATTTAATATTGGCTAGAATATTAATCTCAGTTAACATCTGATCCACTTGTTCAAAATAGCATAGATTTCCCCCTTGCGATCCTTATGCGTTTCCTGTTACGACGTGCCTTGCTGTCTGTCATCATTTTCTCATTTGTTTACTGTTCTTTCAGATGTCTGGAACCAATGTGACAAACCTCTGAACTTTGTTGTACCAAGTTATATGTAACAGGAAATCTGCACTGAAACCTTTTTTCTTATGAAAAAATTACATAGGCTTAACTGATGAATTTTTAAAAAATACTTAAGATAATTCACGGACAACCACATAATGTTGTTGGAGAGTCCTGGTCTGTTTCCCAGCTGGGAGATCAGCATTAATAATGACACTTAGAAAGTAGTAGAATATAGATCTTAAGAGTTCAGGGTCAAAGAGACCTGGGTTGAATTCTGGCTCTGCGGTTTACTCACCAGACTTTGAATGAGGCATTTAGCTCCTCCAAGTCATAGTTTCCTCATCTGGATGGGGATTGGAGTTTCTAACTTGCAGTGCCCTTTTGAAGATTAAATGAGATAGTATATTTACTGCCCTGATACTATGTAAGCAATAGAAAGGATACAGGAAATTTAAAGTAATATATTAGTAGCCTGTCCTTCACGTCTTGATTATATCACAAGGACTCAGTTTAAAGTAACTTCCCCTAAATTTACTGGTTTTCTAAATCACTCTTCTTAAGATGGATCGTATGTATACATGGCATCGTATAATTCTGTGGGCATGGTTAAAATACAGGAATGGTCTCTTGCATTCCATAACTAATTTCTGTGCTGGACAGCTTTCTAGTGTTGTGCTTCCACTATGTTCTTTAGGAAACTTTGTTCTAAACTTTTTTACATGTAAGCAATGAAACCATCCTTGACTGCTCCACGTCTGCACAGAGGAATGAGTCTTCTGGTTCAAGATTCAGAACAAATTACTGAGGGGCAAACATCATGGCAGAGTCATTGACATTTTAGAAGTCATCCAAAGGTGAATTATACCCATCTTCTCAGACAGTAATCTTCTTGTAGATCTAATGTGAGGATTGAAATATTGTTACCTAGGTAGTTTGAGCATTCTTTGGCATTGCCTTTCTTTGGGATTGGAATGAAGACTGATCTTTTCCAGTCCTGTGGCCAATGCTGAGTTTTCCATATCTGCTGGCATATTGAGTGCAGCACTTTCACAGCATCATCTTTCAAGTCACAATTGCACTCATCTCACACGCTAGTAAAGTTATGCTCAAAATTCTCCAAGCCAGACTTCAGCAGTATGTAAACCGTGAACTCCCAGATGTTCAAGCAGGTTTTAGAAAAGGCAGAGGCACCAGAGATCAAATTGCCAACATCTGCTGGATCGTGGAGAAAGCAAGAGAGTTTCAGAAAAACATCTATTTCTGCTTCATTGACTATGCCAAAGCCTTTGACTGTGTGGATCACAATAAACTGTGGAACATTCTGAAAGAGATGGGAATCCCAGACCACCTGACCTGCCTCTTGAGAAACCTGTATGCAGGTCAGGAAGCAACTGTTAGAACTGGACATGGAACAACAGACTGGTTCCAAATAGGAAAAGGTGTACGTCAAGGTTGTATATTGTCACGTTGCTTATTTAACTTATATGCAGAGTACATCATGAGGAACGCTGGGCTGGAAGAAGCACAAGCTGGAATCAAGATTGCTGGGAGAAATATCAATAACCTCAGATATGCAGATGACACTACCCTTATGGCAGAAAGTGAAGAGGAACTCAAAAGCCTCTTGATGAAAGTGAAAGAGGAGAGTGAAAAGGTTGGCTTGAAGCTCAACATTCAGAAAACAAAGATCATGGCATCTGGTCCCGTCACTTCATGGGAAATAGATGGAAAAACAGTGGAAACAGTGTCAGACTATATTTTTTGGGGCTCCAAAATCACTGCAGATGCTGATTGCAGCCATGAAATTAAAAGACGTTTGCTCCTTGGAAGGAAAGTTATGACCAACCTTGATAGTATATTAAAAAGCAGAGACATTACTTTGCCAACCAAGGTCCGTCTAGTCAAGGCAATGGTTTTTCCCGTGGTCATGTATGGATGTGAGAGTTGGACTGTGAAGAAAGCTGATCGCCGAAGAATCGATGCTTTTGAACTGTGGTGTTGGAGAAGACTCTTGAGAGTCCCTTATACTGCAAGGAGATCCAACCAGTCCATTCTAAAGGAGATCAATCCTGGATGTTCATTGGAGGGACTGATGCTAAAGCTGAAACTGCAATACTTTGGCCACCTCATGCGGCGAGTTGACTCACTGGAAAAGACTGATGCTGGGAAAGGTTGGGGGCGGGAGGAGAAGGGGACGACAGAGAATGAGATGGCTGGATGGCATCACCAACTCTGTGGACATGAGTTTGAGTGTACTCTGGGAGTTGGTGATGGACAGGGAGGCCTGGAGTGCTGTGATTCATGGGGTCGCAGAGAGTCGGACACGACTGAGCGACTGAACTGAACTGAACTGAACTGAGGATAGTAAGGAACACAGATCCTTAGTCCTAGATCTATTCCACAGCTTCTGCAGAAGAAATAATTGCTACTTATGTTTTATGCAAATGGATATGCCAATTTGTAGTAGTGTATAGTTTTTTGACATGTACATCAAAATGTACATAATTGTCTAGTTTTCACATTTTCCCTATGTGGAATTTCATAACTGTTAATTTTAAAATAACTAGACAGTCAATCACTTAAGGTTAAAAAAGGCCCCAAAGAAAAATTTTCATAGCCAAGATTAGTTTAGATCTCTTAAAGTATTATACCCAGGTATTTGTTAAATTTTTCCATAAATAAAGTTCTTAAATATATTCATCTACTGGATATTTCTCCAAAGCATTATATTTTCTGGCTAACAAAGGATTCAGTTAGGGTTTTAAACATCTTTCTTGCATGAAGAATAGCCATGTTTTAGGTATGTCTGTTCTATTGTTGATTTTTGCTATATTCTGTTGCATGTATCAAAAAAGAGTTCAGCAAAATGGCATCCTTCTTCAGTAGCTCATCAGATGTGGACTCTGTGAGGAGCAAAGTACGGTATCAGGAAGGATTCTAGCCTCAATGCTAAGGATTCTAGCCTCGATTCTCCCTAAACCCAAGAGAATAATAAACTATTTTTTTAATCATAGAGAATAATATATTAATATTTCTGATATTAAAAATGTATTTTAATGAAATCTTAAATTTATATCTACATTTAATTGCAAAATTATTAGTGAATCTTACAAAGCAAATAAAAAATACATAGCCTGTATGTTAATAATATATTTTTTTGTCTTAATGAATTTGAGTAGTTATGGAAACTGTCTTCAGAAAAATTAATTTGGTTAAAATTAAAATGCCCTTATTTCAAGCACATTGTCCTGCATACAAATGGATACTATTAATACATCCCATTGAATAAGTTATTACTGTCTCTACCTTGAAGGTACATTTTATAGTAAACATTCTTGCAGACCCATCAGAGTGCCATTATACCAAAAATCAGGTATCATATGTGTCTGAATTTTATAGTTTACAATAAAAATGGCATAATATTACCACCTGTGCTTAAAATGTTTAAAAAATCTTATATTTTTCTACCATATGTTTTCTTATATTCCAAATCAAGTATAAGCTACATGAAATCAAGTTATATTTTACTCATTTTATAACTTCTTACTTCTCATAGTACCTCACATCTAATATTGTATAAAGTGGATGTTTGAGAAATATTTGATAAATTAATCAATTTCATAGCAGTATATTTGGGACTTAATGATAGCACCTAAAATTATTTACCTCAATGGGGTAAGTAACTATATTTCCAGTGTACAGAATCACATATATAAAGATACAGAATACCTCTTTTTAATAAATCAATTTATATATTTTTGTATATTCCAATAATTACTTTAGATTCCAGGAAATGGTAGCATAACAATTATTTATTTTGAAGACTTGGCTAAAATTCTCTAGCATGTAGCATTATTTTGAGTATTAAGATGAAATTTTGAATAATGTTATTAACTTTTAAAATTATATTGGGATTTTGATGGACATTTTTAAAAAGTTTAAGTTACTTTGCATATGATTAAGATGTTTATAGTTTTCCATTTTTTATTCTACAGGTATAATATTTCATGCATTCAACCTTTGCATTTCTTACAATACAGTTTTCTTATTTATTTATTTATGTATGTAGGCACTGAAAGTTTTGTGTCTAGGTTTTCCAAAAGTATTTTATGTTTTTGTTTCTGTTATGAGTGAACTTTTTTTTATAGTTTTCTAAATAATGACTGCCAAATCTAGAAAACTGCTAGTACAATTTTATAGTACGATTATCTGGAAATTGGTGTCTCAAGTTATTTTTTTCATTTACCTTGTCATTTTATATCACTGTTTAAAAAATACTGCTGTATCCTTGTCTACCCCTTTACATACTGTTTAACAGACTTGTCCATTTTGATGTTAATGGGTTATATTGTAACCCATTTGTTTTTTTCTTTCATATATATATTTATTTTAAAATAAAATATATGCCTATATAACATAGGTTCAATTCCTGAATATCTTTTCAATTAAAACACTTGTATCGAATACATAATAAATTGTTATAATTCATAAGAAAATATAAACCTCTAGCTATACATTTTAGCATAACCTAGATATTCTTCAGAATAATGATGGATTTAGGGTACAAACTGTTAAGAATGTCTGATTCCAACATGTGTCTTATAGCCACATGTTTTTTGCATGTAATAACTAAATTCCTTTTGTTAGTATTAAAATAGTTTTGCTTTATTTTGCTTTAACTGAGAATATGTTTAACTGAGAATAATGTTTCCCATTATCTGTTAAATTTTGAGGATTTCAAACCCTTCATATGTATTATCTCTTTGGTCCTCAAAGCATTAATTTCAGTATTACAGAGAGGCCAGAGTCTTATCTAGTGGATATCATAGAAGTACTCAATAGGTATGTGTGGAATTAACCAAGATAAATACCAGGATTAAAACAACTGGCCAACAATAGAGGCAGAAAAAGGAATATATGACCAGACATCTAATTTGGCTCTATTTTCAATAGATCATTCTGTCTGTTGAAAAAAGGAATAAATAATTATGAGACCTATCTGATAATATACTCAATATTTTGAAAATTTTGCTTGCTGCTATATAATAATCTGTGCTAAGCATTTTATTTGCATTTATTGATTGAATACTTTCCACCAACCTATGAGGCAAATACTGTAACTATACTTATTTCAAGATGAGAAAACAAGCAGAGAGAGTTAAGTAACTCTCTGAATTCTTAGCACAGAGCTGATTTATATCCACTTACAATAAATATTGCTTCTAAATATATGACTAATTGATTTCACCTGTGTGTATCCATTAGCACGGTGAGATAATAATAGATCTGTATTTTCAAACCTTACCAATATAATGGGAAGTAGAAAGAAAAGTTGACCTTTCTACTGCTTGGTTCTTACCTCAAGCCAGACCATGCCCTGTGACCGTAATCGGAAATATGAATCATTAGTACTGATTTTCCTTTCTTGACATTACTCCATCAGAAAAGTCATGGGGATTTCTCTAAAATTGCCCTGAGGCAATTTTTCACAATGTATATATTTTTGAAGGTTTACTAAACTGTATACAGGAACCTTCTGTTTACAGAGTAAGAGGGTGCCAGAGGATGAGATGGCTGGATGGCATCACCGATGCAATGGACATGAACTTGGGCAAACTTCAGGAGATGGTGAGGGACAGAGAGGCCTGGCATGCTGCAGTCCATGGGGTCGCAAAGAATCAGACACGCCTGGACGACTGAACAACAGCAACATCATCATACAGGAAACATGTGTGCAGAGTCTGAAATCCAGAGAGTGTTGTGGTTTAGAGGCATTGGTGCTTCTGATTGTTTTTGATCACGTGCCCTACTTTAACTTCACCAAAATGTTGGTTGGTTTCAGTGAGGCTATTTTCTGTGGGAATTCCGGTCTTAAGACTATGTTCCTTGTCCTCAAATGATCTTCTGCTTGAGTTGATCTTCTGGGGTGATTCTACGCGTTGGGAGGAAGTGGTTACCAAGGTCTGAATTCTACAGGCATCTGAGAGACAGAAATAGCCAGCAACTTTTTCCTGAGATGTCACTATGTATACAGTCTAGTATCTGTATGAATCTCTTAGTTATATAACAGTTGTGTTTTCTTATGAAGAAGTTGTCTTTACTTGTTTTGTACTTCCTGCAGTGGGTTCTGTTTCAGTAAATAGTGTTAGCTTTCTCTGGTTCTCTTTTCTTCACCACAACAAAAAATGCTATAAAGATAAGTTTATTCCAAATACTGAATGGACTCAGGGAAATTTGTTTGGAGCCAAATGTATTTTGGTATTAACTGATCATTTGCCTGGTTTGATTTTACTAAGCCCTTATATGTACAGCATAGTGCTGGGTACTGGAAGGCACAGAGATAACGGAGGAAGGGCTTTTGCCCTCCAGAATCTCATGATTCAAAAGGAACTGAAGTTATAACTGAGTGGCTGTGTGAGAAAGTACAGTGCTGGAGGAAGTGCTGGAGTGTGTTGTAAAGGGTACAGTGAGCAACATGCCCATGAGGAAATGGTCAAATGATAAAATGTTCTTTGAATATAATATTGCATGCTCAGTCACTCAGTTGTGTCTGACTCTTTGCAACCCCATAGACTGTAGCCCACCAGGCTCCTCTGTCCATGGGATTTTTCCAGGCAAGGATACTGGAGTGGGTTGCCATTTCCTCCTCCAGGGGATCTTCCCAACCCAGGGATCGAACCTGTGTCTCCTGTATTGCAGGCAGATTCTTTACCACCGAGCCACCAGGGAAGCCAATATAATCTTAATTCTCATAATAAACCACTAAATTTGAATAGAATTTCTTTATTAAGGTGAAGGCAATAAAGAAATTAGAGGATTACCACAGATTTCTTCTAACTCTGTAAATTTATAAAATAAACTTGAGTGAATATATTAATGTAACTTTCAAAAGTCCTCCTAATCAGAGTCATATGAATCTTCAACAATATTTCTCAAACTTGTTATGATTATTTCAGACACTGGGTGGATTCATGGAAATTTTTTAGGATCCAATCTGTTATTTTCCATCCTAAAAGGAAAACAAACATTTCAAATCTACAATAGTGATTTTTAACCAAGTGTATTTAGTGAAACGTAGAATGTGTACAAATATAAAACTTGCATAAACTCCGTATCCTTACAGCTTTATAAGCTATAAAACCAAAATAAATATAAATTAAGTAAAAACAACAACAACTAAAAACATTTGAATTAATGATATTGCAAGAAGATTTTGTTTTGCAGAAGCCAAATCACCAATGTTGAGACCAGTGTCAGTGGAAAGATATATTTGTGCTTTTTGTTTCACTTGTGTTTGATTTGATTCTTTTGATTTTTGTGTCTGATGGTCTATCACATGTATCTGTGGCATTATCTTGGTCATAATTTTTCTTGCTTAACAAATAGCTCACTTTTATCTATGTGATGAGCCAATTCACTTAATAGTATACCCCCAAGTACAGTACTGAAGAAAATTATATCATTAAACATATCCTGTGATGATTCTACTGCCATTTTTCTACTTATAAACTATTAAAAAACCTTTGTTCTTAGAAAAAACCATAACATCTTTAATGCTTTGTTTAGCATTTTTTAAGTCCATTTATTTTGTTTTCTCTTTAGCCTATGGCAATTTACATATACATTACCTTGCCTTATTTCATCATGTTCATTTAATTTGCAATTAATACTGCCAAGAAAAGTTTTGTCTTTTTAAATGGTGAAAGAATTGCATGTTAGTAGCAGACAGGTACAGCTATCATATTTAACATCAAGCCCTGCTCATCAACACTCTAAAAGTTCACCTCTGATCACTTGGCAATAAGTGTCTTGTAAATGCAAGCATGGGAGTTGAAGTCACTTTGTAGTGTTTAGTCATAAATGTCATCCAGCTTGTCCAAAATATGCTTACCTCATAATAGCAGTTTTAATCATCAAAGTGGAAACACAGCATTTTAAAATTCTTCTAGTATTCTACATCGGTAGATTTCTAGTTGGCAATGATGCCAGTTTAAGAAATGCTGGACTAAAGAATATTGGGCAAATACCTCATAACCTAGGAATAGTTCCCATTTTTCCCCCCATTAGGAAAGACTGGTGATATTTCTGAGGATAACTACCCACTTTTTTCTCTTCCTCAGCCTTGGTCTTCTTTCTTGACAGTCAATAAACCAATGCCTTTTTTGTTTTTACATGAAGGAATTCTATGAAGGAGTTAATAGAAGAGAAGGCCTAAACAGGGCTCAGTTAAATGAATGGAATAACTTAAATATATTCATGTCATGCTGGCATTGCCCATGGACTCTCTCTCTCTTCCACTGCACCATGAACTCTTTGAGAAAGGGGCAGTGTCTTACATCCTATTTGACTCCCAGTATATGATACCATGCCTAGCACATAGTAGGTACTCAGAAATTGTTTGCTGAATGAATGAATATTGACATGAATTTGGGCAAACTCTGGGAGATGGTGAAGGACAGGGAAGCCTGGCGCTGCAGTCTATGGGGTCTCAAAGAGTCGGACACGACTTGGAGACTGAACAACAGTGATATGATGTATATCAAATACCATGTTCCAGTGCCTTGTTCCTGGAAGCATATGACCCATCTCGTCATTGTGATAAATTAGCTGGCCCTGCAGAGAACTAGTTTCAGCCTGCCTCTGGTATGTTCTTAGTCACTTAGTCATGTCCAGCTCTTTGCAACCCCATGAACTGTAGCCCGCCAGGCTCCTCTGTCCATGGGGATTCTCCAGGCAAGTATACTGGAGTGGGTTGCCATTTCTTCCTCCAAGGGACCTTCCCAACCCAGGGATCAAACCCAGGTGTCCCGCATTGCAAGTGGATTCTTTACTGTCTGAGCCACCAGGGAAGCCAAACCTCTATATTTTCTGGCCTAAAGAATCAGGCCAGTTGTCTTCACTGCCTCATAGTTAATATCTGGAAAGTGATGAGAAGTTTCCCAATTGGCATATTTCCTCCATTGTCTTTCCCTTTCTTTCCCTCACCCTGTCATCTTTCTGACTCAGGAAGCTGTGGTTGCTTCCTTATCCACAGGATATCATAGGACCCATACAAGCAACAGTCAAGAGCATGCTATCTTTTTCATCACTCAGCTGTTCCGTGTGGTTCCAGTTAAATGAGCAGAAGAGAGAGTTCAGCCTGTTTGTTTTCTGGTTTTGTTGTTTGCCTAGTCCATTGTGGTGACAGACCAGAGGTAGCTTTTGTTTCTTCAAGATCACAACATATTATTAGTCACGCTTATAAGAGTACTTCTTTGGTCAAGTTCATTTTTTTCCAAGATAATTTTTTTTCTGATTTAGCTTTCTTTAAACCAACTTTTATATCTATTATCAAAAAACCATTTACCTGATAATGGACCTTGGTTTCCATCATGTACTTCAGATATAGGATTATAACACTTGAGGGAAAATGTTCTGCTTGGTTTGAGACTTCAGACTGAAATAACCATAAGCAGAAAGGAGAGGCTGGCTTTTCCTTCCTTTATATATATGCCTACCATTCACCTATATGTATATCTATATCTGTATTTCCAGTAGCTTGCTGCTATATGGTATATATAATATGGCTGTAATATAACATTATATAAAATTATGTAAAACTTATTTATACTGGCAATAAAAGGCAGAAAAGTTGAAACTATCAAAGTTTAGGTGCTTCATGTACTAACACACTGTGTAAAATCGATCTAAGCAGAAGAAGCCTAGGACTAAACTCAGTTTATCATTCCCAGTAAGCTGTGTGGTTAAGAGCCCACATTAGGGCATTTTTGGTCTCAACAGTTGAACCTTGTCTTTCACCTCATTCCTTTCAAGCCTACAGGTAAATTAGAATTTTGGATTATAAAAATTAATTAGCACTTTATGAAACTATCAAATAGGAAAATAAGATACTCTATAGAAAATAACTAAATCTAAACAAATACTTATATCAGATGCTGCTGCTGCTGCTAAGTCACTTCAGTCGTATCCGACTCTGTGTGACACCACAGACGGAACCCCACCAGGCTCCCCCGTCCCTGGGATTCTCCAGGCAAGAACACTGGAGTGGGTTGCATTTCCTTCTCCAATGTGTGAAAGTGAAAAGTGAAAGTGAAGTTGCTCAGTTGTGTCCAACCCTTAGCGACCCCACGGACTGCAGCCTACCAGGCTCCTCCATCCATGGGATTTTCCAGGCAAGAGTACTGGAGTGGCTTGCCATTGCCTTCTCGATTATATCAGATAGTTATACTTTATTTCCTAGTATACAGAAATCAGAATATATTATCATTTAGCACTTAGAGCAAAACTGTATATTTGTGTTAACTCTATGTTCCTATCAGAAGCAATGCTTTCAGTACCCAGTTTATGTTATTTCTTATCTTCTTATCAAAATTGATACAGTGTACTTTGAAGTGGCATAATGTAAACAAGCAGAAACAACCAAAAAAATTTTATTGAATTTATATTCATATAAAGAATTGAGATTAACAAAACAGTGACTCTTCAAACAAATGAACACTGGTGTTATCACATATGTCTGTAATAAATAATGGTCCAAAATTGTGTTTGGTATGTGTATATATAAGTATATACACATTTGCACAAGTGTACATATAGTCTGTTTCACCAACCGTAGTAACTGAGGATGTTTTTAGGTTTCAGTTATTTGAAAGAGCCATATGCTTTTATACTGAATATGTAATTTGCAGATAGTACCTGCTTCCAAGTAGAAATGTGCTCATCATGCATAATGTAGAGGTATATCGTAAGGAAAATAAATGAGTATCCTATTTGGAATAACACGGAATCAATCTGAATGGTCCAGCCTGTTCCACAATAAGACTTTAACTCAAAGCAGAGACTGAATTTTATTGGTTGGATGGTACTGCTACCTGTAGTAGTATTTGAGTAGCAAAAGATGAGAGCAATAAAATATTTTTTTTATCATTGTTGGAAATGGATGATGTTGATGCTCATGAGAGTCCTCCTTGAAGACAAGGATCACGTTTTACTTGGATGTGTATTCCTAGGGCACAGTAGCTACCACACAATAGGTACTAAAAAAATGTGGTGACCATTCTTTTTTAAAAAAAATAGTTCCTTACGTACTGAATTATGTCACCAATGTTTACTTCACATATTTGAATTCTTTATTTGCTTGAATAGGGAGAAGATCCAATTTATTCGAACTGAAGGGACTCCAGGATTGGTGCGTCTTTCAAGTGATGCAGACCTTGTCATGCTGCTGAGGTATGTAATGCCTTCTCAAAGTGGGAAATCTCCTATTATCAGGCATTCTGGAGCACTTTAGCAAATAATATGCTAGTATTGGCAGCCCGTAAGTGCTTCTTTTATTCTAAAAGACTTGTGGAATACTCATGATGGAGATACAGGATACTGATTTAGTGATAAGTCATTTCAAATTTCATTTCTTATCGCTGGAATCAACTTGATTTTTGTTTTACCCTGCTGGCAGAGGATGCAGTATTGGGAAAGGGAAAGAGACCAGTGAGTAGAATGTCCCATCACAGAATAAGGCAGAAGGTTATACCTTGCTTACCGCATGAGAGTAAAAGGTTGTATTTGTATTTTCTTCCAAAATTTTTTTCTCAGAATGTTTTCTGTCCCCTTTTGCTGATTTGAAGTTATTTATTTACTTTATGGCTTTGAGAATTTAAGTTTGGGAAATCAGAGAAGAAAGTTGAAATTTGGTCACTGGTACTCACTGCCAACTTGATAGACTTTGATAAAAACTGACCAATTATATTTTCTTTTTTAATGGTTAAATGGGCTTTGGTTTTGAACTTTAGGGTAGTTTAGCATGGAAATGGCAAGGTTTAAGAAACTTTTTCAGTTTTGATTATTTTTCAAATGTAGGAGACCAGAGTACAATAATATTTTGCTTTACCTAGTGGTTGGGACACCCACTATTATAATCTCCATAGAATTAAAGGGAAGTCATGCTGGGCCATTATCAAGCAATGTTTTATTTATTCCAAAGTATTACTAGTCTCATTCATATTATTCATGAGAATCTTAACTCTAACCATTTATACTGCATGCTTGATTGCTGCCATATTTGTAAAACTAAAGCCAAAAAGTCATTTTCTTTTACTCTGCAGTTGGAACATAACTCAAAGGGATATAACCACTTTTCATGGATATTTTCCTTCATTTTATCCTGAACATGACCTATTTGGTGGGTAGGGGTCGCTTCTCAGTGATGCTAACTCTCAACTGTGGTGTTTAGGCAGTTCTGAAAGGAGGCTGTAGCATGCCAGATATTCATGAAGATTCTTGGTCAATTAATGTGGAATATGATGTTTCTACCATAGTTTGGTTGTTGATAAAATAGTAAGTTTTATTACAGAATTTTGCCTGGGATAGGACTCTTTTGATTCATTCTAAAAGTCTGTGGTTTTTTATTTAAAGAATTCTACTGTTGGAATTAGTAAAAACAAAAGTGATTACAAAACAGAAATCACAATTATTGTATACCTTCTCTTGGTTAAGTAACCTTTAATGATGTAGTCCTAAATATTTTGAGTTACAATATAGTTTATGTTTGTATGTTGGTAAGCACTATAATTTGCATGAGTTTCTATGTGTTATGTGGTTGAATTTTAAAATATTTGAAAACTGATTTGTATATAGAGAAAGACTGCACTTTTCACCTTTAGGAAAATAGACATGTTTTCTGAAGTTAATGAGCCTTTGGAAAAACATGAGAAATTTACTTATATATTAATAGCTTTATAATTATTACATACATGTGATAAATGATATTTAATTCTAGACTTTTACTTCATTTGGATTAGCAAATAAATAATTTTATACTGTAACAATATACTCGGAGAAGGCAATGGCAACCCACTCCAGTACTCTTGCCTGGAAAATCCCATGGGTGGAGGAGCCTGGTAGGCTGTAGTCCATGGGGTCGCGAAGAGTCGGATACGACTGAGTGACTTCACTTTCACTTTTCACTTTCATGCATTGGAGAAGGAAATGGCAGCCCACTCCAGTGTTCTTGCCTGGAGAATCCCAGAGACAGCGGAGCCTGGTGGGCTACCGTCTATGGGGTCGCACAGAGTCGGACCCGACTGAAGTGACTTAGCAGCAGCAACAATATATTACATGTGCATGCTTAATAAATAATATTTAATGATTATTGAAACATTTTGGGATACTCTCATTTCTTTATTTTTTACTTTGCTTTGGAGTTTGAGTCATTTCCATCAGTAACTATAAACTCAGGCAGTGCATTTGTTCATTACATAAATGGAATCTCTATGTCTGTTTTCATACTTTGTCTATTTGTTTCTTCTTCCTATTTAAAAATATTTTCTTGGGTGAACTTTGTAGAACATGAATTACTTTTTAATAAAAATATTTTTATTAACGTGTAATTGATTTGTGTGTGTGCATGCTGAGTTGCTTCAGTTGTGTCCTACTCTTTGTGACCCTATGAACTATAGCCCTCCAGGTTCCTATGTCCATGGGATTCTCCAGACAAGAATACTGGAGTGGGTTGCCATATCCTTCTCCAGGACATCTTTCCAACCCAGGGATCAAAACCATGTCTCCTGCAACTCCTGCATTGCAGCCATATTCTTTACCACTGAGCCACTAGGGAAGCCCATAATTGATTTTTACAAAACTATATTAGTTTTAGGTGTACAATGTAATGATTCGATGTTTTCATTTATTGTATTCCATTTAAAATTATTATAAAAATATTCGCCAGATTTTCTTTGCTGTACTTTATATTCTTGTATCTGATTTATTTTTTTTACCTATATACATTGTCTGTTTCTTAAAAAAGAAAGTCATGCCTGATAAAAATGGACTTGAATATCAGCAAACTGCAATATAGAGATTATACAGCTCCAGGAAATTATTCATTTCAAAATAAACCCATGTAAAGTTGTTTTCCAATATAGTTATTATAAACTTAAAATTTTTAAAATAACTTTTCTGTATTAGTTATTGTTTATTCTATTTTGGCATTAATGGTAAAGAACCTGCCAGCCAGTGCAGAAGACATAAGCGACATGGGTTTGATCCCTGCATCTGGAAGATCCCCTGGAGGAAGAAATGGCAACTTACTCCAGTTCTTGCTTGGAGAATCTCATGGACAGAGGAGCCTGGTGGGCTACAGTCCATGGGGTCATAAAAGAGTCAGATATGACTGAAGCAGCTTACCATGCATTCTATTTCATATATTCTATTAAATTATAAAAAGTGTACAGAGCTTATATAGGAAATGATTGATAAATTTGGCTACATTGGAATTGTTAATTTATGTAATGAAAGACATCACACATAAAGACATAAAGGCAACAAACTAGAAGACTATGTTCGCATGATATAAAATAAAGATATCATGAATACATAAAGCATGCTTTTAAATCAATTTTAAAGAAATAATCCAAAAGAAAAATGAATAAAAGATATAAAAAGGCATTTCAAAAGAATCGAAGCATGAATAGCCAATAAACTCATGAAAAAATGATAATAATCATAAAATACAATTTCAAATAATGAGATACTATTTCATGTTATTCAATTGAAAAAATAAAAAAGTCTGATAATACCAATGGGAACTCCATATTGTCTGTATTTGGTGGTATTGCAGTTCTACAAACTCTTCAAAGAACAACTTGACAGTGTCTTGTACGGATAGAAAACCTACTCTAATGACTGAGCAAACTCTGCTTTTAGATATATACCATATGTATACTAAGAAGCTCTATTATGTGTATACAAGATCATACATACAGTATAATCATTGCACCATTATTGATAAAAGCAGACAGTTGGGGGAAACATCAGCATTTGTCAAGAAAGTTATGGATAAATAAATGGATATATTCATAGATAGGGCTTCCCTGGTGGCGCAGCAGTAAAGAATCCGCCTGCTATGCAGGAGCCACAGGAGATGGGGGTTTGATCCCAGAGTCAGGAAGATCCCCTGGAGGAGGACACAGCAACCCACTCCAATATTCTTACCTGAAGAACCCCATGGACAGAGAACCTTGGTGGGCTACTGTCCATAGCATCGCAAAGAGTCAAATATGACAGAAGGGACTGAGCACACATGTACAAACATTCATAGAATGGACTATATATTACATGGCAGGTAAAAGTAGTAAAGTAGATCCCTTATATAGCAACACAGATGGATATCAGAAATATATTGTTGAGTAAAATAGTTTAAGAATGTAATACACTTGTAAATCATTTATATAATTTCTAGCAACACATAAGGCAAAACTATATATTTTTCCTGTATACATATGTTGAACATTTAAAATTGTGGAAGGATATGTTAAAATCATGATAGAGGAGCTCAAAAGAGACTTCCTATACAATATGCACATACACAGATGTATAGATACAGCTATATATAGGTATGCTGCTGCTGCTGTCGCTTCAGTTGTGTCTGACTCTGTGCGACGCCATAGATGGCAGCCCACCAGGCTCCCCCGTCCCTGGGATTCTCCAGGCAAGAACACTGGAATGGGTTGCCATTTCCTTCTCCAATGCATGAAAGTGAAAAGTGAAAGTGAAGTCGCTCAGTTGTTTCCGATTCTTAGCGACCCCATGAACTGCAGCCCACTAGGCTCCTCCGTCCATGGAATTTCCAGGCAAGAGTACTGGAGTGGGGTGCCATTGCCTTCTCCGATATATAGGTATATTCACCGTATGTATGTATGTTTGAAGCAAAAGATAATAGTGTGCTGCTCCTGCTGCTGCTGCTGCTAAGTCGCTTCAGTCGTGTCTGACTCTGTGTGACCCCATAGACGGCAGCCCACCAGGCTCCCCCGTCCCTGGGATTCTCCAGGCAAGAACACTGGAGTGAGTTGCCATTTCCTTCTCCAGATAATAGTGTAAATATGTATTAATCCTAGATGATACGTTTTGAGTGTTTTTATATTGTTCACTGTCTCTGTATTAAATTTTTCAAGTAGAAAATTTTCTTTCTTGATACGAAAGTTTTCCACATATTGGTTGTATTTAAAGGAAATGATAGGTGTCATGGAGCAAAGGGACACAGATATAGATGTTCAAGGAGAGGGTGCTAATTGCTACTGTTAATTTTGCTGTGAGTTTCTAAACCTTTGTGGTATCAACTGTTTTATATGGCATTTTTCCTTAGCAATCAACTTAAATTTCACATTATTCTAATGGTTATTGATTTATTGAGAAAGAGAATTGATTGTTTTGGAGCTTAATTTGGTATTACAAATACAGGTACTTATTGCTTCTGTTTCTAAATCTTTTGATTTTTATGGTTTAACAGTGGATAGATGGCTTAACAATATGTTATCTAAAAATGCTTTTACTATAGTGGTTTATAGTTGTTTAGCAGACGTGTGCAGATGAATGAAGACCAGAAAAGAACTATCAAGATGTTATTGTATTGCTATTAGTATAGCCCAGAGTTTCAGCCTTAAAATTACTGACCTTTTGGGCTGGATATATCTTCGTTGCAGGGCAGTCTTCTGGACATTGTAAGATGTTTATCAACATTCTGACCCCGACTCATTAGATGCCAAAAGCACTCCCTTCTCAGTTACCACAACCAAAAATGTCCTCAGACATTGTCCAATGTCCTCAGAGAGTACAGGGAAGGGCAGAATTGCCTCAGTTGAAAGCCATTTCTATAATCCTTAGGAGTTCTTTCCTTAAATCTGTGAAGACTAAACTGCTGCCACCTTTTCTCAATGTTTTCTGAAAACAAATTTAACAGATTTCTAGATTTGACTAACTTTAAAGAAAAGCTACTTCTACCTCTTAATTAAAAAGCACAAGTACTCTTAGGTTGTTGATTCTGTTTTGTCAAGTGTTTGTATATTTGACAATCAATAATATGTTTCTTTATTGTAGCAGTTAATTAAAAGTCTAGGATTTCAGGATCTCAGATTCCTGATTACTATCTTTTAGGAGAGTAATAGAAATCAAAACTGCACTATAGAGCAGAAAGAAGACACTAGATTGAATAAGATCAAAATCCTCACATTTAAAAAATATTATAAAGTCAGAGTAAATAAGAAAGCTAATTATTTAGCAGTTGTAATAATTTACAAGGTGTTTTGTTATATTTTGCTTTTACTTCTCCAGTGAAATCCTGAGTTCTTTGAAGGCCAAGATCCTGTTATATATGTCTTGGAATGAAGATATAGAACATACTCTGTGTATTTATTATGGGTCCTCAATAAACATCATCTCTTGTGTTTAAATCTTATTCTCAAATGTAAAAATAAAAAATCCAGTCTATTTTCAAATGAACGCACAAACTCAAACTCACTTATTTAAGTGACACAATAGAAATTATGTTGTCCAAAGTTGGTGGGAAAACAGGTAAATAACTGCAAGTTTCACAAAAGCTGCAAACAGCCAGCGTTTTGTCCCAAGGATTACCCACAGAAGAAAGGGGACAGATGCTTTCTTTGGGATGTGAACTGGACCTCAGATGGAATGAGCCAAAGGGAGAGATCAACTTACTAATTGCTGAAACAAAGCGTTTACCTGTATCTTTGGCTAAAGTATACATTTTGTTTCTTGTCTTTCCCCAGTTTATTTGAAGAAGAGATAATGTCATATGTGCCTCCACATGCCTTACTCCATCCCAGCTACTGTCAGTCCCCACGTGGCTCCCCTGTGTCCTCTCCCCAGAACTCACCAGGTGAGTCCACCTGCTGCAGGCAGTGAATTCTCTAAGGATTGAGCCCCAAAGTCAAATGTTCTATCCTCATAAAGGACAGTAAGGGAACACTTTGGGTACATCTGTAGTGTTAGCACAGGTTTCTATGGCACTTCCTATCTCTTAAAATGGCTTGTTTCCATGGGGATTCATTTTGGCAGGAAGATAATGACATTCCAAAATAGGAGGATAAATATTAACAGTATGAAATACACTGATACAGAATTTACTTTTCATTATGTCATGTGGTGTCTACTAGGTCTTAGAAAATATTAGAGCACAAAATACTACGTTAGCTTTTTGTATTTAAAAAATTCTAGTTAGGAGATTGATTCAATGAATAATAAAAAAAAATCTCCAATTTCAAGAAATAATACAGAATTAAAATTAGCTGGTTGGTCTTAGATAATTTTTTCCCTTCAGTAGTCACTAATTGCATTAGATAGGAAGACCAGAGATTCATGGACAGGTAGAACATGTTGATAAATGAAATAAACTAAAAATTTTAAGTTTAAATTCTGTTTGAAAGAGGTACGATGTGAACAGAAGGATGAATGAATGAACCAATAAAAAGTAGATAACGCAGCTTAGTAAATGAGTGTTTTTTTAAGGAAAGTAGTCATGATGTTGACGAAACATCAGCTGTATTTATCCTTACTATAAGCTATATGTTGTTCACACCGTAGCAGCTGTCAGAATTTAAAACTATTTTAATAGAAATCCAAACTCTGTCTGTGTCACTAAAAGTTGCTTTGTGTTCTTTGACATATAACTTTTGTTTTCATATATTGGTATCAAAATGAAGCTACAGACTAACTGAATACCACAAACAGGAAAAGGCCTATTAATTTGTTCATTTAACAGAGATTTATTGAGCATCCAGCTATGATCCAAGCACTGAATTAGACCCTGGTGCCACAAAGATGAATAGTACAGTCTCTGCCTTTGAAAATTCATGGTGGGGCAGTGAGTCAACAAGTGACTGAAAGCTCTGTGGTTAGTCCTGTAATGAAGAGATGTATTGGGAACACAGATGTGGGAATGATTCTTCCTTCAAGGTATGGGGGTGGGGAGTTTAGGGAAAGGTATATACAACCGGTGTGAAGGGAAGCCTTGAAGAATGATGAATAGGATTTTATCAGATGGTCCAAAGGAACGAGGACATTGTAAGTAAAGAAGTAGCATGAGCTAAACCACAGAAGCATAAAGCAGTTTAGGACAAATTAATACATACAAGTGAAGGCGAGTTCTCAGAGCTCAGGTTGGAAAAATAGGCTAGAGTTGGTTGGTTACTGAAGCCTCACTTTGTATTCCATGTGGAGCCACTGAAAATTTACAAACAGAAGAGTAGAACTTGCTTTACAAAGTTCAGTTTGGTGGCCATGTGCAGAATGTATTAGAATATGAGAGACTAGAGTTAGAGAAACCATCTGGGAAGTTGTTGCATTAACTCAGGTGACGTGATAAAGGGATGGACTGTAGTGGTTCCCAGATGGCGCTAGGTTCTTTACCAGAACCTGCCTGTGGAGGCAGGAGATATAAGAGAATGGGTTTGGTCCCTAGGTCAGGAAGATCCCCTGGAGGAAGGCATGGCAACCCATTCCAGTATTCTTTCCTGGAGAATCTCGTGGACAGAGGAGCCTGATGGGCTACAGTCCATAGGATCGCAAAGAGTTGGACATGACTGAAGCGACTTAGCATGCAGTGGTGATGGAGAAAAGGAAGTTAATTCAAAGACTATGTTGGATCTACGTAGATTCTAGAACTTTGAGTCTAGGCGGGGATGAGTGAAGGCAGATTCTGAGGTCCTCACCACATTGACTGCCTGGCAGATGGTAATGCCATTTACCAAGAAAGGGAAAAGGTTAGATTGAAGGGGGGAGGGGGTTAAAGGAAACTGGTTTGGGACATGTTTTATTGAGGAATCTTTGGACCATCCAACTGGAGATGCCCAAAGACAGCTGGAAAAACAGTCTTGGAGCTCAGGAGAGGTTAGCAGTTAGGAACACAGGTTTGCTGGTGGCAGTTGAAGCCCACAGGGTAGATTAGAGGAACTAGGGAAGACAGGTCAATGGAAAACAAGAGAAAATAAAGGATGGTGACATGAGCAGCTCCAATATTCAAGACGGGGTTGAGGATGCAAGTGAGACAGCCAGTGGATTTTGGAAGAGAATTAGGAATATCTTTTCAGGGAAGCCAGGTTTCAAAGAGGAAGGACTGGCTCACAGGGCCAGGTGCTCAAAGGAGTCAAGAAGGATGAGGCCTGAGAAGAGTCTAGTAGATTTGAAGATCATGAAGTTTTATATGACCTTTCCCAGAACAGTTTCCATGAATTAATAGGTCATAAACTGGAATGTTAACAGTTATAGGATGATAGGAGATGTGAAGTAGAAAAAGGGTGTAAAAAATACTCTTTTCATGAAACATGGAAGTGAAAATAAAGCAAAACAAGGCAATACTTAGAAGGAGAAGAATTAAGGAAAGGATTTTAGGATGTGGAAGTGAAGTGTTTGTGTATGTGTTAAGGTCAGATAGTGTGGGTGGGAGGAAAGTGGTTTGTTGAGTGGGGTGAAGAAGCAGAATTCAGCAAGCACAGGCCTGCGGGAAGGCAGGACACTGGAGACAAAAGCACAGGCCAACTTTAGAACAAAGTAGGGACCCTGTTTTGATGATACAGGATGGGAAAAAAGTATATGACTCTAGGGGTAAGTTAAAGGAGTAGGAGAAAGATTAATGGAATTCACTACTGGCCTTGGTCATTTACCAACTGTGTGTGACTTTGGGCAATTTACTGTCTTTCCTGAATTTGAATTTGTTTTTCTTTAATATGGAAATAATAACAATCACCTCCCATAGTTATCTGGAGAAGAACACCTTACCTGGTACCTAGAACATGACAAGCATCCAATAAATGTTAGTTTATCCCTTTTTCTTTCTTTCTGGAAATTGAGAAGTATAATTTGTTAATATTTGAACCACTAATAACTGGTCTGTAAAGGAGATCAATCCTGGGTGTTCATTGGAAGGACTGATGCTAAAGCTGAAACTGCAATACTTTGGCCACCTCATGCGACAAGTTGACTCACTGGAAAAGACTCTGATGCTGGGAAAGGTTGGGGGCGGGAGGAGAAGGGGATGACAGAGAATGAGATGGCTGGATGGCATCACCGACTCTGTGGACATGAATTTGAGTGAACTCCGGGAGTTGGTGATGGACAGGGAAGCCTGGCGTGCTGTGATTCATGGGGTCGCGGAGAGTCAGACACAACTGAGCGACTGAACTGAACTGAACTGAACTGATGAATCTACTTATTCCTGATTTACTGAACTAACTGCCTAGAGTTTTAATAATTCTGACTGGTCTTAATCTTAGCCAGAACCTACGGGGGTGTTTAAATGGGTTGTCCCTTCACTTCATGCTTATGGTTAAATTATTGAAGCTCTTTGGAGTATCACTCATTCCAGTCAAAGCTCTCCTTTCCAGACCTTTACTGTGGCCCCATCCTCCCAGAGAAAAAGGTAGGTCTCTAGATTCTGTCCCTTCTGGACCCTGCAATGGCGTATTCTCTCAATGATGAGTTTGACACTCTTGAGACTCTATGAACATTCTAAATGGTGACTAAGTTTCTTCTTTTCATGTAGCATCACAAATGTACATGAGTAATTCATGGTGGCAATAAATGCATTCTGGAAGCAGATTGAGAGTTATACGATTTCCAAAGATATCTAAATTGCTTGCAGTGTTTGTGGTGGTTTTAATTTTCAGGAAGAATCATCTCCATATTTTTGGCCTACTCTCTTTCAGTGGGCTTTATTTGATCTTGAAATTGGGATGTACTGCCTGATATCAACGGAAGTAGCTATAACTAATTCCACATGATACAAAGGCAGGACTAGCCTCATTTACCCTGTGGAAAAGAATCTCTGTTTCTTTGAGTAAAATAGCCTCTTCTTCTACCAATACTCCTGAAGTTCTTATGAAAACATTTCAAATGGATTTTTGAAAGTTGTCTTATATTCTTTCTTATGACTAGAATTTCATCCCTTTTAGTGGTGTGAGAAATAATATTGTGAAAATTATGACAGTCATAAATTTTAATGATCTTTCGGAACGCCTAGGAACCTGCTAAACTTTCCACACTTTTCCTCATTCCAAGCACATTTACATGTCTTTTCAAGTGCAGGAGAGAGAAGGGCTTTGGAAATTTTGACTCACTGCTTTTTGCAGCTGTTATAGTGCTCACCTAAAGTTGTCAAAATTTTGGAATGTGAAGGTTTGTTTTTCTAGTTTTATTAGTGGCATTATAGTGCCGGTCCTGACCTTAGTTATGCCAGAAGGAAAAGACCTTTCCAATTACTGTATGGTTTATTATGCCCAATATAGGACCCAGAAGTTTATTTCAGGACTTTTAGTAGCTGCACATTTCTAGGAATTAAGAGCACCTCATTTATCTGATACTGTTGGAGATGAGCTCACTTATGTGAATTTTCCACCTGACCAAAGCTCTAATGTTGAACATCAGAGAATTTGTTTAACCTACCGTTTGCTGAGACTTTTATCAGTACATGACATCTCTCCCTGCTTTCCTGTCCTCGGTGCCTTAAGGCTGTTTCATATTGGAGGGTAGCTTCAGACAGAGCTGTTATTCCTTGACTTGAGCTGGAACCTCTGGAAGCCAGTGGAGCACCAGGTCTTGCTCAAGGGAAGTAACCAGACCAAACAGCACTCAAGAGCGTGTGGGTCTTCACTGAAGGCTGTCTTGAGGACCCTCTTTTCCCCTTTCCCTCCAGAGCCTTATCACCCCAGCTTTTGCTTGTCTTGTCAGCGCTTTTCAGGAATATTCACCCTTCTCTTCCCTTCTCGCCCCACTCCCTCCCTTTCTCGCCACTTTCTCTTTTCCTGTTTCTCTCCCCCTTCTCCCTCCTTCCCTCTTGTCTTCCTCCCACTTCCCTTCGCCCTCTCCCTTCCCTCCTCTCCCTCACAGTCTCTGAAGTAGCTTTATACTTGTTTTTAGAAAAGCAGTTTTATCCTTGCTTTTGTTCTGGTATCCTAGCTTTCTACTTGTTCGAGCTGTATATTTGTGGGGCTCTTGGCTCAGCCCCACAAAGATGATCTAGGAACCAAACAATACAAATGAAGGAAGCTCTTCATTAGTGGGTGGGGACGGGGCGGGTATGATTCCAAAGACTGAAGGGGAACCAAATACTACCGTCTCTGTCACAATATGCAGGTGTTTTTATTTTTGTGTTTCTGTTGTGACTCTTCCTTGTTCCCCACTCTTGGTGTTCTCAGAGGATACCAGTCCCTGGCATGCCCTCCAGCCTTCTTTTAATAAACTGCTTTTAATTTGCCAACATTTGAAAAATCAGATATCAGACTTTCTTTTTTTTTAAACACATGGTATGTAAGTAGAATTATCCACAAGGTCAAAACAGTGATGTGAGGACCTTCCATTACTCTAAGAGGATAAAGCAAAAACGCTAGGACTTCCTTGCTTATGCTCTGTACCAGCTACTTTTGAGTTTTTTCTTAATTCCATTGTTGATCTATGGTCCAGAAGATAGAGTTTTCCAGAAATTATTTGAGTGCTTGATAGTTTATTCTCATTCATTAACAGGGAATTATAAAAAAGAAAATCATAGCATTTATTGTTTTTAGAAAGTGACAGAAAAGAAATGCTCTTCTGAGGCATCCCAGTTCAGAGGCCTGGAACCATGCTGAACTGGGCTGAGCTTCACCCTTCCACCACAGACCAAGGGCCAGTCATCAGAGCATTCCGGGTTCTGGGTGTCACACCCAGCATCAGAGAAGACCCAGACTTCTTAGCAGTTTGATGCCAAGATTTTTCTTAGTATCACCTAGAAAAGAAAAGAAATCCTCTGTCTGGTAGAATTCTTTAAGTTTGTATAGAATTGTGCAGTTTTGTAAGAGTCTATGGAAATAATGTTAACAGCATTACATGGGAATGCTTTAGAACTGCTTAGCAATGTTTTTTTTCTTTTTAAAGTCTTACATCTGTTACTGAAATTTTTCTTGCAAATAATTAACATAATACTGACTCTTCGTAAAATCAGCCTTTCATTTGATCACTTCTTGTATGCAGTGTTGACCTTCTGTATCTGACTTCCTTTTTTAAGACCGTGAAGACTATGACTCTCTCTAAGCGAATCATATCCTAGAACTTCATTTGCAGTTATGATTCTTATTCAGTTCTGTGAGCTCACTCTCCAAGACATTTTTTTTTCTTTATTTCCAAAGTGGAAGTAATATTGTTTCTGCCCTGGATTTTCTTGGCAGTTGCACCTGACTTGCATTAAGAATTTGACAAGGGCCAGCAGCATAATTTACTGTAATTTTTAAACCATGATGTAATGTGTAAATGATTTTTTCATAATACAACTATTAGCAAAAGAATATTTGCGTTTAACAGTTCCTGTCTCCAGTGTCTCCGTAATTGAATTCCTTTACCTAGAGCTTAAATGGAGTTAGAGCTCATTTTTATTAAGTGTCTGTGTTGCTATTGATGGAATGCATTATGGCATTTCCCACATCCTTTTAAGCATCTCAAATTATATAGCAGTAGAATATGTGCTGTTTTTAAAAAGTAATCAGCTCTTGAAGAATTGTGTTTCTTTTGTGTCTGGAAAGATTTTCAGTCTTTTGTTCCTCTTTTTCCTCTTCCCTATCAATGTCTGTGCTCTTGAAAGCTGATTCATCATGGCTGCTTTCTGAGCTGTCTGGGTTCACTAGTCTGCAGTTACTCAGACTGCAGCCGCAACAGCTTCATTCTGCCACTCTGACTGGAGTTGTGCTGCAGGGCTCTGTCCCTCAGCCATCCAAGAGAAGAGACTAGAGTTTATGCAGATCATGTTCCTTCATGTTGCAGAGGATGTCTTACAAATACATGGGAAGTACCCCCACTTTGTCCCTGGATGTGCCCAGAGATTTCATTGGTTCGTTTTGACCTTCTTGTGGGAGATAATGGTTCTCAGCCTTGGCTGCATGTTGGAATCATCTGGAGACCTGCATGACACACGTATGTCTGTGTCTCATCCCCACCGATTCTCATGTAGTATGTCCTGGTTGTGGCCTGAATATTGGGTTTTTTAAAAAGCATCCTCAGTGATTCTGATATGCATTCAAGATTGAGAACTACTGCCTAGGAGCCTTCTGTATCCCAGGCCTTTTAAGGTCAAGTTTATTTGTTTCCTTTATGACATAGCTTTTTGGGTAAGATTCGTAATTATGCCAATAGAACTCTGCACATATTACTAATCAATAGATAATTTTATTAAATTCCATTCCCCAGATCCCACTGCATTTCCCCATGTGTTTAGTATTTACCGCTATGCAGATAATCACAATAACAGCATTTACATGGGGCTGCTGATGCAGCAGGCACTGCATGAAGTGCTGTACCACACATACGCTGGCTCATTTAGTCCCCAAGTGTGGCCTGGATCTCACACTGAAACTCCAGTGCTATATTTTCAAGTGCTGATAGGGTATATCCACCTGAACAGCTGTCATCTCCAGCTTAGTCTGTATAAAGCCTCACATGCCCCCCATCCTCCAGCGTCAGTCAGAACGGGCTCAGAGCCTAAATCTACCATTCACTGGCATATGCCTTCAGCTTCCTTAGTTACAAAGTGGTGGTGACGGTAGTAATAACAATGCCTGCTTCTTAGACTTGTGAGGATTTCCCAAGATCCGCTTTGTGAAGTGAATGGTCCCTATTGCATAGCAGACACAACAAATGACAACTCTTGTTACTGTTTAAAAGGTTTTATATTACCACGTGAGCTTCCTATTTCTCTTCCTTACTTATCTATGGTTACCAGTTCTTATTTCACATTGTAAAAGCCCCTCTGAGTCACCACAGCCCAGGCTAGTCCTCATCCCCTTAGGCTTCTGTTTCCACAACTACTCCTAACTGAATCTCCTCCCTCATTTTTCCTCCTTCCCGTCCTTAATCCACTCAACACACATTGAAAATCATTTCTAAAAGAAAACATTACTTGTTTGTTATATCCTTGCTCAAGAACCTATAAAGGGTTCCCCCTGCTTGCTGCATCATGCTCACACTTCTTGTCTAGGTTTTTAAAAAGTCTTCTCATGATTTGGTATCAAACTTCTGACTGATGTAATATTCTACTTTCCAGCATTCCCCATCTGCTCTAGGTTAGTGGGGTCTCCACAGTGTCTTGTGAACGTGTAGGCAATGCTTATTCCAGCTCTTGCTGCCTTGCCTCAGTATAGACTATGGGTTCTCCCGTGTTTATAAAGCCTGGTTCCAATAACATTTTGATCTCTGTTTATCCTCATTTACTATTACTTTTCTGTAACATTGGTCTCAAATGCATTGTCACTGAGAAGCTGTGGCACAGTGGGGAGCACAGGCTTCACCTCACGGGGCAACTGTTCTCCTAGGGAAATGCAAGCCAGTTGTTACAAAAGACCCTAGATAATTTTCAGAAGAAATCAGATTTTTTTTTTTTACTTGAAATCTCCTAAATTTTAAATGTTGACAGTTAATTTAAAAACATTACATGGCAAACAAAATAGATTGATAGGGCCAGGTACAGCCTAGCTGTACCTGAGCTATAGTTCTATTTTTTATTAATATTTTTAAAAATAAATAGTTTTATTTTTTATTTTTAGTTTTATAGAGCCGGGCTATAGTTTTATTCCGTTTTATAGGAGTTTGTATACCATTTAGTTTAGGACTTAACCATTCTCTAGTTGTTTGATATGTACTATTTCTGTCTTCCCAACCAAGATATCCACTCCATCAACTTGACCTTGTTCATTTTGAGCATCTGTTGCTGAACAGTATTAGTAAAAAATAATCATCACTTAGTTGATTCATGCATAAGGATATATGGAAGGAGCTTACATGGTGTGTAATGTAAGAAACATCACAAGTTTGTTTTCTTGTGTCTTTTATTGTGTTGTGAAATTTAGTGGAAATATCCCGTATTTTTGTCATGGTGGCTGATTCCCATATCCACCATCGATTTTGTCTCCCAGCTTGTCAGTTAGTCACAGTGTAACACAGAACCAGATTTTTCTATGGAAAGGGGAATGAACTATGTTGCTTTTATATTTTATTAATTATGCTTGCTGTGGAATGATATGTAAAACATCTTTAGATAATCTGTAGGTAACCACAGTACTTGTCACGTATTAAGAACACTGCAAATAGTAGTGTTATTTACTCCACACAACCAGGAGACGTGGGCTTTCTGCAGTTATGGCTGAATTTTGTTTTAGATCAGTATTCTACCCTGTAGTATGAAATGTATGTAATTATGTGTCTACAGTATTTCTTGGTTACATTATAGTACATATCAAAAATAACTTTTTGAATTTTTTCGTCAAGTATGGAAACTCACTGTTCTTGCTTTGTATATCACGTACTTTCACATTGTGACTTCCTGTCTAACTGCCGCGATACCATCTCACCATTAGACATGAGTAACTCTGTTTGACTCATATTAGTTTGGGCTGAAAAGAGGAACATACTTGACTAACACATAGGCACTATTAATTCTTTGAACAGAATTGCTGTTCTCAACCAAAAGGCCACAGGGAAGACATCTAAGACATCTTAAGATCCTGGTTAAGCCCTGTGATATCCTTCGACTTGGAGAGGTGAAAGTGCAGGAACCTGAAAGTGCAGCCTCCTTTTACTTGTTAACTGTGGTCTCAGCCCCATGGTAATATTTTTTTCATGGTGATGTGATGAACATCAAATCCATTCCCTTGTCTCTTTGTGGTTTGCTATAGGTACTCAGCGTGCCAATGCCCGTGCTCCAGCCCCTTACAAGCGAGACTTTGAAGCCAAACTAAGGAACTTTTACAGGAAGTTAGAGACTAAAGGATATGGACAAGGCCCAGGGAAATTAAAGTAAGTCAAAATGATACAAACCCCAGGATTGGTAGATGGTAATAGGATGTGATGCTTTGGGGACTGTAGGAAATAGATTGTGGTTTGGGATGACCAGAATTTGTTTAGTTGACATAATTATTTTGGTGTGTGTAAATCACAATATCACCTAAAATATAGTTGTTGAATTAAGCACAATTAAACTTAAGGTTTTAAAGCAGACAGGAAAGTGACAATCATGTTTCATGTAAAAATATAAGCAAAATTAAAAGCTGATTTATTTTTGTTCTCTTGAAAAGTACCTCTCTGTTGACTGTTCACATATTCACTAGAGTTAAGGCTGCATGGTGATGTGTTGCACATCACTGCCTGGCTGATTGGAGTATACCACCAGTGCTTAGCTCTGTTTCCTTCTGTGAAATAAGCTTCACTTGTCCGACAGAATATGGCATGAATGTTGTTTCTGCCTGTCTTTATCTACCTCCTTTTAAATGGGGAAATTGAAAGATCGTCAGGTTGTTTGGCCCAGAATTGTGTGAATTTCCCACTTGCCCATACTCCCTTCAGCCCCACCCCCACCCCATCTCATGTCCCCACTAAAGATCACTATGCCTTCTGAGAGAGGACAGAGGAGGGGGTCTGACTGTAGCACCACAATGGCCTGGGTGTGCCAGAAAAAGTGCCCAGCCCGGCAGCTGCACAGCTCACTGCCCCCGTGCAGGGCTTGCTCCACTGAACTTGCAGGTTCCCCTTTCATCACCTTCAAAAAACATCAATCTGCTCCAAACACTGTACGTCTCTGAGCTTCACTTATGAAAATCTTGCTGATCAAACTTTCATGCCTTTGGTTTCCCTGTCATCTCCCTTTCCATTACTATTTGCATTAAGGGCAAGTTGACACCTGTTTAGAGATGACTTATATTGCCATTGTCTTAAGTAGATTAATCAACTGCAAGTATCATTCATTTTTATCTGTCACCTATAGAGTTTCAAGGTTCACCTAATTTTAAAGTTAGAGAAATTTACGTAAACTCCTCTTCTTTAAAGGACACTAAGAATTCATCTTTCTTGTTCTCACTGTCATCTTTCTAGCTACTTAAGAATTGAATTCCTGGTCTAGGTGCATTCATTACATAGAATGCTTAAAATATTACCTACTAGGTTTAATCTTCCTTTCATAAACAAAAGTTTTGTAAGTGTGTATGTTGTTTTTAAATCATTTTCCTCCTGGGATAAATGAATTTGACCATCAGAAGAACTTTTGCATTGTTTTTACAGGTCTTAGGTGGGGTGCTCTATTTACCAGTGATTCTCTGATGTAACTTTTGTTAATGCTATTAAGAGTTAAAGACAGACATGTGCTTTATTGCAGACAGTGATGATAGTAAGTCATCCCACTTTTCACCTAGTTGTGGTAAATGGAAATTAAATAGCAAGTGCTCAGTTCTGGAAAGATAAGGATTAGGAAATCGTCTGTATTATTTCAAATTGTCTCTTTACGGACAGGTTAATTATCAGAAGAGATCACTTGCTCGAAGATGCTTTTAATCAAATTATGGGCTACTCCAGAAAAGACCTGCAGAGAAATAAGCTGTACGTCACATTCGTCGGGGAGGAAGGGTGAGTAGCACAGAGAAGTGGCCTTTGAAGCGTGGGCTGAGGCTGCAGGCGGATGTTTCCCCACAACGTCCCCTGTGGTTGCCTAAAACAGGAAATCCTTCTGGCAGGAAATGCTGTTCTTATACGCTTAAACCTTTCAGCTATTTTTTTAAAGCTTCCCCTGGTTTTTAAATCATTTGACATAAAGATTCTTTGGTAAAAGCTCATAACTATAGATCATTTTTGAGAGCAGAATCTTAATTTCATTTCTTCTCTCTTTAACTCTTTCTCTGAAAAGGAAAATGTGCTTTTTTAAAAATTGAAGTATAGTTGATTTATAGTGTTGTATTAGTCTCTGCTGTAGAGCAAAGTGATTCAGTTATATATATGTACATTCTTTTTAAAATTGTTTTCCATTATGGTTTATCCCAGGATATTGAATATAGTGCCTTGTGCTATACAGTAGGATCTTGTTGTTTATCCATTCTATATATAATGGTTTGCATCTGCTAATCCCAAATTCCCACTCCATCCCTCCCCCATCCCTTCCCCTTTGAAAACCACGAGTTTGTTTTCTATGTCTGTGAGCTTGTTTCTGTTTTGTAGATAAGTTCATTTGTGTCATCTTTTATATTCCACATATAAGTGATATCATATGGTATTTGTTTTTCTCTTTCTGACTTACTTCACTTAGTATGATAATCCCTAGGTCTGTCCATGTTGCTACAAATGGCATAATTTCTTTTTATGGCTAAGTATTATTCCATTGTGTATATGTGCCACATCTTCTTTATCCATTCATCTGTTGATGGACATTTGGTTGTTTCCATGTCTTGGCTATTGTGAATAGTGCTGCTGTGAACATAGGGAGCATGTATCTTTTCAAATTATAGAGTTTTGTTTGGTTATATGCCCAGAAGTGGGATTGCTGGATCATAAGGCAACTCTATTTTTGGTTCTTTTGAGGAACCCTCATACTGTTTTCCATGGTGGCTTCACCATTTTACATTCCCACCAACAATATAAGAAGGTTCAAGACATGGACTTTGAGAAAAAAAACAAGGAACTGCATTTCAACATCTATGATATTGTTATGTGCACCGGAATGCAAAGTAAATCATACTTCACCTGTCAAAAAAGTTCAGTTTTAGAATCACGAGTTAGAAACCAGTGTTTGCTAGAGGGGAGGGGATGTGAGCATGGGGGAATGGGTGAAATAGACGAAGGGTATTAAGAAGTTCAGACTTCCAGTTGTAAAATAAATAAGTCACAGGATGTAACGTATAGCAAGGAATATTGTCAGTAACAGTGCAATAGCTTTCCATGCTGACGAGATGGTAACTAGACTCATGATGGTTTGGTGGTTATCATACAGTTTATAAAAATGTATCTGACATTGATATTGTATGTCAACTATACTTCGATTAAAAAGAGAGAGAGACAAAAAGAAAAAGCGGGGAAAAAAATCCTCCTATTCTACCTGGACCCTTCCCCAGCAGTAACTTTTAGGCCTTAGTTCTTATTTTTCTGTCCCCACTTTTTCTCTGTCTTTGGCACACCTCCCAAAATAACTCCCCACCATAAAGAGAGTCCAGCCTTCTATGACTCTTCCATGCGTGCTCGTGGAGATAAAGTTAGGAAATGAACGCATGAAGACTCCTACACAGTGTTTATTCCATTCAAATAGGCATGCCAGTGGTTTTATGACTCTTCAGACGATGGCAGCTCTCATCTCTCCTAGAGTCATTCCTCTTTCCTCATTTCAGGTTTAGGTTTGGAGTCTTAGCACCTTCTTTGTAGACATCACTAGAGTGAATTTTAAAAATATCATGATTGCTGGAATTTCAGTTGTCTTCTCTTCAACTGCTTAACTCCTATTGTTATGGATCATTCTATGGCTACACGCTCAGTCTTGCCCAGGAATAAAGTAGATTATGGAATCTTAATAATATTCAACAAATTCAGCCATGTGGTATTTGGTTGTGAAATGGAGCTGTCAAACTATAAAATAATTTTCATGTGCTAGTCAAACTAGATAATAGCAAAATTAAAATTCAAAATTAGGCCTCTTGTCTTCCATACAGGATTCTTAAACCAATATTGGGATTTAGGAAAAACTCCTGAACTCTGGGCTTCCTTGGTGGCTCAGACGGTAAAGAATATGCCTGCAAGGTGGGAGACACCGGTTCCATCCCTGGATTGGGAAGATCCCCTGGAGAAGGGAATGGCAACCACTCCAGTATTCTTGCCTGGAGAATTCCATGGACAGAGGAGTCTGACGTGCTACAGTCCATGGGATTGCAGAGCAGGACACGACTAAGCTACTAACATTTTCACTTCACTTCTTGAACTCTAATCTATATGAATTTTTTTCCTACCCATGGGTCTTTTCACTATTTCAGCTAGTGACTGATAATTTATCTTGCTAAATGTAGTGTCTCCCAGCTGTGCCTAGACTAAAATAAAATATTAGATGGGAAAACAATATAATGTGAGAAAGTCTGAGAAGCTTGCCTGCGTCTTGAGTCTTTTGTTGCCGATGAGCCTTAGTGGACTTCTAGCCTTTGTTTGTTGCCTTAAAGATGCAGGTGCACAGTTGAAAATGAAGGCAAATGTTTTTAGCCTAATCACAGGTATGCATGGGATTCCAAGTATTTCCTTACATAACCAGCCTAATTTGGATGAGAATACTTTTCCTCCCTCAGAGCTCCAGCTGTCTTCCATAATTGTTAGACCACAGTTTGTTGAGATCTCAGAGATGTAGTCAAGAGTCTTTGGAAGCGCTGTTACTTAGGTTTGAATAGAACAGATGCTTATCATGCTTTATCATCTTAAAGCTGTCTCCCCATGATCTGGACTGACATCCATTACTAGGAGGAGGCCCAGACAGAGTAGGGGTTGAAACCTCTTTATTTAATTGCCACTAATGTCCAAATATTTCCTGCCTCCATTACCTGTCTTCTTCTTGTAACCCCAGAAGGAAAATAAGACGGAAGATATTTTGAGGTGTGACCTTAGCCCTCAGGGACAATCTCTGCATAAGGCTTATTGAGGCTGGAATAGGGCCAGGTTATTTCTGATCTCATGCTTTATCATGTCAGTATCATACATATGTATTATTAGATATTGAATTTATTTTGTTATTAAGTCATTAGGAATACATCAAATTTTTTGCAAGATTAACCTCAAAACAACATAAAATTAAGAAGTGATTTTAGCCTTTGCCATCTTATTACATTAAAATTAAAGATTATAACATTTCTTTCTGGTTTCTAATAAATACCCAAAGAGAAAAGCTACCTAGGTTTTTCTGTGGAATTCTAGAATGGAGCTGAAAATTTTCTGTCCCTTTTCCTTCATTAATTTTAATGTCCTCAAAATGTGTTATTTTGGAATTTTGTCATGTTTAGCTCTAGTAATAGGTATTAAAAGAGAATATACAACTACTGCGTAGATGTTGGCTTTTAATATTGTTCTTCAGTAAAGGGGACTAGGGCTCCTTGTAGACATGGATGATTCTCAGACTGGGGCAGGAAAGGTACAAGATGGTGTCTGAAGCATCTTGTACCAGAAAGTATAGGGAAACTCAAAACAATTCACAGCAATGTCAAAGGGACACACGAACCATCTGAAAGAACTCCCATTTGTCAAAGCTGGAATAATTTGAGCAACAAAATAAAGTAGTATTGGATTAGAACTCTGAAGTAAAGATAAATATATCCTGATATAAATACATAATTGAATAACCAAATGAAGAAGAATAGACAAATCTCCTCTGCAGAAGATTTCCAAATAATTTTCTGCATAATTCAGTGCTCCTTATGAGTTACACATAGTGACTTCCTTCCAAACAGTACCCTATGAAAAGGGGTGGGAAAGAAGTAAGCCTACAGTGGAGAAGCCTTACAAACATACAGGCAGGTGATCAAGGCTAAAATAAAAAAATGACAGTGACATATCCTGTTGACAGTATATATCCTAGGTATGATGTGATGAGAATGACACTACCTTTATCGTCTTCCTCCCAAAGACATGTAACACCAGTCTAATCAGGAGAAAAATATCAGATAAACACAAACTGAGGGACATTCTACCAGATTACCTTACCAGTGCCCCTTAAAGCTGTCAAAGTCATCAAAAACCAGAAGTGCCTAAGAAGTGCTTAAGATGAGGTTGAGATGAGCCTAAGGAAACATAGCAGTTAAATGTAGTATGGTACCCTGAATGGAATCCTGGAACAGAAAAGGGATATTAGGCAAAAGTGAAAAAAGTCTGAATAAAGTGTAAGTTTTAGTTAATAATCTATCAATATCAGTTCATTAATTGTAACAAATATAGTATACTTGTGTAAAATGTTAAGAGGGAAACTAGGTGTGAGGTGTATGAGAATTCTCCCTACTGTCTTTGTAACCTTTCTATAAATCAAAAGCTATTCTAAAAAGATCACTTATTAAAAGATAGCATAGAGACAGGATTTGGGGAGATTCAGAAACTGTTTCCATGAACAACTTTTCTTATTTCGTTATTGCGTGATGGGGCCACCAGGGTAATTTTGGTATGTGTATGCTTCCTTTTGCACTTGAGGTCAGTAGAGTAAGTAAGTCTATAAAGAGAGTTAATTCTGTGGAAAGTCTGAATTAGTAGAGGTATTGGTATGTATAGAGTATTATGTTGCCAAAGTCAACTTTGTTATCAATGAGGGAACAATATGTTGCAATTTCTATGGATACCATCTCACTGATAGTATTTTCTAGCTGTCAAGATCAAGGTCTTTATTTACAATAGATTAGTGAGGGCATAAAGACGAAGGATTTATCTTTTCAGAATAATGTGTCTGACTACTCTCCAAAAGAGTGTGAATTAGCAGATTCACTCAGAGACTTCAGTTCTGTTCTAAGGGGTTTCTTTGTGTAGGTCTTGACACATCCTATATGGATTTTTCCTGAAATGAAAGAGCTGAGTCAAGAGAAATTGATGAGAAGTGTCATGGTCGTAAATTTATAGGACAGCTACAAATTCCATGTGAGGTAGAATTAACCCCAGAATATTAGAGATACCTGTATTCAATTAAAAATGTAAAAATAATTCTAGAGCCTTTTTATGTAATTATGCTAGTTGATAAGTGATTAGTATATCTCACTAAGTTAATGTCATGTTATGCTTGGCTTTTTATGAAATACAGACAATTTCTAAGCAAACACTGTGATTTAATGTGGTCAGAGCTGGAGATTTTGTTCTAGTCATTTAAATTTCCACCCAGCCTAATTTGGTTATCTGCTCTTGCAAAGTGGGGAGTAGAAGAAAAACAGCAGTGGAGGAATGACTTGGAAACTGAGTCACCTGGACTGAGTGTGGCGGGCAGTTGCATGGTCTGCTTGCTTCTTGGGCTTCTGTCTGCCTAGACATTGCTTCTTTAAGAGGGGAGCCACAAGTACTGCATATTCTTCAGTGTATTATTTTCTTCTGAATTAAAAGTTTTAGCAACTAAAGCTTGTTGATGTCGAAGTTAGCTATGTAGACTATTGTGTTCACGTAGGACATCCTGGGCCATTCACTTCTTTTTTTTTTTTATTGAAGTCGAGTTGATTTATAATAGTGTGTTAGTTTCAGGTTTACATTCACTTCTTAGTACCCAAAACAAGTAAGGAAATAATGGCCTGGATCAAGAGAGGATGTTTACACTGTGATTGCCTCTGTTTTTTTGTCCTCCTTGGCCAACTCTATAAAAGGCACCTTTCTTTAAGAAAGAATGAGTTCATTATATGTAAGGTACCTTCTGTATGACATCAGTCATCCGTCTTGCAAAGCCATACTTGGACTAGGGAGGGGATGTGTGCAAACAGTTCTAGTTTGGGGATTTAAGTACAGGTGAGCACGTCCTGTGATATTTCTACTTAGGCAAATGCAAGAAACTAGATGGGGGATGAGATCTGAAAGGTTTTCTTGAGTCCCTACTTATAAAATAACCAGCAACTCTTACATCTGACTGGTCTAGAAGTTGTTTCGGGTCCTAACCTTGACCAATGTTTCCTCAGATATTTGTTAAGCTTCAAGTGAAACTAAGGTGTTGCTTGTTTTCTTCTAAAGAGAGACATTTGCAGGATAACCTAACTGACCCAAACCATGCTGAAGGAAGGTGCTTCTATTTCTAGGCTTTGGCTTGGTATCTCCAGGTAAAACTTTGTCGTATTAATTGCTCACAAAATTCCCTACTCATCTATTACTTCTTTAGTGCCTCAAGAACTAATGCCTTGCTGCTACATATATGGGAGTGAATCAGAAGGTGTGTAGACCACGTGTGCCTGAACCAGCTTGTAAGAAAGAAAACCTGTCTTCCAGAAAACGTATAGAAAATGACAGTCAGACTTCCCAATGCCACTATCCTCTTTCATTTTATAGTCTGCTTCCTTTGGGATACTTTGTTTTTGGTAATTTTTAATTGAACATAAAGAACAAGAGAATAAAATTATTTAAGAAATATTGGATGCCACTCTCAACTTGGGTGGTGTCAGCCCAGCAACGTGATGGTGTTTAAAATGCCTTATCAGCACTTCATGGGGCTCAAAAAGACATTGCCACCCTAAAGACATCTGTGCTTATTCCAAAATGCCCTCAGATGCAGCTGTTGTGTGGCTACACACCCGTTGTCCGGAGTTTCTGTATATCCGTGCCAAGTCTTTAGCTGTGGAACCAACCTAACTGGCAAAACAGGAATGTAACAAATGATCCCTGTGATATGAGTCATATTAACTATTTATATGGAAGAGGTTGCTAAGACGTTACAGGAAGCGCATGCATAAGGTATCCTGCTGGGACACGTCTTATTGAATTAGGTAGACATATGTAATTTGTAATCAACAACCTGCTGTCAGATATGTGGTTCTAAATTTCAGATTATAATCAAATCAAACTTTAAAAATGTCTTCACTTTAGAGTAACTGTATCAGTGCTGCTGGAGTTTAAAAAAAAAAAAAAAGAGCAGATAAAAGCCTGATCAGTTGAGCAAGATACATTTTCCTCCTAGACCTAGATACATTGCCTCCAGGCCAGGGCTCATGGCTTCCTGCTTAGTAGTTGTGGCCACTCCTGAAGATTTCATGCACCCTAGGATATTGTGATTTTACCTTTTCTTGAAATGATCTTCACTAAAGAAGAGGATTTAGAGTAAGCTAGGTTTTTTAATAAAGTAACATTTTCCTCCTACTTTCTTCTGTAACAGAGGTTGGCAAACTTTTTCTGTAAAGAGCCATATAGTAAGTATTTTCAGCTTTTCAGGCCGTTCCCTGTTGTACCTACTCACTTTGCCATCATGACAGCCCCAGACAACACACAAACAAATGAGCATGGCTGTGTTCCAGTAAAACTTTTTTTACAAGGTGAGGGCCTGGACCAGACTTGGCCTGCATGTCACAGTTTTCCGACGTCTCCTCTATAAGCAATGTTGTGTTTAGTCCTGATGAAAGTTTTAAATATATTGAAGAGTGGACTGTAAAGAGTAATGAACATCACACATGGGGTCAGGAAACCTGTGTCAAGGCCTGGATCCTCCACTGCAGCTTTCATTTGATACAAGTCAGTGATTTCCTTCAGCCCGAGTCATCTCTTCAGTGAGGTGAGGGGATGGACAAAATGACCGCTAAGATACTTTTGATTGGCTTTCTCTGTTTCTGAAAAGACACAGGTGTCTGCTGATGTAATTCATCATCAGCAGGAAATTTAGAGAGATGTTTTGCATCCACAGGGATCTAGGTAGACTAGAATCATGGACTCAATCTCACAAAGTGAAATTTAGCATGGCAAGTATTAATATTAGTGTCTAGTGCTTAGGTTTTAAAAAGATAGAGCGACGTGCAGACAGGGTGGGAGAGTCCTAGTTTAAAGCAACATAGGTGAAAGGTTTGAGCTGATGACTAGCTTGTGATGAGTCAACAAAGTAAAGTGACTGCCCACAAGGCAGGGTGGCATTAAGCTGCAGTAGTGGAGAAAAGTGTCCAAGAAGAGAGGTCAAGAGCGCTGTTTTTTTGCTGACAAGACCACACCTTGAGTATTGTGATCAGTAGAGACACACCCCTTAGGTCAGACTTTGACACCTAAGAGAGTGTTCAGAGCAGAGGACCAACGTGACAAGGGAATTCCCTGCCCTGCCTTGAGAGGAGATTGTTCATGAGTGAGGAGGGGACAGGGACCAGGAACACAGACACTGCTGAACTTAGAGTCTTGTAGAAAATGACATAAAAATAAAACTTTGCATCTTGAGCATCTAGATTAATACCCAAAACCTAATAGGCACTCACATATTTGTTGAAGGAAAGCCTATAAATGTGTGAAGAATGTTCAAGTGGAATAAGTATTCTACTTGGTGGTGGTGGTGTCAGAAACCAGAACTAGGACAGTGGAAAGAAACCACCAGAAGCTGCCTTGGCCTATTACATAGACTGATATTTTTTATTTTAATATTTATGTGTTTATTTTCATGTATGTTAGAAAAGAAGTAAAGCTAACACATCACAATTCCAAAATATTGTGTAAGACAAGGTGACATTGGAAAAGCAAGTAAATCTGGAAATATTAAGTAAGTAGTAGTGCATATATATTCAGATATGGCAAAACTTAAGAACTTAGTATGTGGATAGCTGATGTCTGTTTTAAGAAAATTCTATTAAACTTTCAACTAAGATGTATGAAAGCCTTTTAATTTTCCTTACTATTATTCCAGCTCCCTCTTCTACCTATAATAAGATCCTTTTCTCTATCACACAATTCCATACCACATGTATGGAATTTTTTCTTTGTCATAAAAAAATACAAAAGTGGCCATTGAAGGAAATTCCATAGAGGGAAAAAAATAAAGTGAACAAAGAAGTCTTATTAAATCCCACCACCCCAATTTATCCATTGCTTTCATTCCCCCTTCAGAATTCCTTCCTGTCTTTGAACCCTTATGTCAACTTTTTACCATAGGGTAGATAGATGTACTTTGCATTTTTTCATTTTGAATTGAGCATATCAAATTGCTTTATTACATACCCCTCTTTGGTGCATTTTTTGTTCTCAGCATTGTTTGCCGCTTGTCAGTCCTCAAACCTCACACAATCATTTCTCAGATTTTACTTTGACCCTGATGTCTTTGTAAGTAAAATGGAATTTACACTGTTGTTCAGGTGCTAGAATTTCAGCCTCTTCTCAAACCTTCCCAAGGAAGCTTTAGACACCCTCACTTTTCTTGTCTATAATTTTCCTTGGTGTTTTATAATTTAAAATTTTCATCTGAACCCTATCATTCCATCTTTTGCCTCTGATCTCCCTAGGAGGCCTTGTATCTGTAATATCCTCTCACCAATTCACTGAAGTCTCTTTTTGCCCCCATTTAAAAGTGTTTTGGAGAAGGAAATGGCAACCCACTCCAATGTTCTTGCCTGGAGAATCCCAGGGACGGCGGAGCCTGATGGGCTGCCGTCTATGTGGTCGCACAGAGTCGGACACGACTAAAGTGACTTAGCAGCAGCAAAAGTGTTTTGGAAAAAATGACTCCATGTTCACATGGATGTATGTAACTGATGCCCTCAGGTTTAACTTGCTTAAATAAGGCATTCCCACTGCAATCTCTCTCCCCATGGCCTGACTCTGGGCACTTAAGTTATTTACCTTTTGATGCATATTTATACAATCAAGGTATTGGCATATTGCCTATCTCTCCATTATCTGATAATTGGCTTTTGGATATGTTCCATGTAAATGAACATTTACATGGACATTATTGAACATTGACCCAAAAAATTGCTGTTTTGGGTCACAACATATCTGCAATCAGGAGTCATGATCATTTAACATGTAGTATTTTGGACAGTCCTGGTATGTCCCTGGTGGCTCAGTGGTAAAGAATCTGCCTGCTAATGCAGGAGACATGGGTTCGATCCCTGGGTTGGAAAGATCCTCTGGAGAAGGAAATGGCAACCCACTCTGGTATTCTGGCCTGGGAAATTCCATGGACAAAGGAACCTGGCCGGCTATATAGTTCATGGGGTTGAAACAGCTGGACATGACTTAATGACTAAACCACCACCACCAAACTTGATAATTAGACTTCCTGTTTTACAGAAAGTTGAGCACTGTGTAAAATGTGCCTAATAAATAGAAAAAAAATAATGACTGCTCTTTTTGTGAATTTTTTAAAGGCTGGATTACAGTGGACCTTCCAGAGAGTTTTTCTTCCTGGTATCCAGAGAACTCTTTAACCCATATTATGGCTTATTTGAATATTCAGCCAATGACACATACACAGTACAAATAAGTCCCATGTCTGCCTTTGTAGACAATCACCATGAATGGTAAGTATTTTTCTCCCCAAATTTTTCTTTAGCTGATTTTCTGTGATATTAGTTTTTATCAGCACCTAAACTTTAAAAAAAAAAAATGTTGTGTTTTTTTTTTTTTTTAGAAAATCATGTTTTCAGTTAATTATCTCATTTGACTCTTGTTTGCGTTATCAAATTTAACATATAGGCACTCTCCAATCTAGGAACAGATTATGTTCTGTAAGACCAATTTTAAGTGAATTGGGTAGAATCCAAAAGGTTTTTTCCTGAGAAAACATTTCCTGAGATGATGTTAGGTTCTTAGCAAGATCCTAAATCCTTGTCTGAAGCTTTGGGTGACTCTGAGCTGTGACAGGGGACTGGTGGAGGTGAGTAGGGCAAAATCCTGACCCAAAGGTCAGGCAGCTTCTAGAACAGTCCTTGGGGAAGCAGCTAACATGTAGGGAGGGGCAGAGCAGCTAGGCCTGTTGGTTTTCTAATGGGAGGGAGGACAGGAAGACAGAGTGGCTTAGAGGAACTGATGGTGGAAGAGAACCCTGGCAGGCAGGCAGGAGTGTAGGGTCACAGCAGTAGCCACTTATCCCAGTCACTGTTTCAAGTTTGTAGCCAGGAATTGCCCCGCTCCTAATTTTTCACACAAAATCAAGTAAAGCTGGTATAGGATTCCCATCTGGGAATTATTTATTCTTAAAACCTCAAATTACACTCTGTGACATTTTTTACATGCCTTCATTTATAGACTTAAAGTATCTGTATAACCCATTTGCTTGTTTCTGTTTTCACTATAATAACAAACAAAAAGAACGTGAATAGGAATCATGGAAAAAATTTCTTTGAGTCATGAGGTTAATATTGGTGGGTGGAGGACATTAAGGTTTAGGACTTATTCTTCAAATTAACTTCCGTTTAACTACAATTAGAAGTCCTCCTAAGAGTAGCTATTGCAGTTATGCTAACCTAAGTGGAAATAAAGAAAAACAAAGCTGCTGGACATTCATCTTAAGATGGTTGCCTAACACTAAAATTACAGTTGGACACTATGAACCTCAGTGTGGATTTACACTTTCAGAAGGCATCAGGCTTTCAAAAGGCTAGAAACTTGAATATTTTTGAAAGAGAAAATATATGTACATCTCAGCAAATCCAGTCATGACAGATATATTTAATAAAGTTTCCGAAGTGATTCAGAATAGAATTGAGCACTGAAATTTTAGAGAACAGAATGTCCCATGAGGAAACTCCCTCAAATGTACACATGCATAATTCTTGGATGGTGACAGTTACTGTTAAGAGAGGGGTTTGAGAAAGAATAGAACTAGGAACTTTCTCACTCCAGGACTGGGCTTTTCCTCAAAAGGGAACTGCTACTAGGTTTGCACTAGAGAAATCCTGCTAATATTCATGCACACAAACTACAAGGGGACGTTTTCCCCACCATTACTGGTCTCATTCTGTCAACATTTCTTACAAGTGACTTAAGGAAATATCACTGTCATGCTAACAGGGATTTCATGTTGGCCATGTAGAGTGCTACATGCTGGTCATCACTGACATGGGGAGAAGTATCTCTCTGAATATCAGATTGAAACAGATTTCTGCTATAAGTAGATGTGAAAATCAACTAATGAAGACACAGCCTACAGTGCATACAAATTCTCATGAACCTGGAAGGCAGTTCGTCTTAGAAAATTTTAGGTGGTTAGAACTGGAAGGCATTCTTGAGAGGAAACAGAACCATTTAAAAACTGCTCCAAGACATGTAAACCATCTCCTGCTTTTCCTTCACAGGTTCCGGTTCAGTGGTAGGATCCTTGGTCTTGCACTAATTCACCAGTATTTGTTGGATGCCTTCTTCACACGGCCCTTTTATAAGGCTCTCCTCAGAATGTAAGAGTATTTTTATTGCTTGTGTAATTTGCAGGTAAAGAACGAAGTATTTTCTTTATCCAAAAGAATCTTTTGTCAAGGTCATGTTTTGACTATCTCACATCTATTATTATGTACTTAATAGTGGTTTAGATTTCTGAAACTAATCAACTAATCTAATTTCAAATATGGTTACTGGGTTTTTCCAGCTTCTGATCCTTTATTCCTGTCTTGTTTCCAAAGGCTTAGTTTTGCTCTACTCTGAGTAATTCATTCTCATTTGTTGCTACACATGTTTCTTCAAAACAATTGTACTTCAAATACAGTGCTGAAATTCCTGTGGTATTAATGCCAATTATTAATAGAATAGTTGTGGATTAGTCTTGGTGACTCATAGCCCCCCATCTTTCACAAAATGCATTTTACATTTTGCCTTAAGCAAACGTTCAACTGCTTATTCTTGGTTCAAATTTTCACTCTCCATTTTTAACATTTGTTTGTTAGAGGTGGGCCATATTTTTCAAGTCCCATATTTTTCTTGAAATCTCTCTATATGCAAGGCAGTAATTTATGATGGCAGATGAAAATTTAGCATTCACAGAACTTTTTCTTCATTGTTACCACAGTGAAAGATTGCAATTATCGTAAAATATAGAGCAAACAGTTTCTGTCCTGTAATCAGTAGTCATTTACAAGGCTGAACAGAAAGCAACTGTCTGTGAGAGTAGTAGCTCAAACTTGCAACAAGAAAGTGCAGCATGATTACATGATTCTGACCAGCTCATTCCCTAACCAAGGCCATGTATCCATGTATCTGCTTTCTGTAAGCCTAGACCTCAAATGAAAGTATTTCTAATGGATTCTTAAAGAGGGCCAGTAGGAAGACTTTTGCCAGTGAAGCCCTGAGCACCTGGACACTGGCCTTCTGCCTCTCTTGATTCTTCTGGCCCATTTGCATCTTTCCATTTCATTGCCTTATCGTTTATCTTCCCATTTAAACTTCCTGAAAGAGTAGTCTATACTGACTGTTGACATGCCCTCAACACGCTTCAGTCTAGCTCTTTTCCCACCAATAACCTATGGAAGCTTTTAAAGAATGTTTCTTAGTCTCTATTTTAATAGACCACTCTGCTGCTTTTGATAGTATTGATCCCTCCCAGACCCATCCAGTTTTCTTGATTTCTTCCTTCTCTGGTGTCCATGACACTATGCTCTCTGGGTTCACCTTTTACTTTTATGCCTCCTTTGTGGGTGTCCTGACTTGCCCTTTAACCTTGATACTCCTGAAGCTTCCATTCTGGTCCCCCTTCTTTTCTCTGTATGTGTTCTCATGAGAAATCTCTTCAGCTGTCGCATCTACTGACTCTCCAGTCCACACCCTTGGATATGATCTCTCTTGAGTTGTAAGCTCAAGCAGTCAATATTTTATTTAATGTCTCTTCTTGTATGTCTCACAGGCTCCTCAAAACCAACATGGTTAAAACTCGATTCATCAGTTTCTCCTGACCTAAAAATATACCTTCTCCCACGTGCCTAGTCATAGTTCACAGTGCCAACGTTCTCAAATCACTCTGGTCAGAAATTGGGAGTCACCCTTAAACAGGGGTAGTAAATGCACAGCACACTTTCCTCTCTTCCCCACCTCCCACCCCATTCCCATGGTACAGGTCACAAATCATTCAGGTTGTTTTTCCTGCTAAACTTGTGGCCTTAGGAATTTTTCAACTAGTGGCCCTCAAGACTGGCAGCGAATCAGTTATCTTGTCACTTGAGTTCATTTGCTGTCTCATTTTAGATATGCTTCTTTTTACCCACCCACTAAAAATGGTTTACTCATTTCCACATTTGCCTCCTAAATAATTCTAAAGTTCATCTTCTCTACCCTAATATTCCTGCCTGGAAAATTCCATGGACAGAGGAGCCTGGTGGGCTACGTTCCGTGAGGTTGCAGAGTCAGACACGATCGAACACATTCCCAGTCTACCCTGATAGCTGTGCTCTAACTTAAATCCTTATCTTACTTTGGACAGGTTACTGTAGTGGTCTATTAATTGGTTTCCACCCAATGATACCTACCCCATCCCCCATTATAAATAATCCTCTACACTGCCACTTCTGGATAAACAGTTTAAAGTCACATCTCATATATGATCGTGTCATTGCCTGTTTTAAAACCTTTCAGTAGTTCTGAATCACCAAGCTCCTTAGAATGACATTCAAGAGCAGCTTCTAGAAACATTTCCAGCCTCATTCTCTGGACATTCTGTCTTGTGGTTAACTCTCTGGTGCTGCCCATATGCTTGGAATATCTGTATGCTCCATCCCTTTGTGCTCAGTTCAGGTTGTCTTCTCCTGCCTCTCTTTTCTCCCTTTCTCCATTTTATTCATTCCCCTTTACCTCTTTAGCTTGAAACATCCTGAAGTATCATCTACTCCAAAAAGCTTCATCTAAATCTCCAGGTCGTGATTATGCAGCTTGGTTGATCATATCAGGTATTATAGCTTCAACACTTGGCACTTACAGTGCTTGATAAATAATCTATTTAAAAACTGTCCAAAGATTAGTTTTGATCTTCAAATGTTTACATGGATTAGGTTGAGCTGTGTCTTAAATCAACTGTTCAGAGTAAACTGAAGATATCATTTGTTGCTGGAGAAAATGTAATACCGTTGTGGGAGAGGGGGGAAGGAGTAGAATTTGCACTGGACAAGAAATCAGGAGATCAAAACAGCTTTTCCCCAGCCACTTTTGATCTTGACTTAGTTACTGATTTGCAGTTTTCTCATCTTAAAAATGAGAAAATTTTTTTTAAATGTTGATCTGATTTCAAGTTCTGTCCCAGCTACCTACTGGCTGTGTGACATCAGGCAACTTATATAACATTCCTGACCTGATCTCATCAGTAAAATTGAGATAAGTATTCCTACTCTGTAACATTTTGGTGGAGACCCTGTATGTGAAAGCATTATGGAACCAAATGAAAAATATAATCAGAAAAATCAGTCAGTCTCCAGGTCAAAATAAATGTCTTGCATTTTTGCTATGGGAGGTCCCTGTATCTACCTTACGTACCTTTTTTTATTTTAACTGAAGTGTAACATGCATATTAAAAAGTGCACAAATAATGTGTTATCCACCCTAGGCTATTACTTATCACCTTAAATCAACTTATCTACTTGTGTCTTTGTTTCTCCAAGTAGACCATTAGGTCCTTGAGGGCAGTAACTGTTTATCAAGTAGCTATTAAGATGTTTGGCACATACTTGATGTCTCATATATGTGTAGACTGAACTAAACAAAATCATCTTTGAAACTGGGCTGAGGGGAGGAAATTCCAAAACAACAAAGCAAATCAGTTGCTACCACCTTTACAACAGGGACATGTAATAGTAGCTCCAGCTCATGTAGAACTTCTCTCAGCAATGAAGAAAGAAGAGAGAAATATAGAAAACTATTAAAACTGTAGAGCAATTCTGTGGCTTTCAGTTTTCAAAATCATAGAAAGCGTAAGAACCATGAAGAAAAAAGCGATATATGTGAATGTGGATCATAGATTCTAGTCTTTGGGGGAAAAGAGCTTTTGGGGGAAAAAAAGTTAAAGTACAGTATAGAAATGTACAAAGAATTTCTAATTAGGAAAATGATAATTTAAGATAGTTTAACCTAGCCAAAGAATACTGAACCGAAGTTGTCAACCCAAGTCCCAGTTCCACCTCTGGCATTATTTGTGGGTGGCTGTGCAAACGACAGCCACTCTTTGCACCTCTAGTTCTGTGTAAAAGATAAAACAAATTGAGTGATTCTTAAGGCATTTAACATATCAGGATTTAAAAATTTTATTTATTTCTGAATTATTTCACTGCTTTGGTTACTGACTTTGACAAAACACATTCCAGAAATCACTGCCTATTTAGTTGATATTGTACTTGTCGCTAATTCTTAGTTTCTTCACGACTCTGGGTTTTGCTAATATCCATGCCTACATATTTGTTTCTCTTTGTCATCTTAGTCTCTGTGACCTGAGTGATCTAGAATACCTTGATGAAGAGTTCCATCAGAGCCTGCAGTGGATGAAAGACAATGACATCCATGACATCCTGGACCTCACGTTCACTGTGAACGAAGAAGTTTTTGGGCAGGTCTGTGTGTGAATAATGGTGATTGTGTGTGGTAATTGAAGACTATTGGTTGGTGAAGGATTAATTCAGTGGCTAAGATCAAATGTTTATTTGTGGCTGGTTGGGTGGTTTAAACCCAGATTTATGTACAGTTACAATAATCTTGGTTACAAAGGTTATTATAATGCCAGCTTCAGATTAAGATGTTTTATTTTATAGATAGTGATAACTGTGTGCTGTAAGCAATCTTCTTTTTATTTCCAACTAAAATATCCTCATAAGATATTAGAATGTACCTGATATAAAATATAGTTTTTAAAAAATCCATGCTACCACAGAGTTGAATATTAAAATATTCAATTGGCACTTGTATTTAACTCTCATTCATGGTTAAGAACTAAAATGGATTGTTTTGAGGCTGGGGGAAAGTAAACACTATTTTGGTAAAGGCTTGAAAACACTTCTTTTTTTTAGTTGGTAAAAGAGTTGGTTAAAAATTTCTTTCAGAAGTTGTATGCTGTTTCATAAGTAATATTCTTGCTGCTGCTGCTGCTAAGTCACTTCAGTCGTGTCCGACTCTGTGTGACCCCATAGACGGAAGTTAGATATTAATACCCGGCTGGTCTCCTAAATTTCATATTTTGGAAAGTAGGTCTCAAGTTAACGTTTGCTTGAATGTAATTCTGCTTCCTTAAGGTAAACCTTTACCTAAATATTTGCTTTCTATATGTAATTGATTCTGAATACTAAAGAAATTTGTGATAATGTCTTGTCAGACATTCAAATAGCAGTGACACAGAATTTGAAACCTCTTTGTTTTCATTTAGAAGGTTTATTTGTGGATTTAAAGCTTAACCTGGAGCACTTGTGGCACATATATATTTAGCCACGGAGGTGCTCAGACATCAACTTATTGCCTGTTTTCCCTGAGCACTGCTGAAAGCCCAGCTCTGTGCTGGTACTGACCTCCTGCTTGTAAAATGTTCCCAGGGCTAGGACAGCTAGCGGCTGATTCCAGCTCATTGGTAGCAGTAGTCTTATATCATCAAACGTATTGCTTTATGGTCAGCCTTTTTGTTTTTTAATCACAGATTACTGAACGAGAATTAAAACCAGGGGGTGCCAACATCCCAGTCACAGAGAAGAACAAGAAGGAGTACATTGAGAGGATGGTGAAATGGAGGATTGAGAGGGGTGTTGTGCAGCAGACAGAGAGCTTAGTGCGTGGCTTCTATGAGGTAAAGACAACCAGCTATAGTGGGTTTCTCAGCTGACCCCAGTTATACCTTGGTCCATCTCACTCTACTTCATATGTGTCATATTCTCATTTCTCCTTTGCTGTATTTACTGTTGCTAATTCAATTTAAACACTTCAATAATTTTTCCTATCTGTTTCAAGAATACAAAAAATTTATTGCCCTGTTACAAGGAATCATTGAAATAAAATGACCTGAATTCAAATAGCATTTGAGAGTTTAATGACCACTAATAACATTTAACTTATGCATCTTACTCATGCTTAGATATGCATAATCAGATCTCATGCCTGGTATGTGAAATGATAGTATCCAAGGGTCAGAATGAGTTGTAAAAAGTATTTCATGTGACTTCTTTTGTGAAAAAGCCCCCATCGCTAAAATAAAAATAAACTATGAAAATGACTGGAGCACTAGATCTTCTCCAAGAGAAAAAAATAGAATTCACTAGTGACCAATTATAAATTAAAAATTCTGTTGAAAAGTTCATCAGCCTTTTACTAAAAATATATCTGTAGAGAACTTTGCAGTTTTAAAAGTGCCTCCGCAGAATGCATCTACGTATCCCCAGCACTCCTTGTGCCCTCCTCTTCAGATGAAGTGTAATTGTAGCTGAGGCCTCCCCAGGTTCTTAACCATGCCCCGTATTCTTTTTATTCCACAGGTGGTGGATGCCAGGCTGGTATCTGTTTTTGATGCAAGAGAACTAGAACTGGTCATCGCAGGCACAGCTGAAATAGACCTAAGTGACTGGAGAAACAACACAGAATACAGAGGAGGTGAAATTTGACTTATAGATGGCTGGATTTTAAGTTTCAGACTAAAGGGAGGCCAGTGGTTCAACATGTGGATCTGGATGCAGGACAGGCAGAGGCACTTGCTCTCTAATCATAGGTCTGACACACTCTCCTTTGAGACCGTGGGCAAGTACATGCCCTTCTTCTCCTAGCAGTCTCATCTGTCAAGTGGAAGGAGGACTGTTTACGCACCATCTGAGGATGTCATGAGTCTTAATTGTTGGTGAAGAAATGTGACCATAGGAACAGTAATTAATTTTTTATGGTGTTGTTAGTGAAGCATCAGGAGCTCATATCTGACTGGTTAAACTCCACCTATTCTGTCTTCATTCTCAAACCTGAAGAGGCACACCCTCTTAACTTCTTAATGAGCAAACATCGTTTTTCTACATTTCACTTGAACTACTTACCAGTTGTAATTCACAGTTGAAACTCATGAATAGAATAAGATACAGTTCTCAGATTTCAAATTTGTTGAACAAACTCTTTTAGAATTCAAGCATTAGGTTCAACCAAAAAGGAAACTGCTGTAAGATTAGCTTAAAACTGCATTCGTGCCCAGTGTCTTCAATTATGTTTGATTCTTTGTGACCCTATGAACTGTAGCCCGTAAGGCTTCTCTGTCCATGGGATTTCCCAGGCCAGAATACTGGAGTGGGTTGCCATACCTTCTTCCAGGGGATCTTTCCCAGCCAGGGATCAAACCCACATCTCCTCCATCTCCTGCATTACAGGTGGATTCTTTACTGCTGAGCCACTGGGGAAGCAGCTTAAAACTGGACACGTCATCAGATAGGAAGCTTTAGGACTGGCATTTCTATAGATCAGTACAAGTTTTCAATTAGCAGTTGGCATTAAAGCCATTGTGATTTGATTGCTGAATCAATACACTTGGAAAGGGACCTGATGCTAACCCAGAGTTAGTTTTATTCAATACTTTCAAGCAAAGAACAAATACATTTTCTGAAATTTATTGTAGTGTTGGAGAAGGAAATGGCAACCCACTCCAGTGTTCTTGCCTGGAGAATCCCAGGGACGGGAGAGCCTGGTGGGCTTCCGTCTAGGGGGTCACACAGAGTCGGACATGACTGAAGTGACTCAGCAGCATTGTAGTGTTATTAAGTCTTCAGAAAGTCATGACAAATGACAGTTGGGTTTTGCTTTTGTCTTTTAACTTAGAATGTAAGAGGTGAGCAGTAATTATGAACTTGGAGAGTGAAGAATATAAGCTTTAAGTCCCTGAATTAATCACTTAGCAGACTAAAATTAGAGCTGAGCAGTTCTCCAGTTATTAGTAAATGGAAACAGAGATTTAAAGGAAAAAAAAAAACTTAAAACTACAGAGTAAAAATATACCTTAACATTGGCTCAGTTTCTTTTATTTTGGCTTCTGCTTGGCTCTTCCAGTCCATCACTATTGCCCTGGGCTGGCTTTGCCTGCCCATTTTCTCTGAAAGGCAGGATTAAACTGCAGTGTCCATTGCTGCTAATAAGTCCTTACCAATTGGCCCTCTGTATAATCCACATAGGCCTTGGCTGTTATAACTGTTAACTAAACCAGTTTCATTCACTAAAATAGAATTTCTCCAACACGCTGCGTAACTTATGTGTTACCATAAATACTATTAGCTCGTTCTTTACCCACCACGCACACCCCCAGGAGAGTCTAACATTCAATCACATCAGCCAGTTTTGTGTTTACATAGGATAGAGTTTTATTCTCTGTGTATGACTAATCAAGTACCTATTTCTTTGCTTATTGTCAATCTTATCAAATAAAATCCTTGGGAAGAGAGTGCTGGGGGAGGGAGGGGCAGGAAAAGGGCAAGATACCCAGTTGCCATGTTTGCTAATCCAGCTAGTTGGCACTGAATGAAGGGGCGGCTTTGCTGCCATTTGCCATATGTTCACAGGGCAGCTGTTTGTAGCGAATATGATCAGATACTTTCACTCCTCCTCCTTCTCTAAATGGTTTTGGCACAGCCAGCAAAGGAGAGGCATAAAAGGGCCAGTTCAAAGGGTCAGAAAACTTTAAAGCTATGAAGAGCCAATGCACTTATTTTATAGACGACAAAACTCTTTTCTCAGCACCAAATAGCTAATCTTCGCCAAAGGCAGGACAATGAGCCTCTGGATTTCCGTGTCTAATCTAGTTGTATTTACCCTTCATTTGGATCCCTTTCTTCTCCAAAGGGCATCACTGACCAATGGTAAACAGTAAGGCAAGAGTCCCCTCAAAATCCATGTGAGGAAAAATTCAAAGGAAAATGGTTTCTACCCACCTTCTCTTCAGGACTAACTGCTGCTGACTCAGAATTAGAGTAGCTCTCTGCACACTGAATATGTCAGTCAGCTGGTCTGAATCACTAACTGTGCCGTGATCTTTGTCAACCTTCTCTCTGAACTTAATTTTTCTCCATTGAGTTTTTGGAATCCACTGCTACTCGCTTAATCCTCCTATGGGATGATACTATTGACATTTTATTAAACTCTACTACAGTATGGAGTAAAAGTAACACTTAGGTTGATGATTATTTGAAATTTATTCGTTGAAGGAATGAAAGTAGTGTAATTATTTTCCCTTTTTGTTAACAAAAAGTAATTTGATTTTAAAATATGAACATTATATATAGTTTTAAAATAGTTTGCAGTATATGTTTATCTGTATAATTATTTGATTTATGTCTCTCTCTTTACCAGAAGCCCTAAGGGTCTATTTTCTTTGCTATTGTACCCTCAATCCTCAGATGTAGTACAGTGCTTGGCATAGTGGTTTGTTGTTCAGCACACAGTTGTGTCCAACTCTTTGCGACCTCGTGGACTGCAGCACGCAAGGCTTCCCTATCTTTCACTGTCTCCTGGAGTTTGCTCAGATTCCTATAGAAAATTATTTCTTGAATGAATGAAAGGTTTAAGCATTTCTAATACCAGCAACTATGTTTTTCAAAAATGATATGGTTAACGATAACTCACTTGTTCTCTCCACTGGTTTCATTAGGGACCTCTAAATGGAAACAGATTTCTTGGTTCCATTTCGTGTTTTGTTTTACTTTGGACACTCATGTGATCACATTAATAGTGTTATTCCTTGGTCTAAAATTGTAAATAACCTTTAACGAATCCAAGATGATGATTTATGTCTGGGAGTCTTTTGTTGACATGCCAGTGTCATAGTGACTTAAGATAGAAAACTGAAAGTAATACTAGCTTTCATGATTGGTTTGATAGGATATCATGACAATCACATCGTAATTCGGTGGTTCTGGGCTGCAGTGGAAAGATTCAACAATGAACAACGACTGAGGTTGTTACAGGTAAGATGCCTTTAGTTAATCTTTTTAATGCATTAATTATTGTTGGAATTTCATATTTTAATAATGGCTAAGTATATTCAGTAAATATATCCCATGTTTATCTGCATATTCTGAGTATACTGTTTTCAGACGTTTCTGATTGCATTATTCTTTGGTTCCATCACTATGCAGAACATCTCGAACTAGTCCAAGCATCTTATTAGAGTTGTGAGGAAGTGCCGATTGCCATCCAAGAGTCCTCAGGACAATATCCGCCTTCAGGGCAGTTTGATCCCTTCATCCAAAGGCCCTCCAAGTACTCTGCAGGCCAGCATCTCTGTCAACAGAAAGAGAGAATCTTCAGTCTCATTTATCAAGAAATCCAGTTCCTTGATAGAGAGTCCCTTCTTTTCTTTCATCTAACTTTCCACAAATTTGAGATAACGTTGAAGTTTAAGAATACTGGGAAAACTAACTCATTATTTTCTTATGGTGTTATAGTTATACAGGGAAATTGTTTGTTGGTTGCAGCTAAAGAAATATCAGACATGAGGAAGCCTTTTGTTTGCTCAGACAAAATCTTACAAGTAGGCTGGATCTTAGCTCCTTTGGATTACAGATCTGAGTCTCAAATTTGCAGGCCTAGAAGTTCTTTTTATTTTTCATTCACCTCAAATTGATCAGGGACTGATGCTAAGTAGACTTAGGTTAATTGACACGTCCACTTTATTAATCTCCAATGGAAAGTATCCATGGTTTAAGCTTCTAAGTTAAAGGATCTATAGGATGCTGTATTTTCTACAAACTGTCCACATCCCCTTTCCCTTTATAATGCATTGCCCTTCCTTGGGATTCTCCAGTTCTTTGTCAGAATTCTCACATTATAGTTATTCTGTCTCTATATAGTATTATCTTTTGAACTTTACCACCAGTGAGCAGCATACTGCTCTTCCCCAGGACCTCTGTGTATGAATGATGCCAGGCTTTCCTAGAGACTGATCTCTTGGCTTCACCTTTTCCTTCTGTTTTCTTGGGTTGATAGTTTGTTACAGGCACATCCAGCATTCCCTATGAAGGATTTGCTTCTCTCCGAGGCAGTAATGGCCCAAGAAGATTCTGTGTGGAGAAATGGGGGAAAATCACTGCTCTTCCCAGGTAAAGTAGAAAACCTTTCTTTACTGTCACTACAGTGCTCTAGGGGGGAACTTTAGCTTAAGTGTATGTTGACTTATTGCCGTTTTTATGTCGAAAGTTTGAAAGAGTGGAAAAAGCTTTTAGAATGAGTTGATCTTGGATTACCTTTCTAAATGATGGAAAGAAAAATATTCCTGATCATACTTGAAGTACATACATACATATCTTAAAATACAAAACACAACAGAACCAAAGCATTTGTTAACGACAGGAGAAGCAATGTTGGTCATACTTGTGGCTCTAATTTGTTTCAGAAGCTCTAGTTTTAAGTTTTAAGTTTAACTATTTTGAATCCCTTCACTAAAAATGACCATTGTGGTTTCTTATGAAAATTAAATCATGTAAATATGCCTCTTCAATCTCGTACATGCCTTACCACCTTGTGAGTCCTCTCTGCATTGTACTCTCATTCATAATAAAATGATATATTTCCTTGAGTGGAAAAAATTGCTTTTCTGCTGCTACTAATAAATATAAGAGACTAGTAAGGCAGCATATGTGAATTAAAAAAAACTGGGTTGAATGGATAAAACTGGAACTGAAGCAGAAGGAAAGCAGGGAGCAAATAAAGAGGAACAGAGAAGAGTTAGTTTCAGAACTCCTTTATCAATCAGCAGTAATATATTGAATTTTTGAGTAAAAAGGATTTCAGATTGCCTCTCATTTTACTAATAATAAAATAGTATTTTATTTATTTAATTTTTTTAATAATAAAACTGCTTTCTGGGGAGGTTAAATCTTCCCAAGTGAAATTAAGTTACTGATGATGTTATCCTGAGTTTACAGTCAATCATGTGTATCCATGAGTTCTGCATCTACAGATTCAGCCAACCACAGATTCCCAACAACTACAGGTCAAAAATACTTTTTTGAAAAGTTTCCAGAAAGTTACAGAAAACAAAACTTGAATTTGCTACATGTTGGAAACTATTACTTAGCATTTACATTGTACTGGGTATTTCAAGCAATCTAGAGATGACTTGCTTCCCAGATGGCTCAGTGGTAAGGAATCCACCTGCCAGTGCAGGAGATGTAGGAGACATGGGTTCAATCCCTGGGTCAGGAAGATCCCCTGGAGTAAGAAATGGCAACCCACCCTAGTGTTCTTGCCTGGAAAATTCCATGGACAGAGGAGCCTGGCATGCTACAGTCCATGGAGTCACAAAGAGTCATACACAACTGAGCATAAGATGATTTAAAGTATACAGGAAGACATGCATAGGTTAGATGCAAATAATATGCCATTTTATATTTGAGCATCCATGGATTTTGGTATCTCTGAGGGAGTTCTGGAACCATCCCCTGGAGATACCAAGACAATTGTACAGATGACTTTGAGAAACTTGTTAAGACTGACTTCTTAGCAGTTGTAAGGCACTGGTTTTTAAGAATAGTGTTCTAAGCATAAACATGGAAAAAAGTGTTGCTGAAAATACAGATACAGAGAGCAATAAATAGCGCTCGCTCAGGGCTGACCTGAGTCACCTCTTTGGGTACATCTCAATCTGTGAACAGAGGTGCTTGCATGCAAACATCTAAGTATTAGCTGGCTGACTTGGTGTTCCAAATGTAAAAGATTTAATTTCATTATTTAAAGAAGAATTTTATTTTATTTTCCTTATGTCTGAAACATGACTTTTCTCCCTTAAACCACGTTTGCAACACAAAAGCAGACTTGCACTCTCTGAGTAGGGCCTTTCAGCTTTCTGAGAAACTCAAGGATGCATTAAAGAGGCAAGAAAGGACAGATGAATTGTGTTCTTTCTCTTGAAATCTTTTTGTAAAGATTTACTTTAAACTGTAATAGTAGGCAGATATATCAGCTACTAATATATATTTAATCCCTGAAATTTTCACCAAACCTGGTGAGCAGAGAAAGGCAATTTGGTGTAAACAACAAACTTTAGCTTCAAAAGACAAAGCTCTACCCCAGTTCTGTTACTTGCCTGCAGTGTAGTCTTGGAGAAGTTGCTTAATCTTTCTGAACCTCTGTTTGTTTCCTCATCTACATTGTAGGTCAGTAATTCTGAAGATTAAATGGAATCATGCATATAAAACATTTAATGCTGACCCTGGCCCAGCTGATGATGGCTGCTATTATTACTTCTGCCATATCATCTGTAATATATGTCAGGCTGCAGCTTATTGGAAAGAGTGCAGGGTTGGAAGTTAGAAGACCTAGAGTTCTTGGGAGGTTGGGATTTCTTGCCCACCTCTGCCACCAGCTGACTCTGGGATCAGAAAAGACCACTTGATCTCTCAGCCTCTGTTTCTCCCCTTTAAATGGCCAGGGAAGGGGTGGTCTGTTAGGTTCAGTTCATCAATAAGTAGCACTGACAGGTTACTGAAGAATCTTGGGGGTCAGGCCATATTCACTTGTCTACTTCCCCCGGAGTTCCAGGAAGTTCATATACTTGACTCATCATAAATGGTGGGGTTCTTCATAGCATTGCATACATACAGTTGGGCAACAGGCATTGTTGTTTCTTCCTTTCGTAATTGTGACCTGAGGCTCTAGGTTCTAGATTCCAAATCTACCCAGATTGTAAAAGTCATACATAAAGATGATATGAGGTACATCAGGCAAGCAGACCATTTTCATACCTCGCCTGTAACAGGCTCTAATGTTTTAGGTCCAGTGGGAGGAAAGAGCTACTTGACTATTCTACTTCACTGGTTCATCAACATACATAGCCTTCTTAGGAGATATGAGTGCAGATTTAAGCCCTTTGATACACTAGCTATATGATTCTACGAGCCTGGATCTATCTCTGAAGAGTAGAAATAACAATGCCATGCTCAAGGAGTATTTGTGACGAGTGAGAATAATGTGCATGAAAGTCCTTAAGGATAGTATGTTTTCTTTGTTCTTTTAAACCTGTTATTATGATTCTTCTGGGAGCCACCATACTGCTGAAACTATTAAAATTTGCTTCACAAAAGTGGTACATCAGAAGAAAAACATAAAAGGAGAACTTCAACTCATGACCATACAGTTTTATCAGAAATGATTTCTTCACTGATAACTGTCATCATGAAATGTGGCGTGTTAAGTGCCAAAAAGATCTGTAAGATTGGCTCTGATCTAAAGAGATGGTATATATGGCTGAGTCCATTTTTTCCTACTATCAGCACAGATACACTAAAGCCATCATTCCTGCTGTTTCCTACTAGGTTTAATAGTAGAACTAAAGAACTTGTCTGTACCAAGCTATTCAACCCCAATGTATTTCCTTTTCTTATTTGTGAGATGATGTCTAACGTTAAAAATGTTACATTGTACACTGGATACAAAATGAATGGATATGCTTCTTCCTTAAAATGTGTATTCCCTAGGAAGTCTGGCATCATCTTGTGTCAGGCAGGGGAGGCTGTACCCTGGAGAAGTGGTAGTGAAAGTGGCTGTAAAGGATGAAGACAGACAGTCCCAGCAGAAGGAAGGGCATCTTATTCTAGACATGGAGGATTGAGGGCCTTTCAGCCTTCAAGGAAGCAAATGAGTCTCATTCTTTTCTCAGACTTCCTAGTCCTTATTGCGGTAGCAGTAAATAATGCTACTCACAACTTGGGCCAAAAAGTGTATTAAAGTCTATAGGGGTGTCTCTGAAGCCAGAACAAGTTGAATCCGTGGCTCTCTTTTTCTATCTTTTGGTAATAAATAGAGACCAGATAGTAAATAATGATGGAGGCAGGCCGTGTCTCTGTGGAGGTGGCTAACTTGAGCACATTACTGCACTTCCTCTGCTTCCTGGTTGGTAGTTAGCTTTGTATTTTGCATTTCTGTAGATTTCCTGTCCCCTGTGCTCTGATGGGCTTTGGAGACTGTAAATTCACTTTATGGCAAATGCTGTCTTACACATTCTGAAAAACAGGCTGCTTGCATGCCTGCAGGAAAATGCAGGTCAGATCCTCTCTTCCAGGGTGGTGTAGACTTTATGTGTTCTTCCCAGAGGCTCTTGCCCAGTAGGACGATGGGACAGGGCAGTGGGAGAGCTGCTTTCGTAATAGGGGAGTGTTGGTTTTGCCAAAGGAGGGAAACACTCATTTTAGAAAATGGCTGTGTCTGTAGATGATTATAAGTGCAATCCTGACCCAAATTAAAAAATAAAAAGTAAGAGTTAATTATGAAATGAGTGTCTCAGGGAGATAGCTTTTCCAGTGGAATAGAACTTTAAAAGTAAAATCATTTTTAAAGATAAAGTTTTTTCATTAAAAAAGTTTTAAATTGACATATAGTTGATATACAATATTATGTAAGTTACAAGTGTACAATATAGTGGTTCACAATTTTAAAGATTATTCTCCATTTATTGTTATTATAAAATATTGGTTATATTCCCAATGTTGTACAATATATCCTTATAGCTTATTTTTTACATAAGTTTGTGCCCCTTACTCCCTAGCCCCTGTATTACGAGACATTTTTTCACTTTTTAATCTTATGTAAAGAAAAGTGAAAAGTGTTAGTTATTCAGTCATGTCTGACTCTTTGTGATCCCATGGACTATAGCCTGCCATGCTCCTCTGTCCATGGGATTCTCCAGGCAAGAATACTGGAGTGGGTTGCCATTCCTTTCTCCAAGGGATCTTCCCAACCAAGGGATTGAACCTGGGTTTCCCGCATTGCAGGAAGATTCTTTACCATCTGGAGCCACCAGGGAAGACCCATGTAAAGAAAAATTTTCACAAAAATGCCAAGAAGGTAAAAATAAAAAGATGGGTATATAGTATAAATACATATATAGTAATATATAATCAAATATATAATAAAAAATAGTATGTATTATAGTATATCATGGTTTCCACTGTTTCCGCATCTATTTCCCAAGAAGTGATGGGACCAGATGCCATGATCTTCGTTTTCTGAATGTTGAGCTTCAAGCCAACCTTGTCACTCTCCTCTTTCACTTTCATCAAGAGGCTTTTGAGTTCCTCTTCACTTTCTGCCATAAGGGTGGTGTCATCTGCATATCTGAGGTTATTGATATTTCTCCTGGCAATCTTGATTCCAGCTTGTGCTTCTTCCAGCCCAGCTTTCCTCATGATGTACTCTGCATATAAGTTAAATAAGCAGGGTGACAATATACAACCTTGACGTACTCCTTTTCCTATTTGGAACCAGTCTGTTGTTCCATGTCCAGTTCTAACTGTTGCTTCCTGACCTGCATACAGGTTTCTCAAGAGGCAGGTCAGGTGGTCTGGTATTCCCATCTCTTTCAGAATTTTCCACAGTTTATTGTGATCCACACAGTCAAAGGCCTTGGCATAGTCAATGAAGCAGAAATAGATGTTTTCTGGAACTCTCTTGCTTTCTCCATAATCCAGCGGATGTTGGCAATTTGATCTCTGGTGCCTCTGCCTTTTCTAAAACCTGCTTGAACATCTGGAACTTCACGATTCACATATTGCTGAAGCCTAGCTTGGAGAATTTTGAGCATGACTTAACTAGCATGTGAGATGAGTGCAATTGTGCGGTAGTTTGAACATTCTTTGGCATTGCCTTTCTTCGGGATTGGAATGAAGACTGACCTTTTCCAGTCCTGTGGCCATTGCTGAGTTTTCCAAATTTGCTGGCATATTGAGTGCAGCACTTTCACAGCATCATCTTTCAGGATTTGAAATAGCTCAATTGGAATTCCATCACCTCCACTAGCTTTGTTCGTCATGATGCTCTCTAAGGCCCACTTGACTTCACATTCCAAGATGTCTGGTTCCAGGTGAGTGATCACGCCATCGTGATTATCTTGGTCATGAAGATCTTTTTTGTTTAGTTCTTCTGTGTATTCTTCCCACCTCTTCTTAATATCTTCTGTTTCTGTTAGGTCCATACCACTTCTGTCCTTTATCGAGCCCATCTTTGCATGAAATGTTCCCTTGAAATCTCTAATTTTCTTGAAGAGATCTCTTGTTTTTCCTATTCTGTTGTTTTCCTCTATTTCTTTGCATTGATCGCTGCGGAAGGCTTTCTTATCTCTCCTTGCTATTCTTTGGAACTCTACATTCAGATGCTTATATCTTTCCTTTCCTCCTTTACTTTTCGCTTCTCTTCTTTTCACAACTATTTGTAAGGCCTCCTCAGACAGCCATTTTGCTTTTCTGCATTTCTTTTCCATGGGGATGGTCTTGGTCCCTGTCTCCTGTACAATGTCACGAACCTCTGTCCAGAGTTCATCAGGCACTCTATCTATCAGATCTAGACCCTTAAATCTATTTCTTACTTCCACTGTATAATCATAAGGGATTTGATTGAGGTCATATCTGAATGGTCTAGTGGTTTTCCCTACTTTCTTCAATTTAAGTCTGAATTTGGCAATAAGGAGTTCATGATCTGAGCCACAGTCAGCTCCTGGTCTTGTTTTTGCTAACTGTATAGAGCTTCTCCATCTTTGGTTGCAAAGAATATAATCAATCTGATTTCGGTGTTGACCATCTGGTGATGTCCATGTGTAGAGTCTTCTCTTCTGTTGTTGGAAGAGGGTGTTTTCTATGACCAGTGCGTTCTCTTGGCAAAACTCTATTAGCCTTTGCCCTGCTTCATTTCGTGCTCCAAGGCCAAATTTGCCTGTTACTCCAGGTGTTTCTTGACTTCCTACTTTTGCATTCCAGTCCCCTATAATGAAAAGGACATCTTTTTTGGGTGTTAGTTCTAAAAGCTCTTGTAGGTCTTCATAGAACTGTTCAACTTCGGCTTCTTCAGCATTACTGGTTGGGGCATAGACTTGGATAACTGTAATACTGAATGGTTTGCCTTGGAAACGAACAGAAATCATTCTGTCATTTTTAAGATTGCATCCAAGTACTGCATTAAGAGACGCTTAAGAGACGCTTACTCCTTGGAAGGAAAGTTATGACCAGCCTAGATAGCATATTAAAAAGGAGAGACATTACTTTGCCAACCAAGGTCCGTCTAGTCAAGGCTATGGTTTTTCCCATGGTCATGTATGGATATGAGAGTTGGACTGTGAAGAAAGCTGATCGCCGAAGAATTAATGCTTTTGAACTGTGGTGCTGGAGAAGACTCTTGAGAGTCCCTTGGACTGCAAGAAGATCCAGCCAGTCCATTCTAGAGGAGATCAATCCTGGGTGTTCATTGGAAGGACTGATGCTAAAGCTGAAACTCCAATACTTTGGCCACCTCATGCAACGAGTTGACTCACTGGAAAAGACTCTGATGCTGGGAAGGATTGAGGGTAGGAGGAGACGGGGATGACAGAGAATGAGGTGGCTGGATGGCATCACCGTCTCAATGGACATGAGTTTGAGTGAACTCCGGGAGTTGGTGATGGACAGGGAGGCCTGGCGTGCTGTGGTTCATGGGGTCGCTAAGAGTCGGACGCGACTGAGCAACTGAACTGAACTGATAGTATATCATTAATATACTATAATTAATAAATATTATAGTAATATATAATAAAAATATATGAAGTCCACTACTGAGATAACCTCTAAACATACTTCTACTCATTCGTACCCAACACACATACATGACACACATTTAAAAACAAGATACAATCAGAGCATATATACTGTTTGTGACCTGCTTTTTGTTTACCAAATATCAGAAATCATGAACATCTTTCAGTATCATGAAGTATTGCTTTACTTTTTACAGTGTCATCCATAATTCAGCCCTCCCTCCTCTAGTACAGATAGCATTGTCTACTGGCAAACTGAACTGTAAACTAGGAAATAGGAAAGTAAGTGAGGAGCTCATGTCACTCTCTTTAATTGAAAAAAAAAAAGTTCAGAACAAGAGACAGAGACTGTAAGGATCCCTTGGTGCTACCTCTTTTTTGTACTTGTCTTGGGGCATCCCTCCCTGGTTTCCCAACTCCCCACCGTGTGCTGGTCAGCTGACGGGCCTTGGTTGAGGGGAAATTGGCAGAAGACTCTCCTGTAATAAAGTTGTCTGCTCCATGGTTTAATCTCATATAAGGCCATCTACCACCCTTTCCCTTTCTTCCTTCTTACTCAATTCATGCTCTCTAATAATATTTTAAGGTTTTATTGTATCCTGCCATTGAATCAGCATGTGCTAACAAAGATATACCCATGATGACTAGGAATATTAGTTTATTAAAGATGCTTAAGTATGCTATACCTTTGTGTACCTATTGACTATCTCCCTTCTCTAGGATCTAACCCTGTGAGAACAAGCAGCTCATTTGAATTGAATGTGGCTTTGCCTGTCATGCTAAGCCATAGCACATAATATTTTTGGTAAGCTCTTAAGTTTAACATATGACTCTGGACCATTCCAGACAAGATATGCCAAAATCACTTTTTTGTCTTTATACCCTCATCTGAACAATTGGGATAGGCACTAGTAATTACATTACAAAGTTGTTTTAGAGATGAAGTGAGATGTTTTGTTGTTCAGTTGCTAAGTCATGTCTGACTCTCTGCCACCCCATGGACTGCAGTATGCCAGGCTTCCCTGTCCTTCACTATTTCCCAGAGTTTGCTCAAATTCATGTCCATTGAGTTGGTGATGCTATTAACCGTCCCATCCTCTGCTGCTCTCTTCTCCTTCTGCCTTCAATCTTTTCCCAACGTCAAGGTCTTTTCTGATGACTCAGCTTTTTGCATCAGGTGGCCAAAGTGTTGGAGCTGCAGCTTCAGCATCAATTCCTCCAAGTATTCAGGGTTGATTTACTTTAGAATTGATTGATTTGATCTCCTTGCAGTCCAAGGGATTCTAAAGAGTCTTCTCCAATACCACAGTTCAAAAGCATAAATTCTTTGGCACTCAGCCTTCTTTATGGTCCAGCTCTCACATCCATACATGACTACTGGAAAAACAATAGCTTTGACTATATGAACCTTTGTTGGTGAAGTGATGTCTTTGCTTTTTTTATTGTATTTTTAAAATTTTAATTGGAGGCTAATTACAATATTGTAGTTTTTGCCATAGATTGACATGAATCAGCCATGGGTGTACATGTGTTCCCCATCCTGATCCTCCCTCCCACCTCCCTCCCCATCCCATCCCTCAGGGTCATCCCAGTGCACCAGCCCTGAGCACCCTGCCTCATACATAGAACCTGGACTGGCGATCTATTTCATATATGGTAATATACATGTTTCAATGCTATTCTCTCAAATCATCCCACCCTCGCCTTCTCCCACAGAGTCCAACAACCTGTTCTTTACATCTGTGTCTCTTTTTCTGTCTCGCATATAGGGTCATCGTTACCCTCTTTCTAAATTCCGTATATATGCATTAATATACTGTATTGGTGTTTTTTTCTTTCTGACTTACTTCGCTCTGTATAATAGGTGTCTTTGCTTTTTAATATGCTATCTAGGTTTGCCATTGCTTACAGTGGGCAAAGTGCTTAAAATAATGCCTAACACATCATTCAATTAATTCAGCTATTTTGACTGTTGTCACTAGTCCCTAGCCTTCAGAGCTCACCTGGCATTTTACAATTTTAAGATATTTAAGAAATGTGCTGTATCCAGCCAGGATATTTGTATTTTGTTTGAGCTCTCAATCTGGAACTACTCCTTACTGGGTTTTCTCCTGTTGGGTTTAAATTCTTACATTTGAAAAGTATGTGCTCTTCATCTTTTCCCGGGGCTACCCACAGGTGAGACATGACCTGCTTACCAGGCACAGTTTGAAGAGTTTCTTCTGCTGATTATCCCCCATGCAGGAATTCCCACTGTGGGAACATTCTACACTGTATTTATAGATCCAGTTCATTTTAACCCAGGCAACCTAATAAGACTTTAGAATAAGATATTAGTTAATCTAATTCCTCTAATAACCATTTAGATACTAATTACCTAAACCTAGAGAAGGGACTAACAGATATTTCAGTGAACAGATAACCAACATCACTGCCAAATGGCGTATCACATGCGTGTAGTGGGTGTAGTAAGTACCATAGAATTCCTTTCCTTTGTTTTACATTTACTGAACACCTGGTAAGAGTCAGGGTTGTGCTGTGCCACCAGGATTGCACAAAAACTTGTGAACTAGTCTCAGTGAGAATTCCTGCCCTAAATTCCATGGTCTGAGAAAATATTAGTGGGGATAAAAGAGAAATTGTGAATATTTATAAAAGTTATGACAAAAGTTATAGCTTTATTTATGTTAATAAATTTAGGCTAACAAAGCAATCGCTGAATTACTTCAGTTGAATTGGTCACTCTGTGTGATTGGTAACTGTGTATTTCTCATGCCAGTTAAAAGCTCTAAATTCATGGTCTTCATCCTTGTCCATTTCCTGTATTCCCTGTTGTGTTTAATAGCACCTGTGCCACCTCATGCTCCACACCCACTCTCTAGCTGCCTTTAATGCATGGAATGAATGGAAAAGGTCTCTGCATTCACATCCAGTCTGGGCTCCTGTCACTCAAGCACTTTAGTGCTCAAGTTTCCTGCAGTGCTTCCTCTCACTTCTGGGCAGTCCGCTGGGAACGTCCTTCTCTTTGTTGTTGAACCAGAAAAACCCTACACACCTAAAAATCCTTCAAGGCTTGGCACAAATAGTGTTCTCTCTAAAGCCTTTCTTGACGCCACAGAGCAGACTCGTAATTCGTTGTATGCAGGGTCACTAATAGCCCATAGGAATCTTTTGGGAGCAGACAAAGGTTTCTTATAGTTTTCTGGAGAAAAGCAGCCCTGAGCTAGGAATTATGAGTTGGTGAGCAGAGTCAAAGGTAGGCTGCATTTCAGACCCCTAGGATAGAGCACAGACTGCGAAACCTTTGGCAGGTCCCATTTGCCTGCACATTTTGTTGTCAGAGTATAAACTTCTTGTAGACAGAGACCAGACTATCCATCCTCAATGTCTGGCATGCAGTATGACCTCAGAACTTCTTTGTTCAACGAATTAAGGAATAAGTGAAATGTAAGTTGCATAATTAATTTTTATTTATCAGGGCACTTTGTATAGGAATGCCAAGCTTTCAAATATGGGGTTTTCAAGGGGGTACCTAATCCAAGAGAGTCTGCAGGTGTGGGGGCCCTGGAGAGCCTAAGAAGAGAGTCCGTCTTTGCCCACCTCACAGCCCAGCTCCTGGCCGACTCTGCCCCTTCATCCGGGCTGCCCTGCCAGCAAGACTGCCTGGACACCTGATTTCCTTGTGGGGAAGCCGGGCTCAGATGGGGAGAATTTGAGCTTGACAAGTAAACTTGGTCAGGAATGCTCCCATTTCCAAAGAAATCATGACATTAAAGTGTGATATTCTAATATCCTTTAGGGATTTTCCAGAATGCTTTTAAGTATTTGTTTTTGATTTATTAATTACTCAATGAAAAGGTTGAAATAGGAGTAAGGAAACAAATCAGAAGGATTAGGCACCACTGCCAACTGAAAAGAGAGTACTGACAAAACACATTCTAAATGATAATGAAAATAAAAAGGATTTGTTAGATTTATATACATTTTATTTCTAGGGCTATATCTACTAGATAAAATGAAGCCTATGGTTTTCTCATTCTCTCTTTAGAATCTTGATTCTAATTTCTTCTTGGCCTCAAATAGAGGCCTTGAGTCCTTATAAGCTACCAAAAGTCACTTCTGGGAGAATCACTTTATAAATGCATACACACACAGAAATACATTAATCAATTAATCGATCTATGAAACTTCAGATATAATTGTGATACTTTGGGCTCATTGGATTTGGATAATTGACTTGTCTGTGTCTATAGGAAAGAAAAGAGGGTTAAGCATATGACCTCCTGGTTAACATTTAAAGAATCCAGAAAGCACCAAGAGATCTATTAAGTCAGAGCAGATGTCTGGAGGGCTTTTAAATCTTCTTTATATTAATGCCAGCATGATTTCCCAAAGACTAGTTCAGACCTGCCCTCCTTGAGTGGTTCTGGCTGCATAGAGTAAAATGAGGTAAACTCATTATAGCCTTAGTGTGGCTGGCTTTGAAAGATTTGAAAAATGTTCTTTTATTGAGACTGAATAACTGGATGTGCTTTTGCTGCCAATATCAACATAGTCCAAGGGCCCTTCTGTTATTTTCAGCTAGAGTTTTCTTAGGACATGGAATGGGGTGGGAGAGGGGGTGTGAGAAGCCTCAGAGGATTGTGTTTTGTTTTGCTTTTTTTTCCCCTGTTCTTGGCTCACACAGCAAGTTGATGGTAAATATTGGGCAATTTACTTAACCACACTATTCCTCAATTTCCTTATTAGCAATGCTGTCTTGTTTATAAGGAGTTTTGAAATTTTTGCAAGCACACAAAACTCTGCTGAGAATAGCCAATATAGATATCTTATTTCTAATGTAATTGATGTCTCTCCAATAGTGGAGCCTGCCTGCATCAGACTCATTTGGAGTGACAGTTAAAAGGCAGATCACTAGGCCCACCCCAGACCTTCTAAAGTAGCATCTAAGGGGGTGCACTTAAAATCTCCATTGTAAACACATTTCTTGGATGATTCTGATGAGTTCCCCCTATATCTCTCTGAATATCTCTGCTTTGTGGTGAGCATGAGATAGAACTTGTTGGTTAGAGCACCTGAAAAATCCCCTGGCATCTCCCAGACTTTTCTGAACTGACCAAATCTGGACCGTTTTCCCTGAAGCTCCTGTATGTTTTGATTGAGTCATTCATTTAAAAAATATTTGAAGCTTTTTCTAATTTCTGTCCTCAAAATGTGTGTAATCTGGTAAGGTGTTGAGGACTAGCAGTTTAAAGTCATGAAGTAGGATGAAATGAACACTCAGGCTTCCAAAAGTGAAAAAAACCAAAGCATTAGTTTCCCTGCTTTCAGTTTAATGTTGGACTTCCCCTAGGGACCCAAGGTTGTGGTCTATTCTTGATTTGACTTTGGGGGAATCATTTAATCTTTCTACAGTTTCCCCCTCAACAACGCATACTTTCTCCATCCTCATGAAACATTTTTCATAGGAGCTGTTCAGTTTATTCAGAAGGAAAGTGCTGTTATAGTAACTATATATTGTGCAAGCAGGTGCAATTTAGGAATCTGTGATAGCTTTAGGTTAAGGATCAATGATGGTGATTATATCTTATGACTGAAGAGGATCCAAAAAGTTGTCGAGTCCTTCCTTTTGTGTTGAGAACTGAATAAAAAATATGAGTATCCAGGCTTATGGATTTACTGGATAAGTTACTGAACAGCAGAGACATTCAGAGTTCCTGTCTTTTTGCTCAGAAACCTGGGATAAAAGGACTGCTGTTGACTCCCAGCTTTGCCGCACCACTGCCCTTGATAGGGGTGATGCTACTATATTACACTTATTACACTTAACTACCTCTTCTTAGGCTACTTTACTGCATTGAGACCTGTAGCACTTTTCCAAGGCTGCATAACCAATTACCACCAATTTAGCATCTTAAAACAACATGGTTATGTCACTGTTTCTGTAATCTGGAGTCCGAGCATGATTGAGCCAGGTCTTCTGCTCAGCATCTGAAAGCTGAAATCAAAATGTTGGCTGGATTGCATTCTCATCTGGAAGCTCAACTAGGGAAGGACCTGCTTCCAAACTACCTTAAGTTGTTGGTAGAATTTATTCCTTGCATCTACAGAATTCATGGCAATCTACCTCTTCAAATCTAGCAACAGTGAGACTCTCTGATTTCTAGATGCTCTTTTAAAAGTCTCACCTAATTAGGTCAGGCCCAAGTTCAGGGTCATCACCCTTTTAATTAACTTAAAATCAACTGATGTGAGACTTAATTATATCTTCAATATATCTTCACCCTTGCCATATTCCATTGGTTACAAATTACAGGTCCCTTGTCATGCTTAAAAGATGGGGATTATACAAAGGCATGGGTCATGGCAGATCATCTTAGAATTCTTCATACCACAAGACCATAGTGAATTAAAATTCATCATTCAATCCAAGTATGCATAAGAAGTTAATTGGAAGATTCAAACATTCAGTTCAGTTCAGTTCAGTCGCTCATTCGTGTCCGACTCTTAGCGACCCCATGAACCACAGCATGCCAGGCCTCCCTGTCCATCACCAACTCCCGGAGTTCACTCAGACTCATGTCCATCGAGTCGGTGATGCCATCCAGCCACCTCATTCTCTGTCGTCCCCATCTCCTCCTACCCCCAATCGCTCCCAGCATCAGAGTCTTTTCCAGTGAGTCAACTCGTCGCATGAGGTGGCCAAAGTATTGGAGTTTCAGCTTTAGCATCAGTCCTTCCAATGAACACCCAGGATTGATCTCCTCTAGAATGGACTGGTTGGATCTCCTAGCAGTCCAAGGGACTCTCAAGAGTCTTCTTCAGCACCACAGTTCAAAAGCATCAATTCTTCGGCGATCAGCTTTCTTCACAGTCCAACTCTCACATCCATACATGACCATGGGAAAAACCATAGCCTTGACTAGACGTACCTTGGTTGGCAAAGTAATGTCTCTGCTTTTTAATGTGCTATCTAGGCTGGTCATAACTTTCCTTCCAAGGAGTAAGCGTCTTTTAATTTCATGGCTGCAAACATTACTGTTTATGAATTGTCATCCTCATGTATGTGATTATTTTGTTAATTCTTGATGAGGTAAAATTAACCTTCAGTTGAGAGAAATTATTTGGTTATCAAGAGGGAAGAAACAGGCTTAACAAGCATGTGATAGACATACTACACCTACAGTCCTGTCCTGTCCTAAGAAACCTTAATCAGGAATTATTGGGCTTCCCTAATGGCTCAGACTATAAATAGCCTGCCTGCAATGCAGGAGACCTGGGTTCAATCCCTAGATCAGGAAGATCCCCTGGAGAAGGGAATGGCTACCCACTCCTGTATTCTGGCCTGGAGAATTCGGGATCACAGAGTCGGACATGACTGAGCAACTACCACTTTCACTTCAGGGATTATTGCTTAACTAGAGAAAGGGTTTACTTGAATTATTTTATTTCCTAGTTTCCCCAGTATGGTTCAGTTCACAAAAATGAATTCACACATATCTATTTGAGATTACACCTATATAAAATGAGTTACTCTTTTAAGACTTGTCCCAAAAGTTGATCTGTCATACTGTTTGGTACACTAGCACTACCAAAAGCAAAGAAAGACAGTGAACAACTTCTGTTAGGTGTAAACATTAGAGATCATCTTTTCAACATTTCTTATCACAGCAGCACTCTGAAGAAAGACAATGTATTAAAAATGGGTAGCAGGTAATCAGGTTAATATTGCTCTATAAATAAAATGCATAACTATATATTGGGTTGGCCAAAAAGTTCATTCTAATTTTTCCATATGATGTTACAGAAAAAGCTGAGGAAACCTCTTGGCCAACCCAATAAAAAGGTGAACAGGCTAGAAGAGATTAGTGAGAGATAATACAAGAGTAAATCTCTTTATTTTGAAGTATTTCTTACAAGTCAATAAGAAATCCTAAAACTTTAGATGATAAATTTATTTCACACTCATAAGAATGACTTATCAAAGAAAAAAAAAACAAGTGTTGGAGAGGATATAGAAAAATTGGAACCCATGTTCATAGCAATACTTTTTTACAATAGTCAAAATGTAAAACAACCCAAGTGTCAATCAATGGATGAATGGATTAACAAAACATAGTATATACAAACAATGGAATATTATTCAGCTAGGGAAAAAAGGAAATTGCAACCCATGCTACAACATGGACCTGGAAAATGCTAAGTGAAATAAGCCAATCACAAGGGATGAATATTGTATGATTCCACTTATATAAAGTATTTCAGTTCAGTTCAGTCCAGTCACTCAGTCGTGTCCGACTCTTTGCGACCCCATGAATCATAGCACACCAGACCTCCCTATCCATCACCAACTCCCGGAGTTCACTCAAACTCATGTCCATCGAGTCGGTGATGCCACCCAGCCATCTCATTCTCTGTTGTCCCCTTCTCCTCCTGCCCCCAATCCCTCCCAGCATCAGAGTCTTTTCCAGTGAGTCAACTCGTCACATGAGGTGGCCAAAGTATTGGAGTTTCAGCTTTAGCATCAGTCCTTCCAATGAACACCCAGGACTGATCTCCTTTAGAGTGGACTGGTTGGATCTCCTTGCAGTCCAAGGGACTCTCAAGAGTCTTCTCCAACACCACAGTTCAAAAGCATCAATTCTTCGGTGATCAGCTTTCTTCACAGTCCAACTCACACATCCATACATGATCACTGGAGAAACCATAGCCTTGACTAGATGGACTCTAGTCAATGTCTCTGCTTTTTAATATGATATCTAGATTGGTCATAACTTTCCTTCCAAGGAGTAAGCATCTTTTAATTTCATGGCTGCAATCAGCATCCGCAGTGATTTTGGAGCATTCAGGGTGGTATGAAGTACTTAGAGTAGTCAAATTCATAAAGTCAGGAAATAGAATGGTGGTTGTCGGGGTGGGAGAAAATAGGAGTTAGAGTTCAATGGGTAAAGATTTTCAGTTTGGAAAGAGAAAAAATCTCTAGAGATGGATAATGGTGATGGTTGCAGAACAATGTGAATATACTTAATGCTACAGAATTGTATACTTGATAATGATTAATATGAAACATCCTTTGTGATGTATATTTATCAAAATAAAAATTTTTGAAGAAAAAAATAAATGGGCAAAGTAGATGAACATGTAGATCACAAAACAGGAGGTGTTACAAATAAACTGACTTGGCGAAAGAGTCTCAGCCTTGTTGGTAGCCAATGAAGTGAAAATGTTTAAATTTCATTTAAAAGAAGTACTGTCTTTAGTCTAATGGGATAATGAATGTTATGGGTCTCACGCACAAAGCCTGGATGATAATTATATTCAAAATATACTTCATTTCTCTGCTTCTTCTTCCCCTTTGCCTGTAACAGATTTAAAGTTTTCAGTTAGTATTTTTATACCAGTGTTTTACACAAGATAGATATTTAAACCATTTCTAAGACTTTCAGTATGCTAGTTCAGTTTCTTTAAAAAAGTAAAATGTTCTTCTTGAGACCCGAGTTAAGGCTCTGATGTAAGGAGGTATAATATATACTATGTCAAATGCAATTTTGAAATGGTTTATGAAAAAAGTATTTGATTGCAAAGATTGATTAAATGATTTTCCCCCAACATATTCTAGAGTTTATAATAACAAGAACTTGTAAACTCTGAGCCAGTTCTATTTCTGTGTCCTAAAATTGGTACAGACAGTCGCAGACTCAGGAGGGTTTGACTTAGAATTTTTTGACTTGACAGTGGTTTGAAAATGTTATGAGACTTTCCTGGTGGCTCAGTGGTGAAGAATCTGCCTGTCAACGCAGGAGACGTGGGTTCAGTCCCTGAGTCAGGAAGATTTCCTGGCGAGCTACAGTCGATAGGGTCACAAATAGTTGGACATGACTGAGCACGCACACACAAAAGTGATACACTTTCAATAGAAATCATATTTTTAGTTTTGAGTCATGATCTTTTCCTAGGCTAACAATATTCAGTGCTATACTTTTTCATGATGCTGGACAGCATCAGTGAGCCTCAGCTCTTAGTCAGCCAGGGTGAAAAAAGAAAAATGGTACACATACAACCATTCCATACCCATACAAACATTCTGTAACTCATTAAATTACATGAGATATTCAACTCTTAATTATAGAAGAGACTTTGTGTTAGATGATGTTGCCCAACTGTAGGCCAATGTAAGTGTTCTGAACATGTACAAGGTAGTCTAAGCTAAGCTGTGATGTTCAGTTAGTTAGGTGTTATCACATGCTTTTTTGACTTATGATATTTTCAGTTTACAAGGGGTTTATCAGTATGTAACCTCATTGTAAGCTGAGGAAGATCTGTATTTTTCTAATATGACAGCGCCCTTTGTGTTAATGTTTTTAATAAGCTATGCGGCCACACACCTGCTTTATTTATTATCTCTTTGTTATCTCAGTTTCCACGAGTCATGATTATCCTTTGGCAATTTAATGAAGGCAATCAGAGTAAATGTTTTTGATGGTAATGAAATGTAGCTAAAAATGCACCCCTTATTAATTGGTCAAACACTGTGAGCCAGGCATTGTATTAAGTGTGTTTCTGTGATTTCATTTAATTCTCATATTTCCTGAGACAAATAATAGTGTTTCTATGATTTCATTTAATCCTCATATCCTTCTGAAACAAATAATATGATTCTCATTTTATAGATGAGAAATTGAGTGGCAGGTTTTTTAATAATTCACTGCAAATCACATAGCTAGTCAGTAATGCTGAAATTCAAACTCAGGTTTCTCCAACTGCAAACCTCTGATCTTTCCACAACACTACACTGCAACTAGGAGTATAACTATATTTATCTCATACATATTAAAGTTATTTATAAGAATAAAAGGTTAAAACCATGTGATTTTGTAAAAACAGCCTGTTAATGATCACAGCTCCTAAAATTCCATATTAATTCAGGAGCAGTTTTTAAAAGCAAAGCTGTTTAGCTCCTGCAAACAAACTGTTGTACATTCCAAATAAATTGCTTCCTATTTCATGTCAAAAGTGCAGATTTGCTTCCCGATAAGATGTGCTGTTTGGAGGTTGTCTATTTTTTTATTGTGATTCAGGTGCAAATAACAGGAAAGCATATTTTTTCCTATCTTGGCCAAAGGGGAGGTATTTCTAAAAAAGAATGTAACATAATGATTTAAATGGCCATTATTTTGCATCATGAATTAGGAGAAATCAGATTATAGCACGGGAGTCAAAGAAGTAACAATGGTCTACTGCCTACGACAGGAAAGTCCAGCCAGGGAATTTCCCAAAACTCTAAGCCATGAGGTCTTCAGAGACACTCAGTGCTCTTCCCTGACCAACAAAATGAAAAAATGCAAAACCATTGACTTTTTAAGAAACATTCAGGCAAATGCCAACGCTGAAAACAAATTACTTTGCAAGAGCTTATCTTCATGACTTTTTTGGGGGGGGAAACCTAACATCAAAAGAGAAATAAAAATACAAACTTGTCTTTGTAATTCTTAGACAACTAAACAAATAGTAATATATATGTAATATGGATTTTAAATGACTGTGAAAACGTAAATAAAAAATTTTTAAGATATTATTTCCCTTAAAAGAATTCGGTTCTGAATTGTTCAAGTCAAAACATTTTCAAAGTGTTTCCAAACGGAGTGTGAAAATTGGCAACAAACCAATTTGAATATGAAAGACAAGCATGCGCAGACACCAGAAGAAAGGATCTCATTTCATTCAAAGCATTCTGAACTCTGTACTGCTTCTTCTGTTTGCAGAGCTCACACTTGTTTTAACCGTCTGGATCTCCCTCCATACCCATCCTTCTCCATGCTTTATGAAAAACTCTTGACAGCAGTTGAAGAGACCAGTACCTTTGGACTTGAGTGACCTGGAGGCAAAATGCCCAGCTCTGTGTAGACAGGCAATTCCAGAAGCTGCCTTCCTGAAGAATGACTGAATGTTGGAAGTTTCAACATCGCTTCCATTAGAGTAAAACTGAATGCTGTTATTTTCCAGGAATGGATGCTCTGTCACATTTGGGTACTGGATAGTGATGATGATCCTCTCGGAAGGATTTGGGTGAGCTTGATGCCCAGGGAACCACCCAGCAGTCTTTCAATCAACAGTTCTTGACTGCCAAACTTTTTTCCATTTGTTATGTTCCAAGACAAAGATGAACCTGTACACGATCAGCTCCATGGTAACTTTTAGAGACTCAGGAGAATCATGAAACTTATCTTTGAACATGGTTCAAGCCAAACTGACAGCACTTGGCCCAATCTCCAAATTAGTGCAAGTTAAATAGTATAATAAAAACAAATATATTTCCTGAAAATACATTCATTTAAGCCCTAAGTTATAACAGAGTATTAATTTTCTTGCTTATGAGTACCTGCATGGTGTGTACCATAGGTTTCAGCTTTCATGGGACACAAGTGGAAAATGAAACCAAGTCAATATGAGGTAACCTTTAAGATTTGCAATAAGGTGGTCTGTGACAATGTATATGCAAAGTGATATGTGTGTAATTATGGCTGAAGACAAACTGTTATACAATGAATTACTAATGACAGATTTTATGCTTTATAATGCATGAAAACAATTTTAAAATAATTAGCAATTAATCACAGCGTATCAGGAAAAAAGTACACAGTGAGTTCTGTTTATTTTTTATAGTTTCATTATATTTATGTTCTCTAAGATGTAGATAAGAATCTACCTATCATACTATGTGTATCATCTGTTCCATGTTCATGTTCCATGCTTATTCGGGCATCATGCTTGTATGTATCCTTTTAAGCACTCTCAAGGGAACAAAAAGGCCTTTTATTTTTATAAAGGTACAAAAAATTCCCCAAAATATTTTGCACTGAATGTACCAAAGTTGAAGGGACATTATAATATGACTAACAACAACTCCATCACTTGACAAGTATAATAGAAAATAGCTTCTAAATCAAACTTCCTTCACAGTGCCATGTCTACCACTACAAGGACTGTGCATCTAAGTAATAATTTTTTAAGACTCACTATATGTGATAGTATGATATGCATTTATTTAAAATGCATTAGACTCTTCCATCCATCAAATACTTTACAGGATGGCATTTAATACAGATATTTCGTATTTCCCCCACTGCTTTTTATTTGTACAGCCTCATTAAACACTAAGCTCAGTTAGGGAGCCATCAGCAAGACCCAAGAGATCAGCTCTCTTTAGTAATAAGAATTCAATTTTCCCTCATCAGTGAAGACATCACAAATTGAAAGTCTCAGTACTATATTTCTAAGTCTGCATTTTCACTGATGCATAATTTTCTTATCAATATTAAGAAACAGTTTTTCTATAATATCTCAGAAACTGCATGACATCACTAGCGTTGTCTCTGCCTCGTTTATCAGAGGGTGTTTTTCATTTTTATTACTTTGGGGTTACTCACCATCATGGTTTATTTCTTGACTTATGGACGCAACTAACCAGGTGTTCGATATAATGAAGTTAAATTGAGGGTAATAAAAGCATTGGATTAAACATTTGGTTTGCCAGCCTATGGTATTACAGGCATTGCCCAAACAATTCTTTGAGAACAACATTTATAGTAGCCATGGAATTCCTGTTATAGGGTGTTAGCAACCTTATGTTTTATAGAGGTCAAATGCATGGTTTTCATAGATGGTTGATGATGGTAAGAACTGATAACTCTGCTGGTTAAACTACATTTACTATGGGGACCCTCAAGAGGAATACTACTCTTTGTATTCCTACACTAAAGGCAGGTACTGCAGTGTGGAGAAACATTCTGGGAAAAAAAGGTTACAACAATCTGGAAGAAAGAAGGAAAGATTTATCTGTGTACTATAATTGTATCAGAAAGAAAGAGAAGAAAAAAAAAATCTTAACTGGAAATGTTAGTTTGTACTTACTTACCATGAATATAAGTATATATTTAATTTTCCAAACTATTTTTACTTGTTTGTATTTTTTTCATTATAAGGGAAAATAGTAGAACATACTTTTAAAAAAACACATTTTTGATGGTATATAAGATGTTTCAGAGCTGGCATTCCCTAAGCAGCTGATAGAAGGTTTCAAAAATACAGCATTTCCTTCAAAACTATTTTCATAGACCATGTTAGCTTGCATTTTGGTTTGTGACACTTTGTTGTCATATTCTGTATTATTAGGTAAGAGATTTGAAATAAAATATCTCTTTAATTATTTCTTTCCAAATACCAGTATAATCATTAATTGCTACCATTCTCAGAACTGGAAATTATCCAAGATGTACCTAATCACATCAGAATACCATGGTAACCAATCTCTTATTTTTCATTAGTATAAACAAAAGAATCTGATAATAGCCATTTAAAACATTAAATAACATTTCTACAGAATAAATTCAACTTTAATATATTCTACAAATAGAAATATCCATAAATATTTTCTTCTGGACTATGAACCTAGATAATTTGGCTGTCTGGGCTTGTTTTCTTTAAAATGTTCATAAATGATGCATATAGTATACCATTTTATAAAAGACAGTCATGATACATCAAATATATGCAGAACATCTCTTAGGTGAGAGAAGAGACATTGGCATTCACTCTGTGCCAGCTGCTATGGTTGATGGTTGAGCTACAAGATTCAAAATCTGTCCTCAAGAAGCTTACAGTCTATTGGAATACATACCAAGGTTCAGAAAATATTTTAAGTAAAATTTGATATGTTCTACAATCAAGAGAACATCTTGCTCCATCTGGGAGTTCCAGTGACGACTTCATATGTGGGAGATACTATGCTAAAAAAAAAAATCATATAAATGCTCTTTCTGTTGATACCTAATGGCGTATAATAGTATGATGATACTAGTCAAGTGTGGAAGAAGGAAATGGAGTGGAGAAGGAAATGTAACCCACTCCAGTATTCTTTCCTGGGATATCCCATGGACAGAGGAGCCTGGCAGGCTACAATCCATGGGGTCACAAAAGAGATACAGCTGACCATGCACACATGCATGCACATGGAAGCCCAGAGTGCATTTACACACAGGGTTTAAAGTGTGAAGGTGGGGAACTGAACCATGATGGACCAACCCAAGGATCTTCAAGTTATCCCCAAAATGACACAATTAAGTTCAATAGTTTCCCTGTTTCTTTTCATCTGCACTATGGTGTATTAGGTTAGTGCAAAAGTAACTATGGTTTCGGACCCTGAATTTTAAGTCATTATAACTAGGCTCAGACACATCTTTATTAATCAAAATAGGAACCATCACAGTCAGCACATTTTTGCCAATGAGAAATAAGTTTGTTTATTCCTGTAGCATAAAAATCAGTGCTTCAAGATTTGATGAACCCTTGGAAAGCATTTTCCCTGCAAAAAAAATTGTTGAGATGCTTGAAGAAGTGGTGGTCAGTTGGTGAGATGTCAGATGAATGCAGCAGATGAGGCAAAACCTCATAGCCCAATTTGTTCAACTTTTGAAGCATTGGTTGTGTGACCTGCTCTTGGGTGTTATGGAGAATTATTGGGCCTTTTCTGTTGACCAATACTGGCTGCAGGCATTGCAGTTTTTGGTGCATCTGATCGATTTGCTGATCATACTTCTCAAATGTAATGGTTTCACTGGGATTCAGAAAGCTATAGTGTATCAGACCCTCATCAGACCACCAAACAGTGACCTTGGCCCTTTATTTGGTGCAAGTTTGGCTTTACTAAGTGCTTTGGAACTCCTTCTTGGTCCACCCACTGAGCTGGTCATCGCTGGTTGTTGTGTAAAATCCACTTTTTGTAGCATGTCACAATTTGGTCAAAAACTGGTTCATTGTTGCGTAGAATAAGAGAAGATAACACTTGAAAATGATGGCTATTTTTTGATTGGCGGTCCGTTCATGAGGCACCCACTTACTGAGCTTTTTCATCTTTCCAGTTTGCTTCAAATACCAGACGATCATAGAATTTTTGACTTGGGCAACTTCTCATGTAGTTGTAAGAGGATCAGCTTCAATGATCCTCTCCATTGGTCGTTGTCAATTTCCAATGGCCAGCCACTGCATTCCTTATCTTCGAGGCTCTTGTCTCCTTTGCAGAACTTCCTGAACGACCACTGCACTATATGTTCATTAACAGTTCCTGGGCCAAATGCATTGTTGATGTTGCGAGTTATTGCCACTGCTTTACCACCCATTTTGAACTCAAATAAGAAAATTGCCTGAATTTACCTTTTGTCTAACATAATTTCCATAGCTTAAAATACATATAAAATAAACAACAAGTAATAATTCATTAGTAAAAAAGATAAAGTAAGAAATGCACATTAAAATTATGTATAACATAACCACATTTAAGAGTGTATTCCAGCATCAAATGGCAAAGTTCAGAAATGCAAAACCAAAGTTACATTTGCACCAACCTATATACCTTTGCAGTGTTAAAAATCCCAATTCCTGAGCGCATCCATCTCTGGGGTCAAAATGTTTTCCTTGTGCAAAAAAATAATGAATGAATCTTGGCCAGAGAAGTGTGGTTGCAATTTTCTAGCATCTGTTATATTTGTAATTAAGTAAAAGTTCTGTAATAAATGAAGGAAAATTTGTTTCTCTTGTATAACAATCAAGTTTAAAAAACTGCATTCAAATGATTAATGGTGGAATATGTTTAAACAGTGCTTTAGAGTTTCTCAATGCTTTCAGGTGCTTAGTTTGTCTTGATCTTCACATACTCCGTGGAGTAGAAGGTATCAGGTCCTGTCTGCATTGAGGCTGATTTTCACAGGTGGCTTGTGAAATCAGTTTCAGTACTTCACAGCTACTGTTCCAGGTTTCATCTTGAGAAACGTGGACACTAATATGTATACCAGCCTATTCCAGTTTCACTGAAATTTGCAAGCTGCTTGTCTACCAGAACTCTCATTTTTTCAAACACTTTTGAGACATGACACCTTCAGAAAAGTCCTTGAAGAAATTAGCATTTCATAGAAAAAACTCCCAATATCCTTAATATAAGTTTCCATTTTACTACGTATTATGAGAAATTAAAAACAAAATGCAAGATTTGATTGCTTTTGGTGGATTTCTATATTATAGTAAGTTTAGTTTTCTCAAATAGTATTTGGAAGCAAGATAATGAAATAGCACTTTAATCAGAAGCCTGATTTTATTTTTTAATTTTAAACAAGGATGGATCTAGAAAACCCTGATAGCTGAGTTCCAGTGATTTGGGTGAAGGGACCACTGCAGGTTCTTTTCCTCTTTGTCTTCCTCACATTGATCCAACTTTTTTTCTTCTTTCTGCACAAATTATGACTTGATCACTTCTAACTAAGGAAAACATCTGATAATGAAGAGTCTTTCCAATCCAACCCAGTTCAGGAAACTCCCATTGACGATGAAATGATGCTACACCATCATTACAAAACACTTAAACCACACTGCATAGTACAAATACAAATAAAGACCATGGCCTCACCCTCAAATTGAATCTGACTTTCAGGTCCTTTTGTGTTCTTACCTGCCTTCTGATTTAATTGATGAGTGAAAATACTCTAAATCTTAGACACCTTACTTCTATAAAATTGAGTTTAAATCAATGAGAATGTCACTTTCACTTAGGTTCTAATTTTGCGAAGCCTATATTGCCTTTCTAATTCAATTGTGTTTTCTAGCTAGTTGTGCCTGTCTCACATGGAAGCAAAGGGATGTCAGAGACATCAAGCTTTTAAATTGTGTTTTAAGGCCAACCACTTGCTGCCTACTAGAAGAATAATAGAAACAAAAAAATCAGAAAAGATGGAACCAGTAGTGGTGCCCCCTCCCCGGCCCCACTTTCTCCCCGACCCCTGCCAAGAATGTAATGCTAATTATGGACCAACTGGCAAGATTCAGGAGTGGTAACTGCATTCCAAGGAGCTAGCATAAAGGATATGCTGAACATGTGTGCCCTACGCATATCCGAACAGTCAACAGTACTGTTGCAGGGGGAAACTTAAAACAAGGGTGAAAGGATCACCTTATGGCTTGAGGCTGTGGGTAGAAACATATACTTTGGTTTCTGACTTTGAGAAAAAAGAATTATGTGCTTCCCAATAAGAGCACTCCTTGGTAATCCACCTGGTGGATTCCCTTATCTTCAGTAGGGTGATAACATTTTTCTGTATTGCAAAACAGAGTTTAGTCCAAAAGTATTAAAGCTAACCATAGCTTAATTAGGAGATCCAACGATTTAGCATTAAATTGTGTTGTGGATTACTTTTAACTTAATTGTTGTTACTATAATTGAACTTTAGGGAAAAAGAGAGCACACATTGCTTGACACATTTCTTTTGCTTAATTTGTTTTTTAGCAGACATTCTTTGACATTACAGTCACTTCCGAAACATTTTTCATGGTTTCTAATGGTAACTTATGTGTTCCCTGGTCATGTATAAGCAAAAAACCTAAGAACTGGGTTACTGAATTGCACATAGAGACCTAATCTGTATTTCCAATTTTTCAACAAATTAATCAAGACTGAAATACATTTGCTTAGATTTAATCTATAAGGCAGTTCAGCAGAATTGGAAGGTCCTGGTTGTATGGTTTCTGGGAAACACAGGAAAATTAAACTTACACATGAAATTTTTATGTGGAGTGGCCTTGGGCAGGTGATATCTTTATCCAATTTTCTTTTAAGATATTACAACCCTGAGCAGTGTTGATAGGTATGGTGTATGATTCAAGCTGAATCAAATATTACTGATGCAGCTAAGGAATCAGTAAACTTCTGGTTACTATCACCTTCTATAAGAAAGGATGGATAATGTTCAAGAAATACCTTGGAAGGACTAACCAGGAAACACACAAAACTGAATGTTCCTTTAGGACCTTAATGCTCTAAGAGATGGTATTACAACCTATTTTTCTTTATATGGTATCATAAGTAAAATTTGAGGTTGTTAATATGTTAGAAAGTGCATAATATCACATGTTTTTATAATAGGGATGCAGGCATTCCAAAGTAAATAAAGATACATGCATCTCTCTTGCCTATTACTGAAAGTATTAATCTAATTTTATAATAATGATTACTTTTTAATATTTAGGCTCTGTAAAAAAAATGCCACATTTATGTCTAAGATTTCAGTGGAGCACAGGTGGTGTATTTTTTTAAGCCTTCAAATTTCACAAATTCCACCCATTGTGTCTATTACACCATATTATAATTAATAGCTATGTTTCTATTTTTGTTGAGTTGATTTAAGCCTCATATTTATTCAATGTTACTTTTAATAGAGAACAATAATGGGAAGTATTTGCTATTGACATTGAGATTATACAGCTCTCATTTTACCTTATGTTTAAATTTCATCTTTTTTTCTCCAAGCAAATAATGCAGACTGTTGACATCCTATAAATGAATCATGGGTGGTCTTAAATGGAGCCTGGGACTCTGAAATGTAGACTTGCTTGTTTTCTGGAAAGTCTGTATTCTTATCCTTACCTGAACCTCTGACTTTTGTGTTAATTTTTTTATGATTCTGAAATGCTTTGAGGGAAAGATATTTTATGTGTACAATTTGTTTTATTTTCATACTGATCTCTATTTTTGTTTAAAACCATGTTGCATCATGAAATCACTTAATCCAAAATAAATCTTCTTAAAAAAAAATAGATTATGATTTTTCTGTGATACATTTGGGGAGGAAAAAATCTCAAGAAGAAAGAGAGCAAAGTAGGGATAAAGGTCTCATTGGATTAGTATGCAGCTTTGTGGATACAGGAAGTTCTCTTTTCATGATACTTACAATTAGGAATCTATTTTGTTTATCCCTAAAAGATTATTTTACTATTTGGTAGTGCATAAATTAATGTTAAAGGAATGATTTAACACAATTCATAGTCTCTTAACTCACATGAGTTGAGACTATTTGCTAAACCATCTTGGTTGAATGCTTATTTCGTAACCATATATGCACACTACCACCACCACTACCACCCACATCAGTCTAATTGAGGGGTCACATATTCACAAGCCTACAGGGGCCAGGCAAGTAAAACAACAGTAAAACAAGCATCTGGCTGGGTGTATTCATTGAGTGCAACTGGCTGGGTGTAAGCAATAGAAAATGGTAGGTTTGCCTAAAGGAGGCATTGTAATACTTTGCTCCAGCAAATTCTACTCACATGAAATTCAGGTCAGTGTTGAAAGATTCAGGTCAGAGTTTATTTGTCAGGAGAAACCCAGAAATCTAAAACTTTAGGTTTCTAAAATTAGTATTTCTAGGTCTCTTTAATACTGGGTGAAAGTGAAAGCGTTAGTCGCTCAGTCCTGTCTGATTCTTTGTGACCCCAAGGACTGTAGCCCACCAGGCTTCTGTTCATGGAACCTCCAGGCAAGAACACTGGAGTGGGTAGCCATTCCCTTCTCCAGGGGATCTTCCCGACACAGGGATTGAACCTGGGTCTCTTGCATTACAGGCAGATTCTTCACCAACTGAGCCATCAGGGAAGCCCCTTAATACTGGGTGGATCAAAGCAAATAAGTCTGTAGGTTGAATTTACCTTGCAGGTCTTCCAGTTTGGAACACTTGATTTACTCTGTAATGTTATTTTATGACTGGCTGGTAATATAAGTGAACTGACCAAATAAATCCTACTGAGACATGGCAATTAATAGGAGATACGGATAAAGGCGAATACATGCTAGAAGGGTAGATAGTCACTAAATGATATACTTGAAAATGATGCATGCTTACTAGTATCTTTTTGAAAACCAATTTGTGTTCATTCATGTAAGCTGAGAATCTATGTCAAGTTTTCATGAAATAGATGTGCCAGTAAACTCATGTGTTTTAAACTAGAAATGAATTTCCTATATCACATAAGAGCAATTAAAGCAAAGACTCATCTTCTATAACTAACTGAAGTTTGATATTGTTGTTGAAAGAGAAGAGCAAGAGATTAACCTATGACACTGACTTCATGGTTATTGTGTCATAATATTCTCTCTATAACCTTTGACCCCACTGTGCTTTCATTATGATAAATTTATCTACCTTCATTATATTCTTTTAAGAAAACTTGAAACTCACATGGTGAATGTTTTAACAATGCACAATTCCCGCTATCGTTGTAATCACCTACAAGCAGTCTTTCTTGTTTTTTTAAAAAAATTTCATCCTTTACCCAGAAAGCGTTTAACCCCTTTATCAAGGAATGGAAAAAAGTTTTTTTTCATATTTTCCTCTATTTATTGATGAAAAAATGTTACCTGTTAATGACATTTTTTTCCCTTTAAATAGATACTTTCTTCTAAACAGATATTAGGTTGACTCATATAGCAAAGTAAACTTTGGAGTAACAGTAAGTTGAAATGAGAATATCTAATAAAGATACATTGTATATATTGATAGAAATGAATTTCACATGTTTTATTGCCGAGTTATTATAGGTCATATCAAAAGATGTTTAGCTGATGTCTAGTTGAATGAACTAAAAGGAAAAGCCAGCAATTTCCAAACCATTAATCTCTGTCAAATATATATTTCTTTGATAATTTATAATATTGTTATAAAATACTACCTCTTGCAACACTACATTCTTGAACATAATAATAATTCATGTCTATCTGGTATTTAGTTGGCATTGGAAAATGGAACTCAAATCCAAACTCTTGAACCTTGTCATGACACTACCAGTACACGCTCTCCCTACCTCTTACAGAACAAAACAACAGAACAAACCATTTTAAGTTTGCTAAGAAACTATTCACCAATTAGGGAAGATTTACTATTATTCCAGTTTCAATCAGAAAACCATGTCAACATTTCTTAAATGTTGCATCAAATCACCAGTAGTGATAGAGGATGCGCCAAATATGGAAATGTAGCTTGAAGTCAGCTCCACCAACACAAAATCATATGTATGTTTCATTTACTTTCAAGTAAAACTTTTATATATCATTAGACTTGGTTTTAATTTGAAAATACGAATTTTTCCCATTAGCTTTAATAACAACTGCTTGCCCACTGCCACAGATATAAAAGAAATGTGATGACCCAGTACATTACCACTTTAATTTTGTCTGTTCCTTGGCCAGACATTGGGTAACTTGGGGTATGCACTCGTTGGTTTGAAAAGCAATGTCTATATCATCAGAATCTCTTCCTCATACAATACTACTGATGATTTGGAGCTAAAATGTTTGGGTTTGTTTTCTCTCATCTGCAATTAAACTGTCTGTTATAACACTCAAAATGATGTTTAAGGAGGAATGAAGATAATAGGCTGTCTGAATCTTGGAACCAAGCAAGAATGCCAGTAGTTTTGTGGTGGGAGTATATGCACAGATCTTTTCTAACCAGCTACACAGTTTGGGTGTGGTGATGGTTGTACACATACATACGAGTAAACTAATGATTCCTACATGACTTTGACCTGTCCTGAGTTAAGGTCCTTAGTTAAGGTATAAATCATATATATTTAAAATCATATTTTGAAAGTTAGCACTTACTGACTCTGGGAAACATACAAGATGAGTCTGGTGCATCTTGTAGTGCTGGAAAGTAAGGAAATACTAAAAAACAAAGACCTGCAATGGGAGGATGTCAAAGGGATCTAGGAGCCAACCAAAAAAGCTGGAACAATTTGAGCAAAAAAAAAGTAGTACTGAATTAAAATACAACATATAAATATCCATAAGTCCATATTGATAATAAATACTTGAATAATTAATAAATGAAGAAGAGATAAATTATCCGTGCAGGAGAATTCCAAGTAATTTATGTAGATACTCCACCTTTAAATGTCAGTTGCTCATAATAACTCCCTTCCACAGAGCACAGTGCAGAATAGGGAAGGGAGAGAAGAGAAACTTTAAAGTGAAACCACCTGACCAACACCACCTCAGCCAGGTGATCAAGCCAATATATCAATGGTCGTAAATCATGTGGATTGTATATTCCCTTGATATGATAAAAATAACACTTTTCCTCTGTGGTCTTCCCAAAACCTATAACTGCAGTTCAACCATTAGAAAAACAGACAAATTCCAATATAGGGACATTATAAAAAATACCTGGCCTGTATTTCTTAAAACTATCAAGGTTATCAAAACCAAGAAAACCCTGAGAAACAGAGAAATGATCATACAAAGAGGAACTTAATGAGGTACAATGGTATCTATCCTGGATAGAATACTGGAATTGAAAAAGGACATCATCTAAATACCAAGGAGATCTGAATAAAGCATGGACTTTAGTTAATAATCACGTATCACTATCATGAACTCACCAAACATTCTTGCTACATTAATAAATAGGATGTTGATGAGAACATTAGGCTTATTCTTGAATAAAAGAATGAAAATTCCCAGGTTTTAGAGAATGGTGTGAAGCAGTGGCTTTCCCACTTGGGTGTCATGTAGCAATAAAATTCAGCCCCATATACAACCCAAAAGAAAAAATGTGGTTAGTGGGGCAGGGAAATGATTTAGTGTTATGAACTTTACATGTAGTTGAATATTTGCTGACAACAATTTGCAAGTATCATACACTCTTACAATTATTATCATAAAATGTAATAAATTTTAACACCCAAATGAAGAGAAAGGCAATCTCAGAATGAGGAACTATTATTTAAATAAATTAATGTTTATTAATAATCAAGTTGGATTATGTTATTTATCTGGATGGTGGTTGCAAGATGTATATATATTTTTTTATTTTATCAAGCTATACACCTAAAATAGGATCAATTCTTATATGTAAGTTACAGGCCAATTAAAAAAATTTTTAAAGAAAGCAAATTTGTTTTAAAAGGAAAAACGTATGGTCTTTGACATATGATAAATCAAGGTTCCTATTCTGACTCTCTGTATTCTGTTTAATGACCTTGGGTAATCTCACCAATCTGAGTCTAACTCTTTTCATCTGTAAAATAGAAAAAATTCCTTTCTCATGCAGTACTTTTATGTGAAATGAAATAATGTGTATTGAGCCCATTGCTGTGCAACTGGTAAATGCTTAGTATATTGACTTCCCTTTCTACTCTGCCCCAGTATACTGGCCTCAAAGTTCCTTACCATCAGCTCTCAGGCTTATTTTTAGGGAAAGGATGACTGACTTACCTTGGTCCCAAAAGTTATCCAGCCTTCCCTGGACCAGATTACTAACTCACCTATTCCTCAAATCTTTGGAAACTGGGAATATTCACATGTCTGTCCATCCATTCATCCAACCATCATCCATCCTTCCATCTATCCATCCATCCTATCAACATTTATTGAATTGCTACTATGTTCCAGGCACCATGATAGGTGCTGGGGAAACACTGCTGAATAAAAGTCATGATTCCTGTCTGTTGGGAGTTTATAGTCTCATGGGGAAGACAGGCAGTAAGCAAATAAATCCATAATTATTAATTATGATAAAAAGTGCTATAAAGAACAGGGCGCAGCAATGGACAGGTGAGAACTGGAGGTGGAAGAGCAGTCAGTCACTGGAAGATCAGAGGGAAAGCTTCTGCAGTATCCTATCATTGAAGTCTTATAACATCCCAAATAATTACAGAGTACACATAAAAGACATAATCACCACCAAAGTGAATCTTCTCACATATGAATGCTTGTTGTAACATCTATTCTGCTTCTCAGAAGAGTTATTTGCATACTTCCTGCTTCTTAGAAGTTAGATACCAGGTAAGTAGCTTTTTGCTATAGTAATACAAACTCATTATTTTGTAAGCTGTTACAGATTTAATTTATTCTGACTTTTCCTAATAAACTTTGTTGTACTTGCAGGCAACCAAAGAATGGATGATTGTAAATGTCTTACAATAAAAACTTTTCCAGCTAATAAAGAAAATAAAATATTTTTAAAAAACTCATCTGTATAATATAATGAGTCTTGAAGATGGGACACAAAGGGAAATAAAAAATGAGAACAAGTAACCTACTACTTAGGATGCAGTGCAGTAATACTGAGCAGGATGTTGAATTTGTCATCTGAGTTCAAATTTTGTCTGCATTTCTAGCTGTATGACCTTAAGCCAGTCATTCAACTTCTCTGAGCCTGAGCTTCCTCACATGAGAACCAAGAATAATAATGGTGACCTCAAGGCAGGTGGCAAGAATTAAATGAAATGATATATACTTAGCATTTTGCATGAAGAAGTATCGCCATGCTTTGTTTAGAACATTCCTGTCATTTCACTACAAAACTTAAATCCTGTGTACTTAGTCTTGCCACAGAAATTTCAGCTTTTAAAAGCAGGTACATTCCTTTCTCTTAAATTTCTTTCTCAAACCTTGGCTGTTGGTTTGGAATTCTTAGTTCTGTGCTAAATCTTATTTCTTTAGGTGATAAATCATTCCTGATTTTCCTAATTCTCACCCAAAATGACCTCAGGCAATCCAGGGAATCAATATGACCAGGCTGGTTGGGGAGAAGTGATCACGAAGCTTGGGGTGACACCAAGGCTCCTGGTGCTGCATCCTCCAGGGGCTCAGCCTGCCTTGCCATCTGGCCTTTGGGCTCTCCTTTCCTGTCCATTGTTCATGGTTGCTCTGTTGTTGGGCTTCCTGTAATGTTTCAGTAAACGACTAGGGTGGGAGAGGAGAGAACAATAGTCAGATGATTTTGCTCTCTGGACAGTCCTCTCTCAGGGGTGGCCCAGAAAGGTCTACAGTCTGCAGTTCTAGGCTGAGCCCTCACCTCACTTTGGAAAGTCACTCTCAGAGTCCATTCTCATTTGTAACAAGGAACAGTTCTAGCCTTGCTTACAATAAATGTGGGGTTGTTGAAGCTCAGACAAAATATTGTGTGTGAAAGCTCTCTATTCACTCTAAAATGCTGTCCAGACTTCAGGTGCTATTAGTACTAGTCTGTCCTCTGCCACGTTCACATGCATGACTGGCTGGGAAGTTTCTTACACCTGCTCAGGACTGAGCTTCGAGAAGGGGATTTTTCTAGGTCAACCAGTAATGGAAAATGTCTCAAAGGTATTGCCTATTTTTACTTTGAAAGGGCAACCTTCTCAGAGATAGGCTTTTAATAGTGAGAAGAACTCCAGGCTTGGAAGACTAAAAGATGACTTAAAACTACATAAAACTATTCTATTCTGATGCGTTGTGTAATTTATTTGGGCAAATATATAGGTGCTGTTGGCCAAAGTTAAACTGAGCAAGTCTCATTGAAGTGATGAGAACTGATCAAATCTTTATTCTGTAATTTCCTGTTCTTAGCAAGTAGAGAAAAAAGACACCCCAGGTAAGAGACAGGAAGGAATAAAGACAAATGAGTTTGTCTGTGCAGCTTCTCTCAAATACACCCTCAAAAACCTCATGTTTTAAAAGATGCACCCCCAAATTAGGTTTGCAAGAAGTAGGTTATCATTGGTCATTACATCTGCCTGTTTTTCAGGGTAAAGTGTAAGGTAAGGTGTGCTGATGAATGCTTTTCTGTTGACTTCTCCCGTAAACAGACCTTTCCTCTGAGAAGTTAAATATGGAAATATCCAGATCCAAGACCCTAAACTCAAACCTGGACAAAGAGCATGAGAGGGAAAAAGCAATGGATTACTGCCCCCATCTGTTTTTGCTAAATTATTTCGAGACACTACTTCAAAGGATCCTTAATCTAAGGTAGTATTTCAATTATAGAAGATGCTTTTTCTAGTCAAAATTAATTTAAGCCCCTCTTCATCTGAGTTAACATGAAATTGGGAGATCTGTAGAGCCTAACTTGTCTTCGTACTTCTCACTTTTGAAATCTAGCAAGAAAATGAGCACAATAAAAATATTTTATAATTTGCTTGCCAAATTTTAAAAGGCAGAACCATTCCAGGTCCTAGGAGCTCAAACAGAAAAGCATTATATTTTATATACCACATTAAATAATAAAGAAAAGTAACCTAACAGGAACCAGTTTCAAAATCCTTTCTGGATAATTTGGTACATTTGAAATCTAGCGTGCTTTTCTTGCCTTTCTTAAGCACTCTATAAAACGAGATACTCTCAAATGTGTTAGAACATTTCTGTTTTGATTGGCTCAGAATGACTGGAGGTCCTTGAAATGACTTATAATGAACTAAGCACATGGCATGGTGTCATAAGTCATTCTCTTCAGAGCCTCTTGCTTGTTTTATAGAAATTGCATAACTGGGAAGGAACACATGAAAATCTTATACTGTGCTGGTTGAAAGTTGGATCATAATTCCAAAACGTAGGTAAAAGTTTAGAGTAGAAGGCCAAAAGTTATTTTCATCTTTCAAAATGTAAACATTTAAATTTATTTGTGTAGTTGCTTGTTTTCTATAGTAGATAAAGTAAAGGGTGAGTTTATTTTGCTTTTTCTTTCCTTTAATTACTCTTGGTTCACTTACGGAATTTCAGAAAGGCTGGTGTTGAAAGAGGTCAAGATGGAAGTTAACTCAGAAACCAATTTTGGTAGAATAGTCAGGTTATTAATTGCAAGCATTAAGCATCTTTGGATGTTTAAAGTTGAAAAGGAATACTATTTAAAGCACACTGTGCCGCTCATAGAACAGAGGTCCCAGCTGGAGATTTCAGTGTCAGGACAAGATAACCAGGAATAATAACCAGATTCACATAAGTAGATTGTTCAGGTGAAGACACCACTGCTGCCGAAATACAGGATTCTACAGCAATAGGTGCTGTTGACACAGCTAACAGTGGATTAATGAGGTGCATTAGAGCTACTGCTTCTAGGACTTTATCTCCTTGCCACTTCTGCTTCCATTATAAAGCTGTATGTGACCCCAGCCTCACTTTCTCCAGCTTCTAAGGCTCAATGTGTTCAGGTAGTTTGATAGGACCTAAGGTAACTGCTTCTGATCTAGCCGCAAGAGAGGCTGGAAACAAGTATGTGGCACTTTCACTTCTATAGACTCAGAAGGTGAGGAATTCTTAAAACACTGGAGGGGCTGAGATACACGGTGACAATAGAATGACAAGTGTCCCAAAGCTGAAAGAGCAAACTGGTCACTATGATTAGTACAGTAATTCTCCATCTTTCCAGTTCTCAAACTTTCTACACTCAAAAATTACTAAAGATCTCAAAGAGTTTTTGCTTATATAGGTAATTTCTATCAATATTTAACATATTTATGAATTAAGAGAAATTTTAAAAAGATGTATTACTTTGAAGTAACAATTACATATCAATAATAACAATTATGTCAACATAAATGATATATTTTATGAAAAATAGCTATACTACCCAAAACAAAGGAAGTGAATAAGGATGGTATTATTTTACATGTTTGCAATTTGTCTGATTTCTAGCTTAATAGGAAGCAGTTGGATTCTCATAACTGCTTCTACATTAACTTTTTGTAATATCACACATTCTGTAATCTCTGGAAAACTAAACCATACACTTGTGAAAGAATAAGAGTGAAAAGGGTAAATATCATTTTAATATTATTATGAGAATAGTTTTGACTTTGGAGATTCCTTAAAAGGTACTGGGGTCTCCCTAACACAGTTTGAGAATTGTTAGATGAAAGATATACTTTATGATTGTAATTAGGTGATATATATTCTATTGAAGCACACAATTCTCTGGATCCTATTCTACATCTTATCATAAGTATTTTTATCCAAGACTTGGAAACTTTGCTTGAAGGTTGACAGGATAGAGCCTGTATCAAATTATTATTATAATTATATTTTTAATAGACTGCAAAAATAATAGCAGGACTCTATTTTGGTTGTTCAGTGGGGTTTTGTCCTCTCCTTTGATCTCACAGGTTATTTCCAACTCTAATTTCTGAATCTATAGTTCCCTAAATTTGCATATTATAAGCAATAACAGATTCATTTATTTTTTTTAAAACAACCTTGTTATTTTAGAACAGGTTTAGATTTACAGACAGTAAAGAATCTGCCTATAATGCAGGAGACCCAAGTTTGATCCCTGGGTCCGGAAGATCCTCTGGAGAAGGGAATGGCTACCCACTCCAGTATTCTTGCCTGGAGAATTCCATGGACAGAGGAACTGGCAGGCTATATATAGTCCATGGGGTTGCGAAGGGTGGGACATGACTGAGCAACTAACACTTAGATTTACATAGTCATTACAGTGATAGTCCAGAGAGTACTGCACAACCAGTCTCCCATGATAGTGTCTTACATCTGTAAGGCACATTTTGTCATATTAGTGATTGATATTAATTCATTACTGTTAACTAAAGTTCATAGTCTATTCTGATTTCCTTATCAATCTCTTGTTTAATGTCATTTGTCTGCTCCAAGATTCCATCTAGGACACCACATTATGTTTCAGTTCAGTTCAGTTCAGTCGCTCAGTCGTGTCCGACTCTCCGCGACCCCATGAATCACAGCACGCCAGGCCTCTCTGTCCATCACCAACTCCCGGAGTACACTCAAACCCACGTCCACAGAGTCGGTGATGCCATCCAGCCATCTCATTCTTGGTTGTCCCCTTCTCCTCCCGCCCCCAACCTTTCCCAGCATCAGAGTCTTTTCCAGTGAGTCAACTCGTCGCATGAGGTAGCCAAAGTATTGCAGTTTCAGCTTTAGCATCAGTCCCTCCAATGAACATCCAGGATTGATCTCCTTTAGAATGGACTGGTTGGATCTCCTTGCAGTATAAGGGACTCTCAAGAGTCTTCTCCAACACCACAGTTCAAAAGCATCGATTCTTCGGCGATCAGCTTTCTTCACATTATGTTTAGTCATCATTCATTTTAGGTTCCATGTGATTTTGACAGCTTCTCAGACTTACCTCCGTTTTGATGACCTTGACGGTTTTGAGAAGTATTTTGTAGGTCAGGTATTTTGTAGGATGTCTCTCAACTGGATTTGTCTGATGTTTTTCTCATGGTTGAACTGGATTATGGGTTTTGTGGAGGAAGACCACAGAGGCAACATGTCATTTGCATTACATCAAATAATGGGTACATATTATCAAAATGACTTACAACTATTGGTGTTAACCTTGAACCCCTGTCTTGATATACTATTTTTCATGGTCTTCACCATAAAGTTACTCTTTTCTTCTCCATTTCCATACTGTGCTCTTTGGAAGAAAGTCACTATGCACAACCCATACTTAAGAAGTAGGGAGTTAGACTCTGCCAACTTGAGGGTGGAGTGGCTACATAAAGTGTTCATAATTCTGCATGAGAGGTTTGTCTATTCTTTCCCATTTACTTATTCAATCATTTATATTTATACGTACTCACAGATATTTACTTTATACTTTGGTATATAATCCACTAGTACTTCATTTATTATATAGCTCAAATTGTTCTAGCTTTGATCACTGGGGGCTTGTCCATTTGGCTCCCAAATCCCTTTGACACACCACCATCCTTGTGTAGTCGTTTTGTTTGTTTGTTGGTTGGTTTGCACTTCCTTCTTTCTCATACTACACAGTGTTCCAGGTGCAGCTGTGTGTTTCCTGCCCCAGTCCTAGAAGCATCAATTTCTCCAAAGAGCTTTGTTTCCTTTTGTTGAAGAGCAATATTAGAAACCAAGACACGCGTGAGAGGTGTACTTTGCTCTTGGGGTGTCATTGCTTTTATGTGCTCTCAGCTGACAGAGCAAGAAGATATGTGTCTTAACTCATGTACACATAGAGATCTATAAATAAATCTATATGTAAACATCAGCACCTGTATTAAACTAAACATTAGTTCATACCAATATCTCTTAACTCGAATCCATTGCACATGGATCATTCTACACCATTCTCCTCTTGTATTTGTTATATACTTGTAAAATTATTTTAGCAGTGAAGGAATTTTGGAATGGAGGTATGAGAGGAAACAAAAGAATGAAAAGAGCCAGAACTCCAGCGACTAAAGTGAATTAAACATCCAAGAACCTGTACTCTATTGTTCATAGCTACAGTTATATAGTATCCACAGTAAAAGGCCTTAAATCTTGTTACTACTCCAGGAGTAACTCAGGTTTTAGTTGTATAGTATATTACTTCCTTGTTTCTTGAAGTTTCTTATCTTTAAAGCAGGCAAATATAGTACTTTACTCACAGGAGTGTAAGGAGTAAATGTTAACAAAAACATCAAATTTAGAACAAGGCCAGGATCAGAATTTATGACCAATTGTTACTATATACGCTATTTGGTAAGCATATTATAATTTATACTTTACAGATGAAAAAAAGAGAGGCATAGGGATATTATAACCTGCTCAAAATCTCATAGTTAGTAAACTACAGACCCACTTTCTCATAAGCTATGCCCTTTAAAGGGTTTCTGAACAGCTCTATATTTATATCTTTTTGTTACATTAAGATATAAAGTGCCACTCTGTAAATCTAAATGGAAGGCTAATTACTGAAAACATTCAAGGATGCTTTGAATATTCTCAATGTCTCTTATATGAATTCATCGTCACATGGATCATTCTAGCCCCTCCTCTTGCATTTATTATATACTTGTATATCTAGTGATCATCATTATCATTTCCCACATTACCAACATTTTTATGCCAGGAAAAGACTCAGCTAGTGGAGTAGATGAGCCTTCTCATTGCTTATATTGTCACCTTTAGCCAGTTGAGGCAAAGATCACCTCCAAGAAGGAGGTTAAAAGTTAGCTCTGCCTTATCTATACATGTGCTCTCTTGTTATAAGAAGACTTGCTTAGTGAAAGATTCCTGGAAGCTTTACTGTTTCTTACCTGTCATGTGTTCTGGGGAATGGGACACCAGGTCAAGATTCACGGAATGTGCAGTTGGTAAAAGAAGGGTCTTAGAAGTACAAAAGGAGGTGCTTTGTTGGACAGAACATTTATCTACTCAGATCAAATCAATGACAATTTTACACTCTATATTTACTTGCTCCACTCCATATCTCTTCCCCTTTGAACACTATGACTAATTCTTTTATCGTGCATAACCCTCTGGACGTCACTATTTGTTGAACTTACAGTTTCATTGTGAGCCTGGTGTCACCTCCAGGTAGATTCTGAAGAGGGAAGGAGCTACCTCTCTCTCCCCTTTCCTTATCACCATGTCGCCCCCGCCCCCCTCCATTTCTCTCTCTCAGCATCAGTTAGAAGATTTGAGGGAAATCATAAGTATCTTATAACATCATTTGACAAGTATTCGTTTAGGACCTACTATGTCTCAGGGATTTTGCTAGTCACAAGATGCAGTATTGAGCCTGATACACATAGTCCTCATCCTCAGGGAGCCTGAAGACTACTGGAAAGTAACATCAGCTTGTGTGAAGTGGGGCCTTCCTCTTGTCAGGCACTGGGCTCTCTGTGCGCTCTTTCACACTGAAATCTCCTGGAGGCAGCTATTCCTACTGTCCTCATTCTGCAGGGGAGGAGACTGAGGACTGCCCAAGGCCACACACCTAGGAATGGTGGAGCTGGGACTTGAGTGCAGGTCTGTCCGATGTCACACACTTAACCACATGTCCATCTTCTCGCCTGCCCCCCCCGCCCCACTCTCTCTCTCTCCCTCTCTCTCACACACACACACACACAATAACACGCCCACCCTCAGGAAGCAGGACCTCAGAGTTTGGTATGTTTGTGGCTGGATAAAAGCTCTTTTCCAACTTTGCTGCAGTTTCTACTGAATACTTTGATTTGCAAATATAAAGGACTCTCTGAAGCACAGCCTTAAACAAATTGTGGTAGACAGCTGGGAGAGGACAGCTGCGACAGAGAAATGTGGCCGGATGCTCCAGAGGCGGGAGGAAGAGATGTGCAGTGAGGCAGCTGCAAGCAGAAGAAGCAGTGATAAGCAGAGGTAAACTGGATTGACAGATTAGACCACCTGGCCCCCAGACCACAGTGGAAGGAGGCCTGAAATACTCTAGCTTGCCCTGTCTTTATCAGGTTATACAAATGCAACTAGGTTATAAGTATGTTTTTCTTTGCCTATATTATTCAAGTGATTAGTCAAGTAAATTTAAAAATCCTCTTTCTTCCTAAAGAATGTCTGCCATCATGAGGTAGAAAGACCTCAGGATTAAAAATAAGGAGACCTAAATTCTTGTCCAGATGAATGCTGATAGTCTAATTGTATGATCTTCTGCAAGTTACTTAACTTCTCCCATTCTAGGTACTCTTTCTTCTAATATAAGGAAATAGGACTACTGAACCTTAAGGGTTTTTGAAGTTCCTAACTGCTCTGAAGTTGGTAATGGACAGGGAGACCTGGCGTGCTGTGATTCATGGGGTCGCAAAGAGTCGGTCACGACTGAGCGATTGAACTGAACTGGACTGAACTGAACTGAACTGAACTGAATTACTCTGATGCCATGATGTACCAAGAACCTACACTGTGTCTAGTGCATTAAACAATTTAAGGTTCAGAGGCAATTAGCAAACATGTGTCTAGCCCTTTGGACTTGTGCTGTCCAGTACTGGCGCTGCCAGCCACATGTGGCTATGAAACACTTGAAATGTAATGTGATGGATCTATAATTCTATGTCACTTTAATTAAATTTGAAATCAGAAAGTGGTGCTGTGTTCAGTTACTAAAAACTTTTACATTTGAAACAAGGTAAGGATATGAGTCTTTTTTCAGTGGTTTCTTGAGCTCAGTTGGTAAAGAATCCGTCTGCAATGCAGGAAACCCCAGTTTGATTCCTGGGTCAGGAAGATCCCCTGGAGAAGGGATAGGCTACCCACTCCAGTATTCTTGCCTGGAGAATTCCATGGACAGAGGAACAAGGCAGGCTACAGTCCATGGTGTTACAAACAGTTGGACATGACTGAGCAACTTCCACTTTCATTTTCTTTCAAATTTTGTACAATGTAAATACAGATCAAGTGTTTCTGATGAAAATTTAGCATCTAAATTGAGATATGTTGTACATGTAAAATACACCAGATTTAAGACAATATCAAAAAAGGTTGTAAAATATCTCCAGGAGATCTTCCTGACCCAGGGATTGAACTTGGATCTCCCATATTGTAGGCAGATACTTTACAGTCTGAGCCACCAGGAAGCCAAACCAAAATATCTCATTAATCATTTCATATGTTGAAATGACAGACAATATTTTAGATATATGGGATTAGGAAAATGTACTGCTAAAATTAATTTCATCTATTTTTACCTTTAATGTGATTATGCCCCTTCATGAATCACAGGCTTGTTTTGGTGAAGGGGCTTGCATAACTCTGTGCAGCTATGAGCTATGGCTTGCAAGGCCACCCAAGACGGACGGGTCATAGTGAAGAGTTGTGACAAAATGTAATCCACTGGAGGAGAAAATGGCAAACCACTCCAGTATTCTTAACACAAGAATCCCACAAACAGAATGAAGGCAAAAAGATATGATACCAGAAGATGAGCCCCCCAGGTCTGAAGGTGTCCAATATGCTACTGGGAAGAGTGCATGGCAATTACTAATAGCTCCACAAAGAAAGAAGTGACTAGGCCAAAGTGGAAATGATGCTCATTTGTGGATGTGTCTGGTGGTGAAAGTAAAGCCTGATGCTGGGCAAGATTCTCTTAGAAGAAATGGAGTAGTCCTCATAGTCAACAGAAGCGTTCAAACTGCAGTACTTGGATACAATCTCAAAAATGACACAATGATCTCAGTTTGTTTCCAAGACAGATCATTCAGTATCACAGAAATGCAAGTCTATGCCCCAACCAGTAATTCTAAAGAAACTGAAGTTGAACAGTTCTATGAAGAGCTACAACAACTTCTAGAACTAACACCAAAAAAAGATGTCTTTTTCATCATAGAGGACTGGAATGCAGAAGTAGGAAGTCAAGAGATATCCAGAATAACAGCCAAGTTTGGCCTTGGAATACAAAATGAAGAAGGGCAAAGGCTAACAGTTTTGTCACAAGAACATACTGGTCATAGCAAACACTCTCTTCTAACAACACAAGAAACGACTCTACACATGGCCATCACCAGATGATCAATACCAAAATCAGATTAATTATATTCTTTGCAGCCGAAGATGTAGAAGCTCTATACAGTCAGCAAAAACAAGACCTGGAGCTCACTCTGGCTCAGATCATCAGCTCCTTATTGCAAAATTCAGGCTTAAATTGAAGAAAGTATGGAAAACCACTAGGTCATTCAGGTATCACCTAAATCAAATCCCTTATGATTATACAGTGGAGAAGATGAATAGATCCAAGGGATTAGTTCTGGTAGGCAGAGTTTCTGAAGAACTATGGAAAGAGGTTTGTAGATTGTACAGGAGGCAGTGACCAAAATCATCTCTAAGAAAAAGAAATGCAAGAAGGCGAAGTGGTTGTCTGAGGAGGCTTTATAAATAGCTGAGGAAAGATGAGAAGTGAAAGTCAAGGGAGAAAGGAAAAGATAGACCCAACTGAAAGCAGAATTCTAGAGAATATCAGGGAGAGATAAGAAAGCCTTCTTAAATGAACAACACAAAGACATAGAGAAAAATAATAGAATGGGAAAGACTAGAGATCTCTTCAAGAAAATCGGAGATATCAAGGGAATATTTCATGCAAGGATAGGCAAGAAAAATGACAGAAACAGTAAGGACCTAACAGAAGCAGAAGAGAGTAAGAAGAGGTGACAAGAATACACAGAAGAACTATACAGAAAAGGTCTTCATGACCCTGATAACCACAATGGTGTGGCCACTCACCAAGAGCCAGATATCCTGGAGGGTGAAGTTGAGTAGGAAACATTACTCTGAACCAGGCTAGTGGAGGTGATGGAATTCCCCCTGAGCTATTTCAAATCCTAAAAGATGATGCTGTTAAAGAGCTGCACAAAATATGGCAGCAAATTCTGAAAACTCAGCAGTGGCCACAGGACTGGAAAAGGTGTTTTCATTCCAATCCCAAAGAAGGGCAACGCCAAAGAATGATCAAAGTACCATACAATTGCACTCATTTCACATGCTAGTAAGGTTATGCTCAAAATCCTTCAAGCTAGGCTTCAATAGCATGTGAACAGAGAACTTCCAAATGCATAATCTGGGTTTAGTAAAGGCAGAGGAACTAGAGATCAAATAGTCAACTTTTGTTGGATCATAGAGAAAGCAAGGGAATTATAGGTAAACATCTACTTCTGCTTCATTGATTATGCTAATGCCTTTGACTGTGTGGATCACAACAAACTGTATAAAATTCTTAAAGTGATAGAAATACCAGCGCACTTTACCCATCTCCTGAGAAACTGGTATGCGGGTCAAGAAGTAACAGTTAGAACCAAACATGGAACAATGGACTGGTTCAAAATTGGGAAAGGCTGTATGTTGTCAACCTACTTATTTAACTTACATGCAGAGTATATCATACTGACATGTGGTCAGCATGTGGTGACTGACCCGTGTGATTGGGGAGGGTCACTTTCAATGGAGAGAATGTGGTGAGTGTGCTGGCATGATCAGAAAAGACCTCCATCCCTGGTTACTTCTTGGGGTTCTCTTGGAGTGACTGAGGAGCACCGCTGTGTTAGTTTCCTAGGGATGCCATAACAATTACCATAGGCTTGTTGGCTTAAACAACAGAAATAAATTTTCTCACAGTTCTTGAGGCCAGAAGTCAGTGGTTTCGGTTTCTTCTGAGTCCTCTCCACTTGTCTTACAGATGACCACTTTCTCAATCTGTCCTCCAGTGGTCGTCCTTTAGTCTGTGTAGTCTGCGTCATAATCCATTTTTCAAAAGTTTTTTTTTTGTAAACTGAGGTATAATTGACTTATAACATTAGTTTCAGCTGTACAACATAAGATTTGATATTTGTATATATTGCCAAATGATCACCACAATAAATGTAGTTAACATCTGTCACCTTCAGTTCAGTTCAGTCGCTCAGTCGTGTCTGACTCTTTGTGACCCCATGAATCACAGCACGCCAGGCCTCCCTGTCCAGCACTAACTCCCGGAGTTTAACCAAACTCATGTCCATTGAGTCGGTGATGCCATCCAGCCATCTCCTCCTCTGTCATCCCCTTCTCCTCCTGCCCCCAATCCCTCCCAGCACCAGGGTCTTTTCCAATGAGTCAACTCTTCGCATGATGTGGCCAAAGGATTGGAGTTTCAGCTTCAACAACTGGCCTTCCAATGAACACCCAGGACTGATCTCCTTTAGGATGGACTGGTTGGATCTCCTTGCAGTCCAAGGGACTCTCAAGAATCTTCTCCAACATCACAGTTCTAAAGCATCAATTCTTCAGTGCTCAGCCTTCTTCACAGTCCAACTCTCACATCCATACATGACCACTGGAAAAACCATAGCCTTGACTAGACAGACCTTGGTTGGCAAAGTAATGTCTCTGCTTTTTATTTTTTTTTAATTTTTATTTTTATTGGAGGCTAATTATTTTACAATATTATATTGGTTGGTTTTGTCATATATTGACATGAATCCGCCCCGGGTATACATGAGTTCCCCCTCCCGAACCCCCCTCCCACCTCCCTCCTCCCCTTATCCTCCCTCTGGGTCATCCCTGCATACAAGCCCCGAGCATCCTGTAACACGCATCGACACTGAACTGGCGATACGTTTCACATATGATAATACACATGTTTCAATGCCATTCTCCCAAACCATCCCACCCTCACCCTCTCCCACAGAGTCCCAAAGACTGTTCTATACATCTGTGTCTCTTTTGCTGTCCTGTATACAGGGTTATCATTTCCATCTTTCTAAATTCCATATATATGCATTAGTATGTTGTATTGGTGTTTTTCTTTCTGGCTTACTTCATTCTGTATGATAGGTTCTAGTTTCATCCACCTCGGGAAAACTGGTCAGCCACTTGTAAAAGAATGAAACTAGAACACTGCCTAACACCATACACCAAAATAAACTCAAAATGGATTAGAGAGCTAAATGTAAGACCAGAAACTAGAAAACGCCTAGAGGAGAATGTAGGCAAAACACTCGCTGACATAAATCACAGCAGGATCCTCCAAGACCCACCTCCCAGAATATTGGAAATAAAAGCAAAAATAAACAAATGGGACCTAATTAAAATCAAAAGCTTCTGCACAGCAAAGGAAACTATAAGCAAGGTGAAAAGACAGTCTTCAGAATGGGAGACAATAATAGCAAATGAAGCAACTGAGAAAGGATTAATCTCCAAAATATACAAGCAGCTCCTGCAGCTCAATTCCAGAAAAATAAATGACCCAATCAAAAAATGGGCCAAAGAACTAAACAGACATTTCTCCAAAGAACACATAAAGATGGCTAACAAACACGTGAAAAAATGCTCAACATCCCTCATAATCAGAGAGATGCAAATCAAAACCACAATGAGATACCATTTCACACCAGTCAGAATGGCTGCTATCCAAAAGTCTACATGCAATAAATGCTGGAGAGGGTGTGGAGAGAAGAGAACCCTCTTACACTGTTGGTGGGAATGCAAACTAGTACAGCCACTATGGAGAACAGTGTGGAGATTCCTCAAAAAACTGGAAATAGAACTGCCATATGATCCAGCAATCGCACTCCTGGACATACACACCGAGGAAACCAGAATTGAAAGAGACACATGTACTCCAATGTTCATCGCAGCACTGTTTATAATAGCCAGGACATGGAAGCAACCTAGATGTCCATCTGCAGACGAATGGATAAGAAAGCTTTGGTACGTATACACAATGGAGTATTACTCAGCCATTAAAAAGAATGCATTTGTCTCTGCTTTTTAATATGCTATCTAGGTTGGTCATAACTTTCCTTCCAAGGAGTAAGCGTCTTTTAATTTCATGGCTGCAATCACCATCTGCAGTGATTTTGGAGCCCCCCAAAATAAAGTTTTACACTGTTTCCACTGTTTCCCCATCTATTTCCCGTGAAATGATGGGACCAGATGCCATGATCTTAGTTTTCTGAATGTTGAGCTTCAAGCCAACTTTTTCACTCTCCTCTTTCATCAAGAGGCTTTTTAGTTCCGCTTCACCTTACATAGTTAACAAAAAAAAAATCTTTTTCTAGTTATGGGAACTTTTAAGATATACTCTATTGGCAACTCTTAAATATGCAATATAGTGTAATATGGTGACTGTAGTCACCATGTTGTATATTACATCCCCATGACTTGTTTATTTTATAACTATAAGCTTGTACCTTTTGACTGCCTTCACATTTTTCTCCTATTCTCCAGTCCCTGCCTCTGGCAATGATCAGTCTGTTTTCTGTATCTACAAACTGTGTGTGTGAGTATGTGTGTGTGTTGTTTTGTATTTAATTCCACGTGTAAGTGAGATAATCCAGTATTTGTCTGTCTGACTTATTTCTATTAGAATAATGCCCTTGATGTCTGTTTATATTGGATAAATGGCAAAATTTCATCATTTTTATGGCTAAATCATATTCTATTGTGTGTATATATATATACACAAATATATGTATATATATATTTTTTTTCTTTATCCAGTCATCTATTGATGGACATTTAGGTTGTTTCCCTATTTTAACTATTGTAAATAATACTGCAATTAACATGGAGTGCATATATCTTTTCCACTTAATGTTTTCATTTTCTTCAGATAAATACCAGGAAGTGACATTTCTGGATTACAAGGCAGTTCTGTTTTTAATTTTCAGGGGAACTCCCATAGTTCCATTACCAATTTACATTCCCACCTATAGGGTACAAGTATTCCTTTTTCTCCCCATTCTTACCAACATTTTTTTTTTTATAATAAGTATTCTGAGAAGTATGAGGTGATATTGCATTATGGTTTTTATTTGCATTTCCCTGATGATTAGTGATGTTGAGTATTTTTTTCAAGTACATGTTGGCCATCTGTATGTCTTCTTTGGAAAAGTGTATATTCAGATTGCCCATTTTTAAATCAGAATGGGTTTTTTTTTTTTGCTATTGAGTTCTATGAGTTCTTTATGTATTTTGGATATTAACTCCTTATCAGATATATGATTTGAAAATATTTTTCCCATTCAGTAGGCTGCCTTTTCATTTCTGCTGAGGTGTAATCTTTTCATCTTGGATAATGGCCCACCTGTATGCTCTTGCCTGCGTGCTCAGTCACTTAGTTGTGTTCGACTCTGTCACCCCACGGACTATAAAGGCCCTATCTCCAAACAATGTCACATTCTGAGGTACTGGGGGTTAGGACCTCAACGCATCAATTTGGTGGAATCACATTCAGCCCATAACAATCACCATCTCTTGTCAGTGTGTGGTGTTCAAGGATCAGTTTATTGAACTGTATGGTCAGCAGCAATGACCACAGAATGACCAGGAGGTCACAGGGGTATTTCCCACTCGAGGGATGAAGGCAAGGACATGCACCTTTGACATGACTATGAATGACTTTAGTAAATAAGGTAGGATGAAAGGGTGTTTTGACTCCTGAGTTTTACTGCAAAATCACAGATGGTACAGTCTATTCCTCAATACCAGGAATTTCTTGTTACTTGTACCACAGAGCCCGAGACCAAGTAAGCGTAGCTGAATGCTCTTGATATAAGATGACTCAGCAGGTAAAGAATCTGACTGCAATTCAGGAGACACAGGAGACATGGGTTCAATCCTTGAGTTGGGAAGATCCCCTGAAGAAGGAAATGGCAACCCTCTTCAGCATGCTTGCATGGAGAATCCCATGGACAGAGAAACCTGGTGGGCTACAGTTCACAGGATTGTGAAGAGTAAGACACTACTGAGCAACTAAGCACACAAGTGCTAGCCCGCAAATCTGACCTCAGGTGCAAGGGTTAACAATCTATTTAGGGGCATAAGAGAAACACAAGGAACGAGTATAAGTCCTGCACCTAGGAACAGAGGGCAAAGAGATGATCAGGCTGTGAGTAGAAATCAGAAATCAGTAAAGATTTGTGATTTCTGGAGGATGTAACTTCTTCAAGTTGGAAATTTATGAATAGGTGCTGATGAGGAGGATGCTGAAAAGCTGGAGCCTAGGCAGAAGTAGGAAAAAACAAGACATGAAAAGACTTGCCAGCCTAGCAGGGATTGGTTAGAGCAGAGGGCTTGTGACCACAAGGAAGTTTGGTTTAAAGCAGTGATGGGAGAAGGAAAGGTCTGTAGTGTAAAGGGATGTGGTTAGATGGGGTTAGTAACAGAAGGGAAGATAGACTGTGAAGAGACTGCTAAGAGCTGCCTATTGATCAAATGTTGACACTGAGGAGGTCCAGGATTAAACACACACACACACAAGCACAGACAAAACAGAAATCACCACCATTCTGCAGGCATGAGATTTCTGTAGGTTACTGGCCCAGTGCTAAGCCTTCTAGGAACCACCCCGTGTTCCTAAAAGAAAAGATGGAAAGTCTCACTGTTTTTGTATTCTTAGATAACGATAGCTGAAAAATCCATTTCAGCATGCAGCTTTATTTTTTCTGCATCTTAACTTTAGACTTCTCTTGTCAGTCCAGTTGTTAGCAACAAGAAAGTAGATAGATGAAGGCAATATTCTCCAAGTGATATGGTTTAGGGAATAAACACATTAAACTGGGATGAGGCAGTTAAGTAACAAGAAGACTTCTGTGAGTCATTTTATGTACTTATCTTGGGAAAAATACAATATGGAGGAGGAAATGGATGGCCTGATGGGAATCTGCTTGGAGAAATCTGTTAAAAAACGATTCTCCTCCCGGTATATGTTCCCAATGTTGTTGTTCAGTCACTGAGTTGTGGACTCTTTACAAGCCAATGGACTGTAGCCCTCGGGGCTCCTCTATCCATGGGATTTCCCAGGCAAGAATACTGGATTGGGTTGCCATTTGCTTTTCCAGAGGATCTTTCCAGACCAGGGATTGAACCTGTCTCTTCTGCATTGACAGGCAGACTCTTTACCGCTGAGCCACCAGGTTAGCCCTATTTTTCCAATAGTCTTATACAGTTATTAAAATACCCTTCAACTGCGTCTTCCACGAGACTTGCAAAATTTTCTTTCTCTTGAATATATAACAGATCCTGAGTAGCTTGCTGAAGGGCTTTCATCTTTTCCCTTAGCACCCTAAATGCATAAACAACAATTCATCTTATTTGGACTCTCCTTACACTGACTTCAGTCACGCCTCAGAAGACCTCAATTCGCTGGAGCAGACTAGAGAGGTGGAGCCCAAGTTCCATAAATCCCCAAGCGATGTTGATGCTTGCCAAGTTATAGCAAACTGGAGTCTCCACGGGCCGAGTGTTTTCAGGTGATAAGGAAGATGACTGGGAACAGCCTGAAAACAGGCACATAAGTTTGGGAATGAGTCCGAAGCAGCGACTAATTTTGCTTCTTCCCGGTCCCTAGTCTGCAGATACTCAGTCCTCGTGGACTGACCACTCTGAAGGCCGGGATGCACTCGGTTGGAGTTACAGCCGGTTGCGCGGTCAGGCTACCGCCCACCTCACTCCTCCCTCGCCGTAACTGCTGGAGCGCCCCACCTGCCGTGTAGCTCCGCCTAGCCTCCGACGGCCGGCGCCTGCCGCACCCCCTCACCGCTGAGCCCTGCCCCGCAGCACGCGCTGGAGGCCGGCGCCCCGCCCCGCCCGTCACGTGACAGCCCCGCCCTCCGCGCGCGCTCGGATTGGTTCTCGACACCGAGGGGGTGGGTTCTAGCCTACAGCCCTGCCCCGCAACGCGGCTGCAGTTTTCAAACCTCAACTGTACGCTCCCGTCACCGTCTTCGCCGCCGTAGTCGGGAGCCACCTCACTGGGGAGGTCAGGTCACAACTGTTGGCCGTTGTCCGGAAGGGTAAAAGTGGGTCCCGCCACGCTCGGAAGTACCCGGCACCTCAAGGGGCTAGAGCTGGAGAACGTGTCCTGTCGTGGCCACCTGCGTGGGGCGGGAGTGGAGCCCCCTTGGAGGGGGCAGCCCCGGGAGGACTGCTGCGGCCCGAGCGGTCAGTGTCTTCCGCCTCGCGCGTCCTCTTTCTACTGGGTTTGGCGGGTGGGCTCGGGGCTGCGACTCCAGACCCCTAAAGCAGCCCCCTTTACGGGTGGAACGGAGACCCAGAACGTGGGAGGGGTCTCGAGGAGGGATGCCGGCAGTGTGGGCGGATCCGGGGTCGGTTCAGACCTCCGGCCTGGGGAAGGTGGGCTCAGACACCGTCGTCCCAGGGTGGCCCGACTGCTCCGGACCCCCTTGCGTTCCGGCCGGAGTCCTGCTTCCCTGGTTCCTTTGGGTGCGGCGCTCGGGGCGGCGGCTGGACCTCCCAGTACCTTTCTCAGCCGGGTCCGTGTGTGCGTGCGTGTGTGTTTGTGTGTGTGTGGCCCGGTCTCTCCCCGGGTCGCATCCGGCGGGAGCCCCCTTCGCCACCGGCTCGCTCGCGCACTTTCCACGTCGCGTCGACGTGGTTCCTTCTGCTCCTACCCGAGTTCACAGCTGGGGTGTGGGGCCCGGGACGTGTTCACATCTGGACTCATGGACACGTCCTGCTCACAGCTGCCTTTCATCGGGAGAGTTTGTGCTCATCTTGTGGGACATTTTCAGTGACTACTTATGAACAGATTTTTTAAAGTCAGTGAATAGAGAAGTCGCGTTGCAGTTGTTTCCGTGATTTCCTGCGATCTGGCTTTATTTTGACACCGTGTAATACAACTGCGTGACGGCTACGGTTTTGACATTTACTCAACTCTTTGTTTTATGTAAGGAAAGCGCTTCATTTGAATTCCCTTAGAGACGAAGCTGAAAGAGATTGCGGGCGGCTAGTAGCTGATGTTAGTTCTTCCTCTGGCTGTGATGGGACAGAGGCCCTCCAACATCAATCTGCAAATTGAAATTAAGGAAAAGAAAACATTTTAAAGCCACATACTGATATAAGATTTCAATTATATTAGGTCTGTGTGTCACATTCGCTGATTGTTTCGCCAGCGTGTAATGTTTACATCTCTGGTACTGATACGCAGTGATGTGTGATACATTGATTGCCCTTTAAGGTTCTCAAGAGTTTGAGAATGTGTGCCCTGAGACAGCATGGTCTACTGAGATGGCTGGGCAAGTGGCAGCATATATAACCTGGCATTTTGAGCCTGGGCACACAATCTGATTAAAAGATGATAAACCTACTTTGTCATTGATTCACCACTAGTTTTATAGTAAATTGTCCAGAAGTAGTTTTCAGCAACTTCCAAAGTGTTTGTTTTACAAATATTAAACCACATGCCCATAAAATGGTGTGTGTTTGAAAAAGTTGGTCCACAGAAGCAGTGTCCTAGTTTAAAACTCCTCTTCTTTCCCTTTCATCCTCCTCTGAACAGATGTCCAGTTTTTAATTTTTTTTTCTGTTTTAATAGCTGAAGTTATTAATAGCTGCTTTATTCTTGAGGCACCTATCATTCATTTTACATCACTTTTCTAAAATATGGACTTGAAATTAAGGTGAGCTATATTTACGTGGCAATATATTCAAGTTTTAAAAGTAAAAATTGTGTTATCGAAGTCCTTTCATTTTTGTGTGTGGACAGAATAGTTGTAGATTCTCTTGGGCTCATTGAAAACTGAATTACTGGTTGGCTAAGATAGAATCCGGCTTCCCTCAGCTCAGTTGGTGGAGAATCTGCCTGCAATGCAGGAGACCCTGGTTCGATTGATTCCTGGGTAGGGAAGATCCCCTGGAAAAGGGATAGTCTGCTCACTCCAGTATTCTTGGGCTTCCCTTGTGGCTCAGCTGGTAAAGAATCTGCCCGCAGTGTGGGAGACCTGGGTTCTATCCCTCAGTTGGGAAGATCCCCTGGAGAAGGGGAAGGTGACCCACTCCAGGATCCTGGCCACAAAGAGTCAGATGCAACTGAGCAGCTTTCACTTAAGATAGAATCAGTTTTCAGGAAAGTTGAGACTTGACTAATTGATCACTGTCAAAGCTGAAGAAGATACAGGCATTTGATAGCGTATTTCCAATCAAACAATTCTATCTTTAAACTTGCACTGAGAATTTTTTTTTTTACTAATGTTAAGTAAACATTTAAATACGTTTTACATGCTTGGTTTTTGAAGCTGTTTGATAATTATAAGAGATTTCCTTGTCAAAATTTCGCTGTTTTTACTTAGAGACCTAATTTTAAATGCAGGAATCAAGGAAATCCATTGCTGACACTTTCACTGAATCCTAAAATTGTCTTACAATTGTGTGTACAATCGCAGTGCGTACTGGCAGCTAAGTAGGACAGTGCTACTAGATGTATTGCTTTTAAAGGATTTTGGGTTTTTTTTTTTTTTTAGGAATTCTTTCTGTTCCGTGGGTATTGGTTGTGTCAAAAACATTAACAACCATTTATGTACTTACTTTCCGCTTGTGAAAACTAAATGTTTTGGTTATTTTAGTTTTTTACAATTTTGATGACAAAATTCAGTGATTTTAAGTATTTTGTATTCTACGATAGACTTTTATCAAAGGATTTCTTTGACTATTTTCAGTTAACAAATGTGTGTAAGAATTAAGTTACCTGTTTTTATATAAATATGTTGTGACAAATGTAATTTTCAGGACATGCTTTGTGAACTTTTGATTTTTTTGATTTATCATTTTTCCCCAAAAATACATGTAACCTTGAACTTCAGGACCACTTGAAACATCTGAACTAGTGAGTTTCTTTTCATTTATATACAGCAGTGGTGTCCTAGACCCTTTGCAACTTCTTTAAAAGAGGGAATAGTTAATATTTTAAGCATTTAAACATTTTAATATTAACAGTGAAATGATAGTTTCATCTTTAATCTGAGTATCATATTTCATTTTGCATTGTAATACTTACTGAATAAACAGTACTTCAGAGATGCTGTAAGTAAACAGTACTTTATTTTACAATAGAAACTTAATTTTCCATCTGATGAATGAAAAGCACTGTATGTTTGTTGGCCCACTATATTTCCGTTCTCAACATCTTTCCATCCTGGTTCACGATTATAGGGTTTAACTCTCCTTCTGAAGGTGGAAGAGACAGCACCTGGCCTTACTGAAGTGACACAAAATCAGGTCTAAGGTCATTACCTGGGACTTTAGTCTTTGGATAGTGTTTACTAGACTGGTTAGACTAGAGTCAGTTAGCTGGCTTCTTGTTGTGATTTTTCAAAGGATTAAATTATTGGATTATACTTTCTATTCAATCTTTAAAAAAAAAAAAAAAAAACAATGAACCTGTTAGTAGAATACATAGAAGGAATGGTCTCTTCCGTGAAATTGAAAATCATCATCTTCCCTTTCCCTACACCAATACCTTTGCTTCTAATCAATGACTAATTAGAAATGGATCCTTCTGCCACACTAGTAGAAAGTTCTTTATTTTGATGAATTCTAAACAAATAAATCTCCAGTTCCTCTGTCTCATAGGGAAAACTTGGTAGCTGTAAATTCTCATGCAGAAAGAAAAAAAATTTTCCCCCTGTAATCTTGTGCCTTACTTTGCTTTCCATTGCTTTTCAGATTTCTTCATGAGGATCTTAATTTATCAGTCCTTTTGCAGGACAAGTATCTGGATTTCCTGATTGAAATAGCTCTTAAAATACTTATGTTCTTAGCTGAAGTAGGGGTATAATAACATGTGGCTACCTAGTCTGGAAAGATAGGTAAATGCAGAATAAATTATCTGTTGGTATTATATTAATAATTTTATCCATATTTCCAGACTTCATGGCTATCCTGTTTAAAACTGAAGTTCTCTGATAGCAATTTAAAATATTTCTTATTTTATTTAGCCAAATATTGAATTAAGCAGAGATTAGCTGCATTTGAAGCCCCAATATTATAATTTCAAGATGGATCTCAAATTCTGCTAAACCCTCGAAGACATGAGATGTACCTAAAAATTCTTCTTGCTGTATCTCTTAATTCTTAAGAAATATTAAGTTAATATTAACTTAATATTCAATATTAAGTTCAGCTCATCAGACATTTTTAAAAATTCCTACCAGGTGCCAGACACCATGCGGGGAGTTTAGGCATGAAAGCAAATGGTTGCTATCCTTTAGACACTAAATATAACTGCAGTCTAACATGTTACATGTTGAGGTAAAGAGGTATGTCAAGGGTCCTCCTGTTTGAAGCATAAAGGACAGGCATTAAAGACAACCTGTGGGTTTTAGGCAAAGCTTCCTGGGGGAGATGACATTTTTTGTTGAGGTAAGAAGATTAAATAAAAAGTTAACCATTTAAGGAAAGGTAGAAAGGATGTTCAGACAGAGAAGTGTAACAGAGATGTGGAGGCAAAATATGAGATACAAGTGTGGCAGGAAATGAAGCTGGCCACGAAGGGTTTTGTGTGTCTCGGTGTAAGGGCTTGAACTAGGTACCAGGGAGCTAATGCAGGGATCAAAGGAGACAATTTAATTTTCTAGATGTTTTTATTTATTGTCATATGATGTGTTAGATTTTATGAAAACATTTTTATAAGATAACTTTGAGGTGAATATCATGATGAGCATTTAAAAATAGAGCTATTTAGAGGTTTATGAGGTTTTTTTTTTTTTTGTCTTACTATTGATCACATCATATTTGCTTTCTTCTAGTAAACTTAGGTCCAGATCAAGCCTAATGTTTTCTCTCTTCCTTCCTTCATTGATCCCATCTGAATTCTTGTTGTAATTATTGTAATGAGAGTTAATGAAGAAAAAAATCTCTGCAAATAAACTTGAGATTCCATTATACCTGCCTGTACTGTGCAATTGGAAGCTTTATTGTATCTTGCCTTCTTCTATTATTCTCTTACTGTTTTTAGTGCCTGATTATGTCTATAACTGTGTACCTGCTCACACATACACACATACACATTTTGCCTACTAGGTCCCTTGAGATTTTTTTTTTTTTTTAGTGTAGCCTAATAAAGTGTTATGGGCTTCCAATGTGGCTCTAGTGGTAAAGAACCCACCTGCTAATGCAGGAGACGTAAGAACTAGGAGTTTGATTCCCGAGTCAGGAGGATCCCCTGGAGGAGGGCATGACAGCTCTCTCCAGTATCCTTGCCTGGAGAATCCCATGGACAGAAGAGCCTGGTGGCCTACAGTCTATAGGGTCGCAAAGAGTCGGACATGACTGAAACAACTTAGCACACATGCACGGAGTAAAGTTCTTTAAAGTGATACGTTGGTAATTTGGGCTTCCCTGGTGGCTCAGCAGAAAATAAAGAATCTGCCTGCAATGCTGGAGACACCAGTTCAATCCATGGGTTGGGAAGATCCATTGGAGAAGGGAATGGCTACCTACTCCAGTATTCTTGCTTGGAGAATTCCATGGATAGAGGAGCTTTGCAGGCTACAGTCCATGGGGTCACAAAGAATTGGACACAACTGAATAACTAGCACAGATTATTGGTAATTTAGAATCGATTATAGGTCTGTGAATTAATGGTAGAAAGCAAGAAAAGGTTGGTGATTGCTTGTTGGAGTTAAAGAGAATTTGGTGAGAAATTTAGGAGGATGCAAGGAAAGACAGAAAATTAACTGATAACCTTCATGTACCCAAGAATTAAATCTTACGTAAAGGGTAGCATGGTGTTTGTGGAGGGATTGGTGGACAAAGGTGACATTCTTGCTCTGTTATATACAAAATTGGCCAAAGGATAGGAAATAGAAAAAATCTATTCTGTGGCAGCTGGTGCAAGTGCTGTAAATAGGAGGAACATACACTTAGGGCATGCTGTATAGATCCCTAAAGCGGTTTGTAATATAGGTGTATTAGCAGTCTGTAGGTAAGTTTAAAGTCTAACCTTCAGAAATGTGTTTTTCCTTTTTTCTGGGACGTAGCTTGTGTTTCCAGCATGTTCAGAGCCAGAGTGAAATGTAACACAATTCAAAAAATGATTTTTGTATCAGCATGTATTTTAAAAACTGCTGATTGTCCAGCACTGCTTACAGCTGCATTTGTAGCCATACAAATATACAAATATATATAGGCCATTCATCCATTGTGATGACCAACAGTACGTGTGAGGGGAAAAATTTGTTAGGGTAAAAGACTAAGCATACACCAATGTCTAGTATTAGGAAATGCTATTAAGTAGCTTGATTATTAGGCCATGTTTATATTATCACGATTTATTCCAGTCCAAAAAAACACTAGGTTTTATTTTCCTTCTAATAACTAAATAGGTATTATAAAACTTAATACCTGTTAGTATAATATTTATATATCACACTTTGGATTTTTTTAGAGGGATCCTGAGTTGAATTTGAATTTTCACAAGTAATATAATAATAAAGGCATGTATCTTAAGGTTACAAATTATTATTTATTATATAGAACTTTGACATTAATTCAGAATTTATAAAATTGTTTTTTTCTGGGTGGTATTAAACAGGGTATTGATTCTTGCTTAGTATTTACCCTAAATGCATGTATGGTCTTTGCATAAGAATGGACCTGTTACTTGCATAATGAACACCATCTGCTCTAAATAAATGCAGAGAAAACACTGAGACCTTAAAAAAATCTGAGCAATAATGGCTCATGTACTTTCAGTCAAGTAAACCCTTAATGTGTAAAGAGATATGTTTTACTGTTGCACATGGGTTAGTTTCTGCATTTCAAGTCTAGTCATATATATTCACAGCCATCTTAGCCAAAGGCATTTGTTAATTTTTTGGCTATGCTAGCTTGATATAGATAACTTAAACAAAGGAGAGTATAAACACTGCCATAACTTCACAATCCAAAGATAACCACTGTTAGTATATTGTCATAGTTTCCTGTATTTTCATCTATTTGCTTTTATATTTAAAAATATTATTTAAAACATATGTGAAAATTATATATAACAAACGTATATACTTATAAAAAAATTAACATACTGTAAAGTTTTGTCTTCCTTTTCTCATTATATGAGTTAAAATATTTGAAAGCACAATTTTTATTTTATGTATGTAATATCCTGTTATTTAGGTATATTTAACCATTTCCTTCTTGTTAAACTTTGGGATGCATTCACTCTGAAAGCTTTTTGGCTTTTTTCCACTATTATAAATCATGCTTCATTAAGCATGTCTTTGACAACATCTAAGATTCACATTGATTCTTTTGAAACTTGAGAACAGAAAATAATTATAAAATATATCTGTTTTACTAGATTCTTATCATAGGTTGCTTTTTAGCTGATGTATTACAGCATAAGATAAACATCTTAGATTCTAGAATCTAGATGAGGTGAACATCTTAGAATCAAGAGCCTATACTCTGTCTTTATGGGTAAATATGTGTTCTTGTGCTCATGATTCCTAAGGCCTGATGTGGAACAGTGTTGGGAATGTAGCCCAATTTGTATCTTTGATACAGGTATATCCCTTCATCCTGTACATATGCTAATAACATAAATATGATCATAAGCATACAAATCTATAGACTTTTAAATTTAGGGAAAAAATCTTAAAGCCCAAGAATGACCTGAAGAAAAAAAGACTAAGCATAGAAATTGGTAACCATATTGATTTTTCAGAGAGGAATATGTGAACGGTGAAACTGAGTGCCATCAGAACTAAAGTATATAAATAGTTCACCAGAACAGAATAAAAAAGACAAATTTTAAGAACTAGTTTAAGCTAACTTGGGGTGAGAGTTTTGTATATGGAAATAGGGTACAGCTCTTCAACAGTGGCAGGGACTGTCACTGGAGATCTTTAGAGAGTACTAACAGTATTTGTTTATTGAACTCCATGATGTGCTTTCACGACTAGCACTGTACCAGTGTCGTTCTTCATGAGTTTGTATTTTAATTTTTAGTATTTAGAGCACTGCAAGATACATTCTATGATTCATCCATACTTTAGGGGCAGCAGAATTGCAGCTTTCCTTGCTAGTAATCAGGAGAAATGCAAAGTAAATCACAAAACTGTCTGAATGGGACATATGTTGGCAAGGAAATGATAAGCTCTCCGACCCAGGGCTAGCGGAATGAAAAGAAGGGACCAACTCTGTCTGTGATTAATTATTTATTTTTAATTTGAACAAAATAATAAGATTGAAACCCCTGTTTGTTATATTTGTATCCCTCCAACACATTTGAAATACTACTTTCTTTCTTTTTAAAAGTAGCTGTATTACTTTGCTAGGCTGCCGTAACAAAGTACTGTAGATTGGGTGACTTAAGCAACTGAAATTAATTTTCTTACAATTCTGGAGAATAGAATTTTGAGATCTAAGTGTCAGCAGGCTTGGCTTCTCTGAGGCCTTTCTCTGGCTTGTGAATGACCTTCTCCCTGTGTCTTTATCTGGTCTTCCCCTGTGTGTTTCTGTATCCTAATCACATTTTTTTAATGAAAATACTTGACTTGGCGTATTGCTTTAAGGCCCACCCTAATGGCCTCAATTTAATTACACATTTAATGGCCCTTTCTTCTAATATAGTCAGTTTCTGAGGTACTAGGGGATTAGGACTTTAAGGTAGGAATTTTGAAGGGAGGGACATAACTCAGCTCAGAACAGCAGCAAAGGTAAATGCCTCATAACTGGTATGATGGATAAATGGGATTCAGACTTAGATGTGGTTCAGTCCAAATGTTATTTTCAGAATGGTACTCTGCTAATTTTGGAACACTAGAAATGTACCTCAAAACTCGTTAGGTCTTTGTTTTTCCAAAAGCCAAGAGAAAAAAAATGCTGACTTAAAAATAAAACCAAGGAAATATGGAAACTGAAAACACTCCCCTCTAATCACACTGTTCACTTGCTAAGTTGAATATAGGTGGCATTTGAATATAGGAAGGTATAGAACATGTCAAGTAGGAAATAAATGGAGGAAAATTGAGACAGAGAAGGAAAAAAGCTTAGGGATTCTTGTAAGAGTATGCTAGAAGAATAATACTGGATCTTCTGATAGGCATAACAGAAGGAAGTATCTAAAAATATGTAGTCTGTCATTATATGAGTTCAATTAATGTGAAATAGTAGTTTTAATATTAAAATTGAACACTTGTAAATATTATAAAAGTTCCAGACAAATATGAGCTTCAGATATAGATTAGAACTCCAGAATAGGGCTTTATGTGTAGTTGCTCACTCATCCGACAAAATTATAGAGCTCTTCATACATAGCAGGCTCTGTGCTGGGTTCTGAATCTAAGGGCCATGAAACAAGTCTATTTGAAACAAGTCTATTTCTTTTAGTGACTCAGATGTCAGTAATATAACTCACAACATGTGAATTTACCATTATTTTTGTTTGCCCATGTAAAATAAATTTAAAATGAATAATTTTCTATGTTAAATTATCTTGTTATGTGAAGATACAACTTTAAAGAGTCAAAGTTTTAAAGTGAAATTGATTATATTACAATTTTAACTTTTTAAAAGAATTTGGTAGGTCTTACAGGCATTTTATTCTGAAATGAAATTAAGTAACTTAGTTCAAGTACCATAGGTGATACCAATTTATGTGTCTGCTCTTTTTCTTCTTTTTGGGTAGAATATGCTTTTAAATTTTCTTCCGTCTTCTTCTTTTTTTTTTTTTTGGTTGTACCTTATGGCTATATTTGGAGCTGTACAGTATAACGCATATCCTGTCTGAGATAACATCTTTTTTTTCTTAATTGCATATCAGTTATACCCTGCATCTTCTCTTTTTTTAAATAGATAAAAATAAGTGACTGAAGAAGCCTATCTTGGAGTCATCATGTTGAGGAGAAGATTTGATTGCCGAAGTATTTCAGGCATGCTAACTACCACTCCTCAAACTCCAATTAAAGTGGAAAACTTTAATAATTTTTATACACTTACATCTAAAGAACTGGGAAGGTAAGGAAACTTTTGATGTGTGTGTATTTAAAGATCATGGGGTTTCTTTGTCTGTACTTTTATAAAACTCACTTGATTATTATTTAGCAATGATTAGAAAGAAAAGTCCTCATCTCTGCTGATACTGTACAGGGATCTAGTCTTAAGTGACCTGGAAATCAAATCCATGGAGGGTTAGTGAGCATGTATGATATATCACACCTTGCTTCGTAGCCCATGGTGGGAAGTCAGGGCTCTTACTTGAGTCTGTCCAAGGAAAGGCAGCTTAGCATAGTGGACTGTCACATCCAAATTTGGGGTTAGCCATTTGCTATTTGATCTCAAATTACTGTACCTCTCAGTTCTGTAGTTTTCTCCTCTGAGAAGTGGGGATGCAGGTAATCGTATATATTTTATATGGTTGTTGTGAGTCTTAAACAAGTTAATATTTATAAAATATTTAGTAGAATGCTATAAAGTTTTTGTTGAATAGCTTTTCTAATTCTTAGAATATTGTGCTGGCCTAAAAAAATGCGCAGATTCTCCTCCTTCTCTTTTCTAAACAAAATGAATTAATTCATATTTGATAGTATAATTCCATATGACAAACAATGCATGTTCTGTAAGTAAAACCTGTATTTATTTACACTGATACTGATCCATTTTGGTTTAACGAAGGTATAAATTCCTTCAGGCCGAGGAGTGACCTGAGATTATGAGACCTAAATTTAACACTACTGTATGAATATATATGAAAATTACAAAAGATATACTAAATAATTTGTAATGTATTCAGTATTTTGAGCTTTAAATTTAAACACTTAACAAAGGGAGGATGGTGATCATTTTCTGTCTTTAGTTTGATTTTTATGTTAAAATAGTAAAGCCCATGTTTGTGTTGATGGATGCATAGTAAAATAGTATGAATGATTTTTTGTCTTTGATAGTCTCAGTGTGAAAACAAAAAATGACTGAAACATGCCAAATAATTCTGTTTTGGTGGTCTTTAATGTCAAAGATGAAGGCAAGTCCTGGCTTTTTCACTTGTCAGATATTGGGAGCAGTCTTTCTTTTACAAAATAAGGGTGATAATATCTATGTCATTAGCTGCTGCTACTGCTGCTGCTGCTAAGTCACTTCAGTCGTGTCCAACTCTGTGTGACCCCATGACGGAAGCCCACCAGGCTCCCCTGTCCCTGGGATTCTCCAGGCAAGAACACTGGAGTGGACTAAGAACTAAATATGAAAGCATATTTATTTCATAATTCCAGGCATATTTATTTATTTAATTTTGTTTGCAAAATATTTGGGCCTTTTAATGGTTTATGAAAAGATATAGTTTTTAAAACCTTTCAGGGTATTTTCAAGAAATAGTTTAGTTCTAAGTCTGTAATTATTTCTTTTTGCATTATACAGGAAAGAGTAAGTGTTCTTTAGTTGACTGTGTCTCATTACTCATTAAATAGTCATAGAGTCTTTGCTTTGGAAGAACTAAAATGGTCAGTGGCCTTCTAATATAATTTTTTATGCAGTGCAGCAATTTTTCCTGACAAGTTTTTTATCCAGCCTCGATTTGAATGTCTCAGGAATAGGGAACTCACTTCCTCAGAATATGTCTGTTTCATTTTGTGGGCACTTAGACACAGAATTCTGTTTTCTGCTAATCTCTACCTTATACATAGTTCCCCTTTTGTAGCTGCATTTAATATCCATGTAAAAATCCTTTAGAGATTTGAATGTAGCTAAACATTGCCAGTTTCCTTAGATGGTCATCTTATGACCTGATTTCCAAACAGTGTTCCTTGATCCATGTATCCTCTTCTGGATCACTTTGTAGCTTTTTATCCTCAGTTCAGTTCAGTTCAGTTCAGTCCAGTCGCTCAGTTGTGTCCGACTCTCATGAATCACAGCACGCCAGGCCTCCCTGTCCATCACCAGCTCCCGGAGTACACTCAAACTCATGTCCACAGAGTCGGTGATGCCATCCAGCCATCTCATTCTCCGTCGTCCCCTTCTCCTCCCACCCCCAACCTTTCCCAGCATCAGAGTGTCTTTATTAAAGTGAAACAGTCTAGAATGGATGCAATATTGTTAATATCTTACCATCCAGAATACAATAAAACTTTATTGAGATAGCCTGTGTGGGAGCTAGACTGGTTTTTTTTCTTCGATGGTTTTGGAGAACATAAACTTTGGAAACAGTGTTAATAATTTGAAATTGTTTTGTAAATGGGGTGCCATCATAAATCACAATCATTAACTTGGCTCAGTTTATAACATTTTAGAGCAAAAACTCATGATAAACTCTGATGAAAACAAATTCAGATTCCTAATATTTCATCTTTTAATAACTTCATGAAAGAGACCTTTTTTCTTTTAGTTGATATGGCCTAATGAGTCAACTCGTAAATATTGATATGTCTCATAAATAAACCTTATAAATTGAAGTCATGACCTTTCATCTGCCATGAACTTGCTTTAAATTCTTTAAATATTTTACCAATTTTGATATTATCCCACATTTTTACAAAGTGAAAATTAGGATCGTAATCTTGTTTCTTCTGAGGCTTATACATTTTGAAACATACAAACATAATTACTCTAGCATGTGATGATTACAAAATTATCTTCATAAATCAGTTTTTAAATTAATATTAAGATGTTTAATGTTTTAGAATTTTTCTTTAAACAAACTAGAATAAGATATGTAAAAGTTAGCAGTTAATTTTTGACTGTTCTCAAAAAACTGCATTGTTCCTGTTTTTTAACATGTTGGGTAAGTTTTTTCCACCCCTCCCCCAACTGAATCAAGGTTTCATAGGACTTCTTGTGGTTAGAAGGGAGAGGCAGATGCCGAAATAAATGTCAGCTTCTTTTGTGGCTTACCCTCCCCCCTCCTTTCACATTTTATTGTCTGTTCTAGAATGTAGAAGGGTAACTAACTACACCTTTTAGCTGCTGGGAAATCTAGTTTGCCTTGCCCTTTTAGGTTATGCATTAAGTACTATTGTTAAGAGTTTTAAATTTTCCTAAATGTTTCTGTTAAATTTCGTATAGGGACATTATGTGTTAAGTATTATTTTATGTGTATGCTTAGACTCTCAGTCGTGTCCGACTCTGTGCAACACCATGGACTGTAGCCCGACTGCAACACCATGGACTGTAGCCCACCAGGCTCCCCTGTCCATGGGATTCTCCAGGCAAGAATACTGGAGCGAGTTTCCATTTCCTTCTCCAGGGGATCTTCCTGACCCAGGGATGGAACCCATGTCTTACATCTCCTGCATTGGCAGGCAGATATTTTACCACTAGCATCACCTTATTTTGGATACTCTTAAATGACAATTAGCATTTTAGAATGGAAAACAAATACTTGGTTTTTCCCCCTAAGTCATCTGATAATTATGGTAAAAATATTTAAAGATCCTCTGGAGAAGAGAATGGCTACCCACTCTAGTATTCTTGCCTGGAGAATTCCATGGACAAAGGAGCCTGGTGGGTTACAGTCCATGGGATCACAGAGTGTCAGACACGACAGCGATTGACACACATAAATGTGTGTAAAATTTTGAGTTTCAAAAAAGGTTTAAAAATGTAAATACTTTAAGTACAGTATGCAGAATAGCACAATGTATGGTACTGTATTAGGTCCATAACTCTTGCATTCATTCAGCAGATATTTCAGTTTCTATTATGTGTTAGTGAAGTATAGATTTTGATTAATAATTAGGACAGATAGGGTTTCTGTCCCTCATAAGGCTTTTACTTAGCGATAAACATTGGCAAATAAGTAATTACCAATATTGTTTGGTCATCTTTGCTCTGCATTAACAATTACTATTCTTGTAAGCCTCATGAGAATACCTGAAACAGTTAAAGTGTTAGTATTTAATTTTGCTCTTTGTTTCTGAGAGAATTCTGGCTTGTAGATATAATTATAAAATTACAGCAGAACTTAATTGTTACAGCTGGTGCTGTAAACTTTTTCAGATGGACAGAGTTCTTGGCTAACTAGCTTCTGTTTCCTAAGTTTTACAAGATGAATTTCTTCATAAAACTTAAAATTTCCTTTTTGTTTTAGACAAATTTTCACTTCTGAATCTAAATAAGAATTGGCAGAAGTGAATCTACTTCTTTTAAAAAAAAAACTATCTTGAAGGAATTGTTTTGTAGACGTTAGAATAGAAAGCTAGGATTTCACATCCCGCAATTTAAGTCATGGCAGTCTATTTCCATATATGACCTTTCATGAGTCATTTAATCTTGGTCTGACTCAATTTATCCAGTATAAAATCTGTAGACATGGACACTTTGAATATAAAACAAAGGGACTGATTGACTTTTTCTGTGAGCTCATTGAAATGCTTTGATTTGTATTCCTTTTGCATATGGTGAGAAAATACAAATTAAACATTCTAAACTCTTAAATGAAAAGTTCTATCAAAAAATAAGTTTATGCATGCAAATTTTCTGAGTTGGTATTTATTGTGATATATGTAAAAGAATCAAATTATAGCTTGACCACTTTCTTAAAATTTTTTTTACATTAGTAGCTGTACCTTTTCATCTTGATTTCCTGTCAGTGCTTTTCATTGGCACCAATTTTGAGGAAATTGAGAATATAAAGAGTAGGGATCTTTGTCATCCTGCCCTTGACAATAGTAAGTAAAAATGCATAAGCAATTTATTCTGTCCCTGCCTTCTACCCCAAATCCAATGTATGGTTTTTATTTATACCTGATTTGTTGGTATTCAGTGAGTCATTTGAGCCTTAGGATAGAGGTTCTTAATTTTAGAACACATGAACCAGGCTTAGGAAGTTTATGGATAGTCTTTGAAATCTAAAAACCCTCTGGAATTGTATGTAAAACTTTCTTTTTAAAAGCCTGTGTACATTTTCTGTGTAGGCAGTCAATAATTTTTATTAGTTTTTTAAAACAATCTGACTCAAAATAGCTTGAGTCTTTGGGAAACTAGATTTGGGGAAACTGTAGGCTTAGAATACACAGGCTTCCTTTGTGGTCAGCTAGTAAAGAATCTGCCTGCAATGTGGGAGTCCTGAGTTTGATCCCTGGGTTGGGAAGATCCCCTGGAGAAGGGAAGGCTACCCATTCCAGTATTCGGGCCTAGAATTCCATGGCCTGTGTGTAGTCCATGGGGTCTCAAAGAGTCAGACACTACTGAGCGACTTTCACAATCTTTACTTTAGAATACATAGGTTTGCCAGAGTCTTTCAAAAATTGGCTGAAATGTTGAGCACTGCTATTAGATAGAGCTAAAACATGTTTATTCCTAAAACAATAAACATGACTTTAATAATGTGTTTGTACATAGCTTTTGATAACCATGAATTTTCTTAGTTAATCATGAAGTGTCTTTGGATACTTTCCATAGGACATGTATACTTTTGATATCTGTTACAAGCTTTGTGGACTACTGAGCAATACTAACAGATACTCTGGTAAAACAACTGACAAATTGTGATAGAAAGCTTCAAAGGTTGTCAAAAGTGATGTTGAAAGGCAAAATGTTTACAGTAATAGAAGTAAATAAGATGAATACCCATTTTTGCATTTAATTTTTTCATTTGAAGGAAAGCTAAAATTTTTAGCAGAGGGGAGTAGACCAAGATACATATTTTCTCTGGAGTCTGCCAGACAGAATACTATTTACTCTATAGGATTGTTATCATACTTAAACAAAATAATTCATGTCAGGAGTATGGCATGGAGTTGGTGGGCAAATGAGATCTCTCCCTACAATGGTGATGTATCATGTTAATGATATGATGGTGAAGAATAAATATAATTATGTCTTATGTTACATTTGCCATTTGTATTTTTGTGTGATGATACTATAAATTTTATAAAAGTACATGTAGTATTTGATTAGATTAAAAGAGCAAGGGTAAATTCCTAATGGCATGGATGTTTGAAGGATTGATAAAGTTAGAACAGTATCTGTGTTATACTAACTTTTGTTCTTACTTTTTCCCCAGAGGAAAATTTGCTGTAGTTAGACAGTGTATATCAAAATCTACTGGACAAGAATATGCTGCAAAGTTTCTGAAAAAGAGAAGAAGGGGACAGGACTGTCGAGCAGAGATTCTACATGAAATTGCAGTACTTGAATTGGCAAAATCTTGTCCCCATGTGATTAATCTTCATGAAGTCTATGAAAATACAAGTGAAATCATTTTGATATTGGAATAGTAAGTATACTCTTTAAAAAATTGAAGTTAAGTTTATAGTACCTACTTGAATTGGTGGGTAAGGTTGCTTGAAATGTCAAGAACAAAAATGATAAAAGTATAACAAGAACTTGTAAAGATTCCTGTTAATAAAATATTAGAGGAACATAGTATATATTCATATATTTTCAGAAAACTTATAATGTGTAGCCTCACACAGATACCCCAAAATGAATTAAACAGCATTCAGTAAACAAATGACAATACAGTGTTTATAGAGAGTAGTGAAATTGAGTATACTTTCATTGCCAGTGGCACAGAAAATAGAAGTTTTCTGCACAACAGTATGATGGGCAGATAGGATTGAAATAATTTGTATATTCATTTGAAAAGCATATCCAGTGAAGTTACCCAAGGTGAATAAAAAGGTAACCTTGCATGAATGAAAGGTAAACCATGTAGTTTGATTTTAATCTTCATCATGTTAACTTTATTGTGTTATGGGAGTTTTTTAAATGATATTCTTGACTTCCTTACTAATTTCTAAACTGTGCTTTAGAAAGCTGTAAAAGACAAATGGAGATGTATGTAGTATATAGTACATAGATTTATGTGACAGTGTAACTGTACTAAAGTACTATTATCACATCCACTCACAGATGCACAACGTATATACGAGCACATAAGCAAAAAAACATAAATACTCCAAATTTCTGAATTTCTTAGTTGAGTTCCTTCAAGGGGCAAACTCTTCAATAGAGAGGAAGGGTAGAAATAGATATCTGAGTTTACCTTTCAGGACAATAATGATATAAGTGGCTTCTCTGATTACAGAGATATTTTTTCTTCTCTGTAGTCACTGGTCTGGGTGCCTTGTTTTAACAAAGGGTCTGTTAGTCTGCTGCTCCTCACTGCTTTCCATTTATGCTTCCAGTTTCTGCTAACTTCTGCTTCTTGTGTTATCACTTCTTCTCCTCCTTTTAACTCCTCTTCATTTTCTGTTTACCATAGCTTCATCTTTGGAAAGCTATGGTAAATTATGGTAAAGAGCTTTCCTTCTTTTGTGGGAAAAATGGCAGTCCTACAGAAGACACTGGTCAGCTGGTCAACCTAAGAGGTAGAGACAGTATGATTGGCTGACAGTCACAGTGTTTGTTTGATCTCGTTACTGAAATAAACAAACCCAAAACCCTTAGGATGCTTTTCCTGGTATAAAAGTAACATCTATTTATTGTGTTAAATTTAGAATGTATAGAAAATAGAAATCATTTGTAAACAGTGGTTACTTTTATGACATATTCCTCTATTTTGAAATTATTTTGTTTTTCTATGTATGTACACTTTCAGAAACAAAATTGTGATCTATTAAGTGTATGGTATTATAATCCTTTTTTCCCACTTAAGAATATGTTGTGTGCATTTCTATATATATAGACAGATAATACAGTGTTTCTAAAAATGAATTTTAATTTAGAAAAGACTTTTAAAGTTGACTTCATAATCAGAGTTTAACAAACAGCCCCCAAATTCAGAAAGGCTGGATGTTGGCTAGATTTGGAATTAATATTTGTTGACTCATTATAATAATAGCTAATATTTATTGATTATTTACTGTGTGTCGGACACTGTATTAAATACTATAGGTGATCTGCTTTGATCCTTATAACATCTGTTGTACTCAGTACTTTATGTGACTTATCTGATTTAATTCTTACAGCAAGCCAGTGAAGTTAGAGCTGTCATTTTTTGTTATGTATCACTATGTTACAGTAGAAGAAACAGAAGCATGTTTTGTCCCAGCTCAGGTAACTAGTTAGGCAGAGTCTGAATGGAAGTTAGGCTGCCTTGTTTTAGTAGGTATTTCCACAAGCAGCCTGCTGTCCTCTTATGTCTAGGCACTGGGAAGTGCTTTACATGTGTTTTCTCAAGTGGTTTTCTTTTATTTTGAATTTTAGAATTAATGAGGATTCTGTCTATTAAATCAACTTTAGAGAGTGTAATGTCAGTGTTGGTATATAAATAATTATGAAGTGTTCAAGAATGAATTTTTCACCTAAGCATTTTATGCTGCCGTGCACTGCTGGATACTGAATTTAGATCTTTCTGGTATTTCCCATAGTTTTGGGTATTTTCCATATTTTAATAGTGGCTAGGAATCCATATTCCATACAATTTTCTTTTAATTTTTAATTATTTGGTCTGATTTCTTATCAGATGTATTTTATAAGGGGCCTAGCAAACAACTTATTCCAAGAGAATCTGAAGTATTTCTTCATTTTCTTATTTGCTTATGACTGCATTATTAACCTTATCTGTAGTGTCTTTGCAGGAATATATTTTACCCACTTGTTTTGAGAAGATTCATTTCATTAAAGCTGAATAACATAACCAGAAAGGGAAGAAGTGAGGTATCCTAAGTAGCTTGGCCTGTGGAGTCCCTCTTCCCTCAGGAGACCTTGAGCAGGGTTATGACAAATAAACAACTGATGTGTAAACTGAGGGGCCACATGTGTAGTCTGAATATTAGCTATTCATAAAGATTAGTTTCTTTTTTAGATGAATGAATTTCTAATGTTGTCTTCCGGTACCTAACTTTGGAGGTCACTGCTACATGTTTTATAGCAAAGTAAATTTTTCATACGCAGATCGCCTTTACTATGAAACCTTGAAGTCAGATCTTGAAGTTAGTTTCTCATGAACTTTCTGGGAGTTTTAGGGGGCTGGAAGTCATTGAGATATGAAGTAAACATTATTGAAGCATTCCCACATGTGCCTTAGCAGCTGTCTGACAGATTTCTCTGAAATACTGTAAAGTGTGAAGCAACAAAGCCCTGCAGGTTCTAATTGGCACGCTCTGTACAGATGACCTGATGGCCTGGTTACCTCTGCAGGTGTGAAGGGTCAGTTCTATGATTTTCAATGAGACTCAGATTTGTGACCACTGATTCTTTTTCCTTCTTGTGACTCTAGATATATATGACATGCTTCTTCCTCTTGACAGTCACCAAGACTAATGAATTGTACTTTCAGCTGCTCTGAAGAATGACTGTCTATTCCATTATTCATTCATTCAGCAGACACTTACTACGAACTTTCTATGTGTCAGACACTCTTCTTGTTGCTGTGGATACAGGAGTGAACCAAAAGGGGGAAAATAGTGTTCTGTGAAATAAATGAGTTTCTGATTTATCATATAGAGTAGGCTTTACTTGAGATATTCCCAAACATACCTTATAAATTTTTATTAATAACCATCTAGATTTTTTTTCTCTGTCATCCCCGTCAGATTTTTTTTGCATGATTTCTGACAAAATATCTATCTATATACAGATGACAGGTATGTTTATTTATATATAATGAATAAATGAGTAAAATAGAGCGGATCTGAGCTCATAGGTAAATACTAGCACCCAGACATTAAACTATTCTTGTCATTTATTTTATTTCTTAAAAATCCCTCCCAGCACCATCCACCACCCCCCATTAAATGTGTGTATATAGAGAGATTAAAGTTTAGGTGGCCATATCTTTTACTTAAAGGTATATAGTATTTAAAAGTTGTCATTTTTAGATCAATGATTTTTCAAGTTTCTATTCTTTGAATTTTATTTCAGTGCTGCAGGTGGAGAAATTTTCAATTTGTGTTTACCTGAGTTGGCTGAAATGGTCTCTGAAAATGACATTATCAGACTCATTAAACAAATACTTGAAGGAGTTCATTACCTACATCAGAATAACATTGTACACCTTGATTTGAAGGTAATGTAATATAGTTTTAAGTACCACTACATCTCTGTTCCTTCTATGCTCTTGCTTTGCACAACTAACTGCAAACTGGTATTGAGAGGAAACAATAGGTCATGCTTGTCTAGACTGTGCATGCGCTGCGTGGACTGACTTCTGTATTGACTGATAGAAGACTGCATGTGTGAGCAGCTCAGATTAATCACTGGGCAAAAAACCATCATTACATGTGTTCTAATGCTACCATCATGTCACTCCATCCTGTTCTTATTGCCACATCTTGGACTTTTTGTTTTATAAAATTGTCTGTCTCTGAAATACTTAATTTTCAGCTGCCTCTAGATAACCTGCTAGTCCTTACTCCTTTGCTCCCATTATACTCATTCGTCTTTCTCTTGAGGCTTTTAGTCTTTTGGCTTCTCCTTTCTCCACACCCCGCCCCAGACCATTCAGGCCCCTTCCCAAACCCTGAGGTACCACTTCAGCCTCTCGTTTTACTATCCTTTCTCCTATCCTTCCTCTGTAACCATACAAGAACCTTGAAATCGGAATCAGATTGTCTCTCATTGTTTGAACACTGAACTCTTCCCTTCCTGGACGATCTCTCCCATGCCTCTTTCTGTCTCAGGTACAATCCTGGGGATAGTCAGACCCAGAACCATAGCTGTACTGAACCGTTAGCTCTTTCTGGGTGTAAATGCATTTTTTATTTGTTCATGGCTTCTTTCATGCTATTCCCTAGACCACTTTTCTCACTGGCATGCTTCTCTTTAGCCTTCAGGATTCATCTTAAGCATCATCTCTACTGCAAAGCCTTCTTGGACTTTCTTATGGGCAGAATTAAGCAGTCTTTACTACTGAGTATTCTGTATAACATAATCAGTGAATCAATCAATGTATCCACCTTTTTTATTAAAACCAAGAATACTCTTGAAGTATGTATATTTTTTCTTTATTTGTCATTGACTATATAGCTCCTCCTAAGTAGTAGTTCAGTAAATGTTTGCTGGATGATTCAATAAATGTTTAATAGCTAAACAAATTCTATTTAAGTTACCTCTGATTTTAGTATTCTTTCCTTGTTTTATATTATTTATCATTTCTTGTTGTGCTTTATTAGCCACAGAATATATTATTGAGCAGCATATATCCTCTTGGGGACATAAAAATTGTAGATTTTGGAATGTCTCGAAAAATAGGAAATGCATGTGAACTTCGGGAAATCATGGGAACACCAGAATACTTGGGTAAGAATTCCTTTATTTTATATACCACTTTGAAATTTATTAATAAGTGATATACCTATATAGAACTATTTTAGGGTATGTAACTCCAGGATATATTTGGTTCAAGTATTTTAGTGCATTGAAATTTGGTTTTGACACATTTAAATGAATGATAGTGAATTGAGACGATCACAATTTACAGGACATTGGACATATAAGTTAAAAGTTTAATGTTTGTGTGTAAAAGCTTTGAACATAAAGAAAAATAGGTAAAAAGGAAGTTAGGAAGCAGAAGAAAGTGAGAAAAGAGGAAAACTGAATCAGTGTTACTGCATTTGAAGACTTTTTGTTTGATAGATGTCACTTTTACTTCTGTCTTAGTGAGGTTTTTGCTGAGAGTTGTAAAAGGAGGATTTTGAAAAAGAAGGGTATTAAGTAAAGCCTATTATTAGATAATCTAGGAATATTGTACTAAATCAACAAATTAGATCATGGAGATGAAAGATGTTTTTAGGAGTTGGTGATGGACAGGGAGGCCTGGCCTGCTGTGATTCATGGGGTCGCAAAGAGTCGGACACGACTGAGCGACTAAACTGAACTGAACTGAATGCAGCACATAAATGGTAAAGTATTTTAATTTGTAGTAACAATCTTTTTGCACTTTTTTCTTGTTGCCCATATTGATATCCCTATTCAGGCATTGAAAAGATACAAGTAAACAGAACAGGTGCTACTCAGTAAGGGAGCTGACTTTCCCAAAATGAAAAACAAAGCAAATTACTAACTTCTAAATGCTGATAGAGGCTACAGTGTCCTAGAATAATGGTTGTAATTATAGATAATATAGCTCACAGAAGTATGTGAAAAGGTAGCAGGTGGTGCAGCGGAGGCTGACATATATGTGACTCAAAGGCTTTATTAACCAGACTGTTATGCTTGGAGAAGTTATGAAACCATACTGTGAAACTAAAAAGTTATTCAAGTATAGACACTAGTTTGAACTCTACTAATTTGCAATTTATAGTAATATTCAGAAAGTATAGAGAATTTATGTTTACCATTAAATTTTTTGGTGGGGGTGGGGCAAAGGAGGAGACAGTGGAAAATTAATTGCTTAGGAAACTAGGTTTTAGATAGTTTAAAAGGGATATTTAATCTACTTGAAAATCTAAAACACTTCGAGGAAGCTGGTTTGTTCATAGTGTCATTTTTGAATGCGTATGAGTCTGTTTACCCGGAGAAGAAAAACTGAAATCATTCTAATAAAATAACTTAAACGAATTCCTAACAGTGTAATAAAACTAAAATTGTAAAAAGATTTTAGCTCCTACCATTTTACTTCTTCATAATTGCTTTTTCTGAGGTTAATCTTAATCGTTTAAAAAAAAAATACTGCATAACTACTGGTTACTCCAAGAATATAGTTGGTGCTTTTGAACCATCTGATTATATAATTTTCTCAACATTCAGTTCAGTTCAGTCGCTCAGTCGTGTCCAACTATTTGCAACCCCATGAATCACAGCACGCCAGGCCTCCCTGTCCATCACCAACTCCCGGAGTTCACTCAAACTCACGTCCATCGAGTCGGTGATGTCATCCAGCCATCTCATTCTCTGTCGTCCCCTTCTCCTCCTGCCCCCAATCCCTCCCAGCATCAGAGTCTTTTCCAGTGAGTCAACTCGTTGCATGAGGTGGCCAAAGTATTGCAGTTTCAGCTTTAGCATCAGTCCTTCCAATGAACACCCAGGGCTGATCTCCTTTAGAATGGACTGGTTGGATCTCCTTGCAGTCCAAGGGACTCTCAAGAGTCTTCTCCAGCACCACAGTTCAAAAGCATCAATTCTTCAGTGATCAGCTCTCTTCACAGAAAAATTGAAATCATTCTAATAAAATAACTCAAACTAATTCCTAACAGAGTAATAAAACTAAAATTGTAAAAAGATTTTAGCTCCTAACATTTTGCTTCTTCATAATTGCTTTTTCTGAGGTTAATCTTAATCATTAAAAAAAAAAAAATACTGCATAGCTACTGGTTACTCCCAGAATATAATTGGTGCTTTTGAACCATCTGGTTATATAATTTTCTAAACATTCAGTTCAGTTCAGTTCAGTCGCTCAGTCATGTCCGACTCTCCGCAACCTCATGAATCACAGTACGCCAGGCCTCCCTATCCATCACCAACTCCCGGAGGTCACTCAAACTCATGTCCACAGATTCGGTGATGCCATCCAGCCATCTCACTCTTGGTCATCCCCTTCTCCTCCTGGATTTAATTTTAAAGAATTACCAATATATCAGTAGAAATTTAGCACAGAATTTATTATCCTGTGCTAAATTTCTACTGATATGTTGGTAATTCTTTAAAATTAAATCCAGTTTACTGCAAAGTAATTTTCATGTTTTTAGATTTGTCATTATTGAATTTGAATTTTATTTTCTCTTTCAGCTCCAGAAATCCTGAACTACGATCCCATTACCACAGCAACAGATATGTGGTAAGATTTTGTTAATTACTTGTATTCCTTTATTGAAAGCTGGTTAGCACATATTCTTTGGTTCAAAATGTAAATAGTAGTAAGGCTATCTTTAAAAGATTTTGAGTATCATTATTATGCCACAGGAAAACATTTACCTGTTCATTCTTTTTAGTAACACTTTGGCTCTGAGCCAAAGTACAGGAATAAATAGGAAAATCCCTTTCCTGGAGGAAGACTCCTTCTGGTGAAAGGACAAAATAGTCACAGTACTATGCTATATGTTCTATAATAAAGATAGAATGCTATTTAATAACCATGAAGGAAGCAGCAGACAAGCACCAGATGGGAGACATATGATCTAGGTCCAGTAGAACTAGGAAGATATTTACTCAATAGAAAAATGAGAGTAGATCCATTTAAAAGTTTTATTTTTATAAGACTGTATTTCTTGGGTATTGTGAGTTTATATGGTTGACACAGAGAGAATATTATAGGGTAGAGATGGCATTGATACCAGAACTTTACTTGAGACCACAGTGGTGGACTGACTCCATCAGAAGAGTTTAATTTGCCATGTAGGGGGATGAAATGGATTTGCTAAGAAAAAAGGGTCCTATGGCTAAATAAGTGGTGAAATAGGTGCTATATATGTATTGTCTTTTTCTGGTTCCTGAACACAGAAGTTGTCATTAACATATTTATGGTTCTAAAAGTTTTGCAATTAAAAAGAAATCTGTCTGCCCAATACTGTGCTATACCAAACCTGCAACCTCTGTTTGTATGGAATACTATTTATGTCTCACAGATCATTACTGTGTCATTGAACACCATTTGGGAAATGCCACTCAGGACAGCTTTGTGTACTTGATAAACAGGTATCTGTGTGAAGAGCAGACTGTAGATGTAATGATACATATTTAATACATTATTTTTATATAACATACATGTGCATTCCCTCAATCTTTTTCTGTGAGGCAAACTTTGAGACAGCATAATTATTTCAGCTTTAATAGTAAACTGTGGGAACTTTGAAAAGCAGTTTAAAATCTGTAGTTTAACTACACAAGATTTAAGGACAGGAATATGTTGAGAATCAATTTTACTTTATATAAATGTTTTAAGATTAACACACATTTTAAGTCCCCATCTTCTCAGTTATTTGTTTTTTCAGGAATGTTGGTGTAATAGCATATATGTTATTAACTCACACATCCCCGTTTGTGGGAGAAGATAATCAGGAAACATACCTCAATATTTCTCAAGTTAATGTAGATTATTCGGAAGAAACTTTTTCATCAGTTTCACAGCTGGCCACAGACTTCATCCAGAGCCTTTTAGTAAAAAATCCAGAGTAAGTAATATTAATTTACTTAAATACTATTACAAAATAAATTACATATGACTATTAAGAAAGATACGTTATAAAACAATATAAAATTATTAGATGTATGCTCTCTCAAGTTTCAGGTAAAATGGGAAGAGAGGTGGTATGAGATGACAAATCCATAACTTCAAACATAGGAAATATTAAATATATAACAGGAAATCTTGAAATGAAGAGAAGATTTGGGTTATCTCTCTCTCAACCTGCTACTATCCTCTGAAATTCCTTAAAATAATTAGTAGTAGAACTGATGACTCAGCAGTAAAGAATCCACTGCAATGCATGAGACGCAGGAGACATGGTTCAGTCCCTGGGTCAGGAAGATCCCATGGAGGAAGAAATGGCAACCCACTCCAGTTTTCTGGAAAATTCCATGGACAGAGGAGCTTGGTGGACTATAGTCTATGGGGTCACAAAGAGTCAGGCACAACTGAGCAACTGAACACACACATCAAAATTTATAATATACGTGACTGGTTATGATAAGACTTTGTTATGAATTATTTATAGTGAAATAACTATAGTTGTAAACAAGTTCAAATACTCATTGTCAAATTTTTAAGGAGCAAATACTCTGCCTACTAAAGAAGGTACTTGAAAGTATGTCTTAAAACTCTTACCTCTTACTTAAAACTCATTGGCAACTTCAAAGCAGGAAAAGAAAAAGCTGACCTCCTTTTCTTTACCTGGATAAGTCCTGTCTGTGTGTACTCGGTTGCTCAGTCGTGTCTGACTCTTTGCAACCCTATGGACTGTAGTCCACCAGGCTCCTCTGTCTATGGAATTTTCCACGCAGGAATACTGGAGTGAATTGCCATTTCCTCCTCCAGGGGTTCTTCCCAACCCAGGGATGGAACCCATGTCTCCTGCATTACTGGTCAATTCTTTACTGCTGAGCCACCTGGGAAGCCTCCAGGTCAGCCATATTTACCTTAAAATGCCTTTCCCTTCCGTTCCGTCGCTCAGTCGTGTCCGACTCTATGCGACCCCATGGACTGTAGCCTACCAGGCTTCTCCATCCATGGGATTCTCCAGGCAAGAATACTGGAGCGGGTTACCGTTTCCTTCTCCAGGGGATCTTCCCGACCCAGGGATCGAACCCGGGTCTCCCGCATTGGAGGCAGACGCTTTAACCTCTGAGCCACCAGGGAAGCCCTTAAAATGCCTTGGCTGCATGTAACTCAGAAGCTGTGATATACTGTCTTGGGCCGGGATCCTGGTTTTGTTACTTGTCAAGTCTTCTCTCTCTGACAGTTACTTAACCTCCTGGAGGATTCACTTTCCTTATTTGCTTAAGGAAAAAACCTACACTTAATGCAAGTCTTAACAAACACTGACTAGCTCTATTTTGGGCTTCCCAGGTAGTGCTCTTGGTAAAGAACCTGCCTGCCAATGCAGGAGACGTAAGAGTTGCGGTTCGATCCCTGGGTCAGGAAGATTCCCCTGGAGGAGGACATGGCAACCCACCTCCAGTATTCTTGCCTGGAAAATCCTATGGACAGAGTAGCCTGGCAGGCTACCACTCATAGATGGTTATTTAATAGAAATAAATTATTCTATGTGTTTATGGTTTTAAACTGTTTAGTTTTCTTAAATATTTTTCACTTAGATTCTAAAATTTCTGTAATGAGCACCTTAATTGTTTTATAATCATAAAAATTGAACATCAAAACAAAGACTAAGGAAACCTACGTTCTAATGGTAATGGTGGTTATGTTAAGGTTGAAGTTTTCTTGCTTTCTGAAATATTGTGATGTTTGACCATGTTGCTTTCACAAGAGAAAGCAAAATTTTAAAACTAAAAATATTAGGTAAACATCTTTGAAGAGTAGTCTCTGTTTTCAAGATTTAACTGTTACTACTTTTTAAGAATAAAGTAATTAATAATAGAGATTATAATTTACTTACATGTATTTTCCTTCAAAGGGTTTATAAACCCAAGAGTCTTTATAATTTTACTGATATTTATTTGTGAAGCTAAAATATGTTCCCAAGTGTTTTGACTAGATAGTCCTGTCTGTAAGCTTCATGATAAATTGAATTTTCAGCACATGTCAGAATTAAACAAACTGTAGGTGTTCCACTTTTCTTATTATTATTCCATCCTGTACTATGGGTATGTATAATGTACTGAACTACAGACATTTCCAACCTGATTTTTAGATCTCAATTTTTTCTCGGTGCTTTCATTAAAAGGAAAAGGCCGACAGCCGAAATCTGCCTTTCTCATTCTTGGCTACAGCAGTGGGACTTTGGAAACTTGTTTCACCCTGAAGAAACCTCCAGTTCCTCTCAAAGTCAGGATAATACAGTAAGGTCCTCTGAGGACAAGACTTACAAACCCTCTTGTAATGGTACCTGCAGTGACAGAGAAGACAAAGAGAATATCCCGGAGGACAGCAGCATGGTGTCCAAAAGATTCCGCTTTGATGACTCATTGCCCAACCCCCACGAACTTGTGTCAGATTTGCTCTGTTAGCACTTTTCTCCTTACCCCATTTGAACTGAATCTGGAATCTGAAATCCACTCCAGTGTGAGATTGTGGTTTGTAGTTTCATATATGGCATGTTTATATTGTAAATTCACTTTTGCATTGAAGAATTTAGGGAAGTGTTTGAATGCTAAATTAGTAGTGACTAGCATAATTTCATTCCCTATACTGAGATATCAACTCTTCAAAAAATATTTAAATATATAACAAAAATAAAATTGTACTTGTGAGTTTACATGTTAATGAAAGAGTTTGGGTTCAAATGAATTTATCAAAATGTCTTCCATATCAGGAAAAAAGTGATTTGGGTTATATTATGGTTGATGTAAACTAAACAAAATGAAGACATTTGAATTTAATAGATTCTCCAAGGTAAGTCCCACACCATGCCTCTATTGACAGAATTTTGTTTAGGATAACAGTTTCAAGTTTAAATGAAAATATAGCTATTCTGTAGATGCTCGAGATATTTAACACTTGAAAATGTTTTTCAATCATGGATATTTTGAAACTGCATTACATATGATCTGCTATATGAGACAGTTCCTTTAACCAGAGCAGAGGAGGGGTTAGAAATTGGATTAGGGATATTCTATACAAGTTAAAACAGAGAAAAGAACAGCATGGCATCATTTTTAATTCAAATGTCTTTTCCTCACTCTCACCATACTTCAGATTTAAAAAGGTCTGAAAGATGGAGAATAGAAGCTATACAAGTGTAGAGGGTATTCATCCTCCAGATTCTCTAGAGTAGAAGATACTTAGATGAAATTGAATGTGCTCTATTTTCAGTCAATGAAATATATTTATTAATTGAATGTAGAAGAAAGTACTGACAGGCTTACACAACTTGCAGAATTTTAAGTATATTCTGAGTCTTGGAGTACAAGCCAATCATTCAGAGTTGTAAAAGTATGCATAAACATATCATAGCACAGTAGGACTGCTAGCACAATGCCAGTCAGCAGTAGCAAGGTGAATGTGATCATAAAACAGGATGACATCAAGCTCTTCCAAAGTTGTGAAGAACTCTTCCTAGTGTGTGACAAGGCTCAGCAGAGTGGCCTTTAATGGTGTTTCACTGGGGCCACTGCAAGTAATAGTCCAAGGACAGCAGAATGATGGGAGGCTGGTGACTGTGTTCAGTCCTAAGGGGGTGGGGATTGACTCCTATTGGGTAATCTTTGATGACTTTGCACCTGGAGACTATTTAAACTCATGCTATCAAGTTAAGATAACTGTAACTTTGCAACCATGATACTGTGTCAAAAGAAATTCAGTTTTGTCAAAAGAAATCCTTGAGTTTTTTCCCTTTGAATTATGTTATTCTAAAAAAATTCTTGAAATTTTGTGAGATTCCAAATAACTTAAAAACTTTTAAATAACCATCAGATTGCTTTATTTAGGTAAATGGAGAATTCCTTTTACATCTTCAACATTTCTTGAAGGAAAAGTTATTTCTGCTTGTGTGTGTGTATATGTGTAAATGAGTTTGTATAGATGTATGTATATATGTATAGATAGATGAAATAAGTCCTTAGACAACTTTCTGTTAGAGCTTCTTCCCTTCAGTATATTGCACTCAGCTCAGGTGCTGAAGAAGCTCTCATAGTAAGACATGTAAATATACATTTAACTTCCTTAAGAAGTAGTTATCGGTTCAGTAAACTAGTCACTGCAGAAGCTAATTTGGCTTCTGTATATCTAAAACTGATGAGATTTTCTGAATCATTGGTTGTCCATTTATTTGCCTTCAGTATTAAGCTAATGCAGGTAAAGTTTAGTAAGTCATTGGAGAAAGAGGAAACTATTACCTTTACAAAAGACCTTATTATATTTTTTAATTTCCAGAGGAATTATGCCATATAATTCAAATCAAGCGATGTTTGAATTTTGAATTATAAACTGTTTCTTAAAAAATATTTTATGCCAGTTTACTTTTATTCTGAGGAATCTTAAAATAGTTTATCTGCTTCCCCTTAGTTAATAGAATACATAGGGGTATAAATTTCTGTACCTTTTTCCCTACCAATTTTCATTGTAAAAGCAACTAGTTGTTACCCAAACAGTATAAGAAAGAGTTCAATTTTTTCATAAAGATGAACTTAAAATTTTCTCTGATTGATATATGAGAATAAACCAATTTTTAGAGGAACTTATTCACAAATAACTATTACTTATTAAATTTTTTCTTGATAATTATAAAATAATTCTTATTTTCTTCCCGCAAGATTGAAAGCAAGTGTTAATCAAAACGGTTGATATATGTCACTGAAATGGGAATATGGAGATCCCCTCAAGGTGAATAGATGTTGGTAATCATCTGAAGATTAATGTTATATTGTGATGAGTTTATAAAATATAATTTGCTTTTTGGTTAGGATCTTTTTATCAGTGGGATTAAAAATTGAAGAGGTATAGCTGACAATCGTGTGTCATTTCAACTTTCTTCCCCCCACACTAAAATTAACCTAACTCTGAGCAGTAAAATTATCATGGCACTTTAAAGAAAGTAAGCAGGACCTGTTCTCCAGGTTGTAATGAGATAAGGCACCTGTGCCAGAATATAAATCAGCACACTGCTTCCTTTATCAGGAAAGTCTTGTTATAAAAGAAATAGCCGATTTGTGACATAATAGATTTCCATTCTGGCACAAGTTCTTTCTTTCATTTTGAATGAGTCACAAATCATTCATAGACCAAAATTTGAATAGCCTTGCTGTAAGTAAGTAACATTTATAACTTGATATTTTATAACTGTTTACATTTCCTCTGTTTATATTTGAATTTTCAGTTTGATATCTGACTTGGAAACTTGTCCTTTTTCATTGTTGTATAAGCAATTGTACTTTAATTTTGAATTGTATTAAAATTAAGTTATCTGATTTCCAATTTGGAGAATTATTAGTTTATAATTTTATGAAAGTTTAAAGAACTTTAAACTCAAGTATAAATTTCACACAAATTACAACTGGCGTCCATCTCAGCTTTCATTCAGTAATCATGTTGCTTAAGGCATATTGCCTACAATTGTTTGGAATACTCCAGTAAAAAAAAATTGCATCAACTTAATGATCCTTTTGGTTACAAATTAAAAAGCATATTTTTTACATTTGTGGTTGTCTTTTGCTGTAAAGTACTTCTAAATTTGTTATTCCTAAATGCTAACCTCCTTGCCTGGAGTCCCTCTAGCCTTTGACCCACATCGTCTTTGAACTCCTTTTCTAATACAGCTGTGTTTATTAGACCCAGTCTGTTGGATAAAGCACATAAATTTGAAAACAAGAAGGGCTATTCACTTCTTCTAAGTAATACTTTTAGAAAATGTCAATGTATGGCAGTGCACCGTGTTGCAAAGAGATGAGCAAAATCACCAAGTATGAAGTGTGATGAGAGAAATGATGTGCAGACTTGACAATTCGTAGGAAGGAGGTATTATTAAAAATTTGGAACTTTTTTCTCAGTTGTGTGAGCACTTTCAGGTGCCATATCTTCTTTTTCTGACACACAGGCACTCCCTAGTTTTTCTCTGTAGCCCCTTTTTCTCCTAGTCACTGAAGTTACATGTATTATCTTTATTTGGATATAGGTGAACTGAACTGATCCTCAAATTTAAACTACCTCTAAGTAAATTGATGATCATATTCTCCCTTTCTGTATTACCTCCTCACCCGAACTTCCTGGATTCATATTATCTCCCTTAGGTAACACGGCATTAAATCTCTAGGTGTCATTCTAAAAATTTTGTTCTCTTACTGCACCTCTTTCTATTAATTATTAATTCCTATCAATGATATTTCTTTATAAATTTTGTATTCATTTCCTTTCAGCTCATACTGGTATACATTCTTTCATTTATATCTAGACTGTCTAGATCATCCAGAAAAATGTCAACAAAATTTTTCTATACAGGGCCAGTTATTAAATCCTGCTTTGCAGGTCAGACAGTGCCTCGTCACAACTACTGAATTCTGCTCTAGGAGTATGAACTGTTCAAGAATATCTCTAATGTGCAAGGGTGGGTGCAAATGTGGTCAGCATCAAATGAATAATATCTCACATTTAGATTCCATGCCAATTCCATGCTGTGGTAAACTTTCAGAATAAGCAAAAAAAAAGGATTGTTTTATAATTAGTCGGAAGGATTCCGCCCTCTGTGGTTCACCATTGGAATTTAAATTTAGTGATTGTAATACCCCTTTGAAAGGCCAAAAGAAAGATATGTGCTAATTATACCAATATTTCTAGCCAGATGGTAAAATGCAAGTGGGTCACCAATTACAGATACAATTGTAAGTTGTAGAGTCACTCTAGTTTTACTGAGTAAACAAATGAGTGCAAAATGTATGTGGAAAAAATTAGAAGACAGTATTATTGAACAAAGAAAGATTCTCCATGTCACAGATATATTTTCTTATATTAATCAATCACTATGAGTAAATTTATGAGGCTTTCCTGGTTTTAACTGAATTCACTGCCTATACAGTCATAGGAAATCAAATTTTAGAAATGAAACATTGCAATTTACTTGTTTCTTCTTTTGAAAGAAGTTGTTAGCCCAATTTATTAAGAACGTGATTGGTTTTTTAATTGGGATTTGCACAAAAAGGCTTCTGAAATAAATGAATATTTAAGTAATCACAGACTAAAGACCATTGAAAACAAGCTATAAAGGGAGAAAAAGAGCTGTGTCATTTATTTAGGGGCCTTTTTGGCTGCTTAAACCTGTGTGAACATCAATTACTTCTTCAACAAAACAGCAGTAATCAGCTATTTGCTTCTTTGATTAGTTCTGGTCCTAATTCATTTAATACTAATGATTAAGCATGGGATACTGCAAATAAACCTGTCTCCTTTATTCCCAGAAATAGAATAACTACAATGGCCAGTGGCTGAGGCCACTTATATCATCAAATTTGTAAGAGATTTAATTACTTAGGCTTTGCTCCCATGTCCCAAACAGCATGCAACATTGTATCTAAGTATCTGTTGAATTTTTGAAGATCTTTCAGTTCAGTTCTTTATGGTATGTGAATAGGTGTGTTGTGTGTTTATATAAAAATATCACCTGTGAAGATGTCTATTCAGAGATGCATAAGATGTTAATTAAAAGAGGAAGAATATAGTTTACTAAGGGCCCAAATTAGGGTTACCAAGGGAACATTTCATGCAAAGATGGGCACAATAAAGGACAGAAATGGTATGGGCCTAACAGAAGCAGAAGATATTAAGAAGAGGTGGCAAGACTACACAAAAGAAGTATACAAAAAAAAATCTTCACAATGCAGATAATCATGATGGTATGATCACTCACCTAGAGCCAGACATCCTGGAATGCAAAGTCTAGTGGGCCTTAGGAAGCATCACTAAAAAACAAAGCTAATGGAGGTGATGAAATTCCAGTTCTGCTATTTCAAATCCTGAAAGATGATGCTGTGAAAGTGCTGCACTCAATATGCCAGCAAATTTGGAAAACTCAGCAGTGGCCACAGAACTGGAAAAGGTCAGTTTTCATTCCCAGTTCCAAAGAAAGACAATGCCAAAGAATGTTCAAACTACCACACAATTGCACTCATCTCACATGCTAGCGAAGTGATGCTCAAAATTCTCCAAGCCAGGCTTCAACAGTACGTGAACTGTGAACTTCCAGATGTTCAAGCTAGATTTAGAAAAGGCAGAGGAACCAGAGATCAAATTGCCAACATCCATTGGATCATCGAAAAAGCAAGAGAGTTCCAGAAAAACATCTGCTTTATTGACTATGCCAAAGCCTTTGACTGTGTGGATCACAACAAACTGGAAAATTCTGAAAGAGATGGGAATACCAGACCACCTGACCTGCCTCTTGAGAAATCTGTCTACAGGTCAGGAGGCAACAGTTAGAACTGGACATGGAACAACACACTTGTTCCAAATAGGGAAAAGAGTACGTCAAGGCTGTATACTGTCACCCTGTTTATTTAACTTAGAGTATATCATGAGAAATGCTGGGTTGGATGAAGCACAAGTTAGAATAAAGATTGCTGGGAGAAATATCGATAACCTCAGATATGCAGATGACACCACCCTTATGGCAGAAAGTGAAGAAGAAATAAAGTGCCTCTTGATGAAAGAGGAGAGTGAAAAAATAGGCTTACAACTCAACATTCAGAAAACTAAGATCATGGTATCTGGTCCCAACACTTCATGGGAAATAGATGGGGAAACAGTGTCAGACTTTATTTTGGGGGGCTCCAAAATCACTGCAGATGGTAACTGCAGCCATTAAATTTACTGCAGCTTGGTCCTTGGAAGAAAGTTGTGACCAACCTAGACAGCATATTAAAAAGCAGAGACATTACTTTGTCAACAAAGGTCCATCTAGTCAAAGCTATGGTTTTTCCACCAGTCATGTATGGATGTGAGAGTTGGACAATAAAGAAAACTGAGCACCGAAGAATTGATGCTTTTGAACTGTGGTGTTGGAGGAGACTCTTGAGTCCCTTGGACAGCAAGGAGATCCAATCAGTCCATCATAAAGGAAATCAGTCCTGAATAATCATTGGAAGGACTGATGCTGAAGCTGAAACTCCAATACTTTGGCCACCTGATACAAAGAACCGACTCATTTGAAAAGACTCTGATTCTGGGAAAGATTGAAGGTAGGAGGAGAAGGGGACGACAGAGGATGAGATGGTTGGATAGCATCACCAACTCAATGGACATGAGTTTGAGTAAACTCTGGGAGTTGGTGATGGATAGGGAGGCCTGGTGTGCTGCAGTCCATGGAGTCGTAAAAAGCTGGACACGACTGAGTGACTGAATTGACTGACTGACTGAAGGGCGCACAATGAGTTGAGAATTATATTTGACCCTTTTATTTATACTGTTTCATTTAATCTTTACAACTCTGCAAATTGAATACAGTTGGCCCTCTGTTATTCACTGGTTCTGCATCCATGGATACAACCAACAGCAGATGGAAAATATTTGAAAAAAATTCCAGAAATTTTCCAAAAGCACAATTTGTGTTGCGACGATTGTATTAGGTCTTATAAGAAATCTTATGATTTAAAGTACATTCAAGGTTGTGCATAGGTTCATTATATGCAAATATTGTATTTTTTATAGGGGACTAATGGCTGGATGGCATCACTGACTCGATGGACATGAGTTTGAATGAACTTCGGGAGTTGGTGGTGGACAGGGAGGCCTGGAGTGCTGTGATTCATGGGGTCTCAAAGAGTCGGACACGACTGAGCGACTGAACTGAACTGAAGCCATCTGCAGACTTCACTATTCTCAATTCTCCTGGAATCAATCTTTCATAGATACTGAGGGATGACTGTATTTCTTTCATTTTGTAGATTTCCTCAAACTGAGTTTCAGATTAAGCAATTTTTCAGTTACCTAATTATCACTTGTGGGGATTTGAGCTCAAGTCCACCTGGGTTCAAATGCCTTCTTTGCCCTTTCTATCACACCAGATTGGAATATAATTATCCAGTATTAAATTTTTAAAAGACAGGAGAAAGTGATTAGAATCTGCATCATTTAGGAAAATAGATTAAATTTCAATTTATACATGCTTGATTAGAAACTGAAAACGTATCATAAAGTCAATTAAAGTTAGGACTGAATCATCTAAGTCATAGTATTTATGTAGTGCTTGCTAAGTAGGAAAGACCAGTTAAATATTTGTTTGACTGTGCCTCAGCAAATGGGATCTTTAGATGCAGCATGCAGAACCTAGTTCTCTGATGAGGGATTGAACCCAGGCTGCTACAGTGGGAGCACAGGATCTTAGCTACTGGACCATCAGAGAAGTCCTAAAAGCTGCTGCTTAAATAGACTTCATCAGAAGACCTTCTTCAGGCAGAATGGGTCCTGAGGCAGAATGGGCCCTGAGGCACAAAATGCCAGATTCATTGAAGGGACCAAAAATATCTCCAGAGAGAGGTGAGACAAGGGCCGGGAGAGGAGGGCAGCTGCTGGGGCAGGCCTTTTACTTGAAGGTCATGAGATGTTAGTTTTAAATGAGAGTTTCACATAATATTTTTAAAAATATGTATTTGGCTGCACCGGGTCTTAGTTGCTGATGCAGGATCTTTTAGTTTAGGCATGTGGGATTCTAGTTCCCTGAACCAGGATCAAACCCTGGGCCCCTGTATTGGGAACACAGAGTCTTAGTCACTGGAACACAGGGAAGTTCCAGTTTCACATAATCTTAATTTGTGTTTTTCATTCTTTGGACACTGTGTGGAGACTATTGAAAGGAGGTAAATTTGAAAGCAGAGACCTACTTGGGAGAATTATTTCAGTCATCCTGGTAAGAAATGGTGGTGGCTGAGGGAGCTGAGAGAAATGGGCAGATTCAAGTGAGATTTGAGGTATAGAACTGCTAGAGTTCCTCATTTCTTGGCTGTATAAGATGATGGAGCATATAAAGGATGATTTTCAAGTTTTTCTTTTGAGTAACTGTAGGGGTGTTCATTGGAGGGACTGATGCTAAAGCTGAAACTGCAATACTTTGGCCACCTCATGCGACGAGTTGACTCACTGGAAAAGACTCTGATGCTGGGAAAGGTTGGGGGCGGGAGGAGAAGGGGACGATGGAGAGTGGGATGGCTGGATGTCATCGCCGACTCTGTGGACATGAGTTTGAGTGAACTCCGGGAGTTGGTGATGGACAGGGAGGCCTGGCGTGCTGTGATTCATGGGGTCGCGGAGAGTGGGACACGACTGAGCGACTGAATTGAACTGAACTGAACTGAACTGAGGGAAAGAACAAATTAGCTAAGAAGGCGTGGTCAGGCTCTCTCACCCCACATTTTGTAAATAATGACTGTGTAACAGTTGAGATCACTTATAGCATTGCACATGCGCAACCACAAGGTACTTGCTTGGTCATGGGCTACTTTGTGTGGTGTGCCTATGTAAGCACCATCTGAGAAGGACTTGAGACTGCAGAGAGGCTATGTTATGTGAGGTTAGATTATGGCTGTTGCTATGGCTCCTGTGCTAGCCAGGAGAAAGTAAACATGTCTGCAGCTCCTACTCCTGGAGTCTTCTTCCAGCCTCTTGGCGCCCACCTTGCATTTCCTGGGTTCAGCAGTGTGCCCAGTGAGATACGGGAGACAACTGGCTCTGAGCAGGATCAGCAATACAGTAACCATTTCAATGGTAATCAATTTAGTAATATAGGTAACAGTGGAGGAGGAGCATGTTTGAGAGGAAAATGAGTTTGGTTTTGGAATGTGTTGCTTGATTTGGGTCAGTGCTGTGGCTGGCCATGAAGCCAAGGTGTTGTCCCTGCATAGCTGACTGAATGAGGAAACTAACTTGGGGTGGGTCAGTGAAATTGAACAACGCCCTTCAGTGCCTTCCACAATGCAGCTCTCCATATTGGAGTCATATTAACCTGCAGTGAAGGCGCGTCTTCAGTAAGACATGGTTTGGGAGGAGAGAGCTAATATAGGATGAAGAGAACTGATTGGATGAAGAATGGAATGAATTCAGAGAGTTTTTTGTTTTTTTGGTAGCATACCCACCATTTCTATCAACAGAGATAGGAGCATAAGACACTTAGGTGTTTATGGGTTGCCCTGCCAGAGTGGTGGTAGGTAAACCTGTCTCTACTTCTGTAAGCACCTCAGTTCCTTCTTTATGCTCCCCCTCCCAATTCCTTTAAGGCTTTGTACTCAGGTTTTCTCCCTCTTATGAAAATTGCATCTCAGAAAGGAGTATATTCATGCAAAAGTGAAAATGATTAATATCAACTTTAAAAGTCATCCCTAGTGGCAAATTATATTTTCTGAAAAATAACCACAGAAATATTTACGGTCGCTCCCCTACCCCAGCCCCACTGTGTGATTGTTGGAATAGGTGTAATTTGTGGGTTGTCTAAAATGCCTGTGAAAATTAAACAACAAACAAAGTCCATCTAAATTAAACTGGCTAGACTACATTTATTCTTAGAATGGTTGGAAATGGAAATAACCTCTATATGTGAGATTTATATAGAGTTTTTGTCAAAATGATTGCAAATGTAAATAAATCTTTTTCCAGTTCCTGGATAAGGAAGCTCACATTTACTTTGAATTATAGTAAAAGCCTGTGAGTTAAATTAATTTCTCTCAAAAGTAACTCTTTCACTCAGGAAGCATAGTCTAAACTCTGTTCTTAAAAAGGCAGGGATCTATGAGTGAACCATCTGAAACTTGACTAGAGACTGTAGTAATTATCTCCTGTGACTGTAAGAACATTTCAAACACGTTTAAAGAAATTTGATACCAAAGAGTGCTTTGCAGTCAGGCAAACTCTCTTGCCAAAAATATGGTGGGTCCTTACTGGTACATTTAAATTATGAAAAATGAGCCAGTGTCAAACATTTTCCACAATGTGCTGAGTGCTCTTTTTAAATAACAGCTTTATTGAAACATAATTTTCATACCAAATGGTTCACCTATTTAAAGTGTGCAATTCAATGATTTTTAATATATTTATTAAAATGTATCAGCCATCACCACTGTCTAATTCCAGAACATTTTCATCTCCCCACAAAGAAAACCCAAACTTCTTAGCTCTAGGCAACTGCTAAACTACCTTATGTCTCTGTATGTTTGCCTACTCTATACATTTCATAGAAATGGAATCAAAAAATGATCTTTTGTGACTAGCTTCTTTCACTTAGCATCACATTTTCAAGGTTCATCCATATGGTCATATATATCAGCACTGCATTCCTTTTTATTGCTGAATAATATTCTTCTGTATGGATATATCACATTTTGCTTACCCATTCCTCAGTTATTGAACATTTACATTTTTACTTTTTGGCTGTTAAGAATATTGTTGCTAATACAAGTTTTTGTGTGGATATATATTTTCAAAGTTTTTGTGTGGATATATTTTTTTCATTTCTCTTGAGTATATAACTAGGAGTAGAAATGCTGGGTCATATGGTAACTCTATGCTTAACCTTTGAGGAACCACTGTGTTTTCCAAAGTGACTGTATCAATTTACATTCCCACCAACAGTATGTGGATTCCAGTTTCTCCATATCCTTCCCTATACTTGTTAGTGTCGTTTTGATAATTGACATCCTAGTGAGTATAAAGTTAAATTTCTTATGGTTTAGATTTGTACTTGGTTGCAAAGAGTCGGACACGACTGAGCGACTGAACTGAACTGAACTGAATGACTAATGAAGTTGAGCATCTTGTCGTGTGCTTACTAGCCATTGGTATATTTTCTTTGAAGAAATGTCTATTTAAATCCTGTGCCCATTTAAAAATTGGGCTATATTTATCTTTCACTATTGATTTTTAATTTTCTACATAATTGAGATTCAAACGAGTCTCCTTAATTTCTGAGGAACTGCATCAAAGAAAATAAATATAAGATAAATATTTTGTGTCAGCACCAAAACTGAGACAGATGCATATGTGTGCAAATAAATATAACGTATAATACTTTAATGGTTTAAGCAATGAAAGCTCATTACTTGAAATAACAGAACACTAAGATTATACAAATGTACTAAAGAATGTGTAAAATATACAATAGCAGGAAACAAAGTTAAGCAAAATGACAATTGTGATGTGTTCTCCATGACCTTGGATAATTCTGTGATACATTATGTGAAAAGACATGCACATGCATACACACACTGTAATCTCAACTACATTAAAAATATACATATAGGGAAAAGTCAAGAAAAACTTGTCAGTATACTAATCATATTGGCAGATGGGTGGTGGAGTGATAGATGATATTTCTTCATGCTTTCTGATTATCTACAATAAGCATGCATTTCTTTTATAATCAGGTATTTGATAGGGGAGGGAGCAAAGCTGCTTCAGCAAAAAATGTAAAACTAAAATAATATATTGTCCTTAAACTCTGATGATTTTGGAAGTTCTTCATGACACTGTATTGTATATCTTTTTGAGTAATACCAGGAAGTTAGTCATCTTAGCGACAAAATCCCACAACCATTTATCTTGGACTTTATTCTTTCGAAACTTTAAGATACTTCTTGGAGGGTAGCTTGGCACACTGAAACATTTCCTTGTTCATAAACAATACTTTACAGTGTTAACACATTCCACCACCTTGAAATGTCTGTTAAATCCTGATCAAGGACAATTTTTCTTTGCCTTTTCTTTTGTTTGTTTCATATATTATTGAAAGAGATGCCTATCAAGCTTTGAAAAACATATTTTGTGCCTCCATAACTCTATGCATTTCTTTCGTCTCAGAGGCCAGGGATATTCCCATGATGTAGGCAGACCATGGGTCTCTGGCCACAGTTCTTGCAACTGCTATCATTTCAAGACAAACCACTAATTGCTGAGGAATTCTCCGGGAGCTAAAAAAGAACTTTGCTTCCCTGTATACTTCTTGAGCTCTCCAGCATATTTCTCTTGTTCTCAGGCCCCCACTTTTCATTATACATGATAGTTCTCATTCCCTGCTCTCCATGTGAATGTATTTTAAGGCAAAACTACTTTTGAAAGACAGACTATTCTGGTGGGTTTAGATTTGTAGTGACAGAGTACTGTTGGCACTAAACTGTGGACACATCTCCAAAAATGTTGTTTGTAAATGTGATAGCAATTTTGCTAAAAATAAGGACCTTCTTTGCAATTTATAGAGGTATGGATAGAGAAGCTGGTGTTGTCCTTTATTTTTCAAATGCCCTTTCATTTCCTGCTGTGTGCTGATGTTTCAAAGCCTCCACATGAATTAAAGTTCCAATGAGATTTGCCATAGTGGTTTCTTGGGAATGTCCATAAATATGTTTTTGCTTTGGTTTTTGTTCTCAGCAGAAAATGTTGCTTGTGATTATCCCTTTTCTAAATTATATCTCTCTTTAAAATCTGAAAAAAAATTAGCTTTTGTCCTTTCCAGGAGGCAAACATTTTTTTTCCCCCCAGACCTGCTCAGGACTGAGGGGTTTATTACTTTAGGGAACATGGAGCTAGAGTTTTCAATTACTGATTCAACAAAAAGCATCAGTAAATTAACCAACATTTCCCTGGATTAAGTCAACTTTTCTTACGTTTTTACTGTAAGTGATCATTGTTTTTACCAGGTTAATTATTTTACCACATAATGTGGTTACTGTTCCTCATGCTCAGGCTCTGAAGAAATAAATCAGGCCCTTCCTTGTACTGAGGCACTCATCTCCTGGCTTTAGCAACATTTACCAGTTTACTCAGTGACCTTCATCTGTCCAGGGACTTAAGAGTTTGGTAGCATTTAAGCAACCTTAAAGAAAAGAGAAGAATTATGGAATTCAAAGAGGATCCCTTGAAGCCTCACCCCTGCTGGGATCTGGGTCTCAAAGCAGTGAGTATATTGTTCCCCAAGGCTTGGCAATATTAAATATGGTGAACAAAGCCTCTTCTTCCACTGCTTTTTTCTTAGTTTTTACAAAAGGATTCCATTAAGACACACACACACAAAGTAGGAATGCAAGGGTATTTCCAAGTTCAGTTCCTTTCCAAGGACTGCACTCTTTATTCCCTGGGGAACATGAGCAAGTAGAGCAACGTGGGTGGTTGTTGACCGATTTTGCTGTTTGACGTCCTCCTCTGGCTGGGCACAAAGACCTGAGTAGGAGGCTTCTGATATACCAATCAGATGATGAACCAATGGATGGCATTTTTTAGCTAAAGTTTACTTGTTTTGCCATGTGTATTTCAAATTCTATTTTTGTCACTCCTTCTCTCATTTAAATCTCACAGTCGCTGGAAGGAGTAGATATTATTGTTATTCCTGTTTTCCTGGAGTTAGTGAGTCAGCCAAGGTTATGCAGCCAGTGAGGGGCAGTGACAGGAATTTAGTGCATGCACCCTTTATACCAATGAGTGTTGGCTTTCTACCCCTATTATTTTGGACTCAGTTTCAAAAGTACCTACATCTGTCAGCTCTTCCTATTATTTCCACGTGCTTTGCACGGAGAGTGCAAGTTTGCAAATCTCAGCTCTTTGTCCACTGAAATAGTGAAAAACTACTATATTATACAAAATGTCTATATGTTTACACTGTCTTCAACAAATATTACATTCTAAATTACTTTAGATTGAATTGATATAGACTAGTAAAATATAAATTTTAATAAAGTTACTATCACAGAGATTCTGGGGTGAATACTAGTATCTATTTGCTTTAATAGCATTTAGAACTTTATCCATATTTAAGAAGTCTTGCATTATAGTTTATATAATTTTTAATAAAAATTACATTATAATTTATAATTTTTATTAAAGTGGTAAATGCATTCACCTTAGAAAATACAGAAAAACAAAAAATGAAAAATAATGAAAAATAATTAGATCCCTTGTTTAGGTATAACCACTATAATGATGATAATTTTTTACTTAATAAATCACAAATGTATTATTGCCACAAAACATATTTAATGATTCTATTCTATATTATTGTATGGATATAGCATCTTTTATTTAACCAATCTCTTATTTTTGGACATTTAATTTTTTTTAACTTCATTATCGAAACAATACAGCAATTATTCTTGTATGCAAATCTTTGTGTATATTCATTGTTATTTCCTCTGAATATAATTTCTTAAAAGTAGAATTTTAAAGTAAAAGAATATATAGAATATTGGGATTTTTTTCCTTTCTGGGAAAACTGAACGAATATTTTAATGTCCAACAGCTAAGTGAGAGCTCCTCTTACTCATCCTTGCCAACATTGAGTATTTTCAGTTTTCAAGAGATTACCAATATTATAAAAATATTGTATTTTAATTTTTATATTTTATTTAAATTTTACTTTTTATTTTCAATTTTCATTTTATTATATTTTAAATTTAATTTTTCATATTTTATGAGGCCAGGCATCTTTTCATGGTTTATTAGCCACTTGTATTTCTATTTTTATTACATTTTGAGAATCAATATTTAAGAAAATTTGGCCCAGTCTAAGGAACATCAAATATTGTGATGATAGGTTAACAAAAAATCTTTAGATTTTTATTCTGGGGGAGTCTGCTTCCTTTATGCAGATACCACAGGCATAGAGTTTTGGGTTGGGGAGTCAAAGCTTAAAATTCAACACCAAGCTATGGCTTTGGTCAGCTTGGTGGACTTTTCTGCTCTGATGGCAGTGCACATGGGCACTACGTGAACATCTGAAAAAAAAAATGTACAAACAAATGATTAATCAGACCCAAAGTAGGCCTTTTCCTGACCTGACTCAAAACTAAAATGCTGAGTTGACAGTTATTTGTGGCTACAGAAATATTATTGGCAAATAATCTGGGGCTATCAAATTCAGTTCCATCTGTAACTAAATTAAAGACACACATCCTTTTCTCCAAAGAGATTGGTATACCAAATGTCTTTGATGTTGAATAGTATCAAACAGGATTTCAGTCAATGAACGAAGTTTCTATTAGGAAAATGTCAAGGGTGATAAGCATGAAGAGTGGTAATATCATTATTTTCTATCTAACAACTTAATAATTGAACAGAGACAGTGGAAAAATTTCTGCCAAACAAATAAAATGTTCTGTCCTGAGAAAGTGAGTTATAGTTTTGTGGCATCTTAAAGGATCCAAAACAAATGCAAAACAAAAATACTTCAGATGGTGGCAATTATAGGTAGAAAGTTCCATGGAATCGTGCATATGTTTTGGGTCAAAAAAAAAAAAAACCACAAAAAACAAAAACCTGTTTCTGAATAGGCAAGGTAATGCCCGTATTATTCCCTCTTGTGTTGTTGGTGTGCTTTCTAGGATTTGGAAATCATCATTTGAAATAGTATATCTGCTTTCAGCCCTTACCCAGTGCTGCAGGCTCATACACACGCACACTCTTCAGTCAGGTCTGCAGTTCCTTAGCCATAAATTCCTCAAAGTACCAGACTTTGCATGTCCCAACTCCAGTACCTAGTCTGGCAGAGCAGTTGCTCACCAAGTGTGGGTCATGGAACGAAAGCACAAACCTGCCAAAATGCCCCAGAATAAAGCATTCTGGCGGGCCATCCTGGCATCATCCCCTCCGCTGTCAGATGAGAAGAATAAGGCTGATACAATTGAGACTTATCCAAGGTTGTATAATTACTGACAGAGCCAAGACCTGAGCTCACATCTCCTGGTCCTAGAATTATATTCTTTCAACTATTGAAGAAAACAAGCTTCTGCATTTTTAAGCCTTCAGTCAATATCATAAAAGTGGATCTGTTAATATTATAAAGGTTATTTTTCCATTCTGTATTTATTTATACCTTCCCTCACAACAGAATAGGAAAGACTAGCGATCTCTTCAGGAAAATTAGAGATACCAAGGGAACATTTCATGCAAAGATGAGCTCGATAAAGGAAAGAAATGGAATGAACCTAACAGAAGCAGAAGATATTAAGAAGAGGTGGCAAGAATACACAGAAGAACTGTACAAAAAAGATCTTCAACACCAAGATAATCACGATGGTGTGATCACTCACCTAGAGCCAGATATCTTGGAATGTGAAGTCAAGTGGGCCTTGGAAAGCATCACTACGAACAAAGCTAGTGGAGGTGATGGAATTCCATTTGACCTATTTCAAATCCTGAAAGATGATGCTGTGAAAGTGCTGCACTCAATATGCCAGCAAATTTGGAAAACTCAGCAGTGGCCACAGGACTGGAAAAGGTCAGTTTTCATTCCAATCCCAAAGAAAAGCAATGCCAAGTAATGCTCAAACTACCGCACAATTGCACTCATCTCACACACTAGTAAAGTCATGCTCAAAATTCTCCAAGCCAGGCTTCAGCAATACATGAACCATGAACTTCCAGATGTTCAAGCTGGTTTTCGAAAAGGCAGAGAAACAGAGATCAAATTGCCAACATCTGTTGGATCATCAAAAAAGCAAGAGAGTTCCAGAAAAACATCTATTTCTGCTTTATTGACTATGCCAAAGTCTTTGACTGTGTGGATCACAATAAACTGTGGAAAATTCTGAAAGAAATGGGAATACCAGACCACCTGACCTGCCTCCTGAGAAACCTGTATGCAGGTCAGGAAGCAACAGTTAGAACTGGACATGGAACAACAGACTGGTTCCAAATAGGAAAAGGAGTACGTCAAAGCTGTATATTGTCACCCTGCTTATTTAATTTATATGCAGAGTACATCATGAGGAACGCTGGGCTGGAAGAAGCCCAAACTGTAATTAAGATTGCCGGGAGAAATATCAATAACCTCAGATATGCAGATGACACCACCCTTACGGCAGAAAGTGAAGAGGAACTAAAGAACCTCTTGCTGAAAGTGAAAGAGGAGAGTGAAAAAGTTGGCTTAAAGCTCAACATTCAGAAAATTAAGATCATGGCATCTGGTCCCATCACTTCATGGGAAATAGATGGGGAAACAGTGGAAACAGTGTCAGATTTTATTTTTCTGGGCTCCAAAATCACTGCGGATGCTGATTGCAGCCATGAAATTAAAAGATGCTTACTCCTTGGAAGGAAAGTTATGCTCAACCTAGATAGCACATTAAAAAGCGGAGACATTACTTTGCCAACAAAGGTCCGTTTAGTCAAGGCTATGCAGCAGCAGCAGCAGCATGGTTTTTCCAGTGGTCATGTATGGATGTGAGAGTTGGGCTGTAAAGAAAGCTGATTACCGAAAAATTGATGCTTTTGAACTGTGATGTTGGAGAAGACTCTTGAGAGTCCCTTGGACTGCAAGGAGATCCAACCAGTCCATTCTAACTAAAGGAGATCAGTCCTGTGTGTTCATTGGAAGGACAGATGCTAAAGCTGAAACTCCAATACCTTTGCCACCTCATGCGAAGAGTTGACTCACTGGAAAAGACTCTGATGCTGGGAGGATTGGGGGCAGGAGGAGAAGGGGACGACAGAGAATGAGATGGCTGGATGGCATCACCAACTCTATGGACATGAGTTTGAGTGAACTCCAGGAGTTGGTGACGGACAGGAAGGCCTGGCGTGCTGTGATTCATGGGGTCGCAAAGAGTTGGACATGACTGAGCGACTGAACTGAACTGAACTCATTTCCCAGATAATTCAAAGCAATTGATGAATGTACACCCCACTCCAGTACTCTTTTGCCTGGAAATCCCCTGGACGGAGGAGCCTGGTAGGCTTCAGTCCATGGGATCACTAAGAGTTGGACATGACTTCACTTCACTTTCAGTTTCACGTTTCACTTCCATGCATTGAGAAGGAAATGGCAACCCACTCCAGTGTTATTGCTTGGAGAATCCCAGGGATGGGGTAGCCTGCTGGGCTGCCGTCTATGGGGTCGCACAGAGTCGACACGACTGAAGCGACTTAGCAGCAGCAGCAGATGAATGTACAGTGAGAGAGAGAGAAAAGATTATGCACTGGGGAAATATACATCAGAATTATAATAGGTAATGTTTCAAGAAGTACTATGTGCCAAGCATTGTTCTAAGTGCTTTACGTAAATTAATTCATTTAACACATACAATGACTCCGTGAGGTAGTTACTACTGTTTAATAATTGTACAATCATAGGAAATGAAGCACAGAGAATTCCAGTAATTTTCTCAGGTCACAAAACTAATATGTGATGAAACCTGGCTATAAATCTAAGTAGTCATGGCCTCAGAGCCATGCTAGTGCTCCTTTTATATATCCTTGGGGTCTGTAATTTACCAACTTCTATCTTCAGATCCCTGCCCTGGAGAGCCATGCCTGTACATCTGCTTTCACACGTGGTTCTGAGAACCAAACTATAGGCTCCTCTCTCACACTTATTACACTTCCACTTTGGTAGACACATATTTATTGAGATCAGCACGTGGTGAGAATTTTTAGTTGTGCTCAGGAGGAAGCTTGATTCATAGCAACTCTGGGTCCAAATTTTGAGCTCCCTTATTTGCTGGTTGGGGCTTCCCTGGTTGCTCAGACAGTAAAGAATCTGCCTAATGCAGGAGACCTGGGTTTGATCCCTGGGTCGGGAAGATTGCCTAGGGAAGGAAATGCCACCCACTCCAGTGTTCTTGCTTAGAGAATGATATGGGCACAGGAGCCTGGTGGGCTGCAAAAAATCAAACATGACTGAGGGACTAACACTTGTGTGATCTTGGTCAAGGCACGTACATTCTTTGTGCCTCAGTTTTGTCATCTGTCGCATTTTGACAATATTACTAACTATCATATGTTTAGTGTGAGCATTAAATCTGACTGTGGATGAAAAGCACTTGACACAGTGTTTGGCATACATTGGAAGGACTGATGCTAAAGCTGAAACTGCAATACTTTGGCCACCTCATGCGACGAGTTGACTCACTGGAAAAGACTCTGATGCTGGGAAAGGTTGGGGGCGGGAGGAGAAGGGGACGACGGAGAATGAGATGGCTGGATGGCATCACCGACTCTGTGGACATGAGTTTGAGTGTACTCCGGGAGTTGGTGATGGACAGGGAGGCCTGGCGTGCTGTGATTCATGGGGCCGCGGAGAGTCGGACATGGCTGAGCGACTGAACTGTACTGAATAATTGATATTAGCTCTTATAATTAATTATAAGAAAAAATAGCAGTTTTAAATTTTTATAGCTAGGACCCAGTGTGGTCATTTTCTCAGAGAAGAATCTGGATCATCAGGACTAAGAAAATAAAATCAGGTCTAGCTAATATAACCACTGACTATTTGTAGTTTAGTGTCAATTAAACCTGAGCTTCTGATTCAATTGGCTGACTTAAATTTGGAAATACTAGCTCTTCCAGACTCAGGTATAATTTGTCTTTTGAATTTTTATAGCTATAGGCTTTCTCGGAGAAGGCAATGGCAAGCCACTCCAGTACTCTTGCCTGGAAAATCCCTTGGACAGAGGAGCCTGGTAGGCTGCAGTCCATGGGGTCGCTATGAGTCAGACATGACTGAGCGACTTCACTTTCACTTTTCACTTTCACACATTGGAGAAGGAAATGGCAACCCACTCCAGTGTTCTTGCCTGGAGAATCCCAGGGATGGGGGAGTCTGGTGGGCTGCCGTCTATGGGGTCACACAGAGTCGGACACGACTGAAGTGACTTAGCAGCAGCAGTAGCAGCATAGGCTTTCTAGATTTGTTTACTGTTTTAAATGTAAGTTTTTTAAGTATAATGCTAATTGTAGAAATTAGAAATTGTAGAAATGTATAATGGAGAAAGCAATGGCAACCCACTCCAGTACTCTTGCCTGGAAAATCCCATGGATGGAGGAGCCTGGTAGGCTGCAGTCCATGGGGTCACGAAGAGTCAGACATGACTGAGCGACTTCACTTTCACTTTTCACTTTCATGCATTGGAGAAGGAAATGGCAACCCACTCCAGTGTTCTTGCCTGGAGAATCCCAGGGACGGGGGAGCCTGGTGGGCTTCCGTCTATGGGGTCACACAGAGTCGGACATGACTGAAGCGACTTAGCAGCAGCAGTAGCAGAAGCAGCAGAAATGTATAAAGGGGAAAAGTCATCATTAACCTCATCTTTTAACAAATGTGAGAACTGAATAAATCATAATTATCAGTTGTGTCACACTGTTGTCAGTGGCTCAGGCATGGACATCTTTTATTTTGTTTATTTATCACTGTATAATGTAATGAATAGCAAAAGACCCTGTGCCCTGTCAGGAACTACAGGGTAGGAACTGACCTCTATCTGTTTGTATTTTCCTTATTCCTCCTAACCCCATGCCTTGCTGCCAGAGAGAACTACTGTCCCATATTTATATTTATCACCACTTTTTTTCTTAGTTTTGTCACACACATACAAGCTTGCACATGTATACCTACGTGTGCCTAAATAATATAATATTTTGTTTAGCTTGTTTTGATATATTTATTAAGATCCATCTGTGTTGCCTTAATATGACTCAAGTCTACTCATTTAAAAATTTTGAAATATTTTATCATGTGCCTATGTGCATGCTAAGTCGCTTTAGTCATGTCCGTCTCTTTGCGACCCTATGGATTGTAGCCCAACAGGCTCCTCTTTCCATGGGATTCTCCAGGCAAGAATACTGGATTGGGTCCCCAGGCCCTCCTCTAGAGGATTTTTCATAACGCAGGGATCAAACCTATGGCCCTTGTGACTCCTGCACTAGAAGCAGATTCTTTACCACTGAGCCACCAGGGAAGCCCATTATGTCCCTATACCAAACTTATTTAACCTTTCTTTTGTTAATGGAATTAGGAGATATATTTCTTTCAGTCTTTAAAAAATGTTTTTTAATGTTGTTAAGATAAAATGCCAAACACAATGTTGTTTCTGCCTTCTGCCCACCTTGTACTCATCACTATATTTAAGAACATTGTCATTTTGTTTTAAATTTTAGAGAGAATAACATCTTTTGCAGTGAATGTATCACAATTTGCATGTGTGCCTGCCTGCTAAGTTGATTCATTCCTATCCAAATTTTTGCAACTCTGTGTACTGTAGCCGCCATGAAATCAAAAGATGCTTGCTCCTTGGAAGAAAAGCTATGACCAACCTAGACAGCATATTAAAAACCAGAGGCATCACTTTGCTGACAAAGGTCCATCTAGTCAAAGCTATGGTTTTTCCAGTAGTCGTGTATGAACATGAGAGTTGGACTATAAAGAAAGCTGAGCACTGAAGAATTGATGCTTTTGAACTGTGGTGTTAGAAAAGACTCTTGAGAGTCCCTTGGACAGCAAGGAGATCCAATCAGTACATCTTAAAGGAAATCAGTCCTGAACATTCATTGGAAGGACTGATGTTGAAGCTGAAACTCCAATACTTTGGTCACCTGATGAGAAGAAATGACTCATTGGAAAAGACCCTGATGCTGTGAAAGACTGAAGGTGGGAGGAGAAGGGGACAACAGAGGATGAGATGGTTGGGTGGCATCACCGACTTGAAGGACATGATTATTGAGCAAGCTCTGGGAGTTGGTGATGGACAGGGAAGATGTGGGGTTGAAAAGAGTCGGACATGACTGAGGACTGAACTGTAGCTCACCAAGCTCCTCTGTTTATAGGATTCTCCAGGCAAGAATACTAAAATGGGTTACCATGCCCTCTTCCAGGGGATCTTCCTGACCCAGGGATCGAACCCTGGTCTCTGTATGTCTCCTGCATTGGCAGGCAGGTTCTTTACTACTAGTGCCACCTAGAAAGCCCATATCATAAATGAGATGGCTGGATGGCATCACTGACTCGATGGAGGTGAGTTTGAGTGAACTCCGGGAGTTGGTGATGGACAGGGAGGCCTGGTGTGCTGTGATTCATGGGGTTGCAAAGAGTCGGACACGAATGAGCGACTGAACTGAACTGTATTTTGATTCCCAGGCATTTTAGATTGTATCTTATCTTGGCTTACAAAATTACCATATAAACAAATATTATTGGATATAAATTTATCGGCGAATTTTGTGTTATTTCCTGGTAATGATTTTTGGAAGCGGAAGCACTGAGTCAGATACACAAACATTGTCGAACTCTTGTCATGTAAGGTAACATAGTCACAAGTTACAGGGGCAGGGCAGGGCCATCTCTGGGACAGTTTTCAGCCCTCCCCTGCAAGTAAACTGAACCAAGCTTGGAGATGAAAGGGATAAGAGCTGCTGTCACAGTCAGGTCACCGATCTACTCTGGAGAGAATGAGCATGATGAAGACATTGTTAAACTGCAATTATTGTCTCCTTTATATTACCAGGCTCTGCTGTAATCTTTTCTAGTTGGTAGCCCTAATTTAACCCAAGATGATCAATCCTTCTTGTCTCATCTTCATAATAATTACATTTGACATTTAAATTGAGTCTCTGTGCTCTATTTTAAGAGCTTTATCTGTACTAAATCATCATAAACCTCTGCAGTTGTTACTGCTGCTAATCCCATTTTACAGATGAGCAAATTCAACTGCAATTGCCTTGATTCACACAGCTCACTGTGCTTGTGTACTTATTTTTATGTAGGAGCTAATAGCTTGAGACTTGTAGCTCTCTTTCAGAGGTGGAAAGTAAATTTAGGTTCTTACCACCAAGAACCAATAAGGCCAGTAAGAATGCTTTTCCTTGGCAATTTTCACCATATCCAATGGGGTTTAAACAATAGGAAGTATATCCTCTCCCTAAACAAGAAGTTCAGAGGTAGGGTTGAAGGAAGGGTTAATCCAGCTGCTCAGTCATGTCAAGGTTCCTTTTTATTAGGGAGGAAAACCTTTCCCAAAGCCTCTAAGCAGTGTTTTCTTTTTTTTTTTCACTTGATCCCTGCACCAATCACTGGCCGAGGGGAATGGTAGGGCATGAGTCATCCCTGGGCCTGAGCCGATCTGCTATGAGCATTTTGCTGCCTGAGCTCTGAATGAGGGCACTGGTCTGTCAGCACAGGGGGATGAGAGAAGGGCAAGGGGACCTGCCTCCTGGGACACACACCTCCACAAAGTGCAGACGGGAAGCTGTCCAACACTTAGATCAGACAACTCTCCAATGGATCACAGGTTTATCTCCTGCCACAGGAAAACAATAAGCCCTGGGACCATTCATTGCTGCCATGAAAACAGACTTCACAGCTGCTCCTTGGCCTCATCCAGGGGGCAGCGTGGGGGCATGCTGTCCCCACAGCCCAGTGAAGCATGGTTGGGAGTGATGTTTGCTTTCCTCCTTATCAGCACAACTCAAAGGGTCCATGTGGTAAACAGTTCTCAACAACTTTGAAGATAATATTTTTTCACAAGGAACGAAGAAGTTCTTGTCATGGCCCAAATATGCACCTTTTCTGATAGGGCAACTTTCATATTGACTGGAATTTTTTTTTGAAGTCTGTTTGCATTTTTCCCAGAATAACTTATTTCACCAAGAGTCAAGCACGTGACATCGAATTTATCTTCTGAGAACAGAGGCAAAGCTGAGTCACCCACACAGCGACTCAAACCTTTACTGCTTGTGGCTACAGGAGGCCGAGCAGGAGCCTGTGCTGATAGCTCTCTGCTCCCGTTCCCACAGCATCAGCCCATGCCAGCATCTGACTCTGGATGCTTGACTCGTGTGTCATAGATGAGTGTCATAGTTACTAAACAAGTCATTCCTGCATCAGCATTCCCATTGCCGTTGGACCATTTCCATGTTCATTTCTTAAGAAAAGTATGAATGTTTAGCCTGGAGGTTCAATCAGCTAGTCACACGTATTGAAGCCGTGTTCTTTCTGTCTGAACATCCAAACAAGGAAGAGCAGACTCCTCATTGTTAATCAGTGACCCAACAAGGGGCTGTCTGCTGGGGGGACTCCTGTCTGCAGTGATGTCCTGGCCATGCTTCTGGCACAACCAGGGACAGGCAGGCTGGAACTGACTGGCATGTTAAAAATACAAAAGGAGGCAAGCGGCAGGGACCACCTCTGATTCTGACTTCAGCTCACATCACTGTGTCTCTTGCCTCCACTGCCATTTCCGCTTTTCCCCCATGGATCAAAGTCCCAGGAGTGATTACCCCTCAGCAGGTTCAACGGTGCCCTGTGTACAGATGGGGTCCTCCTTGAAGTTTGAGCCAGAAGGTGTTTTATGTGTAAATACAACCTTATGAAGAGTCCAACACGTTTCTGATAACTCCTAAGAAATGGTCCTGTAGGTCAGCAGAGTCAAGGATGAGGTTAGATGGGGAAGTTTAGGTTTGGGGACGTATTAAGAGCTTTTAGGCCCATTTGGTCACAGAGGTGCCCCCACAGTCTCCGCTCTGTGGAGTTATCTTCAGTCTCTGGCCGCTTTCGCAGGCCTCTGCCAGGACTTGGCTGAATCACTCAGGTGCCGGAGCATCCGAGAAAGTCATTCCTTGTGTCAGTCACCCATTAAGAAAGCTGAGGGAGGCACTGGAAACAGTGTTCTTGTCTCCGTCACCCGTCCCTTCACCCTACAAGTATTGCTTTTCACTTTTCTTTGCTGCTTTGTATTGATAAATCCACACAGTGCCCTGCTGGCAGGTCTAAGATAATTCCTCTAATTGAAAGTGAGAGGTTATCTGCTTTGCTTAGTTTAGCATGAGTCACTGGTATGCCTGAAAAATGAAGTCCTAGCCTCTGTTATTGACACTGGAAACTGCACAAAAGGAATGAAACCATGAAGTTGAGGACACACATCGTGAGCCTCACACCAGTGGTGCCCTAGCTATTCAGGGCAATGAAAAGAGAGTCAGATCCCTAAGGTGAAGGTGATCATGAAAACCCCAGATGTTATTAGAGAGGTCTTTGGAGAGCATATCATATTGAACTTTAATGTTATGGACTTGAAGGAAAAGATTTCCTTTGTAGTAGGAAGCCTCTGTTATGTTTTGAAGGAATTTTCCAGTAAATCATCTAACAGCTGCTTTACTGTACAGGCCTTGAAATTTTATCCTTTCATTGGTTACATACTCTTGGGCTTTTGGAAACTTCACATGCGTCTCTCTACCAGTAATATTTTGTTCCCAAAATATCATCTCCTGGGGAGGATTTAATAAAGGCTGACCCAACAAGAAATGTTTCTGAGCAAACCTTCTGGATATCTTTGGCTAGGTACCATGTCCTATTTAAGTACCTCTCTATATAAGATTCCATGGACAGAGGAACCTGGCTGGCTACAGTCCATGGGGTTGTAAAGAGTCGGCCATGGCTGAGCACATCAGTACTATGTAAGATTATTACTGAAAATCCAAAAGACCATCCTATAGAGATAATGATTTTGTGACAGTGTTCACCATGTTGTAACAGAAAAGAGTTTTGTATGTGAGTGTGGAAACAGTAACTATACTGGATCCTAGAAGTGGTATATGGTCTGTGTGTGTGTGTATGTGTGTTGGAGCAGTGGAAAGGCATGATGAGACAAAGCCTTGGCAGAAACGCGATCAGTGGAAACTCTCTCCTTCAAATTGCAGATGGAAGATTCCCTTGACAGAGGAGAAAAAACCCTCCAACAGGGATAGGAACATATAACTTGCTCAATGCCACTTTACTGAAATGAACCTGCAGTTTTCCAAATTTATTCCACATGAAGGTCACCTGGAAGGTACATGATACAGAACAGAGTCATGATGTGTTGATTTCTAGAAGAGCCTTCTGGTCAATAAGGATTGAAAAATAGAAAAAAAAAATTTGACTAGAAACTCACCAAGCATGATCTCAGTTCCTAGGACAAGACTTATCATTGAAATCCTTTATGAAAGGAAGATTCCCACTGACAGGACAAGACAGAGTTGGAGGGGGAGAGGGAGGAGCAAAAGACTTTGCTCTGAGAGGCCCACTGGACACTGGTCTCAGTGTGTTATTAGGCAGAAATATAGGAGGGCAGGTGCTTAGAGAGGAGCTCATCAATGAAAGCGTTTTCAAGATTTTTCAGTGATAAATTAGAAAGAATAAGAGCAGGAGAAAAGAAAAGAAGACTTGAAGACAGGTCACAGGAACTATCAAAACTGAAGCACATAGAGTAAAAACTGGGGGTGTGGGGGAGTGGGTGGAGCCTCAGAGGCCTTTTGGAACAGACCCAGCAATCTGTGTGTGTGTGCATACATACAAACACATAAGGTTTACTCTTTGTGTTGTACATTCTGTGACAAATATATAATTACATATATTCACCATTATGGTATCAATTTTTTATTTTTGTAATTAGAGAAAAGCTTATAAAAACAGAAATAATGATTATTACATACACTATAGTGATAGGTATTTAATTGACTCTAGTAGGCTTAATTTACTATAAAAGCTATGGCTTAATTTCACTGAAAGTAGACTAACACTGAGTATTCATTTCTATTTATTTCTTCTACTAATAATACCAATTTTAACCTAGAAATATATCCTATTTCCCTGTTAATTTATATGTGTATCCTTTGGGTCTGAGAAAGCAATTAACTTCATTGAGGTCATTCTTCTCCAAAATATAGAACAAATGGAATATTTTTGCATCTGTTCAATTATATGTCTAAAACTATGCCAGGTATATTTGGGGGATATCAGGCCTGAGAGGGTCAGGGAAGACTGTAGAGAAAGTGGTCTTTGAGCATGGTAAAGAAGAGAGAATAGTATTTAAGCAAACAATGTTTATACATTGGAAGTTCACATTGTATGAATTCTTGTTTAAAAAAAAGTAGACCATTTGGATGCTTGAGCAAACACTTAATTGATAGAGTACCTTTGAATTTGTTTGAGATAAAGTTAAATAAAAAAAGATATAGAGGACAAGTAAGTTTATCCAAAATATTGTTGTTTTTTAGTCACTAAGTCACATCCAACTCTTTTGTGACCCTGTGAACTATAACCCACCAGGCTCCTCTGTCCATGGGATTTCCCAGGCAAGAATACTAGAGTGGATTGCCATTTCCTTCTCCAGGGGATCTTTCCAACCCAGGGATCGAACTCAGGTCTCCTGCTTAGGAGGTAGATTCTTTACCACTGGGCCACCTGGGAAGTCCTAGTTGAAATATGGAGGATCACAACCTGAGTAGAAGTTCTATGTTGCACAATATAGAGACTGTATAGGGAAGAAAGTGGTGGGAGATAAGAATGGATTGGTAAAGAGGAAGGAATTGGAAGATAGTCTTATGAAATAGAATTTGAGAACATCAAACCCCAAGATGGAGCTGTTATGCATCATTTTAGTGTTTGTTTGTTTGTTTTGCTTTTAAGTGTGTGTATATTATAGACTAGGGACCAAAACCAAACACCAAACAAAGAAAAGAAAACCAACCAACCAAAGAGACCCAATTTAAAGACTCATACAGTTATCTATGTGTGTGGACTCTAGATTTAAAAAGTGGCAGTAGGATTAGAAAAAAATAAATGATCTGTAAGACTTTCTATGGAAAAGTAATGACAGAAGCTGACAGGATTTGGAGGACAAGGAGGAAACCAAGATGAACTCAAGATATTGAGTACAGACTGCAGAAAAAAATGAAAAAATTGGGAAGAGAAGATCAGTTTTGTTTCTGTAGCTCCGGACAGAATTACATTAAAAGGGAATTCAAGGGAAAATTCATGTGGATCATTGGACATAGATAGATGTTCAAGTGACAGAGAACATAGCAGGGGACACAGACTTGGGAGCCATAAACCTTAAGGTGATAAAAAAGCTTTAAGAGTAGATGAACCATTGGTCTGAGATCTGAGGGGTGAGGGGACACTCTGAGCTTTAAGAAATATCTACAAATGGATGGACAAGCAAAGAAGAGCCAGAAAAGCATGAAAGAACTAAAATGAGGCTGGGCAGTCACAGAAGATCACAAAGGAGAGCATTTTAAGCAGGAAGTAATTAGCAACATCACATTCTGAATAGTGGTGGTGGTAGTTTAGTCACTAAGTCATATCTGACTCTTGAGACCCCATGGACTGTAGCCCTCTAGACTCCTCTGTCAATGGGGCTCTCCAGGCAAGAATACTGGATGGATCACTATTTCCTTCTCCAATTCTGAATAGTAGTTAAGAAAAATGAAATGTGGGTCAAGGTCAATTAATGATATTAGTCTAGTTGAATGGACTGAGAAAGTAGAAGCCAGAGTATAGAGGATTTTCAAAGAGATCAAGTAGTAAGAGTTAGAAAATGGATTAAGTGGGTAAAGACCACCCATTTAAGGAATGGTATATGAAAAGGGGGAGAAATGGTGTAGAATTTAGAAGATAATATCAATTAAATGTTTGAGTCAGCAGCTAAGAGATTTGTGAATGATTAAAAACAAGGGGACGGTATCTGCTTCCATATTTTTTTCTGCATTTATTTTTCAAAAACTGTCACCTTTACCTGAGTATTCTTCAAGAAATAATTACCATACCACTCATTGGAAAATAATGTTGCTTCCATTATAATAGTATTTGAAGGCACATTCCTGTATTGTTCACTTGAACATGGAACCTTGTCTAGGTGCTCCTTAAAGGGAATGGGGTCAGCCTAAAACAAAACCACATTGCACGAGGATCACATCACAGAGATGTTCAGTAAAGATTTAGGACAAGGACTTTCCTATATTATGGTTTGACACTTGGGGAAGAGGTGATTCATTTCACGGGTGAGTCTTTATCCACCATGACCTTGAAGAGCATCCTTATTCCAGCTTCAGCATCCTTTTATTCTGCAGTTTGAATAATAAATAATTATAGGAACAGTCTCATTGCTGCCTCTGTGTACACTGAGGGGGTGAGTTCAAGCCCTGAGCCTTTGGAGTGGGAGCACTGAATCCAAGACCCTAGACTACCGGAGAACTAACCCTCAGTTCAGTTCAGTTCAGTTCAGTTCAGTCACTCAGTCGTGTCCAACTCTTTGCGACTAACCGTTCAGTTCAGTTCAGTTCAGTCGCTCAGTCCTGTCTGACTCTCCGTGACCCCATGAATCACAGCACGCCAGGCCTCCCTGTCCATCACCAACTCCCGGAGTTCACTCAAACTCATGTCCACAGAGTCGGTGATGCCATCCAGCCATCTCATCCTCTGTCATCCCCTTCTCCTCCTGCCCCCAATCCTTCCCAGCATCAGAGTCTTTTCCAGTGAGTCAACTCGTCGCATGAGGTGGCCAAAGTATTGGAGTTTCAGCTTTAGCATCAGTCCTTCTAATGAACACCCAGGATTGATCTCCTTTAGAATGGACTGGTTGGATCTCCTTGCAGTCCAAGGGACTCTCAAGAGTCTTCTCCAGCACCACCGTTCAAAAGCATCAATTCTCCTGCGATCAGCTTTCTTCACAGTCCAACTCTCACATCCATACATGACCACGGGAAAAACCATAGCCTTGACTAGACGGACCTTGGTTGGCAAAGTAATGTCTCTGCTTTTTAATATACTATCAAGGTTGCTCATAACTTTCCTTCCAAGGAGTAAGCGTCTTTTAATTTCATGGCTGCAATCAGCATCTGCAGTGATTTTGGAGTCCAAAAAAATAAAGTCTGACACTGTTTCCACTGTTTTTCCATCTATTTCCCATGAAGTGATGGGACCAGATGCCATGATCTTTCTTTTCTGAATGTTGAGCTTCAAGCCAACCTTTTCACTCTCCTCTTTCACTTTCATCAAGAGGCTTTTGAGTTCCTCCTCACTTTCTGCCATAAGGGTGGTGTCATCTTCATGTCTGAGGTTATTGATATTTCTCCCAGCAATCCTGATTCCAGCTTATACTTCTTCCAGCCCAGCGTTCCTCATGATGTACTCTTCATATAAGTTAAATAAGCAAGGTGACAATATACAGCCTTGACGTATTCCTTTTCCTATTTGGAACCAGTCTGTTGTTCCATGTCCAGTTCTAACTGTTTCTTCCTGACCTGCATACAGGTTTCTCAACAGGCAGGTAGGGTGGTCTGGTATTCCCATCTCTTTCAGAATTTTCCACAGTTTGTTTTGATCCACACAATCAAAGGCTTTGGCATAGTCAATGAAGCAGAAATAGATGTTTTTTTGGAACTCTCTTGCTTTCTCCATGATCCAGCGGATGTTGGTAATTTGATCTCTTGTGCCTCTGCCTTTTCTAAAAACTGCTTGAACATTTGTAAGTTCACGGTTCACATATTGCTGAAGCCTGGCTTGGAGAATTTTGAGCATGACTTAACTAGCGTGTGAGATGAGTGCAATTGTGCGGTAGTTTGAGCATTCTTTGGCATTGCCTTTCTTTGGGATTGGAATGAAGACTGACCTTTTCCAGTCCTGTGGCCACTGCTGAGTTTTCCAAATTTGCTGGCATATTGAGTGCAGCACTTTCACAACATCATCTTTCAAGACTTGAAATAGCTCAACTGGAATTCCATCACCTCCACTAGCTTTGTTCGTAGTGATGCTTTCTAAGGCCCACTTGACTTCACATTCCAAGATGTCTGGCTCTAGGTCAGTGATCACGTTATCTTGGCTATCTTGGAGGTGAAGATCTTTTTTTGTACAGTTCTTCTGTGTATTCTTGCCACCTCTTCTTAATATCTTCTGCTTCTGTTAGGTCCATACCATTTCTCTCCTTTATTGAGCCGATCTTTGGATGAAATGTTCCCTTGGAATCTCTAAGTTTCTTCAAGAGATCTCTAATCTTTCCCATTTTATTGTTTTCCTCTATTTCTTTGCATTGATATTTGAGGAAGGCTTTCTTATCTCACCTTGCTATTCTTTGGAACTCTGAATTCAGATGCTTATATCTTTCCTTTTCTCCTTTGCTTTTCGCTTCTCTTCTTTTCACAGCTATTTGTAAGGCCTCCTTAGACAGCCATTTTGCTTTTTTGCATTTCTTTTCCATCGGGATGGTCTTGGTCCCTGTCTCTTGTACAATGTCATGAACCTCTGTCCAGAGTTCATCAGGCACTCTATCAGATCTAATCCCTTAAATCTATTTCTCACTTCCACTGTATAATCATAAGGGATTTGATTTAGGTACTGTACATAGAAAACCCTAAAGATAGTACTGGAAAATTACTAGAGCTAATCAGTGAATTTAGCCAAGTTGCAGATTACAAAATCAGTACACAGAATCACTTGCATTTCTATATACTAAGAATGAAAAATCAGAAAGAGAAATTAGGGAATCAATCCCATTCATCATTGCAACAAAAAGAATTAAATATCTAGGAATAAACTTACCTAAGAAGACAAAGAACTGTACAAAGAAAATTATAAGACACTAATGAAGCTGAAACTGCAATACTTTGGCCACCTCATGCGACGAGTTGACTCACTGGAAAAGACTCTGATGCTGGGAAAGGTTGGGGGCGGGAGGAGAAGGGGACGAAGGAGAATGAGATGGCTGGATGGCATCACCGACTCTGTGGACATGAGTTTGAGTGTACTCCGGGAGTTGGTGATGGACAGGGAGGCCTGGCGTGCTGTGATTCATGGGGTCGAGGAGAGTCGGACACGACTGAGCGACTGAACTGAACTGAACTGAATGAAAGAAATCAAAGATGACATATACAGATGGAGAGATATTCCATGTTCCTGGGTAGGAAGAATCAATATTTTGAAAATGACTATACAAGCAAAGGCAATCTACAGATTCAGTGTGATTCCTATCAAATTACCAATGGCATTTTTCACAGAATTAGAACAAAAAATTTCACAATTCTTATGGAAACACAAAAGACCATGAGTAGCCAAGCAGTCTTGAGAAAGAAGAGTAGAGCTGGAGGAATCAACCTTCCTGATTTCAGATTATACTACAAAGCTACAGTCATCAAGACTGTATGGTACTGGCACAAAAACAGAAATATAGACCAATGGAACAGGATAGAAAGCCCAGAAATAAACCCATGCACCTATGAGTACCTTATTTTTGACAAAGGAGGCAAGAATATACAATGGGGCAAAGACAGCCTCTTCAATAAATGGTGCTGGGAAAACTGGACAGCTACATGTGAAAGAATGAAATTAGAACATTTCCTAACACCATACACAAAGATAAACTCAAAATGGATTAAAGACCTAAATGTAAGACCAGAATCTGTAAAATTCTTAGAGGAAAACACAGGCAGAACACTCAATGACATAAATCAAAGCAAGATCCTCTATGACCCACCTCCTTAGAGTAATGGAAATAAAAACAAAAGTAAACAAGTGGGACCTGATTAAACTTAAAAGCTTTTGCACAGCAAAGGAAACTATAAGCAAAGTGAAAAGACAACCCTCAGAATGGGAGAAAATAATAGCAAAGGAAACAACTGACAAAGGATCAATTTCTAAAATATACAAGCAGCTCATACAACTCAATGCCAGGAAGTGAACAACCCAATCAAAGTGGGAAAAAGACCTAAACAGACATTTCTCCAAAGAAGACATACAGATGGCTAACAAACCATGAAAAGATGCTCAACATCACTCATTATTGGATAAATGCAAATCAAAACCACAATGAGATGTCACCTCACACTCGCCAAAAAGTTTTAGATTTTTGATCAAAAGTTTTTGATTTTGGAAATTGATCCTTTGTCAGTTGTTTCATTTGCTATTATTCTCTCCGATTCTGAGGGTTGTCTTTCACTTTGCTTATAGTTTCCTTTGCTGTGCAAAAGATTTTAAGTTTAATCAGGTCCCGCATCAAAAAGTTCTACAAACTGTAGACGCTGGACCTTTCCAGCGGAAAGGAGAAAAGGGAACGCTTCTGCACTGTTGATGGGAATGTAAACTGATACAACCACTATGGAAGATGGTATGGATATTCCTTAGAAAACTAGGAATAAAATTGCCATACGACCAAGCAATCTCACTCCTAGGCACATACCCTGTGGAAACCAGGGTTGAACATGTATCCCATTGCTCATTGCAGCACTATTTACAATAGCTAGAACTTGGAAGCAACCTAGATGTCCATCGACAGATGAATGAATAAAGAAGTTATGGTATATATACACAGCCATAAAAAGGAATGCATTTGAGTCAGTTCTGATGAGGTGGAAGAACCTAGAATTTATTATACAGAGTGAAATGAGTCAGAAAGAGAAAAAAATATAGTAATCTAACGTACATATATGGAATCCAGAAAAATGGTACTGAAGAATTTATTTACAGAGCAGCAGTGGAGAAACAGACATAGAGAATAGACTTATGGACGTGGGAAGAGGAGAGGAGAGGATGAGTTGTATGGAAAGAGTAACCTGGAAACTTACATTACCATATGTGAAATAGATAGCCAACGGGATTTGCTGTATGGCTCAGGAAACTCAAACAGGGGCTCTGTATCAACCTAGAGGGGTGGGATGGGGAGGGGGATGGGAGGGAAGTTCAAAATGGAGGGGATATATGTATGCCTATGGCTGATTCATGTTGAGGTTTGACTGAAAACAACAAAATTCTGTAAAGCAATTATCTTTCAATAAAAAAATTAAAAAGAAAAATAATGATAAAATTTCATTGTCTGTTTCCATTCTATGTATGTAAAAATGGAGTCATGAATGCCAACTCTCAGAGTTTTACAGGTGTCATATTACCACTCATAGTTTTCTTGACTGTTAATAAGATTTGACAAAGAGGTTTAAAAAAATGGCTTGCAGGTGATGAAGGTATTTATCATATACTCTGCTGTATTTTATCTGTGAGTGATGTTCATTACATCATGGTAACTAATCTGTTCCAAATGAAAGTGAATACTCATCAAAAATCACGGCAGAGATACCAGAGTATATGGTACAAATGTAAGCCTAATATGTTATGCTTTGGGTTCTTTCTTTTTATTAATCTACGGTTTAAATAGAAGAGATAAATTTTAGATGTTGTCATCAGAATGCTCTAAACTACCTACACAGTTAATGTGAATGAGTTTCAAAGTAAACTGAATGAAAACTGACATGGAAATATATCCAAATACAGCCTACCTTATGTAGAGACTATGACGTATATTAAAGTTAAGCACTACAAAATACGACATAATATCAACTGTGCCTTATAAGAACCCACCTGGTTGGGGAGAGACGTGTAAATGAAATGGTTAAGTAGGAATGCCAGGCATGAATTGCCAGATGATTGAATTGGGTAAATATTAGAGGTGTTTGGAGAGGGTGAGTTGATTTAGGCCAGGAATATCTCTTGGAAAAAGGAGGATCGGAACTGGACTTTGATGGGAGTGGGGAGGTGGAATTTACATTGTGGAGGGAAAGGGGAAGTCATTCCTCCAGGGATAGCAGTCCTCAGCAGACTTCCAATGCCACCCCTCTGCTCTCCTGACTCACGAGCCCATATTTATGAGTGGTTGATCACTTGGAAAGGTCCTATATCTGTCTTTGTCCCGTAGAGCACAGGACAATATAGCTGTGATGCAGCTCAGGTCACATTCTGTACACAACTCCAGCACTTGACCAATGCCTTATAGCATGCAATCTGTGAATATATGATTTACAGTGTTGTTTTATAAAGCATTTCACATGGAAGGAGAGGGAGACCCAGGGAACTTGGAATGCTTGATTTTTTTCCCTAGGAGCTAAGCTAGATGCTTTCCCTACAATATCTGAATCAGCTCCACAATTCTAAAAGGTTGTGATTTCAATTTATAGAAAAAAAAAATAATAGTTCAGAAATGCAAAGTAATGTTTGCCTTCACCACCAGTAGAGATGAAGTTAGGATTTTTATTTTGAGATATAATTGTCACGTAACATTGTATTAGTTTAAGTTGTTTAGCATAATGATTTGATATATGTCTGAACTAATCACCTCAATACATTTAATTAACATCCATCCAAAGTCAGGATTCACACCAGTTTGATTTCAGAAAATTACCTCTTTTCCTGTACTAGATTCCTTCTCTATGAATAGAAAATACATTTTTTCCCCCTTCAATTACCAGAAGCATTTCAGTGTTGAATTAGTTACAAGGTCAAAGAAAGTATTTGGTAGGCTGAGAGTTGTTGGATCAGGCTCATATTCAACCTTTGATCAGGAAAAGAGGACACTTTAGAGTATGTTCCTTGGAAAGATTACCAAAGTAAATAAAGGGAAAGTTTTCTAGCTGCCCCAAGCAATCATGAAAATACTACATATCTATGCGATTACCTAGCAAAGTTGAAGAGCATTTTATCGGGCAAATAAAAAGCCCAGAATGAAGTCGGTTCCAATGACCTTTAAGTCACCTGAAAAACACTGAACGTGATGAAGTACAGCACGTTCCCAGCGTCCACAGACATAAGGTCCAGGGTCAAAGCTTTTGACACTTCCGATTACAATGAGCATATTACCAGAATTCCTTGGGAGGAAGAACTGATGCTTCTCTAAATAAAAATGGCCTGATTTCTGTATTATTGCTTCACTTTTCCCAAGAGAAAAATGATTAAGATGTCGCTGGAAAATATAGCATATAATAAGCATATATGAAATAGCTTTTCAGCAAAACCTGGTTTAACAAAGAAACTGGTTACTTTCCAAACATGTGTAATTAATTTTACTGTTAAGATATGATCAATTTCTCAATGATTGCCGGAATATAAAAATTTTTAATATTCTGTGACTCTATGGTGAAAGACAAATTGTATAGGAAAAAAAGTTTTTTCCTCTCTCTGATTTGCAGCTGTATATATCTCCCTCTAGTGTTCAAAGAAACCAAGTGCCATCACTTTGTGTTTTTCCAGATCTGGTTTTGATTAGTTGAAGGTCAATGTGTGGTAATAAAGCAGCATCGTTATTTGTTTTTATGGGAATTGGTCCATATATAGCTCGGGATTTCCACAAATACCGCATGCATGAATTGTCAACCAAATGTCATAGGATTCTTTTGTATCTAAGATATCTGTTGTAACTCTTTGTTCTTGCATAACTCTTTGTTAAAGGGTTGACAGAGTATGTAATTTTTAAATTCCTAGCTTTCAGAAAGAGAATATGAGAGCCTTGGGGCTTGATCCTTGGACCACCTTTCTTTCTTGTTTCTGTTTACTCTGTCTTTCTCGATTCCTTTTAATCTCATGGCTTCAGTTACCATCTGCTTATGGCTGAACTTCTAATCTGTTCCTTCAGTTCAGTTCAGTTCAGTTCAGTCGCTCAGTCGTGTCCGACTCTCCGCGACCCCATGAATCACAGCACGCCAGGCCTCCCTGTCCATCACCAACTCCCGGAGTACACTCAAACTCATGTCCACAGAGTCGGTGATGCCATCCAGCCATCTCATTCTCAGAGCTATACCGAGAGTTGTATAACTTTCAGTCTTCTCAGTGTCTCACTTGGATGGCTAATAGGCATCTTACATTTACTGTGTTTGAAAACCCAGTGTTTTTTTTCAATTTTCTTGTACCGTCCAGCATGTGTCTCCCCACCCCTGCTTTCCCCCTTTCAGTTAAATGTACTACCATCTACCAAGCAACTCAGACCAAAACAAACAAGTAGTCAGACAAACAAAAAAAACCCAGTCATTTCAGCCTAGTCTTATTACTTACATCTTGTCTATCAGAAAGTCCTATTGGGATTTTCTCCCAAATATATCCCTTCTCTCCATATCCACTGCTGTGGCTGCTGAGTCACTCAGTCGTGTCCGACTCTGTGCGACCCCATAGACGGAAGCCCACCAGGCTCCCCCGTCCCTGGGATTCTCCAGGCAAGAACACTGGAGTGGGTTGCCATTTCCTTCTCCAATGTGTGAAAGTGAAGTCGCTCAGTCGTGTCCGACCCTTAGCGACCCCACGGACTGCAGCCTACCAGGCTCCTCCATCCATGGGATTTTCTAGGCAAGAGTACTGGAGTGGCTTGCCATTGCCTTCTCCGCCATATCCACTGCTTTCTCCAAATTCAAGCACCATTGTTACTTCCCTGACCTATACCAATAAAAGTGTTAGTTGTGTCTGACTCTCTGTGACCCCTCCAGGCTCCTCTGTGCATGGAATTCTCCAGGCGAGAATACTGGAGTGGGTTGCCATTCCCTTCTCCAGGGGATCTTGCCAACCCAGGGATCGAACCTAGGTCTCCTGCCTTGCAGGCAGATACTTTACTGTCGGAGTCACCAGGGAAGTCAAAACCCCAAGAGACTCTTAACTGGCCTTCCTGCTTCCACTCCCACACCATTTCAATTCATAGTTTCTCCACCTGTTTAAAATAAGATCCTTCTTCACTGTGTTCCTGGCCTTCTTCAGGCCCTTGAATGTGTCAATTTCATTCTCACATTCAGTTTCATCCATTACCTGGGAAACTCACTCCTGACATCTTTGAAAGGCTAGTTTGTCTTCGTCATTCAAGTCTCAGTTTAAACGTCTCCTCCTAAGAGAGAATTTCCTTGACTGCAAGTCTCTCTCATTACCCTGTTTCATTTTCTTTTTGTTTCATTTTCATTTTCTTTTCACCATCTGAAATAAGTAATTGATTAATATACCTATTTTGTCGTGCTAGTTGTCTCTTTTTGCTTATGAGAACAGGTGCCAAGGTCTTGGCTGTCCCACTGTCTCTCTCAAGCCTAGAACAGTACCTTGCCCGTAGCTGGTGTTCAAGACATATTTGTCCACTGGGCAAGATGAGGATGAATACAGATTCATAAATAGAAAAGGGCATGGGCAGAGAATATGGTATTCTGAGCTCTGCTTTAAGTTGTACACTCAATTTTCTCAGCTTCACACCACGCCCCACAATCATAAAAAGCTGTCACACCTCCTCAAAAGGAACATGTATAACTCACACGCCTTCCTTTCACACATGTTACAGTTTCAAAAATGGAAGATGAAAAGATGAGTAGTAACTAATAACTTAAGTCAGAACTCAGCAGCATAAACTTACATAATATATTTGAAAGGAAAATAAAATATCTTCTCATAAAAGATTCCCTTAGAATCAGCACAAATTTGGGCATAAAATCCTTAAGCAAGCATTTGTTCATGTCTAATAAAATCATTTTAGCAAAAAAAACACCCAAACCATCAAAGAAAACACAAGGTCATAAAGGCAACTGATCTTGACACTCCAGGAACCAAAGTATCAGCAAGTCAACTTCTCTTCTTCATGTGGTCTTTCATATTTGGTTAAACTGAAGTAACCAGCTTCTATTCCCAGATACCTTCTCTTAAATGAACTTCCTTCTTTGTAGATTAGTTAGTCAAAAGCCTATAGATCATGCTACCCAAATTAAGCACTAAGTGACTGCGTGATGCAGTCTTTCAAGGAGACAAATAACAGGAATGATAAAGTGTCTTTCTGTAATTTTGAGGAGTCCTATGGTCCAACACATCTAATCAAAAACTTATTCCTAATATTTTTGGAAATATGTCAGGTTTTTGAACCTGCCTTAACATGAATGGTGAGGACAGAGATTATATCTCAGCTACAGACTACTTGGTGACATTACTGACTGCTATGAGAACTACCGTGGGAATTCAGTGCCAGGAGCCACATTCCTCTTGCTTGACAGGGATCACGTGTATGCTGTGTGCTAAATCTCTTCAGTCGCGTCCAACTCTTTGCGACCCCATGGACTGCAGCTTGTCAGGCCCCTCTGTCCATGGGATTCTCCAGGCAAGAATACTAGAGTGGGTTGCCATGCCCTCCTCCAGGGGATCTTCCTGACCCAGGGATTGAAGCTGTGTCTCCTGCATCTCCTGTATAGGCAGGTGGTGACACTATTATAGTGTCACTGGATCACAATGTGACAAATACAAAAGAACTCTCTTTGCAAGTTTTAAAAAAGTATTTCTTTCCATGATTCTGGCAAGGTGCACAACAGAAGACAAATTTAGAAACAGGATTCTACCAATGAAAGATTGACCCCAATGGGGAGCTAGAAATGAAGGCAATGTGGAAAGTCAGGATTCCCTGATGCTTCTTTCAATTATGGTTTTTGAGTTTTGGGTGAACAGACCATGAGACAGCAGAGGACCGAAGAAGAAAAATTTGCACATGGGGAAAGGGTTAATGGCTGACTTTTCCAGGTTCGCCTCTGTCTGGATGATTGCTGTAATTCCTTCTGTCTCTCGCTGGCCTGTAGACAAGTACCCTCCATGAAGTAATCCAGTTGGTACAGGGATTCTACCAATTACCCTAATTCCTTCTAAACAGGAATACTTTAATTCTGGGAGCTGTTGGGATTAGTTCTTTTGTCAGCATGTAGGGTGATCACTGGGCTTCCCAGGTGACTCAGTGGGTAAAGAATCTGCCTGCAATGCAGGAGATGCAGGTAGACCGAGTTCAATCCCCAGGTTGGGAAGATCCCCTTGAGGAGAGAATGGCAACCCACTCCAGTGTTCTTGTCTAGAGAATCCCATGGACAGAGTAGCTTGGTGGGCTATAGTCCATAGGGTCGAAAAGAATTGGACACAACTGAAGCAACTTAGCAGGCACGCACAGGGCGGTTACTGAATCAATGACACCTCTGTATATCTCTTGGTTACTGCCAGTGGTGTGAGCACTTAAAGGTTATTTTTTTTTTTCTGGTTTGTTTCTCATGTTCTTACTTTCTACTTTTTTTTTTTTGCTTCTCTTTGGCTGACTCAACCTTCCATTAATCTACAAGTATTCAGATCTTTTCATTGTGCCCTGGGGCTATGAAAACATCCTATACCTTTCCCCAGTCTCTGAACCTTACCCCTAACTCCAGGTTTTGACTGAAGTTTGTCTCTCCCTGAAGATTTTTTTTCTATGTGGGATTTTCAATTCTTCAACATCCCAAGTTCAGGAGAAGGGGTCTTCAACATTTATTCTCTGTTTTATAGTAAAAAAAAGAAAAATTAGTGATTTTAGTCTCATAGCCCCTGCTCTCCTTGTCTCCTGCTTCATTCATTGAGGACTCGCTCATGGTTTTCCTTTCCACTCTGTTACTTCAACATTCAGGGGAACAAGTGTAGCCTTAGCAGCTTAGTTCCTTGATCACCCATGGCCAAAGTCCTTTACTTCCATCATCTATGTCTATGGCTATGGGGACCTTGTCAATACCTGGAATTGCTTGACTTCTGAAATGACAGTCAGTAGTCAACACCCTCATTCCTATCCTTTCTGCTTTGATGGTTAGTGCCTCCCAATGTGTTACCCTCACGAAGACCACCACCTAGTCAATTCAACAGCCCTTTCTCCTCTACTTGTTTTAGGTTCAAGATGATTTCAACTCCACTCTTATCAGATGCCCCATTCTCTTGCTCTGTTGCTGTTGGAGGTCATTGAGAGCATGTGACTGCCTGTTGACCCATACGGTGGACCCAGGCAATCAGAGGCATCCCATCCCCTCCCCTGTCCTTGAAATGTATGTTCTTCTGTTCTCACAGTGGGAGCTGTTTGCAAAGACACAGTCTTATAGAGCAATGTATTGTTGAGACTACTTGGACCATATCTATGTGACTGAACCCCATTAATGCCTCTATATAAACTGAAGATACTGGCAGGTATGTGCAGAGATCTATGCATCTTGTGAGCACCCAAGACAAGTCTCACATGTAAGTTCCCTGGTTTATTAACCCTGGCGCCTGCCAATCTTGAGTGGCCTGTCTGTCTCTTTCTTTAGTCTGTCTGTGAGTTAAAAGTCATCCTGCTGACATACCAGCCTGGGAAATGGGTTTTTCTTTTCTGAGCCCGGCCTGGTCTGTTGAACATCTTTGAAGTATAGATTTCTGTCACTAATTCAGAGGCTTCGGCTTCATCTGGGCCTTTCCTAAATTTCCTCGATCACTTCTGTTCTCTTCCCTTTTCTGCCAAGTAGTCATTTCAAAACTTTTCCATTTGACTTAAAATTTCCTTTAACCCCTGACACCTACTTTCCATCTAGTTCTTTTCAAGTGATTTTACTTTCTACATCACAAAGAAAATGAAACTCACTTTTGGAAATGACCCCCGACTACACACCAACAAACCCACAACACCCACATCTCCATTCATCCTTCTTCCTTTTACGAGTGTCCCTACAAGATGTCTCTTCATCTGGAAGTAATTCTATCTCCTTTTAACTTTTTCCTTCATCTTCATCCTCTCCCTTACTATTTTCATAAAATAGAAGCAAAACACTCCTGTTTGAAAAAATAAGGTCCTTGTATCCATGCCTTCCCACAATCCCCAGTCTATCTCTCTTGTTCATAACTCAAATGTTTGTCTAAACTGACAGTCTCCCCCGCTTCATTCTCCCGCCTCTGGTATCTGGACCCACATCCCCCTGAAATCCCTTTGCCACATTCACCACTGATTTCTGTATTGATTTATTCAGTGGATACTTTTGAATCTATGTGCCAAAGCATTTGACAGTGTTGACCAAATTCTCCTTCTTGAAATATTTTTCTCTTTGGTTTTCACAAGTCTATATTCTGTTTTCAATTCTCTTTGGACACTTCTTGGTTCTCCTTCCTAGGTTTCCTTCTTTCTAACCTTGTTTGCTTTTTTATACTAGATTCTCCTCTGTTCTTGTTCTATACACTCCCTGGGTCATCTCATCTATGGATCGATGGATTGAATGTCACCTATATGACAGAGTCTCAAATCCATGTCCTTAGCTCCCAAACTATCTCTGAGCTTTGACTACTATGTATAATGAATTGTGTGCTCATTTGTGTGTGATTCTTTGTGACCCCATGGACAATAGCCCACCAGGCTCCTCTGTCCATGGAATCTTCTAGGCAAGAATACTGGAATGAGTTGCCACATCCTCCCCCAGGGGATATTCCCAACTCAGGGACGGAACCTGTGTCTCTTGCATCTCCTACATTGGTAGGCATATTCTTTACCACTGTGTCACCTGGGAAACCCCCCAACTATGTACAGTATCTACCGGCCACATGTGCACTTGCATGTCTTGCAGGTATCCCACAGTTGCCATGTCCCTCACTGAACTCATCACTTTCTCTTTAAAGCCCACTTCTCTTCCTCTTTTCTCTACCTCATCATTCCATACGGGTATACAAAGCAGTAAAATGATCCTCAACATTATTTCTCCTGTTTAAGCATTCACATTCTAATGCAACCGCCTCCTAAATATCTCTTGAATTTGTCTACTCTCTTTCACTTCCACTGTTAGCCCAGTTCTAGCCACCACCATCTCTTGCGAACTCCTGTAGCCTCCTATCAGGACCCCTTCTTGCCTTCACCTTACCTTTCCCTCTTCACTATAATGAAGCTAGTGTGCTCTTTCAGAAATGCAAATATGATCCTGTCATTTCTCCTCTTCCTCCTCATTTGGCTTCAATTTTCTTCTTTTTTTAAAAAAGAATTTAGTCATTGTAAAATATACATAAAACAGAATTTATATTTTTAAACCGTTTTTAAGTGTACAGTTCAGTGGCATTAAGTACATTCACATTGTGCACCTATCACTGCCATTCAACTTTGGAACTTTCTTCATCTTGCAAAATGGAAGCTCTGTACCCTTTGCTAAATAGTATCTCATTCCCCCTACTCATAACCCCTGACAACTATCATTCTATTTATATAAATTGACTATATACCTTATGTGGGTAGAATCATAACATATTTATCCTCTGTGACTAATTTTAGTTAGCATAATGCCTTTGTGAAAGTGAAAGTCGCTCAGTCGTGTCCGACTCTTTGCGACTCCATGGACTGTACAGTCCATGGAATTCTCCAGGCCAGAATACTGGAGTGGGTAGCCTTTCCCTTCTCCAGGGTATCTTCCCAGCCCAGGGATCGAACCCAGGTCTCCCTCACTGCAGACAGATTCTTTACCAGATAAGCCACAAGGGAAGCCCAATGCCTTTGTTCAGTTCAGTTCAGTTCAGTTCAGTCGCTCAGTCGTGTCCGACTCTCCGTAACCCCATGAATCATAACACGCCAGGCCTCCCTGTCCATCACCAACTCCCGGAGTACACTCAAACTCATGTCCACAGAGTCAGTGATGCCATCCAGCCATCTCATTCTCCGTCGTCCCCTTCTTCTCCCGCCCCCAACCTTTCCCATCATCAGAGTCTTTTCCAGTGAGTCAACTCATCGCATGAGGTGGCCAAAGTATTGCAGTTTCAGCTCATCCATATTGTAGCATGTGTCAGAATTTCCTTCTTCCATAAGTCTGAATATATTACTATTGTGGCCATCAATAATGAATTGTTTAAGAAATCATGGAGAAACTGCAACAGAACACTATGCAGTATCAAAAAGAATGAGTGCATGATATGGATCCATCTCTGAGATATATTGTGAGTAGGAAAAGCAAATTACAGAATAGATTGTGTTTTATGCAAGGATTTGTACAAATGAAAGAGATATATATGTTTGTGTATAGAAATTTCTCAAGGTCTGCCAGAGAAACTAGTAACATTGGTTGTCTCTGGAGAGGTGAAAGATCGGTCAGGAATGCTAGGGAGACATATTTTTGTGTAAAATTTTGCTCTATTTGAGAATTTTTCATGTACCTGTATAACTTTTAAAACTAAATACTAGTATGCACATGATAAAAAAATTTCCCATTGTATTACCTCATTTTGTTTATTCATTCATCCTTTGATAGAACCTTTGATAGACACTTGGGTTTCCTCCACCTTTTGGATTATTGTGCATAATGCTGCTATAAACATGGTGTACACATATGCTTGTGCTTTCAGTTCTTTTAGGAAAATACCAGAAGTGGAACTGATGGATCATATGGTAATTCTATTTTTAATTTTTTAAGGAACTGCCATACTGTTTTTCATAATGATTGCACCATTTTGCATTCCCACCAATAGTGTGAAAGTGTTCCAATTTTTCCATATCTTCTATATCCAAGTGTTTCATCTTTCCATATCTCATGGTTTTGATTTGCATTTCTCTGATGGTTAGTGATGTCAAGCATCTTTTCAGATGTTTATAGGCCATTTGTAAATATCGTTTTGGAAAATGTCTTACTGAATCCTTTGCCATGAAAAAAATCAGATTGTTACTGTTGGGTTTTAGAAATTCTCTTTATATTCTGGTTATTAACCCCTATCAGATGTGTGATTTGCAAATATTTGCTTCCTTCTGTTGGGTATATTTTCACTCAGTTGATAGAGTCTTTTGATGGACAAAGGTTTTAAATTTTGATGAAGTCTAGTTTGTCTATTTTTTATTTTTTTGCTTATGCAATTGGTTTCATATCTAAGAAACCATTGCCAAATCCAATAGCATAAAGATTTTTCTCTATGTTTTCTTTTAAAAATTTCATATTTTTACCTGTTACATTCAGGACGTTGATCCACTTTTAGTTAATTTTTGTATATAGTGTTAGGCCAACTTCATTCTAACATGTGAATATCCAGTTTTCCCAGCTCTATCTGTTGAACACTGTTTTGATTCTGTAGGTTTGTACTAAATTTCAATATCATGAAGTGTGGTCCTTCAATTTTGTTCTTTTTCAAGAGTATTCTAGCTCTTCCAGGTCCCTTGAAATTCCTTATGAATTTTAAGATGAGATCTTATTTCTGAACAAAACAATTTTCTGTGGCAGTCATTTGTCCCTGAAGTCTAAACTCCATACCACAGTTACCAGGTGCTTCCCAGGTGGTGCTAATAGTGAAGAACCAACCTCCTAATACAGGAGATGTAAGTGACATGGTTCAATCCCTGGGTTGGGAAGATCCCCTGGAGCGGAAAATGGCAACTCACTCCAGTATTCTTGACTAGAGAATCCCATGGACAGAGGAGCCAGAGTTTCAATGAGTTGGACATGACTGAAGCGACTTAGCACATACATGCACTCTTACCCAGTCCAAGCTCATAGAGCCACATGACAAGCCAATAGAGACAAAAGTTGTTGGGGCAAGGTAACAACTTTATTTGGAAAGCCCAGCAGACAGAGAAGATGGTGGACTAGTGTTGCAAAGAAACATCTTAACCAAGTTAGAATTCAAATCTTCTTTATACTCAAAGGTGAGAGGATGTTGCTGGTTGTTGCAAATTTCATGGTGTCAGAATTCTTTGTTCTTGCAGCTGTCCAGGTAGATCAGGTCATGATGTTTCAGGAAAGCTCCCACAACACAAATGTTATTTTCTGTTCTGCAAAAATTTTTTTCCTTTTTTTTACTCTCTGTATGAATGGAAACTATTACACCTTTACAGGTCAGAGCCTTGAGAATGGGCTGTCATGTGCATTTCAGGCTATAGACAACATTCTTACCTTGTAGTGAAAACAACAGAACCCAAAAGTTAAAAGAAACAGATCCAAAATAAAGTCAGATTAGTTCTTCACTATTACATGCTGTTTTAGAGAGTCCTTTAAAATACAGCACTTGTGTGTCACCTCAGCTTCATCTCCGGATTTTCTCTAAATTGTTCATCTACTCTCCAAACTTTCAGAACTACTTTCAATTCTTCCAACAACCATCCACCCTTGTTTAGGGCCTTTTATTATATGCTGTGTGCTAATATGCCAGCAAATTTGGAAAACTCAGCAGTGGCCACAGGACTGGAAAAGGTCAGTTTTCATTCCTATTCCAAAGAAAGGCAATGCCAAAGAATGCTCAAACTACCGCACAATTGCGCTCATCTCACACGTTAGTCAAGTCATGCTCAAAATTCTCCAAGCCAGGCTTCAACAATACATGAACCGTGAACTTCCAGATGTTCAAGCTGGTTTTAGAAAAGGCAGAGGAACCAGAGATCAAATTGCCAACATCCGCTGGATCATCAAGAAAGTAAGAGTATTCCAGAAAAACATCTATTTCTGCTTTATTGACTATGCCAAAGCCTTTGACTGTGTGGATCACAATAAACTGTGGGAAATTCTTCAAGAGATGGGAATACCAGAACACCTGACTTGCCTCTTGAGAAACCTGTATGCAGGTCAGGAAGCAACAGTTAGAACTGGACATGGAACAATAGACTGGTTCCAAATCAGGAAAGGAGTATGTCAAGGCGGTATATTGTCACACTGCTTACTTAACTTATATGCAGAGTACATCATGAGAAACACTGGGCTGGAGGAAGCACAAGCTGATATCAAGATTACTGGGAGAAATATCAATAACCTCAGATATGCAGATGACACCACCCTTATGGCAGAAAGTGAAGAGGAACTAAACCTCTTGAAGAAAGTGAAAGAGGAGAGTGAAAAAGGTGGTTTAAAGCTCAACATTCAGAAAACGAAAAATCATGGCATCTGGTCCCATCACTTCATGGGAAATAGACGGAGAAACAGTGGAAACAGTGTTAGACTTTATTTTTTGGGCTCCAAAATCACTGCAGATGGTGATTGCAGCCACGAAATTAAAAGAGGCTTATTCCTTGGAAGGAAAGTTATGACCAACCTAGATAGCACATTAAAAAGCAGAGACATTATTTTGCCAACAAAAGTCCATCTAGTCAAGGTTATGGTTTTTCCAATGGTCATGTATGGATATGAGAGTTGGACTGTGAAGAAAGCTGAGCACTGAAGAATTGATACTTTCGAACTGTGGTGTTGGAGAAGACTCTTGAGAGTCCCTTGGACTGCAAGGAGATCCAACCAGTTCATTCTAAAGGAGATCAGTCCTGGGTGTTCATTGGAAGGACTGATGCTAAAGCTGAAACTCCAATACTTTGGCCACCTCATGGGAAGAGTTGACTCACTGGAAAAGACTCTGATGCTGGGAGGGATTGGGGGCAGGAGGAGAAGGGGACAACAGAGAATGAGATGGCTGGATGGCATTACTGACTCGATGGACATGAGTTTGAGTTAACTCCGGGAGTTGGTGATAGACAGGGAGGCCTGGTGTGTTGTGATTCATGATTCACTCACAAAGAGTCGGACACGACTGAGCGACTGAACTGAACTGAACTGAACTGAAGTTGCTTCAGTGCTGTCTGACTCTTTGTGACTCTGTGACACTATGGATTGTAGCTGGCCAGGTGCCTGTGTCCATGGGATTCTCCAGGCAAGAATACTGGAGTGGGTGTGCATGCCCTCCTCCAGGCAATCTTCCCGATCCAAGGATTGAACCTGCATCTCTTGTCTCCTGCATTGTCAGATGGGTTCGTTACCTCTTGTGCCACTGTGGAAGGCTCTCTCTCTCTCTCTGTATGTGTGTGTGTATGTGTGTATGTGTCAGTTCAGTCCAGTCGCTCAATCGTGTCCAACTCTTTGTGACCCCATGAACCACACCACACCAGGCCTCCCTGTCCATCACCAATTCCCAGAGTCCACCCAAATCCATGTCCATTGAGTCGGTGATGCCATCCAACCATCTCACCCTCTGTCGTCCCCTTCTCTTCCTGCCCTCAATCTTTCCCAGCGTCAGGGTCTTTTCAAATGAGTCAGCTCTTCTCATGAGGTGGCCAAAGTATTGGAGTTCCAGCTTCAATAGCAGGCCTTCCAATGAATACCCAGGACTGATTTCCTTTAGGAACTGGTTGGATCTCCTTTCAGTCCAAGGGACTCTCAAGAGTCTTCTCCAACACCATAGTTCAAAAGCATTAATTCTTCGGGGATCAGCTTTCTTCACAGTCCAACTCTCACATCCATACATGACCACTGGAAAAACCACAGCCTTGACCAGATGGACTTTTGTTGGCAAAGTAATATTTCTGCTTTTTGATATGCTGTGTAGGTTGGTCATAGCTTCCCTTCCAAGGAGTAAGTGTCTTTTAATTTCATGGCTGCAATCACTATCTGCAGTGATTTTGGAGCTCCCCAAAATAAAGTCAGCCACTGTTTCCACTGTTTCCCCATCTATTTGCCATGAAGTGATGGGACCAGATGACATGATCTTCGTTTTCTGAATGTTGAGCTTTAAGCCACCTTTTTCACTCTCCTCTTTCACTTTCTTCAAGAGGCTCTTTAGTTCTTCACTTTCTTCCATAAGGGTGGTGTCATCTGCATATCTGAGGTTATTGATATTTCTCCCGGCAATCTTGTTTCCAGGTTGTGCTTCCTCCAGTCCAGTGTTTCTCATGATGTACTCTGCATATAAGTTAAATAAGCAGTGTGACAATATACTGCCTTGACATACTCCTTTCCTGATTTGGAACCAGTCTGTTGTTCCATGTCCAGTTCTAACTGTTGCTTCCTGACCTGCATACAGGTTTCTCAAGAGGCAAGTCAGGTGTTCTGGTATTCCCATCTCTTGAAGAATTTCCCACAGTTTATTGTGATCCACATAGTCAAAGGCTTTGGCACAGTCAATGAATCAGAAATAGATGTTTTTCTGGAATACTCTTACTTTCTTGATGATCTAGTGGATGTTGGCAGTTTGATCTCTGGTTCCTCTGCCTTTTCTAAAACCAGCTTGAACATCTGGAAGTTCACGGTTCATGTATTGTTGAAGCCTGGCTTGGAGAATTTTGAGCATGACTTTACTAACGTGTGAGATGAGTGCAATTGTGCGGTAGTTTGAGCATTCTTTGGCATTGCCTTTCTTTGGGGTTGGGATGTATGTGTGTATATATATATACGCATGTGTGTATTTCTGCTTTCTGTCTTTCAACAGTTTGGCCATGCACTTTTCACATCCCTTCCACATTTTCAGTAGGAAATTAAGAAGCTTGTATTTTGTGTTCTCCCTGAGGACCACAATTCCATGCTGTCAGCACTGCATTTTAACTGCTTATTTCAGTACTCCCCTAGCCTGTGCTGAAGGGATGGCGCCTTGGTAACTTTTACTCCTAGTGACAAGCACATCTTTCATGCAGTAGACTATCCAGGAATGTTGGTTGAAATGAATTCTTGATGGCTCTAGGGATGGTTTTCTAGTGTGTGGGAAAAGTCAAGAAGGGGAGTTGGAAACCCATGGAAAATGGAAGAAAGGTGTTTACTTGTTCTAGACTTTGCATGCTTTGTTCTCCTACTTTGGCCCACATCAGCAGTGAAATTTGCAATCATTTCATTCCATGAGTAGTCCTCTGAGACCTTCTAGGCAAAAAGTTAAATAGGAAAATAGGAGTTAAGGCAGGGACCTGGAGCAACCAGCTAAGGAGGTTGCCGAAGTGTGATGGTCTTTAAAGGGTATATACTTCTCCAGGCAGAAGGAGGAGCACCCACCGCCTTTAGTTGTTCAATGCACCTGCTGCGGAAGTAGCACTTTGGCTCGGGCGCCACCCAGCGCCTTGGAAAGTGCCTCCCACGGGAACGCACTGCTAGTTCCACCGTGCAGTCCCAGGAGCACCAGATGACCGGAAAAGGAATGTGCGCGGGCCTGTTGCTTAGCAACAAATGCAGCCGGGACGCTAGACGGCCCCGGAGCGGAGGGAGCAGAGACTGCCTTGTCGCCGGGGGTCGCATCTCTCTTCCGAGGGTTTTCGTGGGGGCGCTGGCAGGAACGATCCAGGAGCCACCCGGTGCCGCCAGCGCGTCCTCGCAGCCATGAGCAGCGAGCAGGTGAGAGGTTGGCTCCTGGCCAGGCTCGTCCCCGCGGCGAAGCTTCCCTAGTATTTCAAAAGTGATAGACGCCTAGGTCTTCCGGACTTCCCAGGTGTTACCTCGCGGGCTACAGCTTCTTTATCGCACTTGTGCTCTGGGATACTGAGATTTTCCGGTGAAAACTTTTATATGTACTCTTTCCAACCGTTTGTACTTGGTGTTGTCATAACAACCAAACAAATCAGTGGAGCACTGCGTCAGCAGTTTAAATTACAGTTCCAGAGTGCCCCCATTGTACTAATGGTGGGTGTGTTTGGGTGGTGAAAGCTCAGGGTGGGGAATTGCCTTTGATTTGGGCTCTAGGATTGGAATCCATGCCCCTTCATAGCGGTGCAATTTTGGGCAAGTCCCCTGATCTGTCTTCTCTCTCTTTTATGCAAAAGGGAAGACTCAGAACAACTTTCCCTTCCTTCTAAGGATATTATGAAATTCAAATAATATAAGATACCATGCCATACATACCACACATGACAGGCTTTGGTCAGTGTCAAATGGAATTTCTTCTTCGGACAAGATTCTCATGGCATGTAACAAAAGATGCATATAAAACCTTGCGTTAGTCACTCAGTCATGTCTGGCTCTTTGCGACCCCATGGACTGTATCCCACCAGGCTCCTCTGTCCATGGGATTCTCCAGGCAAGAAAACTGGAGTGGGTTACCATTCCCTTCTCCAGAATATAAAACTTTGTTGTTCAGTCGTTCAGTCGTGTCCGACTGTTTGCGACCCCATGGAGTGCAGCACGCCAGACTTCCCTGTCCTTCACCACCTCTTGGAGATTGCTCAAACTCATGTCCATCCAGTCAGTGATGCCATCCAACCACCTCATCCTGTCATCCCCTTCTCCTGCCTTCAATCTTTCCCAGCATAGGGTCTTTTCTAGTGAGTCTGCTCTTTTTGATTCAGGTTGCGAAAGTTTTGGAGCTTCAGTATCAGTCCTTCCAGTGAATATTCAGGATTGATTTCCTTTAGGATTGACTGGTTTGATCTTCTTGCAGTCCAAGGGACTCTCAAGAGTCTTCTCCAACACCACAGTTCAAAAGCATCAAAACCTTGGCTAATCATTGTTAGTCAAATCCATTTCACCAGGCTTCACTCATCAAGTTCCCTTTTAATTTTTGCCACAAAAGACTTGCAGGCTCAGAGTTGTTTTCCAGGAGGTTGGAATCAGCTGTGTCTATGTCTGAGCTAATTAAGACTGGGTAGGCTCGCTGACCTTCCAACTGGCCATGAGAAAGTATTTGGCTAGGTGACCGTTTGACATCAGAGGGCTGACAACTCCACCATTAGACCCTGTTTGTTCTTGTTGAGTAGGTATGTTGTCGTGTTCGACTCTTTGCGATCCCATGGACTGAAGCCCGCCAGGTTCCTCTATCCATGGGATTCTCCAGGCAAGAATACTAGAATAGTTTGCCATTTCCTTCTCCAGGGTGTCTTCCCTACCCAGGGATGGAACCTACGTCTCCTGTGGTTCCTGCACTGCAGGCAGATTCTTTATCACCGGGGAAGCCCCAGATCCTGTTCACCGCATGTATCTTAGTTATACCTCACAGAACTAATTGGGCTTCCCCGATGGCTCAGTGATGAAGCTCAGTTCAGTTCAGTCGCTCAGTCGTGTCCGACTCGGTGATGAAGAACTGGCTGCAATGCAGGAGCCACAGGAGACATAGCTTCCATCCCTGGGTGGGGAAGATCCCCTGGAGGAGGAAATGGCAATCCATTCTGGTATTCTTGCCTGGAGAATCCTGGCAAGAGGAGGAGCCTGGCGGGCTATATAGTCCATGGGGTCACAAAGTGTTGGACATGACTGAAGCAATTTAGCATGCACAGAACTAATTATGACGCCTACCTCACCAGTTCCCAATCACCTTTCCCTAGGCACTAGGCTCCCCGGGCCTCCTCAAAGGCCCCGCTGCTATCCCATGAATACCCCAGCCCCTGGTTTTGAGATTTGCTGTCCTGTCTCCTTGGCTGCCTTGTGAGTTAAGCCCTGTTTTTGCCACAAACCTCTCAATCTCATTGTTTTGGCTTGCTCTGCCTGTGGCCAAGGAACCTTGCTCTGTCACATAGTTGCAATAGTTACTTTACAGAACTGTTTATTGAATTGAAGGGTTCAGTTCAGTTCAGTTCAGTTGCTCAGTCGCGTCCGACTCTCCGCGACCCCATGAATCACAGCATGCCAGGCCTCCCTGTCCATCACCAACTCCCGGAGTTCACGCAAACTCATGTCCACAGAGTCGGAGATGCCATCCAGCCATCTCATTCTCTGTTGTCCCCTTCTCCTCTGCAAACAAATGCTGAACAATGATCTGAACTTTTAAATGTCAGAAGAGAATAGGAAGATGTTAAGTGTGGACATTACTCTGGGCTAGCTAGAAAACAATGGTTAACTCCCGGCTTGTATGGAGGAGGCCCTCTAAGCCTCCTGGTACTGAATGGAAAACAGTTGCTTTTAAGCCTGCAAACTTTGTTTAGCTTCATGGTTTGACACTGAACTATAATTCTTTCCTTTACAAGGCTTTATAATATTTGAGGTGGGGGTGTGGTGGTAGTGTTAGAGTTTACTGTGAAAACGTTAAAAGTAACACTGAGTTGTAGATTACATGAATCAATATTTTCTTGATGCTTGCATCAGTCTTTGAGCTAATCTTGAATCATATTCTATGGTGTAGAAATTTAAAATACACCTTTAGGATATTTGCAGTGGTATTTTTCAATAGCTGTTATTTCACAAAGCCCCAGTTGACCAGTTTACAACTAAAAAGCTTCCACCAAAAACCATTTGGCAGTTAAGTTTTGCTTCATCTTAATAAAAGTGATGTTTGGAAATTACGCTTGCCTCCCTGCAAAAGAACCTATATTATTGAAAAAGCAGTGGGATTTTGAAAGAACAGGAATAAGACCATCTAGAATTATTCACATTTTCTATATACTATATTTTTTTAAACAGCAGATGTCCCTCTCTCACTGCTTTGGTTAATCTGTAATTTAAAAACTCTTGATACTTGCACTCATGCTAAGTTTGAGTATAGTTTTCCTTTTGAAAGGGTGGAAGTTTTTTATATTTTAACCTGAAACAAACAGAATGGATTAAACTTTTGGAAATGCCATTTTTATGTGACATTTACTTATGTATTCATTTAGTTTGAAAAGTGAGCAGGTGGTAAAATCATATTTGCTGAAGGAGATTTTAATGTGTTCAGCTCATTAGCGGAAGGTTTAGAGTGATATGGCATTTTTTCAGGAATAGCAATTTGAACTCTTAAGTTAGGTATTTACCAGAAATATAAATCTCTTGCAACTGCTCATTTCATTTTTAAAATTACTTAAAACATAAGGCATTTTGAGTTTCAGTTGAAGAACTTTCCAGTGTTTAAAAATACAAATATCCAAAGAGCACGAAGCACCCCCCCCCCAAAAAAAAAAATCCACTACAGATTTTGGGCAAAGAAGAGAGAAAAACTGTCAGCCTATCTCTACCCAAGTGCTTTTTCTAGTTGTTAAATTAAGTAGTTTTGTATTTATATGATGCTCATTCTGTTTTCCTTCATCCTATCTTCTTGATGTTATTGCTTAAAAAGGAGATGAGAGTAAAATAGTTGGGTATGAAGCCAACAGCTTGGTGATAATTTTAACAACTATAACACAGAACATATGATGACTATATTTAAATCAACCTTATTAAAGTTTGAGATGTGGTAGTTGATTTAACCAGACAACTTCATAACATTATTGTTGACTTTAACCAGGTGCATTCATAGATTCTGGTCATTTCATCAGAATGGTTAAATTTGGATTATACCAGGCTTAAAATATCTTTTTCAATAGACCAGTATCTGAAAATAAAAATAAAAGCTAAGGGCCAAGCCAGACTACTTAAGGAAGACCTTAACTCTTAATCAGTTTTAATTCTGGTAATGTAAAATTATATTAGGAACCCAACAGGAAACAGATGGCATATTCAGAAGGGTTAAATCAAAGAAAACTTATAAAAAGACCATTTGGAGAGGTATGGGCAAAGTTAAGGGAGGAAGCCAACAGAGATAAAATGGTACGTAAGGATTAATAACAGGAAGTCTTCTCCATTCCTGGGTCTTGCACTTCTGCTAAATTGATTCCTAAATATTTTATCTTTTTCAATACTGTTGCAAATTAGTTTCTTAATTTCAATTTTGGATTATTCATTGTTAGCATCTGGAAATACAGTTTTTATTTGTTCACTGTTAGTATAGCATCTAGAAATACAATTTTTGTGTATTAATATTGAATCTTGTGATCTCGCTGAACATTCATTAACTATAATAATCTTTTGTAGATTTCTTATGATTTTCTATACACAATATCCTGCTATCTGTAAAGTATGTTTTAATATATTTTAGATGGTAATGTGTTTTACTTTATATTAAACACTCGATAACATTTGGTTGAATTAATCAATTTCAGCATTAAGAGAGTAACAGTTTGGTTTGTGTGTGTGTTTTTTCATGCAGGATAAACTGCCCAGCAAAGAAAAATCCAAGACACAAGTCAGATTTTTACCACAGTTGTCTATGGTAATTTACCAATATCTCATCATTAAAAAAATTTTTAAATTTGTTTATTTTTTAATCGAATGATAATTGCTTGACAGAATTGTGTTGATTTGTGCCAAACATCAACATGAATCATCCATAGGTATACATATGTCCCCTCCATCTTGAACCTCCCTCCAACTTTCCTCTCCATCCCACCCCTCTAGATTGTTACCCTGGTTTGAGTTCCTTGAATCATAGAGCAAATTCCCATTGGCTATCTGTTTTACATATGGTAATGTAAGTTTGCATGTTACTCTATACATCCCACCCTCTCCTTCCTCCTTCCTTCTACCTCCCATGTCCATAGTCTGTTTTCTATGTCTGTGTCTCCATTGCTGCCCTGCAAATAATTTCATCATACCATCTTTCTAGATTCCATATATATGTGTTAGTATATGGATATATGGTACGTATTTTATTGCTTTTGTAATGTTGTTTACTAGTTTTCACACTTGCAAATAGGTTACTGAGTTTCTGATTAAAAATTTCTTTTCTGATGGAGAATATCTGGAGGTAAGTATTTTAGGAAAAATAACTGTCTTAATAAAGGAGCTAGTAAAGTCATGCTCAAAATTCTCCAAGCCAGGCTTCAGCAATATGTGAACTGTGAAATTCCAGATATTCAAGCAGGTTTTAGAAAAGGCAGAGGCACCAGAGATCAAATTGCCAATATCCGCTGGATCATGGAGAAAGCAAGAGAGTTCCAGAAAAACATCTATTTCTGCTTCATTGACTATTCCAAAGCCTTTGACTGGGTGGATCACAATAAACTGTGGAATATTCTGAAAGAGATGGGACTACCAGACCACCTGACCTGCCTTTTGAGAAACTTGTATGCAGTTCAGGAAGCAACAGTTAGAACTGTACATGGAACAACAGACTGGTTCCAAATAGGAAAAGGAGTATGTCAAGGCTGTTTATTGTCACCCTGCTTATTTAACTTATATGCAGAGTACATCATGAGGAATGCTGGACTGGAAGAAGCACAAGCTGGAATCAAGATTGCTGGGAGAAATACCAATAACCCCAGATATGCAGATGACACCACCCTTATGGCAGAAAGTGAAGAGGAACTACAAAGCCTCTTGAAGAAAGTGAAAGAGGAGAGTGAAAATGTTGGATTGAAGCTCAGCATTCAGAAAACTAAGATCATGGCATCCGGTCCCATCACTTCATGGGAAATAGATGGGGAAACAGTGGAAACAGTGTCAGACTTTATTTTTTTGGGCTCCAAAATCACTGCAGATACTGATTGCAGCCATGAAATTAAAAGACGCTTACTCCTTGGAAGGAAAGTTATGACCAACCTTGATAGTATATTAAAAAACAGAGACATTACTTTGCCAACCAAGGTCCATCTAGTCAAGGCTATGGTTTTTCCCATGTTCATGTATGGATATGACAGTTGGACTGTGAAGAAAGCTGATTGCTGAAGAATTGATGCTTTTGAACTGTGGTGCTGGAGAAGACTCTTTAGAGTCCCTTGGACTGCAAGGAGATCCAATCAGTCCATTCTAAAGGAGATCAATCCTGGGTGTTCATTGGAAGGACTGATGCTAAAGCTGAAACTGCAATACTTTGGCCACCTCATGCGACGAGTTGACTCACTGGAAAAGACTCTGATGCTGGGAAGGATTGGGGGCAGGAGGAGAAGGGGATGACAGAGGATGAGATGGCTGGATGGCATCACCGACTCTGTGGACATGAGTTTGAGTGAACTCTGGGAGTTGGTGATGGACAGGGAGGCTTGGCGTACTGTAATTCATGGGGTCATAAAGAGTCGGTCACGACTGAGCGACTGAACTGAACTGAACTGAACTGAAGAATACTTGAGTAGTCTGAATAAAAGAATTGTGAAGATGCACTAGAAGAAGTAGTGCTAGAGTTGAGAAACACAGAGTTGGATTACAGGCTTTTCACTAGTGGCTCTATGACTGTTGCAGAGTCACTTATCTCTCTGAGCCCCAGTTTGAGTTTAAAATGAGAATAGCTAACTTGGTTTCTGAAGAGATATCTCTTCTAGTACTTTTAGCTATAGGAGAGTTTTTAGATCTTGGCATTCTTTTTCATGATTTTGATGTTAAATTATCGTTGTCCTGTGGAAAAGTTAGTTAAGAGACATTTTCAGCTGATCAAGTGCTGGACAAATTAGATTTTCCTGCAGTAAGATTTACTGTCAAATAATTATATTGAGTTTAATATCATTGAGTTCTATTCTGGTATTCCTGCAAGTTGAGTGTAACTGGAGGTTCAAAGCAAACATTATTTGTTTTGGAACATATTTTACAATCTCAGAATGAACTATGAAATGGAATGTGAGTGGCTTCATACAGAGAAGATTTCTAATACTTTGAAATTAAGGACTCTTTCAGATTAAAAAAAACTCCAAAGAAATATTTTAGGTGAATGTGCTTCAACATTTCAAAGTACATGTTTTAATTGTGAACCTATTTGTATTGATGATGTTAAGATTATCACACCATGTTGTATAAAATCATAGCATCTTCTTTTAGTTTTGTAAATATCTAAAATATTCTATCTTGAGACAAAGATATGTAAAATGGAATAGACATTTTTCTCTTTAACTCATGTACACCCAGGGTGGATTCATGTCAATGTATGGCAAAACCAAGCAATGTAATATTGTAAAATAAAAAATAAAATAAAACAGGTAAAAAAAATTAAATTATCCCATTGAGACATTAAAAAATTTTTTTAACAAATTTTAAAATGGTATATTATTGCAACTAGTTTAAAAAGATATTACTAGTTTATAGATTTAGAAATACCAACTAAATTTAAATTTACTTACTGAATAAATACTCAGTGGCTGAGATTAATAATTCTTCGTAGCCTGTGAAGCATATAATTGTTTAAAATGCCTATTTCGCTGATTTAAACCTTACACTGTGTTCATCTTTGACTGTATCTTGCAGTTTTTCTTTTGTATCATTTGAGTTTTATGTCTTCTTAAGAAATAATATACAACCCTGACGTACACCTTTTCCTATTTGGAACCAGTCTGTTGTTCCATGTACAGTTCTAACTGTTGCTTCCTGACCTGCATACAGGTTTCTCAAGAGGCAGGTCAGGTGGTCTGGGATTCCCATCTCTTTCAGAATGTTCCACAGTTTATTGTGATCGACACAGTCAAAGGCTTTGGCATAGTCAATGAAGCAGAAATAGATGTTTTTCTGGAACTCTCTTGCTTTCTCCATGATCCAGCGGATGTTGGCAATTAGATCTCTGGTGCCTCTGCCTTTTCTAAAACCTGCTTGAACATCTGGGAATTCATGGTTCACATATTGCTGAAACCTGGCTTGGAGAATTTTGAGCATGACTTTACTAGCGTGTGAGATGAGTGCAATTGTGTGGTAGTTTGAGCATTCTTTGGCATTGCATTCTTTGGGATTGGAATGAAGACTGACCTCTTCCAGTCCTGTGGCCACTGCTGAGTTTTCCAAATCTGCTGGCATATTGAGTGCAGCACTTGCACAGCATCATCTTTCAAGACTTGAAATAGCTCAACTGGAATTCCATCACCTCCACTAGCTTTGTTTGTAGTGATGCTTTCTAAGGCCCACTTGACTTCACATTCCAAGATGTCTGGCTCTAGGTCAGTGATCACGTTATTGTGACTATCTTGGTCGTGAAGATCTTTTTTGTACAGTTCTTCTGTGTATTCCTGCCACCTCTTTTAATATCTTCTGCTTCTGTTAGGTCCCTACCATTTCTGTCCTTTATCGAGCCCATCTTTGCATGAAATGTTCCCTTGGAATCTCTAATTTTCTTGAAGAGGTCTCTTGTTTTTCCTATTCTGCTGTTTTCCTCTATTTCTTTGCATTGATCACTGAGGAAGTCTTTCTTATCTCTCCTTGCTATTCTTTGGAACTCTGCATTCAGATGCTTATATCTTTCCTTTTCTCCTTTGCTTTTCGCCTCTCTTCTTTTCACAGCTATTTGTAAGGCCTCCTCAGACAGCCATTTCGCTCTTCTGCATTTCTTTTCCATGGGAATGGTCTTGGTCCCTGTCTCCTGTACAATGTCACGAACCTCGGTCCAGAGTTCATCAGGCACTCTATCAATAAGATCTAGTCCCTTAAATCTATTTCTCACTTCCACTGTATAATCATAAGGGATTTGATTGAGGTCATATCTGAATGGTCTAGTGGTTTTCCCTACTTTCTTCAATTTAAGTCTGAATTTCACAATAAGGTGTTCATGATCTGAGCCACAGTCAGCTCCAGAGTACATCATGAGGAATGCTGGGCTGGAAGAAGCACAAGCTGGAATCAAGATTGCTGGGAGAAATATCAATAACCTCAGATATGCAGATGACACTACCCTTATGGCAGAAAGTGAAGAGGAACTCAAAAGCCTCTTGATGAAAGTGAAAGAGGAGAGTGAAAAGTTTGGGTTGAAGCTCAACATTCAGAAAACAAAGATCATGGCATCTGGTCCCATCACTTCATGGGAAATAGATGGAAAAACAGTGGAAACAGTGTCAGACTTCATTTTTTTGGGCTCCAAAATCACTGCAGATGCTGATTGCAGCCATGAAATTAAAAGACGCTTACTCCTTGGAAAGAAAGTTATGACTAACCTTGATAGTATATTAAAAAGCAGAGACATTACTTTGCCAACCAAGGTCTGTCTAGTCAAGGCAATGGTTTTTCCCGTGGTCATGTATGGATGTGAGAGTTGGAGTGTGAAGAAGGCTGATCGCCGAAGAATCGATGCTTTTGAACTGTGGTGTTGGAGAAGACTCTTGAGAGTCCCTTGGACTGCAAGGAAATCCAACCAGTCCATTCTAAAGGAGATCAATCCTGGATGTTCATTGGAGGGACTGATGCTAAAGCTGAAACTGCAATACTTTGGCCACCTCATGCGACGAGTTGACTCACTGGAAAAGACTCTGATGCTGGGAAAGGTTGGGGGCGGGAGGAGAAGGGGACGACTGAGAATGAGATGGCTGGATGGCATCACCGACTCTGTGGACATGAGTTTGAGTGAACTCCGGGAGTTGGTGATGGACAGGGAGGCCTGGCGTGCTGTGATTCATGGGGTCGCGGAGAGTCGGACATGACTGAGCGACTGAACTGAACTGAACTAAGAAATAATATTTGAAAGTTATTTTTAAAATATTTCCTTTATTTAAAAAATTTCATTTGAATGTTAAGGTTTACATCAAACTTTTCTGACATTAAAGATTTGGACGGGGGGATACTAATTACATTTATTTAAATTTTTGGTAAAACCTGATGTGTTCTTAAATAATAGACATTGTAAATGTTTGGAAGAACAAATGGTAGAATTGGAGCCATCAGGCTATTTCAGCAATACATAGCTTTTCTTTTTTTAGCCGGGGGTGGAGGGGTTATGGTGTGGGTGGGTGTGGGGAGGAATTGCAGAAAACACTGAAGTTACCAGCAGTTTTTCTTTTAGCCGATTCTACCCTCATAGCTTCCATGACAGTAGACTTTTTCACTAAAGGAAGAAAGGTGCTGTGAGTGGGGCTGGGGTAGTCAGCACTGCTCAGATTACCCTGGGTCATAAAGAAACAGACCATTTGCCCTGTGGTCTCTGGTGGAACACACACTTTTTTCCAAAATCAGCTTCTAGTATTGTGTACTCCACCCATCCAGAGAGTTTTTAAGCATACTGTGTGATGACCCAAAGTTTGGAGTTCTCACAACTGGCAGAAGTTGCTGGTATTTAAAAAGTTATGGATTTGCATCCCATAAATTCGATGAAAAAATAAGCCCCAGGCATCTAAGCCCAAGTGAGTATGTGAGCATATAAGGCTTTTCTATCTGAAAGACCTCAAATGATTTTCATTACAGACCTTCATGCTCTCAGAGATGATCCTTGTTAAAATCAAGGGTTCCCAGTACTGGTAGCTGCCAGCCTCTCAGAGCTGGGGATCTGACTCTCACCCTAGCTGCACACCTCACTCAGCACCTTCCCATGAATCCAAGATCCTTTATGGAAGAAGGAGAGAGTGGAAGAGTGGGGAGAGGTGGAAGGATAGAATAGCATTGCTTTTGATGTCTTAGATGATTTCCTGTGAAAGAGCCTGAAGATAGGATATGTGTGCAGTTGGAGAGGTGATCCCAGAAAGCAGGAGTAAAGGATCAGGGAGAGTAAAACTAGGAGAAACCAATATGAGGCAGCTGGGATGATCCTGCCTGAACTTCATCCATCTGAGGATGGTTAGGGTGGAGGATGGTAGCATCTAACCCATCAGCTCTCATCCTGTATTGATGTAGGTTCCTCTTGAGGATGTTAATATTCTACCTAATTCCAGCTGCTCATGTGTGAGTGCAGAATGGGCTACCCTGAGGGTCTTGTGCATGCATGCTCAGTTGCATCTGACTCCTTGTGACCCTATGGTCTGTAGCCCACCAGGCTCCTCTGCTCATGGGATTCTCCAGGCAAGAAAACTGGAGTTGGGTAGCCATTTCCTTCTCCAGGGAATCTTCCCAACCCAGGAATCAAACCCATGTCTCCTGCATTGCAGGCAGATTCTTTACCACTTGAGCCATCAGGGAAGCCCCCATGTTATGGCATCAAAGAAGCCTCATAGCACAAAGCATAAGACACTTTACTGAGCAGAAGCTCTGCATGAATTGAAGGCAGTACAGAACTATTCACTGCAACCACACCTGAAATCAAGAGGTGAGGCCAAGTGGATGTGAAAGAAAGTGTAACAGGGGTTGTCTTGATAGAAAAATCGATGGAATTCTTAGTCCAGCCTCTCAAAAGTTACAAAGCAGAGGGAAGGAGTGGCATATGTCTAAGTCATCTCATGACTTGTTTATCAGCATTAAAAATATGTAGATATTTCATTAAAATTCACCCTTCTGATTTTATTGAAGATCAGCGTTACTTAGCTAATGTGTGGCTGCTCTTTTTGGTTTGCCAGAGGGCCACTATTTATAATATATATATATATATATATAAATTTTTGCTGCAATGCAAGACAGAGAAAAACATGAAGGCCCTCACCACCCTTCACCTGGGGTGCTGGTGAAAATGGGGTGGTAGCTCAGTGTGCAAAGGGATGCTGCAGAGATCCTAAGAAATCAGGTGTATGGGAATTGTTGTACAAGGCTGGTGTTAAGAAGACATTTTGTACTTTTGTAGTGAAAGTGAAAGGCGCTCAGTCGTGTCCGACTCTTTGCGACCCCATGGACTGAACAGTCCATGGAATTCTCCAGGCCAGAATACTGGAGTGGGTAGCCTTTCCCTTCTCCCGGATTGCAGGCGGATCCTTTACCAGGTGAGCCACTGGGGAAGATACTTTTGTAGTAGCTCTAATGCAATAGACCTCATCTGAGTTGCCCCTGTATCCCAGTATGAAAATTTTAGGGAACTTGGACTATGTATTTCTTTCCTTCTATCATTTGCAGCTGTACTTTTAGGCTTTTGCTACATCCTCATTCTCTCCAAAGGGAAGCCTTTCACTCTGAGGACACCTGTTTCACTTTTAGCTCATATATATTTTGCCCTTGTTTCGCTTTATACCCTATAGCCCACTGGGGATTAAAGAAAACAGAGTCATTCATGGTATAGCACAGTAAATGCGTGAAACAGTCACCTAATTTGGTGTTTGTTCTTTGGGAAGTATTGTTTGAAGCTCATTGCAGTTTCTTTCACTTCCTTCTTATTCACTTCCCATTTTATTGAGATACAACTGCATATATCTCACCCTCTCTTTCCTCCCCCTGCAGCTGTGTCCATAATCTGTTCTCTGTCCATTGCTGCTCTGCAAATAGGGTCATCAGTACCATCTTTCTAGATTCCATATATATGCATTAGTATGTAATATTTGTTTTTCTCTTTCTGTCTTACTTCACTCTGTACAAGAGACTCTAGGTTCATCCATCTCATTACTGACTCAAATGTATTCCTTTTTCTTGCTGAGTAATATTACATTTTATGTGTGTACCACAACTTCTTTATCCATGCATCATCAATGGACATCTAGGTTGCTTCCATGTTCTAGCCATTGTAAACAAAGCTGCAATGAGGATTATGTGTCTTTTTCCATTTTCGTTTTCTCAGGATATATGCCTCAGGGTGAATGGCTGGGTCATATGTTGGTTTTATTCCTAGTTTTTAAAGGAATCTCCATACTGATGTTTATAGTGGCTGTATCAATTTACATTCCCACCAATAGTGCAAGAGGGTTCCCTTTTCTCCATACCCTCTCCAGCATTCATTGTCTGTAGATTTTTTGATGAGGGCCATTATGACTGTGTGAGGTAGTATCTCATTGTAGTTTTGATTTGCATTTCTCTAATAATGAGTGATTTTATTTTGGGGGGCTCCAAAATCACTGCAGATGGTGATTGCAGCCGTGATATTAAAAGACGCTTACTCCTTGGAAGGAAAGTCATGACTAAGCTAGACACCATATTAAAAGGCAGAGACATTACTTTGTCAACAAAGATCCGTCTAGTCAAGGCTATGGTTTTTCCAGTGGTCATGTATGGATGTGAGAGTTGGGTTATAAAGAAAGCTGAGCGCTGAAGAATTGATGCTTTTGAACTGTGGTGTTGGAAAAGACTCTTGAGAGTCCCTTGGAGATCCAACCAGTCCATCCTAAAGGAGATCAGTCCTGGGTGTTCATTGGAAGGACTGGTGTTGAAGCTGAAACACCAATATTTTGGCCACCTGATGCGAATAGCTGACTCATTTGAAAAGACCCTGATGCTGGGAAAGATTGAAGGCAGGAGAAGAAGGGGACGGCAGAGGATGAGATGGTTGGATGGCATCACTGACTCAATGGACATGAGTTTGGGTAGACTCCAGGAGTTGGTGATGGACAGGGATGCCTGGCATGCTGCGGTTCATGGGGTCGCAAAGAGTCAGACATGACTGACTGAACTGAACTGAAATGAATAATGAGTGATGTTGAACATCTTTTCATCTGTTTACTAGCCATCTGTATGTCTTCTTTGGAGAAATGTCTGTTTAGGTCTTCTGCCCACTTTATGATTGGGTTGTTTGTTTTTCTGGTATTGATTTGTATCAGTTGCTTGTATATTTTTGAAATTAATCTTTTGACAGTTGTTTCATTGGCTATTATTTTTCCCATTCTGAGGGTTGTCTTTCCCCTTGTTTATAGTTTTCTTTTCTGTGCAAAAGCTTTTAAGTTTAATTAGGTCCCAGTTGTTTATTTTTGTTTTTATTGCCATTACTCTAGGAGGTGGGTCATAGGGGATCTTGCTGTTGTATATCTTCTTTGGACAATGTTTATTCAGGTCCTCTGCCCATTTTAAAAGTTTGGTTATTTGCTTTTTAGCATTGAGTTTTACAAGTTCCTTGTGTATTTTGGATATTAATTTCTTGTTGGATACATCATTTACAAGCAAATTCTCCAATTTTGGAACTGGGCAGCCTTCCATTTGTTGACAGTTTTCTTTGCTATGCAAAAGCATCTTAGTTTGATGTAGCTCCACTTGTTTATTTTTGCTTTTGTTTCCCTTGCCTGAGGAGACATAGAAAAAAAAAAAAAAATATATATATATATATATATCTCACTAAGTTCAGTTCAGTTCAGTCGCTCAGTAGTGTCCGACTCTTTGTGACCCCACAAATTGTAGCACGCCAGGCCTCCCTGTCCATCACCAACTCCCGGTGTTCACCCAAACTCATGTGCATCAAGTTGGTGATGCCATCCAGCCATCTTATCCTCTGTTGTCCCTTTTGCCTCCTGCCCCCAATCCCTCCCAGCACCAGGGTCTTTTCCAGTGAGTCAACTCTTCGCATGAGGTGGCCAAAGTATTGGAGTTTCAGCTTTAGCATCAGTCCCTCCAATGAACACCCAGGATTGATCTCCTTTAGAATGGACTGATTGGATCTCCTTGCAGTCCAAGGGACTCTCAAGAGTCTTCTCCAGCACCACAGTTGAAAAGCATCGATTCTTTGGCGATCAGCTTTCTTCACAGTCCAACTCTCACATCCGTACATGACCACAGGAAAAACCATAGCCTTGACTAGACAGACTTTTGTTGGCAAAGTAATATCTCTGCTTTTTAATATGCTATTTAGGTTGGTCATAACTTTCCTTCCAAGGAGTAAGCGTCTTTTAATTTCATGGCTGCAATTAGCATCTGCAGTGATTTTGGAGACCAAAAAATAAAGTCTGACACTGTTTCCACTGTTTTTCCATCTATTTCCCATGAAGTGATGGGACCAGATGCCATGATCTTTGTTTTCTGAATGTTGTGCTTCAAGCCAACTTTTTCACTCTCTTCTTTCACTTTCTTCAAAAGGCTTTGTAGTTCCGCTTCACTTTCTGCCAAAAGAGTGGTGTCATATGCATATCTGAGGTTATTGATATTTCTCCCAGCAATCTTGATTCCAGCTTGTGCTTCCTCCAGCCCAGCATTTCTCATGATGTACTCTGCATATAAGTTAAATAAGCAGGGTGACAGTATACAACCTTGATCTACTCCTTTTCCTATTTGGAACCAGTCTGTTGTTCCATGTCCAGTTCTAACTGTTGCTTCCTGACCTGCATATAGGTTTCTCAAAAGGCAGGTCAGGCGGTCTGGTATTCCCATCTCTTTCAGAATTTTCCACAGTTTATTGTGATCCACACACTAAGACTGATGTCAAAAGGCATGCTACCTATGGTTTCTTCTAGAAGTTTTATGGTTTCAGATCTTGTATTTATGTCTTTAAATACATTTTGAGTTTTTCTTTTATTTTGTGTGAGAAAGTAGTCCTGTTTGGTTCTTTTGCATATAGCTGTTCAGTTTCCTAATATTGTTTATTGAAGAGACTGCCTTTACCCATTGCATATTTTTGCCTCCTTTGCTGTAGATTAATTGAATGTTGTTTCAATTGAATGCACTGTAAAACTGCAATAGTCAAAAACAGACATACAATGCAATTTGAAATAAAGGAGTGTGATACCTCTAGCTTTGTTTTTCTCTAGATTGTTTTGGCTCTTCAGGGTCTTTTGTGTTTCCACATAAAATAATTCTTCCAATACATGATATTGGGAGTCAGAGATACTGAATAATACCTTATAAACAGAGAAGAAACTTTGAGGTTTAAAATGAGGCAGGCAGAGACGCGAGAGACGCCCGGCTCCGGAGGCGCAGATGCAGACGCGAGAGACGCCGGCTCCGGCGGCGCAGACGCAGACGCGAGAGACGCCCGGCTCCCAGCGGCGCAGATGCAGACGCGGGAGACGCCCGGCTCCGGCGGCGCAGACGCAGATGCGAGAGACGCCCGGCTCCGGGGCAACCGACTACGTGCAGAATCATGGCTGAGAGGAGCTGCCCCGCGCCCAGGGTTAGGGCGGTAGCCGAGAGGAGCTGTACCACGTCCAGGAGGCGGTGGCTGCTTGGGCACCGGAGGGCCAAGAGGAGCTGATCCACATTCAAAGCAGGAGGGGCGGCCTTGAGGAGATACCCCCTCGTCCAAGGTAAGGTACAGCGGCTGCACCTTGCTGGAGCAGTTGGGAAGAGATACTCCACGACCAAATGGAATATAAGAATCCAGTGTTCTGGGGAGGAAGGAACAAGATGGCGGAGGGATAAGATGGCGAGACCACTCTCTCCCCCACAAATTCATCAAAAGAACATTTGAACGCGGAGTAAAGTCCACAAAACAACTTCTGAATACTGGCAGAGGACATCAGGCTCCCAGAAAAGCAGCCCATTGTCTTCTAAAGGAGAGAGAAGAATTCCAGCTCCACCCACCAGAATACTGACACATGCTTCCCTAACCAGGGAACCCGGACAAGTCACCCGTCCAACCCCACACACAGTGAAGAAACTACATAATAAAGAGAACTCCACAAACTGCAAGAAGAGGGAAAGGCCACCCCAAGCAAAGCAATATAAACAAGATGAAGAGGCAGAGAAATACCCAGCAAGTAAAGGAACAAGAGAAATGCCCACCAACACAAACAAAAGAAGAAGATATAGGGAATTTACCTGATAAAGAATTTCAAATTTTGATGGTGAAAATGATTCAAAATCTTGAAAGCAAAATAGAGTTACAGATAAATAACCTGGAGAAAAGGATTGAGAAGATGGAAGAAAGATTTAATAAGGACTTAGAAGAAATAAAAAAGAGTCAATATACAATGAATAATGCAATAGATGAGATCAGAAACACTCTGGAGGGAACAAACAATAGAATAACAGAGGCAGAAGACAGGATAAGCGAGCTAGAAGATAGAATTGTAGAAATAAATGAAACAGAGCGGAAAAAAGAAAAACGAATTAAAAGAAATGAGGACAATATTAGAGACCTCTGGGACAATGTTAAACGCTCCAACATTCGAATCATAGGAGTCCCAGAAGAAGAAGACAAAAAGAAAGACCATGAGAGAATACTTGAGGAGATAATAGTTGAAAACTTCCCTAAAATAGGGAAAGAAATAATCACCCAAGTCCAAGAAACCCAGAGAGTCCCCAACAGGATAAACCCAAGGCGAAATACTCCAAGACACATATTAATCAAATTAACAAAGATCAAACACAAAGAACAAATATTAAAAGCAGCAAGGGAAAAGAAGCAAATAACACATAAGGGGATTCCCATAAGGATAACAGCTGATCTTTCAACAGAAACTCTTCAGGCCAGAAGGGAGTGGCAAGACATACTTAAAGTGATGAAAGAAAATACCCTACAGCCCAGATTATTATACCCAGCAAGGATCTCATTCAAATATGAAGGAGAAATCAAAAGCTTTACAGACAAGCAAAAGCTGAGGGAATTCAGCCTCACCAAACCAGCTCTCCAACAAATGCTAAAGGATCTTCTCTAGACAGGAAACACAGAAAGAGTGTATAAACTTGAACCCAAAGCAATAAAGATGGCTACGGGATCGTACTTATCAATAATTACCTTAAACGTAAATGGGTTGAAATTTTCAAAAAGGCTAGGAAACAATTCTCATAGCCATCAATAGTTCAGTGTTGAGTTCATGAATAGTTTTTAAAGTTTGGGACAAATTGTAGTATTTGCTATTTGAAGTAATATTTGTAATTGGCATATTACGATGTAACATTGGTCTTCATTTCCAACTTAAAATGCCTAAAAATGTCTAACAGGTTTTTAGATTTGTGGATTTTAGTTGAAATGTATTTTATGATGTTACTAAACCTGCAGAAATATTGAAATATTTCAGAGAACTTATTCACTGTACATTTAATTTATTTTATTTATAAAAGTTATGAACTGTAGAAAGTTTTACTTGTTGGGTCAAATGCTTGTTGCTTCAAATGCTTGTTGCATTTGAAGTGCTAGTTACAAGAAAATCAAATACCTTCAGTGTATAAATGCTATTAAGTTTTTAAAGGACTCTGGAGTATAAGTAAGTTTGTTTAAAGAAATTTAGTCTATTCAACTTGAATCAGCTCTGTCAAACATTAATTAAAAGCCTCATTTAAAAAAAATAAATAAATAAATAATGGTGGTGGGAGGGAGGGTTGGGAAGCTGGCTGGAGGTGGAGGTGGTGAAGTTTATAAATCTAATTAAAAATGAAGTTGCATTTCCATTTTCCAAAACCACCCATCCACCAGCGTACTGTGTCACTAGACATTATGTACAATTTTACTTTGCGACAGAAACCATTACATTTAAAAATTCATTACAGCAAGGTTAGTTAGACACATGATGGATGCATCTTTAATCCTGCCATATATTATTACAGTTAAAATGTAAATGATGAAAAATATTTTGTGCTTATCAGCATTTATGTGGAAATGTGTTTTACAGTGATATATGGTGTTATATTTCTATTATTGTGATGAGAAAGAAAGCAATACAAAAAGATGAAGTGTTTATTAAAACATGAAAAAAAATAAAGAAATAAATGGTTTTGCAGCACTGAAGAGATTATAGAAAGTAAATAAGCTAGATCAAACCTGTTTTATGTAGTAATTTTATAGTTTATTTTAATTATTTCAGTTGTAAAATATTGTTATACTGTTAATTAGTTCTGATTGTTCATATTAAACTATTGAAATGCAAAAAATAAATAATTTAATTAAAAAAATAAATAAAATGAGGCAGACAATTCATAAAGTGCAGTTAGGAAGTATATTGTGGGTAGCTTACACACAGCCAGGAAATATTGAACAAATGATCTAGAGGCATTCACAGGTGCACTTAGAACCACTGAAAGGGTTCAGGGGAGTTTAACAGGACCAAAGCTAAAGATAGAATCTGACTACTAGAGAGAAGCATGTCCACATAGATGGGAACTGGGGATTTTTCCTACACTTGGATGTCTTATGACCATTAAACATCTGTGTCAGCAAAAACATATCTCCAGTTTTCAGGTATCAGACGAAGACCAAGGTAACAGTTGAATGGGAATCCATCTGGTTTAGGCATATTCCTTGTGAATTAGGCTAAAGCTTAATCATGTATAAAGGAGAGGGGATTGGACAGTGGGCCTAAGACAGAGTTGACAAAAAGGAGTTAGTTTGGTCCAGTCACACTCATAAGCATGGTGTATCTTTCCATTTCTTTGTCTTCAGTTTCTTATCAGTGTCTTGCAGTTTCCAAGTACAAGTCTTCTGCCTCCTTAGATTTATTCTTGTATATTTTATTCTTTCATTGCATTGTAAAAGGATTGTTTACTTAAATTCTCTTTCTGATAGTTTTTTAGTGTATAGAAACAGCAGATTTCTGTATTTATTTTGTATTCTGCAACTTTACCAAATTCATTGAGTTTTAGTAATTTTTTAGTAGCATTTTTACAATTTTCTATACATAGTATCATATCGTCTGCAAATAGTGAGTTTCCATTCTTCCTTTCCAATTAGGATTTCTTTTCTTGTCTGATTGTTGTGGTTAGAGCTTCAAATACTATGTGGAATAAAAGTGGAGAGAGTGGGCAACCTTGTCTTTTTCCTAATCTTTAAGGAAGTTCTTTCAGTTTTTTACTGTTGAGTATGATGTTAGCTGATTCCTAGAAGGTCTATGTTCACTCTTGCCATCTCCTGTTTGACCACTTCCAATTTGCCTTGAATCATGGACCTAACATTCCAGGTTCCTATGCAATATTGCTCTTTACAGCACCGGATCTTGCTCCTATCACCAGTCATATCCACAACTGGGTATTGGTTTTGCTTTTGCTCCATCCCTTCATTCCTTCTAGAGTTATTTCTCCACTGATCTCCAGTAGCATACTGGGCACCTACTGACCTGGGGAATTCCGCATTCAGTATCCTATCATTTTGCCCTTTGATACTGTTCATGGGGTTCTCAAGGCGAGTATACTGAAGTGGTTTGCCATTCCCTTCTCCAGTGGACCACATTCGGCTGTGGTCCATGTGATCAGATCGACTAGTTCTGGAATGGGTGAATTTAACTCAGATGACCATTATATTTACTACTGTGGGCAAGAATCCCTTAGAAGAAATGGAGTAGCCATCATGGTCAACAAAAGAGTCCGAAATGCAGTACTTGGATGCAGTCTTAAAAATGACAGAATGATTTCTGTTCATTTCCAAGGCAAACCATTCAATATTACAGTAATCCAGGCCTATGCCCCAACGTTGAAGAAGCCGAAGTTGAACGGTTCTATGAAACCTACAAGACCTTTTAGAACTAACACCCAAAAAAGATGTCCTTTTCATTATAGGGGACTGGAATGCAAAAGTAGGAAGTCAAGAAACACCTGGAGTAACAGGCTAATTTGGCCTTGGAGCATGGAATGAAGCAGGGCAAAGGCTAATAGAGTTTTGTCAAGAGAATGCACTGGTCATAGCAAACACCCTCTTCCAACAACACAAGAGAAGACTCTACACATGGACATCACCAGATGGTCAACACCGAAATCAGATTGATTATATTCTTTGCAGCCAAAGATGGAGAAGTTCTATACAGTTAGCAAAAACAAGACCAGGAGCTGACTATGGCTCAGATCATGAACTCCTTATTGCCAAAATCAGACTTAAATTGAAGAAAGTAGGGAAAACCACTAGACCATTCAGGTACGACCTAAATCTAATCCCTTATGATTATACAGTGGAAGTGAGAAATAGATTTAAGGGATTGGATCTGATAGATAGACTGCCTGATAAACTCTGGACGGAGGTTCGTGACATTGTACAGGAGACAGGGACCAAGACCATCCCCATGGAAAAGAAATGCGAAAAAGCAAAATGGCTGTCTGAGGAGGCCTTACAAATAGCTGTGAAAAGAAGAGAGGCAAAAAGCAAAGGAGAAAAGGAAAGATATAAGCATCTGAATGCAGAGTTCCAAAGAATAGCAAGGAGAGATAAGAAAGCCTTCCTCAGCGATCAATGCAAAGAAATAAAGGAAAACAACAGAATAGGAAAAACAAGAGATCTCTTCAAGGAAATTAGAGATTCCAAGGGAACAGTTCATGTAAAGATGGGCTCGATAAAGGACAGAAATGGTATGGACCTAACAGAAGCAGAAGATATTAAGAAGAGGTGGCAAGAATACACAGAAGAACTGTACAAAAAAGATCTTCACGACCAAGATAGTCATAATAACGTGATCACTGACCTAGAGTGGAATGTGAAGTCAAGTGGACCTTAGAAAGCATCACTACAAACAAAGCTAGTGGAGGTGATGGAACTCCAGTTGAGCTATTTCAAATCTTGAAAGATGATGCTGTGAAAGTGCTGCACTCAATATGCCAGCAAATTTGGAAAACTCAGCAGTGGCCACAGGACTGGAAAAGGTCAGTCTTCATTCCAATCCCAAAGAAAGGCAATGCCAAAGAATGCTCAAACTACCCCACAATTGCACTCATCTCACACGCTGGATTTTTACATCTATGTTCATCAGTGATATTGACCTAATTTTCTTTTTTGTGGTGTCCTTGACTGGGTTGGTTATCAGGGTGATACTGGCTTCATTGTAATGAGTTTGGAAGTGTTCCTTCTGCAATTTTTTGGAATAGTTTGAGAAAATGGGTGCTGATTCTTCTTTAAATGTTTGGTAGAATTGACTTGTGAAGCTCCTAGTCCAGGATATTTTTTGGAAGAATTTTTGTTTTATCACTGATTCAGTTTCATTACTGGTAATTGGTCTGTTTAAATTGTCTATTTCTTCCTGATTAAATCTTGGGAGATTGCACATTTCGAGGAATTTGTCCATTTTATTGGCATGTAACAGTTCATAGTAATCTCTTGTGATCCTTTGTATTTCTGTGGTATAAGTTATAACTTATTTTTTATTTCTGATTTTATTTGGGCCTTTATTTATATATTTCTTGATGAATTTGGCTAAAGTTTGATCAATTTTATCTTTTCAAAGATAAAAATTCTTAGTTTCATTGATTCTTTCTATTTTTTTTTTTTTAGTCTCTGTTTTGTAAAGGTCTGTCTAGTCAAAGCTATGGTTTTTCCAGTAGTCATGTATAGATTGACAGTTGGACTATAAAGAAAGCTGAGTGCCAAAGAGTTGATGCTTTTGAACTGTGGTGTTGGAGAACACTCTTGAGAATCCCTTGGACTGCAAGGAGAGCAAATCAGTTCATCCTAAAGGAAATCAGTCCTGAATATTCATTGGAAGGACTGATGCTGAAGCTGAAACTCCAATATTTTTGCCACCTGATGTAAGAACTGACTCATTTGAAAAGACCATGATGCTGGGAAAGACTGAAGGCAGGAGGAGAAGGGGACAGAGGATGAGATGGTTGGATGGAATCACTGATGCAATGGACATGAGTTTGAGTAGGCTTCGGGAGTTGGTGATGGACAGGGAAGCCTGGCATGCTGCAGTCCATGGGGTCACAAAAATTTGTACATGACTGAGCAACTGAACCACTTTGTATATTTCTGCTCTGATCATTGGGATTTTTTTTCTTTCTACTAATTTTGGGTTTATTCCTTTTCTATCATTTAGGTATAAGGTTAGGTTGTTGATGGAGGTTTTCTTATTTCCTGAGGTAGGCTTGTATTGCTATAAACCTCTCTCTTAGAATTGCTTTTTCTGTGTTTCATAGATTTTGGATTGTGTTTTCATTTTCATTAGTCTCTAGGTACTTTTTATTTCCTCTTTGATTTCTTTAGTGGCTCATTGATTGTTTAGTAGCATATTGTTTAGCTTCCATGTGTTTGTGGGGTTTTCTTTCAGGTTTTTTCCCTTATAGTTGATTTCTAGACTCCTACAGTTAGGATCAGAAAAGATGCTTGATATGATTTCATTCTTCTTTAAGTTATAGAAACTTGTTTTGTGGCCTAGCATGTGATCTATCCTGGCAAATGTTCCATATGCACTTGGAAAGAATGTGTATTCTGCTGCTTTTGGTTGGAGTGTTCTATATATATGATCTATTAAGTCCATCTTGTCTAATGTATTATTTAAGGCCAGTGTCTGCTTATTACTTTTTCTGTCTGGATGATCTGTCTATTGATTAAGTCAGGTCTTAAAGTTCCCTACTATTATTCTATTATCATTATTTTCAATTTCACTATTTTACCTTTTAGTCTTCCTTCTAGTTTTGTAAGTGGTTGATCTTTCTTTACTGTGTATTGCCTTTACCAATGAGATTTTTTTCCTTTCGTAATTTTCATATTTCAGTTAGAGAACTCCCTTTAACGTTCTTATAAAGTCAGTTTTGTGATGCTGAACTCTTTTTAGTTTTGCTTGTATGTAAAAGTGATCTCTCATTCAAATCTGAATGATGACTTTGCCACATAGAGTATTCTTGGTTATAGGCTTTTCCCCCCTTTCATCCATTTAACTGTATCATGCCACCCCTCTTCTGGCTTGCAGAATTTCTGCTGAAAAGTCAGTTGATAGGCTTATGAAAGTTCCCTTGTCTGTAACTAGTTGCCTTTCCCTTGGTGCTTTTAATATTCTGTCTATCTTTAATTTTTTTCTGTTTTAATTTACAGTGTGTAATGTTGAAGCCCTCTCTTTGGGTTGATCTTGTTTGAAACTCTCTGTGCTTCTTGGACCTGGATGTCTATTTCCTTTCCCAGATTAAGAAAGTTTTTGGCTATTATGTCTTCAAATGTGTTCTCTTCTTTCTCTTTTATTCTGGGACCCCTATAATGTGAGTGTTGGTAAATTTAATGTTGTCCTGGAGGTCTCTTAAACTCCTTATTGAAAACTTTTTTGTTTCAGCTTGAGTGATTTCCATTATTCTGTCATCGAGTGTTGATCTATTCCTCTATATCATCTGTCTCCTAATTTTGCCTAATTCTGTATTTTTATTTTTCTATATAATTGGTAAGTTGGATACTTTCCCCAGCCTTGAAGAAGTGGCCTTATGTAGGAGATGCCCTATGGGACCCAGCAGCATGCTCATCTCTGGTCACCAGAGCTCAGTGCTCTAGGGTGCCCTCTGTGTGGGCTGTGTGGACCCTTCTGCCATGGCAGGCTGACTACTGACTACCTCCACTCCAGACTGATTGGTTGCCAGGCCCTTTAAAGTATGGAGGCTGCCAGCAACTGGCGGACAGGGCTGGGTCATGAGAAGGCTGGTTGCACAGCTCCAGGAAGTCCTGGAGCTAGTGCCAGCCCACTGGTGGGTGGAGTTGGGTCTTGAGGGGGGGCTGGCTGCAAGTCTTGGTGTCCCAGAGCTAATATCAGCCTACTTGTGGGCAAGATGCCAGGACGAAGGGTATTCCTGGGACTGGTGCTCACTTGCTGTTGAGTGAGCCGGTGTAATGTTGCCAGTGCCGGTCCACTGGTGGTTGGAGTTACATCTCAGGGTCTCTGGCTTTGAGGGTTCCAGAGTTGCTGTTGGCCCCACTGGTGGGTGAGGCCAGGTCCCAGTGCTAATGCTGGGTCCCTGGTGGGTAGAGCCAGTTCTTGGTGTGTCTGTCTGCAAGGTCCAGGATCTGAGAGCTGGTGTGAGTGATGAGAGCTGCCTGATGGTGAGTGGTCCAGTTCCTGGGCCCCTCTGATGGGTAGGGCCAAATTTCTAGGTAGCTGGGAGCTGAAAGGGGTTGATGGCATCTAGTCTGCTGGTGAGTGAGGCTGTGTACCAGTGTTAGTAAGCTAGAGGGAGGCTTCTACAACAGCACTTACTAGCACCAATGTCCTTATGGTAGAATGAGCCCCCCAAAATGGCTGTCACAAGCATCTGTGTCTCCAAGTTGAGTCCCAGTTGCCTCCTTCCTCTCTGGAAGGCTGTCTGGTGTCAGTAAGTGGGTCTGACTTAGGCTCCTTTCAAATTATTGCTTCTTCCCTGGGTCTTGGAGCGTGTGAGATTTTGCCTGTATCCTTTAAGAGTAAAGTCTGGTTTCCGAGAGCCTTCTGGCTCTTCCAAAAGCAAGTGTGTTGGCCTTTAAAGCCAAACATTCCGGGGTCTTGTCTTCCTGGTTGGAGGACCCCTGGGCTGGAGAGCCTCATACAGAGCTCAAAGAGATTCCTTCAGGAGAATCTCTGCAATTGAGATTATTCTCCCTTTTGTGGGTCACTTTCCCAGGGGTATGAGTCTTGACTATGTAACATCTCTGTCCCTCATACATGTCTTATTGTGTCTTATTGTGGTTTCTTCTTTATATCTTTAGTTTCAGAATATGTTTCTATAAGTCTTCAAGTCAACTCTGTAAGACTGAATTATTAGTAGGCTAAGATGGAGCAGATTAACAGTATAGGAGAGCAGGATAAATATATACACAGATTATATTTCAGATAGAATTTAAACAATAAGAGAATTACCAAAGGAGTGCTATACATATTAAAAAATTGCTCACCTGCAACTGGAGGTTTTTTTAAAATAAATTTAGTATTGGTCTTGAAGAAAGTGTTGATTTTAACAGGGATATTGAGGGACACATTGGTGGCTCTGTTAGGGTACTTAATACTAGCTGAAATAACAGACAGACCCTCAAATCTCAAAGACTTAATCTAACAGAGATTACGCCTTGATCATGTAGTCAGATGAGAGTCAGTTAGCAATCTTTCGCCTTATAGCAACACTGGCAGAAACACTTGCCTCCTCACTGGCTGTGGCAGGAATGAGAGCATTATGAATGAGGCACACCTCTTCTTAAACTACCTGATGTGGTGGTCACTTTTCATTGGCTGACTAGAGTTATAAGGCTATGAAGTAACTATAACAGATGCTGAGAACTGAAAAGTTTAGAGCATATTGAGGAGGCTTCGAAAACCAAGATGAAGACTTGTGTTTATTTTTTTTTAAATACTGAGTTTATTTCACATGTATATTTTTGTCTCCCCACCATTTCCATCTGTCTGACCCACCGCTACTACTATTCCTATCATAACATTCCATACATACTTAAAATCAAGCAAAGGATCGAGTTCCATCTTTAAAAACTAAACAGGCATTTTGGGCAACACATGCTTGGCCATGGAACGTGGACAATATTTATCAGACACGGTTAGGAAAAGTTCTCACTCTGCATTATAAACAGGACAGCCAGATATCAACTGTTACAGAAATGAAATAAGATGGAAAATTTTTAACAAACTGTTTAAACTATTTTCTTAAAGAGACTTCCTCCACTGCCAGAGATCTTGAATAGCCTCCTGGTTAGTCATCTGGAAACAATTCTTCACATAATTGATAAACTTGGCTTCCACTTTGGGAAGGGAACCACCTTTTTCTATACTTGCTTGCATTTTTGCTTTAATGTCTTCTACAGAGCTAGGTCCTTTTGATGTTTTAGATGTTTTTTCCTGTTTTTTGAAGGATTCTTGACCTTTTGATCTTGGTGTTGACGGTTTTGAGTCTTTCCCATTTTGGTTTGATCTTTGTGCATATTTGGCTGGAGTATCTCATACAGATTTCTTTACTAGAGTTTTTCTTCAACTTCCTCATCAAAATCGTCATCATCATCATCACCATCTTCATTTTCATCAGCAAGCTTTACTTTTTTCTGGGGAACCTTGCTACCACTTCCAGGAGCAGAACGCTTTCCAGATATACTTAGGAGTTTCACATCCTCCTCTTCTTCATCTTCTGACTCTGCATCTTTCTCCACAGCTACAAAGTGCTGTCCACTGATATGCACAGGCCCTGAACCACACTTCAACCGTAAGACCACAGGTGGTGTAATTGCAAAGCCTGCAAGAGAAACCGTTGGCTGTACAGACATTTTCAAAGTTGCCAGTGTTACTTTAATTGGACTGCCTTCATAATTCATCGCCTCTGCTTCAACAATGTGTAACTCATCCTTTGCTCCAGCCCCAAAACTGACCATTCTTAAAGATAACTGGTGCTCATTTTCATCATTATCCACCTTGAAGTGATAATCTCTGTCAGCCTTTAGTTCACAACCAAAAAGATAGTTCTGGGGCCTCAAGGGGCTCATGTCCATGTCCATTGACTCCTCCATGGGTTGGCGGCATGCACTTATGTGGGAGAGAAGCCGGATGAAATTAAACGACTACTATTCTAATGAGCAGCCGTGCAGGACGGACTCACACCAGGGAAAGCTGTGTTTACTTTAATACAGGGCCTTTTGATCTTTCTGACCAGGGAGCAGAGGTTCAGAGCTGTGTCTTAATGTGACCTTCAGTTACTAGCATTTTCTGTAAATCAAGGTCCATTATCTCCTATTGCTTGGTTTATTAAAGGCTGTTGAACTAACGTCAGTAATGACTCTAGTTTCCTTCTCACTGATGTTATTTATTGCAACCAGGATGGTTAATACTCCTTTGTGTGTCATTGCGTGATAAATACCATGATGGTGTAATTTATCACGCAAACTTTTATGCCATTGAGGGTGAAAGTGCTACTGCTAATGCTTAGGTACGAGGTGTGAATTGGGACTGTCTCCAGCAAACCGGGACTGGAGGTTACTCCAAGAGGAGACAGTGATGGTTCTCTTCTGCCAGCCAGGCCAACCAAGCCTCCAAGGCCATGTCTCCTATAATATAGCATCAACCCCCGTCCAGCCCTTTCTTGCCCTTGCTTTACATCTCTACTCAAACAAAACATCTGAAAAGAGGCCTTGCTACCGTAATCTAACCAAGTGCTTCTCTGTCTTTCCCCACTATATCCCTTTACTCAGTTTTATTGTTTCCTTTGCACTTATTGCTTCCTGAAATTGTGTTATATTTATTCGGAAGTAGCTATCTCTACGGAGAAGGCAATGGCAAGCCACTCCAGTACTCTTGCCTAGAAAATCCCATGGATGGAGGAGCCTGGTAGGCTGCAGTCCGTGGGGTCGCTAAGGGTCGGACATGACTGAGCGACTTCACTTTCACTTTTCACTTTCACACATTGGAGGAGGAAATGGCAGCCCACTCCAGTGTTCTTGCCTGGAGAATCCCAGGGACGGGGGAGCCAGGTGGACTTCCGTCTATGGGATCGCACAGAGTTGCACACGACTGAAGTGACTTAGCAGCAGCAGCAGCAATCTCTATCCCCACTAGAATGTCAGTTCCACCAGGGGAGGGACTTTGTTTTGTCCATGGGTATATATCCAGTGCCTTAAAGAGAGCTCGATACATGGTAGGAATTCAGTAAATCATTGTCTAATAAGAGAATTGTCATACTTTCTACTTCACCATCAACCCCAATATCCCCTCCTAAGTCATCATTTGTGCTACTCCCTCTGGTTTTAGTAAGCTTGTTGCTGCTACTCTGGGAGATGCAGTTGAGACTCGAGGCTAAGTTTCCATCTTTTCTCATTTTTGAAGTTTCTTTGAATACTCTGTTCCACACCATCTCCTATCCTGCATGAAAGCATATAATTTTTAATACTGACTTAACTGAGTACTTTGTGGAAGCAGAGAATACCTCACTGAAAAAGTCCTCATGGAGTCTTCCCTGATGGCCCAGTCATTAAAAATCTGCTTTGCAATGCAGGGGATGTGGGCTCAATCCCTGGTCAGGAACTAAGACCCCACATTCCCCAGAGCAACTAAGCCACTGTGCCACTACTAGAGAATCCATGCACCACAATGAAAGATCCTGTATGATGCAACAAATACCCGATGCAGAAAAATAAATATTTTTTTAAAAAGTCCTCATGTATACAATACTCACAAAAGTGGTGTACTACTTACCTCACAGGGCTATAAAGAGAACTGAAAGAGGTAATTTTTGTAAACTTCTTAATACATAGCACATGGTGTGATCAATATAAAATATATTCTTATCAATATAAAGATTGACAAGATAAAATTTTTTGTACTTTGTACTGTGTCTTCAAAATCTATGTATTTTACTGTTTAACACATCTCACTTCATATGAGCCATATTTCAAGTGGTCAATGGCTCCAGGTGGCTAATGGGTGCTGTTTTGGATAGTGTAGCTGAAAACATAGAAATAGCAGACATAAAACCATTCCTTTTGGGACTATGGGAGAGTGGCTCAGGGAAGAGACTTGGACGATATATTCCTTCTCCAAAGCCTACATTAAGATCTCTTGGAGAGGAAATGGCTGTGGCCCACCTGGGTGCCAAAGGCATTTGCTGAAGTTTTTGTTTTTTTTTTTTTATTCAGGGCGCCTACTTTGTTTTATTTTATTATTTTTATTTTACAATATTATATTGGTTGGTTTTGCCATACATTGACAAGAATTCGCCCCAGGTTTACATAAGTTCCCCCTCCTGAACTCCCCTCCCACCTCCCTCCTCCCTTTATCCTCCCTCTGGGTCATCCCCGCACGCCAGCCCAGAGCATCCTATAACATGCATCGACCCTGAACTAGTGATTCGTTTCACATATGACAACATACGTGTTTCAATGCCATTCTCCCAAATCATCCCATCCTCACCCTCTCCCACAGAGTCCCAAAGACTGTTCTATACATCTGTGTCTCTTTTACTGTCTCGTATACAGGGTTATCATTTGCATCTTTCTAAATTCCATATATATGCGTTAGTATACTGTATTGGTGTTTTTCTTTCTGGCTTACTTCACTCTGTATAATAGGCTCCAGTTTCATCCACCTCATTAGAACTGATTCAAATGTATTCTTTTTAATGGCTGAATAATACTCCATTGTGTATATGTACCAAAGCTTTCTTATCCATTCGTCTGCAGATGGACATCTAGGTTGCTTCCATGTCCTGGCTATAATAAACAGTGCTGCAATGAACATTGGAGTACATGTGTCTCTATCAATTCTGGTTTCCTCGGTGTGTATGCCCAGGAGTGCGATTGCTGGATCATATGGCAGTTCTATTTCCAGTTTTTTGAGGAACCTCCACACTGTTCTCCATAGTGGCTGTACTAGTTTGCATTCCCACCAATAGTGTAAGAGGGTTCCTTTCTCTCCACATCCTCTCCAGCATTTATTGCATGTGGACTTTTGGATAGCAGCCATTCTGACTGGTGTGAAATGGTATCTCATTGTGGTTTTGATTTGCATCTCTCTGATTATGAGGGATGTTGAGGATTTTTTCATGTGTTTGTTAGCCATGTTTATGTCTTCTTTGGAGAAATGTCTGTTTAGTTTTTTGGCCCATTTTTTGATTGGGTCATTTATTTTTCTGAAATTGAGCTGCAGGAGCGGCTTGTATATTTTGGAGATTAATCCTTTATCAGTTGCTTCATTTGCTATTATTTTCTCCCATTCTGAAGGCTGTCTTTTCACCTTTCTTATAGTTTCCATTGCTGTGCAGAAGCTTTTGATTTTAATTAGGTCCCATTTGTTTATTTCTGCTTTCATTTCCAATATTCTGGGAGGTGGGTCATGGAGGATCCTGCTGTGATTTATGTCAGAGAGTGTTTTGCCTACGTTCTCCTCTAGGAGTTTTATAGTTTCTGGTCTTACATTTAGCTCTCTAATCCATTTTGAGTTTATTTTTGTGTATGGTGTTAGGAAGTGTTCTAGTTTCATTCTTTTACAAGTGGCTGACCAGTTTTCCCAGCACCACTTGTTAAAGAGACTGTCTTTTCTCCATGTTATATTCTTGCCTCCTTTGTCAAAGATAAGGTGTCCATAGGTGCTTGGATTTAGCTCTGGGCTTTCTATTTTGTTCCATTGATCTATATTTCTGTCTTTATGCCAGTACCATACTGTCTTGATGACTGTGGCTTTGTAGTAGAGCCTGAAGTCTGGCAGGTTAATTCCCCCAGTTCCATTTTTCTTCCTCAAGATTGCTTTGGCTATTCGAGGTTTTTTGTATTTCCATACAAATTGTGAGATTATTTGTTCTAGTTCTGTGAAAAATATCGTTGGTAGCTTGATAAGGATTGCATTGAATGTATAAATTACTTTGGTAGTATGCTCATTTTTACAATATTTATTCTTCCAATCCATGAACATGGTATATTTCTCCATCTATTAGTGTCCTCTTTGATTACTTTCAGTAGTGTTTTATAGTTTTCTACGTACAAGTCTTTGTTTCCTTAGGTAGATATATTCCTAAGTATTTAATTCTTTTCGTTGCAACAGTGAATGGAATAGTTTCCATAATTTCTCTTTCTATTTTCTCATTATTAGTGTATAGGAATGCAAGGGATTTCTGTGTGTTGATTTTATATCCTGCAATGTTACTGTAATCACTGATTAGCTCTAGTAGTTTTCTGGTAGAGTCTCTAGGGTTTTCTGTGTAGAGGATCATGTCATCAGCGAACAGTGAAAGTTTTACTTCTTCTTTTCCAATTTGGATTCCTTTTATGTCTTTTTCTGCTCTGATTGCTGTGGCCAAAACTTCCAGAACTATGTTGAATAGTAGTGGTGAGAGTGGGCACCCTTGTCTTGTTCCTGACTTTAGAGGAAATGCTTTCAGTTTTTCACCATTGAGGATAATGTTTGCTGTGGGTTTGTCATATATAGCTTTTATTATGTTGAGGTATGTCCCTTCTATTCCCACTTTCTGGAGGGTTTTTATCATAAATGGATGTTGAATTTTGTCAAAGGCTTTCTCTGCATCTATTGAGATAATCATATGATTTTTATTTTTCAGTTTGTTAATGTGGTGTATTACGTTGATTGATTTGCGGATATTGAAGAATCCTTGCATTCCTGGGATAAAGCCCACTTGGTCATGATGTATGATCTTCTTAATGTGTTGTTGGATTCTGATTGCTAGAATTTTGTTAAGGATTTTTGCATCTATGTTCATCAGTGATATTGGCCTGTAGTTTTCTTTTTTTGTGGGGTCTTTACCAGGTTTTGCGATTAGGGTGATGGTGGCCTCATAGAATGAGTTTGGAAGTTTCCCTTCCTCAGCAATTTTCTGGAAGAGTTTGAGTAGAATAGGTGTTAGCTCTTCTCTAAATTTTTGGTATAATTTGACTGTGAAGCCGTCTAGACCTGGGCTTTTGTTTGCTGGAAGATTCCTGATTACAGCCTCTAGTTCCGTGCTTATGATGGGTCTGTTCAGATTTTCTATTTCTTCCTGGTTCAGTTTTGGAAAGTTGTACTTTTCTAGGAATTTGTCCATTTCTTCCAGGTTATTCATTTTATTGCCATATAATTGCTGATAGTATTCTCTAATAATCCTTTGTATTTCTGTGTTGTCAGTTGTGATCTCTCCATTTTCATTTCTAATTTTATTGATTTGGTTCTTCTCCCTTTGTTTCTTGATAAGTCTGGCTAGTGGTTTGTCAATTTTATTTACCTTCTCAAAGAACCAGCTTTTGGCTTTGTTGATTTTTGCTATGGTCTCTTTTGTTTCTTTTGCATTTATCTCTGCCCTAATTTTTACGATTTCTTTCCTTCTACTGACCCTGGGGTTCTTCATTTCTTCCTTTTCTAGTTGCTTTAGATGTAGAGTTAGGTTATTTAGTTGACTTTTTTCTTGTTTCTTGAGGTGTGCCTGTATTGCTATGAACTTCCCCCTTAGCACTGCTTTTACAGTGTCCCAGAGGTTTTGGGTTGTTGTGTTTTCATTTTCATTAATTTCTATGCATATTTTGATTTCTCTTTTGATTTCTTCTATGATTTGTTCATTATTCAGCAGCGTGTTGTTCAGCCTCCATATGTTGGCATTTTTAATAGTTTTTCTCCCGTAATTGAGATCTAATCTTACTGCATTGTGGTCAGAAAAGATGCTTGGAATGATTTCAATTTTTTTGAATTTACCAAGGTTAGATTTATGGCCTAGGATGTGATCTATCCTGGAAAAGGTTCCATGTGCGCTTGAGAAAAAGGTGAAATTCATTGTTTTGGGGTGAAATGTCCTATAGAGATCTATTAGGTCTAACTGGTCTATTGTATCATTTAAAGTTTGTGTTTCCTTGTTAATTTTCTGTTTAGTTGATCTATCCATAGGTGTGAGTGGGGTATTAAAATCTCCCACTATTATTGCATTATTGTTAATTTCCCCTTTCATACTTCTTAGTAATTGTCTTACATATTGCAGTGCTCCTATGTTGGGTGCATAAATATTTATAATTGTTGTATCTTCATCTTGGATTGATCCTTTGATCATTATGTAGTTTCCTTCTTTGTCTCTTTTCACAGCCTTTGTTTTAAAGTCTATTTTATCTGATATGAGTATTGCTACTCCTGCTTTCTTTTGGTCTCTATTTGCATGGAATATCTTTTTCCAGCCCTTCACTTTCAGTCTGTATGTGTCCCTCGTTTTGAGGTGGGTCTCTTGCAGACAACATATATGGGGTTCTTGTTTTTGTATCCATTCAGCCAGCCTTTGTCTTTTGGTTGGGGCATTCAACCCATTTACGTTTAAGGTAATTATTGATAAGTATGATCCCGTAGCCATTTTATTTATTGCTTTGGGTTCAAGTTTATACACCCTTTCTGTGTTTCCTGTTTAGAAAAGATCCTTTAGCATTTGTTGGAGAGCTGGTTTGGTAATGCTGAATTCTCTCAGCTTTTGCTTGTCTGTAAAGCTTTTGATTTCTCCTTCATATTTGAATGAGATCCTTGCTGGGTACAGTAGTCTGGGCTGTAGGTTATTTTCTTTCATCACTTTAAGTATGTCTTGCCATTCCCTCCTGGCCTGTAGAGTTTCTGTTGAGAGATCAGCTGTTATCCTTATGGGAATCCCCTTGTGTGTTATTTGCTGTTTTTCCCTTGCTGCTTTTAATATTTGTTCTTTGTGTTTGATCTTTGTTAATTTGATTAATATGTGTCTTGGAGTATTTCGCCTTGGGTTTATCCTGTTGGGGACTCTCTGGGTTTCTTGGACTTGGGTGATTATTTCTTTCCCTATTTTAGGGAAGTTTTCAACTATTATCTCCTCAAGTATTCTCTCATGGTCTTTCTTTTTGTCTTCTTCTTCTGGGATTCCTATGATTCGAATGTTGGAGTGTTTAACATTGTCCCAGAGGTCTCTAATATTGTTCTCATTTCTTTTAATTTGTTTTTCTTTTTTCCTCTCTGTTTCATTTATTTCTACAATTCTATCTTCTAGCTCGCTTATCCTGTCTTCTGCCTCTGTTATTCTACTGTTTGTTCCCTCCAGAGTGTTTCTGATCTCATCTATTGCATTATTCATTGTATATTGACTCTTTTTTATTTCCTCTAAGTCCTTATTAAACCTTTCTTCCATCTTCTCATTCCTTTTCTCCAGGTTATTTATCTGTAACTCCATTTTGCTTTCAAGATTTTGAATCATTTTCACCATCAAAATTCGAAATTCTTTATCAGGTAGATTCCCTATATCTTCCTCTTTTGTTTGTGTTGGTGGGCATTTCTCTTGTTCCTTTACTTGCTGGGTATTTCTCTGCCTCTTCATCTTGCTTATATTGCTTTGCTTGGGGTGGCCTTTCCCTCTTCTGGCCGTTTGTGGAGTTCTCTTTATTATGTAGTTTCCTCGCTGTGTGTGGGGTTGGACAGGTGACTTGTCCAGGTTCCCTGGTTATGGAAGCTTGTGTCAGTGTTCTGGTGGGTGGAGCTGGATTTCTTCTCTCTGGAGTGCAATGAAGTGTCCAGTAATGAGTTATGAGATGTCAGTGGGTTTGGAGTGACTTTGGGCAGCCTGTATATTGAAGCTCAGGGCTAGTTTCCTGTGTTACTGGAGAATTTGTGTGGTATGTCTTGCTCTGGAACTTGTTGACCCTTGGGTGGTGCTTGGTTTTAGTGTAGGTATGGAGATGTTTGATGAGCTCCTATCGATTAATGTTCCCTGGAGTCAGGAGTTCTCTGGTGTTCTCAGGATTCGGGCTTAAGCCTCTTGCCTCTGATTTTTGGTCTTATTTTTGGAGTAGCCTCTAGACGTCTCTATCTGTCGTTTCCAAGGTGGTTCCCTCTGTTTTAGCTTCTGTTTGCTGGTCTCTTCAGTGTCTAATTTCTGCCCTGATACTAGGGGGTGGGTGGACACTTTTTAAGGCTCAGTTGTTAAGTCCTGTTCTGGGAAGGGAGGAACGCTGCAGACGAATATCTCTGGCATCTGTGGGGAGTGCTCGCAGCGTCTCGGTCACACTGGGTTTGCCCCCGCTCACAGCGCGTGTGCTGTCCTAGTCTACACTGCACATGCTCTAGGTTGCTCTGCCGGGAACTGTCCGAGGCCGGTGCTGGGTTGTATGCACTTCCCAGGTCTGAGCTGCTCAAGTTCAGGTTCTCAGGTACTCCACAAAGGCGCAGACTTGGTTGGGCCTGCGTTTTGTGCCTTCCCTGGTCCGAGCAGCTCAGGGGACCAGGTGTTTGGCGAGCGCGGTCTCTGCGACTTATCTCCTCCCCAGTCGCTGCCACTCGGTTTTCTGGGTGTACAACCAGCGCACCTTCTCAGGGGGATATTGACCGGCCCGAGCCCAAGAAGGCCTGATTAGCAACAAGCCTGCCTGCAGTTTGTATCAGATGCCTTTCTTGGGCCGTGGTTGCTCCCTCTGGCTCTGGCTGCCCTCCCTGCCTGTCTCGGCGGGGGATGGGGGATGGGCCGACCGCAGCCGGCTCGCTCTGCTCAGTCCTTTATTCTGTGAGCGGGGCTGGCCGAGTCTTAGGTTAGAGCTTTCCACCTTTTCGTGGGGAAGCTATCCCAGTCTGCTTTGCTCTCCCCAGTTCTCTCAAATTGTTCTCGTGGCATTCAAGCCCAGTCCTCTCGCTAAGCAGTTCAGCCGGCTCCTCCCTGCCCAGCCCCCGCTTGCTAATGGCATATGCAGGCGTCTGCGCTGCTTCTCCGCTGGGAGTTACCGTTTGGCGGGTAATCTATGGGTTTTAAAAAAAATCTTAAAAAAAAAAAAGAGGGTTATGTGGCCCTCTGAGATTCTAAGGCTTGCCACAGATTTGCCAGTGAGAGTGTTTCCTGGTGTTTGGAAACGTCTCTCTTTTTAAAGCCTCCCCTCCCGGGATGGAGCTCCGTCCTTACTTCTTTTGTTTCTCTTTTTATCTTCTATGTTTTTTCCTACCTCCTTTCGAAGACAATGGGCTGCTTTTCTGGGTGCCTGACGTCCTCTGCCAGTATTCAGAAGTTGTTTTGTGGACTTTACTCCACGTTCAAATGTTGTTTTGATGAATTTGTGGGGGAGAGAGTGGTCTCGCCATCCTATTCCTCCACCATCTTGTTCCTTCCGCCTACTTTGTTTTAATAGGGCAACTTTTCATCTTTCCCCTAAAGTTTTCACTTCTGTGTTTAGGGGGCTGGTCACAGAATGGGATGTGATTAGGTTTTAGATTATGACCCAGAACACATATTTAGTCCTTTTGCTGAAGTTTTGTAGGCTTAGGCTGGGAGGTAAGAAAACCATGTGCTTGCATGTGGAAAAATTTGAAAGGAAATCTCCCTCTGTGATGTAAGGGAAACTTTCTAGAAAGCTGTCCTTAGGGATGCCCGTGAAAACCTGCCACCCTGCTGGAGGGGGTCTGCCACTGGGTCAGTCACACTCCACAGGCTGGGAAGGTGCCAATGGACAAGGATGCTAACTGGCAGCCATACCATGGAAACAATGAGAAAAACCCTGGAACCAGAAAGAGAGTCCCCTTCTCTCACAGAGTTGTTTTGATACCCTTTATTAGTTCTGGTTGGCAAAAGACAGATGTTTAGAGTCCTGTTCAAGAATCACAAAGGAGGGCAAAAAGGGTAGACTTGGAGCTGAGAGGCAATAAAATGACCATTAGCAAAAAGAATAACATATATGTATTTTTACATTTATTTATTTTTAATTGAAGGATAATTGCTTTACAATATTGTATTGGTTTCTGCCATACATCAACGTGAATTAGCACAACTTATATTATCTGCTTTACAGATGGAAGTATGATTCTCAACAGTGCCTTCTCTTACCTAAGTGAAATTACTACCATGGAATCATACTCTACTCAAAGTATCAGCACTTTTTCCTGAGAGTTGCTGCTAAAAAGTACGTTACTTCCAGTAACTTTAGGATACGTTAACCTGAATACACTGTCAGCTTAGTAAGTGGAGCATTCTGGTTATCAGAGGACAAAAATGGTGATAAAATTTTAGTGATAGAGAAAGGAGATGGAGCAGAGTAAGCCCTGGATACTAACTAGATTCAGATAAATTCCAAGGAGATGACGTAATGGACAAGAGGCTTTGCACATTTTTAAAGCTTTCTGATAGGTATTGTTGGATACCACTTTCCTTTCTTGCCTTGCCATATTCCAAGACAAACATTGAGAATTAAAAAAAAATAGTAGAGTATGTCTTTGAATGAACATTTTGGATACTAAGTGCTTTACTCTAAAATTTGATTGTGAGAATAAGTTTTAGCTCTAACAGAGTAAACCTTTTCTTTTTTTTTTTTGCATGTAGGATAAATCAGCCAGCAAAGAAAAACCTAAGACACCAGGAAGAATTCTACCACAATTGGCTACGGTAATTTACGTGTACACTCCCATTGGGTTTTAGCCCTTTTAAAAATGTTTATTAGTTTTCAAACTCATAAATAACTGAATTTATGATTTTGAATTTTGTGCTTAATTTGATTATTTTCTGATTGAGAAACTCTGAAAGTGAAAGTAAAGTCGTTCAGTCGTGTCCGACTCTGCGACCCCATGGACTGTAGCCTACCAGGCTCCTCCGTCTGTGGGATTCTCCAGCAAGAGTACTGGAGTGGGTTGCCGTTTAGGAAAATTAACTATCTAAATAAATGTAATCCATAATTTCCTACTATTCTTTACTGAATATTTGAGTATTCTGGATAGAAGTGTTTCCAAGGTGGTCTAGCAGAAAATATTTCAGTATTGGAATTAGGGAGTAAAGCTGGGGGTTCCGTCTTGTCACTAATGGCTCTGCCATCTAAGGGAGTTAAGCCTTAGATCTCTGAGCCTCAGTTTCTGAGTTTGAAAGTAAGAAGGGTTAATGATTTTTGAGATGCATCTTCCAACACTGAAATTTACCATCTTTTTAAAATTTATCATTATGAATATAAATTGTCATTGTTCTGTGGAAGAGGCAGTTAACAAACATTTTCAGTTGACAAGTACTGGGAAAGATATACTTGACTGTAATAAATTTTTCCATTTAGTAGTTATATTGAATTTAATGACATTTAGTGTGTTCTTGTAACTCCTGGAAGTCGAGCTTAAGTGGAGGTTCAGTGCAAATAATGTTTTTTTTTAATTGTGATAAAATATACATAACATACAACTGATTATTTAAACTGTTTTAAATCTATAGTTCATTAATATTAAGCACATCCGTATTGCTGTACAGCCATCACCACCATCCATCTTCAGAACTCTTTTTATATTGCCAAACTGAAACTCTTTACCCATTAGACACTAACTCTCTGTTTTGCCCTCTCCTCAGTCCACATCTAACAGCATTCTTTCTGTCTCTATGTATTTTCCTATTCTAGGTAACTCATGTGAGTGGAATCATACAGTATTTATCTTTTGATGTCTGAAATATTTCACTCAGTATAATACTTTCAAGTTTCATCCAAAGGATTATTTTTTGAAAGATATTTTAAAAGCTGAGAACAAACTATCAAATTGAATTTGTGTTGCTTTATACAGAAAGATTCCTGATAATTTAAGATGGAGGACATTTTTCACTTACAAAACCTGACTTACTATTCTTAGATAAAGTAAATGAACATTTCAAAATATACATTTTAACTGAAAAAATTTTTAATAATGACAGATTATGCTGCCAAAGTTCCATAGAATTGAGATGTATCTTTTCTGTGGTTCTACAAAATCTATCTTAAATTTTCCAGCTTAAAATACAGGACTTGAAATGTAACAGACACATGTTTAAAATTTGATAAATTTTAAAACAAAATTACCCTCATTTTGTTGCGTCTTGTTAGTATACAGGCTTAGGGATGTAAAATCAATTAAAATTTTTTGACTTACTAGTCAGTGGCTGAGTTGAATACTAATCCTTTCTTGTCATTGGCATATACTAGTCTGAAATGCTTTTGTTGGCTAATTTAAACCTGGCTTTATGTTCTTATTTGGCCATGTCTTGCATTTTTCAGCATTCTTTGAGTTTCATGTGTTTTAGGGGAGATTGTATTCTTAAGAGATTTTTAAAAATTCACTGACAAACAACCAAGAAACTTTTATTTGAATATTAAAATTTGTTCTTGGATAACATTTTCCAGCAGTAGTTAAAACATAGAGTGATTTTCCTTACAGGCCTTTATTTCTGGTGGTGATCCTTGATGTTGAAATCAAGGGTAATTCAGTGCTGGGGGCTCTGATCCTCTCTGAGCTGAGGACCTGATTCTAAACCTTTGTGAACATCTCACTCACCTGAAATCCTTTATGGAGCAAGATCACAGCAGAAGATTGGCAAGGCAGATGAAATGATGGAAAAGCATTGACTTACTGTCTTAGCTTACTTTCCTGTGAAAGAAGAGCTTGAAAAAAGGATTTGTGTGCAGGTAGTTTATTTAAAAGTAGCAATAAAGGATTTGGAAGAGTAAAACTAAAAGCCAGTGCAAGCATGGGCTATCCAGTACTGGTTATGAAAGGAAGACACAGATTCAATTGTCAATGCTTAAAAATAAGTACATTTTACTTTAAAGACTGCCCATCTGGGTTTCTTGAAGAGCCATAGGTTCTAGCAGTAGTGGGTCTGTATTCTGGCATTGTAGGAGCTGGCTCGAGCTAATTAACTGTTGCATTTTTTGAAGACAGAGATTTTCTCCCTAGGCCACAGTCCCCAAGGCCCTGTAACGTTTCCTAGCACTGAAGCTGGGTGCCGATTAGCTATCATCACTAACTTTACTCCCTCTTTTATGATGCTTGCCAGAATTGTGTAGGTATAAGAATTTATGACCCCTGCCTTAAATGATAGAATGAATGTGTGAGTTGCCTGGGTAATCTAGCTGCTAAAGTCATGAGAATAGGAAGATCCTCTGGAGCTGGAATGTAGAGGAACTCATTAGCATTGGGGTCCAGCAAGATGAAAGGCTGAAAAATCACTTGCCAATGTCTGGGGCTGAGTGAACTCTGTGGAATGAACACCCGAGTTAGGTAACAGGCACCCATATCAAACCAACAGCAGAGCACTTGCTAATGTATTCCAAATGTCACACACCATGCCATTCACAGGCTTTAATGTGATTTGCTGTTGGGTGTTTATGCCTTCTTTCAGTTCAGTCACTCAGTCATGTCCGACTCTTTGTGACCCCTTGGACTGTAAGATGCCAGGCCTCCTTGTCCATCACCAACTCCCAGAGTTTACTCAAACTCATGTCCATTGAGTCGGTGATGCCATCCAACCATCTCATCCTCTGTCGTCCCCTTCTCCTCCCAACTTCAATCTTTCCCAGCATCAGGTCTTTTTAAATGAGTCAGTTATTTGCATCAGGTGGCCAAAGTATTGGAGTTTTCAGCTTCAGCATCAGTCCTTCCAATGAATATTCAGGACTGATTTCCTTTAGGTTGGACTGGTTGGATCTCCTTGCTGTCCAAGGGACTCTCAAGAGTCTTCTCCAACACCACAGTTCAAAAACATCAATTTTTTGGTGCTCAGCTTTCTTTATAGTCCAAATCTTACATCCATACGTGACCACTGGAAAAACCATAGCTTTGACTAGATGGACCTCTGTTGGCAAAGTAATGTCTCACCTTTCTAATATGCTGTCTAGGTTGGTCATAACTTTTCTTCCCAGGAGCAAGCATCGTTTAATTTCATGGCTACAGTCACCATCTGCAGTGATTTTGGAGCCCCCCAAAATAAAGTCTGTCACTGTTTCCACTGTTTCCCCATCTATTTGCCTTTAAATGATGGGATCAGATGCCATGATCTTAGTTTTCTGAATGTTGAACTTTAAGCCAACTTTTCACTCTCCTCTTTCACTTTCATCAAGAGGCTCTTTAGTTCTTCACTTTCTGCCATAAGGGTGGTGTCATCTGCATATCTGAGGTTACTGATATTTCTCCTGGAAATCTTGATTCCAGCTTGTGCTTCATCCAACCCAGCATTTCTCATGATGTAAGTGAGTGAGTGAAGTCGCTCAGTTGTGTCCGACTCTTTGTGACCCCATGGACTGTAGCCTACCAGGCTCCTCCGTCCATGGGATTTTCGAGGCAAGAATACTGGAGTGGGTTGCCATTTCCTTCTCTAGGAGATGTACTCTGCATATAAGTTAAATAAGCAGGGTGACAGTATACAGCCTTGACGTACTTCTTTCCCAATTTGGAAACAGTCTGTTGTTCCACGTCTAGTTCTAACTGTTGCTTCCTGACCTGCATACAGATTTCTCAGGAGGCAGGTCAGGTGGTCTGGTATGTCCATCTCTTTAAGAATTTTTCATAGCATTTGTGATCCACACAGTCAAAGGCTTTGGCATAGTCAATAAAGCAGATGTTTTTCTGGAACTCTCTTGCTTTTTCCATGATCCAGCAGATGTTGGCAATTTGATCTCTAGTTCCTCTGCCTTTTCTAAAACCAGCTTGAACATCTGGAAGTTCATGGTTCACCTACTGTTGAAGCTTGGATTAGATAATTTTGAGCATTACTTTACTAGTGTGTGAGATTAGTGCAATTGTGTGGTAGTTTGAATATTCTTTGGTATTGCCTTTCTTTGGGATTGGAATGAAAACTGACGTTTTCCAGTCCTGTGGCCACTGCTGAGTTTTCCTAATTTGCTGGCATATTGAGTGCAGCACTTTCACAGCATCATCTTTTAGGATTTGAAATAGCAGAACTGGAATTCCATCACCTCCACTAGCTTTTGCTTCTTAAGGCCCACTAGACTTTGCATTCCAGGATGTCTGGCTCTAGGTGAGTGATCATACCATCATGATTATCTGCATTGTGAAGATTTTTTTTTTGTATACTTCTTTTGTGTAGTCTTGCCACCTCTTCTTAATATCTTCTGCTTCTGTTAGGCCCATACCATTTCTGTCCTTTATTGTTCCTATCTTTGCATGAAATGTTTCCTTCATATCTCTAATTTTCATGAAGATACCTCTAGTCTTTCCCATTCTATTATTTTCCTCTATTTCTTTGCATTGATCACTGAAGAAGGCTTTCCTATCTCTCCTTGCTATTCTTTGGAACTCGGCATTTAGATGCTTATATATTTTCTTTTCTCCTTTGCCTTTCACTTCTCTTCTTTTCATAGCTATTTGTAAGGCTTCCTCAGACAACCATTTGGCTTTTCTGCACTTCTTTTGCTTGGGGATGGTCTTGATCTCTGCCTCCTGTACAACATCACGAACCTCTGTCCATAGTTCTTCAGGCACTCTAAAATGTCTAATCCCTTGGATCTATTTGTCACTTGCACTGTATAATCATAAGGGCTTTGACTTAGGTCATACCTGAATGGTCTAGTGGTTTTCCCTACTTTCTTCAATTTAAGTCTGAATTTGGCAATAAGGAGTTCATGATCTGAGGCACAGTCAGGTCCTGGTCTTGCTTTTTTGATTGTATAGAGCTTCTTCGACTTTGGCTGCAAAGAATATAAGATGTCCTAACTTGTTTGAGAAAATGTCTGTGTTTATATATTCTTATGCATTTCATGAAAAAAAAAAAGCCTTTTTTCTGATCTTGTTTTGTTGATGCTATCTAAAATTTCATATTTCAGGTGAGTACAAAGCCCCAGTGGCAGCAGGCAGCTCCATCATTCCATTTGAATGTTAAGCAGGATGAAGATATTCCAGAGCAGTTTAGTGTTAAAAATGAACAGTCATATGGTAAGAGCTCTAATATTCTGTCTTAGATTTAAGGAAATTTCCTGGAGGGAAAAAATAATCACAACATGTAGTTAAAGCAATTAAACTATAAAGTTTTTATTATGTTTATATCAAATGGAAAAATTTACCCCAAAAGTGTTTCCTCAGAAAATACTTGATTTCACGTCTTAGTTGTTTCAGACTGTTGCAAATGCTATAAAAGCTGATATTTTAGGAATTGCAATGTTTATAATAAAACTTTGATTAACTGTTTTCAGAATTTGCCTCTGTGTCAAAGACTAATGTTTTTTCTAAGGGGGATTATAATAGGTTGTAAACATTACTTCTAAATTATTCACATTAATATTTTTATCTTGACTTATTAGATTGATTACATTAAATGTTAACATTTTTTCTCATAGTTCTTTAAATTTGCCAAAATAGTTGTACATTCTGTGTTTATAATAATTTTAATTTTAAGAAGGTTCTATTCAAAATAGTTGAAAATTTGAGTTTATTTGCATTTATCAAAATATAAAATTAATTGAATATCCTTGAAATAAAGGTTTCTATTATGATGACATCAAATGAGATTAGTTTAACTTCAAGAAAGGAAATATGGTTACTTAAGAACTTAAAGAATGTAGTTTTTTCATTAAAAGATGCTTCAGTGTTTTATTTTAACCACTTAAATATTAAACTTACTTTTACAGATGACTAATTTACACCTTTTTTTTTAAAAAAAAAAACAATTCAAGCTGAATATAAGGAACGCTTTGGGAAAAAGGGCAGGTTACTTGACCAGATTGATGATAGTCATGCTGGACCATCTACTTCCAGAGGAAAGAGCAAATCTCCACATAAAGAACGAGAGAACTTCAGAAGCACTCTTGTTAATGTCATCATGTAAGTTCTGTGAGCTAACCAGTGTGTGTTACCCTAGTTAGAGTCCTTGGAAACTCTTTAATCTAAAATTATAAGAATTCCGTGCATCTCTAAGGATTCCTGAAAGCCTTGTTGGAATGAGGTTAGGTTATAAATAATGAAAGATTGAGCTTAACTCTATTAAGGTGTCCCATTTTTAAATATCATGAGCTGGAAAGGTATGCTGATGAGAATGATCAGTAAAATTCTGTAATAGGGATAGAAGAGAGTTTTACTCAGCCAAATTTAGGACTATAGTCTGGAAGATGTAGTTTCAATGTGCATTTGAATTCGTAGGCCTCTAGACTACAAAATGCGGGAGGCTTAAAGAGGCAAAAATCAAGAATTGTATTTGGAACTGGCAAAAAGGAAGGATGCTTGTTCAGTAAGGATTGGTTGGGGTACAGAATAGTTGCATAGTTACAGGAATTGTAGATGACAGCTGCTAGCAGATATTATTTTGAGCATAACTGGTGGTATCCTTGAGGTTGATAACAGTTCAGAAAATACAGGTCCTCAGTTATGAAGGAATATGTCTGAAACCACACCCAGCTGGCTCAGTTTTAAATGCTTGAAACAGTTACTCATTTAGATTTTTAAATTCAGTCTTCTCTTTAATGGTTAAAACAGATGTACAACACATGTTTGATAGGTCATAAGACAGGCTGTTGGAGTTAGCATGAACTTCAAGCCAAATCATGTATAAGCCAGAATGACTTCCCTGAACCTCAATATGTGAAAATTTCTTCCATCAGGTGTCAATATGAATACTTGATATTGGTTGAGAGAATGGGCTACTGGTTTTAGGTATGGTGGTTGGTGGAAGATTTAGGGCAGTTTTTCCCCCTATCTGTTTATTCAGGTGATGTGGTGAGTTCCCTGTAGTTGTAGATCTTTTTGTGCATAACAGGAAGGAAATGGGGTAAAGTGATCAGCAGCATGGTCAGGGCAGGGCTTGCCCAGTGTAAAGCGCAGATCTGTTTACGGAGTGTGGTGCAGATGCAAGTCACCAGTTCCTCTTTGCCTGTTTTTTTTTTTTCTGTTGCTTCTTGCCAGTTGTTCAGTGGCCCGTTTCTTTCCGTATGACTCACGGTGCACACATTGCCATTTGTGAACAGAGTTTAGTGACACACTGCATTAAGTCACTCACAGGAAAGCCCCATTTCACTGTCCCCACGTGACATCTTACTGGCTGGATAGGCATCTTGAGGGGAGGGCAGTGGTCACTATGTGCTACAAAGGGAAGGCAGTTTTGTGGGCCCCAGTTAGAATCCAGGCAGGAGCCTCTGTGGGGTGGCTAGGAGTTGGCTTTTGCCAGGCACCACTGGACATTTTAGAAAAGGCAGAGGCACCAGAGATCAAATTGCCAACATCCGCTGGATCATGGAGAAAGCAAGAGAGTTCCAGAAAAACATCTATTTCTGCTTCATTGACTATGCCAAAGCCTTTGACTGTGTGGATCACAATAAACTGTGGAAAATTCTGAAAGAGATGGGAATACCAGACCACCTGACCTGCCTCTTGAGAAACCTGTATGCAGGTCAGGAAGCAACAGTCAGAACTGGACATGGAACAACAGACTGGTTCCAAATAGGAAAAGGAGTGTGTCAAGGCTTTATATTGTCACCTTGCTTATTTAACTTATATGCAGAGTACATCATGAGGAATGCTGGGCTGGAAGAAGCACAAGCTGGAATCAAGATTGCTGGGAGAAATATCAATAATCTCAGATATGCAGATGACACTACCCTTATGGCAGAAAGTGAAGAGGAACTCAAAAGCCTCTTGAAAGTGAAAGAGGAGAGTGAAAAGGTTGGCTTGAAGCTCAACATTCAGAAAACAAAGATCATGGCGTCTGGTCCCATCACTTCATGGGAAATAGATGGAAAAACAGTGGAAACAGTGTCAGACTTTATTTTTTGGGGCTCCAAAATCACTGCAGATGCTGATTGCAGCCATGAAATTAAAAGACGCTTACTCCTTGGAAGGAAAGTTATGATCAACCTTGATAATATATTAAAAAGCAGAGACATTACTTTGCCAACCAAGGTCCGTCTAGTCAAGGCTATGGTTTTTCCCATGGTCATGTATGGATGTGAGAGTTAGACTGTGAAGAAAGCTGATAGCTGAAGAATTGATGCTTTTGAACTGTGGTGCTGGAGAAGACTCTTGAGAGTCCCTTGTACCGCAAGAAGATCCAACCAGTCCATTCTAAGGGAGATCGATCCTGGGTGTTCATTGGAAGGACTGATGCTAAAGCTGAAACTGCAATACTTTGGCCACCTCATGCGACGAGTTGACTCACTGGAAAAGACTCTGATGCTGGGAAAGGTTGGGGGCGGGAGGAGAAGGGGACGACCGAGAATGAGATGGCTGGATGGCATCACCGACTCTGTGGACATGAGTTTGAGTGAACTCCGGGAGTTGGTGATGGACAGGGAGGCCTGGCGTGCTGTGATTCATGGGGTCACGGAGAGTCGGACACGACTGAGCGACTGAACTGAACTGAACTGGACATTACCAGCTTGGCCCGCTTATACCACGTTTTTTCAGTTAAGCTCTCTCAGATCACACAAACTGTAAAATCAACACTTCAAGCCATGGGTGGGTAGGCCTCTGGTTACAAATTCTTAGAAGCGACTGTTTCACTTCCCAGTGTCCTGGTCAAAACAGATGGTCTTTTTGACACTACGTTCCTGTGCCTATCATTTTTGGTCTTCCCCTGATTGAGGATAGAGCCCATTTTGGGTTTCAGCTTTATACAGGGTTGCGGGTTTGAATTTTCCGTTTAAATCTAGCCTACAAAATCATCTCCTAACCCACATGAACATTAAAGTCCAAGGCTCTCCCCGACAAGTGCAACCATAATCTCAGGGCTTGGCTGTTCTTTGCCTTATCATTCCATCTTTTTCCTCCTGAGTATTTCCTTGAGAACTTGACTATGCATTCAGAGGAAATTTGTGACATATTATTCAGTATTTATAGAATTGTACGGGGAGATTTTTCAGATTATCTTTTCTGCCGAGTTTTAAGAAACAGAAGTCTCTTTTTACCTGTAAAACTCATGTCCATTGAGTCAGTAATGACATCCAACCATCTCATCCTCTGTTGCACCCTTCTTCTGCCCTCAGTCTTTCCCAGCATCAGGGTCTTTTCCAACGAGTCAGTTCTTCACGTCAGGTGGCCAAAGTATCAGCTTCAGCATCAGTCCTTCCAATGAATATTCAGGATTGATTTCCTTTAGAATTGGCTGGTTTGATCTCCTTGCTGTCCAAGGGACTCAAGAGTCTTCCAACACGACAGTTCAAAAGCATCTATTCTTCAGTGCTCAGCCTTCTTTATGGTACAACTGTCAAATCTGTACATGACTGCGGAAAAAACCATAGCTTTTAGACAGTCCTTTGTCAGCAAATTTATGTCTGTGCTTTTTAATATGGTCTCTAGGTTTATCATAGCTTTTCTTCCAAGGAACAAGCATCTTTTAATTTCATGGCTTCAGTCACCCTCTGCAGTCATTTTGGAGCCCAAGAAGATAAAGTCTGTCACTGTTTCCATTTTTTCCCCCTATCTCTTTGCTATGAAGTGATGGGACCAGATGTCATGATCTTAGTTTTTTGAATGTTGAGTTTTAAGACAGCTTTTTCACTCTCCTCTTTAATCTTCATCAAGAGGTTCTTTAGTTCCTCTTTGCTGTCTGCCATTAGGGTGCTGTCATCTGCTTATCTGAGACTGTTGACTTTTCTCCTGGCAATCTTGATTCCAGCTTGTGTTTCATCCAGCCTGGTGTTTCACATGATGTACTCAGCATATAAGTTAAATAAGCAGGGTGACAATACACAGCCTTGATGTGCTCCTTTCCCAATTTGAAACTGGTCTGTTGTTCCATGTCTGGTTCTAACTGTTACTTCTTGACCTGCATATGGGTTTCTCAGGAGGCAGGTAAGGTGGACTAATTACAATTCAGTCTGAGTTTCTGGACTTCAGTAGCCTGTTTAATCCCGTTATTAGTTATTGGTATTCTTATATATGTAGGCTTAATTCTAACAGCTTATTTTATATTTTCTGTTTACTATATGTTGCCTTATTTAATCTTTTTTATTATTTCTATTGAATTTTCCATCTTCCTTTATTCCTATTGTCTTAAAAGTTATAAAATGTATTTTAATTGTTTTAGTGGTTACCCTAGTTTTGAAACCATGTATTATAATTTATAGGGGGCTTCCCAAGTGGCACATTGGTAAAGAATCCACCTGCTAATGCAGGAGTTGCAGGTTTGATCCCTGGGTTCCGGAAGATCTCCTGGAGGAGGAAACGGCAACCCACTCCAATATTCTTGCCTGGGAAATAATCCCATGGACAGAGGAGCCTGGCAGGCTACAATCCATAGGGTCACAAGACTCTGATACAACTGAGCAACTGAACACACACATACACACACACACATTGTTATTTATATTTTCTTAAGTTTAAAATGCATTTGATTCATTTTCTCCCTGAGTAATATGAAAGGACTTTGGAGTGCTTTAGCTTAGCTCTGAACTTTCCTTGCATTTTTCATGTGATTGCTTATTTTATTTCCCAATATTTCTATAATATTTTAGTTTTACCAAATCCTTAAATTCCCCATACTCTTTTTTTTCTAAAGTTAACACTTACTTAGATTTACTAACGTGTTTTCTAATTTTTTAGAAAATAGTCTTTGCATTCCGCTTCTTATCTCTAGGTTCATTTTCTTTTTTGCTAAAGTCCATCCCTTAGTAGCTCTTCCAGTGAGAATCTGTAGAGAGTAAACCCCAAACTTCCATTTTATAAAGATCTCTACTAATTTTGCCTTTCTCTTGAAATGATGAGTAAGCTGGCTGAAGGGTTAAAGGATAATAGTATTTTTCTCCTACAAATCTGGAAAACATTAGATTGAAAAATATTAACATTTTCCCCATTTGGTGGTGGTGGTTTAGTCGCTAAGTAGTGTCCGACTCTTGCATCCCATGAACAGTAGCCTGCCAGGCTCCTCTGTCCATGGGATTCTCCAGGCAAGAGTACTGGAGTGGGTTGCCGTTTCCTTCTCCAGGGGATCTTCCCAACCCAGGAATTGAACCTGGGTCTCCTGCATTGCAGACAGATTCTTTACCAGCTGAGCTACGAGGGAAGCCTCCCCTAACTTTATTGACAAATAAAATTAAAGTGTATGATGTGATGACTTAATATACATTGTGAAAGAATTTCTACAGTCAATTTAGCACATCTGTCATCTGACATATTTAAACCCCTCCCTTTTTTTGATAAGAATCCTTAAGTTTTACTCAGCAAATTTTATTTACACAACACAGTATATTCTATAGCCACATGATGGCATGTATTAGTGTTGATGAGAAGCCTGTGTTGCTTTATTTGCTATTACTTTGCAATCTGTGTTTGTACAGTCAGTTTGTCTTTTCCTTTTTTTTCCTGAATGTCATATTTTCATAGTCTTCTATATAGACTTTAAAAAACACAGCTTTATTAAGATATAATTTATACACCATTAAACTTACCCATATTAAATGTACATTGAATGAATTTTAGTAAATTTCTATTGTTGCACAATCTTTACTAAAATCCAGTTTTAGAATACTTCTGTCATCCATAAATTCCCTTTTGCCCATTTCAATTAATCCTCTCTGCCACTGGTTGCCCCAGGCAATCATTGATCTGCTTTCTATCTCTGTAGTTTTATCTTTTCTAAAATGTCACATAAATGGAATTGTACAGTATGTATGTATTTGAAATCCATCTTGTTTATTGTTTGGGGCTAATATAAATGATGCTGCTATGAGTTTCACATGCAAGTCTTTTCATGGATATCTGTTTTAACTTCTGGGTAGATACCTAGTTGTAGAAATTCTGCGTTATGTGTTGATAGGAGGTCTATGTTTAAATTAAGACAATTCTAAATTTTCTTTTGCAAATCATCATACTATTTTACATTCCCATGAGAATGAATAAAGAAGTTTCTAATATCTCCACAGTCTTGCCCATGCTTCGTCTTTTGTTTTGTCATTCCAGTAAATGTACTGTTGTATCTATCATGGCTTTAATTTGTGTGTCTCTAATGACCACTAACGGAGAAGGCAATGGCAAGCCACTCCAGTACTCTTGCCTAGAAAATCCCATGGATGGAGGAGCCTGGTAGGCTGCAGTCCGTGGGGTCGCTAAGGGTCGGACACGACTGAGCGACTTCACTTTCACTTTTCACTTTCATGCATTGGAGAAGGAAATGGCAACCCACTCCAGTGTTCTTGCCTGGAGAATCCCAGGGACGGGGGAGCCTGGTGGGCTTCCGTCTATGGGGTCACACAGAGTTGGACACGGCTGAAATGACTTAGCAGCAGCAGCAGCAGTGACCACTAACAATGGACATCTCTTTTGTAGTTGTTTGGTATTCTCATAATTTCTTTGGGGAATTGTCAGTTTACACCTTTTGTTTTTCAATTTTAAACTTTTTGCCCATTATTAAAAATCGGGTCGTTTGTCTGATTATTGCATTGTAAGAGTTTTTATATATTTTCTATGGAAGTTTTTAATCAGATATAGCCTTTGAAACTATTTTCTTCCAGTCTATGGTTTATCTTTTAATTTTCCTAATGGAATTTTTTTAAAAGCAAAAGTTTAAAGTTTGAAGCTTGATTTATTGATTTTTTAAAATAGTTCATTCTGAATGACAATCGGTTACACCTGACACCAGTCTCGGTGGATGACTTGTGTTGGATAATGGCCCAGGGATAGACGCCAAGGGGTAGGGGGAAAGCACATCCCTAAATCAGCGATGCTCGGGTATGTGATGCTTAAATATGGATCTCATATCTAAATGCCACCTCCTTAGATCTGATGAGGCTGCCACTTTCTGACTAAGTCATTAGAAATGTACGAGGCTAGAGAGTCCAGAACCATTAGAGCACGTTCCTCGGGGCATCCAGGTCTCAGTTGTTGAGTTTTGTTTAGTGAGCATATTACTGTAAGTCCCATTCCTGGGCCTTAAGAGCTTATGCTGTCTCTCCTTGCAATAACCAGATGCACAGAACCCAGGGGTGTGTGGGGGAGGGTGGGGGTGGTGCGGGCAAGGCAGGGGTGGCGGGGGAAACAGCATTCACATGTCTTAGCTTTCTCTCCTCTTTTTCTTTAAGCTCCTGTATTGTCTGTGATTTGGGGGCCAGTCTGGTAAATAGTTTAGCTGATTGAGTCTTCTTTTTTATTTTTTTAACTTATGAATGTGTAAAACTCAAAAAGTCCACATCACTCCTACAACATGACGAAAGTGCCTCAGAATTCACACAATACCAACTTTCTCATGGTTCTGGTTAAATTACATATACCAGTTTATAACAAATGGCAAAATCTGTAACTCTGTTCAAAGTTTTAAAAAATTACTTAAGAATAATTTCTTGTATTTCTATGCCACCTTTACAGTTCTGGTTTCTCATTTCTTAATTAGTAAATTCAGCATGCAAGTTCTATCCCAGGCTAATTTATACACTTCTGGAAGAAACGGCCTCTTAAATTGTCACTCAGCACAAGTGAGATCTTTAGGTGGACATTAGTCACTGCTTTAGACATGTTAGCTTCAAGTGGAAGCAGTCAATTACAGACCAGAGGTTTTTTGGCTACATTCCGTTCCGTTCCGTCGCTCAGTCGTGTCCGACTCTTTGCGACCCCGTGGACTGTAGCCTACCAGGCTTCTCCGTCCATGGGATTCTCCAGGCAAGAATACATTATTACCATCATACAATTAGGTTTTCAGCAGTAGCATTCTGTCTGATTGATCTGTGCAAGGACATTGATGGATCACTTAGCTCTTCAGATGTCAAATATGTGGGACTTCTGTGCTTTATGTATTTACTGACACGCTCATCTCCTATGGATACCTTTTCCCCTCTGTGGTGTTCAGTTTTAGCAGATGAATGCCATCCTCTTCCTTCAAAGACTGTGTGGATTATATGTAATCACGTTTATAATTTCCTTCCTGTTCTCTCTCCAGTGAGAAGCTCTTCTGAGTTAACAGTACTATAGAGAAGTTTACCACACTAGGAAGATCTCTCACTGGTGTCAAGAAATAGATTTAGACAATTGATTTTATTTAGTTTTCTAATATGCAGAAATTAATTCCCAATTTCAGGGTATAGGTTAGACTTCCAAAAGTTTGATTCTCTGTTATTATGCTATTATGCTATGTTTAATTTTTGCTTTTTTTTTTTTTAACAAATGTATTCGAGTCAAATCTCTGAACTGCATAAGCTATCACTATCACCCTCAAACATCAGTAAATATTTTAGCACTTACAATATTGAACAGGATTTCTTATGTGAAATCCTTGACGGACTCGTAGAACACTCTTGGAGAGGGAGCTACTTTCAGTAAAACTATTAGGTCTTAAATTTAACCCTGAAGATCATCTGTCCTATGCAAATAGATAAAACAAAAACTGGGAAAGCTTTAAAATAAAATAAAATAGTTCATTCTTTTAGAGTCATATCTAAGAACCTTTTCCTATCATAAGATTGTAAATATTATGTTTTCTTAGATGTTTTAGCTTAACTCTAGTTTTAGTTTTGGCTCTCATATTTATATATATGCTTTATTTCAGTGTCTATGTTGTGAGGGAAGGGTTAAGGTGGGGTTTTTTTTTGCATATTGATATACAAATGTTTCAGTCCCATTGATTGAAAATACAGTTTTCATTAAATTACCTGGGCACCTTTGTCAAAAGTCGTTTGACTATATATAGGTTTCTATTTCCCTTCAACTGTCTGTATTTACACTGCTATCATGTTGTCTTGATCTCAATGGCTTTAAATTAAGTTTTGAAATCAGGTAGTTTAATTCCACAAAATTCTCTTTCAAAGTTGTTTTGGCTATTCTAGGTCTTTTGCATTTCCATGTATGTACACTTTAATATCACCTTGTCACCTTCTTTATATAAAAAAAGAAAAGCTTACTGAGATATAGTAGACAATGTATTGAATCTATAAATCAGTTTTGAGAGAATTGCCATTTCAATAATATTGAGCCTTCCAGTCCATGAACATGTTATTTTCCTCTATTAATTTAGATTTTTATTTAATTGTTCTCTATAGTGTCTTATATTTTTAATGTACAAATCTTAGTCTTTAAAAAACTTATTCTTAAGTACTTCTCTTTTTGATGTGAATGAAGTTATTTAATTTCATTTTCTGGTTGTTCTTTGTCAGTATATAGAAAAATTGACTTTTGCTTGTTAATTTTGTATCATGAGACCTTACTAGTTACTAGTTCTGGAGCTTTTTAAAAGGTTCCTTAGACTTTCCTACATCTCAACCATGTTCTCCGCAAATATAGATTTATTTCTTCATTTTCAGTTTAGATGTTTTTCTTTTCTTTCTCTTTCATTTTTTCTTAAATCATGTTTAGTACTTTTTTGCCTTTTAGGAATATTTTCTTTTTACTTAAATTGTCTAATTTGCTGGCATAAAGCTGTTCAGATAACTTCCTTGTTCTTAGCCTTTGTGCTCATTTCCTCCCTTGGTACTTGTTGACTGCAACTCCAGGTCTTTTCCAGGAGTCTCCGAGGTAGATTTCAATCTCTCCTTCATGAGTTATTGTCTGTGGTGTTTTAAATTGTTTCATCTCTTCTCTATCTTCTTTTCATGTTCCAGAAATTTATTGAAATAATTCCTCAACTGATGACCCTCTAGTTGCTTCACAATCACGGGCTAACGTTACTACCATTTTCACAGAAAAACTTGAAAAAATAGATGTTTGTGTTACTATCTTGAACCAAAAATCTCTACTGATAAAGAGACAAAAATATCAATTTAGTTCTTTTATTTTTTCAAATTAAAATACATCATATTTTCCCTTTAACAGGTTAAGTGTTTCTAGCATTGATTGATTTATTTCTGAAAGGGATGTTGCTTTGATGGAAAGAACATGGCAGTGTAGAAGCAGCTACGGATAATCAAATCCTTGTTTTTATATTTAATTAATGATGTGTACCAATGGCAAGCCACTCCAGTACTCTTGCCTAGAAAATCCCATGGATGGAGGAGCCTGGTAGGCTGCAGTCTGTGGGGTCGCTAAGGGTCGGACACGACTGAGCGACTTCACTTTCATGCATTGGAGAAGGAAATGGCAACCCACTTCAGTGTTCTTGCCTGGAGAATCCCAGGGACGGGGGAGCCTGGTGGGCTTCTGTCTATGGGGTCACACAGAGTCGGACACGACTGAAGTGACTTAGCAGCAGCAGCAAAGGGGAAGTTATTTAATCTCTTTGACATTATTTCTTCATCTGGACAGTGGGAATAATTATATCACTGTTCCCTGTTAACAGTCAGTCAGTCAGTTCAGTCGCTCAGTCGTGTCCTACTCTTTGCGACCCCATGAATCACAGCACGCCAGGCTTCCCTGTCCATCACCAACTCCTGGAGTTTACTCAAACTCATGTCCATTGAGTCGGTGATGCCATCCAGCCATCTCATTCTCAGTTGTCCCCTTCTCCTCCCGCCCCCAATCCTTCCCAGCATCAGAGTCTTTTCTGGTGAGTCAACTCGTCACATGAGGTGGCCAAAGTAGGTGTATGATTTAGAGATAATATATGTGGAACTATTTAGGGCCTGACTAAGTGATAAGTGAAGAGGAACTAAAAAGCCTCTTGATGAAAGTGAAAGAGGAGAGTGAAAAGTTTGGGTTGAAGCTCAACATTCAGAAAACAAAGATCATGGCATCTGGTCCCATCACTTCATGGGAAGTAGATGGAAAAACGGTGGAAACAGTGTCAGACTTTATTTTTTTGGGCTCGAGAATCACTGCAGATGGTGATCGCAGCCATGAAATTAAAAGACACTTATTCCTTGGAAGGAAAGTTATGACCAACCTTGCTAGTATATTAAAAAGCAGAGACATTACTTTGCCAACAAAGGTCCATCTAGTCAAGGCTATGGTTTTTCCCGTGGTCATGTATGGATGTGAGAGTTGGACTGTGAAGAAAGCTGATCGCCGGAGAATCGATGCTTTTGAACTGTGGCATTGGAGAAGACTCTTGAGAGTCCCTTGAACTGCAAGGAGGTCCAACCAGTCCATTCTAAAGGAGATCAATCCTGGGTGTTCATTGGATGGACTGATGCTAAAGCTGAAACTCCAATACTTTGGCCACCTCATGGGATGAGTTTACTCACTGGAAAAGAGTCTGATGCTGGGAAAGGTTGGGGGCGGGAGGAGAAGGGGATGACAGAGAATGAGATGGCTGGATGGCATCACCGACTCTGTGGACATGAGTTTGCGTGAACTCCGGGAGTTGGTGATGGACAGGGAGGCCTGGCGTGCTGTGATTCATGGGGTCGCGGAGAGTCGGACACAACTGAGCGACTGAACTGAACTGAACTGAGGTGATCAGTAAAGAGCTTCTATTACTGTTCCCAGTGAGCAGAGTTTTCACCTGTGGGCACGGAAAAATAGAGTCATAGAGTGTTAGAGCTGAAAGGATCTTCATTCTGATGGCAAGGATTTCTGCAGGCTCTGTTGTTGCCCCCAGCCTCCTCTCTCCTCCCCTCTCCCAACCTTGCTGCATCCTTTCAGGTCCATGTTACTCTCACAGAGGATGAAGTTTGAGTGCCGGGATTCAGCAAATTAGATAAGATAAGCATTTCTGCCATTAATAAGAAAAACAGTTATTAAGGTCGTATACTTTATAGTGGCAGAATCTGAGCCCAGATGTCCTGATTCCTGAAGAACATGATGGTCAGTAGTATCTTTTTACTATGCAAACACCAAAATAATAAGGGGGTTTCTTTTGCAATTAAAATAACCCTTCTCTTTCCAACCGCAGAATATCTTGACGATCTCTCACCACTCTTTTCATACGCTTTTTCCCTCATTTGATAAACATTTATTTCTTTGTCTTAAAAGACAAAAATCCTAAATCCTAAAGGATTTATGTTCTTTTTATTTAAATTGTCTAATTTGCTGACATAAAGCTGTTCAGATAACTTCCTTATTCTTAGCCTTTGTATTCATTTCCTTCCTTGGTGCCTGTTGACTGCAAGTCTAGACCTTTTTCAGCAGTCTCCTAGGCAGATCTCATTCCTAAATCTACTACATACTGAATTAAACTGAGACATTACCTGAGACACTGCTTGAGACATTGCCTTGACTCTTTCCTCTGGTCCATTTAATTGAAAAGAATAAGTGTAAAGCTCACAGAATAGTGGATTCCTAGATTTTCAAAAGACAAAATAAGTCAGAAGATCCATTCTGGGTACCCTCTTTGGTATGATATTTAAGACAGATATTCAATAAACCTCCTCCACTCACTGGACAGTTAGTGGGAAAAAGTATTTTATTACACTGTCACTAACCTGTATCCATCCCAGATGAAGTTGGGATCTGGAGCATGATACAGTCAATGATAAAGAAGGTAAAGCTGTTTGAGAACAGTTTATTTCTTTGAAGATGTGAACATAGGAGCCCCAGAGGAAGTTGCAAAATGTGGATCATATCTGATACAGATTTTGAAGTAAATTATACCTAGAAACATTACAGTATTGTATGAACAGTTAGTCAATAATAAATACATAGGAGCATATGAACTTCTGTCACTTGTTGCTAACTTTTAATGTGGCCCTAGAAATATGAGAAATGGTTTTTGGAGGAATATATTTGTGTCTTTGGCAAAACTATACTCCCATCCATGCTTTACTAAACCTCATTTATAAATAGTCATACATATTTCAGGAATAATGCAAGAACATTTCTATAAAATTTGAGGAGAGAGATGATTTTGGAGCAGTGAAGAAGAATGAATGAAGCTTATCAAAAAGGATATGGCCTCTGATTTAGATATTTCAAATCACTTCCAGTATAGCTGGGTGTGTGTCTATGAATAAAGAGAAAGTAATCTGGGAGGAATATGGTACCAAGTAAATGTTTTACTGTTTTAAAAATGTTTAATAATGTATTTTTCTTATTTTTATAGACTGCAGTCTGATAAATCTATTGATATATGTTCTAACTGACCTTTATATACATTTGAATAGTGTGTTTGTCATTTTCTTAGGCAACAAGATGCTGCCTTAGACTCAGCAACTCCTGATGAAATCACACTTCCAAAACTAACCACTTCTGCAATAGAGAAAGACATCTTGGTAACAAGATATTTCTTTGTCAGTATAATTAAAAGTAAAGGAAGCCCTTGAAGGTGCTTTTATGCTTTTGAGATTATTCTGCACTTCTTCCTTATGTAACTATGTGAATGTAGGAGTAAATTTGAAGTTCTATAAAATTGCTCTGTTGGATGAATGGAGGAAATTGTACTCTCCCTTGTCTCCTAAGACCACAGAGAATCTCAAGTCACCTTGCTCCTATGTTAAAGCTAGCATCATCATGTATATCTTTTCCATGTCTTTATTCTATGAGAAATTATCTTAGTTATGTAATGTACATTTCACAAACCATATCAGCTTACTTTAGAAAAAGTGATTCTTCAAGGATTTCAAATATAAAATTTTAAAAAAGTAAATATCAAAGGCTTTAGCATTGCTAATTTGAAAGTATTTTGATATTTGAATTCTTTTCTAAGTGACTTGTAAAAGCTTGTGAAAATATATTGAAGTTAAATGTCCATTATTAGAGAAATACTGTCACATCTTAAAATGAATTTCTCATGCACACATTTAATAACATTTGTAAAATTATGGTATGGACTACTAATAGGCCAATTGGAAATTTCATAAATCCTATGGTATAATATTTATGAGGTTAATGAATAGGGAATATTGGTTCACTTACGGCTTTTAATATCTACTTCTAATTGTCAATAATACAAGGTTCCTAAAGCCATTTTCACACAATTCTGCTTCCACATGGGTTCTGTCTAGTACATTACACGTTTGGTAATCTAACTTCATGTTTTATAACATAGTTATGAATTAAGAGCTTTGACTTTCATGAAATAAAAATCATCTTTTTAATATAAGTAAGTAAGTGAAGTCGCTCAGTCATGTCTGACTCTTTGCGACCCCATGGACTGTAGCCTACCACGCTCCTCTGCCCATGGGATTTTCCAGGCAAGAGTACTGGAGTAGGTTGCCATTTCCTTCTCCAGGGGATCTTCCCGACTCAGGAATCAAACCCAGGTCTCCTACATTGCAGGCAGACACTTTACCCTCTGAGCCACCAGGGAGACCCCAAATAGTAGAGATCAAATAATACCAGGGCTTCCCAGGTGGCACAGTGGTAAAAAACCTGCCTGACATGCAGGGGTCACAAGGAAAGTGGGTTGGATCCCTGGGTCGGGAAGATCCCCAGGAGTAGAAAATGGCAACCTGCTCCCGTATTCTTACCTGGAGAATCCCATGAACAGAGAAGCCTGGCAGGTTACAGTCCATGGGACCATGAAGAGTCGGATTCGACTGAATTACTAAACACAGCACACACAAATAATGGCAATACAAATTGCAGAAGATAATTTTTTATAATTTGTAAATTCTTTGTTCTAAAACTTTAGTTTTGCTCAGTAGTTTTATTTTTGATAAATACTTCTCTTATTATAGTACTAAAGTGAAAGTGTTAGTTGCTCAGTCATGTCTGACTCTTTGCGACCCCAGGGACTGTAGCCCACCAGACTCCTCTGTCCATGGCGTTCTCCAGCAAGAGTGGGTGGCCATTCCCTTCTCCAGGGGATCTTCCCAACCCAGGGAATGAACCCAGGTCTCCTGCATTGCTGGCAGATTCTTTACCATCTGAACCACTAGGGAAACCCATTACAGTACTAAACCCATCTCCATTTCTTGCTCTCTTTTCTATAGAGATATTACTATTATATCCACCATGGAATTGATACGGACCATGTAGCACCAATGGAAGATTCTTGGCTGGAGCACGTATTGAATTTAGTCCCCCAGCATCTGAAAGTCCTCACCAACAGCATACTTGCATTGTCGGATGAAATGAGAGAAGATTATCTTCTTAGTGTAAAAAAATCCATAGGTAAATCAGTGTTTCTCTTTGCTTTATGATTTGAATGTGTCATATTAAAGATGAATTTTTAAAAGTTTAAAGTTGACATCTATACCTGAAGCTATTTATTATATTTATTATGCTGTTTATTGTTTTGCTGTTATATTGCTTCAGGTCTCAGGCAAATTTCATTATTAAAATGTAGCAAAAAATTTCAAAACAGTCCTTCTATTTGTAGGGGTATATCCCTTCAACAAAGAACATAACTGAAAAATTTAATGTTAATTAGCATTAATATTACTGATATCATAGAGTGCGATCAATTATAGAATTATTGCAATGGATCAGAAGTTAGCAAACTACAGCTCACAGGCCCAATTTGGTCCACTTCCTGTTTTTGTAATTAAATTTTTGCTGAAACACAGCTACACACGTTCATTTACATATTGTCCATAGCTGCTTTTGTACCATAAGAGACTGAGTAGTTGTGATAGAGATCTTGTGGCTCACAAGTTGAAAATACTAGCGATCTAGCCCTTTATATAAAAGTTTACTGACTAGTGGTATAAACCAATAGACTCTAAGACTGACTAATAATCAGCATCATTTAAAAAATGCTCATTTCTGGACCCATCTGAATTAAAACCTCTGGAGGCAGGTCTTTCATATCTGTGCTTTTTTAAAGAAAGGTTTTCCAGTTGTTTGTGGTAGTAAGCCTGATATAACTGACTCTGTGTCAGAGTGGGAGAAATCATATTGCTTTGAAATGGTCCAGGAACCCTTCAAGGAGGAAACCATTCATTGCATTTAAGACTGCTGTTGAATGTCTCAGTCATGTAAAGAGCCAAATTCTTGCCCCTGAAGAGTTCATAATGTAATAAGAGGGATGGACAGATTACTAAATGATAAAGCAGAGTAGCAAGTATAGTGAGGAGAGAAATCGAGAACATGCTCTAAGGGAGAAGAGGTCATGTCTGACTTATTAGGAAGGACTCGGGGGCACCTGAACTGAGTCATGAAGGATGAACGTGTACTAGGAAACGTGCATGGCCTAGGAAATGGTGGAAATGATAGTAGACTGAAGTGAAAGGCTCTTCTGGGCTTACAAGCCCTTCTAGTGGCCCAAGAAAAGGGTGCATTTCAGGAAGAGGACAGAATATTAAGGGCCTTACAAAAGGCAACTTCTTAAAAGCATTTGAGGGTATAGGAGAGTCACTGAAAGATTTTAAGCAGAGGGGTAATAACATATTCGCATTTTAGAAAGAGCATCTTCAAAGAAAAGTAGGAAGAATAGAATTAGCTGAATTAAGGGCCACAGAAGCAGAGGGAGCTCACTTTACTGATTTCTTAACAAGATAGTTCTATGCTCTTAAGCAATTTAAAAGAGAACAGAGCAATATTTATCTTTCCTCAGTGAAGGGAAACTACTGCTTTGTATTGTTGACTTTCAATTCAATAAGACTACTTTTAGTGGTACATAGCTCAAAAGGAACGGAGAAGGCAATGGCAAGCCACTCCAGCACTCTTGCCTAGAAAATCCCATGGATAGAGGAGCCTGGTAGGCTGCAGGTCATGGGGTCACTACAAGTCAGACGTGACTGAGCGACTTCACTTTCACTTTTCACTTTCACACATTGGAGACGGAAATGACAACCCACTCCAGTGTTCTTGCCTGGAGAATCCCAGGGACAGGGGAGCCTGGTGGGCTGCCGTCTATGGGGTCTCACAGAGTCGGACACGACTGAAGTGACTTAGCAGCAGCTCAAAAGGAAAATGTAATATTAAAAGCAATGATTTTCAAATGAAAGAATGGGACATCATTAAGAAAGAGTACATATATTCTCAAAGACACAGACATCATAGATTTTCTCATAAAAAATTTAAAAATCTCTTGTGTTTATAAATGTACAAATTGCTCATTATTTTAGAAAGCTTAATGTAAACAATTTTAAAGGAGTTAGTTTTGCAGTTGTGTGGGAAATACTGTAATTACTATAAGATTGTTGAGTGGAACTTTTCAATTTTCTTTTAGTTGATTTTGTTTTGAAAGATCCTAGAGAAAAGGAAGATGACAAAAAGGTAGAAGAACTTCCACCCCATCGTGCTGAGTAAGCAATCAATTTTCTCTAAGAATATTGACTTTGCAATCATCTCTGTGTATGTGGATATCTTTATACACTGGTTATATTTTCTCATATATATGTTTACAATTTGTGTACTTCATTTATACAAGTGATTGTACTATCTTTATGTATTTAAGCCCTAATATGTTATGTTTGGGCTTCCCAGGTGGCTCAGTGATAAAGAATCTGCCTACCAATACAGGAGACAAGGGTTCCATCCCTGGGTCATGAAGATCCCATGGAGGAGGAAATGGCCACCCACTCCAGTATTCTTGCCTGAAAAATCCTATGGACAGAGGAACCTGGCGGGCCATAGTTCATGGGGTTGTAAAGAGTCAGACACGACTAAACACAAACACATTATGTTTACAAATTGTTGGATAAATGGATAGGCAAGCAGACGTACTGACAGATGAATGTCTATGTGGTTAAAATATAAGTGTGCTGATGAAAGAACTTGATATACAGATCTTTGTATTTCCACAGCTCCAAGCATGGGCTTCAGATATGATGTGGACATGAAAGCTTGATGGCATTTTGAATGCCTCAAAACACATTGGGAATGTTATAGAAAATATGCAAATATAGAACATATTTCATTTTATTACATGGATTAAAATATAGAATGCATAATATGAAAATTCACTTGCTATATATTTTCCCTGAAATAATTAACATTTAGGAATACATCTCTTAAATAGTTTGAATAGAACTTATGTGATTAAGTAACCACTTCAATTTTGCTTTGTTTCTATCATTTAAAATTGCCCCAAATCATTTATCTTAACAACTAAAAAAAGAGTCAATATATTTTCTGTGGAGAATATTTTTCTCCCAGGTTTAGACAAAAACTATCCTTTGTAAAGGTGGTATGGCCACAAATGACAAACTGAATTAAACTTACTGTATATTACAACAAGACTAAGTGTTTAAAATTAATGAGTAAAAAAAACATTACAGGCATAAAATATAAATGTTTAAATATACTCTGAAAGATGAAGATGGACCATCTTTAATATATAAAATATGATTTTTCAAGTTGGAGGAGTTACAAAATATTATTATTAAACCCTCTATCATTCATGTCTGACTCTTTACGACTCCGTGAACTATATAGTCTGTCAATCTCCTCTGTCTATGGAATTGTCTAAGCAAGAATACTGGAGTGGGTTGTCACTTCCTTCTCTAGGGGATCTTCCCGACCCAGTGGTCGAACCCTGGTCTCCTGCATTGCAGGCAGATTCTTTACCATCTAACCATCAATTACAGAATACATGTCTTTAAATAGAATGTTAGTGTTCCTGATTTTGTAATGACCTTTAAGTCAGAGGTGAAATTTAAGGAGATTTCCAGGCTAGACTATATTCTTAAAATGTTTTAAAAACCATAGGGTTATAAAATGTTTAAATGTTTCCTTTTAAAAGAATATTTGAAGATGTACATAAAACATAGCTGGCTATTCTTTTCTGCTCAATTACTGTTAGTTATTTGTGGACTCCATCAGATCAAGCATTTAGGGAAAAAAATGTCCTTATATGATAAAAATTCAAATCTAATTTTATATGCATTAGAAAGTATACTAAACCATAATGAGTGTGACTTTTATATACTTTAAAGCATAATTACATAACATGTTTTATTGTTACCATGACGGATAATTTAAATTAAACTCAAAAAAGTATTACTCAAAAAGTATTTTGAATATTATAATATTTTTTGATTTTTAAAGAAGATAATTAAATATTTTCTCAGGATGGAAATTCTTCCAAAGCCTTGGAGGAAATCATTTTTAGCTGCAAGCAGTTATATTCGGGATCACTTGAATGCAATGAACCCTACAATGTTGTCGGTGCTAGATTTGTGGCACAGTACTTTTAAGTAAGTATTTCTGGCCTTACTGAAGTTTATTTTTTGTTGTTTGTTTTTTAAGAGAGATGAAAGCTATTCTATCTTAATTATTTCATTTATTATTTTAACTATAAATTGTAAAATTCTTGCAAATTTAACCTAAGTATTTAAACATGGTTATAAATAACATAGAATTATATAGAGTAATAAGTGAGCATCATCTTCATCTCTAATCCAATTCTCCCTTACCCATCCCCCACCCAATTACCACATTTATTTTAAGGAGTGAAGTGAAGAAGTGAAGTGAAGTCGCTCAGTCGTGTCCGACTCTTTGCGACCCTGTGGACTGTAGCCTACCAGGCTTCTCTGTCCATGGGATTTTCCAGGCAAGAATACTGGAGTGGGTTACCATTTCCTTCTCCAGGGGATCTTCCCGACCCAGGGATCGAACCCGGGTCTCCCGCATTGGGGGCAGACGCTTTAACCTCTGAGCCACCGGACTGAATTGCCATGCCTTGTTTTAAATCCCATGGAACATTAGCTGCTGCAATAATCTGTATTGTTCAGAGACCTAGGAAATACTGCCCATGTGACTGGCATGAGGTGAAGTTTCTGGGCAACTGTTGGAGATTATCCATCTCCGTGTGGGTGATGTCATGTTGTGAACACTGGTGGGCACTGTGGTGCTAAAGGTCTTGGCCCTAGAGCTAAGGACAGTCTACCTCACAGTTTAGAAGCTCGAGCTTTGTATGCTTCCCTTGTGCCATCCCATCTGAAGCACTGGGGGGCATCCTAGCAATAGGCATACGTGGACATATGTATTTATAAACTATGCAGAAGTAATATAGTTTTATATTATTTTTCTCAAAGAAGACCTCTCAAAACCTGGATGGATCTCTGTCTAAAGGACACGGCACCCAGGTCTCCAGGGTGGTCCGTGAACCTTTTCTCACCCTTCCAGCCAAAGCCGCCACGGTTTACTTGCAATCTGTTCTCCAGGGTCTCTTGGTTCTTAATAGCAGGTATTGTTATGAGGGCACAATAATGAGCACATTTTCTCGCCTCCTGCAGACCAGTGAAGGGAAAGCTAAGAGCTCTGTGTGCTACAGAAGTGCAGCTGTTGTTTCTGTTATGGGAAGCCCCCTGGACATACACTAGGGAGGCCTCACTGATCAACTTCTCTGAATTCTTTCCGAAGTTGGGATCCTTAGCACACAGGAGCACCTAACCCTAACCAGGAAGCCAAGCCACCCAGAATCACCCCAGCTCTGCCACCCTCTCCTCAGAGGCTCTCCAGTTCCCACCTGTGAGATGAATGTGGGTTTGCAGTCTCTGAGGCCCCTCCTCACCCTCCCTCTGTTCCTCTTTCCCCTTGGTCCTTTGTTTAACAAATTTTAATTTAATCTCTTTATACAGATACATATGTAATTTTGTATGATCACAAATGTGATATATGCTTTTTAAATGCAATGCTCTTTTTCTTTACTTTACCTGACTTCACCAACCTGGACTTTCTTTTCCTCATGGCTTCCCTTCTTTCCACAAACCCAGCAAAAGACGATAACCATTAGTGGGGCATCTTCTCGTTTTTTGCTCTGGGCTCATGTAGCCAAATGTATATGTATGGCCACACACATGTGTATACATACATAGCATGAAACTGGCCTTTGTCAATGAGACTACTTAACTGCTAGAAATGACATCCTTTCAACTTTCCATTGTGTAATGTGGGTTTATTTGTCTTTTTTAATTTGTCAATTTTTTTAATTTTTAATTTTTTAATTATTTTTTTATTTTTATTTATTTATTTATTTTATTGAATTTGTCTTATAGGAATAGGAAGAGGCCATCTCTCTGCCCTATGCTTTTCTCATTCCTTTCTTTTGGGTACTGGTACTCAGATGTCTCTCCTGGACAAGGCCTGTGATCCAATTTTGTATGCAATGATAAGATCATACAATATAGTATATTGCTTTCACAAAGGGTGTTTATATGCAGTGGTACATTTTCAAAACACTACCACAGTGTGGTTTTTGTTTTGTTTTAAAATATCGGTTCACAGATGGAGCTGCCAGAATACGCTGGGCTGGACACTGGAGGACGAGCACCATTGCCTAATGTTGTCCATAAAGGGCTAGACTTTGTTACACAGTGTCAGGAGGCAAGAGACAAAATCAAAGGAGGAAGGGGAAGAAGTAAAAACAACAAAGTTGAGATAAGAAATAAATAGTATATGTGTCCAAAATTAGTGTTCAGGGTTGTAGTGGCAGAGATGTTAGTTGTAGCAGCTAAAGCAAGGACAAGTGAGAAAGAAGCTTTGTGGTCTGTGGGTGGGAAGAGAGCCCTACCAACTCCTATGCTGCCTTTGTTGGTGTAAGTCATTTTCACTCTGTGTGAGTATTAAGAGTGGGCTGGGCTGTCAGAGTGCTGCTCCTCTGAGTAGAAGCCAGCAATGGACACGCAGGGCATCCTTACTCTGAGTCTGCCCTGAATCTCAGCAGGTCTTGAATAAATAGGCCATCTCTGTGTGACCCGACTGGTGGTTCAGATGGTAAAGAATCTGCCTGTAATGCAGGAGACCTGGGTTCGATCCCTGGGTTGGGAAGTTCCCCTGGAGAAGGGAATGGCTACCCACTCAGTGGGAGAACCGAGTGACTAAGCATACACGCTCCGTGTAACAATGAGTTAGGGGTGAGTTGGGAATGGTAATGCAGAAAATCATTGGAATGACTCTAAAATGCCTGAATGTAGAACCCTAAAGGGATGCTCTCTAGATGAAAATGTGCAAATTCATGTCATTCAATATTTAGGCTTATGGAACCCACTTAATGTCAAAAATGGTATTTATAATATAGTCAAAAACCTACATAGCACCCAGGTGTTTTTCCTTGAAAAATGGTGTATGCAGGGGGACACATATATATACAGTGTATATATTAGTGTAGAAGTTATCATAGAAATTACAGTAGAAATCAGAGGATGTCAAAGAAAAGATAAAGTGGATTTTATAAATTCATGGTTTGACCAAGGTGAGTCCAATAAAATATTACTAGAACACTATGGATTAATTTACTGTACAGTACTCAGAGAGGATGCAACTTGATTACCCTTTAAATTAAGGGTGCTTAAAAAGGTGCTTAAACTAACTCATAGTAAGAGAAATGCAAAGAGATTGAAATAAAAACTACATTGAGATATCATTATATTTTCCATTGGATTGACAAAATTCCAATATATTAACATCATGCATTATTAGTGAAGCTTGGAGAAATGGGCCCCTTTTGAGGGGAATCTGGTCATATCTATCAAAATTTATAAATTTATTTACACTTGAATCCAGCAATCTCATATCTGGGAAATTCAGTTCAGTTCAGTCACTCAGTTGTGTCCCACTCTTTGCGACCCCATGAATCGCAACACGCCAGGCCTCCCTGTCCATCACCAGCTCCTGGAGGAAATTAGCTTACAGATAAAACCTGAAAATATAGCAAGTGATAGAGATTCAGGGTTCTTTATTGTGCCAGGTGTTAAGAGGGTAAGCCTGAAACAGCCAAGTAACCATTGATAGTAGACTGGTTCAATAAATGATGGTACAGTCACACAATGGAATGCAGCTATGAAATACAAATGAGAACAGTATCAACATGCTGCTATGGAAAGGTCTCCAGGATGTTTTAGTAAGTGAAGAAAGCAAGTGCAGAGCACTGCCTAGAGTGTGCTACTTCGAATGCAACAAAGGAGGATTATTGGCAACAGCAGAACATGTTTCTCAATTCATGGAGCAAGCACAAGAAACGTGAGCACTTGGAGTGTGATTGAAGAGGCAACCTGGGCCCAGTAAGGAGTGAGATTAGCTTTGAGAACCAGAAATCAAAGTCAGAGACTGACTTGATGTTAAGTCCAGTGTTGGGCCAAGACTGCTGAAGACCCTTCTGCCTGAAATCAGTGATGGATCCAAGGATCAAGGTAGTTTTCAGACTGTGATTAGCATCAAGCGGCAGGTGTGAGGATGGGAGGGATCCATGACCGCTGAGTCTCCAGAAATTGACATCTGCTTGCTTGCAGCAGGTAAAGGATAGGAAGAGTTCAGAGAAGAACCTGATATTCAGTCTGGGTGATTTGGGACTGTTATTTGTTGAGTGTCTTTTTTTCCTGACTCTGTAGTCTTAAACCAATGATTAAAATTATTGTTCTACTCCTAGATTGTTGTAGGAATTGTCCTGAGAAAGTAGGACCAATGTCCGGTAGTATTTTCCCCATCTTCTTAACAATTCAGCCTTTTGTCCAAATAGGGGGTGTTATCAGGGATTTCATGGGAAAAGTTCTATAAAACTTTTGTAAAAGCCTGTCAGTCTCAAAACGGGAAAGATGGGTGCCCTGTGCTTAGAATTGTCTCTAAATCAAGCACCAAGGAAGTGCAGGGAAAATTGGTCTGGTTGCTCAATGGCACAGTGGATTCCAGGGCTCCTGCCCTAGCAACTGCCCTTATTCAGGGCTGCTTCACATGGCATGCGCCTGCAACCTGATTTACAGCTTACAGCTTTAAAGCAGAAAGTCACATTGAACATGTTGAGCTAGAAGCCTAAAGAGAGCAGATTATGTTTAGTTTGTGGCATCATGCTACATTTTAGAAATATTTTATGTAAAACTTTGCTTTGCACTGCTCAGTTGTCCAGAATAACGCATTACCAATGATTCTTCAGCAATGGCTATACCGACTTTGTGCATAATATATCACTGATGTCATGTGCTGAACTCATTATAATCTAGGAGATGGACTTCCACTTGTGAAAGGAATGTAAATAGATGTGAAACGTGTTTTATTTACTAACCAGCATTTTATATTGGTCTTTAAGCAAAAATTAAATGTAATGTTTTAATAGTGTTTACTACTTTTCAGACAGAAAACATTTGATCATGTGGAAATTGAAAAGCAATTTCTTTAGGAAAGTAATCTGTAGTTAAATTGAGGTGAATAACAATGATACTAATAGGTACTATTGCTCTTTAATGTGCTAGAGAAAATTCTTGAGTGAAGCATGTCTGTAACAAGGATCATAGTGTTGTAGTCAGAACTGAAAACTATTGGCTGAAGTAAACACAGTTTTCTGAAAAAATAAGTAAATAAAAACCACACAAGTCCAAAATACTTTTTTATACACTGGGTCATAATTAGGTGTGAGAACTCCCTCACTTCATGGCTTCCCAATATTCAGGATTGCTTTCTTTTCAGAATGGGTACAGTTTTTGTTTTAGGAGGAGTGGACCTTGTAAACTTTGAGCCCTACCTCTTTTCCTGTTATAATTTTTCTAGTTTGAAGAAAAAGTCAGTCTAACTATCCATAAAATTTCAGTTATTATATCCTTCTATTGTATAGCACTCTTTCATAATATCAAACTGTGTTCCTGTTAAATTCAATTATATTATTTTAAAATTAAAATATTTTATGTTCTAGAATATTTTTATGAAACACTAATTTTAGTGGTAAAATCTAGGAATATTGTTTTTGAGAAGGGAACAACCAATTAGCAAAATATCAAATACCAAAAAAGCCACTCATACATAAATCACTGTTCATTGACATCTCTTGCAGAAAGTTACGGTTAGTTGATATAGAAGAATTTCACAATCGTCAGGATGCATTGGAGCTGTCAACTTTTCAGACAATTGTCATGAAACACATGGAATCTGCCAAAGAGACTCTACTGAAAATGTAAAGTTTTGAAATTTCATGTACAAAAAACATACATTTTAAAATGTGATGATTGAGCTACTATAGTTTAACTGCTTTCAGAAAATCTCATTTTAACAAGTTTGTAATCATTTCTGATTGAGAGTTAAATATGATGTCTTTAACTGCCTTGCTCTGTGATGTCTATCCAGATGTTCTATGCAGCATAGATAGTACATAGAAACTAAGACGGTTATAATTGATGTCTTTTTCAATGTCTTGTTTCTACCCTCTCCTCTGAGGGTAGGGTTGGGTAACATGGGGGCGGGGGTGGGTGGGTAATGATCATCAACTAATCGTTCTCCAGATACTTCTTTGAGTCTGCTATGAATACATGCAAGGTAATATGCCTGTTAATCCTGATTTTGGATGGAGGATACAGAAGAGTTTAAAGATGATTATAGGGGAAAATATTCTTTAAAAGAGTTTACAGTTGTATTGGGAGGTTAGACCTATCAAATGAGAATTAAACATCATTTTGATTTGGCCCTTCAAAATGCAGTAGCCACATATGATAATTATTGATACTGGTGCCAGATAATATGTTCTGAAACAATACAGGAAAATTGTCTCTGTTAGAGGTCATTAAGTTATTACAAATAAAACATTAAAATTGGATCACATTTAAGATAACAGAGGACACGAAACTCCAGCTTGGTTTTATGATTTCTGAAAGGTGCTTAGAAAGGTATCTTTTAACAGCTTACGGCTAAATCTTTCCCTTATGTTTTTTCTTCACTAATACATTAGAAGCAAATGCTTTGTTTGATATTACTTGAATGAACTTTAGACTTTTATATAATATTAGTATTTATTTCTTATAAAAAATAGAGAAGTGCAGAATGAAACTTCATAATTAATTGCAGAGAAGAATATGACCTCATAAGCACAGAATAAAAATAAATATAACTTATTCTATAACTTTAGGGTTCTACCCCAGGAATACATTTCCACTGCAAATTTTAGTAGACTGGATGTCAAAGAAAAGAGTAGAGGATAAACCTTTATTGAATTATTTTGCTGAAAGCTGTAGATTGCTTAACTGTATCTCTTGATGCTGCTTAATTGATTTTGAGGGAAGAACGCTCTGACCATACTTTAAATAGGGAGCCAGAATGTGTTTTATCATGGCTGAAAGGCAGAGCATCAGCTCACCACAGTGGAGAAACAATTAGTAAGTGATTAATTATGACATCTATGCCAAGCCCTAACGTCTTCTTAGTCCTCATCCTCCACTTCTCAGCAGTTGCTGTAGTTTATCACTACTGCCTTCTCTAAGTCTCTGTTCTGTGTCCCTGTGTCTATTTCTTTTTTGATCTCTTTTTCTGACTCTACTTAATCTTACTATCTTCTCTAAGAGTAGAGGCTGTGCAGGTATTTGCTTTCACTTTTCTTCTCTATATTCTCAACGGTTTCATGATTTCTTCTCTCTTAGCTGTCTTATGTTTTCTGAGCTCTGTTAAAAAAATTTCTGCCCTCTTATAAAATTTCTACTGTATATCTCCAGTTGAATGAAATGTCAGCACCTGCTTCTCAACATTTCCATAACAGTATTAGTCTTTATTCCAGACCTACCATTCTTCTTCTTCTGGACCATTCCCAGGCCAAGTTGAAAAGTTTTTTACTTTTTCTATCTCTTTTACTCATCTACATCCTCACCATCCCTAGCCAGCCTCCAGCCATATTCAGTGTATCTCTAACTATTCTTTTTTTGTTGAGATACATTTCACTTCTCTTCATCTCTTGCCTGAGTTACTGGAAACTTCTCAGTCCCCTTGGTATCTGCTGTATCTGGCTTCGCTCTCTCCCGTTAGTATTTGCTACCTATCCTCTTTACCTGTTGCTTTTGCAGTAATGCCCCATTGCAGAAGGATTTGCTGTTTATTCATAGAGCATAAGCTTGTCCCAAGTTCTTGTGTTTAGCTCCCAAGAGCATGAGCCTGTCCCAAGTTCTTGTATTTAACTCCCAAGTTTTTCAAAGTCCTGCATACTTTCCCCCACTTACTTATTCCTATTTTCTGGTCTGTTAGCTCTGTTACAGATAGCAAAATGATTAGATATATTAGCCCTACCTCTCCCACCTATTTTTTCATATCTTCTACTTCAGATCCTTTTCTCATGGTCGTCTTTGCTTCATTTTTATCTATTCTTTAGTGAAATTGCCCTCTTCACTACAAAACTCTTCTCTATTACTTAAGTAGAAAATATGTCTCTATCCTTTGATTTCAAATATATCTGCTTTTCTGCTATGACACATTGCCTTCCTTATTCTAAAAGATAAAGGATTATGTCATATTTTTCATATCTCCTGAGACACTGTCCCTAGCACAGAGGCACAAAACATATATTTGTTAAAGGGACAAATACATACATTTAAAACTTTGATCTCTCTTGGAGCATTCAGGCAACTCCTGAACTTATATTGACTGCTTAAAAATTCTATCTTATAAAAGAGGTACAAATATTCCTTAATTTTAGTGTTGGACAGTGGTTTTGTAAACTGAAAACTTGGCTTATCACAACATGTCTGTGAATATGAAATTCATTATTTTCCTTTTATTACAAGGAAGGATATACATTTGAAACTTGTTTTAAATCAGTCACTCTTTTAGAATTTCTCATTAAGGAGGATAAGAAAAGAACATACTTGATTTTGTTGTTTTGTATCTTGTTTTCAACTATCATTGTGAAATAGAATAGCATAAAATACCAAATGGGTTGAACCAAAAAAGGCCTCCCTTGATTTAGTGTTACTCACATTTTAGCTTTAAATTGACAAACCCATGGGAGGCATGCCTTGTAATATCCAGTAAAGATAATTTTTATAATATCCAAAGAGTGTCATACATGGAGTTCAAGTTACATTTTTATCACAGCATCATGTCATTGAGCCATTTTCCATTGTCTATGATTAAAATTTCTTAGGAGGGATGAAATATGCGAGTACTTACATTTCAGAAAGTGGATAATGTCATTTGGCAATATACCTCTCTATGAAGACCTTTGAATGTTCAGAAGTTACTGTTAATGTAAGAGGAATAATTCACTGAAAGTATTAACTTTTAAAAGTCTTTTTGTTCTTTGAAGGTGGTTTCCAGAAGTGCAGAATATTTATTACCAAGGTAATAAAAAAAAACTATTGCCAACTGGTGACAACAGTGCCAAAATGGAATCTTTTTTCAACTGCACTGCTACACTTATGACTTTACAGCTGCAGGAACTCGCTTTGCTTTCCATGCAAGATTTCACAGACTTAATTGCACAACCCCCAGTAAGTAAGATTCAGTCATACCAGTATTCACTTAGCAATTTATTTTCAGTTCTTTGAGAGTAAATAATTATAACTTTTACCAGTGAGAGATCAGAAAGTATATCTTTAGACCTACTACACTTACCTGTTTTAAAAAAGACAGTGTCAACCTACATGTGCAGAATATATTATTATTATTATATTAGTGAGGTTAGTGGCAATAGGTGAAAATTCCCATCATTGGGAAATTTGGGTCATGATGACAGGGGAAAGTTTCTTCAAACAACTCTTTTCTTTCTGTAAGAAGGTCCTGATACAGAGTGAGCAGTCTGGGAATTTGAATATTCTCCTCTTGGGCTCGTTCTTGCATGATTCTAGAGCCCACTGCTATACACATCTTCCTTTTTCTGGCATCTTGACCCTATAGTAGCTACCAACAAGTCTAGCTGGGAATGGCTTTTATCTTTTTTGGTACAGCTTCTCCTTGGGTTAACTGTCTAGGCCATGAGAGGAAGGGTGTATTCTAACTGGGATCAGTGCCCTCCCTAGTCTCTCACATTTGATATGCATGTTTATGGATACTTTATAATATATATATATTATATAATTTCTTTGTTGCAGGATTCTATTAGAGCCTTTGAACATCCAGGTTTTGTCATGAGGCTGATTCTTGATAACGACACCATTAAGTTTGAACCTGATTTCAATGATTATACAGACATCCTCCTAAATGTTTATGATGTCATGATTAAGGCTGTCAATTTTGTGCCAAGAGTTGAGACAAAATTGTATTCCAAATGGGTAAGTTGCTACGATATTCTGATTGCTTGAATTTCCATGACAATATTTCCTTCAAATAACTTCTAGAAGGTGTAGACTGGTATCCTCTGCTTAACAGAATATAAATGACTTAATCACATTGGCTTATAAGGCAGTTTTACTTGAAAACATACTATTTTCCCATTAGCTTCTCTTTAATACCAGTTTCTTAGACCAGTCTTTCATTGAAACCAGCTGAAATCTTTCTGAGGGGGAAGAATTAAAGTTGTGATCAGGTCCGAAGCTATCAGTGAGCATTTGTTGTCACACTTCTACATGCTGTTGACCACTAGTAAATGCTTTTCTTGCTTTGCAAAACACTGCTTCTAATGATTGCCTTCCTCATACACCTTTATCCAGGAATAGTCATGTCACCTTACTTCCAAATCATAGATCCTACTTCCCTTCTCTCTTTGGTCAAATATTTAGCAACATTCTGCTGAACTACAATATTTCAACAGTAGTTATTGCACTCTAGTATATGAAACGAGCATGTCTGAAAATTCATTTACTTAAAAGCTTTTCAAGTTTCCTAAGTCCAAACATTAGCTCTCTTTTTCCTTTTTTATTTTTTTAAATAGTTTATGAGTATTTCATGCATAAAAAGAGTACAGGACTCTTTAAAGTTTTAAGGCTAATGTTTAAAGTTTTAAGTAGTAATAAAGTTAACACCTTCATGCCTTCAATCTAACTTATACAATGACTGTGACCTTTAAGCTCTGCCCCTCAGTTGCCCTTCCCTCTTCATAGTTCTGTTCTTCTACCTTCTAACAAAGGATTCACTATCTTGCATTTCATAGTTATTATTCTGAACTTTTAAAGATGAACTTACTATCAATACACAGCTGCATATTAAATTTCTTTTTAGTTTTTCCATATTGTTGTATAGATGGAGTCATCTTATAAGTAGTCCATGACTTGTTTTATTTTACTTAACATTGTGATTGTGACATTATTCATTTTGAGAATATTATCGTCTCCATAGATCTAACTTTTTTATTTTTACTTTCTCAGGGCCCATTAACTTTTTTTTTCAACTAAGCCTGATCATTTTTGATAGTCTCTTGTACCTAGTTATATATCCATTACTCTTCTCTGTTTGCTGATCTGAGTCCTGCTCCGGGTAGTTTATTTCTGTAAGTGCTTTTCCTTTTTTACTATGGCCTCGTACAAGTGAGAACTTTATGCAGGATGTCTTTGAGGCCTTGATTTGAATTGGTTCCTCTGGAATTTGCATATTGATACGTGCTCTTGAGGCCCCTGCAAACCCAGTACCCTTTTAGACAAAATTTTTGCCTGAGAATTTGGTGGACAATACTGATAGGATGAACATTTACCCAAATCTGTATGAGAACAGGTTTGTGGTTACAAATTCTTAAGACAACCACCCTTTTTCTTCTCCACTGAAAAACAAGGCCCAGATAAGACATTTTCTCTTTATTGTCCCCTCAGCTTGCAACATTCTGAAATTTTGGTTGTGTCACCTCTTAATGTTCCTGTTTTTCTGTGGGGATACCAGTTATGACTTCCCACCTTACTTATTTTATGATGAATATTAATAAGATTCACATTGTTGTTCAGTCACTAAAGTCACGTCCAATTCTTTGTGACCCCAAGGTCTGCAGTACACCAGGCTTGCCTGTCCTTCACTATCTACCAAAATTGCTCAAACTCATGTCCGTCGAGTCAGTGATGCTATCCAATGATCTCATCCTCTGTTGCCACCTTCTCCTCCTGCCCTCAATCTTTCCCAGCATCAGGGTCTTTTCCAGTGAACCAGCTCTTTGTATCAAGTGGCCAAAGTACTGGAGCTTCAGCTTCAGCATCAGTTCTTCCAGTGAATATTCAGGACTGATTTCCTTTAGGATTGACTGGTTTGATCTTGCAATCTAAGGGGCTCTCAAGAGTCTTCATCAGCAACACAGTTCGAAAGCATATTCTCTGGCACTCAACCTTCTTTAGGGTCCAACTCTCACATCCATACATGACTACTGGAAAAATTATAGCTTTGACTATAGGGACCTTTGTCAGTAAAGTCTGTGCTTTTTAACACTCTCTCTAGGTTTATCATAGCTCTTCTTCTCAGGAGCAAGCGTCTTTTAATTTCATGGCTTCGGTCAGTGTCCACAGTGGTTTTGGAGCCCAAGAAAATAAAATCTGTCACAGTTTCCACTTTTTTCCCATCTACTTGCCATGAAGTCGTGATACCAGATGATGTGATCTTCATTTTTTGAATATTGAGTTTTAAGTCAGAATTTTGACTCTCCTTTTTCACCTTCATCAAGACACTCTTCAGTTCCACTTCACTTTCTGCCATTAGAGTGGTATCATATGCATATATAAGGTTGTTGATATTTCTCCTGGGCAATCTTGATTCCAGCTTGTGATTCATCCGGCCTGGCATTTCAAATGATATACTATGCATATAAGTTAAATAAGCAAGGTGACAATATACAGCCTTGTTGTACTACTTTCCTAATTTTGAACCAGTCCATTGTTCCATTGCTTCTTGACCTGCATATGAGTCTCTCAGGAGACAGGTAAGGTGGTCTGGTATTCCTGTCTCTTTCAGAATTTTCCACAGTTTGTTGTGATCCACATAGCCAAAGGCTTTCATGTAGCCAATGAAGCAAAAGTAGATGTTTTTCTGGAATTCTCTTGGTTCCTCTGTGATCCAATGGATGTTGGCTATTGAGCTCTGGTTCCTCTGCCTTCTCTAAATCCAGCTTGTTTATCTGGAAGTTCTTGGATTATGTACTACGGAAGCATAACTTGAAGGACTTTGAGCATTACCTTGCTAGACTGTGAAATGAGTGCAATTATACAGTAGTTTTCACATTCTTTGGCATTGCATTTTTTTGGGATTGGAATGAAAACTGACCTTTTCTAGTCCTGTGGCCACTGCTGCATTTTCCAAGTTTGCTGGCATATTGAGTGCAGCATTTTAACAGCTTCATCTTTTCGGATGTGAAATAGCTCAGCTGGAATTCCTTCACCTCCACTAGCTTTGTTTGTAGTAATGCTTCCTAAGACCCACTTGACTTCACATTCCAGGATGTCTGGCTCTAGGTGACTAACCACACCATTGTGGTTATCTGGGTTGTTAAGACCTTTTTTGTGTATTTCTTCTGTGTATTCTTACCACCTCTTCTTAATCTCTTCTGCTTCTGTTAGTTCCTTGTCATTTCTGTCCTTTATTGTGCCCATCTTTGCATGAAGTGGTCTCTTGGTATTTCCAATTTTCTTGGAGGGATCTCCAAGTCTTTGCCATTCTATTGTTTTCCTCTATTTTTTTTTTTTTTTTTTTTGCATTTTTCACTTAAGAAGGTTTTATCTCTTCTTGCTATTCTCTGGAAGTCTGCATTCAGTTGAGTGTATCTTTCCCTTTCTCTTTTACCTTTTGTATCTCTTCTTTCCTCAGCTATATGTAAGGTCTCCTCAGACTACCACTTTGCCTTCTTGCATTTCTTTTTCTTCAGACTGGTTTTGGTCACCACCTCCTGTATAGTGTTACGAACCTCCACCCACAGTTCTTCAGGCACTCTGTCTACCAGATCTAATCCCTCGAATCTATTCATCATCTCCACTGTATAATCATAAGGGATTTGATTTAGATAATACCTGAATGGCCTAATGGTTTTCCCTACTTTCTTCAATTTAATCCTGAATTTTGTAATAAGGAGTTCATGATCTGAGCCACAGTCAGCTCCTGGTCTTTTTGTTGTTGTTGTTGACTGTATACAGCTTCTCCATCTTCAGATTGATTGTATTCTTTGCAGTCGATTTCATTGTTGATCATCTGGTGATGTCTATGTGTAGAGTAGTCTTTTGTGTTGTTGGAAAAGGCTGTTTGATATGACAGTGTGTTCTCTTGGCAAAATTCCCTTAGCCTTTGCCTTGCTTCATTTTGTACTCCATGGCCAAACTTGCCTGTTACTCCTGGAATCTCTTGATTTTCTCCTTTTGCTTTCAATTTCCTATGATGAAAATGATATCCTTTTTGGTGTTAGTTCTAGAATGACTTGTAGGTCTTCATAGAACCATTGAAGTTCAGCTTCTTCAGCATTAGTGGTTGGGGCGTAGATTTGGATTTCTATGATGTTGAATGGTTTGCCTTGGAAACCAATCAAGATTATTCTGTAGTTTTTGAGATTGCACCAAAGTATTGCATTTTGGATTCTATTTTTGAGTATGAGGACTCCTCCATTTCTTCTAAAAGACTCTTTTTCACAGTAGTAAATATAATGGAATCAGTAAACAAAAATGGACAAGCTTCACATTAGACCCAACAATTTCACATTGCATAAATTTTACAATATGTATTTATTTATCCTAAAGTGCTTTTTCCAAAAGAATGACACCAAGCATCTACTGTGCCCCAAGAGTAGGGTTGAGATGATGGTGTTGGTGATGGGATTCACCAATGTTCTCATGAAGCATATAGTTCTTAAAAAGTGTTATTTCCTGAAATGCCCACTAGGGGACATAGTGGGCAAATGCACACTGGATACCTGAATGAATTACCCAGTTCGCTGAGGAATCATTTGATATTATCAGTTTAAAAGCTGTAGGATATTCACTACTAGTAATGATTTTTGTTTGTGATAGTTAAAAATCCCTTCTCTGGAAAACAGGCAGAGAGAGAGAGAGTGTGTGTGTGTGTATTTAAAGTGTATCTTGGTTCAAGATAATAAACTATATTTGCACATTTACTTGTCTGTTGAGATTTGTTTGCTTATTTAAAATTGTTGTCTGATAACATTATTGCCCATGTTATTCTAACGGTGGCAGCAGAATGCAAATTTTGTAATTAGGTATTTTAGTCTGTTCTAGTTGCTGTTCACAGAATCAAAACTCAGGTTCCAATCAATGAGTAAACAGTCTTTCTTTGTTCCAGATAGATTACTCCTCAAGGTGACAAAGTATTGTGATCAAAGACTATAATCAGATGACATTGAGCTGACTTATTTAAAAAAAAAAGTACAATGCAAGCACTACCTTTTAAGCTAGCATATACAGTTGCACAAATAAAATGTGGATTTTGCTGTTTTGATATTCTAATTCTTAATTTGTGCATGTTCTCAAGTGACTGCTCTTTCATCCATACAGAAAAACAAAGCACACCTAGATAGCCTCTAAGAAAAATATAACATTACATGAAACTTAGATATTTAAAATATGCTGTGATTAGACTGAATTTCCTTCTGTAGACATAGATTAGAAAAATCAGAGTACCTTGAGAGTAAAAAGACAATATGCTAAATTGGGCATTTTTATGTAGCTAAATGATATGGTGTGCTTACTTGGTGGCTCAGCTGTCAAGAATTCGCCTGCAATGCAGGAGATCTAGCTTTGATCTCTGTGCCAGAGAGATCCCCTGGAGAAGGCAATGGCTACTCACTCTAGTATTCTTGCCTGGGAAATCCCATTGACAGAGGAGCCTGGCAGGCTCATGGTCTTGCAAAAGAGCTGGACAAGACTTAAGTGACTAAACAGCACAGCACAAATGATATGGTTACCTTAATTTAAGATATTTTAAATGACTCATATAGTTTTTATCCCTTTGTTTAGGAAAGTAAGTCTAAACCAACAATCTTGAAGCCAATAATTCTGAATGAAATTGTTGAAGCTCACAAAGAAAAGATTAAGGAGGTGGTTATGCGTGAGAGCGTGGCACCCATTGAGCACCTCAAATTTTATGACAAGTATGATTTTTTAATTACCAGAAAGGCTGAGCAAGATGCTGATGCTTTCCTTGCAGAAAATCATCATTATGAGAAAATAATTCAAGAAATTCGCAAATATCAAAAACTCATAGAGGATATACAGTACACATCTAGAAAGGTAAATCACCTATTTTATACAACTGTTCTTTGTACCTAGTGATCTTTTCCCTGGTTTATTAGGATGTATTTCTACACTGTACAGTGAAAGAATTAGACCATTATTATCAACAGACAACTATTTATTGGACTTTTCTATATGCCAAGCATGTGGTAAGCCTTGGCTATATGGAAATAGACAAAACACAAGATTCTTCTGCTCAGAGACCTGAAAGTCTACCCTGCAACCCTGACTTTTAAGTACTTTCTTTAATTTGACCCTTCAAAAATATCAAGAACTAATTTTTTAAATTGCTTTGGTTTTTATAAATACTTTGGAAAATAATGGTAATTATACCAAAAGGTGGTTACTTCTGTTTAGTAGGAGACTGGTAATTAAACATTTTCTTCTTTTGTCCTTTTTAAAAATATTTTCCAAAATTACTACCATGGACATTCATTAATTTTTGTACAGAGCAAATATAACATTTAAATCCCACATTGTCTATGTAGCAATAACTCAGTTCTCCAAAGTTTTTATATCCATTATTGTCCTGAAATAGAATTGGCTTAAGATATATTATTCAAGGAGATTTACTGAGAAGATAGTAGTAGAGTATTTAAAAAACCCAACCTACATCATATTAAAAAAATAAACAAAACTCAATTGTATTAGATTATACACACAAAATCAATATTGTGGAAAAGGCAAAATTATGGGAATCATTTATGTCATTTCATGTTTATTAAACTTTTAATACCCAACATTGCAGACTGTTCGTTTAGGAATGTTTGAGGTGCGCTGTGAGGAATTAATCAGAGCTTTGGTGAAGCGAGCAGATGTCATTTGTGGAAAACTTATTGCTAAAATGTTCAGAGATCATCAGGAAGTAAACACAAGGTATTGTGTTTAATACTTTTATTTGGGGGGGAGGTGGTTTAAATAGAATCAACTGTCAACTAAAGTAATGGATAAAGCAGTATCATAAATGACCTAAAAGAAAAGATAAAGCCAAACTTATTTCTACTTGAATCTAAATAGTATCTTTTTTTCACCATGAATATGTCTTCCCAGTTGTCTGAATTAAGGTGGTATTAAAATGCACTTGCATTTCTTTTGTACAAGTCATGTGGACATTATCTAACTTCACATTTTTAAGTTTGTGTAATCAGTACCCAGAGTGAGTTTTCAAAGTGGATATTCAGAGTAGTTGTCAAGGATACCATATTTGGAACATCATTTTACTTTAATTACCCTTCATGTCCATGGGAACATGTTATCTTAACTACAAACTCATTTGTTGTTCAACCTGGAGATTTTAAGGAAAACTGACTCTTGTTAAGTAAACTCAAAAATGCTAATGTGTAAAGCAGAATACCTATTTAAGACTAAAAGTGTAGTTAGTGCAGTTTTCTAACACTGGTGATAATGTGGCTCCATGAGCCTCTTTCCCGGTATCAGTTACATGGAATAAACCCCCAAAATAATCAGAATTTTTATAGTTATAGTGTTAGAGGAAATATTATTAAAAAGAATATTTCTTTTAGCCTGTGTAGAAGCCTGGAGGAAGGTCAGGCACAGCATTAGGGACATAGACTATGAACAAAGCTGCAGAAGTTATGTTGCAGAAGTGGACACCCAATCCAGTAAATTACAACAGGATGTATTGAACTACAGAAAAAGAACGGTAGAGACGGAAATGGTCAATTTCATTTCACAGTGAAGGTTGGAGGAGGGGAAAATCAGGGAAGGCTGAAAAGTAGCAGTGATACATGAATTCCTTTTGAAGGTTGAGTAGGAGTCCGCCAGGTGAACAATGTGGGTGAAAGAATTCCAGTTAGAGGATACAGTATGTAGAAGGAAGTGAGGTATGAAATGGCATGATGTGCTCCAGGAACAAGGAGCGGGTTTTGTTGTGTTCACAGATACTGTGAGGGATGAGAGGTGGGCCTGGGGGGAGGCTGAAGAGGGTGGCACCACGTGGAAAAGGGCTAGGACTTGGGTGGCTTATCTAAGACCCACAATCATATATTCATCTTAAAGTACCTTTTCCTCTGAAAGTGTAGAATAGTGAATATGTCTTTTACTTATAACATTTCATGCTGAGTGAAATATTTAATTTCAGAGCTATTTCCCTGCCTCTTAGCTGCCCCTAGAGCTCATGCCAGTTCTATTTTTTCCCTTTTTCTCCTAAGTATGCCTCTCACCAGACTCACAGTATGTACAGAGGACACACCAGGACTATTATAGGAACTGTTAGATACAAATACCCTCAACTCCTTGCTCTCATGTGTCTCAACTCACCTCTGCACGGACTCCTTCCCATCTGACCCCCCACATTCTCACAGGCAAGAGTCTGCCAACCATTCAGTGTTCTTGTCTCCACCCACAAGCTCAGCCTCATTGCCTCCGATCTCTCTGGACCTGTGTTTTTGAGTTGTCCCCTCTGTGCCTATCTTAAATCTCTCCTTCCCTGTTGATTCTGTCTCTGAAATTTGCAAACATGTTCAAAACCCTCTTCCATTCTCCATCCTCCACTTCAACTCAACATCATCACCATCCATTCCCTCTCTTTCACCTCACAGCCAATCTTCTTGAATAAATTTCTGTGCATTATCTCAACTTTCTTAACCTCTCACAGCTCTGGTTTTTTTTTTTTATTTCATGTTAAGTTCATTATTTGTATTGCCCACAATTCAAGTCAGTAGGAAATATTTGCATACTACCAGAAGTTTCTGAGCACACCAGCCCATTTTAACCGTGCCTTCCAAGTAGACCACCTTTTGTGCCGTCTCAGCTAAATCTCTGGTAGCATCCTTGAAACTCTAGGTTGGAAGTGATTGTTCATAGTCTTGTCTTTCATACTGGAATGTGGACTGTCTGAGAACCATTACTACATCTTCCACATTTCTGTATCTCTGTCACTTAATACGGTAGTTACGAACGTGATGAATGATCGTTAAATGTGTATTGAATGAATAAATAAGTGAACACAAATTTGCTTTTAATTAATTAGATGTTATATATGTAAGTAATCTATTTTTCATGTAATGGAATATTAAAATAGTATACATGAATATATTTAGGAATAAAATTTAATTATATAAATGGCTTTTGTCTGGTTTTTCAGATTATGTGAGGAATTTGAGAAGATATCTGAAAAAGCTCTTAGCACACCTCCAAATACAGCAGGACTAATGGAAATGAAGGTACTGTTTATAAGCTCTGTATAGTCATATGTGTGTGAGTAAATTATTTTGCTTATTTTTCCCAGGTTTTAATAATTATTGACATGATTATATAGTAACAAATCACTGCAAAAGTTAAAACAGAGACTTAAAATTGTTACACACATACACTCTCTCTGTTTCTTTCTGTCTCTCTCTCTCTGAAGCTTGGTGATACAGGCTGGATACTCCTGGATGGTTCTGACTTAGATCAACTAGTTCTCAGTTGGACTGACCATTATCATTATCTTCACTAACTTTCTTCTGCTCCACTTTCCTCTCAAACTTTAGCAGTCTCACCTGTGCATGTTTTCATGGAGTTAATAGAGACAGAAAAGCAAGCCCAATTGCACATATGGTTTTTAAGTTTCTGCTTATGTCAGAATAGCAAGTAACCTATTGACCAAAGCAAGTCACATGGCCACAGAGTCTGTGAGAGGACACTTTAAGATTAGATAGTGGAAGAGGTGAAATACTGGAGTTATTAATGCAGTTGTCTGTCTACAAGGATCTTTTTGAGAGCACTATTAATAATCATTACTATGCTAACAGGCATAAACCAGAGCTGTCTTTGGAAATCTGAGATATGTAGTCATCCTTCATTTTTTAAATCAATGAATGTTTAATCCTTAAGTAATGTTTTGCTTTGTTTTCTATAGGTTATCTTTTATTCTATCATATATTAAACATTTCTGCGGTAGCTTGTTGAAAAAATATTTTGAGCATAGGACTTATGGTACTGAAAATATCAGATAAGTCTCCTATGCTTGAGGTCTGCCTGATGGTGAATAAAATAATATAAGACTCCTGGCTAATCATCTTTTTATTTTGTTCCTTTTCCATTTGTATAACGTTAAGCTTTTATAGGAACTATTTTTTCCTTTTCTAGCAATTGCAAGATCAAAAATAGAACCTTGTGTTTCTAGATTTTAAACTATTTAAGCAAACCCAGCAACACATGTAAAATCATTCAAAAGTTTGTATAGGTAAGAAATTACAATAGGAGTTCAAATGACTATGTACATTAAATTAATCACTTAAAGAAAATTTTGTTAAAATCATTAGGACCAACTTTTATATATCAGCCTCTATATATATTTCCTCTATTTCCTTTCCAAGTATTTATACTTGGATTTGGGCTCTTGGCACCTGAATGTATGTGTGTGTATCAAATACAAACATGCCTATGGTATTTTTTTTTAAATATTTTATATTTTATGTTAGTTGTTTTAAAAGTGATATTTTAATATGAATGATTTTAAAGGTAGCTAGAGAGTTCCATAGCTGGAAATTCCTTTGAAAAATAATGAATATTGAGTGTGAAGAGTGTTATTTTTTTACCCCCTTAGTCATCGCTGGATTTATATAGGAACTTGGAGTTATTTGCTGTAAATTTCTGTTTATAGCAACATTTAACAGAATTAGCAAATAGGACTCACTACTTGATGTTATATTTCTGTATCTTGAAAAAGTTTATTTTGGTAAGGTCATAAACATCTCATTTTACTCAATACAGAAGTCAGTCCTTTTTTATCAGTAAGAGGAAATAAAAATCCAGTTGTTTGACTGCTTAAAAAGCTGAGTAATCAAATTGCAAAAATGTATTTTCAGTTAGACCTTTATTTGGATTTGCAACAAAAAAACAGCCTAATTATAATGACATATGGTCCCATCACTTCATGGGAAATAGATGGGGAAACAGTGGAAACAGTGTCAGACTTTATTTTTTGGGGCTCCAAAATCACTGCAGATGCTGATTGCAGCCATGAAATTAAAAGATGCTTACTCCTTGGAAGGAAAGTTATGACCAACCTAGATAGCATATTAAAAAGCAGAGACATTATTTTGCCAACCAAGGTCCATTTAGTCAAGGCTATGGTTTTTCCCGTGGTCATGTATGGGTGTGAGAGTTGGACTGTGAAGAAAGCTGATCGCTGAAGAATTGATGCTTTTGAACTGTGGTGCTGGAGAAGACTCTTGAGAGTCCTTTGGACTGCAAGGAGATCCAACCAGTCCATTCTAAAGGAGATCAATCCTCGGTGTTCATTGGAAGGACTGATGCTAAAGCTGAAACTGCTTTGGCCACCTCATGAGACGAGTTGACTCACTGGAAAAGACTCTGATGCTGGGAAGGATTAGGGGTGGGAGGAGACGGGGATGACAGAGAATGAGATGGCTGGATGGCATCACCGACTCGATGGACGTGAGTTTGAGTGAACTCCGGGAGTTGGTGATGGACAGGGAGGCCTGGCGTGCTGTGATTCATGGGGTTGCAAAGAGTCGGACACGACTGAGCAACTGAACTGAACTGAACTGATGAAAAATTTCAAGACAGTGTCTTTTTTTTTAACTGAAGGATAATTGCTTTACAGTATTGTGCTGATTTCTACCAAATATCAACATGAATCAGCCATAGATTTACTCATGTTCCCTCCTACCTCCCTCCCTATCCTACCCCTCTAGGTTATTAGTGAACCCCAGTTTGAGTTCCCTGAGTCATACCACAAATTACCATTGGCTATCTATTTTACATATGGTAATGTATGTTTCCATGTTACTCTCTTTTTCTATTTATAAAAGTGAAAAATAATATGGAGTTGTATGAAATAAATGTTCCTCTTTTCCATAATTTCTTTCTTTGAGGGTAATGGTTCTCTCCAATTGTGTGTGTGTGTGTGTGTGTGTAGATATATAGATAGACAGCAGAGAGTGACAAAAAGGGAGAGCAAGAGAGAGCTGGTTATAAGAAATTTAAAAGAACTTTAAAAGCATTAAAAAAAAGGTACTTAGTTCCTGGACAGGGAAATATGGGGTATAACACAGGGAAAATAAACACAGGTTGGGATAAGTAATTGCTAGTTTTCTCATTTTTCTGTAGGGTAGCAGGTTTCCTTCACCATTTACATTTTTAAGATATATGCATAAATTAATGTTTCAAAAGAACTTTGAGAGAACCACATGTATATATGTACATACACATGGGCACGTCCATGTCCGTGCACATGCGTGCACAAACACACACACACACCTGTATATTCACCCACTCACACAAAAAGAGATCTGCTTTTGCAAAAATGCAGTCATTACTCCTACAAATTATTTTATTCACCTAATAGTGTACCTTTCAGAATTTTCCACAGTTTATTGTGATCCACACAGTCAAAGGCTTTGGCATAGTCAATGAAGCAGAAATAGATGTTTTTCTGAAACTCTCTTGCTTTCTCCATGATCCAGCGGATGTTGGCAATTTGACCTCTGGTGCCTCTGCCTTTTCTAAAACCTGGTTGAACATCTGGAAGTTCACGGTTCACATATTGCTGAAGCCTGGCTTGGAGAATTTTGAGCATGACTTTACTAGCATGTGAGATGAGTGCAACTGTGCAGTAGTTTGAGCATTCTTTGGCATTGTATGCAGATTAGGAAGCAACAGTTAGAACTGGACATGGAACAGCAGACTGGTTCCAAATAGGAAAAGGAGTACATCAAGGCTGTATATTGTCACCCTGCTTATTTAACTTATATGCAGAGTACATCATGAGGAACGCTGGTCTGGAAGAAGCACAAGCTGGAATCAAGATTGCCGGGAGAAATATCAATAACCTCAGATATGCAGATGACACCACCCTATGGCAGAAAGTGAAGAGGAACTCAAAAGCCTCTTGATGAAAGTGAAAGAGGAGAGTGAAAAGGTTGGCTTGAAGCTCAACATTCAGAAAACAAAGATCATGGCATCTGGTCCCATCACTTCATGTCAAATAGATGGGGAAACAGTGGAAACAGTGTCAGACTTTTATTTTTTTGGGCTCCAAAATCACTGCAGATGCTGATTGCAGCCATGAAATTAAAAGACGCTTACTCCTTGGAAGGAAAGTTATGACCAACCTAGATAGCATATTAAAAAGCAGAGACATTGCTTTGCCAAAAAAGGTCCGTCTAGTCAAGGCTATGGTTTTTCCCGTGGTCATGTATGGATGTGAGAGTTGGACTGTGAAGAAAGCTGATCGCCGGAGAATTGATGCTTTTGAACTGTGGTGCTGGAGAAGACTCTTGAGAGTCCCTTGGACTGCAAGGAGATCCAACCAGTCCATTCTAAAGGAGATCAATCCTGGGTGTTCGTTGGAAGGACTGATGCTAAAGCTGAAACTCCAATACTTTGGCTACCTCATGCGACGAGTTGACTCACTGGAAAAGACTCTGATGCTGGGAGGGATTGGGGGCGGGAGGAGAAGGGGACGACAGAGAATGAGATGGCTGGATGGCATCACCGACTCAATGGACATGAATTTGAGTGAACTCTGGGAGTTGGTGATGGACAGGGAGGCCTGGTGTGCTGTGATTCATGGGGTTGCAGAGTCGGACACGACTCAGCAATTGAACTGAACTGAATAGTGTACCTTCTCTGTACTTCTACTAAGTAAATAGGCCTTTTAGTTTCTTCCAAAATCAATAGCCAATTACTTCAGTACAATATATTAAATGATTTGTCATTTCACTCCTGATTTGAAATGCCTCTTTTTCAACAGTAAATTTCCATACGTACTTGAATCTATTTCTGAGCTCTATTCTTGTCCATTCTCTACTCCTGAAGCCAGAACAGGAACTGTTTAAATTACTGCATCTATATAGTGCATTTTGCTGTTTAGCAGAGCTAGTCTCTATCATTTCCCTTTTTCATGATTATCTTTGCCTTCTCAAGTATTTGGGCTTCCCTGGTGGCTCAGAGGGTAAAGCGTTTGCCTGCAATGTGGGAGATCCAGGTTTGATCCCTGGGTTGGGAAGATCCCCTGGAGAAGGAAATGGCAACCACTCCAGTATTCTTGCCTGGAGAATCCCATGGGCAGAGGAGCCTGGTAGGCCACAGGGATGGGCTACCCACTCCAGTATTCTTGGGCTTCCCTTGTGGCTTAACTGGTAAGGAATTTTAAATAGTAAAGTAACATGTTAAATAAAACTAATTGTTATTTTTGAATTTTAAAATCTGTTCTCTTTTGTGGGGGTATAAACTAGAATTCTGCCTAACTGTTGCTAATATATACTATCTTGTAACATGCTTTCATGAGATATTTCTGTGTTCTATAGATGAAGGTTCTTACAGATGTGATACTGGGGACTGTGAAAGCGAAAGTCACTCAGTAGTGTCTGACTCTTTGCGACCCCATGGACTATATAGTCCATGGAATTATCCAGGCCAGAATACTGGAGTGGGTAGCCTTTCCCTTCTCCAGGGGATCTTCCCAACCCAGGAATCGAACCCAGGTATCCCACATTGCAGGCAGATTCTTTACCAGCTGAGCTACAAGGGAAGTCCACTGGGGACTGTAAGGAGAATTGGCCTGCAATGCGGGAACCCTGGGTTCAATCCCTGGGTTCGGAAGATCCCCTGGAGAAGGGAAAGGCTACCCACTCCAGTATTCTGGCCTGGAGAATTCCATGAACTATAACTATGGGGTCACAAAGAGTTGGACACAACCGAGCAACTTTCACTTTTTCCAGAGGATCTTTCCAACCTAGGGATCAAACCCAGGTCTCCCACAATACAGGCAGATTCTTTACTGTCTGAGCCACCATTTACATCTTTATGATATTATGTCTTAATAAGCGTTTCTATATTTGTTTGGTACTTTAAAAATGTCCCTTAATAAAGTACTGTAGTCTTCCTCATAGGTTTAGTACATTCCTTGTTAAATTTATCTATAGTTATATTTTAGTTTTTTGCTCAGGTGTGTCTGACTGTTTGTGACCCCATGGACTGTAGCCCACCAGGTTCCCCTGTTCATGGGATTCTCCAGGCAAGAATACTGGAGTGGGTTGCCAAGTCCTCCTCCATAGGATCTTCCCAACCCAGGGATTGAACCCAGGTCTCCTGCATTGCAGGCAGATTCTTTACTGTCTGAGTCACCAGGAAAGCCCATATTTTAGTTTTTATAACTAAAGTCCTGCCGATGCAGATTTGCAATTTTACATTTGTTAACGATGGTTATGTGACTGTCTCTTCCACTAAACTTTAAGCTCTCTGAGGGCAAAGACCGTGTCTGTTTTTGTCACACTGAATTGCCAGCACTTGGCACAGTATCAGGCATATAGTAGGTGCCACAAAATGCTATTAATGGTATCGCTCAGCGTCTGCTTCTTATGTTCCAGACAACTATAGCATTCTTTGGTTTTCCAGTGCTTTTTGTCTGTTGTTTAGTATTTCTGTTCCCCCTGCTCTGTCAGTAAAGGTTTTCAGGAGGGATGAGAAGCAGACTGTGCTGCAGTCCTCTGTTTAAACCAAAAGTCTGTCCTTCTAACAAGTCTGTACATATTTATGCAATGTATTTCCACAGGCTATTTTTTGACATGAGCTGTTCCTTAAAATGCCATCTGTAATTTTTTTCCCTCAGGCTTATATTCAGAAAGTAGAGACAGTTGATATGGTTGAACTGGGACAAAGACTGGTGGATTCTAAAAACTGCCTCACCTTCCTCATTGAGTGTACCAACTTTTCCCCAGCTGACATTAGACTAAATAATAATGTCTTCCAGTGGTATGGAAGAATGGAAGAAATTTTTGATGAACATAGGAAAATCATTAAGGAGAAAACAGAACAATATCAAGAAGGTCTTAAGGTAGGCATTGTGGATATTTTAAATTATTTTCATTTTCTGGAAATATTTAGCTTCCTACATAGCACTGTCAGCTCCTCTATTTCACAGTTCACATGTCTTAGCTCTCTTCCCATTCATCTTAGTAGAAGATAGTACACATGTTGGATGGATGTGGCATCATTTCTTAATTTTTCAAGGGAGAAAACTTTTTAACTCATTGCCCACAAGTGACCATTAATAAAAATATTATCTTACACAGTTTATAGTACTCTCTTGAGTTTACTTTTGTTAAGGCCAAAGCTCCCTTGGTGAGGTACGCCTTCACACTGTGTAATCGCCAACTTGCCTAAATACTCCACCAACTCTGCTGCTGCTGCTGCTAAGTCACTTCAGTCGTGTCCGACTCTGTGTGACCCCATAGACGGAAGCCCACCAGGCTCCCCCATCCCTGGGATTCTCCAGGCAAGAACACTGGAGTGGGTTGCCATTTCCTTCTCCAATGTGTGAAAGTAAAAAGTGAAAGTGAAGTCGCTCAGTCGTGTCTAATGTTCAGTAATTTGAACCTTCTGTGTGTGTCCTCCAAACAAGATGGTTTGTGATTCGCCCTGTCTGTCCAGCCTCATCTCCTGCCTCTTCCCACTCCTTGCTCTTGTCTCTTCAGTAACCCTGAGCAACTTCTGGGACCCACTCTCCTACACCTCTCATCTCTCGCCCACACTCTCTCTTTCTTCTTCTTCTTTGAATGTTTATCATTCCCTTGCTTGCGCTGGGTCCTCTTTGCTGCACAGGCTTTTCTCTAGTTGCTGTGCACAAGCTTCTCACTGTTCCTCTTGTTGCAACGCACAGACTCCACGATGCCCTGGCTTTGGCAGTTGTGCACACAGGCTCTAGAGCATAGGCTCAGTAGTTGTGGCACATGGGCTGAGTTGCTCTGTAGCATGTGGGAGCTTCCCAGTCAGGGATCGAACCCGTGTTTCCTGCACTGGCAGGCAGATACTTATCCACCCAGTCACCGGGGAAGCCCCACACTCTCCATTTCATCTGGAGTGCTCCACTGTCCCCCACACATGCCTGTCTATCCTGCAAACTCATTGACATCCAGAGAATCCCTTTCAGTCAGACAGTGCTTCTCCTTTGTTCCTATAATAGTTTTAACACATCTCCACTGGGCTAATTATAGTATTTTTTTCAGTTTTTTCTCCCTCTAGTCGGTTACCTCTTTGATAGCAGGACTTTTATTTTTACTTTTTCTCTATTTTTTAACCCTACTGGCTAGCACAGTGCCTGACACACAGAAATGCCACGAGCGCTTCATAGCTATGATCTGAATGACACCGTATTTTCAGTCTCATTTTGCAGATGAAGAGACTTAAGGTTCGCAGGTGAAGGTGAAGAGACTTGTTTCAAGTCAGCCAGTAGAGCTGTTCTTTGATAGCAAGCCTAGCCTCTGTCTGCCACACTATAGCAAATACAATTGATTGGCAGAATATGTTTGGAGCATAAATTATAGACTTAAAAATTTCTTAATACTTCATTTTAAACTGTAAGCGTATATTTAAGTATTTATTTCTGTTTTACATTTAGGCCACTTCAGAATTTTTTAAAACCTGTAGAAAACATCATGAACATTAGATGCTTATGCTACAATATAATAGATTCTTAGGAAATCACTGGGTGACCCAGAATTATCTATACTTTGTGGTAATGTATACCATTCTACAAACTATACTTCACGTTAATGAATTTTTCTTCTCATTTTCCTTCTCTCACTGGGCCAGAGCAATAAATTGCCCAAGAAACTAAAGAGGGCAGAAATCAACCTAGATAATCTATAAAATGTAAAATTATTTTTAATAACCTAGATTTGAGTTTTGAGTGTTTTATTAACAGCTGTTTAAGAACCACTTAATTTGGAATGTCTTTCCAATGACAATTTTGTAAGAAACCTCTCATTAAAAAAACACACACATTTGTTTTACACTGGAGGGGTTTAGTTTTTAGGCTTTTAAATCTGTATATATTTTTCTTTATTTCCTGTGAAGTGAACTCATGGGACAAGAAAAATAAACTCAGAATGCTTGATTTTAGCATTACTAATTGAAGAGATATCTAAATATTAGAATACAAATAAAGAAATTCAGTTTTTTCTAGTTAGTAAAAATGCTGCAGTTACCTTTATGAGTCTTTAAAAAATTGGAGTTCTCTTAGGCCCATACTTGATTATCATGAGATTTTTTTTGAGTGAATATATATTTCATTAGCATGCTAAAGAATACCATTGTTTATCACATTCTTATACATTTTATTAGTTAGAATTTCTTACATTGATGATAGAGGGGTAAACTTTCTCTGATTTATGAATTATAAGAATTATATGAATATGAATTATAGAAACCCATTAGTTTTAAATCCAGACCCTTAAAAATTCTACATGTTTTGGATCCCAGTCATCTTCAAGATTGTCCCTTTCTTTATATTTTGCCAGTGATGAAATGTAATAATTCTGATAACCCTTATAAATTCCAAAACTTTCTCTTGATGCATAGGGGTTTTTAACTCTTAAAAATAGTAACAAAAAATTGTTTTTTATTAGTTACGGTGTGAACGGTTTGTGGAGGAATTGGAAAGTTATGCTAAACAGTCAGAAGAATTTTACTCATTTGGAGATCTTCAGGATGTACAACGGTACCTGAAAAAGGCTCAGACACTGAATGGAAAGCTGGATTTAGCAGCAGACAAGGTATAATTTAAAAATTCTTAGTAGGATGAATTAGTTCAACAGAAAGAGCATTTGACTTTGTATTGGGTATTCATTCACCTTTAAGAAATGGATTCAAAGAGTTTAACGACATTTAATTAGAGATTAACATATATGGCACAAATAGATTTTATAGACGTGCTTCATGGAGAAGCAGCATTGCTGTTTTCTATTGGTAGTAATAACATTTTAGGGGCCTTCCTCTTTTATTTTAAAGATAGAGTTGTATCTCCATCTGCTTTTTAAGTTTTATTTTGTGTCACTTGATCATTTACATTATGTGATAGCACCTGGTTACTGTTTAGATTTCCCACCTTCATGGAAGCCAGCTTAGATTTCACGGCTGTTTTAATGGTCCATTGTTTTCTCCCATCAAGCCACTTTGTTTCCAATACCACTATCTCAGAAACCAGTGTTCTCATTAAAAGCTGGGTGGGGAAAAGCCATACTCTTTGCTATGTAAGATGTTTGAAATTTTTAATTATTATTTTTTTTATAAAAAGGGGAAATAGAAAAACGGGCTTATGTGGTGCTTCAGTGGTAAAGAACCTGTCTGCCAATGCAGGAGATGCAGGTTCAGTCCCTGGGTTGGGAAGATCCCCTGGAGCAGGAAATGGCAAACCACTCCAGTATTCTTTCCTGGGAAATCCCATGGGCAGAGAGACCTGGTGGGCTACAGCCCGCGAGGTTGCAAAAGAGTCAGACACAACTTAGCAATGGAACAACAACAACAAAATATGAAAACAGACCATATTATGATTCTCTAACATTCCTAATATATTGCAGGATTTTGATATTTTAGTTCAGATGATTAAAGAGTTTATAATAATCTCAGATGTGTAAATATATGTTGAGAAGAGAGAAATTGTAGTTTTTTTTAAATTGATGCCACTGAAATTTTAAGTAAACTGCATAATTTGCATAGCTCACTCTTTACTCCTGTATACCCCCTCATCCTTACAACTTCATACTAAGAGGAAATTAATGCTTTCTTTGCATATCTTATTCTACTTACCTTTAAGACCCAGCTTCAGTTGTAACTTCTCTACAGGAGCATCTATGATCGTGCTATTTCAGAAGGCTCTCTTGTCTTTGAGTGATAGCATTAAAAATATATACTATTCAATTTATATTAAATGGCTACTGTTCTAAGGCATTTCTTCTGTTGCTGATTTAATAAGTAACTGGTATTTAACTTCTCAACTGGATTACTAACTCCTTAGAATTGGTACTTTGCAATATACTTTTTTTCTATTTTCCATAGTATCTAACACAATGCTGTGTGTTTAAAAGTATTTAAGTTCTTATTAATTAATAAAAGAAGCTATATCCTCAGTATATCTGGATGGGCAGAGACTTCTTTATATGTATAAATTTACTATTTTACCTAACTTAAGAAGTCATTGTTCTCTGGAAACTGTAATAAAAAAGAAATAGGAACAGCAAAAATGAACAAACAAAATACACACGAAAAAGAGATTGTTATTTTCCAGGTATGGCCTAATTTAAGTTTACCTTTAGCATTTGATGAGAGATTTTGGGGGGGTCACATTGGATATATTTTTAAAACTTAATTTTGACTATCATTCCCTTTCAGAATAGTGTGTTTAATGCTTGTCCTTCCAGATTGAGCAGTTTAATGCTGAAGAGGAGGCATTTGGTTGGCTACCATCAATATATCCTCAGCGTAAAAAAATCCAAGATGGTTTGAACCCTTATCTCCGTCTCTATGAAACTGCTGTAGAATTTAGTACCAAATATAGAGCATGGACAGAAGGACCATATAACAAGGTGAACCCAGACCAAGTAGAAACAGACGTTGGAAATTACTGGAGAGGACTCTATAAGCTGGAGAAAATCTTTCACGATTCTCCCAATGCATTGGCAATGACCAAAAAAGTAAGAGCAAAGGTGGAAGATTTCAAGCAGCACATTCCTCTCATTCAAGTGATTTGTAATCCTGGTTTGCGCCCCAGGCACTGGGAGGCCATGTCCAGCATCGTTGGTTACCCGCTGCAGCCAACAGATGATTCCACTGTTTTCTCTTTCTTAGATATGAATCTGGAGCCATATTTAGATAGGTTTGAGGGTATTAGTGAAGCAGCGAGCAAAGAATATTCTCTCGAAAAGGCCATGGAGAAGATGATTAATGAATGGGATGCAATAGAATTTGTCATTCTTCCTTATAGAGAAAGTGGGACATCTATTTTGTCATCAGTTGATGAAATTCAGATGTTGTTGGATGACCACATTATTAAGACACAAACTATGCGAGGATCTCCCTTCATTAAGCCTTATGAAAAGCAAATGAGGTAACGTGATATTTCTACGACAGTGTTTATAGTATGTTATCAAAATTATCACTCATATATAATATACAGTTCTTTTTGAAAATTGAGTCTTCACTTTATACTTAATATTTTAAATACTACATTGGAAGGGATATTAACCTTTATTTCTCTTAGAAGAGTCTTGATACTTTTGCTATCTATATTCAGAGCAAAGGTAGTAGACAGTGTCCAGATATTCTTTTCTATTGCCCACAGTCCGATCTCATATATTTGATGCTCAAAAATAATCTTGTGCCTATTAACATAGTTTATAGAACATATAAACAATAAATTGAAAATATTATGTATTTTTCCAAATAGACTAATTTGTTGTAGATGACCCTTATCCTGTCAATTTTTTTTTCAGTTTTTGTAATCTGTATTAAGTAGTTTATATTTTACCTTAAAAAAGAGTAAATCCAAATCAGACTGCCATCATCATTGTGAATTTACATGGCAAGGGAAAGCTATCTGGTTGGAGATATCAGCCTTTGGTTAAGGGTACATTATCCTAAACCTGAGCTTGCCCAGCTATTGGTATTGGCTCTGATTGCTCTGCCTCCTGCCCAGCTTGCTCCAATGTGCTCATCAAGAGTAATTTTTGAACTCTGAAAGTGGCACATCTAGATTCTATTTTTAAGAATTATGCATGAGCTCATTAGCTAGTGAGAAATTTTCTGCATTAGCTGGGATTAGATAGAGAGGGAAGAGCACCAGAAGGAGGCAGAGGCATTCATTTCCTTGTGTGAAAGACAAATTTATTGATGAACATGGAAAGGAAAGGCATTTTAAAAAGACATTTTAAAATGCCTGGTGACTTTTTGAACTCCTATGTACATTTCTTGGTGTTTACAATCTAAAATTACAGATCACCACTTATAAATGATGAGTAATATGTTAATCTACACATAAAGCCATCCCATATCTAAGTTCTGTTGCCTTTAACCAATCATTCTTCTTTATGGCTGTGTTATCTCATAGCATAGTGATTACAACTGTCTGGGTTCAAATCTGGCTCTTTTGTTCATTAGCTTGATGCTTATCTCTGTGTACCTTAATATCCCTACTGGTAAATAAATATTACAGTCTGGACCCTGCCTCTGAGGGTTGTTGTGAGGATAAAGCAAATACACCCAGAGACCTTAGAACTGTGATTGTAAAATTGTTAGTTTATGCTGTAATTATAATATTTATTCTTAAGGAAATTTAGTCATTTTTCCCTCTGTATTTATAAATGAACCAATAATTCATTTTAATTCAAAAATGCCACACTAATATATGGGGTCACAAAGAGTCAGACATGACTTAGCAACTGAACAGAACAGAATATACTTATGATTGTGTAGGTTTTTCTTTAAATGCCTATTATATCTTATCAATTGGAATATTTTCTCTTGTAAAGATAGCCATTACGGGTCCAAATTTTTAAAAAACTGAAAAACCAATGTTAAATGAATCTTGGATGTAATTACCTTTCCTAAGCAGAAGTTGAGAGTGCCTTTGATTGAGAATACCATTACTGGCTCCAAAATCTCATTCTCAACTCATGCTCTTTGGCATGGAATTGGATTGCAGAAAGGTTTATTGAGATGACATATATAGAAACCAACCTGTTTTTAGATAGGTGCATCTGTATTAGCGTAAATGTTGATGCTATTATTTAGTTACAGATTTTATAGAGCCAATCTAGTGATTTATCTTTGATTGTAGGTAGATGAATGGAAATTGGCATAACAACATTACGTGTACTGCTAACAGTCTAGTTTTGAGTTTTATCATATGAAACATTTCTTGATTTGCTATTGATAAGCACCACTGTGTTTTGCTTCTCAGGGAATGGGAGGGCAAGCTCCTGCTGCTTCAGGAGATTCTGGATGAATGGCTCAAGGTCCAAGCCACATGGCTGTATTTGGAGCCCATTTTTAGTTCTCCAGACATTATGTCTCAAATGCCTGAGGAAGGGAGGCGATTTACAACTGTGGATAAAACATGGAGAGATATAATGAAAAGTGTCCTACAAGTAGGTAAAAATCTGTGAGAACATGATTATTTTGTTGAAGTAACATTTTTTTTCAAAACAATCCAAGTAAGTCATTGTCTTTTCCCCACATATCTAATATCCCATATTAGATATTATTTTAGAATCCCAGGAGCAAGAAACATCAAAAGGAAAGTAAGCGTTTTGTCCTGATTACTTCTTGAGGTCCAAACTGAACTTGCACTATATAGTGACAATGGTTCTAGCAATGGTTCTTATCAGATGCTCTGGCAGAAAGATAGCAACGCCACCCAGCACGGGGTGTCCTGTCTATTCTCTGGCTCCCATACGACCGACTCTGAAGTGCTCTGCAGTGAGAAAAAAAGCAGTAGGCCAACCACTCAATCATGAAGTTTCTCTGTAGGGACCTAAAAAAAAAAAAAGAGCTGCAAAGATATATATATATATATAAAGAGCCCAATAAATACAAACAAAATGCAGTCTATCAATTAAGCAATGCACAAATACAGTGGAGAACTTATACTTTGAGGGAATTTAATAAAAAACAGTACCACTCAAGAAAATATGGTTTATGGTCAGTTCAAAAGACATGCCTGCAAAGCATAGTTTGTGTCTTAGTGGATGTTAAGATTAAAATAGAAGAAATATTAGTTATTATATCATTAAATGAATGTGAACTTCTCTATTGGTGTTTTGATCAAATATTGATACAAGTTTATTATAAAGTAGGGAGAGGATTATCTTAAATTTTTTCTATCCTAAAGTGGAAATATGTTAATTTTTATTATCTAAACTTTTAAAATTATGACTATAATCCTAAATGTTGATAATATTGTATCAATGACAACTATATGATTTGATAGGAAAATATCCCATAAGATGAACATGGGTCTGTTTATTTAATGTTTACTTCATTTTATGTAATAATACTTGAAACAAAACCTTGTATAAACCAAAATTTTGTAGAATTAATGTCATTGGAATTCCCTATTTAAAGAACCTACTGATAAGTCACATTTTCTTTTTTTTAAATTCATTTCTAATTAATTTGCTTTGTAAATTTAGCTTCTCCTTTTATATATTGTTTCTTTACAACATGGAAAAATCCTTGTAACATGTGTATGTTTTTGTTTGGAAGAGGATGATGTTGCCCCCCATTTTTGTTGCCCCCCCAAAAGAATAAAGCAGATGCTTGTATTCTCCTAGATAATATAATTTTAAAAGTTATTTTTTTTGGCATTTGATGAAGAGAAGTCGCTCAGTCGTGTCAGACTCTTAGTGACCCCATGTACTGTAACCTACCAGGCTCCTCTGTCCATGGTATTTTCCAGGCAAGAGTACTGGAGTGGGTTGCCATTTACTTCTCCAGGGATCTTCCCGACTTAGGGATTGAAGCCAGGTCTTCCACATTGCAGACAGACGCTTTCCTGGCTGAACCAGCAGGGAATCCGAATCAGGCATTTCATCAAAATGCTCTTCAAAATTCATATTGCTAAGAAAATTTAATAGTTCAATGCCTTGAAAGAGCAGCTATACTGAGACTAGTAATAATGGAGACACACTTTTAATTCTATAAAACTGCTGAATTAAAAACATATTAACAAAAAAGCATTACTTACTCTCATTCCCAAATAAGCAGTTTTCTTTGGATGACACTTCATTTACTTTTGCTATAAGATTTGATTATCTTCCTCAAATGGCTTTACATTTTCTTTTTGTCAGTATGTTAGCATCAGGACAGCTTTTGTCTATACTCTCTAAAGCCTTAAAAATAAACCTAAGTCCATATTCTCTTAGGAAGGCTAATGAGGATGACCTGTACAATCCAGAGGTCACTGGATTAAGTGCTTGGTACAAAAAGTCATCACTTTCAGCCTTAGGGGTTTCTAAATGTTCTTTTAGAACTATGCCAAGAGAAAAGGCTCAGAGGTTAAAAACAGAATGTAAATGATATTGTTAATATAAATGGCTTGATTGAGGTTGTTCTGATTCCTTAAGGCATAAACATGAAATAATTTTATGTTTTGGTATCCTCTCCCAACTACGCTTGGCCAAAGGCTGTTTCTCACTGGGAAAGGCTCTCCTACTGAAAGTTCAGTGTAATTCCAGAATTTTCCAGCCACTTTTGGTTAGGATACTTTTGCCTATGAAGACTGAGCTATACCTGTTTGAGAACCTCAGTCTCAAGTTATATTTAGAGCTCTTCTCTTCCACATAGTCAGGTACACCTGAGGCTTTTCTGGAGTGTGTGGGTGGGGACTGTGCTCTCCTACACCGCTTTTCTCTTTCCTGTGCTTATCACCAGGTACTGGGACAGGGAGGAGGTAGGGATGAGGTAAAAGGCGGGGAGAAAGTAGAAACAGGAAGGGAAAAAAAGAAAGGGAGAAAGGAAAATTCACTAATGTAACTGATCCAAGCAAATTATCTGCTCTTTTTGTTGGTAGTCATAATTTGGATGACCTCCTGTCTCTGATGCCCATGCACTGTGCCTTGACTCTTGGTCATCACAACTAGTCTAGCTTTTTGACCAACTATGGACAGGTGAAGTCCACAGATTAACTCGTTGTGCACAGGTGAAGACCCGGACAAGTTCTGGTTTAAAAGAGACTCTACCTTGAGCATCTCCCCTAGGTTTTGTCATCCTTGGCTTCATCTTCACACTGATTGACCAGTGATGGCTTTTGCCACGCTCTTCTCATATGTATCTTTCGCCCCATGCTACAGCAATGTTTCACAGGTTTGTAGCCCTTAGTTTCACCTGGGGTCTGCAGCACCTGGGATCCATCTTCTCTACCTCTTAGTAACCTCGAGCACATGGCCCTTGCCTCTCTGGTCATCACACCACACCACCTTCTCCCAGAGCCTTTTTTTGTTCTGATAGCACTGGAGCAGGTCATCAGACTGGTGATAGCACAGACTTCTGGATGAAGACATTAGCCTTCTGTCTTTACATGCACTTGAAAAGTTTTCTAGGGGCTCTCTAAGAAGAGAGAATATGGGAACAGTGAATTGCCTATTATTTGGAGTTGAAAGAAGTGGATGATCTTTTGCATTCATCCAAATTTGACTTTTGATCCACATGTACCATTTTTATTTCCTGAGTTCAGTTCAGTCACTCAGTTGTGTCTGACATTTTTCGGCTCCTTTCATACAAGGCAGGAAAAGACACTCTTGAATTTCTCCCCAAACTTTTTCCTTTTATAGTCTAACCCCATCTCAATAAATATGAACACTACTCTTCCTGTTTTTCAGGCCCAAAGCATAAGAGTCATTATTTTTCTTTATCCTTTTACTATCATAAATATCACTTGGCACCAAGTATCTCACCAGTTTCTAGGGAGCTGGAAAGCTAAAAATTATGTCTTCCAGACTCCTTAACAGCTAAGTTTCTGGAAATGAATTTGATTTTGATGGTTAGGTACACTCATCAGGGACTTGGAAGGCTATATCTGCTGTCAAAAAATGTCTCTTTTTTTTTTTCTTTTCTTCAACGTCTGGTCACCAGTTTGATGGGTATTTAAAGATGATGATGATCGTGGCTTCCTGAACCCCCCTCTCTGATCCTAGAATCACAGCCACCATGGTGTGTTTTTGAATGCAGTCGTTCCACTGGGGGTGTCCTTTTGTTCTTACTGGGGCAGAGATAACAACCCTTCCGGAAGATCAGTTCCACAGAGTTCTTGGAGTTTTTCTGGAAAACCAGACTGGAGTGTGCTCCCCTAGACCTTCTAGTGATTTTTTAATCACTTAATTCCCTATGTTAAATTTCTTTTTTGTTTAATTACCTAGAAAGATCCTGCACTGAATTCTGAATACAGGTATCAAAACCTCAAAGTTGGGGTCTAGGATTGGTTACCTGACCCACTTGGGCTTTAGGGTAGTTAAAATCTAGTTACCATCTGAAAATGGAACACTGGTGGCACCTAGCAGGGAGTGCAAAATTCACTTACTCAAATTATGCTACTGGTCTCGTGAAATGAAGAGTCTGTTTTATAGGCAATGCTTTGGTGGATCAAGTGGCTGCTGAAACAGGTCAATACAGTACAAATTTGAAATACAAGGTATGTGAGATGGGCTGAAATTTTTCTAAAACCCTGGGAAAACTAAAGAAATGGTCTAATTAAAGGCTTAAATTCTCTGCTCAAGATATGGTCAGAGGATTAAGATGCCTCTTTGATTGCCCTCAGAGAGCCTCTTAATTCTCATAGCTACAATTCTGACATAGCCAAAAATGACAGTCTGATCCAGCAGGTTGCCAAATTACAGTGTAATTTAATTCACAGCCTTGCCAGACCTGTTCTGTGAACGATAATTTCCTCATTGGGAAAGAGTGGGATGGTGAGAACTGAGAATTGGGGATATTTGAGGGAATTTGATGAACTCTGGTTGCCCTGACTCTCACTCTGAAAGCTTCCCTTGCCAGAAGCCTTTTCAGAGTTCTAAGGAGTGTGGGAGGTATTGCAATAGTGCTTGTCTGGGGAGAACCAAAGTTAGATGCAGTCTAATGGATTGATATGACTGCACTTAGCAGACATTCATGTTTCAATAAGCTAGTCACGGAGATGTGAGTCATTCTGTTTACTTACTTATTTCTGCCAAAACCTGCCTTAATAAGATTTAAACAAAGACTGGTTTATAGATGTCTGCAAAATACGCTTGCATTATTCAGAAGCAAAAATTACAACCCCCCTCCCCATCTTACTGGATTGACTCAAAGCATAGTAGGAAGGGAATCCTTTTAGAGGGTACAACTTCAATTAATATTAGTTGTTTGGGTTTTTTTTTACCTTGCCTATAGAGATGGTCAGAAGTGTGGATCTACATTGATCACAGTCAATAGTAAGCAGTTTGGCTATATGATCAAGGACTTAGAAAAAACAAGGTTGAAAGATTGGTAATAAGGAGATCTATCAGTAATCACAGAATAGACTAGAATATGAGTATATTTGTGCTCCATCTAAATATTTAATGAAAGGTAGTGCTGCCAAAGGAGGCACTTAATATAGTTGACCAGTTGGTCTATTTGTGAATGTCAACCAGCGTATGCCATTGTATGCACAGTGAGCTGTGAATGGAAATATCATATAATACATTGCCCAAACTGCAGAACTTTTGAAAGTTAGAGCAATTAATAAGTAAGCCAGGAAAGCAAGCATAAGCCAAAACTCTCCTCATCAAACTGGGAATATGTGTCACCCAGGCTACAGACAAAGAAGTCATAAAGGCAGAGATGGGAATTATGGAAGGATTTGTCATCATGGGCTGTCCCTTACCCAACACTGCAGAGCGTCCAAGCTGCCAACATCAGAAATGAACAAAATGCTTCTGACACAGGATCACACCTGAAGGGGCCAGGCAGCCATTTAGAAGGAATTAAATACAGTGCACCTGTTTCAGAATAGAAGGAGGGATCAGTGATTTGTCTGCACCAGAGGACTTTCCTTTCTTTTCCAAGTTTCTGCCAACACTGTCATTCATTGACTTACTGAGTGCCTTATTGTCACAGTTTCCATACAATACTGCTTCTGCTATGGAATTCACATTACAAAGGAAATAAGGCAATTGACTGATACCCTTCAAGATTTACAGATCCTAATGTGAATATTGACCTTATAAAAAGTGGAATAGCTCATGTTGAAGACTCAGTTGCTATATGAGCAGGAAGAAAATAGTTTGTGAGTTTGGCATGCAGTTCTAGAGGATACATAGCCCATATTCTCAACCAGCTTCGAATAGTTTCTCCCATAGGCACAGTTCATGGGTCTGGGAATTAAGGAGTGAAAATGATGTTGACTTTTCATACTAGTTCAGCCAATAAACGACTCACGACAGTTCTGCTTCCCAACTTTTGGTCTTGCTAGTTGAAATATCTTAGTATCCAGGGGAGAAATGCTTCTGTATGGGACATAGCAGTAGTTTCATTGAGGAGGAACTTCTTGCTTTACTCACTTTACCCTTTTACCTCTCTGTCCTCGTAACTTTCCACCTTACTTACTCTATTCTAGCCATGCTAACTTCCTTTTTTGAATCACACATTCCAAACACACTCCACCCTAGAACTTTTGCGCCTATTGGACCCTGTTCTTCCAAATATCTGCAGAGCTGATCAGTGTCTTTGCTTCCTGGAGTCTTTTCTCAACTATTCCCTTTATAAAGAGGCTCACACTGAGCACCGTGTTTAATTTGAAACCTACCTCTGCCTTTTCTGGCCATCCTGATGCCCGCTTTTCTTAGTTGCAGCATTCATCACCTTCTAACTGACTATATGATGTATGAATTATTTTGTTATTTATCACCTGTCTCCTCTTGGGGGCTGGGGTCTTTGCTTTGTTCACAGTTGTGGCCCAAGCACTGAAAACAGTGTCAGGCATGTAGCAGGCTCTTCAAAAATATTTGTCCAGAGTGAGTGAATAATTAAATTGATATTGATCCTTGAATTATTGCTAGTTCTAAGAATTCTGAGTTCATTCTGAACAGCGTTCTTTAAAAATTCAGTGTTAGATAACTCCTGAGTCCCAAGAGCTGGAGTGATCCTAGAAACATCCTGCATCTTGAAAGGATTTCTATTTTTGGTGAGGTCGAAGGATCTGAAAGTTGAAAGGGAGCATAAAGGTCTACTTGGTGAATCCAGGTTTCCTTTCTAATACTTAATATGTTTAGTGAACATCTGACCAGTTTTCTGTTGTCCAGAGGTTTCTGATTAGGAAGTTTATGCTTCTGGAAGTTTAGTGAACTGGCTTGAGCTTAATTCCATTAAGTGTACTTTCTATGCAGCTTCTCATGGCAGCAGTAATTAGAATGCCCTCTGTATACCCCCAATTAAAGTTTCAGGCCCTGATATCACCAGCATTTGGTTTAGAAAGGTAAATTAGCCAGTAGCTTGTCATTTGAGCTGATGAGAGTGGTGATACTTAGGAAGCAAAAGAAGACACCTAAAATTTGTAAAATTATCCTTTAACCAAAAAATATGGTAGTTAATAATTTCTTTTCCTCTCCAGAAGATAAAAAGTAATTAAAGTGTCAAAGGAGTTGCACTTAGTTTCACATTTCTAGTAGCTTCCTGTTTTAATATCTTACTGTTCTATCTTGAGAGCATTAGCTAATGAGTTGGTACAGTAGGAAAACATCAAAACTTTCTTTTGTTGGTACAAAAAATCTTCGTGTTTCTTTGTGTTTCTGTGAACTGAACTCATCCTCATTCACTCAGTCAATCAACAGATATTTATGGAATGCTTACTCTGCACCAGAATTTTGTGGCAGTGCCAGTGTGGAACTTAAAGCCAGTTTTACTTTACTATGATAATTATCTTACCAGAAGGAAGGCAATTTATAAAATGTTTATTTTAGCTCCATTAAATCGATAGCATGATGTAAGTGACTTACTGCATCCATTCCCCCAGGGTAGTGTCTGTTTGTTTCTCTTCAAGAGATATTTATAGAAGGTGAGATGGAAAGGGTAATTTCAAGTGTATGTGTGTTCTAGGTACCATACTAGGTGCTTCCAATATTTTGTCTAATTTGATCCTCATAACAACTTTGAGAGATTGCTTTTATCCCCATTTTAAAGATAAAGAGACAAAGGCTCCGGTTAAATGATCCAAGGTCACACAGGTAATAAGGATGTCGGTTAGGAACAAGGCTGTGCTTTCCTTCATCTGACGCAGTTTCTATTCTGTTTACCTTCTTATGGAAAGAGAGTTCCTAATCAAGATAATGATTACTTGTCTATATTTTTTTCTTAAGACCATATACCAAGGTATATAAATTATCACGTATATTCATTCAGAACAAGCATATTTGGTTCAGAGTCATTAAGCTGATCTAGATTAATAGGTTTGACCTCAGAAATTCAATAAAGTTTTTTTCTTGCTCAAATGCTTAGTGTTTCCAGAAGTATTTCTTTTGTAATTGTAATATTTAGGGAAAGAAATATGAACTGTTGTTTTAAATAACTGAATTTTTAAACTTTCAGATCTCAGATCTAAAATAGCAAATTGTGGTATATTCTTTGGCTAAAAATAAAACATTGTTAATTTGTGAAAGGAATTTTTCGCATTTATTAGCAACTCTTTTTTTTTTTTTTCCCAACAAAGAAAAACATACTTCTCCAGAAGGTGGCACTCTAAGAACATCATTTTAGTTTTTTAATCTAAGAGTACAAGAGTACTACTCCATACTTTTTTTTAATGAACTGCACATTAAATTATGACCTGAATCTCTGTCATGCTGACTTTTGTGTGCATTTTAAAATGTTTATTTGAAGTATAAAACTCTTAGGAAATATAATAAAATGCCTTTAGAAAATTGCACCACTTTAAAGATAAGTGAATTGTATATGTTGCATATTTCATATGAACCTGTTCTACTGAAAAAACAAATATTAATGATAATTATTTTGTTCTTTGACTAAATTGCTGTGTTCCCATTATATTGTTATATTTTAAAACAAAGCAGAAAATTATCTTTCTTTCCAGTCACATTGAAAGTCTATTAACAAAAACATTTTCCTACAGTGGAATCAAATTTCTATATGAAACAATTTACAGTTGAATTTTTTGATTGATCTTTCAGTGAATACCAAACTCACTTTGGCTAAGTATCAAAAATAAGTTTAGTTAATTAATCTTGAAATTCTATTAACTTTTAACAGTATTCCCTTGATTTAATTTCATGTAAATTTTCTAAATATACCGGTGTATTCTCATGAGGTTTATTTGGTCTGGTGATGAAAATCTATAATACATTTTGATACCTTTTTCTCCCACCTTTGAGCCTATTTAATAAAGAATTCTTCTGTTTTTGTCATTGGTGTCAATGGTGGACACTGAGTTTGGGATTATAAAACCAGGACTAGACCTGGATGATATCAATTGTGTGTTAAGGAAAAATAAAAAGAATTTTATTTTGACTCTACCTAGACTGTGCTTTAATATATATATTTCTAAAGATTTTCTATAAGACTGGTGGTTACTGGTGTGGGTATTTTAAGAAATTAATATACTACTTTCTTAAAATATCAGTTCTTAAGACCAACTTTTGGTTATAATTCTTATTTTGAATCCCACAGCATTAAAGAAAGCTTTATAAAATACTTGATTGTATTTGAGTCACTTTAAAGCAAACAGTGACACTTTCAAGTGATAGAATGTTCAGAAATCTATGCCTTGAAAGTAGAACAATTCTAATCTCCAGAGAGTTCAGGAAGAATGCACCTTGAACTTGTTTTTCAGCAAGCAGAGTATTATAATGCAGGTCCAAAGGTAGTTCTTTGTAATGTAAGATCTTTATTGAAAGCTCATTCTTCCCCACTCCCAAATGCTTATTTTTACTACACTTATAAAACAGGATATGTCTTATTTTATTATTGGTAACAATATTCAAAATAATAATAATGACATATTTTTACAGTACTTTCCCTTAAAGAGCAAAAGTTAAACATATCTCATACTAATTTGTTTCCTCCTATCCTTCTCGTGAGTTCAGATAATATTTTCTTCCCCTGCCCTTCTCTCTCATTGTCTGTCTCTCACAGTTCCCAGCTCAGAATGAGAAATTTTGGCCAACATCACTGAGGATCCAGTTAACGTGGCTTTTATGTAATTAAAGAGGCTGGTTAGATCTAGACCATGCGATGAGTTGACTCACTGGAAAAGACTCTGATGCTGGGAAGGATTGAGGGTGGGAGGAGAAGGGGACGACAGAGAATGAGATGGCTGGATGGTATCACCGACTCAATGGACATGAGTTTGGGTGAACTCCGGGAGTTGGTGATGGACAGGGAGGCCTGGCGTGCTGTGATTCATGGGGTCGCAAAGAGTCGGACACAACTGAGCTACTGAACTGAACTGAACTGAATTGAAGAGCACTTTAAGAAAAAGTATTCACTTTACAATTTGTGGAACCTTTGTTATATTAAAACCATGCAATCTCAAATATAATATGAAGTCAGTATCTAGTATTTTTGAGTTGTGAATTTTCTTTTATTTTTAGGATAAACATGTTCTGTCAGTTGTAACTATTGAGAGGATGCTGGAGAGGCTGAAAAAATCTAATGAGCTTTTGGAACTCATTCTTAAAGGACTTAATGAATATTTGGAAAAGAAACGTCTCTTCTTCCCCAGATTCTTTTTCTTGTCTAATGATGAACTTCTTGAGATCCTATCTGAGACTAAAGATCCCACTAGGTAAGTAAGGCATATCAATATTACTGTATATATCATAATGCATACATCATACATGGCTAAGTTGATCTGCTTAAATTTAATTTTCAGAATAATGCAGAACTTGTATATGATTGTTGTGTTAGTCTCTCAGTTGTGTCTGACTCTTTGAAACCCCATGAACTGTAACCCTCCAGGCTCCTCTCTCCATGGAATTCTCCAGGCAAGAATACTGGAGTGGGTTGCCATTTCCTTCTCCAGTTATATATGATTATGTTTATGTAATAACTTAAGACTGTTGTAAATCATTCCTATAATCAACTTATTTGATGATTAAAACATAAGAAATACCATTGAATGATATTTTTCTACGTGTGGGCTGGGCTTCTCTTTTTATCACATACTGTCTTACAGATTTTTCAGAACACAGCACTATTCTGCATCCCACGCAGAATAAAAGTCAGTGCCCTCTCAGTGCCTTGCAGTCACTCACCAGGTACTACACCATGATCCTTCCTATTCATCCCCCACTGGTTTTCTTCTTGTTTATTCTGCTACAGTCCTTACAATTCTCCCATAGAAGATTTAGCCTCTTCCCTCAGCATATTGTTCTCTTGGCCTAGGATCCTCCTCACCCAAATATTCACAAGACTGCTTTTGTTGTTGTTATTCAGTTGCTAAGTCGTGTCCAACTCTTTGTGACCCTGTGGACTGCAGTGCGCCAGGCTTCCCTGTCCTTCACTATCTTCCGGAGCTTGCTCAAACTTAAGTCCATTGAGTTGGTGATGCCATCTTATCCTCTCTCATTCCCTTCTCCTCCTGCCTTCAATCTTTCCCAGCATCAGGGTCTTTTCCAATGAGTTGGCTTTTGGGATCAGGTGACCAAAGGTTTGGAGCTTCAGCTTCAGCCTCAATCCTTCCAATGAATATTCTGGATTGATTTCCTTTAGGCTTGACTGGTTGGATCTCCTTGCCATCCAAGGGACTCTCAAGAGTCTTCTCCAGTACCACAGTTTAAAAGCATCAATTCTTCAGTGCTCAGCCTTCTTTATGGTCCAGCTCTCACATCCGTACATGACTACTGGAAAATAGCTTTGACTATACAGACCTTTGTCAGCAAAATGATGTTTCTGCTTTTTAATACACTGTGTAGGTTTGTCATAGCTTTTCTTCCAAGGAGCAAGCATATTTCACTTTCATGGCTCAGTCATTATCTGCTGTTGTTTTGGAGACCAAGAAAATAAAATCTGCCCGTTTCCATTTTCTTTCCCATCTATTTGCCATGAAGTGATGGGATTGGATGTCATGATCTTAGTTTTCTGAATGTTGACTTTTAAGCTAGCTTTTTCACTCTCTCCTTTCACCTTCATCAAGAGGCTCTTTAGTTCCTCTTCACTTTCTGCCATTAGAATGATATCATCTGTATATCTGAGGATATCATCTGTATATCTGAGGTTATTGATACTTCTCCCAGCATTCTTGATTTCAGCTTGTGTTTCATCCAGTCTGGCATTTTCATGATGTTCTCTGCAAAACCTGCTCAAACACCTGCCACTCAGGAAGGCCTTCCCTGGACACTAGATTGCAACCCCTTCAAGCACCCCCTAATCACCTTTCCTGATTATCTTCTCTGCCTTTTTTTTTTTTATCATGCTTTTTTTTTTTTGTCATCTGGCATACTCTATAATGTGCTTATTTGCTTACTGTTTTATTCCCTCCAGCAGAACATAAGCTCTATAATGGCTGAGGTTTTTTACCTTTTTCTCCCTACAGCTGATTCTTGATTCCTTAGAAGAGTGTCTAGTATATATCAGACAGTGATTAGATATTTGTTACAATCCTTAGTTTTGTGTCTTGTACTTTCACAGTAAGAGATAAGTAATCCAGAACATGCCAAAAATGAGGAATTTAGTCAGTTCCATCTATATTACAGTGTGTAGACCAAAGTTGGACACCTTCCAAGTAGTTGATTTATTTAAAGTTCTAATCTTGTTGTATAACTTGCAAGCAGTCTCTGAAGATCCCAGTTGAAATAACAATATACTTTGATGCATTTGAAGATTCTTCAGATTAGTGTTTTATCTGTTGGTCAAGATTGATTTGGTCCTTATATTACTTTTAATGTTTTTCAATTCATTGTGCTGCAAACAAAGCCTCATGTAGCTCTTATAATAGTTGTAATTTTATAGGTCTTTTGTGATTATTCAATTAATGATGACCTCCCACTTGACTCATGTAAGTATATTCCATGTGTATGTTTTTTTTTCCCCCTTCAACACTTCATCTGCAGCATCTAGCAGGGGTCTCACGCATAATGCACATTTATGAATTTTGAATAAAGTTTAAAATACACAAAGCATTGATATTTAGGGAATTCTTTTATTTGGTTAATTCTTTTAAACATTCTTTTTCCTGACAGAGTGCAACCTCACTTGAAGAAATGTTTTGAAGGAATTGCAAAGGTGGAATTTACAGAAAGTTTGGACATTACTCACATGAAGAGTAGTGAGGGAGAGGTGGTGGAACTCGTAGACACCATTTCAACAGCCAAAGCCAGAGGTCAAGTGGAGAAGTGGTTGGTTGAGTTGGAGAGAGCTATGATTAAATCCATCCACAAGGTAGCTGGCTATATTTATTATTATTTCTAGTAAAGATGATAGAATGTTAATGTATTACTGATAAATGCATTGTTATTTAAACAAACTGAGTCATAAATTATCAATTCAATTATAATAGATTGAAGGCAAAGATATGGACTGTGGTACTATTTTTGTAATGACTCACTTGAAAAGCAATGCATGTTACAAAAACCTTGGGTTTTAGTCTTGAGTCTATCTCATTTCTTGTGCTCTTGATATTAGACACACTTTGATCTGCATGGTCTATCTTTAGTCTTGTCTAGGAAGTGCCTCTACAGTTTCACATCAGTTTCTATGGTGCTTTCTTTTGTTCTGTGCATATGTGACATATGTACCAAAATGTTAGAAAATCATTAACAGTTACTTCACAGCTCACATTAACACATTATCATCTCAATCACTTGTAATATTTTTTTTTGCTACTACAGAATTTTAAGTCATGGAGGGAAATAGATATCAGTTGAGCAGTTAAATTCATTTTTTACCATAGTGTGAACTTATCATTCAAGTTCCTTACCAGGAGTAAAAATCATGATTCATCAGGGAAGCTTGAGAGCAAGAACTAAAAGGAAACATGGCATCAGGTCCTAATCAACACAGTTTTCACTAAGTTTTCAAATTCTGTCATACATTATTGAAAAATTCATTGGAATCCAGGTATTTAATATACATCATGTACCTTAATGCCCCTTTCTCTCAAATATAATTTTAGTATCTGCTTGAATTATATTTTTTCAATAGATGTAAAATCTTTTGGACAGTTTCCCATTTCTCCCTATTTTGGACTAAATTATAATGAACATCCTTATGATAGAGATGGATTCTTTGAATTACTTATTTTCTCATGATACTTTATATATATAGGCTCACTTGACAAAAGAGAATGAGCTTCCGTAGGTTTTGATAAGTATTGATAAACAATGTTTTCATTTATGTATCTATTAACAATTAAATGAATTTTACTTTGACCACTGCTTAAATTGATTATATGGTTTGTTAATTGATGTGTGCAGGGATAACTCATTATTTTAGACATATTTAATACTATTTCAACTAATAGTATTTTAATTTTGCCAATGTATTCAGATAAAATATTTTGGTTATCATTTCAGACCATTAAGTTGGGTTGGCAAGGAATGGTGTAGGAATATCTTTTCCAAATGTTCATGTGTAAGTTGGTGGGAAAATGCAAGTAAATGCAATATAAAATACTACAGATAGGAGACGTGTGTTACTGTGTTGTGCTGTATGTTATTTGCATGCTTGAAAGGCTACTATGTGCCTAAAGTATGTGAATTTTGTGTCATTTGTAAATGATAAAATATCATGTCCATGGCACCTTTGCCCCTTATCTTATTGTGTTATCATGGGTTTAATGTAGATTGCTACCACCAAAATATATGTAATTTTTCATATATGGTATACATAGTTTATATATTTTATATGTAAAATATATTTTATATATGATATCATAGAACTTTCTGTAATCATGTTTGTCCTTTTCCAACTATATAGAAATCTGTGAATTAGGTTATATGCTTCCTTCTCGTTCTCTCCACAGAATCCTTCTAGAACACATATATATTTCATGCTTGGCATTTCTCTACTGTTCCTTCTAGTATTTCCAGTGTTTCTCCAATCTCTCCTTTTCCACCTGTCTTTTTTGCGGCTACTTCCGGCCTTTTATTAATACATTTTCTTTATTGTCAATAGTCAACATTGCCCTTCATTTCAATTCAGCTCTGTAATATCCTGCTGAACTATAGAAGTCCAGAAAGGTTCACCTATCCTTATATATTTCTCTTAAAAATGTAATTTGAACAACCTTTTCAGAAATTCAAACATTGACATGGCTGTCACCTCATCAGTTCAGTTCAGTTCAGTTCAGTTGCTCAGTCGTGTCCGACTCTTTGCGACCCCATGAATCGCAGCACGCCAGGCCTCCCTGTCCATTACCAACTCACGGAGTTCACTCAAACTCATGTCCATTGAGTCGGTGATGCCATCCAGCCATCTCATCCTCTGTCATCCCCTTCTCCTCCTGCCCCCAATCCCTCCCAGCGTCAGGATCTTTTCCAGTGAGTCAACTCTTTGCGTGAGGTGGCCAAAGTATTGGAGTTTCAGCTTTAGCATCAGTCCTTCCAATGAACACCCAGGACTGATCTCCTTTAGGAGGGACTGGTTGGATCTCCTTGCAGTCCAAGGAACTCTCAAGAGTCTTTTCCAGCACCATAGTTCAAAAGCATCAGTTCTTCAGTGATCAGCTTTCTTCACAGTCCAACTCTCACATCCATACATGACCACTGGAAAAACCATAGCCTTGACTAGACGGACCTTTGTTGGCCCTTAACTATTTTTGGTTGATATGATAAATTAGACTGTTTGAAAAAGTGGATCTATGGATCCACTGAAAACATGTGTAGTAAAGCACATGACTTAGACTTCCTGAATTTACAACTCTCATCTCTCTGTGAATGAAGTCTATATCCACCCTCTCAGCATAGCCTTTGGTGTCAAAGGGAGTGAGATCTGGAAACATAGGAAGAACTTTAGAGGAGTTATGTAGTTTGCCTAATGTGCATGTACACATGTGTACATGGCTGGGTGGGGATCTGATTAAGTTCAAAGTAAGTAATTATCTGAATTTGAAGGATCTCATTTTGGATTTACTTGAACTTACGTTTTGTAATAAAATTGCTTTTGTTTTTCAATCCAAAAGTATCTAGGACATCTTTGGCTGGTCAAAGAAATATTTCATATAATGTGGTTCATACAAATAGATTATATATCAGCAAAATAAAATGCTATATATATATTTGCTCTCAGGTGTATGAAAAATCTTTAAATAGTCTACTCACATACTTTGAATATTCATAATTGGCTAAAATATAAGAAGTAGAGCAGTACAAGTTAATCCGTTTAGGAGTTAGCTCTTCATTGTTTAGCTTACTCAAGTAAAGTGTAAAACTGTTTACCTTTAAGTATTTTCTTTTACAATTAGGTAATTAAAGATGCAATTCTTGCCTATGCACAAAATGAGCGAATTAACTGGGTAAGAGAGTGGCCTGGACAAACAGTTCTCTGTGTATCCCAAACCTTTTGGACATTAGAAGTACAAACAGCTATTGCAAAAGGACAAGAGGTAAGTTTTTATTACCCCAAGGTTTTTCAGCATTTCTTTAATAGTGATTATTGCCAAAATACAATTATTCTAAAAAATTAAGACCATCCACCCAAAAGCCAAGGATATTGGAGCCTCAATCCTGTTATTAGATAGTAGGACAAAGAAACTTCCTAAACATAGAAGGATTAGAAGGAATTACATAATATAATTCTCTTTTATGCCCTCAATAAAACTACAGTATGAAGTATGCTGTGCTAAGTTGCTTCAGTCATGTCTGACTCTTTGCAACCCTATGAACAGTAGCCCACCAGACTCCTCTATCCATAGGATTCTCCAGGCAAGAATACTAGAGTGAGTTGCTATTTCCTACTCCAGGGGATCTTCCAGTCCCAGGGATTAAACCCGTGTCGCTTTCGTCTCCTGCATTGGCAAGAGGTTCTTTACTTCTAGTGCCACCTGGGAAGCCCTATGAAGACAAGATATTAATTGACTTGTTTTGACTATTTTTATTTTTTTGTATTAATTTTTAGTTAATATTTTGAGTAAAGGTTGATTTTCATTATTCTAGAAGATATATGAATTTACTATTATTAATTGAATTGCTATTTTTAATTAAAAACAGAAACTGCATTCAGTGCAATGTTCTTATCCTTAAAGTAGGATTTCAAGCAGATCAACTTTCACTTGACTGGTGGGCCAGTCAGAATCCAGCAATTGCAGATGTTGTTTAAAACTATGAGTTTTAAACATATTTTTTACAGGGAGTTTGGCGTTATTGTATCTAAGGTATTGGGGGAACACTGAGTGTTGGGTTTGAGAGTCTTGTATTCCTTGTAAGCAAGCAGATGTCATAGAGGAAGGAGCTGAGTAACACATGCTTAGTTCATTCCAACTTACCAACAAGTCACTTATTTCTCCTCTGGGGAAGAATAAAGATGTGTGGCAGGAAGTCAGGGATTTTAGGGGAAAAAGTCTTCATGGACATCAAAGCACGGGAGTGAGGGTTTCTCTTACTGCAATAAGCCCTTGGATACTCCTGGACTCTTGGCTCTCTGTCTCCATGTGCATTTTTCTTTTTTCCCTAGTGGGTCCAGAAACTTCATTTTGTCTTTTCACTGTGAAACTACCATTCAGCCACCTCCCCACACAAAGGGATTCCTCCATTGCCAGTGTGGGTTACTGGGGATATGTGTAGCCTTCTGGATCTTACTCCTTGCTGGCCCCAAACCACCAGGACAGCTTTCGCTTTCGTTGTTGTGGCAAATAGAGGGGACAAAGAAACAAGTGTGAGAAAATTGGGCAAATTCGTGGGCATCTTCCATGTTTCTTCAGTTTAAATGTTGTGTCAATTAAACTCCACCCGTCTGCCAAAACCATATTTTTCTCTGGTAGGAATAGGTAGGCGTTGAGGTAGAGAATTTAAGTGTAAACCTTTCTGGTTTCTACTTACCTCCCAAGCATAATTTGAATCTCAAGAGACACACAGTTCAGGTCATTCCATTTCAATATGTCCTCTGCTCAAAACTATCTGCCTGCAATTCTTACCATATTGTGTAAAGATACAAATAGGGGTTTTGTTTCCCCTTGGTTTCCATCAGTATCCACTGATACTGAGGTGAGGTTATTTATTCACTCATTTATTAGTTTACTCCATTTTTTCTGTCACTTAATATGGTACACATATAGAACCATTCGCGCAGAAAGACCAAAGGAGATTCCATGCCTTGAGTGACTGTTATTCCAGGGGAACTCACTTTCATAGATGTAGATCCTCTAAAGCTGTAATGTAGTGGGATTTCGAAAGTCTTTGCTGTTGCTTGCTAGATTGTTCTCTTCTGTTGTATTTTGTGGTGTTTTACATAGCTAAATTTCATGGAATGAAATTAAGCTTTGTATGTGTCTTTAAAAATTCTTTTCTTTTTCCTCTGCTAGTGAATACTCTGGATCAATATGCCCTTCATCTGCTGCCTGTGCACCTCGTCCCTGTCCACATCTCATGCATATTTGGTTTATTGAAGTTCTGTAGCAGCATCAGGAGGGGCACATGTTTTAGTATTCTAAAGCATTGATGATTTAAGAAAATTTAATATGTAGTTCTATCTTGGGAGGGTAGCATATGTTTTAGTATTTTATGTGTTGATGATAACTTTTTCCTTAATTAATGTGTGGTTCACATCCGAAACCGATGACTGTACTTGAGTAGCTGGAGACTTCTTGGCAGCTTCAGAGAAGACTAGGTGTTTCCACTTGCTGCAGATACCCCAAGTTGTCTAGAGCTTAATGCTATAATGGCACCTTGTTTTACATCCTGCTCCCAGAGGACCTGTTCCCCTCAGGATCCGTTTCCATTTATTTATTCAAAGAATATTGACTATGGAACTAGTCAGTATGAGGCATTAGAGGGGCTAAAATTGAATGAAGTAATAAAAACTTGGGTTATTGAAAATATTTATATGATTTTGAGTAAATGTATCATTGTGCATATCACCAATTCAATGGACATGAGTTTGAGCAAACTCTGGGATTTGGTGATAGTCAGGGAAGCCTGGTGTGCTGTAGTCCATGGGATCGGAAAGAGTCGGACACGACTGAGTAACTGAACTGAACTGAGGTATGATAAAAAATATTTTATTCCAGACAAGGTTTATTTTGGCAGATTATATAATAGTAGTTATTTTTAGATTCATTAGTTTACTGTACAGAACAGTTTACAATGAAGAAAATATAACAAAAACAATTTAGTATCATGATTTTTTCAATCTAGCTGATCTGAATTATCATTGATTCATACGATATAGTCTGTCACCATCTTCTCCTCCTGCCCTCAGTCTTTCCCAGCATCAAATCCTACTCAGAAGCTTTTGGTTCTCGCAGCTCCCTGTAAGTACTAGAAGGACTCGTGGGATCTAAGATGGAGCATTTGGAATTAGGATCTCTGTTCATCATTGTTGCGGTTTCCCTTTTGTCGTCTGTTTTTCATCTCTGCTGGTCTCTGTGGGCTTTATTCTGCAGTGAGGGTGAAGGCTTTCGGTAACTTCAGATTGGTATACTCAGAGTCTACCAAGTCTTGTGAAAAGCCCTTTTCTTCCTATCAGTATAGTAGTCCTTGGAAAGAACTGTGATTCGCTCTGCTTAGTCGCGCATACCCTCCTTCATGTTGCTTTGGAGATGGGACAATATGATTGACAGCTCACCACAACCACAGAACATACAGGCGTAAAAAGCAGAAAGGGAAGGGTGTTGGATAGCTACAGACCATGTATGTTTACTTTGTCTGGCCTGATTGAGATTGTTCACCTAATTTGTTTTTGTTGTTCAGTTGCTAAGTCATCTTTGACTCTGCTACCTGATAGACTGTAGCATTCCAGGCTCCTCTATCCTCCGCTATCTCCTAGAGTTTGCTCAGATTGATGTTCATTGAGTCAGTGATGTTATCTAACCATCTTATCCTCTGCTGCCTCTTTCTCCTTTTGCCTTCAGTCTTTCCCACTGAAAGATTTTTCAGTTGAAAGATCGTTGACATTGAAAACCTAATACCTTTGTAGTAAAATGAAATTGATTATTTTTAAGTTATGTAGTATCGCAAGTTATGATTAAAATGTAAATAATACTCTACTCTGTATATGTGCTATGTCAAAAAATTTTTGTTCAAAGGGATTCTGACTGCATTGAGTAATTATATCTTATTTTCTTTCAGGCCCTTGAGGAATATTTGGAAAGATGTAACAAGCAAATTGATGATATTGTCACCTTGGTTCGTGGCAAATTGTCCAAGCAAAATCGTGTTACTCTGGGAGCCCTTGTGGTACTGGATGTCCATGCTAGAGATGTTCTCACAACACTTGTTAAAAAGAAAGTTAATGATGACTCGGACTTTGAATGGTTAAGTCAGCTTAGGTACTATTGGCAAGTAAGTAATATCACTGAATGTTATTACTCAGCAATTTCAGATCACAACTGTTTAATTTCTGCTTGCTAGCTCACATAGGTGATAGTATTGGTAATACAGGATTTTTCTTGCCAATGGCTAACTATACCCAAGCCTTCACCACATTGACGATTAAGGCAGCCAAAAACTGTATATCATGTGTACGAAAACTATGTGTGATCTATATCCAAATACATAGTTACGTAGAAATACATATTCACATATAGACACACACAAACTATGAGGAATTATAAAAACTTACTCAGTTAAAATTGGTCATTATGCTTGCTGAATCTGTAAAATGTTGAAACTAATCAGTTTAATTTTTTTTTTGATTCCTGATACATCTAAAGAATGTACAGATCAGACTGTTTTAGTCTGATTTAGTCATTAAACTTTTATCTTATTGATCAGTTGAAGGAACCTGAAATATAATCTGGAAGAAGGCTTTCATCAGCATCATGAGGAACGCTGGGCTGGAAGAAGCACAAGCTGGAATCAAGATTGCTGGGAGAAATATCAATAACCTCAGATATGCAGATGACACCACCCTTATGGCAGAAAGTGAAGAAGAACTCAAAAGCCTCTTGATGAAAGTGAAAGAGGAGAGTGAAAAGGTTGGCTTGAAGCTCAACATTCAGAAAATAAAGATCATGGCATCTGGTCCCATCACTTCATGGGAAATAGATGGAAAAACAGTGGAAACAGTGTCAGACTTTTATTTTTTGGGGCTCCAAAATCACTGCAGATGCTGATTGCAGCCATGAAATTAAAAGACGTTTACTCCTTGGAAGGAAAGTTATAACCAACCTTGATAGTATATTAAAAAGCAGAGACATTACCTTGCCAACCAAGGTCCGTCTAGTCAAGGCTATGGTTTTTCCTGTGGTCATGTATGGGTGTGAGAGTTGGACTGTGAAGAAAGCTGATCGCCGAAGAATCGATGCTTTTGAACTGTGGTGTTGGAGAAGACTCTTGAGAGTCCCTTATACTGCAAGGAGATCCAACCAGTCCATTCTAAAGGAGATCAATCCTGGATGTTCATTGGAGGGACTGATGCTAAAGCTGAAACTGCAATACTTTGGCCACCTCATGCGACGAGTTGACTCACTGGAAAAGACTCTGATGCTGGGAAAGGTTGGGGGCGGGAGGAGAAGGGGACGACAGAGAATGAGATGGCTGGATGGCATCACCAACTCTATGGACATGAGTTTGAGTGTACTCCGGGAGTTGGTGATGGACAGGGAGGCCTGGCGTGCCGTGATTCATGGGGTCGCGGAGAGTCGGACATGACTGAGCGACTGAACCGAACTGAACTGAACTGGGTGGCTGGCGATGGCAGCCACCATCAGGGAAGCAGGAGGAGCAGAAACAGTACAGTGAACAAGGTTGGGCCTGTTGAGAGTGGGAAGAGAGAGCTGCTGATTGGAGATACAGACTCGAAAATTCTCATCATAGTCAGTTTGTGAAAGGTTTTGGGGATGTATGGAGTGGAAGGAGAAGAGATAAAAGAACCGGAACCCTGGAACACTGTATGAGGCTGTGTGCATAGTGGTTAGGAGCTCAGACTGTGGAATCATCGTTTCTAATGCTATATCTTCCCCTTACTAGTTGTGTGACTTTGGAAGTTAAGTTGCTATCTTCAGACACCAGCTTCCTTACATATAAAATGGTGATGATGATAATACTCAATAGTGAAAACTCGTGGCACAAATGATTGAAAATATAGAAGAATAATGAACTATCTAAAAGAATAATTAAGAAAGCAATCCCATTTATAATTGCTGAAAAAAAAAAACAACCCAGGAATAAATTTAACCAAAAAGGTGAAGGCCCTATAAACTGAAAGCTATGAGATACTAATGAAAGAAATTTAAAACACAAATAGAGGGAAAGATCTGTGTTCATGGATTGGAAGGATTAACATTGTTAAAATGTCCATACTTCCCAAAGCAATCTATAGATTTAATACAATTTCTATCAAAATTCCAGTGGCATATTTCACAAAAAACAGAACAAATAATCCTAATATTTTTATGGAAACAGAAAAAAACCCAAATAGAAAAGCAGTCTTGAGAAAGAACAAAGCTGGAAGCATCACACTTCCTGATTTCAAGTTATATTACAAAGCTAAAGTCATAAATGAAGCTAAAGCTAAAGTAATAAAACCAGTATGGTATTGCCATAAAAACAGACACACAGATCTTTGGAACAAAACAGAGTCCAGAAATAAATCTATATATGTATGGTAATTTATGACAAAGGAACCAAAACCAAGAATATAAAATGTGGAAAGGACAATCTCTTTAATAAATGTTATTGGGAAAACTGGAAACCACATGCAAAAGAATGAAATAGGACCATTATCTTATATCATACCTCAATATTAACTCAAAATGGATTAAAGAATTGAGTGTAAGACCTGAGACTATAAAACTCTTAGAGGAAAACCTTGATGGTAAGTTCCTTGACTTTGGTAATAGGGATTTTTAAAAACAAATTGACACCCAAATCAAAGGCAACAAAAGCAAAAAAAAAAAGTGGGACTACATCAAACTGAAGGCCTTTTGTACATCAAGGAAGACCATCAACAGAAGGGGAAGGCAACCTACAGAATAGGAGAAAATATTTGCAAATTACATATCTGATAAGAGGTTAAATCCAAAATAAAGAACACATACCCTGGGATCTCACTTATATGTGGAATCTAAAAAACGAAAGAAAATAAACAAAGAACAACACGAAACAAGCTGATAGATAAAGAAAACAGACTGGGGGTTCCCAAAGGCTGGGGGTGGGGGTTGAGAGGTGAGAGAAATGCGTGAAGGGAGTCAAAAAGTTCAAACTTCCAAGTACAAAACAAGTAATTCATGGGGATGTAATATGCAGCATGACAACAGTAGTTAATAATACTGTTTTGCATGCTTGAACGTTGCTAAGAGTAGATCTTTGAAGTTCTCACAGGAAAAAAATTCTGTTACTATGTATGACGATGAATGTTGATTTATTAGGATGATCATTTTGTAATAAATGTAAGAATGGAATCATTATATTATATACCTGAAACTAATATTGTATGTCAGTTATACCTTAATAGTGTTAGCAAACTTAAAGAAAATATGATAAAGAACAAATATATCTTCCAAAGTTCTATGGGAAAAAAATTGAAGCCAGTGACTCAAATCTTATCCAAGGAAATTAGATATTGAATTCTTCTACTGAATTAAATGATGTCTGAAAAGTGAGTTTTAAAGATATTGTTTGTAGCATGGCTATTATTTATTGAAGAACTTGAGATTTCATATTATTTAAATTTTACAGTTAAGCTAACTTCATTTTATCTGATTTATATTAGGAAAATAATTTAGAAACAAAGATGATCAATGCTGGCTTACGATATGGATATGAATATCTGGGCAATTCTCCTAGGCTGGTTATTACTCCACTCACTGACAGATGTTACAGGTAAACTCATTAATTTAAAGATCTAATTTGGAAACAAAACTTTCACTCATCTCTAGATCACTTAATTTTTTTAAGTACTGAAAGGTATCCTCTGTTATCTTTCCTGGACTATTAATTCTTTTCTCAACTTGACCTTCAATTTCTTTCTCTGCTGACTTCTTCCTCTTGGCGCTAGACCTCTCAGCCCTAAGTATTGCTGGGCAGTGCTATTGCTTTTTTACATTGTTAGTTTCTCCTTCCTTCTTGAAACTTTTTGACTGTTCCTTTGGATCATTTGAGGCATCCTGTATTTTCATGTATGAATCGTATTTTCATGTAGTGCTTTGTATCGTGCTTCATGGTTTCCTGAATGTTCTCATCTACTCTTAGACTTTTTGAAAAATTTATTTGTTTATGTATTTGGCTGCACATGGTCTTAGTTGTTGCATGTGGGAGGTTTGATCTTTGTTGTGATGTGAGGACTCTTAGTTGTGGCATGTGGGATCTAGTTCCCTGACCAGGAATTGAACCTGGGGCTATCTGCATTGAGAGCTCAGAGTCTTAGCCACTGGACCACCAGGGAAGTCTCTAGTCTTTAGGCGTTAACAGCCTACATCCTGAAGATCCCCAAACCAGTGCCTCCAGCCAAGGCTTCTCTCCTGTAAGGTTTCACCACACACATACTGGTGGATATCTCCATTATATATCTCATAGGTATTTACATGTACATTATTTTCTGTTGTCCTTCTGAATAATAAAAGGCCTTTATTTTTAACTTCCAGTTTCCATTCACCATATTCCAGATTTGTTAAATACTAAATTAAACTTAATTTTTAAATTTTCTTCCAACTGTAACTAGTTTATTGACTAAATTAGTTTCAGGATGCAAGCAGAAAGCAGTTTTATCCTTTTTTATCACTATTCTTTTAAACTTGCTCTATCAAATATTATCCCCATTTATGGATAAAATATGAGCACTGAAGAATTGATGCTTTTGAACTGTAGTGTTGGAGAAGACTCTTGAGAGTCCCTTGGACTGCAAGGAGGTCCAACCAGTCCATCCTAAAGAAGGTCAGTCCTGGGTGTTCATTGGAAGGACTGATGCTAAAGCTGAAACTCCAATACTTTGGCCACCTCATGCGACAAATTGACTCACTGGAAAAGACTCTGATGCTGGGAGGAGTTGGGGGCAGGAGGAGAAGGGGACGACAGAGAATGAGATGGCTGGTTGGCATCAGCGACTCGATGGACATGAGTTTGATTGAACTCCAGGAGTTGGTGATGGACAGGGAGGCCTGGTGTGCTGTGATTCATGGGGTCGCAAAGAGTCAGACACGATTGAGTGACTGAACTGAACTGATCTGATGGATAAAATCTAGGGTACTCTACTCTTTCTTGGATATTCCCTACTCTTTCTGGTGACTCTAATATGTTATTAGAGTTATTCTTTTCAGGTGTTAAAAGTCCATTTAGGTGTAAAATCAGTTACTATTTTTCATCCTATTTAAAATGTCCCTTCCTCCCAGTTCAAGCTTGATTCAAGATTGTGGCCTGCATTTGGGAAGGTATTGATAAATGTGGTCAATCTTTTGTCATTATGATCCCTGTCCATTGCACCCTCCCCTCAATAGCCCTTCTTTTGGCTTCTCCAGTGTTGAAAGTTGGTAGAGGAGAGGTGAAGGAAAGGGAGAGGGAGGTTTACAGGTGACAGGTGTCTTGGGTAACAACTATCTTTTACTATCTAGTGCCCTCCATGATGGCACAAGTTCAGATGTACCAGATGTCCCAAGGGATGTTTATGTGGATTTTGGGAAGCCCCCAATCATCTGATCCTCTGATCTGTGGAAAATGCCTTCTCTGGCTGGCTTCTGGTGACTTTTGCCTCAGCCTCTACTGAGGTCCACTACACACAGACCCTCTTCCTGGGGTCTTCTCTGATCCTGCGTGGGCCTACCGCACCTGGGCCCATTCAGCTTAACTCAAGGCTGGCTCCCTACCAGTGGGATCTAGATCTTGTCAGATGATACACATGTGTTTTGCCATCAGTAAGAGTGCATCTTTCTTACTGTCCCTGTTTTCTCCTACTCTGCCATCAGCAGAAACTGCAGGCATCCTTTTGACTAAATATTTTAAAGCTCTCAGCTTGGGGGTTTAGTCAAAATTCTAATACAAGCTGATCTCTATTTATATACTGTTACACATTTTTACAACTAATATGTTCGTAGGTTTGCCAAAAATTTTATCATCGTCTTTACTCACCATGGCTTTTTCCTTTGTCTAATTTTTGGTTTTTCTCCTTCTGAAGCAATAATTTTAGTCATTGTTCAAGTGAGGTTCTGAAAGTAGTGAGGTATACCAGTATTTATCTAAAACTGCCTCTTTGCTGTTGTTCAGTTGCTCAGTTATGTCCAACTCTTTGTGACCCCATGGACTGCAGCACGCCAGGCTTCACCATCTCCCGGAGCTTGCTCAAACTCATGTCCATTGAGTTGGTGATGCCATTCAGCCATCTCATCCTCTGTTGTCCCCTTCCTCTCCTGCCTTCAATCTTTCCCAGCATCAGGTTCTTTTCCAATGAGTCGGCTCTTAGTATTGGAGCTTCAACTTCGGCATCAGTCCTTCCAGTGAATATTCAGGACTGATTTCCTTTAGGATTGACTGGTTTGATCTCCTTGCAGTCCAAGGAACTCTCAAGAGTCTTCTCCAATACCACAGTTCAAAACCATCAATTCTTTGGAGCTCAGCCTTCTTTATGGTCCAACTCTCACATAAATACATGACCACTGGAAACACCATAGCTTTGACTATACAGACCTTTGTTGGCAAAGTAATGTCTCTGCTTTTTAATAGGTTTATTGTGGATTTTAATGCGGTATCTAGGTTTGTCATAGCTTTTCTCCCAAGGAGTAAGCATCTTTTAATTTCATCGGTGCAGCCACCATCTGCAGTGATTTTGGAGCCCAAGAAAATATTCTGTCACTGTTTCTGTTGTTTCCCCATCTCTTTGCCATGAAGAGATGGGACCAGATGCCACAGTCTTCATTTTTTTAATGTTGAGTTTTAAGCCAGATTTTCACTCTCCTCTTTCACCTTCATCAAGAGGCTCTTTAGTTCCTCTTTGCTTTCTGCCATAAGGGTGGTGTCATCTGCATATCTGAGGTTATTGATATTTCTCCTGACAATCTTGATTCCAGCTTCACCCAGCCCTATATTTCGCATTCTGTACTCTGCATATAACTTAAAATACCTCTTGCTCTTCTTTTTTTCTTGGTCTTCACTAAATTGTTGTTGTTCAATCTCTCAGTTGTGTCCAACTCTTAGCGACCCCATGGACTGCAGCACACCAGACTTTCCTGTCCTTCACTGTCTCACAGAGTTTGCTCAAACTCATATCCATATCCATTTAGTCGATGATGCCATCCAACCATCTCATTCTCTGTCACCCTCTTTTCCTCCTGCCCTAAGTTTTGCTCAGCATCAGGGTCTTTTCTAATAGATTAGCTAGGTGGAAAACTAGATGAACGGTAATTTCCCCTCAGCTCTCCAAAGATATTATTCTACTGGCATTTATTGCTACTGCTGACTAGTCTGTTATTCTAATTATTAGTATTTTTCCTTTAAAAGTAACTTTCTCTGTTGTAGTTTTTAAGGTTTTCTCTTTATTGTTGATGTTCACTGGATCTTATTAGATGTGAAGGAGTTTTTATTTATCCTACTTGGGACTTTTTCTAGTTAATATCTTTCTTCAATTCTAGCAAATTTTCAGCCATTGTTTTTAGAATTTTGCCTTTTCCCCATTCTCTTCCTTCTTTCTTCTCTGTCTTTAACTTTTCTTATTGTTATCCTCTCTCCCTGGGCTATTTCCTGCTACTTATCTTCTAGTGCATAATTCTGTTTCTGTAAGTTTTCTCTGCTATTTGTTCTATTCACTGAATTTTCAAAAGTTCAGAGATTATATTTTTCATTGCTAGATTTCAAGTTTCCTCTTTTATGAGATTGACTTCCTTTTGTCCTCACAATTGTCTGATGTCTATTGCTTTTTATTTAAAGTCTTCCTAAACCACCAGGATACCAAAGAAGGCAGAGTGCCATAAATATAGTAGCCCTATCAGACCATTGTCCAACTGCATAACTGCCTTTGTCACTGCAAGTCCGATTCTTAATTTTGATCTCTCTTTCTGGATTTAACCGTGAGCTCATTTTGGTAGGATTGTTTCCCCAGGTGGTCTTCCATTTCTCAGTTGTGGAGGTGTCCATGTGGAACCGTTTTGCGTTTATCTCTGTGGAGGGCTCTAGGGTTTTCTCTGGTCCAGAACAAAATTTTAATGTTAATTGCTCAGTTTGGGTTCATATGCCCATCAGTAGCCATTCCCTTCTCCAGCAGATCTTTCCAACCCAGGGATCAAACTGGGGTCTTCTGCATTGCAGGTGGATTCTTTACCAGCTGAGCTACCAGGGAATGGAAATTTTGATGCCACCCTCTATGGATGATGTCATTCATTGACTCTTCTTTGTCTCCTGAGTAGGCTGCTGAAGTAATTTCAGTTCCCATTTACACCCAAGGCAACCTTTCAAATCTTCTGGGTTTAAATAGTGAATCCATTCCAGCTCCTCAGCTTGCTCATTTCTAAGAACTTTTGTTTCTGTGTGGGTATAAATGCACTTGTGTTTATTTACAAATTCCAAACCAATGTGCACCTCTACAACTTTAGCACCTAATTACTTTTCCAGCTATGCATTGCCTCTTCTTTGATAATTTGCTTTTCATTCTCTCAAAAATGGTTCTGTATTTCAAAAGTTATCATTTTTTATGTAACATTTCCATATGCTTGCAGTAGAGTAATTGGATGGTTCAGGATCAACTGAATTCTCCAGAAGTCAGCGTTGAATTTCAAAGGTGAATTTGTTCTGATTTTGTCACATATACAGCTATTCAGAAGTAAAATATAAAACAAAGATTTTCATAGGTTAGTAGGAAGGAAGGAAATTTTGCTGAGGAAGTAGAAAATTTGGCTCTTGATTTAAATTTTTTTTTCTGAATGTATATAAAAATCACATTATTAAACAAAGATTGGATATTTCTTATATTTCAGAACCTTATTTGGAGCCCTTCATCTGCACCTTGGAGGAGCACCTGAGGGGCCAGCTGGCACTGGAAAGACTGAAACTACTAAAGATTTAGCCAAAGCTGTAGCCAAGCAATGTGTTGTTTTCAACTGCTCTGATGGGTTGGACTATCTGGCTCTAGGAAAATTCTTTAAGGTTTGAGTTTACTCCTCATTTATGATATGATAACTTCTCAGAAAGACTTTATAATGAAACATAACTTGATGCAAATAAAAGACTTGCTGTAAGTAGAGTTATAGCAAAAGCTTATTTGAGAAGGAGTTCCACCTCCCTCTCAGATAGTAAAGAATCCACCTGCAACATAGGAGACCCAGGTTCAATCCCTAAGTCAGGAAGATACCCTGGAGAAGGGAATGGCAACCCACTCCAGTATCCTTGCCATAGAATTACATGGACAGAGGAGCCTGGTGGACTGCAATCCTTTGGGTTGCAGAGTGGGACATGACTGAGCTGACTAACACTTTCTACCTACCTCTTCAGTCCTTGTTTTATAAAGGGTCAGTATTCCTGATAGTAATGAATGAGTGGTGTCCCTTCAATACACTGGACAACTAGAAGTTTGAGAACCATTAATTTAAGTGAAAGTCACTCAGTTGTGTCCGAGTCTTTGTGACCCCATAAGTATAGTCCATGGAATTCTCCAGGCCAGAATACTGGAGTGGGCAGTCTTTCTCTTCTCCAGGGGATCTTCCCAACCCAGGAATTGAACCTGGGTCTCCTACATTGCAGGCGGATTCTTTACCAGCTGAGCTATATTGCATCATGTAAATACTGAGTTCTCTAACGACTTCATTATTAATGAATTATGATTCAATAATTTACTTTTATAGACATTCTATTTAATATTTTTGGCGAACTTGAAATCCTTTTGTTTTTTCTTATTCTGAGTCAGACTCCCACTCTTAGAAGTTGGTAAGATTGCAAAAACGGTAGTGAAAGTCCCTGGCTAAGTTCATTGGTGTAACCTCTGAACATCTGGTCATTTTGATGCTTTGTTGCTTTAGTTTGTTGTTCCTTAAAATATTAGGTGGCACAGTTGAACACAAAATTATCCATGTGGGATTATGAGTTCCATTTACTTGTTTTTTTAATTTCTATTTCTGTGTACTTTGCAAATTACAATTTAATGATTCTTTAATCCTTAATTTTCAAAGATATCTCCAGAAAAAGTTAATGTTAAAAAAATACTCAAATCATTTGTGTACCTATGACTGATTTGTGTTGATGTCTGGCAGAAACCAATGCAATATTATAAAGCAATTATCCTTCAATTAAAAATAAATAAATTAAAAAAATTACTAGGCTATCCCACAGTATAAAAACATTATAAATAAAGAACAAATAAATGTGTTTTAGGATAAAAAAACTACTCACACTAACAAAACATAACAACCCTACCCTATGAGTAAACTATTCCTGGCTGAAATATGGCCTAGTCATTTTATAAAAGATTTGGAACATAAGAAGTTTCTATAGTTGTGACACTGAAACAATTAGAATATAGTAAAAGAAAGGAAAATATTATAATAAGTAAAATATGAAGAAAACATTTGAATGGTCAGTAGCTATTTCAGCCATCCTCTATAATGATATACAACCTCACTGTAATGATTATTAAAGAAATAAACAGCAAATCTAAAAGATTCTCTGTGTAGTTTAAATAGCCATTATATTCCTAAATGTTTCAAGAAAATTCTGGTATGCACTAAGTTTTCAAATCTATATAATAATATTCTTAATTCTTTGATATAGATTCATATATTAAAATATTGTTTTGTTATTGATAAGTATTGATTATATGGATAATTTGTATTGGGATCATGCTGAATAATGGGGGTACAAAATTAAAAAGACAGAAATCTTACTAGAACCTCACAATCTGTATAACTCTTTGAAGACGTGAATTCATAAGCATTTGTTCTCTGTGATTTCTAATCCTTTTATTATATCATGTGTTAGATTTCTAAGTCTTAGAGTCTTCACTAAACAATGAAAATGTACTATTCTTTGACATGTGTGGTGTTCATGTTTAATCCAGTGTGTTTGAATAGATGGAACTGTACACAAATCCAAGGTTAGCCACTATTAGATTTGTGGCATTGTACTAAATACTTAACATCTTATGTGACATAGCCTTAGTTTCCTTGTATAAAAGATATATACAAAGTGCCATGCATCATGTCTTGCATATACTAGGTACTCAGTGAAATACACACACATACATATACAACCTAGAGGATGTACATTCAATAATCATTTTTGCACTCAGCTACTCAAGTTTGACTTTCCAGTTTTTCCTATGACCAAATGACACATAGTTACTTTTGAGGTAGCTGTAAGTTAAAATTGCAAGCTGGGGCCTCAGACTGTGTTAGCTGGTCATTAAGGTACTCAGGTTACAGGGTAGTCTCATTGACAACAGGAGTCACCTTATTTAAAGGATTATTACAATCCATTCTATGGAGTCTGTAAGGAAAAAGTGAATAAAATCAACTTGTAACTAAAAAATAAGAAAGGCTTTGAAATTATAGATATACATCTAAATGTCGAAAAATACACAAAGAAAGTAAAAAAAAAATCAATTGGAAAATTTTTCAATCGATCAAAATCTTTATTCATGCAGAATAATGAATTGGTAATAAAAGAGTAAGCTGTCTTTAAAGATAAAGGTGAATAAGCAATTTCCTTGATAGGATATTAAATCCGTGAAGAGATGAGGTGAAAATACAACTTTTCAATGTAATATTCAATCAGATAAAATTGAAAATTTTCATTACTCTTTTCTCCCAGGGACTGTTATCTTGTGGAGCCTGGGCTTGCTTTGATGAGTTTAACAGAATTGATTTGGAAGTGCTGTCTGTGGTTGCTCAACAAATTCTTACTATCCAAAGAGGTAATGGACTAGTTTGTCTCTGCATTGTGTGAAAACAATAGAAATATAAGACATAATGAATGGCATGAGTCACATTTATATGTGGAATTGCTAAGTCATTTCATTCTTGATTACCCACAGGTATTAATGCAGGTGCTGATTTACTAGTGTTTGAAGGAACTGAATTAAAACTTGACCCCACATGTGCTGTCTTTATCACAATGAATCCTGGATATGCTGGACGATCAGAACTGCCTGATAATCTAAAGGTACAGAAAAGACAATTATATAATCTGTTTCCTTTCTGTGATTTACAAAGTTAATATATAAAAAGAACATGCTCTTCTTGAATTTTACATAAAACATTTCCTTTTAGATGTTATATTTTAGGCAGCTGTTTTAGAAAAATTTTAAAGCTTTGATTACCTTTAAAAAATATGTAATTTCCAGAACTTCTATTTTAAAACTGATGATAAGTATAAAAATTAGAAAGCATAGGAAATATTGGGAAAGGTACCCATTCTACTGTTTATTATGTGGTATTCCTCAATATTAAATGTTGAAATCAGACAACTGTGAATACTGGGGGAAGATCTGTACATGTTAATATAATATGGGCATTTTCCTATCTTTATGAACATGATTCAAACTGTAAATAAGTTTATTGAACTGTGTTTACAGTTTGACATTTAGATTGCATTTAGTTTTCCTTCTTTATAGATAATAGTGCAATGGGAAATTTTTACTTAAGGCTTTTCTCTATTTTAAGGTATTTCGTTAGGAGATTGATAGGACCAAGAGCTGTGTTGCTGAATTGCCTTCTAACAGAGTTTGAAACAATTTACATCCCATATCAATTCTCAGTTCTCCTTAATACCTAGCACTGTTTGTTTTCTTGTAAGAACAAAATAGCTAATTGACTAGACTAGAATCTTCATTAAAAAAAAAAAAACTTTGATTATTAGTGAAATATGACCTTTCCCCCATATCTTTGTTAGACCTTTTATATCCTTTTCTGGTGAACTGCAAGTTCATGGCTAGTGCGTGGAGAAAAAATGTTGAATAAAAATACAGTGGTGATTGCAGATCCAAAACCAAGCTTTCTGACTCTAAATCCTACATTCCTTCCATTATTCACATTTTTAGAATGCCAGCTTCTTAGATTAGGTGAGGTATTTTTCTTTTCCACAAAAAAAACTTTTGATTGGACCAACTGCTGCCAAGTATTTTTGTGGTATTTCTATTCCTTGTACTTTTCTTTGCTTGATGTGATGTTTTAGTACATTGCCTTTGTGAAGGAAGGTATGATTTAAAAATGGAAATTGGTAAATCCTCCTTCATCTAAGAAGCATTTTGTGACTTTTTATTCCAATATACATTTGGAAAAAATATACATTCCAATATGCATTGGAAAAAAGCAAAATGGCTGTCTGAGGAGGCCTCACAAATAGCTGTGAGAAGAAGAGAAGTGAAAAGCAAAGGAGAAAAGGAAAGATATACCCACTTGAATGCAGAGTTCCAAAGACTAGCAAGGAGAGATAAGAAAGTCTTCCTCAGTGATCAATGCAAAGAAATAGAGGAAAACAATAGAATGGGAAAGACTAGAGATCTCTTCAAGAAAATTAGAGCTATCAAGGGAACATTTCATGCAAAGATGGGCTCAATAAAGGACAGAAATGGTATGGACCTAACAGAAGCAGAAGATATTAAGAAGAGGTGGGAAGAATACACAGAAGAACTGTACAAAAAAGATCTTCACAACCCAGATAATCACAATGGTGTGATCACTCACCTAGAGCCAGACATCCTGGAATGTGAAGTCAAGTGGGCCTTAGGAAGCATCACTATGAACAAAGCTAGTGGAGGTGATGGAATTCCAGTTGAACTATTTCAAATCCTGAAAGGTGATTCTGTGAAAGTGCTGCACGCAACAGGCCAGCAAATTTGGAAAACTCAGCAGTGGCCACGGGACTGGAAGGGGTCAGTTTTCATTCCAATCCCAAAGAAAGGCAATGATAAAGAATGTTCAAACTACCGCACAATTGCACTCATCTCACACGCTAATAAAGTAATGCTCAAAATTCTCCAAGCCAGGCTTCAGCAATACGTGAACCGTGAACTTCCAGATGTTCAAGCTGGTTTTAGAAAAGGCAGAGGAACCAGAGATCAAATTGCCAACATCCGCTGGATCATGGAGAAAGCAAGAGAGTTCCAGAAAAACATCTATTTCTGCTTTATTGACTCTGCCAATGACTTTGACTGTGTGGATCACAATAAACTGTGGAAAATTCTTAAAGTATTGGGAATACCAGACCACCTGACCTGCCTCTTGAGAAACCTGTATGCAGGTCAGGAAGCAACAGTTAGAACTGGACATGAAACAACAGACTGGTTCCAAATAGGAAAAGGAGTACGTCAATGCTGTATATTTAACTTACATGCTAATTTAACTTACATGCAGAGTACATCATGAGAAACGCTGGGCTGGAGGAAGCACAAGCTGGAGTTAAGAATGCTGGGAGAAATACAATAACCTCAGATATGCAGATGACAGCACCTTTATGGCAGAAAGTGAAGAACTGAAGAGCCTCTTGATGAAAGTGAAAGAGGAGAGTGAAAAAGTTGGCTTAAATCTCAACATTCAGAAAACTAAGATCATGGCATCCAGTCCCATTACTTCATGGCAAATAGATGGGGAAACAGTGGAAACCGTGGCTGACTTTATTTTTCTGGGCTCCAAAATCACTGCAGATGGTGAATGCAGCCATGAAATTAAAAGACGCTTACTCCTTGGAAGGAAAGTTGTGACCAACCTAGACAGCATATTAAAAAGCAGAGACATTACTTTGTCAACAAAGTTCCGTCTATTCAAGGCTATGATTTTTCCCGTGGTCATGTATGGATGTGAGAGTTGGACTATAAAGAAAGCTGAGTTCCAAAGAATTGATGCTTTTGAACTGTGGTGTTAGAGAAGACTCTTGACAGTCCCTTGGACTGCAAGGAGATCCAACCAGTCCATCCTGAAGGAGATCAGTCCTGGGTGTTCATTGGAAGGACTGATGTTGAAGCTGAAACTCCAATCCTTTGGCCACCTATTGCGAAGAACTGACTCATTTGAAAAGACCCTGATGCTGGGAAAGATTGAGGGCAGGAAGAGAAGGGACGTCAGAGGATGAGATGGCTGGATGGCATCACTGACTCAATGGACATGGGTTTAGGTAGACTCTGGGAGTTGGTGATGGACAGAGAGGCCTGGCATGCTGTGGTTCGTGGGTCGCAAAGAGTCGGACTCGACTGAGCGACTGAACTGAACTGATACATTTGGAAGGCTCTTTTGGTCTAATTTTTAAATTCACTCATGTTTTTCTTTTATTCGGTAGGATTGATCTGAATATATAAGTATTCATAAAGGCAAAATATCTGTGAGCACCAAATCATAAAAAATTCGGGCCATTATGGGTTGAGTCTGTTAATGCCCTGTGTGTACTCGTCCTTGTTTTATTTATTGTGCACGTTGAAACAGTGGTGCTTGGAGTAGTTTCTTTCAATTTTAGTCAAAAGCTGTTCTCAAATTCTAATAGCTTTTTGTTGTTTTCATTGTTCCTTTTGTGCAGTCTTCTTGGTTAGAGCTGCGATAAAACATCTCTTTTCAAGTACCTATGGAATTGTCTAAAAATTTGGAAAAATGTCTTAGCCTTAAATGAAAGATATATAGATATAAATATATGGGCTTCCCAGATGGCACTAGTGATAAAGAATCCATCTGCCAATGTAGAAGAAGCAAGAGACACAGGTTCGATCCCTGAGTTGGGAAGATCTCCTGGAGTAGGAAATGGTACCCCACTCCAGTATTCTTGCCTGGAAAATTCCACGGGTTGAGGAGTCTGGCAGTCCGTGGGGCTGCAGAGAGTCAGACATGATTGAATGCCTGGAAACTATCTATTTAAAGCTTACTGAAACTCAGAAAGTGTTTTCATGTCTTCAAGATCATCCTAGAAGCTTCCCTCTTCTTCACCCAGCAATTTCAGCCAGTTACCAAAACCAGTCTTGTAACTCCTGCTGTTCCTGGCCAGTGCTATGGCCATGCCTTGCTCCCACCCCTCTTCAGTATTCTCTTACATGTCTTACTGCAGTGGTTCACCTATCACCGTTGCGATAGCTCTTTCTTTATATATATATATGACGTATATATGTCTCACATATTCTTAAACATATATATATATAACATTTTCTTGTACCAGTCATCAGTTTATGGGCACTTGGGTTGTTTCCATGTCTTGGTTGTTGTAAATAGTGCTGCTGTGAACATTGGGGTGCATTTATCTTCTCAAATTAGAATATTCAATTTTTTCCCCCAGCTGTATGCCCAGGAGTTGGATTGCTGGAGCATATGGCAACTCTATTTTTAGTTTATGGAGTACCTCTATACAGTTTTCTGTGGTGGCTGCACAAATTTACATTCCCACCAACCATGAAGGAGGGTTCCCTTTTCTCCACACCCTCTCCAGCTTTTATTATTTGTAGACCTTTATATGATGATCATTCTGACCACTGTGAGGGGATACCTCACTGTAGTTTTGATTTGTATTTCTTTACTAACTAGAGAAGTTTAGCATCTTTTCTGGAGAAGGAAATGGCAACCCACTCCAGTGTTCTTGCCTGGAGAATCCCAGGGACGGGGGAGCCTGGTGGGCTTCCGTCTATGGGGTCACACAGAGTCGGACACGACTGAAGTGACTTAGCAGTAGCAGCAGCAGCAGCAGCAGCAGCATCTTTTCAGGTGCCTACTGGCCATATGTATGTGTTCTTTGGAGAAATATTTATTTAGATCTTCTGCTCATTTTTTGATTGGGTTGTTTGCTTTTTTGCTGTTGAGTTATATGAGATGTTTGTATATTTTGGAAATTAAGCCCCCATTGGTTGCATTGTTTGCAAATATTTTCTCCCAGTCTATTGGCTGTCTTTCCATTTTGTTTATGATTTCCTTTGCTGTGCAAAAGTTTTTAAGTTTGATTATTCCCATTTGTTCATTTTTGCCTTTATTTCCATTGCCTTGGGAGACTGACTTAAGAAAATATTGGTACAATTTATGTCAGAGAATGTTTTGCCTGTGTTTTCTTCTAGGAGTTCTATGGTATCCTGTCTTATATTTAAGTTTCTAAGCCATTTTGACTTTTTTTTTTCTTTTGGTGTGTGTAAAATGGGAGGGAATGTTATGACTTCTTTGATTTACAAGTGGCTGTCTAACTTTTCCAATACCACTTGCTAAAGAGACTATCTTCTCCATTGTATATTCTTGCCTTCTTTGTCAAAGATTGGCTGTAGCTGTGTGGGTTTACTTCTGGGCTCTCTATTCTGTTCCACTGATATGTCTGTTTTTGTGTCAGTACCCTGCTATTTTGATTAATGGAGCCTTGTAGTATTGTCTGAAGTCTGGTTGGGTATGCCTCCAGCTTTGTTCTTTTTCCTCAGGATTGCTTTGGCAATTCTGAGTCTTCTATGTTCAGTTACTAAGTCATGTCACACTCTTTGTGATATAAATTTTAGGATTTAGTTCTGTGGAAAATGTTATGAGTAATGTGATGGGGATTGCATTAAATTCATAGATTGCTTTGGGTAGTATGGAAAATAGGCATATTCTATATCTTCTGACGTCACAAAGTCAATAACATGATTCATTGTGGCATCCAGCCCTAAAGGCACAAGAAGAAGAAAATGCAAGTGGAAATGGGCTCAGTTTCAGTGACAGAGCCTGGCCTCTGTGACACAAGGCTGCTTTGCATGACAGAAGACAGAAGTAGGGAGCTGAAGGACATGTGAGTGTCTCGGGAGATTTGAGGGAGTCTGGTGTTCCAGAGGTGAACAAGAAGTCAGGGGTTCTTTGAGGGTTTGGTCCTACAGTCAGAAGTATTTGCAAATGCTAACACATTCTGATACATAGCTTTCCTCAGAGTAGGTAGTGTGAAACACTCCATTAGTACAGAGAAAAAAAGTGAAATAGATCCTGAATCCTCCATTTCACTCAAGTAAAACCTAGCTCATTTCTGAACAGGTCACAACATTATGAAATCTGTTTCTAATCTCTAAAGGAAGAAATGGTAACAAGTTACTGCTTGAGATTTTGTTGTTGTTGTTCTTCCAAAAATGTAGTTCTTTGAAAGCTTCCTCTAGGAAGTATTTATAATTCCTTATTATTGCCCTTCTTCCACCCTGTAGGGCAGAGGCAGTAGAATAATTATTCTCAATCATTTATTTCTGCTGAGGTAAACATGGAGGGTAATGCTAACACTGATTACATGTACTGGAATTTATTCAAGTTCTGGCAGTTTACCTGGATATACTTTCCCATTCTTTTTATTTACACTCAAGAAAGTATGCCTGGGGTAAGCCAGAATCCAAATTAATTTTTATAGCACTAAATTACCCTTTCATTTCATGCAAGGATGCTCATACTAAAGGACAGAAATGGCAAGGACCTAACAGAAGCAGATGAGATTAAGAAGAGGTGGCAAGAATACACAGAAGAACTGTACAAAAAATATCTTAATGACCCAGATAACCACTATGGTTTGGTCACTTACTTAGAGCCAGACATCCTGGAGTTTGAGGTCAAGTAGACTTTAGGAAGTGTTATTATGAACAAAGCTAGTGGAGGTGATGGAATTCCAGCTGAGCTATTTCAAATCCTAAAAGATGATACTGTTAAAATGCTTCACTCAGTATGTCAGCAAATTTGGAAAACTCAGCACTGGCTGCAGGACTGGGGAAGGTGAGTTATCATACTGGGACCAAAGAAGGACAATGCCAAAAAATGTTCAAACTACCATATAATTGTGTTCGTTTCACATGCTAGAAGGTAATGCTCAAAATCCTTCAAGCTAGGCTTCAGCAAAATGTGAGCCGAGAACTTTCAGATGTACAAGCTGGGTTTACAAAAGGCAGAGGAACCAGAGATTAAATTGACAACATTTGTTGGGTCATGGAAAAAGCAAGAGAATTCCAGAAAAACACCTGCTTCATTGGCTATGATAAAGCCTTTGACTCTATAGATCACAACAAACTGTGGAAAATTCTTAAAGAATTGGGAATACCAGACCTCCTTACATGTCTCTTGAGAAACCTGTATGCAGGTCAAGAAGCAACAGTTAGAACTGGACACGGAACAATGGGCTGGTTCAAAATTGGGAAAGGTGTATGAGAAGGTTGTTTATTGTCACCCTGCTTTTTTAACTTATACGTAGAGCACATCATGTGAAATACTGGGCTGGATGAAGCACAAGCTGGAATCAAGATTGCTGGGAGAAATACCAGCAACCTCAGATATGTAGTTAATGTCACTCTAGTAGCTGAAAGTGAAGAGGAACTAAAGAGTCTCTTGATGAGGGTGAATGAGGAGAGTGAAAAAACTGACTTAAAACTCAACATTTAAAAAACTAAGATCATGGCATGGCATCCTGTCTCATCACTTCATGGCAAATAGAAGGAAAAGGTGGAAGCAATGACAAGTTTTATTTTCTTGGGCTCCAAAATGAATATGGAGGATGACTGTACCATGAAATTAAAAGACTCCTACTTCTTGGAAGGAAAGTTATGACAACCTCAGTTCAATCCAGTTCAGTTGCTCAGTCGTGCCCAACTCTTTGCGACCCCATAGACTGCAGCACATCAGGCCTCCCTGTCCATCACCAACTCTCGGAGTTTATACAAACTCATGTCCATTGAGTCGGTGATGCCATCCAACCATCTCATCCTCTGTTGTTCCCTTCTCCTCCTGGCTTCAGTCTTTCCCAGCATCAGGGTCTTTTCTAATGAGTCAGTTCTTCGCATCAGGTGGCCAAAGTATTGGAGTTTCAGCTTCAGCATCAGTCCTTCCAATGAGTATTCAGGACTGATTTCCTTTGGGATGGACTGGTTGGATCTCCTTGTAGTCCAAGGGACTCTCAAGAGTCTACTCCAATACCACAGTTCAAAAGCATCAATTCTTTGGCCCTCAGCTTTCTTTATAGTCCAACTCTCACATCCATACACGACTACTAGAAAAACCATAGCTTTGACTAGATGGACCTTTGTTGGTAAGGTAATATCTCTACTTTTTAATATGCTATATCAGTTCAGTTCAGTTCAGTCGCTCAGTCGTGTCCGACTCTCCGCGACCCCATGAATCACAGCACGCCAGGCCTCCCTGTCCATCACCAACGCCCAGAGTACACTCAAACTCATGTCCACAGAGTCGGTGATGCCATCCAGCCATCTCATTCTCCGTTGTCCCCTTCTCCTCCCTCCCCCAACCTTTCCCAGCATCCGAGTCTTTTCCAGTGAGTCAACTCGTCACATGAGTTGGCCAAAGTATTGCAGTTTCAGCTTTAGCATCAGTCCCTCCAATGAACATCCAGGATTGATCTCCTTTAGAATGGACTGGTTGGATCTCCTTGCAGTATAAGGGACTCTCAAGAGTCTTCTCCAACACCACAGTTCAAAAGCATCGATTCTTCAGCGATCAGCCTTCTTCACAGTCCAACTCTCACATCCATACATGACCACGGGAAAAACCATAGCCTTGACTAGACGGACCTTTGTTGGCAAAGTAATGTCTCTGCTTTTTAATATATTATCAAGGTTGGTCATAACTTTCCTTCCAAGGAGCAAGCGTCTTTTAATTTCACGGCTGCAATCAGCATCTGCAGTGATTTTGGAGCCCCCAAAAATAAAGTCTGACACTGTTTCCACTGTTTTTCCATCTACTTCCCATGAAGTGATGGGACCAGATGCCATGATCTTCGTTTTCTGAATGTTGAGCTTCAAGCCAACCTTTTCACTCTCCTCTTTCACTTTCATCAAGAGGCTTTTGAGTTCCTCTTCACTTTCTGCCATAAGGGTAGTGTCATTTGCATATCTGAGGTTATTGATATTTCTCCCAGCAATCTTGATTCCAGCTTGTTAGGAGAGTGAAAAAGTTGACTTAAAACTCAACATTCAGAAAACTAAGATCATGGCATCTGGTCCCATCACTTCATGGCAAATAGATGGGAAAACAGTGGAAACAGTGTCAGACTTTATTTTTTGGGGCTCCAAAATCATTGCAGATGGTGACTGCAGCCATGAAATTAAAAGACACTTGCTCCTTGGAAGAGAAGTTATGACCAACCTAGACAGCATGACAAACCTAGACAGCTTATTAAAAAGCAGAGACATCACCTTGCTGACAAAGGCCCCCTATAGTCAAAGGTATGGTTTCTCCAGTAGTTATGTATGGATGTGAGAGTTGAACCATTAGGAAGCCAGAGTGCCAAAGGACAGCAAGGAGATGAAACCAGTCAATCCCAAAGGAAATCAACCTTGAATATTCATTGGAAGGACTCTTGCTGAAGCTCTGATCCTTTGACCACCTCGTGCAAAGAGCCGACTCACTGGAAAAGACCCTGATGCTGAGAAAGACTGAAGGCAAAAGGAGAAGGGGGAGGCAGTGGATGAGATGGTCAGATAGCATCACTGAGTCAATGGACATGGATTTGAGCAAAGTCTGGGAGATAGTGGAGGACAGAAAAGGCTGGCGTGCTACAGTCCATGAAATTGCAAAGAGTTGGACATGACTTAGTGACTGAACAACAACAAAAGAAAATTTGTATCACCCTAACTTAGCATTGAGCCACTCCAGTACTCTTGCCTAGAAAATCCCATGGATGGAGGAGCCTGGTGAGCTGCAGTCCATGGGGTTGCTAAGGGTCGGACACAACTGAGCAACTTCACTTTCACTTTTTACTTTCACACATTGGAGAAGGCAATGGCAACCCACTCCAGTGTTCTTGCCTGGAGAATCCCAGGGATGGGGGAGCCTGGTGGGCTTCCGTCAATGGGGTCACACAGAGTTGGACATGACTGAAGTGACTTAGCAGCAGCAGCAACAACTTAGCACTGACCAGCTAAACCACTAGTTCATTATTTCATTCTCTATTTTATTGATTATAAAAAAGTTGTTGAGAACCTACCCTTTAAAAGAGGTACTATCTTTATAGTAATTCTCTTGCATTTCCACGCCCCGCCCCAGGTATGTAGTAGTTTTAAGCATGTGCTTAAGCATCTCTGTTACAAATTTTTTATTCATGCTCTATACTTTTAACATTTTATTCTTTCCTTTTTTGAATGCTAAATTTATTGATAAAATAGCAGCGCTAAGACCTCTAGCTAGTAATTAATGTAATGCATTGGAACGATCTTGCTTGATGCAAGTCTTTTATTCTCAATTAAGTGTCATAACAGATCACTAAGGCAAAATGTCCTTATTCTCTACCTGCGTTATGTTTTCGGTAACTTAGCTAGTTCCCAAAAGGTATTTATAACCTGTCTGAATGTGACTGTCATTCTGTACAATTATTATTCATTATTTGAATATGATTGTCATTTTATGTAACACTGTTGTTCTCCTGCTTTAGTATAAGAAAACCATGTTTTCATGCTTCAGCTATTGAAATAAGTCCTGATAGAGACTCACCTTTTAAAGTTAAATTTTCTTATTCTTTCCAGATATATTCAGTTTTCTATTTGCCTTCCATCACACAACATTTGTCCCACAACATTTAAAGTACCATGAGGAAGAATTATCTTAGAATTAGGAAAATGAATTTATCTCTAACAATAATTGTCCCGTACTTGTTTTCAGCTTTTTTCCCTTTATTGTGCTTGAACTGACATGGTGACTGAAGATGCAAAAAGGTTAAAAAATATCTCAGAATTCATCACTTATGTAACATACCCTTCTTATTAGGAGTTACCTTAATCAATTAGATATCTAGAGATCTTCACTTAAAGCACAGTCCCCCAACACCAGCCACTTTCTAACAGCTCCAATGAGAAACCCAACATCTCAGCAGAGTCTGATGCTTTTTCCCTGTTACATGTCACTTTTTACAAAGGAATAGAACAAAATGGATACTTAATACTTAAGTAAGTTAATAATTCACCAAAGTCTTAGGTATGACAGAAATTTGAAGTGTTCTCAAAGCATAATTTCAGAAAAAATATTTAGATAAAAAGTTAATGGTTTCTTCATTCTATAACAATAACAAGAAGTTACATTTTAAAATGTTTTATCTATAGGATATGGATATTATAACAATATTATTGCAAAAAAGCTATAACATTGTAGCATGCTATAAAGAGTTGAGCTTTCTTCATGATGGTTTGTTTAGAAAAGCACCTTTTCTCCACTGCCATAGGCACTCTTTCGGACAGTAGCAATGATGGTGCCTGACTACGCTATGATTGCTGAAATCGTCCTGTACTCCTGTGGCTTTGTTACAGCTCGGCCACTGTCAGTGAAGATTGTGGCTACATATCGCCTGTGTTCAGAGCAGTTGTCATCACAGCATCACTATGACTATGGAATGAGAGCCGTGAAGTCAGTGCTTACCGCTGCCGGGAATCTAAAGGTAGAAAACTCAAGTAACTTCTTACGCATTCATTTCCTGTTTGTAAATCTCAGGACCATGTGTCTTTACAGAGCTCCAATAACTGATTGGTTCTATCAACTGGAAAAAAAAGTTCCCTATTGTACTAAAATAATTGATCATTTGCACACATCAAAAAGGACATTTTATGATTTGTAAAACTTAGCCATGTGATTAGTGATTTGAGTTCCATCCCACAGTTTTAATTATATGAAACTGAGTACTACTGAGGAATAAAATTTCTCCTTGATGCTGAGAAATAATTTGAAAGCATTTAGTCTATGTGAACATATGTAACTTTAAAAGAAACAATGTATATATAATTATATGTACAAAATCCCTAGACATTATTATTTAATATAATTATACACTTGCAGCCAACTGTAGACTAGCAGTAATGGATTTGCAAGGTGCAATGTTAAAAAATCCACCTGCCAAGGCAGGAGACACAAGAGACGCAAGTTCTACCTCTGGGTCGGGAAGATCCCCTGGAGTAGGAAATGGCAACCTACTTCAGTATTCTTTCCTGGAAAATTCCATGGAGAGAGGAGCCTGGTGGGCTGGAGTCCAGGGGGTTGCAAAGGTCAGACATGACTGAGCATGCACACACGCATACAACCAGTAATGGATTTGCAGAATAATGTGTGCATTTTAAGATGATATGAATCATAACTATATTGATAAAAAGTCCAAATATTTTAAGATTTGGGTAACTTTTCATTGGAAGTATTTTGTAGAAACATAAAGTATAACTGTTCTTTTTTCTTTATGAAAGTAAGCAAGATAGGTCATCTGTGCTGTCGCTTCGGTTGTGTCCAACTCTTTGAGACCCTATGGACTGTAGCCTGCCAGGCTCCTCTGTCCATGGGATTAATTAACAGCAAAATGCAAACTTTGACCTTGTAGCTTATAAAAATTTTCCTGTTCATGACTGTGGGAGATTTTAAAATATATTCTGTGTGATTAAAAGCAATGGCATGCATTTTTGATGTTCCCAAGGATTCTGATATATAGTGGTAATATTCTATTTCACATTTGTCTAATGTGACTTCAAGTCATTATTTTTAGTAATAAACAAATGCAACTAGAAGCAACAATTTGTATTAACCTGACATGTCATGATTGCATTATGGTCAGATAATGGGAAAGATAATGCTTTGTCCTACTGTATGTCATCACTGACATCTTGACTGTGGAATTGAACTATTAAAGTTAAGCAGCAAATGAATTCTGCAAATGAATCCTATCATTCTTTGTCAAAAGCTAATTTAGAATTGTTGAATGTGTTGGCTTGAATAGTTTGAAGTTTGTTTCTATTTTATCAGGAAACAATTTAAATGTGTGTTTTAAGATGATAGCCTTTCAACAAAACAGACTTCTGACACTTCATAATTGATGTGTGGTTAGGTTGATGCAAAGACAAAGTCCATATTAGCAGAGCTAGCTTTAGGTTTGGGAGCTCTGGTAATTCAGAGACAGCAGGGCTTAACTGCCAGGCATTATTGACTTTGAAAAAGTCCAGTTAAGTAGGAGCATGGAATTTACTAGAAACATTCCAGAGAGCAGGATGAGGGTTCTGGAAACCTAAACTGATGGTGGTGGGAATAGCTTTGGTGTGAAATTTTGAGTGAAGTATAGAAGTGGAGAGAAACATTTTTGAGTTCAGATTTTTTTGTGAATTACATGAACCATCTTATGGGCATGAACAACAAATTGAGTTCAGCCAGGTTTTTAGTAAACCCTGGGTTTACCACAAGTGTTTGGAATTTAATATATATTTTCTGAAATACCCTCTACTCAAGTGTCAGTGCGTTAACCAGCCCTCTCCACGCTGCCAGGGGAACACACTGGTACCAAGTGTGCAGTCAGGAGGTGGCGTGCCACCCTGCCCTCCCACTTATGGTCAGGTGGCTTGTTCCCAAAACTTTCTGAAGCCAGTTGGATATGTTATTGTTGTTATGTCCTTTAATTAATTGTCAGTGAAACTGATGGTTGCTGCTGCTGCTGCGTCACTTCAGTCGTGTCTGACTCTGTGTGACCCCATAGACGGAAGCCCACTAGGCTCCCCCATCCCTGGGATTCTCCAGGCAAGAACACTGGAGTGGGTTGCCATTTCCTTCTCCAATGTGTGAAAGTGAAAAGTGAAAGTGAAGTCGCTCAGTCGTGTCTGACCCTTAGCGACCCCACGGACTGCAGCCTACCAGGCTCCTCCATCCATGGGATTTTCTAGGCAATAGTACTGGAGTGGCTTGCCATTGCCTTCTCCAGAAACTGATGGTATATGAGCATAAAAAGAAGAGGTTAGTTTTTATGAACACTGAGTTCCTTGTTTAAGAAAGACTGAGTAAAGATGAAATGCTAAAATGTTTACTTGGAATTAGGTGTGGATAAGAAAAGTAAGACTGAAAAAGAACAATTCATGAGGATGCTACATTTAGATTGTCTCCTAAGTATCTTTGAAAAGAATGATTATCTTTAAAAAACAGAAACAACAAAACATAGAAAAACTCGAGTGATGATTCATTATTGTTTTTGGTTTTGTTTTGTGCAAGAAAAATTGTGCAGAACTCCACCCTCAGAGAAAAAGCATCAAAAATATGGCCAAATGAGTGAATATTTATATGTTTTAACTTTAAATCTTTTAATGAGTCTGCATTTTTAATGATTATTTGCACTTTATCAACTGACTGCTGGTTTTGAATGCATCGGACAAGCAAGGTCTTTCCCAGGATATAAGCAATGGCAACTCCCAAACTCTTTGAAAATCATGACCAATAGCTTTTTACCCAGAGCATCTGTGAAAAGGCAGTTAGTTCAACTTAGAATTTCATTATAAACTAAATAAAATTCAACCAGTGTAATCATCAGTTTCTAAAATTAATAACAGTGCAGTGAAATGAAAATAAATAACATCTTTGCATGGGTTGAATGCCCTCTGGGGCCTGGGGGCCTGTGTGTATGAACATGCATGGAGTGCAGTTAACAGATGCAGATGTCATCATGAGTACATTTTCTTTCAGCTGAAATATCCAAATGAAAATGAAGAAATTCTGCTGCTTAGATCTATTATTGATGTAAATTTGCCAAAATTTTTATCCCATGATTTACCACTCTTTGAGGTAAGAACATTTTTTACTCTAATGTATCAAAACTCTTCTAATAATGTATTTATCAAGTGTCCAAGTTTTCAAGTCCCATTGAGAAACTTCCACTGTAGAGAACAGAGAAACATAGGTCACTCCATGTTTTATTTAAAATGTATTTAGCTAGCTTTGTTGTTACAAGTAACTTTTAACAACTTTGGATTTTTTTAAGTAGTGCTTTTTTTCCTACTGCAGAATATAAGCACACAAAAGTCACAGAATGTTTGCTTGTAAATTTCACTAGGAAATAGAATCCATGGAGGAAAGTAATTGGTCAAACACACCACTGAATCCCTTACACAGAGGGATACTTTGCAAATGTTTGTCAAAATTAATGATCGAAGAAGTAACAAATAAGCTTAATTTCTTCAAAACAGTGCAGTGGCTTTTATGAAATTGGTTTTTTCTTCAGGATAATTTAAGAACTAGGTTTAATAATATTGTTATATTTTAAAAATTAGATTATAAGTAATTGTAAAGAATTATTAGAGTGATGGTTACAGTTCCTGTATTGTCCTGTGATGTCATTGTTTTTCTTTCCCATTCTCAGTAGAAGTGACTGGGGGTGGTGGATAGTGGGCTGCTGACACATGGTAGAGTTACTCTGTCTTAGCTTCCAACGTGTAGAGACTGAGGTCAGAAGACTCTCATAGGGAGGAGAGAAGTGACACTGCCACTGTGGTGTGCTCCAGTGCCCTTAGCTATCCATAGGAACAATGTTTCATCATTCTGAAAGAAGCTCCCATTAGTATTTGGAATTGACAGTGCAAATATTTTAAAGATCAAGTTTTCAGGGAACTGGTTCAAAATTTCTTGTTAAAAATTTCCCTCAGTTTCCTTGGTACTAGTACACTGTACAGATTTTCCAGAAATAAATATAAGTAAAGCTATATTTATTTTTATGAAATAGAGGTATATCTCTTTTAGATGTATTATCCTATAGCTGTGTATTCATTCAGCAAATATTTCTTGAGCAATATGTCACAAATGGAGCATAACTGGCATTTTCAAATAGGACAGTTCCCTGTTGTGAGAGACTGTCCCATACACTACAAACTGTTGGCATCCCTGGTCCCCAGTGTCTCTGGACTTTCACAGTAATACAACTGGAAGGACAACTCCATGCATTCCCAACTCTCTACCTGGCAGAGAGGAACTGGTGAAAGGAACTGGTCTTGATTGAGAACCACTCATAATTTGAACAGTCTGAGAAGATATTTTTGTTTACTTAGCAAACACTATGTATTTACAAATGGACCAGGCCCTGTTCTAGGAGTTTTATGAATAATTACTCCTAAGAACTGGTGGCTCAGATGATAAAGAATCTGCCTGTGATGTAGGAGACCTGGGTTCAATTCTTGGGTCAGTAAGATCCCCTGGAGAAGGGCATGGCTACCAAGCCAGGCTTCAGCAATACATGAACCGTGAACTTCCAGATGTACAAGCTGGTTTTAGAAAAGGCAGAGGAATCAGAGATCAAATTGCCAGCATTCACTGGATCATCAAAAAAGAGTTCCAGAAAAGCTTCTATTTCTGCTTTATTGACTATGCCAAAGCCTTTGACTGTGTGGATCACAGTAAACTGTGGAAAATTCTTCAAGAGATGGGAAACCAGACCACCTGACCTGACTCTTGAGAAACCTGTATGCAGGTCAGAAAGCAACAATTAGAAATAGACATGGGACAACAAATAGGAAAAGGAGTATGTCAAGGCTGTATATTGTCACCTTGCTTATTTAACTTATATGCAGATTACATCATGAGAAACGCTGGACTGGAGGAAGCACAAGCTGGAATCAAGATTGCTGGGAGAAATATCAATAACCTCAGATATGCAGGTGACACCACTCTTATGGCAGAAAGTGAAGAAGAACGAAAGAGCCTCTCGATGAAAGTGAAAGAGGAGAGTGAATAAGTTAGCTTAAAGCTCAACATTCAGAAAACTAAGATCATGGCATCCGGTCCCATCAAAGTCAAGTGAAGTTGCTCAGTCATGTCTGACTCTTTGCAACCCCATGGACTGTAGCCCACCAGGCTCCTCCACCCATGGAATTTTCTAGGCAAGAATACTGGAATGGGTTGCCATTTCCTTCTCCAGGGGATCTTCCAAACCCGGGGATCGAACCCGGGTCTCCTGCATTGCAGGCAGATGCTTTACCATCTGAGCCACCAGGAAATTCCAACACTTCATGGCAAATAGATGAGGAAACAGTGGCTGACTTTATTTTGGGGGGCTCCAAAATCACTGCAGACAGTGATTGTAGCCATGAAATTAAAAGACGCTTCCTGCTTGGAAGGAAAGTTATGACCAACCTAGACAGCATATTAAAAAGCAGAGACATTCCTTTGTCAACAAAGGTCCATCTAGTCAAGGCTATGGTTTTTCCAGTGGTCATGTATGGATGTGAGAGTTGGACTATAAAGAAAGCTGAGCGCAGAAGAATTGATGCTTTTGAACTGTAGTGTTAGAGAAGACTCTTGAGAGTCCCTTGGACTTCAAAGAGATCCAACCATTCCATCCTAAAAGGAGATAAGTCCCAGGTGTTCATTGGAAGGACTGATGTTGAAGCTGAAACTCCAATATTTTGGCCACCTGATGAGAAGAGCTGACTCATTTGAAAAGACCCTGATACTAGGAAAGATTGAGGGCAGGAGGAGAAGGGGAGGACAGAGGATGATGAGATGGTTGGATGGCATCACTGACTCAGTGGACATGGATTTGGGTAAACTCCAGGAGTTGGTGATGGACAGGGAGGCCTGTCATGCTGCAGTTCATGGGGTTGCAAAGAGTTGGACATGACTGAGCAACTGAACTGAACTGAATCCACTCCAGTATTCTTGCCTGGAGAATCCCCTGGACAGAGGAGCCTGGCGAGATATAGTCCATAGGGTCACAAAGAGTTGGACACTACTGAGTGACTAACAAGCCCCCAGTAGGACAGGTGCTATCATTATCTCTTTTACCCATGGATGAAGGAGGCTGGTGGGCTACAGTCCATGGGGTCAGTAAGAGTCGGACACGACTGAGTGACTTCACTTTCACTTTTCACTTTCATGCTTTGGAGAAGGAAATGGCAACCCACTCCAGTGTTCTTGCCTTGAGAAAAGCGGGAAAGCCTGGCGGGCTGCCATCTATGGGGTTGCACAGAGTCGGGCACGACTGAAGCGACTTAGCAGCAGCAGCACAGATGGTGTAACTGAAGTACAGAGTTGATAAGTTACTTGGGGTCTTGGCCAGTACATGACAGAAAGAGAATTGCAGCCACTCAGCCAGGCTGCATCCTACTGCATTATCTTTGTCTCTCCTTTGCCCAGAGGAAACTTACTGCTCTGAACTGGACTCAGTTTCTCTGTAACAGCATTTAAAGAATTAAATTTAAGAGTGGTTAAACTGAAAATTTGTCAATTCTAAGGTATAACTTGAATGCATGCTTTCATGTTAAGCTCTTCAGAATTTTCACTTTCACTTTCAGAGTGAAACCTTCTCACATAGGTTGCTGTGAAGTGAAATGAACGTCGCTCAGTTGTGTCTGACTCTTTGCGACCCCATGGACTGGGGTCTCCAGGCCAGACGTGAATTCCCTGGACATGAATTTTCCAGGCCAGAATACTGGAGTGGGTTGCCATTCCCTTCTCCAAGGGAATCTTTCTAACCCAGGAATCGAACCCAGGTCTCCCACACTGCAGGCAGATTCTTTACCAACTGAGCCACCAGGGAAGCCCTAATTTGCTATAATGCTTATGAAATAGCCTTAGTGGTTTATAAAGGAATGTTTCTTAGACCTTGAAAGTGACTTTATATTTTCATATAAACTATATGTGGAATTATAATTCTTTCCAATCCTATATTATGTGATTATATTATTTTTCTAAAGCTTCAATAACAGAGCACCACAAATTTGGTGGCTTAAAACAACAGAAATTTATTTTCTCACAGTTCTAGAGGATAAAAGTCTGAAATAAGCTGTTGGTTACCTCTGAAAGAAGGTAAAGATTCTTTAGGAAAGAACCCTTTCTTGCTTTTTCTTAGCTTCTAGTGGCTACTGACGATCTTTAATGTTCCTTGGATTGTCATTGGCAGTTCCCTGGTGGCTTCAGCTTCTGTCCCCATCACTAGAATGGCCTTGTTTCCCAGGGGTCTTGAGTCTGCATCTTCCTCTCCTTTCTGTTGTGTAGATACCAGGCACTGGAGTTAGGGTCCAGTAGGATCTCATCTGATCTAATTAGATCTGCAAAGATCTTATTTCCAGATAAGGTGACATTCTGACATAAATTTTTGAGGAACGCTAAAAGGATTAACATACTACCCACTACACTGATTAAAATACTGTTAAACTAATTTTTACGTATGATATGAGGTATGGATTCAAGTTCATTATTTTGATAAATCCAGGTATCCTAGCATACTTGTTCAAAGACTTTATTTAAAAAATCTTTACTGGATTGTTTTTGCTTGAGAATGAGTTTTCATATGTGTCTGTATCTCTATCTGGTCTCCCTCTTCTGTTCCATTGTTATATTTTGTCTATTTTTATGCTAGTATGATACTGTTTTTATAATAAGCCTTGAAATCAGATAATGTTCATCTTTTAACTTTTTAACTGAAAAATATGTAAAACTACAACATCTGAAGAATAAAACAGGAGAAATCCCTTGTCAATTTGGGTTAGGAAAAATTTTCTTGAATACACCACCAAAAGCACAATGCATGAAACAGTAAATTGATAAGATAGGCTCATCAGAATTAAAAAGTTTGCTCTTTGAAATACACTGTAGGAGAATGAAAGACAAGTTAGAGCTATAAAAAATATTTGCCTATTAGATGTACTTGTAAGTAGAATGCTTAACAAATGGTGAAAACTAACCATGAAGAAAATAAACCAATTAAAATAGGCAAAAGATTTGAGATTGAGCAAACTCCAGGAGACGGTGAAGGACAGGGATGCCTGGTGTGCTGCAGTCCCTGGGGTCATGAAGAGCTGGACATGACTTGGCGACTGAACAACAACAACCAAAGATTTGAACAAACATTTCACTGAAAAAGATACATATATGGCACGAAAGTAACACAAAAGGGTTGCTCTTTAGCAAATGCAAAGTGAAGCCATAGCACTTATTAAAAATACTGATTCTACCAAATATTGAAACTCTCATACACTGCTGAGGGGAATTTAAAATATGACAACCATTTTGGAAAGCAGACAGTTTCTTCAAATGTTAGACACATACTTGCCATTGTTGTGTTGTGTTAGTCATTCAGTAGTGACTGACTCTTTGTGACACCATGGTATAGCCTCCCAGGCTCCTCCATCCATGGAATTCTCCAGGCAAAAATACTGGAGTGGGTTGCCATTCCCTTCTCTGGGGGATATTCTTGACCCAGAGATTGAACCCAGGTCTCCTGCGTTGCAGGCAGATTCTTTACCATCTGAGTGTACTATCCAAGTATTCCACTCCTAAGTATTCACTTGAGAGAAATAAAAGCATTTGTCCATGCAAAGACTTGTGTGTACATGTTTATGGCATCTTTATTTATTTCCAAAACTAAAAACGATGAAAACGTCCATCAGCAGGAAAATGGATTTAAAACCTGGCACCTCAGTATGGTGGACTACTTCAATGCAATGAACTATTGATATATGCATTGATATGTTTGAGTTTTCAACTCTTTATACCGAGTGAAAGAAGCCAGATTTTAAAAAGTAGTACACATAATGTGTGATTTCATCCATATTAAAGTCTAGGCAATGAAAATAAAAATAGAAACAGAAAGCAAATTAGGGTGTGTATTGACTATCTGGGGATGGAGGTAGGTGTCAAGGAGAGGAAATAGGAGGATTACGAAAGGTCATAAGGAAACTTGTGGTGATGGTTGATATGTTGATTATCTTCACTGAGTTGGTGGTTTCACTTATCAAATTATGCCCTTTAAATATAAGCAGTTCATTGTATGCCAGTCATACCTCTATGAAGCTGTTAAAAGTACTGAGCTATTATTTAATGGCTCTATTTTTATCGGTATTAAATATGAGGATGTGAGAAATTTTATCAAGCTTATAAACATATACATATGTGTATAGATGTACACATATACATACAAGCATATATAGAGAGATAATATGAGAGTTTATAGCAATGTAATGTTAATATGAACATCCAAATCATCTATCATCAGGGAATTACTTCAGATTTGTTTCCTGGGGTGAAATTACCAAAACCAGATTACAACGATCTACTGGGAGCTATCAAAGACAACTGTGACTCCATGAATTTACAAATGACCAGATTCTTTTCTGAGAAGATTCTTCAGATATATGAAATGATGATTGTGCGTCATGGCTTTATGATTGTTGGAGAACCATTTGGAGGAAAAACCAGTGCATATCGCGTCTTAGCTGGAGCATTAAATGACCTATGTGAAAAGGTAAATGTGTTTTTAATCCATTAATTTACCAATGATAAGCTCTGTGTAAGATAGAATGTATGGTCACTTAAAAGGATACTTTAATGCAGCAACTTAAAATTATGAAAATACAGAGAAAATAGAAAAGTAATACGAATCAAGTAGGAAGTTCAGCATATAAAGAGTTGCCTCAAAGCCTTTGGTTCTTTTTTTTAAGTTTAATTATAAAGGTAACATGTTCATTATATAAAAAAGTCTAAAAATGTGAAAAAACCTTACACTTTCATAGAAGAGTATTTTATAATTTCATAGGAGAGTGTATTTTATTTTCTTGGTGTTCAGATTCATAATGCAAACTTCCTCTAGTGCTGTCTGTTACTGGTATTGAATTGAAGTGTGTGTGTTGTGTGTATGTATATGCATTATATAATATATATATATAAACATAGTAAATAATGATAATTATATTATTCAGTATTACTGTCCTAGTTGACTCAGTTTGATCTACTTTGACATGCTAAAGGAGTGAGGCTGTTTTAAATTCTCCAACTAATACTGCATTTGTGTCTACTTATCCTTGTATTTCAAATATTTGCACGTATATTCCACTGTTTGTAGCCAAATGGGATTTGTATCATTATACCTTCATTGTGGAGCCTCCCCCTTCAGCCAGTATAATATTATGGACTTGTGTTATTTGCCATGGATCCCCTGTGTCTAATTTCAGTATTGCAACCCCCGCTTTTTCCTTGCACACATATTTGCCCATGTTTGTAATTGTGACTCTGACTGTCACTGTGATTTACTTTTTTATGGAGAGTAAATAGTTTGACTTTTATTTTCTCCATTTGATGGCCTTTATCGTCTCATTGGGGAATTTAGATTCATTTGTATTTATTGTCAAATGGATGTGTACTTACTTCTGTCATCTTTCCATTTATGCTTTTATCCTTCCATGTACTTTCCTTTCTTTGCCTCCCTTCCTTTCACTTCATCTGTCTTGCCTTCTTTTGCTGAGTTTTTGTTTGCATTGCATTCTTCCTCCTTTGTTGTTTTATTATTATATGAACTAATTATTTTGCTATAAAAAATAAATCTCTAAAAGCCAAATGTGGTCCCACTAAAATATTTTAAAAGGTGAAGGTTATGACCATTTATTCTGGTACAATATAAAGCCTCAAAGTGATTCATTACCAGGAAATTCTAAGAGTGACATTGTGGTAAGGTAAATAGGGCTTCATAGTCACTGCCTACAACCTGCAGCTTCACACTAGCTCTGCTGCATTTGGGACAAAAATCTTTCTTTGATGTCAGTAACTTTGTCCTGACTGAGATATTCTAATAGAGCTTTCCAATGCTTCTGAGTTAAGGATGACATATTGTTATTCCCTTCCTGGGAACAAAGAAGAAAACAATGACCTTGAGTTTATTTTACTGCTTCATATTATTATTCCCATATATTTTCTTCAGTTTTGTATTTCATGCCCCAAGCTCCACTGGTGGTGTGCAGAAAGCAGTGGTTGAGAGTTGAACGTAGTATGTTGTTATATTCAGGTATGACTTAAATCAAATCTCTTACGATTATACGGTGGAAGTGACAGATAGATTCAAGGGATTAGATCTGATAGAGTGCGTGAAGAACTATGGATGTAGGTTCATGACATTCTACAGGAGGCAATGATCAAGACCATCTCCAAGAAAAAGAAATGGAAAATGGTAAAATGGTTGTCTGAGGAGACCTTACAGATAGCTGAGAAAAGAATAGAAGCAAAAGGCAAAGGAGAAAAGGAAAGATATAAGCATCTGAATGCAGAGTTCCAAAGAATAGCAAGGAGAGTTAAGAAAGCCTTCCTCAAATATCAATGCAAAGAAATAGAGGAAAACAATAAAATGGGAAATATTAGAGATCTCTTGAAGAAAATTAGAGATATCAAGGGAACATTTCATGCAAAGATGGCTACTATAAAGGACAGAAAAGGTATGGAAGCATAAGATATTAAGAAGAGGTGGCAAGAATACACAGAAAAACTGTACAAAAAAGATGTTCATGACCCAGATAACCATGGTGGTGTGATCACTCACCTAGAGCCAGACATCCTGGAACATGAAGTTGAGTGGGCCTTAGGAAGCATCACTAGGGGCAAAGCTAGTGGAGGTGATGGAATTCCGGTTGAGCTATTTCAAATCCTGAGAGATGATGCTGTGAAAGCACTGCACTCAATATGCCAGCAAATTTGGAAAACTCAGCAGTGGCCACAGGACTGGAAAAGATCGGTTTTCATTTTAATCCCAAAGAAAGGCAATGCCAAAGAATGTTCAAACTACTGCACAATTGCTCTCATCTCACATGCTAGCAAAGTAATGCTCAAAATTCTCCAAGCCAAGCTTCAACAGTACATGAACTGTGAAATTCCAGATGTTCAAGCTGGATTTAGAAAAGGCAGAGGAACCAGAGGTCAAATTGCCAACATCTGTTGCATCACTGAGAGAGAAAGATTTCCAGAAAAGCATCTACTTCTGCTTTATCGACTACGCCAAAGCCTTTGACCATGTGGATCACAACAACTGTGGAAAATTCTTCAAGAGATGGTAATACCAGACCACCTGACCTGCCTCCTGGGAAATCTGTATGCAGGTCAAGAAGCAACAGTTGGAACTGGACATGGAACAACAGACTGGTTCCAAATCAGGAAAGTAGTAAGTCAAGGCTGTATATTGTCACCCTGCTTATTTAACTTATATGCAGAGTACATCATGCAAAATGCTGGGCTGGATGAAGCTCAAGCTGGAATCAAGGTTGCTGGAAGAAATATCAATAACCTCAGATATGCAGATGACACCACCCTTATGGCAGAAAGCAAAGAAGAACTAAAGAACCTCTTGATGAAAGTGAGAGTGAAAAATCTGGCTTAAAACTCAACATTCAGAAAACTAAGATCATGGCATCCGGTCCCACCACTTTATGGCAAATAGATGGGGAAACAGTGGAAACAGTGTCTAACTTTATTTTCTTGGACTTCCAAATCACACAGATGGTGACTGTAGCCATGAAATTAAAAGACGGTTGCTCCTTTGAAGAAAAGCTATGTCCAACCTAGACAGCATATTAAAAAGCAGAGGCATTACTTTGCCAACAAAGGTCCATCTGGTCAAAGCTATGGTTTTTCCATCATGTATGGATGTGAGAGTTGGACTATAAAGAAAGCTGAGTGCTGAAGTATCGATGCTTTTGAACTGTGGTGTTGGAGAAGACTCTTGAGTCCCTTGGACTGCAAGGAGATCCAACCAGTCCATACTAAAGGAAATCAGTCCTGAATATTCTTTGGAAGGACTGATGCTGAAGCTGAAACTCCAATACTTTGGCCACCTGATGTGAATAATTGATTCATTTGAAATGACCTTGATGCTGGGAAGGATTGGAGGCAGGAGGAGAAGGGGACGACAGAGGATGAGATGGTTGGATGGCTTCATTGACTGTGGACATGAGTTTGAGTAAACTTCGGGAGTTGGTGATGGACAGGGAGGCCTGGTGTGGTGCAGTGCATGGGGTCGCAAAGAGTCAGACATGACTGAGCGACTGAACTGAACTGAACTGGAAAAAAAAATGATTGTGAGTAAGTAGAGCACAGTGAAACTATTCTGTATATGTTGTAATGGTGGATACATGATATAATGTATTTGGCAAAATCCATAGAACTGTCCAATACAAAGAGTGAACCTTAGTAAGCCATGGGATTTGTCAATAACAATGTATCCGTATCAGTTCATCACTCATAATAATGCACCACACCAATGCCAGGCTTTAATAATAGGGGAAACTGTGTGGGGTGAAAGGTGGAGGGAATATATGTGAATATATATACAGTACTTTCTGTTCAATTTTTCTGTAAACCTAAAGCTCTTCTAAAAAACTATTAGAAACATAAAAAAGCTTATGCCCTAGGTGTATTAATATCTCTAATTAATTCCATATAACAGTTTTCAAGGTTTTAGTGGAAACTGTCAACTTACCAATATGAACTTTTTCACAACATGAAAATGGTACATATTTCCATATATTTTAATTATTTAATTTTCACTCAAAGAATGTTTTGTAGCAAGAATCATCCAAGTTCAGTCCACGGGACAAATTCAGCCCCAGACCTGTTTTTGTAATGCCAGTGAGTTTAGAATGGTGTTAACATTTTTAAGGTTTGTAAGGAAAAACAGAAAAGAATATCTAGCCTGTAAAGCATATAATACCTACTATTTATAGATCTCGACCAACACTTACTGATTTATTCCTAAGTATCTTATGAGTTTTTAAATCCTATTGTAAATTGTACTTCTAAATTTTATTGTTAAGTTTTTCATTGACATTATTTAGAAAAGACAATCAATGTTTAGATAATGACCTTGTACTCTGGAACTTGTTAAATGAACTCTTTACTTCTGATAGTTCTTTCAGAGTCTTTAGGATTATCTACATATACAAAGCATGTTTTCCATGAATAAAGACAGTATTCTTTTAAATAAATAAATAATTGTTTTCTATTAAGGGGTTAATGGAAGAAAACAAGGTTCAGATTACTGTTTTAAATCCTAAGTCCGTCACCATGGGTCAGCTGTATGGACAGTTTGATTTAGTGTCCCATGAGTGGTCCGATGGGATCCTTGCTGTCAGTTTCAGAGCGTTTGCTGCTTCATCGGTAAGTGCTAACACTTTGCATGTCTATTTGGAAAGGCTATGAGAGTTCTGATTTTTTCCGTTTCAAGTAAACTTTTGTATTTATAGTTCAAGGTACATATTTAAAGTGCATTACTGAATAGTCTGGCAGAGTTTCTATGAAGATCACTTGTAAGTCTCTACAAAGACGGCCAGAGACCATGGTTGCAGGCACATCCTCCTCAGCATGCACAGAAGAAAGGGCACGAGGAAAGGAGACCGAGGAGAGCATTTCTGGTGCTCATTTTCCAGGCTAGGTGACCCAGCAAGGAGAGCATCTGAATAACAGGATCCTTTTGATCCAGCAGTAACATTCTTTGCCCTGCTGCTCAGCTGGCTGTCACTGTCACACCTACTAATTGTTAGATAGACTCCAGTGCTGAAAGAGGAAATTGCAGACCAATTCCAGTACTTCCCTCTAGTGTGCTGGGAGAGCATGAGCTGTCTGTGGAAAGAAAAAGAGAGGGATGTGCCAGCTGCTGACCTCTGGGAAGGGGAGTGGGAACTTACCCCTTCCTGGCGTACCCTGCTGAGGGGCTGCTGCCCACTCTAAGAAAGGCCACAGACCAATAAATGTTAACTTGCTTGTTGTGTTAGCAGTCTCTCCATGGACTATGATCAGATAGAAACAGCTTGTTAAGGCTAGTCTTACAGGAAAAGGGGCCTAGGTTGAGACATTTAAATGTTTTGTTAAATCTTATGTATATATAAATGTTAACCTTTATTCTGACTACCATACATCCTAAATTTAGTACTGTCTACTCATTTAAGCGGAGAAGGCAAAGGCAAGCCACTCCAGTACTCTTGCCTAGAAAATCCCATGGATGGAGGAGCCTGGTAGGCTGCAGTCTGTGGGGTCGCTAAGGGTCAGACGTGACTGACTGACCTCACTTTCACTTTTCACTTTCACACATTGGAGAAGGAAATGGCAACCCACTCCAGTGTTCTTGCCTGGAGAATCCCAGGGACAGGGGAGCCTGTTGGGCTTCTGTCTATGGGGTCACACAGAGTCGGACACGACTGAAGTGACTTAGCAGCAGCAACTCATTTAAGAACAAGACAGTCATGAGTCAGTGTAATGACCGAAAAGCATTAAATCGCAGCTGTACTTTTATTTTCCTGAAGGACCTTGAGCCATGAATAACATGAGGATCGTCTCTCATGGGACAGAGATCTTGCATAGTGTCAGGAGGCACAGGTGGGGTGCACAGAGATCTGGGACCACTGATGAAACTTCTCAGATCCTTTCTTGACACAGTAAATGTGCTCTGGCCCAAATTAATATGGGAAGTCTCTAGATAATGTGTGCTATTGCATCATTCATACAGAAATAATCATGAGATACCTCTCATTTTATACTTAGCTACATAGTATGTGTTATATTTTCCAGGAAGCTACATCCCATAAATATTAATCTCAGGAAGGTTAAGTAGCTGTCCCCAAGTCACACAGCTGGGAAATAGTAAAGCCAGATTAAAAGTGAGGTCTCTCAGTTGTTGCAGGGCCCACCTGCTCACCATCAGGGGAGTGTTTCTCAGAGTGGAGCCTAACAGGCTTAAGAACCCAACAGCAGGAGGAAAAGTTGATCTGAAGGTTTTCTCTCCAAGATAACACACTCTTTCATGCTTCCTGAGCATGGCCAGAGCTAGCTTCTGAGTGTGGGTATGGGTGACTTGAGTTCAGACAGACCCACTCTCTCATGGGTTAATGCTTTTGATCACAGGATGGAGAAGTTGTTAAGGTGGTTTCAAATCCCTCACTACTTCAGCTCAAGTGTGCTTTTGCTGAAGGTGACCCCGAGGCATCATCTGTGTCCAAATGATGCCTTCTTCATGAGGGTCTGGCAAAGAGAATCAGTTTTTCTCATTGTGGGACTGTGAACATTATATTGATATTAATGCCAAATATTATATGACCACAAGACAGTTCAGCCCAAGAAGGATGTGTGTGTGGGTGAATTCATTCAGTGGAGGGAACAGAAAATTTGACTTAACATACAAGAATAATTGATCTGTATAAGTACTAAATAGAATGTCTATAAAGTCAGACAGTCTGAATGAAAATTGTTTTTCCTGGCAGTTGCATTTTTTTTCACTTTTCCAAAACATGTTGTATATGATTTCAGAGACATTGGAAAAGATAAAATCTTAAGATGTTAAAATTTGTCTCGTCCATGGCACACATGGGCTTCTTTAGTGAATATGTATGCATATTCACATGCATATGCATTCTATTCCAAAGGTACCTTTAGATTTTGATGGTGAAATTAGTTTTAGGAGATACATTTTAAAATTGTAAAATAACATGAATGAAGTGTTTCCTTCCATAACCTTTCTTGCCCTTTATTCACCATCTGAATGAACCAGACACCAGACAGGAAATGGTTAATTTTTGATGGGCCAGTAGATGCAGTATGGATTGAAAATATGAACACTGTGCTGGATGACAACAAAAAGCTATGTCTGATGAGTGGGGAGATTATCCAAATGTCACCACAAATGAATCTTATTTTTGAGCCGATGGATTTAGAAGTTGCTTCTCCTGCCACTGTAAGTTCTCAATTTTCACATGTACTAATAAATTTGAAATGTTATAAATGTGTTTATTGCTTAGTAATTTTGACTTTAGATGAAAAAAAGTATTTATAGAATTCATTTTAACAGCCATCTGTGATTCTCCAAGGGCAGACATGTCTGTTGACATACCTTGACAATGATAAGAGTCAGGGATATTTCCCTCTTTGTCTAGGACCATTTGGTAAAGTCATACATGAAAATCTAGATGAGGAAATTATATGAAAGTACGCTTTTTTCCCCCATGAGTTTTCTGAAAACTGTAAGAAATAGATGTACCGAGTCATCCTTCTTTTATAAGCAGTACCTTGGTGGTAAACAGTGATTGTTTTTCCAGGTTTCCAGATGTGGGATGATATACATGGAGCCTCATATGCTAGGCTGGAGACCACTGATGTTGTCTTGGATAAATCTTTTACCTGCTACAATCACTGTTATTCAGAAGGAATTTATAATAGGCTTATTTGACAGAATGGTTCCTGTTTCTGTTGAATTTATTAGAAAACATACAAAGGTAAGAGGGATGAAAGTTTTATGATTTAAAAAATAAATGGAAAATAATCCTAATTAGCCATATATATACATTTTAATGTCTACTTTATTGTCAACTACCAGATATTAATATAATTTCTTAATTAGTTTGATTAAAAACTTTTATTAAAGTTTAAAATTTTTAATTAATGTAGTTCTCCAAAAAAGTATTTTAAACAAAGCATCTTATGGTTTGAGAAAATGTATAGATGATAATCTTTTCCCTTAAAAAAACAAACAAAGTCCCACCTAATCACGTCTAGGTGAAAATATGCTAAAAGATGATCTCTCATTTCTGATGAACTATTATTTCCCTCTTATAAAACTAGAATTATAATACTAACACATTTTCATAGATGTTATGGCTGTTATAACTAAATGAATTCAATAAAAATTAGTTGATACTGTTTCAATTATTTCCTCATTTAAACTGCTTCATAGACTTTTTTCTCTGATTTTTCAGGAATTATCTCCTACTTCAGATACAAACTTAGTCCGATCCCTAATGAATCTGATAGACTGTTTTATGAGTGACTTTGCTGATGAAGTCAAAGTAAGAGAGAGGAATGATCGAGAAACTTACTCTTTACTTGAGGTAAGTCCATGTACTCTTTACATGAGGTAAGTCTTTGAATCTTGCAATAGAAAAGGATTTATTGCTTTCCCCAGTAAATTTTCCTAATTAATTAACCTCATTTTTCCTGGAACTAGAGGCTGGATAATGGGTGGAAGCTGAACAGTAAGAAAGAATCAGGTCCCAAATACCAGGTGTTGATAGGAAAACTCCTTGCCTGGTGTTGTATTGAATCATGAAGTTTCATGGGTGGAGCCCAAATGACCCCCACAGATCTGCTACTGATACCTTGAATCATTTGGCCCAGTCTCAGAGATGATGGCAGCTCTGTTGGTAAAGAATCCGCCTGCAGTGCAGGACCTAGATTCGATCTCTGGGTTGGGAAGATTCCTTGGAGGAGGGAGTGGCAACCCATTCCAGTATTCCTGCCTGGAGAAAATCCATGGACAGAAAAGCTTGGCAGGTTGCAGTCCATGGGGTCACAAAGAATCGGACAAGACTGAGCAACTGAGCATAGCACATAGCAAAGATGATCAGTCCCTAAAATGTCAATGACAGTTTGACAACAAGGTTCACTTCCCCCTTCAACCTCCAAATTATAACTTATTGTTTTATCTTCCCTAATGTTTCTCCTTTTTCATGAGATATAAATATTTAAAATACATGTGTGTATATAAATATTTAGAATGAAGAAAGCAAGAAGATATATAATCTATAAATGTTTTAAATATAGGAATAAAATTATCAACAGACCTTGAATCTTCTTTAATAAAAAATTACATATTGCTAATGGTAGCACTTCTAATGTAGTCAGTGTTACTTTTCTGCTTATTTTTTTTTATGAAATGCATTTTAAATTTCATTTAAAATCATTTTCAAAAAGAGTCTGAATAATAGGAGTAGATGAATAGTGTCAAGCTAGAATTAACAACTTTTATGAGTGTAGTCAGAACTGTTTTAGCTTTGGCATGGAAAAGGAGATTTGATTTTAAAAACAAGCAACAGACCTTCTTATTTGAGCGGTGTCTTGTTCTGTTCCCTCTGCCTGAGTCTGATAAGAAAGCTTGCAGGACAGTGGTTCTAATGATACAGTCAATGCTTGGGTAATTATTACAACAGGGAAATAAAAGTATATGAATTTGTTTTACTTTACAAAACATTGTATCAAAATTTAATAAACATATATTGTGAATTGACTATTCTTTATTAAAATATGCTTTTTTACTTTAATAAAAAGTTATCTCAATATTCTTTTTAATATCAAAGTTCAGCTGTATACTTGAATTAGCACCTGATTTACCAGATTAATCATTCTAAGTTTTTACTGTGCCTAGAATTTATGCTTTGCATCATATTGTCTTCTCTGATAGTAAGATTTTATGACATATAACTTAATAGAAAAAACTAATTATTGCAAAATCCTGAGATAACCTACTACTATATATCAGTTTATTCATTTCCATTCAAAGATATTAATCTGGCTGATCTGATTTAAGCTTCAAGGATGGATTAAAGTTATTCTTTAATGAATTCTATCTTCTCATTTCTCCAAATCAGGGCATTTTTCTGTTTTCTTTGATCTGGTCTGTCGGTGCTTCTTGTAAAGATGATGATCGGTTGAAATTTAGTAAGATTCTTCGAGAACTAATGGAAGGCCCGATTTCAGATATAACTCGAAATAGATTTAAATTGCTGAGTGGAACTGAACAAACATCTTCAAAACGACTAACTGTTCCATTCCCTGAAAAAGGAACAATTTATGATTATCAGTTCATCACTGAGGTAAGAGTTTTGAAGCAAGATCTGCAGCTCTACACCTGTCAATCAGGCAGGGTTTCCCTGGGAGACACATGGCACAGAATGGCTCTGTGGCCACCTTGTCACCGTCTACCTAAGAGACAGCGTGGGGTAGGAGACAGTGTGCTGGATGTGAAGTCAGGCACATCTGGGTCTGGTTTCTTTCTGTATAGCCTTGGGCTGGTTTTTAATCTCCCCAAATCTTGTTTTTCTCATTGATAAAATGAGATAAATAAAAGTACTGATTGGGCCAGTTGTACCATTACATAAAATCACACATTAGGACATCCAGTCCAGCAGCAGGTGAGTACTGCTCAAGGGCACACCACTGGGAGGATCATGGTGCAGGTTAGTACATCACCTAACCTGAGTTCCTGCAGGACCACAAATGGGTTGTTAGGAATTCAGCACTTCCCAAACAGAATGGGCAATATACCCTGGGTGGTATTTGTTCACTTGTTTGTTTTTGTGTAACAGCTCCCATAAGTACAGTAATTGAGGGAAAAGTTTAGGCATACGTGTTATTTAAATATGGGCTTCCCAAGTGGCACTAGTGGTAAAGGACCCACCTGCCAGTGCGAATTCTATCCCTCCTGGGTAGTTCAGTTCTGTTCAGTTCAGTCGCTCAGTCGTGTCCAACTCTTTGCAACCCCATGAATCACAGCACACCAGGCCTCCCTGTCCATCACCAACTCCTGGAATTCACCCAAACCCATGTCCATTGAGTCGGTGATGCCATCCAGCCATCTCATTCTCTGTCGTCCCCTTCTCCTCCCGCCCCAATCCCTCCCAGCATCAGAGTCTTTTCCAGTGAGTCAACTCATCGCATGAGGTAGCCAAAGTACTGGAGTTTCAGTTTTAGCATCAGTCCTTCCAATGAATAACCAGGACTGATCTCCTGGGTAGACCACTCCAGTATTCTTTCCTGGAGAAATTCATGGACAGAGAAGCCTACTGGGCTACAGTTCATAGGGTTGCAAAGAGTCAGATATAACTGAAGTGACTTAGCATGCATGAATTATTTAAATATATACAGATTTTAGTGAAGTTGGGATCACTCTATATCCTCACTGGGCAGTTTCATATCCTTCTTCTTCCCTTAATAAAGAGAACAACTCTATCTCACTGATGCTTCTTTAATAAAGCTTATTTTCCTAAAACTCCCTATATTCTACCATTTCAGTGGACTGTGATCGATTCATTTTCCTAATCTTGAACACTGAAGTGTTTTTGTTGTTTTAGCTTTAGTGCTTTGCTGAGTATTCTTATATACAAGTCATTCTTTATATGTCTGATTGTTTCTTTAAGATAGGTTCATCAAATGGGAATTAGTGTATCAATTAAAAATTTTTTATGATTCTTGAGAATCATATTGCTGAACTCATCTCAGAAGAGATTCTTCACCCTGCCAACTGCAAGATATCTTTTTATCTTTGCTAATTTTATGATATCCTAAATTTTCAGAGCACTTTGCAGTTTATTAAGTTTTCCCACAATCACTTTTATTTCCCAGCCTCTCAGTGAAATGGGAAAGATAGGATTATTTTCCAGATTTTACCATTGAGGGAACTGAGGCCCAGAGATATTTTGTGACTTTCACAGGACTGCACAGTCTCTAAACAACTATCTGTTCCAGGTTTTCTGATTCTTAATTTTTCCTTCCCCATAAGGTGGCAAAAGATTCATGTTAGAAAGATATTTGAGAATATCAAAGGAGCATTCTTTCTTCATCAGTTTTAGAAAGTTATAGTAATTTCTTTGAAATACTGTTTTTAGAGTAATGCAAATTTAGCCTCCTCAAATTTTCTACTCTGTTCTCAAAACTTCCAAATGATACAAAAATGAATAAAGGACAGTACTGTCCTGTGTGAGTTCCCAAACTCTTCAGGAGAATGTCATGTATCGTTCAGTTCTGTCGCTCAGTCGTGTCCGACTCTTTGCGACCCCATGAACCGCAGCACGCCAGGCCTCCCTGTCTATCACCAACTCCCGGAGTTCACCCAAACCCATGTCCATCGGTTTGGTGATGCCATCCAACCGTCTCATCCTCTGTTGTCCCCTTCTCCTCCTGCCCTCAATCTTTCCCAGCATCAGGGTCTTTTCAAATGAGTCAGCTTTTCCCATCAGGTGGCCAAAATATTGGAGTTTCAGCTTCAACATCAATCCTTCAAATGAACACCCAGGATTGATCTCCTTTAGGATGGACTGGTTGGATCTCCTTGTAGTCCAAGGGACTCTCAAGAGTCTTCTCCAGCACCACAGTTCAAAAGCATCAGTTCTTCGGTGCTCAGCTTTCTTTATAGTCCAACTCTCACATCCATACATGACCACTGGAAAAACCATAGCCTTGACTGGATGGACCTTTGTTGACAAAGTAATGTCTCTGCTTTTTAATATGCTGTCTAGGTTGGTCATAACTTTCCTTCCAAGAAGTAAGCATCTTTTATTTATTTATTTTTAGTTTTTTAAAAAATTTATTTATTTTAATTGGAGGCTAATTACTTTACAATATTGTATTGGTTTTGCCATACGTTGACATGAATCCACCCCGGGTGTACATGTGTTCCCCATCTTGAACCCCCCTCCCACCTCCCTCCCCATACCATCCCTCTGGTTCATCCCAGTGCACCAGCCACGAGCATCCTGTATCATGCATCGAACCTGGACTGGCGATTCGTTTCACATAAGATAATATACATGTTTCAATGCCATTCTCCCAAATCATCCCACCCTTGCCCTCTCCCACAGAGTCCAAAAGACTGTTCTATACATCTGTGTCTCTTTTGCTGTCTCATATACAGGGTTATTGTTACCATCTTTCTAAATTCCATACATATGTGTTAGTATACTGTATTGGTATTTTTCTTTCTGGCTTTAATTTCATGGCTGCAATCACCATCTGCAGTGATTTTGGAGCCCAGAAAAATAAAGTTAGCCACTGTTTCCACTGTTTCCCCATCTATTTGCCATGAAGTGATGGGACCAGATGCCATGATCTTCGTTTTCTGAATGTTGAGTTTTAAGCCAACTTTTTCACTCTCCTCTTTCACTTTTATCAAGAGGCTTTTTAGTTCCTCTTCACTTTCTGCCATAAGGGTGGTGTCATCTGCATATCTGAGGTTATTGATATTTCTCCCAGCAATCTTGATTTCAGCTTTGCTTCTTCCAGCTCAACGTTTCTCATGATGTACTCTGCGTGTAAGTTAAATTAGCAGGGTGACAATATACAGCCTTGACGTACTCCTTTTCCTATTTGGAACCAGTCTGTTGTTCCATGTCCAGTTCTAACTGTTGCTTCCTGACCTGCATACAGGTTTCTCAAGAGGCAGGTCAGGTGGTCTGGGATTCCCATCTCTTTCAGAATTTTCCACAGTTTATTGTGATCCACACAGTCAAAGGCTTTGGCATAGTCAATAAAGCAGAGATAGATGTTTTTTTTGAAACTCTCTTGCTTTTATGATGATCCATACAGTAGGGCAAAACAGTTCCATATGTCAAGGTCCAGGGACCTGGGGCATTTTCAGAAAAGTAGACTCATCAGTAAGGCTTGATTGTGGGATACTTGAAGATATGAAGGAAGATGGGTCTGAATTTTAATATTCTTTGAATGACCACAAGCTTAAACTGGATTTTGGAAGAATGGAGAGGGCAATGGGGTTTTTCTAAGGAGAGTTAACATATTTTTGAAATTTTTGTTATAGACACTGCCTTAGCAAATGAAAACTTTAGTTCACAAAGCTAATAGGATGCAAAGATACAGTGTAATGTTACTTCATAATAATAATAATCTCATATTAAGAAATCTTGTCTGTTCTGGATATCTCTTACACATCAACATGAATTTAGCTAATAATATTGAGCCATACACTTAGTAAATTTTAGGTGTTTTTTTCTTTACTACAATTAAAAAAGGAGATATACTACTATAAATAAAATAGATAACTAATAAGTACCTATATACAGCACCAGGTACTTTGGTCAGTACTCTCATGTTGTGTATGGGAAGAGAATCTAAAAAAGAATGGATATATGTATATGTATAACTGATTCACTTTGTTGTACAGCAGATACACAACAGTGTAAATCATCTATACGCCAATAAATTTTTTTTTAAAGAGAAAGAAATCTTGCTTGAAATAATAAGCTGATGTTGCAAGTACCATTATAAAAGTCAAACAAATGTAGCTGATGGTCTGTGTAGAAAAATATTCTATATTGGTTAACATTTATTGAATAAAATTCTTTACTCTTTAACACATTGATTAGATCAGTTTTCTCAATGCTATTAAAGAATCTAATATTTGGCAAAAGTAACTGATCTTTGAGTTGTTATAATCAGTGGTTCCAGTATATCAAATTATTACATCATTGCCATTTCATTTTTATCTATTCAAAAGCCCAATTTCTCCTTAATTTAACACAAAATTTAAAAAATTAGAGTGAAGAGTTTTAAAGGATAAAAACAAATATATACATATCAAGGGTTGTTGGTCTTGATCTTTCATCTTTTCTGCAGTGATGCAGAAGTACAAAGCTTCTGAACGTATTTTACAACATGACATTCACTATTTGGTTATTTGTTGTAAACAGGGAATAGGAAAATGGGAACCATGGGTAAAGAAGTTAGCTGAAGCTCCTCCAATTCCTAAGGATGTGATGTTTAATGAAATCATTGTGCCAACTCTGGACACAATTCGATATTCTGCACTAATGGAATTGTTGACCACCCATCAAAAGCCTTCAATATTTGTAGGACCAACAGGAACAGGAAAGAGTGTTTACATTATTGTAAGTATTGCACAAATATACATATTAAAATATGCATAATAGTCCAAAAAATATTATTTCTTAAATGACCTGATCTGGTAGGCAGTGTTTTTAAAATACTTGTGTATTTCTACATTTCTATGTTGGAACCATAAGAATTTTTGAGTAATTATAAAATTATCAAAATTACCAAAATGTTTCTTTCCAAAAAGAATTTATCTTTGGAAATTGATTGATATGCTACTTTATATCACTAAATTATTGTCCATTTTAAAAGGTATTTTAATGAAAATAGCTTATATAGGACAAAGAATTTTATCTGCCTTAAAAAAAATGTTTTGGTTGATATTTAATTTTCTAAATTATTGAATATTGAACATTACTGTGTGGTAATAAGACTGATTTTCTTTCATCATTTCTAGTATCATACCCACTGTGTGTTAAGAAAATGTTAGCTGTTATAAAAGATATGCCCCAAATCTCAATAGCTTTATGAAACCTGAGTTCTCTTGTGTTTAAGGGGTCGTACTAATCAGAGACCAGTTCTTGCCTCTAGTTTCAGATTTCTGAAAGCAGAAGGCTGGCTGGAACTTAGAGTGAATAGCACCTCCAGCCTTTGGCATGGCAAGTTTCTCCCGGGTCAGCTGGACAACGTGAAATATAAGTGAACCTGATCATTCCTGGGACTCCATTCCATATAACTGCCCACAGCAGGGAGGGAATGCCACTACTCCTCTTCTGTCAGCAAACTGTGCAATGTGAATGTTCCTCTGGAGTATCTAAGGAACCTACCCATCTGTTCTTCTCAGAGAGCAAACATTTGGAAGCTGCCATGAGAGCAGGCAAGATAGCCTTAATCAGGAGGAATCAAAATGACCCCAGTGAATAGGACTTTAGCCTTCTCCCTCCAGCTGTGCTCACTACCCAACTGTGAGAAAGGAAGAAGTTAGAGGAGGCAGGTGGGGAGAGGGGAGGACCTGTTAGTGCCCCTCCCCCAATGCAGGTTCCCAGTCAATTCTCATTTCCCCAATTGTGGTAGTACTTGTTTATAGTTCTTTATTGATTCTATGTTTAATACCATCCCCACTTTGGGTTATATAGTCAAATAATTTTTCTGGTATTATTTGTTGAATAATTTCTTCCCCAACAGATTGAAATGTTGCTTTTATTGTACTAAATGCTGTATGTATCAGGGAATATCCAAGAGTGGGGAGGGAAGAAGTTTAGACTGAGATTTTAAATCAAGGTGTTGAGTTGGACTGAATTTAAAAAAAAAATAAGTGTACAGAAAACTAAAGGATTTATCTAAGATACTATCAAGAATTAGGAAATGAAGACATGATTCAAGGAGGTGGGTGGGGAAAAATAAAGCCTTCTGTCATTTGTACTCCCATCAAATGGCACTCCAGCTAATAAACTGCCCAGGCCAAAAAAAAAAAATTACTTTTCACAACATTGGAACCATACTTCGCATATTATTTTGTAATCTGCTTTTTTTCTTCTTAATGTACTGTAAATACGTTCCTGTTTCATTATTCTTCTACAAGATGATTTGTAGAACACAACATATTGGTTAAGAATCATTGTGATTGTACCTGCCTTCCAGTAAATTCCATTTTGAAAGTACAAATTATATTATGTAAGCTTCCTAACTTATAGTCAGATAACTTGTAGAAAGATAATAAGCTGTATTACAGAAAACATTGATTGGCAGAGAGACAAGTGGCAGTCTAAATTCTTGTCTCATTTCTGAGACCTTAAGCCAAGTTTCTTAACCTCTGAGTCCCTATGATTTTAAGGTGAGTAGGAGTGTGTACTGGAGAAGAAACTGGCAACCCACTCTAGTACTCTTGCCTGGAAAATCCCATGGACGGAGGAGCCTGGTAGGCTGCAGTCCATGGGATTGTTAGAGTTGGACACGACTGAGTTACTTCACTTTCACTTTTCACTTTCATGCATTGGAGAAGGAAACAGCAACCCACTCCAGTGTTCTTGCCTGGAGAATCCCAGGGACTGGGGAGCCTGGTGGGCTGCCATCTATGGGGTCACACAGAGTCGCACACGACTGAAGCGACTTAGCAGCAGCAGCAGCAACAGCAGGAGTGCGTACTCTGCATGGTGTTTTTGGAAATAAGAGAAGCCATGTGCCCAGGGCCTGGACAGACAGAGACATTCCATTGACTTTGTAACTGTTATGTCTATTGATTCCATCTCTTTTCACATTATGACACTTGAAGATTAAATTTGAGTACGTTAACAATGATGCTTAGTGGTTATTTTCAAGTGTCAAAACATAATGGCAAATATGGCTCATCTTATTATTTCTTGTTATTATACAGAATTTTCTTTTAAATCAACTCAATAAAGATATCTACAAGCCTCTGCTGATTAACTTCTCAGCACAAACTACAGCAGCTCAAACTCAAAATATTATCATGTCAAAACTGGACAAAAGAAGAAAGGGAGTTTTTGGTCCTCCTTTGGGCAAGAAAATGGTAATTACTCTCTGTTTCTATATATATATTACAGCACTGTCGCTATTCCTGGTATTTTTAGATTCAGAACAAGGAAACCAGATATACTAGGATTGGACATCTTTTTGTAGTACAGTTTTTATTAATGTATCACAAATGTTGGTTAAGAAGTCTTCTTAAAAGTGTTTTTATATTGTATGTGCATTTGGCAACTTGACATTAAAAACAAGCAGTTGCCTTTTGAATTCAAAGTAGAATATTCACCTGGGAAATTATCTACCTTCCTAATTCTCTCATTAACATTTTCACTCAGCAGAGTCTTTGCTGCTTGCTCTCTAGGCCTTTAAATAACCAAGCTATCAATTGACTTTTCTGTGTTCCTCTGCCAAGAATACCCTTCTCAGCCTCGCTCTTATCATTCAGAATTTATAATCATTTGAAGGTCACATCTTTCTAATTTATTTTAATGTATTGAAGTTGTACAAGGAAAAAAGAGAAGGCATATTGAGAAACAAGTTATATGAGAGGATTAGTAAGTTCTAAACTGTTAACTATAAAGGTAAGTAATAAGACTGTCTCCCTGTTCCTTGGTAAGATGGATGCTAAGAGATAGTCCTGATGTGCAAAGAAATCATCACTTCTCACTTACGTACTTCACAAAAAGGCAATCTTATTCTTTGCCTGAGCATTGTTTGCACCATTGGACACTATATTAAGATGCTAATGTTTTCTATACCTTTTTGCCTTTCATTCTCAGGTTGTCTTTGTAGATGACGTCAATATGCCTGCTCGAGAGGTGTATGGGGCCCAGCCTCCCATCGAGTTACTTAGACAGTGGTTAGATCACTGGAATTGGTATGACCTAAAAGACTGTTCTATGATTAAACTAGTGGACATTCAAATTATGTGTGCTATGGGACCTCCAGGTATGTTTTCTGAGTTTGTGATCACTCTGGCTATATATAAAGAGCAGGAGAAGGAGAAATCCTGTCAGACAACCTGAGTTACAGTGTTTTGTGTATGTATTTTCTATGTCTCTTTGTTTGTTGTGACCTAACAGAGTGACCACAATGATCAACACTGCACAGTGGGTTGCCTTCTTTGTGGTCTGTGCTGTGTGCTATGTTTAGTCACTCAATTGTGTCCGACTGTGCAATCCACTGGATTGTAGCCTGCCAGGCTCCTGTGTCCATCGAGTTATTCAGAGAAGAATACTAAAGTGGGTTGTCTTTTCTTTCTCCAGGGGATCTTCCTGACCCAGGGATCGAACTCATGTCTCCTGCATTGCAGGCAGATTCTTTACCTGCTAAGCCATCAGAGAATCCATTTGGGGTGATTCTCCCCAAATCATACTGCTCTCCCAAATCCTTTTTCTTCCATATTCTCTTCCATGTTTGCTCCCCATTTCCTCTTCCTGCATTCTAAGGTCTCAGATCCCCTGAGAACCCAGATTCCCCTGCAGAAGCTCATTTTCCTGTTTCATTCCTTAAAGTTTCAGCTGTATGAAACATCCCTGCTTTCCCCTATCCCAGTCACTTCCCATTTTAGTAAGTCTCTGAATTTAGACAGACTGATGAAGGAGCTTAAGTAGGAAATGATGAAAAGAATGAATTCTTAGATATTCTTTATACTTTTCAAGGGAAGTTTATGAACTCAGAGATCTCTATGTAGGAAAAAGATTTCTTTTATTCTAGAATATCAGAAATAGCTTGATTTAACTAACCAGCCATCTTTAGCTGTTCTTTTCCTGAACTCAAGTTGTTGTTCTATATTTTTAATAAATGCCTTTTTTTCAATGTGCCATGTCTTAGGGAATTTCTCCACTATTTGCTTCTGAACCCTTGACCTTTATCTGACCTGTATTGCAGACAGTTTGCTCTGAGTCAGTAATTGCTCTCAGCACCCTCTTGGGGCCACTTTGAATGCTATTCCCCCTTCTTTTTTTTCTAATTCTATTACTCCTGGGTCCCAGACTTCAGTTCTGCTTTGCCTTTTCCCATCCCCCAGCAGTCATTTGTAGTAAGTGTCTACTTTCCCTGCCTCTTCCGGGACTGGACAGGGAAGCAGACTGAATCCATGAGATATCTTTTCCTCTTGGACCTCATTTTCTAAGAAAAGACCACCATTTCTGACTGTTACCTGGGAGGAAAGGTTGAAGACACAGCTGGGTATATGATCTTACACCTTTCTTTCTGTAGCCCTTTCTCCATCTCCTTAAGCTTGCCCAGGTAAATCAGTGTTTATTCAGTTCAGTTCAGTTCAGTTGCTCAGTCGTGTCCGACTCTCTGCGACCCCATGAATCACAGCACGCCAGGCCTCCCTGTCTATCACCAACTCCCGGAATTCACTCAAACTCATGTCCACAGAGTCGATGATGCCATCCAGCCATCTCATTCTCTGTCGTCCCCTTCTCCTCCCGCCCCCAACCTTTCCTAGCATCAGAGTCTTTTCCAGGGAGTCAACTCGTTGCATAAGGTGGCCAAAGTATTGGAGTTTCAGCTTTAGCATCAGTCCTTCCAATGAACACCCAGGACTGATCTCCTTTAGAATGGACTGGTTGGATCTCCTTGAAGTCCAAGGGACTCTCAAGAGTCTTCTCCAGCACCACAGTTCAAAAGCATCAATTCTTCGGCAATCAGCTTTCTTCACAGTCCAACTCTCACATCCATACATGACCACGGGAAAAACCATTGCCTTGACTAGACGGACCTTGGTTGGCAAAGTAATGTCTCTGCTTTTTAATATATTATCTAGGTTGGTCATAACTTTCCTTCCAAGGAGTAAGCGTCTTTTAATTTCATGGCTGCAATCAGCATCTGCAGTGATTTTGGAGCCTCAAAAAATAAAGTCTGACACTGTTTCCACTGTAGTCTACAGTGATAGATCAAAACAGTTAGGTATTGCTATGTATTTAGAAGCTCATAATAAACACTGACACTGAAACAGTGGAAACAGTGTCAGTGTTTATTATGAGCTTCTAAATACATAGCAATACCTAACTGTTTTGATCTATCACTGTCAGTCAGTCAGTCAGTCAGTTCAGTCGCTCAGTCGTGTCCGACTCTCCGCGACCCCATGAATCACAGCATGCCAGGCCTCCCTGTCCATCACCAACTCCCGGAGTGCACTCAAACTCATGTCCACAGAGTCGGTGATGCCATCCAGCCATCTCATTCTCGGTCGTCCCCTTCTCCTCCCGCCCCCAACCTTTCCCAGCATCAGAGTCTTTTCCAGTGAGTCTATCACTGTAGACCACTAGTTATATGCTTTCACATGTTGTTTATGTTTTTAGAATCAGCACAGTATAATGCAGTGATAAAAGCAAAGTACAGACTTACTTGATATAAAACAAACATAAAACCTGAACCTATAGGTTTTTAAGCAAATATATATTAAAGATATTATGCATTTTTAAAACCACTCTTTACTGGATATTTCATGGTAGAATCCCTTTAAAGAGACAGTGCATTTTATTGATACATGTAAGGATGATAGTATAAACCAATTTTATAAAATGGTGTTAAATTCTAAATCTGATTTTAAAATTTCATATTCGAAATCATAATCATTATTTTGTGAAAATGAGATATTCCTCCAATTTTTAAAATCAAGAGCAGCCAGTGAAATGGCCATGTGAACCACAAAGACTAGTCTTAGAGAAATTTATTTCAAGATGTGAGGGAAGAATATATGTCAAGGTCATGCTGAATTTCAGCCATGTGAAAAGAACCTTAAAGCGTGGTCAATCAGAACCATCAGGATTATATTAACATTGCGTACAATATTATATTAAAATTAGTTCAATTCAGTTCAGTCGCTCAGTCGTGTCTGACTCTTTGCGACCCCATGAATCACAGCACGCCAGGTCTCCCTGTCCATCACCAACTCCCGGAGTTCACTCAAACGCATGTCCATCGAGTCGCTGATGCCATCCAGCCATCTCATTCTCTGTCGTCCCCTTCTCCTCCTGCCCCCAATCCCTCCCAACATCAGAGTCTTTTCCAGTGAGTCAAGTCTTCCCATGAGGTGGCCAAAGAATTGGAGTTTCAGCTTTAGCATCAGTCCTTCCAATGAACACCCAGGACTGATCTCCTTTAGAATGAACTGGTTGGATCTCCTTGAAGTCCAAGGGCCTCTCGAGAGTCTTCTCCAACACCACAGTTCAAAAGCATCAATTCTTTGACGATCAGCTTTCTTCACAGTCCAACTCTCACATCCATACATGACCACGGGAAAAACCATTGCCTTGACTAGACGGACCTTGGTTGGCAAAGTAATGTCTCTGCTTTTTAATATATTATCTAGGTTGGTCATAGCTTTCCTTCCAAGGAGTAAGCGTCTTTTAATTTCATGGCTGCAATCAGCATCTGCAGTGATTTTGGAGCCCAAAAAAATAAAGTCAGACACTGTTTCCACTGTTTTTCCATCTATTTCCCATGAAGTGATGGGACCAGATGCCATGATCTTAGTTTTCTGAATGTTGAGCTTCAAGCCAACTTTTTCACTCTCCTCTTTCACTTTCATCTAGAGGCTATTTAGTTCCTCTTCACTTTCTGCCATATACTGGTGTCATCTGCATATCTGAGGTTACTGATATTTCTCCTGGCAATCTTGATTCCAGCTTGTGCTTCTTCCAGCCCCCAGCATTCCTCATGATGTACTCTGCATATATTATATAGTATTGTCCTAATATTGTATTATAATGAGAATGTTTGACAGTTTACTGCTTTGGGCTGTGTATGAATCATGAAGGTGGACACTGGGTCTTTCTGTCTGGTTGGATTTCCTTTGGTAAATAGACCTGACCAAGATTGTATCTGATTGAACTTATACAGATCATTTTCAACTAGAAAAAAACACTTTGAGGTTGAGGAAAAAACTGTTTTAAGGTCAAGGTTATCCAAATAATTGATTACTTCTCTCTGTTTGCCATAAATTTGCCCATCTTTCATGCTGTTTTATGCTATAAAGTGTCGAGAAAATGCTATATACGAGTAGCATTGTTAAGGATTGTCCTTTTTGATATTTAGGTGGTGGTCGAAATCCAGTAACTCCTCGATACATGCGGCATTTCAATATTATAACAATCAATGAGTTTAGTGATAAATCTATGTTTACAATATTTTCTAGAATCTTAACCTGGCATTTAAAAACCTGGTAAGTAATTGAAACTGTATTTGTTTTTTCATTAGTGGGTATAAAATCTTTGGGAAACGTGTCAGTATAAGTAGTGCTTCTCAAACTTCTACAAAAGCACCTCTAGACAAGGAAGAAGGTAACAGGCAGCAGTTGCTTCCCTCTTTTGCTCCCATCTCCAGGAATGGGAACAGAACACAAAAAACCTGCACGATCTTTCTCTTTTTCCTTTATTTATCTGAAGTCTTAGATTTTAACCTAAAAATTCATACACATTTTACATCCCGTTGTATAATATGTCCATGTTGGAACGATCAATATTTTGAATTTTTGCCATGTAGTTCAGTTAATGCTGGAAACATTTCCAGGTTTATCCTGTGACTTTGACACCCTCTAGTAAAACTCTTGAGTTCCCCAGGGGTGTCCATGTCCAGGTTTGAGTGTAGCCTTGGAGGCTGTGCCCTGAGAAAATGTTGCTCCCTAGATCTGGACACTCAGCACTTCTCCACAAGATTCTTGGAGGTAGGGAGCCAAGTGGCCCTGAGCAGTACAAGTCTTGGCTCCCTGATGTGGACATCATTCTCAGGAAATTGTCATTCCTTGTCTTATGCAATGGTGATGGAGGGGAAAGCTGACTGCTCATCAAGCCAGAAGTGAAATGAAGCCAATTTTTTCAAATGGATATTCTCTCCCCAGGTTCTTTCTACCGTAATCATTCCTTTGCCCTTTAAAAGAAATCCTGGTTCACCATTTCACTTTGTTTTAACTCTCTTTTTTCTTTTTCCCATTTCCTTACATTTTTTCTGATTTTTTTTTCTCCCTTCCCTTTCTCTGAAAATACCCATTTCACCAGTGTTCTTCAAGGATCCTATCTATATGCGGCTAAGAATGCCAGGTAGTGAAAGCGATTAGCAAGCATCATCTAGTGGATCCTGGGTTTGAGTTACATTAATATGGGTTCCTAGGCTGGCTCTTCTGCCTATTTATTTAAGCAGTTTTAAGCTCATTAAACTGGTCCCGCTTACTCATGGAGTTCCTTTGAACATAAAATAATGAATGGAAAGTAGCTTTAAAAGAAGTAAAAATTATATTATTATTATAATAAGAAATGGTAATTTTATAAACTAAATCAATTGATTTAATATAAGAAAAAATCATGTTAGTTGTACTAAATATCACTTGTATCATAATTCTATGTTTGCTAACATTTTCTTTCTTTTCACTTAAAAATTTTTTAAGTTATAAATTTCCAGATGACTTTCTAGATTTGACAACACAAATTGTAAATGGTACAATGACTCTGTATAAAGAAGCAATGAAGAATCTCTTGCCTACTCCAGCTAAATCTCACTACCTGTTCAACCTCCGAGATTTCTCCCGTGTCATTCAGGGTGTATGTTTGTCAAGACCAGAAACAGCAGAGACCAAAGAAGTGATTAAACGTCTTTGGGTTCATGAGGTAAATCTCTGTGCTACTAAAACATGATTATGCAAGAAACAAAGATTTTACCATGCCAAAAACTGGGTAAAGAAATATCCAGCAATTGTTGAAATGCATTCCACTGTTTGGCATTATGAAGGTCAATGGTCAAGATAATTTTTAAAAATACTTCACATTAACATATTCTATGACACTTAAGATGCTTTATGTCTGATTTTCAGGACTGTCTATTGATTTATAGACAAAGGAGCTATCATTTTAAGTCTCCTTTAAGTGACTTTAATCCTTTCAGTTTGACTTCAAATAATTTTGAGATGGAAATACTTTTTTTTTTGTTAGTTCATGAGTGTTAGCAGACTTATTCATAATAGCCAAAAAGTGGAAGCAATTCAAATATACATTGGCTGATGAACAGACAAACGAATGTGGGCTCTGTGTGTGTGTGTGTGTGTGTGTGTGTGTGTGTGTGTGTATTCATGACACAATGGAGCCCTTTTCAGCCCTAAAAAGAAATACTGATGTATGTTACAACATGAATAAACCTAGAAAATATTACACTAAGTGAAAGAAGCAAGACACAAAAGGCCACATACAATATTTTTCCATTTATATGATATGTCCAGAGTAAGCAAATGTTACAACATGAATGAACCTAGGAAACATTACACTAAGTGAAAGAAGTGAGACACAAAAGGCCAAATACAATATAGTATTTTTCCATTTCTATGAAATGTCTGGAATAAGCAAATGCATAGTGATAGAAAGTAGATTAATGGTTGCCAGAGGCTGTGGGGACATGGAGTAGGAATAGTAAGGAGTGACTGCTAATGGGTATAGGGTTTCTTTGGGGGGGTGTTGAAAAAGATCTAGAATTAGATGGTGGTAATGATTGCACAACATTGTGAATATTCTAAAAGCTGTTGAATTATATGCTCTAAAAGTGAATTTTATGATATGTAAATTATACATAATTAAAAGAATTTGTAATCAAGACTTTAAGATAAATAAGTTCAAAGCACAAATACAGGATAAATTCTTCCCTGCAAAGGTTTAGATTTGTAATGGAAACTTTTAAAAACATAAGGGATGGCAACAGAATAAAAGTTCCCTGTGGGGGAGGGAGGAGGGCAGCTATCCATAGAAGTGAGAGTGAGAGAGTCTGCTAAGGTATTGAGAATGTTCTATATCTTGATCTTGGTGGCAGTTATGTGGGTGTATAAATGTGTGAATATTCCTGGAGGTATACACTGAAGATTTTTGTACCTTATGGTACAGAAATTTTAAAAAAGGAAAAGAATCTTCCCAGTCATCATCCTCAAAATTTTTAAGTCATGAGGTACAGAATGGGGCCCTAGATGCAGGTGTGTTGACAGTCTTTGAGAGACACTGTTTTGGGTTCTTGCTTAATTGCAGTTAGATAATATTATACTTGATTCATGCTTAAACACTGATGCCCAATATGTGTGGTTGGCTTATTTTAGTTTCCTTTCCTCATTAAAAGAAAGAGGGCTTCAGTGTCTCAATCTGTGGAAGTAACTATTGTCATATTTTGGGAAACCCAGTTGTCCAGGAGAGAAATAGCTTTTGGACTATTTGGTCAGAGTAAGTGGGAAGCTTCAATCATTTCATTTATGTAGCCACTGGTGTTATGAAAAGGGATGACACTAGCATGTCAACTTGACAGCAGTGAAAATACTAAAATCATTATTCTTAAACATAATTAGGCTGATTCCAAGGCAGTTTGTAATAATTACTTCTCAGTTCTGTAGTGTTTTCATACCTGTTGTCATTTCATTTTTGCCGTGCATCTATGAGATTTGTAAGGCAAGTATTACCACTTCTATTTTATAAGATGAAGAAGCTGATGCAGACGGGATTAACATTAGAAATTTTGCTGACAGAAATATGTGTTGCTTGTATCATATGAGTATTAGTCTGCTAGTGTTGTCATAATAAAAATACCACAGACTGAGTATCTTAAACAACAGAATTTTATTTTCTCATACCTCTGGAGGCCAAAAGTACAAAATGAAGGTGCTGTCTATGTGGATTTCTGGTGAAGGCTCTCTTCTGGCTCACAGAGGGTTTTTCCTTCTCACAGTGTCCTCACAAGGTCTTTCTTCTGTGTTCCTGCCATGAGAGAATGAGGGCTCTGGTGTCCCTTCCTTTTCCTACAAGAACACCAATCCTGTAGGATTAGGGCCCCACCCACATGACCTTTTTAAACTGGTGGCTCAGAGGTTAAAGCGTCTGCCTCCAATGCGGGAGACCCGGGTTCGATCCCTGGGTCGGGAAGATCCCCTGGAGAAGGAAACGGTAACCCACTCCAGTATTCTTGCCTGGAGAATCCCATGGACAGAGAAGCTTGGTAGGCTCAGTCCATGGGGTCGCAAAGAGTCGGACACGACTGAGCGACGGAAGGGAACGGAACGGAACCTTCTTAATGGACCTCTCTCCAAATACAGTCACATTAAGGGATAAGGTTTCAATGTACAGTTGTGGGCACAGGGGAAACAATTCTGTCCAAAACAGACTGTAAAGTGAAAGTAAAAGTCGCTCAGTTGTGTCTTACTATTTGCAACCCTATGGACTGTATAGTCCGTGGAATTCTCCAGGCCAGAATACTGGAGTGGGTAGCCTTTCCCTTCTCCAGGGGATCTTCCCAACCCAGGGATCGAACCCAGGTCTCCCATATTGCAGGGGGATTCTTTACCAGCTGAGCCCCAAGGGAAGCCCAAGAATACTGGAGTGGGTAGCCTGTCCCTTTTCCAGGGGATCTTCCTGACCCAGGAATTGAACCCAGGTCTCCTGCATTGCAGATGGATTCTTTACTGACTGAGCTATAGAGATATTCATACCACTTTGAGGAAATATTAATAGTTATGTAGCAAACTTGATTAACTATTTTTGCAGTCTCTCAACATATGCATGTAAGTGGAGATCTATTTTAGTACATTGCATCTGCAGTTACTTACAACAAAAATAATTAACATGTCCAAAACAAAGTTCCCTCCATCTAAGACATTCTTACGTTTTCTCTAAAATATGCTTTTATAAAGATAGTAATATCTATAGATTTGCCAATAAATTCAAAATATTACCTGGCCGGGAAAAGGAAACAGTCACTGCAAGGGAGTTGCAAAACTCTGGACACTGGGACCCAGTTTTGTTACCTATATCTGTATGACCAGCAAAGGCAGTCACATCCCTTCTCTAGTCTTTTTACCCCTTCTCTAGTCCTTAGTGCACTTAACACCTCTATAGTCTACTGCAGTCTCCCTAATTTACCTTCATTTATTGGTAACAATGTAACTATGTTTTATTCCAAATATATTATCAAATTTAATATTTAAAATAAATATTATGCCATTCCTTGTTTCAGTTCAGTTCAGTTCAGTCGCTCAGTCATGTCTGACTCTTTGCGACCCCATGAATCACAGCACGCCAGTGTTTTTAATAAAACTCATGGAAATTTATTGAGAGTACTTTTTATATTACTTCAGATTAGCACAGAAATAGCACTTTAGGAAAATAGAGTCTTAAAGCTGCTTTTTAATTATTTTACAGGTCCTCCGAGTATATTATGATCGCCTTCTGGATAATGCAGACAGAAGTTGGCTTATCAGCTACATTCAAGAAATCTTAATAACATATATGGAAGAAAATTTTCATGAGCTTTTTCAAAGTTTGGATTTTAATAATGATGGAATAGTGGAAGAAGATGATTTACGCAGCTTAATGTTCTGTGATTTCCATGATCCCAAGAGAGAGGATACTAACTACAGAGAAATTGCAGATGTGGATGCTCTCCGGGTGATAGCAGAAGCTCACCTAGAAGAATACAACAATATGAGCAAAAAAACAATGAACCTTGTCTTGTTCCGATTTGCCATCGAGCACATCAGCAGAATTTCCAGGATCCTGAAACAGCCTCGCAGCCATGCTCTTCTGGTTGGTGTTGGAGGGAGTGGAAGGCAGTCTGTCACCAGATTAGCTGCCCACATGGCTGATTCTTCAGTTTTCCAGGTTGAAATTGCCAAGGGCTATGGTAACTCTGAGTGGCATGAAGATTTAAAAGTGATCTTAAGAAAATGTGCTGAAGGGGAGATGCAGGGTGTTTTCCTGTTTACAGATACTCAGATTAAAAAGGAGTCATTTCTAGAAGATGTCAACAATCTGCTAAATGCTGGGGAGGTTCCAAATCTCTTTGCATTGGATGAGAAACAGGAGATATGTGATAAGATGCGTCAGTTAGATCGCCAACGGGATAAAACCAAACAAACAGACGGAAGCCCCATAGCTCTTTTCAACATGTTTATTGACCGCTGCCGCAACCAATTGCATGTTGTCCTTGCCATGAGTCCCATTGGAGATGCATTTCGGATTCGTCTTAGAAAGTTCCCTGCTCTAGTAAACTGCTGTACCATTGACTGGTTTCAGGTATTGTCATGTAAATTTTAGATAGACTTCTAGAAAATATTGATTCTCCATCATCAGCATGACTTATTTTAGAGTCCACCCCCACCCACCCCCAATTTTGGCTCAGCAGAATTTTCTGATCAATAATAATATATTTTATGAAATTAAAATTCAAAAATCACTATAACAGAAAAACCTTTTATTACTAGTATATTCAGTCATTGACATCAACTTATTGTAGAAAGTTTTAGGATAAAGTTGTATGTCTGTCAGGTTCAAAGTTGTATGTCTGTCAGGTTCCTGACAGGGAAGAGAGAATACCTGGGAAGGTCTCACTGAGGAAAGTTGAATGATGGAACTGTTCATGAAGGTGTAGGCAGGATTAAAGGAATTTGAGAGGGATGGTGGGGCAGGAAATGGTAGAGCGTAGCAAGAAGATGTTACTACAGCTGGATTGAAAGGGGCATAGGGAGGAAAACGTGTTACCGGAGCTTGAAGCTGTGGAAGTAGGAAAGTCTGACGGGATCAGGAACCCCAAACCTAGAGTTCAGTTTCTGCTAGAAAGCAAGAGGGATAGAAATGCCTCTACCTGTCTCTTCTCCCACCCTCTAGTCTCTTTCCATTAGAAAACCTGGCAGAAAGTCAAAAGGAAGAAACTCCCAGTGACCACTTTTTCTAATAAATTTCAGTGTCAGAAGTACAGAACATACAAGGGCACAGGGTAGGAAGTTTGTGAGCTGTGGCAGAGATCCTGTGAGTGAGATCTAACACATGGGAATTTTTGACCTTGGGGAATTTACATAGCCCCTTTGTCCCTCCAAATTCTGCTAAGATTTCATGAAAAAACATACTTATTGAACCCTTGCTTTGTAGCAGATTTTATTCTAAAGCTGGAGATGAGTCAGAAAATGAAATAGACTAGGCTTCTGCTTTTCTTGAGTTTACTTACATACTTGCAAATTAGTGAAAAATAATTCCATCATACAGGGTAGCATAAATGGAGTAAAAGGTTTTCTGAATCAGTGACCTTTAGGAGGAAATATAAAGGACAAAAAGTGCCAGTACTGAGAGGATCTGGTCAGAGACAATAAATTAGTGAAGACAAGGAGCTTCACAGGAAGAATGAATAGGGTGGAAAAAACTCAGGGTGACAAGGGCATAGTACCTGAGGGGAAAATCATAGAGTTGGGTTGGAAAGGTGAAAAGGACCAGATCAAGTAGAGATTTACAGATTAGCTTTGGATTTTGTTTTGAATATGTTGGGAAGTCTTCAAACAATTGTAAATTGAGAGTATGAAATTAGCTATTAATAATCTGCATTTGGTGAGATCACTCTGACAACTCCATAGAGCGCATAAGCAAGGTGGACAGATAGGACACTGTTGAAATATTCCAGGAAAATGATAACAGAGTTGAACTGCGATGGTGATTACAGGTGTAGAAGCAACAGAGTTGGAAGCTATTTCAGGGATGGTGCCCATAGAACTGGATTTCGAGATGGATAGAGAATTGAGGTGTTTGCTAAGTTGGGAAGATATCAACCATTTGGGGGGAGATATGGACCATGATTCAGACTTGTTGAGTTTGAGGCGATTATGGAAGAAATCAAGGAGGCAGTTATTGATCTAATTCTGGAGTTTAGGGTAAAGGATAGTAACATTTGCCTCAGAAATTTGCAGAGAATTGAATGAGATAATAATAGTAGAACGTGTAAAAAGATACACATTCTATAAATTTGGTTCCTTTTTACATCCTTGCTCCTGCAATACTCATGTACAATTTCTCTAACTCTTGAACAAACCAGAAAGAGTTAACAACATGACATGCATTAGCTACTGGCTCCCTGTCCTAAGCAGTCAAGTACTTGGGGGGAAGTTTCTCCTGAGCTTCTGTCCCACCCCATTCCTTAGGCTTTCCCCTGCATTTCCGCCATCTGTGAAGGACCTCAGTAGTAACAGACTCCTGTCAGTAACTTCGATCTTATGCTAAAGCATTTATCTTACATTCAGTCCTGGCCTGAAGATGCACTACAGGCAGTTGCCTCCCGCTTCCTGGAAGACATTGAAATGTCAGAGGAAATACGAGATGGCTGTATTGAGATGTGTAAAAGCTTCCACACTTCTACTATAGATTTATCGACATCCTTCTATGTTGAACTTCAAAGATACAATTATGTGACACCTACCTCTTATCTTGAATTAATCTCTACCTTCAAACTGTTGTTGGAAAAGAAAAGGAGGTAAAAATGAAATTTCTTATTCCTAAGTAAGCTATGGTGGTTTTAAAACATTTGTGTGGACAAAAATGACATAGCAAAGATGAAGATTTTTATTTCATATATGTGTATACTGTGAGTTTTGTTGAATCGTTTAATGATTTACTCCACAAACATTTTTAGGGTAGGGAGCAGAGCTTATTCTTTTGTGCACATGATTGCCTAGCATGTCATAAATGTATAATCATATTTAAGGAATGAAGATGTGCCACTCAGACCTGCGGTAAGGCCCCAGGGTACTTTGACAGTGCTATTGGGTAGACATCACTAGTGAGTAATTTTTCTTCAATAAGTAATTAGATAATAAATAAACCTTCTCTTTAGGTATTGAATAGCTGGAACCTAGAGACAGCCACTCAATAGACATAGCTAGCTTTCCTTCTTTAAGTAAACTCTTGAGAACATCAATACAAACATCAGTAAACTTATATACTATAGAATGTGTCAATGTGAGCTTTTTTGATGTTGTTGAGGTTAACTTATACATGCAGAAAAGTTGATTCAATAGTTTCTTTGATTCTAAAAATTAATACTCACTCTCCTTGGGTCAGGAAGATTCCCTGGAGGAAGAAATGGCAACCCAATCTTGTATTCTTGCCTAGAAAATTCCATGGACAGAGGAGCCTGGTGGGCTACAGTCCATGGGGTCACAGAGTCAGACATCACTGAGCACATGACACACTTTCCACAGAGACACACTTATATATTATAAAACATAAAAAAACCCACACATATATATTATAAGATGTAAAAATAAATTACCTATAAAGTTAGATGTTTATAAATTTTACTAATCACCTTTAAGGAGGTCTTTTACTAATGAAATTTATTTAAGAAATTTATACATTACATTTATAAATTTTAATATTTTTATTTCCCTGATTTAACAAACTAAACTTTCCCAGGTACTTAATTTATATAAAATCTGGTAAGTTAAATTTACACATATCGCAAGCCTTAAGTTTTTTTGTGTTTGACTGTTACCTATAGACTTGATGGGATTTTTTTTTTTTACTTAAAAATACAAATTAACTCTGTTGCTCAATTATGCAATTTATCAGGGATTCCCTGGTGGCTAAAACAGTAAAATATCTCCCTGCAGTGCAGGAGACTCATTAGGAAAGTCTCCTGGAGAAAGGAATGGCTATTCACTCGAGTATTCTTGCCTGGAGAATTCCATAGACAGAGGAGCCTGGAGGGCTACAGTCCATGGGGTTGCAAAGAGTTGAATACAACTGAGCAACACACACACATACATATTGGGATACAAGGCTGATCTGTTAATCTAACAGACCACATTCCTTTAAATTTTAAATATACTTGAAACACCAAATGTACAGAGTCCTTGACAAAAAAGAAAAAGTTAATTTTTGCATATTAACTATAAATCTTTCTAAATTTTCCTATGGCTATCTCATTATCTCAGGCATTTTGAAGTACTTTTTCTTGTATTATCTAAGATACTATCTAGACTGGTGGGAAACTTCTCAGCCATATTTACAGTGACTTTGGTAATGCTTTCTACAGCAGAGGTGTCATAGCTTCCTATTCTTCATGGTCCACACCCTGTATTGAATCATACCAATAGCATTTTTTCCATCTGCTAGTGAAATCTGCAAGTCCCACCCAAGGCTACTACATAACTCTACTGAATTTTATTATTTCTGACTGTTAACATATTATCTTTCCATTTAAATCTTAGGATGTTAACCTAATGGAAACTTGCTTTTCTAACCCTGTATTTTCCTATCCAGGAGAATCAAAACCTCTTGGAGAGTCTGAATAATTGGGAGGCATCTCTTGTATCTCTCTATGACTATATGCTCACTATATTTAGCCATCCTAACTGGAAGAAGATTGTAAAAATGAAATACAAACTGAGATAAAAGTTGAAAATAATAATTTTCTAGGCATTTTTATATATTCTTGATGACATTGCAAATTTCCTCTTTTTAAAAATGTTCTCCTTTGCCTCTACTAGAATCTCCACCACATAGTTCAGTTCAGTTCAGTCACTCAGTCGTATCCAACTCTTTGCAGCCCCATGGACTGCAGCGTGCCAGGCCTCCCAGTCCATCACCAACTCCCAGAGTTTATTTAAACTCATGTCCATTGATTTAGTGATGCCATCCAACCATCTCAGCCTCTGTCATCCCCTTCTCCTCCCGCCTTCAATCTTTCCCAGCATTAGGGTCTTTTCAAATGAGTCAGATCTTTGCATCAGGTGGCAAAAGTATTAGAGTTTCACCTTCAGTCCTTCCAATGAATATTCAGGACTGACTTCCTTCAGGATGGACTGGTTGGATCTCCTTGCTGTTCAAGGGATTCTCAAGAGTCCTCTCCAACACCACAGTTCAAAAGCATCAATTCTTCAGTGCTCAGCTTTCTTTATAGTCCAACTCTCACATCCATACATGACTACTGGAAAAACCATAGCTTTGACTAGACAGACCTTTGTTGGCAAAGTAATGTCTCTGCTTTTTAATATGCTGTCTAGGTTGGTCACAACTTTCTTCCAAGGAGCAAGCTGCAGTAAATTTAATGGCTGCAGTTACCATCTGCAGTGATTTTGGAGACCCCCAAAATAAAGTCTGACACTGTTTCCACTGTTTCCCCATCTATTTCCCATGAAGTGATGGGACCAGATACCATGATCTTAGTTTTCTGAATGTTGAGTTGTAAGCCAATTTTTTCACTCTCCTCTTTCATCAAGAGGCACTTTATTTCTTCTTCACTTTCTGCCATAAGGGTGGTGTCATCTGCATGTTTGAGGTTATTGATATTTCTGCCGGCAATCTTGATTTCAGCTTGTGCTTCATCCAGCCCAGCATTTCTCATGATGTACTCTGCATATAAGTTAAATAAGCAGGGTGACAACATACAGCCTTGCCGTACTCCTTTTCCTATTTGGAACCAGTCTGTTGTTCCATGTCCAGTTCTAACTGTTGCTTCCTGACCTGCATACAGGTTTCCCAGGAGGCAGATCAGGTGGTCTGGTATTCCCATCTCTTTAAGAATTTTCTAAAGTTTGTTGTGATCCACACAGTCAAAGGGGTGGCATAATCAATAAAGCAGAAGTAGATGTTTTTTTGGAACTCACTTGTTTTTTCGATCATCCAGTGGATGTTGGCAATTTGATCTCTAGTTCTTCTGATTTTTCTAAATCCAGCTTGAACATCTGGAAGTTCACAGTTCACATATTGTTGAAGCCTGGCTTGAAAAATTTTGAGCATTACTTTACTAGCGTGTGAGATGGGTGTAATTGTGCGATAGTCTGAGCATTCTTTGGCATTGCCTTTCTTTGGGATTGGAGTGAAACTGACCTTTTCCAACTACAGTAACCCTGTAGTTACTCTTCCCTTAATAATTGAAGTCTTCAGATCTCTTTATAGCCAGGTAGTATTGTAACCTTGAAGCAAGCGCTCAGATTCCCTGCTGGGAAACCAGTGTGTTAGCCAACAAGGGGTCCCCAGGGTTGAGTCACCACACTGAAACTGCTTCATGCTGGCCGGGGGCCAGACCTTTCCTGTGCTTGCTCCGCAAGGGTTCCACTGAAACCAAACTCACAGATAATATGGTATCCTCTTTCCAATCTCCTCAGTTCACATTGCTGTAACATATTTTGCTCAGAGGAATCAACTTATCACAGAAGTGTGACATGTCCTGACTTGCAAAGTTTTCTTTTTTTTCAGTGATAGCCTTTTCAGTTTTCTGGCTCAAACCAGTTAAGCACTCAGTTGAAGAGTGTGCTTCCATCTTTAGACAATTATCGGGTTGGTTAGTTACCAACGCCTACCTACTTTTTGAAGAGAATTTCTAAAATGCGTTGCTTTTTACTTTGAGACATTATGGCATCTCAGATATTTAAAATGAAACAAATTATAAAGAAGCATTTTCTCTACTCATGATGTGTAATTATCTCTGGAACATGTATGAATGCAAAGCAAAAATTTAAAGTATAATAAAATATTACATTATTTTGAAATCAGTTATTATTACTTTATAAGAATTTTGTACCAAAAAAAGAGCTGAGCTTTATTCTCTGGCCACTTGTATTTTAAATGAAAAATTCCTATTTCACAATACTTAACACATATTAAAATTATGTGCCACATTTGGCAATGTTCAAACAATATATTTTGGGTACTGAAGTCTATTTAAAATAATTGATTATAAAAAGATCTTAAGGAAAATATTGTTGTTGGAATAAACTTCCCAAGATGACTAATTACAGAGGCACATCATTCATCTTGATGGAGGAGATTTCTTGCCTTATACTTAGTATATTTTTCTTTTGAATTTGTTATATGTCTAGATACTGTGATAGATACTGGCAGTACAAAAAATCCCAAGACATACTGTCTGCTTTTAATTGCACACAATCTAAAATTCTAGAGTTCATATTTTTTACCAACTGCTAATATATGCAAAAATATTTCAAACCACTTTTTTAAAGTTGAAGTATGCTTGATTTACAATGTTGTGTCAGTTTCAGGGGTTAAGAAAAGGGATTAAGTTATATGTGTGTGTGTGTGTGTGTGTGTGTGTGATTTTTCAGATTCTTTTCCATTATAGTTTATTATGAGATATTGATTATAGTTCCCTGTGCTATACAGTAGGTCCACTTCTTTATTTATGCCTTGAAAAAATCTGAAAAGCTAAAGAACACTTATTTTTTTCCTTGAAGAAGAAGCCTAGAGCCTGACAGCTAACCTTATTTTATCTCTTTGCTTTCAGTGAAGTCATGAAAATGAAAAAGAGGTATGAAGTGGGTTTGGATAAACTGGATTCTGCTGCATCTCAAGTAGCCACAATGCAATTTGAGTTAGAGGCTCTACATCCTCAGTTAAAAGTTGCTAGTAAAGAGGTTGATGAAATGATGTTGATCATTGAGAGGGAATCTGTAGAAGTTTCCAAAACTGAAAAAATTGTGAAAGCTGATGAAACAATAGCAAATGAACAAGCTATGGCTGCCAAAGCCATCAAAGATGAATGTGATGCTGACCTGGCAGGGGCTTTGCCCATATTAGAATCAGCACTGGCTGCCCTTGACACCCTCACTGCACAGGTAAGAACACAGCCACAGGCTTGCTGGGAGACCTGTTAGCATAACTTAAGGAAGTGCTTACCATCGTGTGCTGCAGTTTGGTCTGTCTTTCCAAAGTCTCCACATTGAATGCAATTGAAATCATTTTCAAATTGGCCAAAAGATCCCCTAATTGACCTGGAAAAAATAAATGGACATACAAGACTAAGACAGTTTTGAAAAGAAAGTTTCAAAATTTTCTGAACAACCATACAGCAATCATTATTTCAGGAACTTTGCAGAGCAACTTTAATTGACAGGGGCATGAATATACACTTTTATTCTATGTACACTTTTTCATATTTAGAAACTTGTAGTTGGATATGCCTTACAGTATATATGGTAAGGTGTCGTGCAGTGTTTGTCAGTGGGTTTTTGTGTGTGATACATATGACAAGTTATTTATGATTTTTAATAATTTATAATTGTTAGTATAAAAATGTATAATTTTTTAATAAAATAAAACATTTTGTTTTATTTTATAACAACATAGCTTTGACAGTATTAAAAATTAAATCATGAAAGGGAACATTTCAGTTAAGAAAGATTAAGATGAATTTTGAAAAATAGTGTTGGCAATCTCAGCTAAACTTTTGGGTAAATTAGTAGAGGATGGGACTTCCCTTGTGGCTCAGCTGGCAAAGAGTCCGGCTGCAATTCAGGAGACCTGGGTTCATTCCCTGGGTTGGGAAGATTCCCTGGAGAAGGGAAAACCTACCCACTCCAGTATTCTGGCCTGGAGAATTCCATGGACTTTATAGTCCCTGGGGTGGCAAAGAGTTGGACACGACTGAGTGACTTTCACACGCACACACAGGAGAGGATGTGTTAGATCTTTTCTTCACACCTTCCAAAATAGGTTTCAGATAGAAATTTAAATATAAATAGTTATATTACATTATAAAATGGTATACAGTATAGGTCAGATGTTAATAATTGTGGAATATAAATGAGGACTGAAGATTTCTTTGTTATAAGAGAAATCAGAGAAGAAAACACTAAGCAATATTGTTTGTAATAGATATGCTCTGGATACTCTCTTGTATTTTTCATAAATAAGAGAATTTTTGTACCTAAAAATGTAATGGTACGTTTTTGTACCTAAAAAAGTAATGAATAGTTAATAAGGGTATGAAAATGTATCATACCTCACTTGTATTTAAAGTCCATGTATTTAAAGTCTACACAGTTCATGGAATTCTCCAGGCCAGAATACTGGAGTGGTAGCTATTCTCTTCTCCAGGGGACCATCCCAACCCAAGGATTGAACCCAGGTGTTCCACATTGCAGGTGGTTTCTTTACCAGTTGAACTACCAGGGAAGCCTAAGGAATACTGGAGTAGGTAGCCTGTCCCTTCTCCATCGGATCTTCCCAACCCAGGAATTGAACCAGGGTCTCCTGAATTGCAGGCGGATTCTTTACCAGCTGAGATACCAGGGAAGCCCCAAAAGAAATACAAATCAAAATAAAATTTCTTTTGCCTGATAGAATGCTTACCCGTGTTGTTAAGGGTATATGTAATAAAACAGGCACCCTTATATATTTTCTGCAGGTCAGTTTGTCAACATTTGTCAAAAGCTTAAAAAAAAAAGGACATTAAGACTTTAATTGTAATAGTAAAAAGGAAAAAGGCATGGAGTGTTAGAATTATGGTTCATATCTATACATCAGAAAGCTATGCAGCATTAAAAATGATATAAATGTTTACTAGCACGAGACTATGTTTATTATATATTATTAAAATAGGACAGTTTAAAACAGCATCTATATTAGATATACTATGATTCCACTGGTTAAAATAGGGCAAATACACTGGTTTATAGCATATACACATGAAAAAGATGTAGAGAAATGTAAAGTAAGATGTTTACAGCAGTTAACTATATATGATTGGTTTTACAGGAGACATATGTACAGTTTCTCTATATTTTTCTGTTTGCATCTATAACTTTTATAGTTTTTAAGAAGCAGCAAAGCTCTTACTTTGGGACAGTCAAAAAAAAGCTCTTTCATGTGTTCTTGAAGTGGATTTCATGTTATAAGTGATCTCAGGGTATTTTCCCATTACTCTTTTTTATTTTTAACTTTGCCTTTGAGATAAGCTTCTCAGCACTTCATGATACGATTCTATTACTGTCACTAGTTTCTGACATTGTCACTGTCAGGGAATAGCGAGTTTCTATCTTATGGCTTAGTTTGAAAATAGGAACCAAACACAAGTTACATGTAAACAATTCTTGCATGTTGTTATTTCAAGGACATTACAGTGGTAAAATCCATGAAGAGTCCTCCCGCTGGTGTCAAGCTTGTTATGGAAGCTATATGCATCTTGAAAGGCATCAAAGCTGACAAAATCCCTGACCCAGCAGGTACAGGGAAAAAGATTGAGGATTTCTGGGGTCCTGCCAAAAGACTTCTTGGTGACATTCGATTTCTGCAGTCACTTCATGAATATGACAAGGACAATATTCCTCCAGTTTACATGAACATCATAAGAAAAAATTATATTCCAAATCCAGATTTTGTTCCAGAAAAGATAAGAAATGCTTCCACAGCAGCCGAAGGTCTGTGCAAGTGGGTCATAGCAATGGATTCATATGATAAGTAAGTAGTGACAAAAAAGAAAACAAACTTTTTTTTTTCAGGTTGGTTCTTCTAATATAAAACCTATGAACTACATAGGTGAGGGGATCCTCAGAAAGTCATGTCTAATGCCTGCTCTGACATGTTTACTGGAGGCAAGACTATACCAACTACATAGTACAACACAACGCTATTGAAACCTTTTGGACTCAGAACATTTTGTTGTTGTTGTTCAGTGGCTAAGTCATGTCCAACTCTTTGTGTCTCCGTGGACTGAGGAGCACCAGGCTTCCCTGTCTTTCATTATCTCCCAGGGTTTGCTCAAACTCATGTCCATTGATTCGGTGGTGATGACATCTGACCATCTCAACCTTTTATACTCTCAAAAATTATTATAGACCCCTAACCTTTTAACACGGAGAAGGCAATGGCAAGCCACTCCAGTACTCTTGCCTAGAAAATCCCGTGGACGGAAGAGCCTGGTAGGCTGCAGTCCATGGGGTCGCTACAAGTCAGACATGACTGAGTGACTTCACTTTCACTTTTCATTTGCACACATTGGAGAAGGAAATGGCAACCCACTCCAGTGTTCTTGCCTGGAGAATCCCAGGGATGGGGGAGCCTGGTGGGCTGCCGTCTCTGGGGTCGCACAGAGTCGGACACGACTGAAGTGACTTAGCAGCAGCAGCAGCAACCTTTTAACAACAGACTGGTTCCAAATAGGAAAAGGTGTACATCAAGGTTGTATATTGTCACCTTGCTTATTTAACTTATATGCAGAGTACATCATGAGGAACGCTGGGCTGGAAGAAGCACAAGCTGGAATCAAGATTGCTGGGAGAAATATCAATAACCTCAGATATGCAGATGACACTACCCTTATGGCAGAAAGTGAAGAGGAACTCAAAAGCCTCTTGATGAAAGTGAAAGAGGAGAGTGAAAAGGTTGGCTTGAAGCTCAACATTCAGAAAACAAAGATCATGGCATCTGGTCCCATCACTTCATGGGAAATAGATGGGGAAACAGTGGAAACAGTGTCAGACTTTATTTTTTTGGGCTCCAAAATCACTGCGGATGCTGATTGCAGCCATGAAATTAAAAGACACTAACTCCTTGGAAGGAAAGTTATGACCAGCCTAGATAGTGTATTAAAAAGCAGAGACATTACTTTGCCAACAAAGGTCTGTCTTGTCAAGGCTATGGTTTTTCCCATGGTCATGTATGGATGTGAGAGTTGGACTGTGAAGAAAGCTGATCGCCGAAGAATTGATGTTTTTGAACTGTGGTGCTGGAGAGGACTCTTGGGAGTCCCTTGTACTGCAAGGAGATCCAACCAGTCCATTCTAAGGGAGATCAATCCTGGGTGTTCATTGGAAGGTCTGATGCTGGAGCTGAAACTGCAATACTTTGGCCACCTCATGCGACGAGTTGACTCACTGGAAAAGACTCTGATGCTGGGAGGGATTGGGGGCGGGAGGAGAAGAGGACGACAGAGAATGAGATGGCTGGATGGCATCACCGACTCGTAGGACATGAGTTTGAGTGAACTCCGGGAGTTGGTGATGGTCAAGGAGAACCGGCATGCTGTGATTCATGGGGTTGCAAAGAGTCGGACACGACTGAGCGACTGAACTGAATTGAACTGAACTGAACCTTTTAATCAATATATTAGGAATTAAAACTGAGAATTTTTTAAAAAATATTTACTGATTCATTTCTAAAAAGCAACAGATACTTTATATAAATACTTCTTTTTTAAAGTTTACATTTTCAAAAAATTTGGGAAGAAAAGTGGTGGCATTTTACACTTTTGCATATCTCTTTACTATGTTCTTTAAGAGAAGACAGCTGGATTCTCAGATCTGCTTCTTCATTCAGTCTATGGTAGGATATTGTTTTGACTAAAGTATATGAAGAAGATACAGCCTCACACAGATGTTTAGTTGACAGGGAGAGCCTCACTGTAGTCCCTGAGGGGGAGGGGACATGTCTTGGATCACATTTTGAAAATAACGCCTAACATGTATTCTTTGATGAAACAAACAGCATTTATGGATGATTATATGAGAAACATTTATATCATATATAAAACAGTAAAAATTGTTGGTTATTCCTTTGAAAAGCAACTATACAGGAAATCATTAAATCTCACATACAATTCTATTTGTATGAGATGTGTACATCTATATTACATTCTGTATGTGTTTTGGACATTGATGTATTCTGTTAGTGATAAACTTTAATTTAATGTTTAATCATTTATTTGGGTTTCCCTGATGGCTCAGCTGTAAAGAATCTGCCTGCAATGCAGGAGATGCAGGAGACACAGGTTAGATCCTTGGGTTGGGAAGATCCCCTGGAAGAGGAAATGGCAATTCACTCCAGTATTCTTGCCTGAAAAATCCCATGGACAGAGAAGCCTGGTGGGCTATAGTCCAAAGGGCCGCAACAAGTCAGACACAGTTGAGCAACTGAGCACACATGCACACATACATTTATTTAGAACGGTAATACCACTGCTTCCATTTTCTAGAAGAGAATTTAGATCTGTAATTTTCCCTACATAGTCCCTTTTATTACTGACATACATATTTATAAGATATCTGGTTTTAGTTAAAGGTATATTCTGAAATTTGAAAAAAAGTAAAATATAAAGACAGGAGCTCTTATATGTATATAATAAGCCTGGAAGAGAAAAAACAAAAGAGTTGGGGAACTGAAGAAGCGGGTGGATACAATATCATTTTAACTATTTTGAGATGAAAATAAAATAATAAGATTAATCCACAAAATAATAAAAATTAAAATGAAAGAATAAAATGACATAAATAAAATACCCTTCCTTTCTTCATTGTTATTAAGCCTTAATGAGTTAGACTAGTTTCCATAAACACTGTAATATTTTACATGTATGTGCTTATTTTCCTTTTCCAAAATCACCAAAATTGACACTGGCAACAATTTAATATTTATCTGTGGTTTAAAAAATATCACTTATTTAGGGGCTTTCCTGGTGACTCAGACAGTAAAGAATCTGCCTGCAATGCAGGAGACCCAGGTTCGATCTCTGGGTCGGGAAGATACCCAGCCTGGAGAATTCCATGGGACAGAAGAGCCTGGCAGGCTATAGTCCATGGGGTTGCAAAGAGTCAGACATGACTGAGCGACTAACACACATATGCAATCACTTATTTGAAAATATTAAATATATTTGATACCTATTTTGAGAATCATATTTTATTGCTGGTATTAACTTTGTTAAATAAAAGATATAGAAATCAGTATAGGTTTTATGTGAAGATGTGTTTTGAGTTATAATAAGGATTTTAGAAAAGTAATTCTACTATTGTGTGAAAATTGTGTAAATCTTAATTATGTTGAATTGGTTCACAGTGCTTTTCAGGTCTACTATATCCTTCTACCTTTGTGTATTTTCTACTAATTTGGGGAGTTTGATATTGAAACTCCACCTAAAACTCTTAATTTATCTACTTAAAATAATTGTAATATATAGTAGAGCTATACATAATCTTGTTCTGTATTTTCCAAGTCTCCTGTAAACGTGTTATTGTTCTTTCATAATTTAAAAAAATTAAAAAGTAAATTCAGTGATGGAAAGTACACTAGAATATTAAACATGTATTTAATTTTCCAATTTTACTTTTGGCAGAGTGGCAAAAATCGTAGCTCCCAAAAAGATAAAACTGGCTGCAGCTGAAGGGGAGCTTAAAATTGCTATGGATGGTCTCAAAAAGAAGCAGGCAGCACTTCGGGAAGTTCAGGACAAGCTGGCCAGGCTTCAGGACACACTCGAACTAAATAAACAAAAGAAAGCTGACTTAGAAAACCAGGTATATTATAATACAGACATAGGCAAATCTTCAGTTACTCTAAATAAGAATAATGTTCACGCTGGTACAAAAACAGCGATACTGTTTTCTTCCAAGTCAGGAGTTGGCAAACAGTGGACCACAGGATAAACCCACCTTTGTATGGCCCACAAGATAATAATGACTGACATTTTAAAATGATTACATATTAAATGATTATACAAGTTTCTATATAATATCCTCAGTTTTGCCTCTTGGTCCACTAAGCCTATATTATTTATCTTCTGGCTCTTTATCCCACAAAAAGAAAAAAGTTGCCAACCATCTCTACTATAGATTATTAGAATATTGAGCTAAATTATTTAAATCATTCTTCATTATGAGTGAGAAAATGGAAAACCAAACTGTTAAGTAACAGTTATATAAAAGTTAATGGCCGAGCTGAGATTAGAACTCAATACCCAGAACCATACTATGTCCACTGGAAATGTTTTTAAGACTAAAATCATTACTCCAACTTAGTGATACCTTTTGTAAAAAGTAATTGCTAGGATCTGATTATGTTCCCCAGAAAAGTCCAAGTATTTTGATATACAGTTAGTATTTATTGAGTGCTTATCATGTGCAAGGCACTGTTCTGCGAACAATGTATATTATGTCACTGATTCTCACAAAAGCTTTCTGAGGGAGGTAATCTTTTTAGATTATTTTCTAGAAACCAAAACACAAAAAAGTTAAGCAACTTGCTCATGGTCAACCCATTTTCTAAGTTTAGATCCAGGTCCAGCAATCTGACTCTATTACTTTTCTCTTTCCCATCCTACTAGGCTGCTTCTTTCTGTACAATATGTGCACAAATTCTATATTTGTACAATCTGTGATATTGTGCTAATCTTAAAAATATGTCCTATTATTTGGCATGGTCTTCAAGTTATCAATTTTTATTTAAATAATATAACTAATAGATATGTGGTTGCTCGCTGTAAACATTTTTCAGCTGTGCTGTATGTTTGAAATTGTTTTCCATAATAAATTTTAGAAAATTCTGGTAATGTAAAATGAGTATGTGTACTAAAAGCTTGCTTTTGAAAGAGAAATTTTGGTTAAAATTTTTTACGTAGTAGTTTCTGATGACAACTTTATTATGGTCCAAGACCTGATTTAACATTTTAGTTGAGAGAAGAATTTGTGAAGAAAGAAACTAGGATGCAAAAGGTAATAAAAAGAGGGAAAATTAACAGGAAAGGTTTTTAAAGACGTATCAAGAATCTTACTAATTACATACCTTCTGCTTTTTTAAACCCATCTTTATATAAACTCTTATGGTGTTTTATATGTTTAACTCTAAAGGCATTTGTTATTATTAATATAAATATTAATAGCATAGGAAAAAGTACAAGCCAAATTCTCATTCCAAAATAATCTAAATGTCTGTTTTTATTAATAATTTACTTCTTTTCATGTAAATTATTTCATTTTGAACTTTAAGATAACCTTTACTTAGTCTTGTCGTCCTCTAAAAATAATGATAAGTCACTTAAAATTAGTCAAAATAATTCAGATATTCCACTGGAACATTGCTATTGCATGGTTTAAAATTGCTTTTGCCCGTTTTTCACATTTGTAATTATCCTTCCTCTTTTTTGAAAATAACATTGCTTAATTATGTATAATCAAACTTGGTTGAGTCTTATGTACAAAGTAGGCTCTCAGCTATTGACTGATGTCCTAATTTAAGGTTAATTGCAAGTGTCTGAGTAGGCTGACACAATTTAGCAGCTTGGAAACTGTGCTTTGTAAGTAAGCATAAATTATTAAAACCTTTAAACTTAACCTTTAAAATTATCATTAAATCAACCGTAAGTTAAATGAGGGGGAAACGTTCATAGAATATTTAAAATAAAATGCACTTTGATTATTAAAATGGAGGGTAAAACTTTCAGTGTCTCATAACCATAGCTCATTTCCTTAAACAGAGCAGTTGTTTGTGTTATATAATAAATATCTGTTATGAGTTTCACAAATTAGATTAAAATACTCTCTCTACTCTGAAAAAATTCTAAAAGATCATGGACTCTCCAGTCTTCATAGTGAACTGCTGCATATTTTTCTTCCACAGAGAGTTAAAAAAAGAAAATTCCAGGTGTAACTTTGTAATTTAAAAATTTATCCCTGAGGTTAAAATCTGGCAGAATTTTTAACTTACTTTACTTGTAGGTGTTGATAAAAGTTTACTTCTATTTTTGAGGTTGACCTGTGCAGCAAAAAGCTAGAACGAGCTGAACAATTGATTGGAGGCCTTGGGGGTGAGAAAACACGATGGAGCCAGACAGCTCTGGAGCTGGGGCAGGTGTACATCAACCTGACGGGGGACATCCTCATTTCTTCAGGAGTCGTGGCTTACCTTGGAGCCTTCACATCTAACTATCGACAGGTAGGGAATATTTGTTCACCTCTAGGGTCTCCTTGGAGAAGGAAATGGCAACCCACTCCAGTGTTCTTGCCTGGAGAATCCCGGGGACGGCGGAGCCTGGCCGGCTGCCGTCTATGGGATCGCACAGAGTTGGACACGACTGAAGCGACTTAGCAGCAGCAGCAGCAGCAGCACCAGCAGGGTCTCCTCTTGATCCTCCTGGTACAACCAACATTAATCTTGGATTTTTTGTTGTTGTTGTTGTTGTTCAGATTTCTTGCTAAATATGAGGGAGAAAAATGTTTGCAACTGATTTTTAGTTGTGTATTTTAATTATTCAGTAAGTTATCTTGGTGACAAAAAAAATGCTATATTAAATACTCTTCTAATTGTTTTAGAATTGTTTTTGAAACAAAAAGATCTACTTTAGGACATCATGTGAAATGGTAGGCCCTAGTAATAAAATTTTAGTTCTTATAAACAAGTATAAAGGTATCAGGATTTTTTTTTTTTGCTGTTTTTAATCAACTACTCTCAATGAGTCTCAAAAATAAATCATTTTCAAATGACTTCAGAAGCTAAAACTTCCTAAACCTTTAGTTTTAGTTTAGGAAAAGATGAGCCTACCTAAAAACAATTGATCAGGGGCATCTTTCCTAAGAAAATAAAAACCAAGTTCCCTGCTTCAAATTCCCACCCCTCTGATGAATTCTACCTCAGTCTTTTCCTTGACCCCATTCCTAACCCTAATTCTTCTCCCTGCTTTTTTCTTCCACTTTTCAGTTTCTTTATCAATGAGACCCAGCATATTCTTCAGCTCTCTTTAGGAATACAACCCAGGACATGGCCCTGCCAAAGCAGAAGAAAGCAATGAGAATAAAAAGAAATTTGAAGCATTTGGCAGTAGCTTCTGGTGTCAAGGGAGGAGAGAAAGAGTAAATGAAAACCCACTTCTAAAGTGGGGCTTTGTCACTTTACAAAGCATTTGTTTTGTTCATGGTCTCAGCTGAGATTCACTTGATTTCAAGGTTTCTCTTAAGTGGGGTTGATTCTTGGAGGCCACTATTTTGGTTTGTTTGCTTGCTTTTAACCAAACTGGTTTAAATTCCTCATATTGATCATGCTTCTGTCTTCAGGCTTCTGGGATCTCTAAGCAATTGTCCTGGCACATGAGTTTCATATTCTTCTTAGCTTTCTGTCTTCATTTGTGTCTGAACAACTATCTACAATTATAGCCTCTATATGAAAGTGAAAGAGAAGAGTGAAGAAGTTTGCTTAGAAAACTAAGATCATGGCATCTGTTCCCATCACTTTTTGGTAAATAGATGGGGAAACAATGGAAACAGTGCCAGGCTTTATTTTGGGGGGCCCCAAAATCAGTGCAGATGGTGATTGCAGCCATGAAATTAAAAGATGCTTGCTCCTTGGAAGAAAAGCTATGAGCAACCTAGACAGCATATTAAAAAGCAGAGACATTACTTTACCAACAAAGGTTCGTCTAGTCAAAGCTATGGTTTTTCCAACAGTCATGTATAGATGTGAGAGTTGGACTATAAAGAAAGCTGAGCACTGAAGAATTGATGCTTTCAAACTGTGGTGTTGGAGAAGACTCTTGAGAGTCCCTTGGACTGCAAGGAGATCCAACCAGTCCATCCTAAAGGAAATCAGTCCTGAATATTCATTGGAAGGACTGATGCTGAAGCTGAAACTTCAATACTTTGGCCACCTGATGAGAAGAACTGACTCATTGGAAAAGACCCTGATGCTAGGAAAGATTGAAGACAGGAGGAGAAAGGTACAACAGAGGATGAGATGGTTGGATGGCATCATCAACGAGATGGACATGAGTTTGAATAGGCTCTGGGAGTTGGTGATGGGCAGGGAGGCCTGGTGTGCTGCAGTCCATGGGGCCACAAAGAGTTGGATATGACTGAGCGACTGAACTGAACTGATAGCATTGACATATTGTAGTTAAGATAATTAATATTTAATATGACACTATTTACCTAGTCTTAGACTTGTTTGCTTGACAGTTTCAGAGCCTGAGGCTTATAAAGATTAAGACAGTTGCTCCTAACTACACAGTTGGTTAATGACAGAGCAGAAATGAGACTTGTCATCACCTGAATCCTCATTGAGCCCTCTTTCTACTCTTCTACATTAACTTGAAATGATAGAAGAAGTAGCTGCAGAGCCTCCTACACTTCTCTGTTTGTCCCCACCATACCCTGGGTGTCTGAACTAGCTCAAGTGCCATGCTGCAAGTCAGCGTCCTGGGGCACCCCTCCAAATCCAGCCCTCTCCAATGACTCCTTCCAAAACACAGCATCTTGTGCTCACTCCCTAGTCATCTGCTTCCACTAGAATGAGGGCTACCAGTTAGACCACCCACACAAATGCTTCCAAAAAGCATTGAGATCAGAACTGAGACCTTGAAATTTACTGACAGAAGCAAAGCAACACTTCAGCTAGACACAAGATCTAAGCTCATAGCTCCTTCCACGAACTCATATCCACTGTCCCCACCTCTGATTCGAGTAGACACATCATCCCATCCCATCTAAGAAGACTTGAAGGCAATTTTATCTCTTCTTTGTTTTACTGTAGTAACCTAGACTTTTACTTATCTAGTCTCTACTGTCACTGTTCCTTCCTTTGAATTTATTCTCCACATCCTACTCTGTAATCATTTATCTCTTTCTCCTGGGTCAGGGCAGCTGGCAGTTTGCTGCTGCTGCTGCTGCTAAGTCACTTCAGTCGTGTCCAACTCTGTGCGACCCCATAGATGGCAGCCCACCAGGCTCCCCAGTCCCTGGGATTCTCCAGGCAAGAACACTGGAGTGGGTTGCCATTTCCTTCTCCAATGCATGAAAGTGAAAAGTGAAAGTGAAGTCGCTCAGTCGTGTCCGACTCTGTGTGACCCCATGGACTGAAGCCTACCAGGTTCCTCCATCCATGGGATTTTCCAGGCAAGAGTACTGGAGTGGGTTGCCATTGCCTTCTCCGGGCTGGCAGTTTATGCAGTTTCCCATTTGATTCTAAACACAAGGGTAGCAACTTCACTTCTCTACCCAGATCCCCACCTGGCTTCCTGTGCTTTCATGTCAAACATCCAGCACCTGTGGCTTATTTTGGCTGACTTCCCTTATGTTCTTAGAACCCACTTTGCCCAGTGCTTGGAGACCTAAAATTGCCTGGGAATTTACTTCTCTTTGAGGTGGGCCTTAATGAAAGACAAATGTGAGAGCCTGAAGGTCTGTCTCCCTTCCTTCTTGTTGACTCAAATCCAAGGAATAATTTACACCCACTGTAGGATCAAGCTGAAACAACCTGTGCAGAACTTTGGCCAGTCCGCCACCTTTCATTGGCTTCTTCCCTGTCCTTATACTGCCTCTCTTAATATCTCTTCCTTAATAAATCACTTCACATAAATCTTCATGTCAGAGTCTGCTACTAGGAAACCCAAGTGAGACAAAAGGCTTTAAAACAATCTTTCTTTTTTTTTTTTTTTAACTCAAACATCAAAGGTTCTGGATACCAAGAACCCATAGTAAGTCGCTACAGCCCCTCTCTCCAGGCTTGAGCCTGAGTAGTTGTCAATTATTCATCCCCCATTTTAGATTTTCTAGTAATCCTCATCGGAGAAGACAATGGCAACCCACTCCAGTACTCTTGCCTGGAAAATCCCATGGGCGGAGGAGCCTAGTAGGCTGCAGTCCATGGGGTCGCGAAGAGTCTGACACCGCTGAGCGACTTCACTTTCACTTTTCACTTTCATGCATTGGAGAAGGAAATGGCAACCCACTCCAGTGTTCTTGCCTGGAGAATCCCAGGGACGGGGGAGCCTGGTGGGCTGCCATCTATGTGGTTGCACAGAGTCGGACACGACTGAAGCGACTTAGCAGTAGCAGCAGCAGCAGTACTCCTCATGATAAAATGTAGAAAATTCCAATTCTCCTGGCATAACTGGGGCCACATGTTTGATTGTAATGCTCATGCCAGTCTCAAAGACAAAATTCTACAATGCTGTAAGGACATACAGGCCCTAGAGTTGAATTAATTTGAACTTTTTTAAAGAGATCTTTTCCCTACCGATAATCAAAGTAAAAACTGCTCTGGTAGTGGTACATACTTTCACCAAATTGTTGTACAGTCGCTCAGTCACATCTGACTCTTTGTAACCCCGTGGACTGCAACACCCCAGCTTCCCTGTCCTTCACCATCTCCTGGAGTTTGCCCAAACTCATGTCCCTTGAGTCGGTGATGCCATTCAACCATCTCGTCCTCTGTTGTCCCCTTCTCCTCTTGCCTTCAATCTTTCCCAGCATCAGGGGCTTTTCTAAGTAGTTGGCTCTTCACATTAGGTGGCCAAAATATTGGAACTTCAGTTTCAGCATCAGTCCTTCCAATGAATAGTCAGGGTTGATTTCCCTTAGAATTGACTGGTTTGATCTCCTTGCTGTACAAGAGACTCTCAAGAGTCTTGCCCAACACCACAGTTCAAAAACATCAATTCTTTGGTGTTCAGCCTTCTTTATGGTCCGACTCTCACATCCATACATTACTTTTGGAAAAGCCATAGGTTTGACTATACAGACCTTTGTCAGGAAAGTAATGTCTGCTTTCTAATACACTGTCTAGGTTTGTGATGGCTTTTCTTCCAAACAAGATGTCACCCTGAATGGTCAGTTTTCCATTTCCACCATCTATTTTGCCACCTGATTATTAGCCAGGGTTCTTGGCTTGTATTTTTAGGTGCTTGTTCAGAGGCCCTCATGTTAATTTCACTTATTCTCTGCTGCTACATTCTTACAGATGTTGAATTGAACCACTTAAATTTCTAACCAGAGTTCATCTGTGATGACATACTATACCTGTCAACTAGAGACAGAATTCCACAGCAACTATTGATTTCATTTTCCCTATTCTTTCCTGTATCATTGGCTATGAAGCCTACACCAGCATCAATATATATCTTGGAAAACCTTCAAACCTCCCCCAAAATCTTCAGACCAACAAAAAAATCAAAACATGCCCATAGGAACTGTGTACTAGGGAGCAGAGTCAAACTGGAAATGCTACCTGCCCCTCCACTCTAAGGGCCATGCCATCTCTTCCTAATACCAACAACCAAATCAAGCCAAATAAAAAACTCAGACGATATTATTAAGTATTCATGAGTGTGCTGTCTTAATTCAATCTTGAATCATGATTAATAACTCTGAATTCCCTTTTATGGGCAGTTTGCTAAGCCTTCACCTCAACCATTTCCCTTATCAGGCTCTGATAATCCTGGGTTACAGTAGGCATATATGCAACTTCCAAAGGGCTTCCCTTGTGGCTCAGCTGGTAAAGAATCCACCTGCAATGTGGGAGACCTGGGTTCGATTCCTGGGTTGGGAAGATCCCCTGGAGAAGGGAAAGGCTACCTCCTCCAGTATTCTGGCCTGGAGAATTCCATGGACTGTATCATCCATGGACTCACAAAGAGTTGGACACAACTGAGTGACTTACACTTTCATAACTTCCAGAGACCCCCCCCAGATACCTAGTCACTTCTTCCCAGTGCCTGTGGAACCACTCAAGAGACCAGTCCTCAGGAAGCCCAGGAAACCTATCCAACTCCATCATACTCTGCTTGACATTTGTAAACTGCCCCCTACAGTTCAAGCTCACTATTACCCTGTGTCAGGTATAGCCTCCTGTTGGGGAGGTTTCTCTTATTTGGAGCTTTGAGTAATGAAGTTCTGCTTCTCATCTAATGAGTGACTTTATGTTGTGTCCCACCATCCAAGAAAGCTTTAATCATACCTAAGATCATGTAATTATGACACAAAAGCTTGGCAGGAAACACTTTAATCAAAATAAAAGTATCATCTATAAACGGACAGTGCGAAATCCTGTGCCATGGATGGGCTGCAGTGAGAAGAACACAGTATCATGTTGTCGATATTCCTGCCAAAGGTGCATAATCTGAACTGACTCTTGAGAGAACATCACACAGACGCAGTTGTGGGCCATTCTAGGGAAGAACCGGGTTTCAAGGTCATGAAAGGCATCAGTTGTCCCCAGACCATCATAGCCTTTTCATGTGCCAAAGGAATATTGGTCCAGTCTATTCAGCAGGAACCTGAGGGATATGGTAGTGCCTGCCATGCCCTCTCAGCTAGGCACACACTTGGCACACACAGCATCCTCATTTGCCCATGGACTGGTATCAATACCACATATATATGCCCCTTCCTAACCGATTTTCTCTCCAGTCATGTCTTTCACTATTTCTGAGTCCTTTGTTCTGTAACCTCACATTGGACCTTGATTTCTGATTTTCTGAGTATGAACCTAAGCTTGATGCACCATTTTGTATTCTTTTTTTTTTTTGGTAATTAATCTATTTTTTATTGGAGGCAAATTATTTTACATTATTATATTGGTTGGTTTTGCCATACATTGACATGAATTCGCCCCGGCTTTACATAAGTTCCCCCTCCTGAACCCCCCTCCCATCTCCCTCCTCCCTTTATCCTCCCTCTGGGTCATCCCCGCATGCGAGCCCCGAGCATCCTATAACATGCACTGACCCTGAACTAGTGATTCGTTTCACATATGACAACATACGTGTTTCAATGCCATTCTCCCAAATCATCCCACCCTCACCCTCTCCCATAGAGTCCCAAAGACTGTTCTATACATCTGTGTCTCTTTTGCTGTCTCGTATACAGGGTTATCATTTGCATCTTTCTAAATTCCATATATATGCGTTAGTATACTGTATTGGTGTTTTTCTTTCTGGCTTACTTCACTCTGTATAATAGGCTCCAGTTTCATCCACCCCATTAGAACTGATTCAAATGTATTCTTTTTAATGGCTGAATAATACTCCATTGTGTATATGTACCAAAGCTTTCTTATCCATTCGTCTGCAGATGGACATCTAGGTTGCTTCCATGTCCTGGCTATTATAAACAGTGCTGCAATGAACATTAGAGTACATGTGTCTCTTTCAATTCTGTTTTCCTCGGTGTGTATGCCCAGAAGTGTGATTGCTGGATCATATGGCAGTTCTATTTCCAGTTTTTTGAGGAATCTCCACACTGTTCTCCATAGTGGCTGTACTAGTTTGCATTCCCACCAACAGTGTAAGAGGGTTCCTTTCTCTCCACATCCTCTCCAGCATTTATTGCATGTAGACTTTTGGATAGCAGCCATTCTGACTGGTGTGAAATGGTATCTCATTGTGGTTTTGATTTGCATTTCTCTGATTATGAGGGATGTTGAGCATTTTTTCATGTGTTTGTTAGCCATCTGTATGTCTTCTTTGGAGAAATGTCTGTTTAGTTCTTTGGCCCATTTTTTGATTGGGTCATTTATTTTTCTGGAATTGAGCTGCAGGAGCTGCTTGTATATTTTGGAGATTAATCCTTTATCAGTTGCTTCATTTGCTATTATTTTCTCCCATTCTGAAGGCTGTCTTTTCACCTTACTTATAGTTTCCTTTGCTGTGCAGAAGCTTTTGATTTTAATTAGGTCCCATTTGTTTATTTTTGCTTTTATTTCCAATATTCTGGGAGGTGGGTCATGGAGGATCCTGCTGTGATTTATGTCGGAGAGTGTTTTGCCTACGTTCTCCTCTAGGAGTTTTATAGTTTCTGGTCTTACATTTAGCTCTCTAATCCATTTTGAATTTATTTTTGTGTATGGTGTTAGGAAGTGTTCTAGTTTCATTCTTTTACAGGTGGCTGACCAGTTTTCCCAGCACCACTTGTTAAAGAGACTGTCTTTTCTCCATTTTATATTCTTGCCTCCTTTGTCAAAGATGAGGTGTCCATAGGTGCGTGGATTTATCTCTGGGCTTTCTATTTTGTTCCATTGATCTATATTTCTGTCTTTATGCCAGTACCATACTATCTTGATGACTGTGGCTTTGTAGTAGAGCCTGAAGTCCAGCTGGTTAATTCCCCCAGTTCCATTTTTCTTCCTCAAGATTGCTTTCACTATTCGAGGTTTTTTGTATTTCCATATAAATTGTGAGATTATTTGTTCTAGTTCTGTGAAAAATATCGTTGGTAGCTTGATAGGGATTGCATTGAATGTATAAATTACTTTGGGTAGTATACTCATTTTTACAATATTTATTCTTCCAATCCATGAACATGGTATATTTCTCCATCTATTAGTGTCCTCTTTGATTGCTTTCAGTAGTGTTTTATAGTTTTCTATGTACAAGTCTTTTGTTTCCTTAGGTAGATATATTCCTAAGTATTTAATTCTTTTCGTTGCAACAGTGAATGGAATAGTTTCCTTAATTTCTCTTTCTATTTTCTCATTATTAGTGTATAGGAATGCAAGGGATTTCTGTGTGTTGATTTTATATCCTGCAACGTTACTGTAATCATTGATTAGCTCTAGTAGTTTTCTGGTAGAGTCTCTAGGGTTTTCTGTGTAGAGGATCATGTCATCAGCGAACAGTGAAAGTTTTACTTCTTTTCCAATTTGGATTCCTTTTATGTCTTTTTCTGCTCTGATTGCTGTGGCCAAAACTTCCAGAACTATGTTGAATAGTAGTGGTGAGAGTGGGCACCCTTGTCTTGTTCCTGACTTTAGGGGAAATGCTTTCAGTTTTTCACCATTGAGGATAATGTTTGCTGTGGGTTTGTCATATATAGCTTTTATTATGTTGAGGTATGTCCCTTCGATTCCCACTTTCTGGAGGGTTTTTATCATAAACAGATGTTGAATTTTGTCGAAGGCTTTCTCTGCATCTATTGAGATAATCATATGATTTTTATTTTTCAGTTTGTTAATGTGGTGTATTACGTTGATTGATTTGTGGATATTGAAGAATCCTTGCATTCCTGGGATGAAGCCCACTTGGTCATGATGTATGATCTTCTTAATATGTTGTTGGATTCTGATTGCTAGAATTTTGTTAAGGGTTTTTGCATCTATGTTCATCAGTGATATTGCACTGTAGTTTTCTTTTTTTGTGGGGTCTTTACCAGGTTTTGGGATTAGGGTGATGGTGGCCTCATAGAATGAGTTTGGAAGTTTCCCTTCCTCAGCAATTTTCTGGAAGAGTTTGAGTAGGTGTTAGCTCTTCTCTAAATTTTTGGTAGAATTCGGCTGTGAAGCCGTCTGGACCTGGGCTTTTGTTTGCTGGAAGATTCTTGATTACAGCCTCTAGTTCCGTGCTTGTGATGGGTCTGTTCAGATTTTCTATTTCTTCCTGGTTCAGTTTTGGAAAGTTGTACTTTTCTAGGTACAAGACTCTGATGCTGGGAAAGGTTGGGGGCAGGAGGAGAAGGGGACGACAGAGAATGAGATGGCTGGATGGCATCACCGACTCTGTGGACATGGGTTTAAGTGTACTCCGGGAGTTGGTGATGGACAGGGAGGCCTGGCGTGCTGTGATTCATGGGGTCGCGGAGAGTCGGACACGACTGAGCGACTGAACTGAACTGAACTGAACTGAACTGAACTTTTCTAGGAATTTGTCCATTTCTTCCAGGTTATTCATTTTATTGCCATATAATTGCTGATAGTATTCTCTAGTAATCCTTTGTATTTCTGTGTTGTCAGTTGTGATCTCTCCATTTTCATTTCTAATTTTATTGATTTGGTTCTTCTCCCTTTGTTTCTTGATAAGTCTGGCTAGTGGTTTGTCAATTTTATTTACCTTCTCAAAGAACCAGCTTTTGGCTTTGTTGATTTTTGCTATGGTCTCTTTTGTTTCTTTTGCATTTATCTCTGCCCTAATTTTTACGATTTCTTTCCTTCTACTGACCCTGGGGTTCTTCATTTCTTCCTTTTCTAGTTGCTTTAGATGTAGAGTTAGGTTATTTAGTTGACTTTTTTCTTGTTTCTTGAGGTGTGCCTGTATTGCTATGAAATTCCCCCTTAGCACTGCTTTTACAGTGTCCCAGAGGTTTTGGGTTGTTGTGTTTTCATTTTCATTAATTTCTATGCATATTTTGATTTCTCTTTTGATTTCTTCTATGATTTGTTCATTATTCAGCAGCGTGTTGTTCAGCCTCCATATGTTGGCATTTTTAATAGTTTTTCTCCCGTAATTGAGATCTAATCTTACTGCATTGTGGTCAGAAAAGATGCATGGAATGATTTCAACTTTTTTGAATTTACCAAGGCTAGATTTATGGCCCAGGATGTGATCTATCCTGGAAAAGGTTCCGTGTGCACTTGAGAAAAGGTGAAATTCATTGTTTTGGGGTGAAATGTCCTATAGATATCTATTAGGTCTAAGTGGTCTATTGGATCATTTAAAGTTTGTGTTTCCTTGTTAATTTTCTGTTTAGTTGATCTATCCATAGATGTAAGTGGGGTATTAAAATCTCCCACTATTATTGCATTATTGTTAATTTCCCCTTTCATACTTGTTAGTAATTGTCTTACATATTGTGGTGCTCCTATGTTGGGTGCATAAGTATTTATAATTGTTATATCTTCATCTTGGATTGATCCTTTGATCATTATGTAGTTTCCTTCTTTGTCTCTTTTCACAGCCTTTGTTTTAAAGTCTATTTTATCTGATATGAGTATTGCTACTCCTGCTTTCTTTTGGTCTCTATTTGCATGGAATATCTTTTTCCAGCCCTTTACTTTCAGTCTGTATGTGTCCCTCGTTTTGAGGTGGGTCTCTTGGAGACAACATATATGGGGTTCTTGTTTTTGTATCCATTCAGCCAGCCTTTGTCTTTTGGTTGCGGCATTCAACCCATTTACGTTTAAGGTAGTTATTGATAAGTACGATCCCGTAGCCATTTTCTTTATTGCCTTGGGTTCGAGTTTATACACACTTTCTGTGTTTCCTGTCTAGAAAAGATCCTTTAGCATTTGTTGGAGAGCTGGTTTGGTAATGCTGAATTCTCTCAGCTTTTGCTTGTCTGTAAAGCTTTTGATTTCTCCTTCATATTTGAATGAGATCCTTGCTGGGTACAGTAGTCTGGGCTGTAGGTTATTTTCTTTCATCACTTTAGGTATGTCTTGCCATTCCCTCTTGGCCTGAAGAGTTTCTGTTGAAAGATCGGCTGTTATCCTTATGGGAATCCCCTTGTGTGTTATTTGCTGTTTTTCCCTTGCTGTTTTTAATATTTGTTCTTTGTGTTTGATCTTTGTTAATTTGATTAATATGTGTCTTGGAGTATTTCGCCTTGGGTTTATCCTGTTGGGGACTCTCTGGGTTTCTTGGACTTGGGTGATTATTTCTTTCCCTATTTTAGGGAAGTTTTCAACTATTATCTCCTCAAGTATTCTTTCATGGTCTTTCTTTTTGTCTTCTTCTTCTGGGACTCCTATGATTCGAATGTTGGAGCGTTTAACATTGTCCCAGAGGTCTCTAATATTGTTCTCATTTCTTTTGTTTTTCTTTTTTCCTCTCTGTTTCATTTATTTCTACAATTCTATCTTCTAGCTTGCTTATCCTGTCTTCTGCCTCTGTTATTCTACTGTTTGTTCCCTCCAGAGTGTTTCTGATCTCATCTATTGCGTTATTCATTGTATATTGACTCTTTTTTATTTCCTCTAAGTCCTTCTTAAACCTTTCTTCCATCTTCTCAATCCTTTTCTCCAGGTTATTTATCTTTAACTCCATTTTGCTTTCAAGATTTTGAATCATTTTCACCACCAAAATTCGAAATTCTTTATCAGGTAAATTCCCTATATCTTCCTCTGTTGTTTGTGTTGGTGGGCAATTATCTTGTTCCTTTACTTGCTGGGTATTTCTCTGCCTCTTCATCTTGCTTATAATGCTTTGCTTGGGGTGGCCTTTCCCTCTTTTGGCCATTTGTGGAGATCTCTTTATTATGTAGTTTCCTCTCTGTGTGTGGGGTTGGACAGGTGACTTGTCAAAGTTCCCTGATTATGGAAGCTTGTATCGGTATTCTGGTGGGTGCAGCTGGATTTGTTCTCTCTGGAGTGCAATGAAGTGCCCAGTAATGAGTTATGAGATGTCAGTTGGTTTGGAGTGACTTTGGGCAGCCTGTATATTGAAACTCAGAGCTATTTTCCTGTGTTACTGGAGAATTTGCGTGATATGTCTTGCTCTGGAACTTGTTGACCCTTGGGTGTTGCTTGCTTTTAGTGTAGGTATGGAGACGTTTGGTAAGCTCCTATCGATTAATGTTCCCTGGAGTCAGGAGTTCTCTGGTGTTCTCAGGATTCGGCCTTAAGCCTCTTGCCTCTGGTTTTTGGTCTTATTCTTGGAGTAGCCTCTAGACGTCTCTATCTGTCGTTTCCAAGGTGGTTCCCTCTGTTTTAGCTTCTGTTTGCTGGTCTCTTCAGTGTCTAATTTCCGCCCTGATATTAGGGGGTGGGTGGACACTTTTTAAGGCTCAGTTGTTAAGTCCTGTTCTGGGAAGGGAGGAACGCTGCAGGCGAATATCTCTGGCGTCTGTGGGGGGTGCTCGCAGCGTCTCGGCCACACTGGGTTTGCCCCCACTCACAGCACATATGCTGTCCCAGTCTACACTGCACAGGCTCTAGGTTGCTCTGCCGGGAACTGTCTGAGGCCGGCGCCGGGTTGTATGCACTTCCCAGGTCTGAGCGGCTCAAGTTCAGGTTCTCAGGTACTCCACAAAGGCGCAGACTTGGTTGGGCCTGCGTTTTGTGCCTTCCCTGGTCCGAGCAGCTCAGGGGACCAGGTGTTTGGCGAGCGCAGTCTCTGCGACTTATCGCCTCCCCAGTCCCCACCACTCAGTTTTCTGGGTGTACAACCGGCGCACCTTCTCAGGGGGATATCGACCGGCCCGAGCCCAAGAAGTCCTGAATAGCAACAAGCCTGTCTGCAGTTTGTATCAGATGCCTTTCTGGGGCCGCGGTTGCCCGCTCCGGCTCTGGCTGCACTCCCTGCCTGTCTCGGCGGGGGATGGGGGATGGGCCAGCCGCAGCCGGCTCACTCTGCTCAGTCCTTTATTCTGTGAGCGGGGCTGGCCGAGTCATAGGTTAGAGCTTTCCGCCTTTTCGTGGGGAAGCTATCCCACAGTCTGCTTTGCTCTCCCCAGTTCTCTCAAATTGTTCTCGCGGCATTCAAGCCCAGTCCTCTCTCTAAGCAGTTCAGCCGGCTCCTCCCTGCCCAGCCCCCGCTTGCTAATGGCGTATGCAGGCGTTTGCGCTGCTTCTCCACTGGGAGTTACCGTTTGGCGGGTAATCTGTGGGTTTTTAAAAAATCTTTAAAAAAAAGAGGGTTATGTGGCCCTCTGAGCTTCCAAGGCTAGCCACAGATTCACCAGTGAGAGTGTTTCCTGGTGTTTGGAAAGTTCTCTCTTTTTAAAGCCTCCCTTCCCGGGACGGAGCTCCGTCCTTACTTCTTTTGTCTCGCTTTTTATCTTTTATGTTTTTTCCTACCTCCTTTCGAAGACAATGGGCTGCTTTTCTGGGTGCCTGACGTCCTCTGCCAGCATTCAGAAGTTGTTTTGTGGACTTTACTCCGCGTTCAAATGTTCTTTTGATGAATTTGTTGGGGAGAGAGTGGTCTCGCCGTCCTATTCCTCCGCCATCTTGTTCCTTCTCCCCTCCATTTTGTATTCTTGAGCATCCTAGCACACTGTGCCCCAGGTGGGGTATCCAAAACTCCAGTGTGTACCCTGATTCTTATTGGTGCCTAAGAGCCCTGCTATAGTCCCATCCCCAGAATAAGTGAGAGTCTGATACAGATGTTTTCTGTGTCCCCTACTAGTTCAAATTGGATTTACTTGTATACCACAGTATTATAATAATCCTGATATTCAGTGGGTTTGGAGTGACTTTGGGCAGCCTGTATATTGAAACTCAGGGCTATTTTCCTGTGTTTCTGGAGAATTTGTATGATATGTCTTGCTCTGGAACTTGTTGACCCTTGGGTGGTGCTTGCTTTTAGTGTAGGCATGGAGGCGTTTGATGAGCTCCTATCGATTAATGTTCCCTGGAATCAGGAGTTCTCTGGTGTTCTCAGGATTCGGGCTTAAGCCTCTTGCCTCTGGTTTTTGGTCTTATTCTTGGAGTAACCTCTAGACTTCTCTATCTGTCATTTCCAAGGTGGTTCCCTCTGTTTTAGCTTCTGTTTTCTGGTCTCTTCAGTGTCTAATTTCCACCCTGATACTAGGGGGCGGGTGGACACTTTTTAAGGCTCAGTTGTTCAGTCCTGTCCTGGGAAGGGAGGAACGCTGCAGACAACTATCTCGCATCGTCTCGCCCACAGCGTGTGTGTTGTCCCAGTCTACACTGCACAGGCTCTAGGTTGCTCTGCTGGGAACTGTCCGAGGCCGGCACTGTGTTGTATGCACTTCCCAGGTCTGAACATCTCAAGTTCAGGTTCTCGGGTACTCCACAAAGGCGCAGACTTGGTTTGGGTCTGTGGTTTGTGCCTTCTCCGGTCGGAGCAGCTCAGGTGACCAGGTGTTTGGCGAGCGCGGTTGCTGTGACTTATCGCCTCCCCAGTCCCTGCCACTCGGTTTTCTGGGTGTACAACTGGCGCACCTTCTCAGGCGGATATCGACAGGCCAGAGCCCAAGGAGTCTTGATTAGCAGCAAGCCTGCCTGCAGTTTGTATCCATGCCTTTCTGGGGCCGCATTTGCCCCCTCCGGCTCTGGCTGACCTCCCTGCCTGTCTCTCTGGGGGATGGGGGATGGGCCGACCGCAGCTGGCTTGCTCTACTCAGCCCTTTGTTCTGCGAGCAGGGCTGGCAGAGTCTTAGGTTAGAGCTTTCCGCCTTTTCATGGGGAAGCTATCCCACAGTCTGCTTTGCTATCCCCAGTTCTCTCAGATTGCCCTCGCAGCATTCAAGCCCAGTCCGCTCTCTAAGCAGTTCAGCCGGCTCCTTCCTGCCCAGCCCCCACTGGCTAATGGCGTATGTAGGCGTCTGCGCTGCTTCTCCGCTGGGAGTTACCGTTTGGCGGGTAATCTGTGGGTTTTAATTGTTTCTTTCTTTTTCCTCCCGGTTATGTGGCCCTCTGAGGTTCCAAGGATCGCCACAGACTAGCCAGTGAGAGTTTCCTGGTGTTTGGAAACTTCTCTCTTTTTAAAGCCTCCCTTCCCAGGACGGAGCTCCGTCCTTACCTCTTTTATCTCTCTTTTTATCTTTTATGTTTTTCCTACCTCCTTTCGAAGACAATGGGCTGCTTTTCTGGGTGCCTGATGTCCTCTGCCAGCATTCAGGAATTGTTTTGTGGACTTTACTCCACGTTCAAATGTTCTTTTGATGAATTTGTGAGGGAGAGAGTGGTCTCGCCATCCTATTCCTCCGCCATCTTGTTCCTTCCAATACTGATATTCATAACTTAAAGAAAATATATAGAAAAACATGGTAACCTCCATCTTTTGTCAAATGAAGCTTTAGAATCATAATTGTCAATTATTTTTTCCATATATGAAGTTCTGAATTCACTAGTAAGTGATCTATCTAAATTTTATCTTAACAGTGGATATAATTTTCATTTGAATACATAGTAGAGCTTCTGAATTATAATTTACTTCAAAATATGATGAACACAAATCAACTTTAAGGTAGTTTCAACCATGATTTGTTGGCTCGAGGTATAATTGAGGATTTTACAAAATATTTGTTTGGTAACGTCCAGCCTCATTTTTATATCTCTCTGTGTTTGTCTCAAAGAACCAAATCAAGGACTGGACAAATTTGTGCAAAAGAAGAGATATCCCCTGCTCTGAAGATTATTCCCTTATGAATATCCTGGGAGAAGCAGTGACAATTCGAGCCTGGAATATTGCTGGATTACCTTCTGACTCATTTTCTATTGATAACGGGATCATCATAATGTAAGGAAAATGTTTATCTCACAAATGTTCTCTGTCAATCAATAAATTTATTTATCTGTACACCTTTTTTAATGCAGCTAGTAAAATTTTATAGTATTGAAAAAATTTGCTTAATTAATTAGTTAAATTAAATATGGATGAGCACATCCTTCTCCAATTAATGTTGAGTATTGGAGACAGTAGTAATTAAACTAAAAACCTCAGATGACTTTTGCTTAATTTTTAATCAATTTTTAGCAAATAAAGCAAAACCCTGCCATAAGTAAGTGAAGTCCCTAATTTTTATTCTTATAGAACACAGGGTTTTGTTATTGTAGGTTAATGAAACATGCAGGGTGAGTTTGTGGTGATGATGTCTTAGTCCCTGCTGGGTGTGGGACCACCTTAAGTGGTATGGATACATTTCTGGGTCCTGACTGATTGGGGCTTTTCAAAAAGTGGTGCTGTCCCTAGAATCTCCTGGTTAGTAGATAAAACCCATGGAGATGAGGTTGGGAGGATACTGGAGACTCATCCAACCTTACCTTTCTTCAGGGTCTTGCCTTTCAGAAGCCAAGGACTTCACTGCGCCCTACTGTGAGGACAATTATTAATTGTGTTATTTTCAAGGTCACATTATGAAGGGTCTTCTATCACTGGGCCAGTCTTGGAGGTTTTAGCATGTTAGGAATAGCACAGGTAAACTATCAGTAGGAAACATTCAGTTTTGTGTTACATGTTTTGATTAGTTGTTAGTTTACTACTGAAAAAATACTTGATATGATAGTACTTAAAGTAAAAATGGTTGAGGCATGCAAATTTTTAAAATAGAATTAGCCACTATGGGTAAAAACCAGTTATTATTAAGTTTTTATGAGTAATATTTATGAAAATTATTCTACAAATTAAAATTATAGTGAACAAATTTCTTAACTGTTCAGCAAATGATCCTGACATATGGAATTTATAGCATTTATTTACTGGACTATTGTAAAAGGACTAAGCTTTCCCAGGAAATACTACTCAGCCATAAAAAAGATGAAATCTTGCCACTTGTAACAATATGGATGAACCTTGAGGGTATTATGCTAAGTGAAATAAGTCAGGTGGAAAAAGACAAATACTGTATGTTTTCACTCCTATGTGAAATATTAAATAAGTAAGTAGATAAATAATTAACAAAACAAGCAAACACATGGATACAGAGAGCAAAGTGGTTACCAGAAAGGAAGGGGTATGAGGGGAAGGTGAGATAGGTAAAGGGAATCAAAGGTTTGGTAATGAATGGAAACTAATCCTTTGGTGGTGAGCGTGCTGCAGATGTCAAAATGTAATATTGTACAAGTAACTGATAATACAGTTTTTAAATTTTCAGTAGAAAAATAAAGAAGTCTACCTTTTACCTTGTCCAGCTGAACTGATTATCTTCAGCCTAAATAATAGTCCAGTTGTTGTTGCTGCTGCTGCTGCTGCTGATTCCCTCTCAGAAAAACCTTTGCTCATCCCAAACAGTTGTGAAAATAATTGATCATGTCCCATATAGTAGTAGTTATGCATTTATTATTTTGATTTGCAATTCATATACCTTTGTTCTACCTAGTAGGACATCTAAACCTATTCCTATAACTGTTATCTATTCAGTGGAGAATAATATACTTGTTCAGTTCAGTTCAGTTCAGTCGCTCAGTCGTGTCCGACTCTCTGCGACCCATGAATCACAGTTTCTAGCAAATAAATACTGTTTCTTTTAGGTCCAGTCATATTTCAATGATACTGGAACTGTTGATGAATATTTCCTCTTTTAAGGTTCCACATCTTTCAGTGATTATTTTTCAAGATGAGCTCCCATTTTAGGAGGTAGAAAATAGTTTTAATGAGCCATAACCCCTATGTGATTGCTATTTGTTTGTAAAAGTGTTGTATTATTAGCAAGAAGTAATGGTAGAAACCTTACTAAGAAGGAAATAATAGCATTTTTCATTCTTGGTTTTTTTGTCAATGGTTTTGGTAATCTTTTACTGAGAGGTTTCAGGAAATAGGTTAAGGTGATCATTTTGAGGGCCTCCCAGGTGACTCAATGGTAAAGCATCCATCTGCCAATGTAGGAGACACAGGTTTTTACCCCTGTCTGGGAAGATTTCCTGTAGTAGGAAATGACAATAGGCTCCAGTATTCTTGCCTGGAAAATTTCTTAAAAGAGCCTGGTGGGCTACAGCCCATAAAGGGTCGCAAAGATTTGGACACGACTGAGGGAGTGAGCAACGCATGCTTGATCATTTTGAAGTATCAGATAAGTCTTCCTTGCCAGTGTCTTCTTCCTTCCCCAGAGATACTTACTTGATAATAATATCTAATACCAAGCACTTACTAAAGACCAGATTTTGTGTTAGATGCTTTTCACATACTATCCCAGCTGAGGGAGGAGTCAATCATTTAGGAAACTGGAAGAATGTATAAAATTTGGACAAGTTAGAACGTACTTCACTTTTAGAGATACTGACACTTGAAAGTCCTTGGCTAATCGAAATTTCAAGGACTAGTGATAACACTGAATGTAATTGGATAGTATCTGAATGTTTCATGGGGAAAGTATCGGGATTATTTAGCAGCTTGGTGAGTAGGTCAGACCTATATCTAATATAACTCTGCTTCTAAAAAATGTCTTTAAGTTTTCATTTCTATAGGAGTCAGGTAAGTTAGGTTTATTTCAGCAGCAATAATAATTGAGAATAGCACCCACCTTTATTTGTCTGTTTTGATCTAATTTTGTGTGTGTGTGTGTAAAGAGGAAAATAGCAAAATCCTTTGAAATGCACCACTGCTATATATCTAAGTTCCTCCCTTCCATGCAGACTACATATATCATCATGTTGTTCAGTCACTAAGTTGTGTCTGACTCTACCCCATAGACTGCAGCACGCCAGGCTTCCCTGTCCTTCATTATCTCTCAGAGTTTTCTCAAACTCATATCCCTTGAGTTGATGATGCCATCCAACCATGGTGTGGTTGATATCATTGAAATTAGATGTAACAGATTATTATATTTCTGTTTTTACATCTGATTTTTGTTGCCCTCTTCCCCATTTCTTATTATTTTAGAATATTTGAATGATCCACCGTTTTTAGTATCCCATTTTAATTTATCAATTTTTAACTATAATACTTTGCATTATTTTTCAGTACAAATTTTCACAATCTATCTAGAGATGTTTTACCACTTCAGTTAAAATGTAGAAGCCTTATAACTGTACAAGTCCCCTCCACCCTCCCCTAACTGTGCTATTGTACTCATATGGATTACATGCATTGGAACTCTGCCCCTTCACACACACTCAGTGTTTTGCCTCAGTATTCATATACATTTGAAAGAACTTAAGAGGGGGAAATAGCCTGTTCTCTTTACCATTTTTGCTCCTCCTTTATTTCTAAAATTCTCTGTAGCATCATTTCTCCTAAGGGTGAAGAACTTTAGCATTAGCATCTGTTTAGAGCAGATCTGCTGGCCCATAATTTTGAGAACATCTTCATTTTGCCTTTATTCTTGAAGGATATTTTTGGTGGACATGGAATGCTGGGTTGACAGTTCTTTTCTTTCAACACTTTAAATATGTTCTACTATGTTCTGGTTCCATGGTTTCTGATATAAAATCTGCAGTCTTTTGAATAATTGTCATCTAAATGTAATATATCATTACTCTCTGATGCTTTAAATATATAAATTTTTCAAATCTTTGGTTCTCAGCAGTTTGATTATAATGAGGCTGGGTGTTGGTGCGGGGTTTTTGGTTTTTTAGTTTCTCCTTTTCAGAATTGAGTTTTGTGAAGCTGTGAATTTACATGTTTCACTGAATTTAGGAAAGTTTCAACAATTTTTTCAAATATGTTTTCCACACCAATCTCTTTCTTCTTTCTGGTCCAAATGACATGAAAGTTCAACCTTTTAATATTTTCTCACAAGTCTTTAAGACTCTTTTTCTTTTTTTACTATCCTTTTTATTATTCAAATTGGATAATTTCTATTCATAGGTCATCAAGTTCACTGATTGTCTACTATTGAGTTCTTACAGTGAAATTTTTATTTCAGATATTATCCTTTTCAGTTCTAAAATTTTCATTTGATTCTTATCATACTTTCTATTTATCTGCTAGAATACCTCTTTCCATTTGTTTTTAAAAGTACTCACCTTTACCAAATGAAGTGTTATTATAATAACTGCTTTAAAGGGTTTTTCCCTGATAATTCTAGCATCTGTTTCTTTGAGAATTAGTCACATTCTGGTTCTTTGTTTATTGAGTAATTTTGGATTGAATCCTGTTATAGCAGCCTGAACAGGTTATGACGCCCCTCAGACTCTATGCACAACAGAGGTCCCTTGTTCCAGCTCTTCTATCCAGAGAGATAGATTTTCACTCAGTGTTTTAGGTGACTGCATCACCACCGCTCTGCTGTGGTAGTACTGTAATGTGGCAGGGTTGACCTGTGGGTAGGGAAGAGAGAACAGAGAGATCCCCTCGGTGCTCTCTGGCTCACACGTAATTATTTTCTCAGTCTTCTATTTTGAGTTTTTGCTACCTGTGCCTGCTGCACAGTTCCCTGCATTAGGCCTATTCTCAGATCAAAACCAGAAGACAGAGAAAATGCACATGCACACACACACACGTACAAGAAAGTCTCCACTCCCTTATTGGTCATTCCTCAAGCTTTAACTTTTCTCCCATTCACTTCTTATTACTTACTTTTTAGAATCTGCTAATTGTTGATTTTTGTATTTTATCCTACTGTCTTCAGTGTAATCAGTGACAGAGATAGGCTCTAATGAACTTCGCCAAGTTTGGTCAACACCAGAAGTCCTTTCTTCTGATTTTGAAACGGTATTCTTTGGACCAGTATTCTTCATTCAGGGGTAATCTCTTATAAACTGTCCATTTTTAGAATGAGTTAACTTGTATGGTCTTTGTCATATATTTTTTTTTTGCTGTTGCCACTTCAGTGGATTATCACATGCAAAATTTATTTGATTTAGGAAAAGAGGATAAAGAAGACTCAGCATGGTTCCTCCCTTAGGATATATGTTAGTTGAGTGATGCAGCTAATAAATTATAGAATTACCATAATAAAATATTATCATTATATGGAAGTACACAAATGTAATATGGATGAATGGCTAAAGAAGTTCCATGAGAAAAGATATCAAGACAGTCTTTGTGGACTGATAGCATTTGATTTTGCCATGAAATGTAGGTAGTACTTGAACATTAGAGGATGGGAAGAGGTACATTTTGGACAAAGAAACAGCATGAACGTGGTATTGTACCTAAAAATATGTGGAAGCAACAGAAGGAAGAGTGAGTCATTTTAGTTTCTTTAGGGAAGCATAAATGCTGTCTAACGCTCACATAATCCTCCAACCTTAAATATATTTCTAAACTGTGTAACAGAATGAAATTTTAAATATAAGTTTTGTTTCTAATTGCTCTCTCACTTCCTTTAGTTTCTTATGGATAGAATCCCGTTTTTATTAGTTTATTGGATCTAAGATATTGCACTATTCTTTTGGTCTCATTTCTTCCTCAATATAATTAATATTATGACATGAATTCTGTCCCCTCACCCACTACGAAATCATATGTTGAAGATATAATCCACTATGTTACTATATTTGGAGATAGGGCCTTCAAGGTGATAGTTAAGGTTAAATAAGGTCATAAGAGTAGAACCCTTATCCAGTGAGAATGGTGTCTTCCTAAGAAGAGGGAGAGATACCATGGACATATGTGCAGAGCAAAGACCATCTGAGGACACAGCAAGAGGTCTGTGTTTTCTGCAAACCAAGGACAGAGACCTCTGCCAGCACCTTGATCTTGAGCTTCCAGCCTCCAGAGACGTTAGAAAATAAATTTCTGTTAAGACAGTCTGTGGTAGTTTGTTATGGCTGCCCAAGCTTATTAATATATTATATAATGCTAATATTGGAGAACTGTGGTTACTTCCATTTGGGACAAATTATCCAATGAAATTCTAAAGTTTGTATTATAATGAGATGGAAATGAATATATTATCCTGATTCACCCCCAGCTTTTTTTTTTTTTTTTGGTCCCAGTCACCTTTTATTTCCTCCTCCTGCTCTTCTGATGCTCTGCATGAATTTGCTGTGCTCACTTATGGAAGAGTACTCTTCCCTAAAGAAAAAGTTTTAGGGAAACTGGCCAAAGTGACAACTTGTGTTTATTGAAACTTCTAAGAAAAAGAAAAAGAATGGTACTCTTAATGCTGTTTACATTTCACAGAAAGTAGAAAGCTATGTGGTTGGATACTATGTCCAGATGGCTGAAACTGGTTAACTCTTTGTGACCCAGCAACACCCTGTACTGTAAACTGGGTGTCTTGTGGTGGTTCACTACTCTTGTTCTTATCCTATAAAAGGAGATATGAGTGAGAATAAAGCAATAAGTATGAGCTCTCTCATGGGGCAAACCCTGACTTTCATAGAATATATTACATCTTTAGTGGTCTAAATTTCAAAGAGATATGATGTCTTCATCTTTTCTCTTTTCCTCTTGTACAAATGATAGCAGATAGAAGATGAAGAAATGAAGTGGCTTGCCCAAGGTCACAAGAGTGATAAACAGCAGGGCCTAGTGAAGAATTGAAGTTTCCTGATTTCTGGTACTCTTGACGGTTATCATTGTGATTTAAGTAGCAAGAACAGCAAACATTTTCAAAAATATCCTTTAACATTTAAGAAATCGTAATTTTCCAAAAGGAGTAAAAGAACTTGTGTTAAGTTTGCCAGATGGCTTTTATAGTTGTCATTCTAGTAGCCTGTTCAATTTAAATGTCTCTGCTTTAAGAACCACAGTTTCTCAAAACAAGTTACAAAATAAAATAACACTATAAAGTATAAACTGTAAGAAGGTGATGCATGCATCTTTAAATAGAGACAAATTGTGACTTGACCAGCATTGTCTTCCTTTACCTTTCAGGAATGCAAGAAGGTGGCCTCTGATGATAGATCCTCAAGGTCAGGCTAATAAATGGATCAAGAACATGGAAAAAGCCAATAGTCTTCACCTAATTAAATTAAGTGACCCTGACTATGTCAGAACTTTGGAAAATTGCATCCAGTTTGGTACCCCTGGTATGTAGTTAAACAATAAGCATGCGTTACAGAAATATATGGAAAGGGCACAGTAAAACCCAAAATGACATAGGGTTTTTTTTTTAAAGGTATTTGAGTCAGGCTCATCTTAAATGATTATTTTGTTAATATCTTCCATTATTTATTGATAATGAATCAAGTGAGAACTTTAGAGTTTATAGCTCTAACAGGTTAGGATGCTTTCTTTGTCTCAAGATTCATTTGGGCTGCGTCTTCTAGTTTAAATTACCTGATTTCTAGAATAGCTAATTTAGCTGCTGTAATTTTTGTCTGTTGTTTGCCCTTCCTTTGTTCTCATGATAGCTCTACTTCTACAATGAAAAGGGCCACTTGATATGCCAAAAATATTTTAACACATTAGTCCAAATATTTCTTTATTCTTCTCTCTACTTATCCTACAAAAGTGGCAGAGGAGTGGGTATGCATTTTATGTGTCTGACTTGCCATTTATACTGGAGAAATTGAAAGCATGCCAAGAAATTTTCAATGAAGTTCTATACACAGGCCACGCTTGTCTATGTAAACCAAAGTACTTATGATTTGAGTATGTTGAGGTTATCAGTCACATTTTGAATCCATATTGTCTATCAAATTTTGACTATTTACTTGACCAAGTAAATTGTCAACATTAGAAAAGGACAACATGTTTAGCCCCAGGACAAGTTAAGCAAATCCCAGTTGCTAATAGAACCAGTGACACATGGAAAGAATAAAGACAGATATACCAAACAGACTTACTGACAGTTTATTTTTGCATATTAATATATTAATTGCAATTTTAGGCTTGATTTGGATAAGAATGAGGTGAAAAAATCTTAAGTCTACCTATAAAATGTTGTGTTTATATATATATGAACACACAAACACTTACACAAGTAGTATTTCATTCATCTGACTGGTATTCTTATAGTACAATGATATGGAGTTACCAAAAAAGAGACAACCTGGTCTTTGTATCAGATATTTTGTTTGTTTAACGGGCAGGATCAGACAATATATCTGTTATAAAAGTAGAAATTGGACATACTTCACTAATCCTTGTTAGGACCACTGTGCACTGGCTCTGGAATCAGAGTACCTGCCTCTTTTATAGTACTTGGTTCAGTCACCTTTCTGAGACTCAATTGCCCCATTTATATTTTGTGCAAGGAAGAAATGAGTTACTGTAATTTGACAGTGTCTGATAAGATCAGCTTATATTAGTTTTTGGTTTGGGATTTATTATGTGGTTTATGTATTAGTTCAGTTCATTTCAGTCCTTAGTAGTGTCCAACTCTAATGCGACCCCATGGACTGCAGCACGCCAGGCTTCTCTGTCCTTCACCAACTTCCGGAGCTTGCTCAAACTCATGTCCATCGAGTCCATGATACCATCCAACCATCTCATCCTCTGTCGTCTCCTTTTCCTCCTGCCTTCAATGTTTCCCAGCATCAGGGTCTTTTCCAGTAAGTCAGTTCTTTGCATCAGGTGGCCGAAATATTGGAGTGGAGCTTCAGCTTCAGCATCAGTCCTTCCAATGAATATTCAGGAATGATTTTCTTTAGGATGGACTGGTTGGATCCCCTTGCAGTTCAAGGGACTTTCAAGAGTCTTCTCCAACACCACAGTTCAAAGGCATCAATTCTTTGGTGCTCAGCCTTCTTTATGGTCCAGCTCTCACATCCATACATGACTACTGGAAACACGATACCTTTGACTAGATGGACCTTTGTTGGCAAAGTAACATCTCTGCTTTCTAATAGGTCTGTCATAACTTTTCTTCCAAGGAGCAAGAGTCTTTTAATCTCATGACTGCAGTCACCAGCCACACTGATTTTGGAGACCAAGAAAATGAAGTTTGTCATTGTTTCCCATCTATTTGCCATGAAGTGATGGTACCGGATGCCATGATCTTAGTTTTGTGAATGTGGAGTTTTAAGCCAACTTTTTCATATATTATCTCTTGATTACATTAGAATCATACATAGTTACATATAATATAGTTTGTATAATGAGAAAGGCCATACAGACAATCTGTCCAGTGTTTTTTAAACTATGGGTCACAACTGTAGGAGAGAGAACCAACTTAGTGGGTCATGACCAGCGTTTGTAAATGAAGTGCAGCGGAGTAAAGCATATTAAGCTGTATAGCATAAAGCTAGTGGAGGTGATGGAATTCCAGTTGAGCTATTTCAAGTCTTGAAAGATGATGCTGTGAAAGTGTTGCACTCAACATGCCAGCAGATTTGGAAAACTCAGCAGTGGCCACAGGACTGGAAGAGGTCAGTCTTCATTCCAATCCCAAAGAAAGGGAATGCCAAAGAATGCTCAAACTACCGCACAATTGCACTCATCTCACACGCTAGTAAAGTCATGCTCAAAATTCTCCAAGCCAGACTTCAGCAGTATGTAAACCGTGAACTCCCTGATGTTCAAGCAGGTTTTAGAAAAGGCAGAGGCACCAGAGATCAAATTGCCAACATCCGCTGGATCATGGAGAAAGCAAGAGAGTTTCAGAAAACCATCTATTTCTGCTTCATTGACTATGCCAAAGCCTTTGACTGTGTTGATCACAATAAACTGTGGAACATTCTGAAAGAGATGGGAATCCCAGACCACCTGACCTGCCTCTTGAGAAACCTGTATGCAGGTCAGGAAGCAACAGTCAGAACCGGACATGGAACAACAGACTGGTTCCAAATAGGAAAAGGTGTACGTCAAGGTTGTATATTGTCACCTTGCTTATTTAACTTGTATGCAGAGTACATCATGAGGAACGCTGGGCTGGAAGAAGCACAAGCTGGAATCAAGATTGCTGGGAGAAATATCAATAACCTCAGATATGCAGATGACACTACCCTTATGGCAGAAAGTGAAGAGGAACTCAAAAGCCTCTTGATGAAAGTGAAAGAGGAGAGTGAAAAGGTTGGCTTGAAGCTCAACATTCAGAAAACAAAAATCATGACATCTGGTCCCATCACTTCATGGGAAATAGATGGGGAAACAGTGGAAACAGTGTCAGACTTTATTTTTTTGGGCTCCAAAATCACTGCAGATGCTGATTGCAGCCATGAAATTAAAAGACGCTTGCTCCTTGGAAGGAAAGTTATGACCAACCTTGATAGTATATTAAAAAGCAGAGACATTACTTTGCCAACCAAGGTCCGTCTAGTCAAGGCAATGGTTTTTCCCGTGGTCATGTATGGATGTGAGAGTTGGACTGTGAAGAAAGCTGATCGCCGAAGAATCGATGCTTTTGAACTGTGGTGTTGGAGAAGACTCTTGAGAGTCCCTTATACTGCAAGGAGATCCAACCAGTCCATTCTAAAGGAGATCAATCCTGGATGTTCATTGGAGGGACTGATGCTAAAGCTGAAACTGCAATACTTTGGCCACCTCATGCGACGAGTTGACTCACTGGAAAAGACTCTGATGCTGGGAAAGGTTGGGGGCGGGAGGAGAAGGGGACGACGGAGAATGAGATGGCTGGATGGCATCACCGACTCTGTGTACATGAGTTTGAGTGTACTCCGGGAGTTGGTGATGGACAGGGAGGCCTGGCGTGCTGTGATTCATGGGGTCGCGGAGAGTCGGACACGACTGAGCGACTGAACTGAACTGAAGCATTAGTTCATGAAATTTTTAAAGTTTTATGTGCACATGTGTATAGTAGATCAAGATTTAAAATGTATTTCTTACTTGGAGTTGTGACCACAAACGTCTAAAATCTGATAGTAATTCTAATAACCACTACATTTTATTAACAAGGTAAGTAAGGTGACAGAGGATGTTAGTTATGTGGTTTAATTAAGACTGTGTCTTCCAGTAAGGGAAGTGTTAAAACTAGTCCCCAAATCTTCTGCCTTTGTCCAGTGCTTTCTGTGTCACTCACAGTTGCTTTAACCTACTTTTTGGAATGAAATACTTTAAAAATGGATAATGATTATTCACAATGCCTTCTACCATTAATCATCAGAGAGAAATGAAAAGTTTTAAATCTATTATAGAAAGAGAAACAGATGGCAGATTTTATAACTTTTTATATTTAGCCTTCAAGTAAAAGAATCAGTTACTATTACAATTTTAAAACATAAGCAACTAAAGATTCTTCCATTTAAGAAGTTCTCTTTAAGTTTTGACCTATTCCAGGACAGTGACTTCTGATCCCTGCCAGGTGGCCTGGGTAGAGAAGGCAGAACTTTTGCCTTCACCCACCTGCCTCTGCAGACCTCCCTTTTTTGTTGTTTATATTGAGCTTTAAGATAGAATCCTCTTTGAAAAAAGTATCCTGCTGCTTAAAGAAAAAGTTTGAAAGCCAATGTCCTAGAAAATAAAGGTACATCTGTATTAGCTACACCAGTGGTCACGGTGTGTGTAGAATGTTATTCATGTTAATATTCTGATGTTAACCAGTTCACACTTCAATAAAGCTGGAAAAATAAAAGACTACTTTAATTTTTAAAAAAGAAATCAGTTTTTATAGAGGAGCTTTTAATGGCTTTGCATTAACCCTGTGAAAAAAATTCTTTGTGTTTAGAGCAAAACTCATCATTATCTGAGCCTTCCTTGGGCAGAACTACTTCTGGTTCAGTGTTTCTTTCATTTGCTCATTTCTTTGTTCATTCATTCATCTTACAAATATTTATTTTGCAGCTGGCATGTGTCACTGAAAACACAGCATGAAAATACAGACTTGGCCTCTGCTGTCTTTGAGTTTATTGGTTTAAAGAGAGAGACAGAGATTATGCATGGGGTGAGGGTTAGGTGGGAATACATGGCAGCTGGCAGTACATGTGACAAAATGACATAGTTGCACATCTCTTAGCTTTCATTTGTACTCTTCCATCATTTTGGTGAATTCCTTCAAATTTAATATGCAGTTCAAGCACCTTTTTCTATGACATCTCTCTTAAGTCGTTCAATCAAGTGCCAAGACTAAAACTTTTAACAGATTTCTACAACTGACCTTAGTGTTGTGTATATAACTGTTTCTCAACACCAGCTCTTTGAGGGTAGTCAGTAAGTGCCCAGTAATTGATTAATCAAAGTTGAATGAAATATGCTGCACAGCTGAACACACTATGCAAATTTTTTCCTACTAATTTGAAGTCTCACATAGGATAATGTAGATAGTAGTGTAGTGTTAGTAGCTCAGTCACGTCCAACTCTTTGCGACCCCATGGACTGTAGCTCGCCAGGTTCCTCTGTCCATGGGATTCGCCAGGCAAGAATACTGGAGTGGGTTGCCATTCCCTTCTCCAGAGGATCTATCCTGACCCAGGATTGAATCCAGGTCTCCCGCATTGCAGGCAGATTCTTTACCATCTGAGTCTGCAGGGAATACTATATTGTAGATAATTCATTAATAAAAAAAAAAGCTGACGTCAGTTACAGTGGCTCAGTGGTAAAGAATCTGCTCCTGAGTCGGGACAATCCCCTGGAGAAGGAAATGGCTGTCCATGCCAATATTCTTGCCTGGATAATCCCCATGGACAGAGGAGCCTGGTGGGCTACAGTCCATGGGGTCACAAATGAATGACTTAGCACACAGCACATATTAAACAAAACCTAGGATGACTTTAACAATGTAAAGAAATAACAAAATTTCACACACACACAAAACAACAAAAGACTTGAGTAAGGCATTGTTTTTTCACTGATCAAATCATAGTCTCACCTTGTACCAAAATGTGCTTCAGATGAACTAAAGAGTTAAATATGAAAGACAAAAAGAGAAGACCTAAATGCTAAAATAAAACATGAGGGAATAACTAAGTTATCTTTGGAAAAGAAGTTTCTAAGAAAATATACAATGGAAAAAAATTTTTTTAAGGTAAAGAATAATAGATTTGACTCAACAAATTTATAATTTAAGCCAAGAAACATTATATAAAAGAAATTTAGAGAATATCAATCACAATTTATGGAATTTATTTGTATCCCAATTTAGCAATCCAACACTAATCAAAGTATTTTAAAATGATGGGTAATCATATCCCCCGACTTGATATTTGATGAAATTGTGAATTACTGATAATTTTTAAGATATATTAATTTTTAAATAAGAGTCTTTAACTTTCAGAGATACCTACTCAAATATTTGCAGATGAAGTTTTATGATGACTGGGATTTGTTTGTAAATAATCCAGGGTGAGATAAGGCATAGATGAAACAAGATTAGATGAAATTGGCAAGAATATACCATTCTCTTTATCTCTGAAAAAAGTTTGAGAATTTCTACAGCAAAAAGTTGAATTTTAAAAAGAAATAAACAGATTTAAAACCAAGCAGAAAACTGGGGGTGATGTTTGCTACAAACAATATTAAAAAATACAAATAAAGTTTTAAAAGCTAGCACATTGTAACACTTGGTGCCCACTGTTCCCTAATAATCATTCTCGCCTCCTTACTATTAGCATCTCCTGTGTTTACCTGGGCACATTCCATTCAAAGTAAAACAATAAATTTCCTAACTTCTGTGAATGTAAGTAGAACTGCCATTTGTGATTGCCAGAAAATACCATTCAACGATACTTCTTTCTTTTCTGTTTCATCTTTTTTTGTTTGTTTGTTCTGATGGCTGCACTGTGCTTTTTCTTTGAAAGAGTAATTTGACCCAAAAGATAAAGCCATATGCCAAAAATGGTGAAGCAGCAACATAGCAGGAATTTGGATCTCTGACAGTTTAAACACACTGTCCTTTCAGTCCTAGACAGATTACCTCAGGCTCCTCAGGCTCATAATTTGTTTATGAGAGATAAATTCCTTCTTGCTGGTGTCACTATTACTTGGGGTTTTTTAATCACTTGCAGCTAAACCTAATGGTGAAAACATGCCCCACGACAGGAAAATAGGCAAATATTTTAGCATACAGTTTCTAGAAGAAAAAGTATAGTTAGGCAAAGAGCACCTAAAGCATCAAGCCCAAAAGACAAATTTTGATAGTATTTTTTACCTAGCAAATTATAGAAGCCATGCATATAGTTTTTCATGCTTTCAGTATCACATAGTGGTTAAGAGAGCTATGTAAGGAGACAAATTGCTTGGTTCAAGTTGCTGCTTTTATCATTCACTAGATGAAAACTTTATTAGAGTCACCTTGCATCAGTTTCCTCATCTGTAAAACTAGATTAATAATATTTGATGTTTTTCAAACTTGTGAGGATAATGAGAAAAGGTCAACATGATGCCTAGTGTTTGTGAGTATAGTGATATTGAATAAAACAGGTTTAAAAATAGAAGAGCTGCAATGAACATTGAGGTGGATATATCTTTTCAAATTCAATAGGGATTGCAGGATCATATGGCAACTCTATTTTTAATTACTTGAGGAACCTTCAAACTGTTTGCCATAGTAGCTGCACAAATTTACATTCCCACCAACAGCAAAAGAGAGTTCCCTTTTCTCCATACTCTCTCTAGCATTTATTATTTGTGGACTTTTTAATGATGGTAGGGCGCACTTCTTTATACTCAGAAGACAAAAATAGTTTTATGGGCAACCAGAAACAGCAGCAATTTAGAAGGCTGAAAGAATTTTGAGAGTTGGAAGTTTATAGTCACTATTTAAAATAACATGAAATCTTTTTCTGATTTTATTCCAGTGTTGCTAGAAAATGTGGGAGAAGAACTGGATCCGATCCTGGAACCTCTTCTACTAAAACAGACCTTTAAGCAGGGTGGAAGTACATGCATACGACTTGGGGACTCTACCATTGAATATTCACCAGACTTCCGCTTTTATATTACTACCAAGCTAAGAAATCCTCATTATCTTCCTGAAACTTCAGTAAAGGCCAGTATCTAAAATAAATGTTTCTTTACCAGCTTTTGCAAGTCTGTATTTTCCTCCTGAGCCATGAGGAAAACAGGTCTAAGTAAAATGGATTTTGTCCTTGTTTGGCATTTCCTGAAATCGCTATAATAATTTCCAAATGTTGCTTTTGTATGTGCAGGTCAGTAATAAAGGAGCCTTTAGTATGCAGTGAAAAACGACCATGATAATTTAATTTCTGCAATCAATATTATTCTTAGATTTTCACTGTTAAAAATAGATGACACACATGCACATTCTTTCTTTGCATAAATGATAATATGCTAATTCTTAGAATGAGGATTCAGGAACAGAGCTCCGTTCTTTCTCAGAATAAGGTTGCTGCTATCTGATTTTATGTAATTACTTAAAGGAACTGTTTTTGATCACTTGTTCTTTTAAAATACTAAACATTCCTTTAAAAAGTAAAGTTAAAATTATAGTCAGTGACTAAAATGACTTGAGATGTTGAACTGTAACCAAGCTTCAGGGGCTTATTCCATTCATTATTCCCAGTTGCTAGCCCTGGTCGGCATTTGATGTTTGACAGATTTTTGTAGAATGAATGAATGAGGGAGGGAAGGATAGTTTTCATTTATAGAAGCTCAGAGGAGAGGATGTTAAGAAATATTCAGATTTTGAAGGAAACATATACAGAGACAAGATTTATCCAGAGAATTCAAACGCTGTTCATTATTAGAAATGTTTAAATTAACATAGGCATCTCTTTATAGAGCCAGAGAAAACACTAAGATGAAATAATTCATGCCCTCAAAAGGTGAAAATACATGAAAGGTGAAAAGCTCTCAAGAGGCTTACACTGTAAATAATGTATATGTCAAGTGACATTATTTATGACTAGAAAGGCATAGAGGGATTCAGAGCTGGGGACACACTTTAGACTGGACATTTAGGGAAGCCAGGAAGACTGGGGGAAGGTGGAGTGACCCTTGAGGTTAGTTTTAAAAACACAGTGTTAAAATATGAAAAATTTTAGCCACTGTTTTTAATTATTAAAATAAATGTGTTATCTAAACCCCTAAAAATTGTGTTAAGTACTACTAGGAGAGGCAATATCTGCTAGTAGTGAAGAGCATTGATTCTGGAGTTACACTTCCTTGGTTCAGATCTCGGCTCTGTCACCTACCAGTTGTGTGACTTTGGCCATGTTGTTTAACCTCTCTGTGCCTCAGTTTCCTCATCTATAAAATGGGAATAATAAATGTCTAGCTCATAGAGTGATATGAAGACTAAATAATCTATGTAAAATGCTCATAATAAGACCCAGCAATAGTATTATGATTGTTAACTATTAGAATTATTATTTAACTTTCAAATTTAAGTGGAAAAGAATGACTCATAAAAGAAAATAAAATCCTGAAGCTGCATTACCAAAATGCTTTTTTAATAAATCACATGGAACATCTTTTTTTTTACTTTTCAGTAAAATTTATGAAAATATCACATATAACATAAATAACAATTTATGTACAGTAATAACTAGTTATAGTTGAAGTCATAAACCACTGTGGTTAGGGACCTATTTCATGATTCATTATTGAAATCCTTGAGATCCCTAGAGTGTCTTATTGCTTCATTATTTTTAATTGCTGGGACTGATTAAAGAGGGATTAGAAAACATAGTGAGGCAGTTACTTGCTTTCATTTACAAATTAAAATACTTCCTCTTGATCTTATTTTTAGGATCTTTTATGTACCTTTTGCTTTCAAAAGTACCCAGGGGATGATTTTGGGTAGAGGAGGGCATCACTGTGCTACTATAATTCATTTGAATCTAAATGAAAATAAAATTTGAAGCCATATTTGTATGATTTTAAATGTTTGCTAGCAAAATGGCTAGATTTGCAAAATCTTGATGTCAAAAGATCTAACATTAATGGAATGTGAATGATTACCTCCTTGTGTCTGAGGTAAAATTTGTCAAACAGACATTTCTCTGAGCACTGTGACACTGGTTTGGGGATTGAAATGAATGTAATCTGTGTACTTGGTTTCTCAGCCCAACAGGAAAAATCTCTTAGAAACGTTAATGATAATTTTTCCATGACTAAATTCTGAAGCAGTAGAGAATTGCATGACAACATTTAATCATTTTTAATCGCAAAGTTTAAAGGATTGTTGCTTATTATTCCATATAAATATATGATTATGCCTAAGTAATCACACTTAGTGGCATCCAAGGCCTGCCATGGGGAAAGCTGGGGGAGAGGTTTAATCGGAGGACAGTACCATGGAGAAGGTGCCTGATTTTGGGTAGAGGAGGGCATCACCTTCACAGGGATACATCAAGGAGCTGATTTACACTTCCTGCTCCCAGGTAGGAAATTTCTCACAAAAACAGAATTACTCTCTCTCCAAAGAAGAAATAATTCTCTTGTACAGGAGACAGGGACCAAGACCATCCCCATGGAAAAGAAACGCAAAAAAGCAAAATGGCTGTCTGAGGAGGCCTTACAAATAGCTGTGAAAAGAAGAGAAGTGAAAAGCAAAGGAGAAAAGGAAAGATATAAGCATCTGAATGCGGAGTTCCAAAGAATGGCAAGGAGAGATAAGAAAGCCTTCTTCAGCGATCAATGCAGAGAAATAGAGGAAAGCAACAGAATAGGAAAGACAAGAGATCTATTCAAGAAAATTAGAGATACCAAGGGAACATTTCATTCAACAATGGGCTTGATAAAGGACAGAAATGGTATGGACCTAACAGAAGCAGAAGATATTAAGAAGAGATGGCAAGAATACACAGAAGAACTGTACAAAAAAGATCTTCATGACCAAGATAATCACGATGGTGTGATCACTGACCTAGAGCCAGACATCCTGGAATGTGAAGTCAAGTGGGCCTTAGAAAGCACCACTACGAACAAAACTAGTGGAGGTGATAGAATTCCAATTGAGCTATTTCAAATCCTGAAAGATGATGCTGTGAAAGTGCTGCACTCAGTATGCCAGCAATTTGGAACACTCAGCAGTGGCCACAGGACTGGAAAAGGTCAGTCTTCATTCCAATCCCAAAGAAAGGGAATGCCAAAGAATGCTCAAACTACCGCACAATTGCACTCATCTCACATGCTAGTAAAGTCATGCTCAAAATCCTCCAAGCCAGGCTTCAGCAGTACGTGAACCGTGAACTTCCAGATGTTCAAGCAGGTTTTAGAAAAGGCAGAGGCACCAGAGATCAAATGGCCAACATCCGCTGGATCATGGAGAAAGCAAGAGAGTTCCAGAAAAACATCTATTTCTGCTTCATTGACTATGCCAAAGCCTTTGACTGTGTGGATCACAATAAATTGTGGAACATTCTGAAAGAGATGGGAATCCCAGACCACCTGACCTGCCTCTTGAGAAACCTGTATGCAGGTCAGGAAGCAACAGTTAGAACTGGACATGGAACAACAGATTGGTTCCAAATAGGAAAAGGAGTACGTCAAGGGTGTATATTGTCACCTTGCTTATTTAACTTATATGCAGAGTACATCATGAGGAACGCTGGGCTGGAAGAAGCACAGGCTGGAATCAAGATTGCCGGGGGAAATATCAATAAGCTCAGATATGCAGATGACACCACCCTTATGGCAGAAAATGAAGAGGAACTCAAAAGCCTCTTGATGAAAGTGAAAGAGGAGAGTGAAAAGGTTGGCTTGAAGCTCAACATTCAGAAAACAAAGATCATGGCATCTGGTCCCATCACTTCATGGGAAATAGATGGGGAAACAGTGGAAACAGTGTCAGACTTCATTTTTGGGGGCTTCAAAATCACTGCGGATGCTGATTGCAGCCATGAAATTAAAAGACGCTTACTCCTTGGAAGGAAAGTTATGACCAACCTAGATAGCATGTTAAAAAGCAGAGACATTACTTTGCCAGCAAAGGTCCATCTAGTCAAGGCTATGGTTTTTCCCATGGTCAGGTATGGATGTGAGAGTTGGACTGTGAAGAAAGCTTATCACCGAAGAATTGATGTTTTTGAACTGTGGTGCTGGAGAAGACTCTTGAGAGTCCCTTGGACTGCAAGGAGATCCAACCAGTCCATTCTAAAGGAGATCAATCCTGGGTGTTCATTGGAAGGACTGATGCTAAAGCTGAAACTCCAATCCTTTGGCCACCTCATACGACGAGTTGACTCACTGGAAAAGACTCTGATGCTGGGAGGGATTGGGGCAGGAGGAGAAGGGGACGACAGAGAATGAGATAGCTGGATGGCATCACCGACTCGATGGACATGAGTTTGAGTGAACTCCAGGAGTTGGTGATGGACAGGGAGGCCTGGCGTGCTGTGATTCATGGGGTCGCAAAGAGTCGGACACGACTGAGCGACTGAACTGAAGGAAGGTGGGAAAACACAAGTTCTCATAACTCAGCCGTCAGGGATGAAGCATATGCAGATAAGCCTGTGTGAGATTTCACATTCAGCTCAAGGTAGGTACATTGAAAGGCATGTGAAAGGGAGAAGTGGGAAGTGATGCTCAGGACACAGGTGCAGACCTTAATTCAAGACGTGAAGGCAGAAGACTGCACAATAGATGCTTAAAAAAGCAGGGGAACACGGGAGGTCAAATTAAGTCAATATCAGGTGTTTATTGGCTTACAGATCCATTGGTGACCAGAGCTAGAAAGTTGCTATAATTTATTGCTGTGAATATTGATGGATATGTAGAGGCAGGAATGAGAGCAGATTGTAGAGGGCTAAGGAATGAAGTGAGGCAGAGACAAAAGAATATACAAATAACATTTTCAGTTATGCATTTAATAGTTATGAAGGCACAAAGAGAGATCCTTCAAGAGCTGAAAAAGATTGTGTGGATGATTTGTTTTTTGCTTTTTGAAAAAAGAGACCTAAGCATGATTACTTTTCCACTGATGAGAAAGTCTCGGGAGAGGGATAACTTGAAGACTCAGGCAGCAGAGAACTATGTGTAAGAGCCATTAAATGCTGAGATGAAGCAGGGTTAGCAGACTGCATCTTGATGGACGCTGGTGAACTGTGTATTCCTTTGTTCATGATAGTGGCTGAGTATCATATTGTAATGTAACATGACACAATATAGTGTGTTATATTGTGATATGATTATATTATAATATGTTGTGGTTGCTGTTGTTGTTTAGTCACTAAGTTGTGTCCAACTCTGTGACCCCATGGACTGTAGCCGCCAGACTCCTCCATCCATGGGATTTTGCAGGCAAGAATACTGGAGTGGGTTGCCATTTCTTTCTTCAGAGGATCTTCCAGACCCATGGATTGAACCTTTGTCTCCTGCTTAACGGGAGATTCTTTTCCCATGAGCCACCTGGGAAGCCCCTAGGTTTTTCTGAAACATCGTAAGGAAAAATCCAAATGAACTTTTTGGCAAACCTAATATATACTCGTGACAAGTCATCACTGTGTTCTTTTTTCTCATATGTCTCTGTTTGTTTCTCTTATCTCCTCTGCTTTTGGATACCACTAGGTCCTTAAACGGAGAAGGCAATGGCAAGCCACTCCAGTACTCTTGCCTAGAAAATCCCATGGATGGAGGAGCCTGGCAGGCTGCAGTCCGTGGGGTCGCTAAGGGTCGGACACGACTGAGCAACTTCACTTTCACTTTTCACTTTCACACATTGGAGAAGGCAATGGCAACCCACTCTAGTGTTCTTGCCTGGAGAATCCCAGGGATGGGGGAGCCTGGTGGGCTTCCGTCTATGGGGTCACACAGAGTCGGACACGACTGAAGTGACTTAGCAGCAGCAGGCTCCTTAAAACATAAATCAGCCGGTCCAGCCAGTATGTAGGTTGGCCTGCAGCCTGATTCCAATTGATTTTAGGATTAATGGGTTGTCAGAAGTTGGACGAATTTGAAATAAGAATTAATTGATCACCAAACACAACTCTCTAAAGTATTACATTTATGACCATGAGAAACTTTTGCAGGTTTTTAATTCAACAATCCAGTTTGCCTATATACTTAATCAGTCTCCACAAATTTTACTTTTCATATATACTGTGCTCAGTCACTCAGTTGTGTCTGACTCTTGTGCAACCCTATGGACTGTAGCCTACCAGGCTCCTCTGTCCATGGGATTTTTCAGGCAGGCATACTGTAGTGGATTGCCATTTCCTCCTCCAGGGGATCTTCCCAACCCAGGAATTAAACCCACATCTCCTGCATTGCAGGCAGATTCTTTAGTGCTGAACCATCAGGGAAGCTCCTTCATGTATACTACTGTGATATTAGAGTCAATTTTAAGATTAGGATTTGAAGCATATAAGCAGAGGCTTTTTCAACAGAAATATTCTTGCAATTGTTGTGTACTCTCATTTACAGGTGACACTGTTAAACTTCATGATCACTTCTGAAGGGATGCAGGATCAGCTTTTGGGAATTGTGGTAGCAAGAGAAAGGCCGGATCTCGAAGAAGAAAAGCAAGCCTTGATATTACAAGGAGCTGAAAACAAAAGGTTTTATACATTATAAAATACAAAATTATTCTTCACTTGTTTCAAGATCACTTAGAATCAATTAAAGTACATATTAAAGATCTACGTTGTTAGGTTTAATAGGTGCATTGAAAGGAAAGACTTGAGTGGAAAATAAAAGGTATTACAGTCTGTATGTTAATTTGGAAAACTGCATTGCAGAGTAAATTTTTTACATACAAGTTTCCCAGGCACTGAAAGGATTAGAAGGCCTGCCACAAGTCAAGGCAGTGTATTTTCAACTATTCCACGAAGTTTTAGCACAAAATTTTAGTATTCATTATGTAGCTGAGGTTACTTGTTTTCGCTGGCGCATAGTCTGAATGAATATGTTGCATATCACTTTCTGCTTGTAATATCTATATCATAGGTAGAAAGGGTAATGCCCTATAAGTCATGAAAAATTTCAGAAAATAAATGGAGTGATACTTTCTATTCATGGGAGCTGAGCTACTTGATGGCAGAGTAGATGGGCTTACTGTCTCTCTCTAGTTACCACATAAATGATCATTAGAAAGAGAAGTGGAGCAGAAAGGCCTGTCTTTTTGACATTTTGCAAGATAAGAAATTAATTATATGGCATCACCGTTCCAGATATTTGTCACAATGTGTTATATTTCTTTAGATTACATGCTCTCTGTTTCTTATAAAAGAATATATACATGAAGTGATTTTTAATGATTTCTTCTTCTGAGAAATTTTTTTTTTTAATTTCAGGCAGTTAAAAGAAATAGAAGACAAGATTTTAGAAGTTCTTTCATCTTCGGAAGGCAATATATTAGAAGATGAAACTGCCATTAAGATATTATCTTCCTCCAAGGCTTTGGCTAATGAGATTTCTCAAAAGCAGGAAGTAGCTGAAGAGACAGAGAAGAAGATTGATAGCACCCGCATGGGCTATCGACCTATTGCTGTTCATTCCACCATCCTGTTTTTTTCTATTGCTGATTTAGCAAACATCGAGCCCATGTACCAATACTCACTGACCTGGTTTATTAACCTTTTCATCCTGTCTATTGAAAATTCAGAGAAGTCAGAAATTTTGTCAAAAAGGTACGTAAAAGCAATACTAATTAATACAAATAATAACTAATGCATGAAATATAGTAATTGATGGCCTTCACTGTTGTTTCAGCATAGTGTTCACCTTACAGCCATAGAGCTAGAATGAACTTGATTAATCATTGTAACAGAAATAAATTTGAGGGTTAGACATTGAACAGATGTGTCCAAATTCACTCTGCCAGGAAATTGTTTACAGAGATATGGAATTATAATGTAATACTAAAAGGAAGAAGCGTTGTTTATCACTTGCAAAATGTATTTATGATTGGAGGTATGGAAAGAGGAAGTAATATCCCTAAAAGGTACAATTCTTACTTTCTGTGAGCTTGCATTCCAAAAGTTACAAATTTACATTTTAATATACACATATATAAAATTTGACAGATAAAAAAGTTTTTAAAAAAGAGTCTGCTGTGATTGTGACATTTGTTTTTATAAATACCTATTTTTCTGTTGGCTATTGCAACAAGTAATGGAATAGTCTATGAGAGAATAAAAATTTCATTTTTTTTGTTGTCAGTGAGATAAATTTTAGCTTGGTATTAAAACATGTTTTTAATAGAGTCTAACATTAAATTATTTCTTGAACAAGACAATTACAATTTTTGCCCTTTATAACTTTATTGATCAACACAGAGCTAGATACTTCCGTTTTCCAACTATTCCTACTCACAAAGGAAACTCAGTTTAATATCATTCACATTTAAGAATTACTTTTTAGAAGTCCAAAATGCTCATCTCCTAAATCTAAAGTGAATTCTTTCATTTATCATGGTAGAATTTTGCTAAATTTTAAATATTCTTAGACTGAGTAATCTTTGGTTAGTATCATTCATTATTTTACAAGCCTGTATATGAGACTAATGGAGGTATAACCCTGACACTTGGCTTAGCAAACAACTTTTCAAATACCTGCCCACAAGAAAGAGAAGAAAGGGAGAAAAAGGATATCTTTAGGGAAGGAATGCATGATGGTAGAGTTTAAAAGTTTCTCTTTATATTATGAAATTTGAAAATATTTCTCTCAGTATCTGACATTTTCAAGGTGAGCAAGGATTACTGAAATACAGAAAACAGAAATTTAAGTGACCTTTCTTATGAAAGTTCCCAGCCATTTGCATTATGTTACTTACTTGAACAAGCGTGTCTGGTTTTCACATTAGATTCTGAGTTCCCTGAGGCAATAATTTTTTTTAATATTCCTAGAATCTAGAACTTATCACAGAGCTAATCACATAGAGTGACACAGTAAATGATGTTCTGCTTTTCATTGCAGTTCTTAATTTCTATCTTGATTGAAACAAGACTACCAGAGTGTTATCATTTTAATTAATTTAAAATCTGTTGGAGTCTAGAGAAAAAGCTGATTTTTCTTTTAAAGACCTATTTTGTATATAAGTTTTATAAATTTGGACAATTTTAGGCTTTAAAAATAGTTACTGGTTCCTTTACTATCTCATTTATATGAAATTAGAATTTACTCACAGATATGATATCTCTTTCTTAGAAAATCAAATTCTTTTACCCAGATGTAAGATTTGAATGAAGTCCAGAAAACAAAATGTGCCTTTTTCTTTTTAGTTAAAATCCTTTCATTTAGAAACAATGAAAATCATATTTATGACTACAGTGATCTTAAAAATATAATTCTGGAACCAAAGAGTAAATATTAAAAAATACATTTGAAAACTTTGAAGTTATTACTATACATACAGAAACATGCAGAAATCAGAAGCATTTGCAAAATAAAGTTTTATGTGAGCACACCTGTGTAACCAACATCCAGGTCAAGACATAGGGCATTATCAACGGCCCAGAAACCACTCCGTGTCCCCTTCTAGTCACGATAACCCACATTCCCCCAGGTAATCACTGTCCTGACTTTTCAATGCTAGAGATGAGTGTTGCCTAATTTAGAATGCTATTTAAACGGAATTACCTGGTCTGTGCTCTTTTTTTATCAGACATCTTGCACTTAACATTGTGTTTGTGAAATTTATATTGTTTTGCACAGTGCAAAGAAGTGGTTTATTCACTTTCATTGTTAAATATAGGCTCATTCCCTATGCTCCTATATTGTTGGGGAAGTGTAAAAGCAAATCTTCTCCCAATCCAGAAAATTTCTCCACAAAGTAGTTGAGAAAGAAAACAGTTTTTTTATTGAATAAGTATTAAACTAGAATGTGATCTGCAGCACCAGCAGCATTCCACTAAGAGAGTACAAAGACAGAAATCTAACTTTCCCGACTTTAGCAAACTGGCTTCATCCAGAAGAAAAACGAATGTCTTATCTTTATGATACGATGTAGTTTGTCAGCTCAGAGTCAGGTGCCCATGAAGTTAGCCCATGAAAATGGCTCTCAGATCTTCAGAAGGGACATTCCTGGGTCATAACGTTGACAAAAAGCCTACCTATATTTCAAAGAGGAGGTACTTATAATTTTAAACTTTCAAAAGTAAGTGCTCTAAGGAAGAAGAGGAGAGGGAACTCTCTTCTTAACATTTTCAGTATAAAAAGATTGGGCCTCTTATTTTTATTTGTCCTTTCACTATACCACAAATGTTTCATTCATTCTACTGCTGAGGACATTTGGGTAGCTTCAGTTTGGAGCTGCTACGAATTTTTGTTGTCTTGTACACTCTTGTATGTGGCTTTTGTATGTACATTTATCTGGTAAGTACATATCCAGGAGTGGAATTGATCATCACAGAGTATATGTATGTTCTATTTTAATAAATATTGCCAAATACAGTTACAAAATGGCTACCACAAGGGAGGCTCTACTAATAATCTTGTTTAATCTTCCTTTTTTTTTTAAGTAAAAGTAGGAAGAAACAAGATCTCATTCAGAAATTAGAGTTCTCATAGAAATCATTTTGTTGTCAATCATTGATAAACATCAGATAATCTGTTAAATATGTACAATTTTTACTTGTCAATCATACCTTAATAAAGCTGGAGAAAAAAACCAAAAACACATTAGATAACCTGTGGTCTCTGGGCACTGATTAGTTTATAGCTATAACAAAAGCATAGAAAGGATATGACTATTAACAGTAGAATACTAAATTGTTGGAGAATCTTAATATTGGTCTAAAATTATTTCTAATTTTCTTTCATGAGAGATTAAAATATCTCTTTCTTTTGTATTCTGATAGTTACTATTCATAATAATTATTATTTAATAATACCAAACATATATTATAACTAAATATATAAATACTATGTATATACTATAAAATAACCATAATAATTGGAATCATCTGTCTTTATAAAATTTTAATGCATTAGAATTTATTATGGCAAAATAAATAACTGTAGTAAAAAAACACAGAAACAAAAATCTAACTAGAATATAGCTTTGTTACAGGAACCACACTGAAATCAATCTCTTTGTCTCTCACTCTGAAAAATACATACAAGATCATACATGCCTGTGTGCATGCACAGAATTTTTTCTTTCCCTTCTACTTCTGTCAAGATAATTTTCCCATGTTATTAAATATTCTTTTGAAATATAATTTTTACCCACTGTGCAATATACTTTTAATGAATGCACCATAATTTTATTCATAATTTTCTTATTGTAAGATTTGCAAGTAGTCTCCAGCTTTTGTATTATAAATAACACAGTAATAAATATAAATGTCACCATCATCAATTATTTCCTTTGGCTAAATCCCAAAATTAGGACAAATGTGTTCACTTCTTTCAGACTCCTGATATAAATTCCTTTTCTGTAAGGTTATTCAAATGAACAAGTTCATCAGAGGGAGCATGAATACCTTATAACACTGTATCATGCGTCAGCATTGAAAATAATAATTTTTCTCATGTTAAGGTTTACTATGAATACCAATCACCCATGTTAGCATTTACAAGGACGTTGTTAGTTGCAAATATTGTGATTATTCATATTTCTATGACTTGTCTATGTGGTAAATAAAAATGTAGTTCATCAAGTTATGTTATTAGTTCAGCTTTTATGGATTTATAAACAGAGTAGCCCTCTTCTAAACTTAATTTAATAAAGAAACTATTAACTTTAGTCTGTTCATTTATAATAATATATCATATAGAACATATGTAAAAGTTTATGAAATATGGAAATCCAGTTTTACTCCAAGAAATGTTTTATAGTTTTAGATAGTCCAAAAACTATTAAATGTAATAGATTAATATACCATGCATTGACCTTTTTTCCAAAAGGAAGATTAAGTTTTGTAAAAACAAGTCAGTTGATGGTAAAAATGCAATTCTACTGAAGTGTTCCTACATTGTGTAACTCTCAAATTGGTGCCCCCAGTTAATGAGAATCCTTGATTTGTTTTGGAAGTAATTGACCAGAAAGTTTATTAGAAGAACACACATCTAAATGGTTTATAATAGGTTTCCCCAAGAGCATTTTTTGAGAGAATAATGCATTTTTATTTACTTTTCTTTCTGTTGACCCTTAGGCTTCAAATTCTCAAGGATCACTTCACTTATTCCCTTTATGTTAACATCTGCCGATCCCTCTTTGAAAAGGATAAACTACTTTTTTCCTTTTGTCTAACTGTAAATCTGCTGATACATGAGCGATTGGTCAGTACTGTTTTAATTTATAGGGAGAAAATATTAATGTGAATTCATTAATTTATGAATTTGTGTGGGAATATATATAAAAGGATTGTTAATAGTTAGCAATTATTATAGTGAAGGTAAGATATCACAACTAGATTGAATTTCACAGAGATGAAAAATAAATTAAGCAGAGTTCCTTATGTAACTATTATTACTCAAATTTTTGTATGTTTTAGCTTAAAATAGTTTCTATCAGAATCTCATATATAAGGATGCATATAAACTTACAAAATGTCTTAATATATGTACCCCAAGTAATAGTATAAATGGTAATGTTTTTAGGAACTTTTGCAAGTTTGTCAAATCTAACCATTGGGCTTAACAATACCATTCATTAATTTTAGCTATGTTTCAAATCTGTTTACTTAAAATATGGGAAGCACTTTAAGAATGGAAGAGAGGTGTGTAAATTCATTAATTTTTATAAATGTATTTAAGCTTTATTAATTTCATATGGTGATGTATTAGTTGAATTTTTAAGAAACATTTATTTTGGTATTTCTTGCAAAAATTTCATAGCAGTAACTCATTGTATTTTATAGAAAATAATTGAAAACATGGCAGATACATGGCTTTCTGTCTTCCCACAACTTTTACAGACAATAAAACTCTAGCAGTCATTTTGGAAGGCATATATTAAAAAAGAATAAAATTCAGATTTCCATGTTTAGATCAGAAATTCTGGAGGAAAATTATCAACAAGTAGCTCTCTAAAATGGAACTATTTTAAAAACTGGTTATAATGATACTTTGATTTCTTATGAATCAATACTGACCTATACCAATAACTAGAATTTTATGGGGGGATATTTGAAACTTGAAAATCAATTTTTTTAAATGGTTGTAAATTACCTATGTATATGATGAACTCATTTCTGTCTCTTCATGCTACTTTGTTTACCAAAGATTAATAAAACTGAGTGGAGATTCCTGTTAACTGGTGGCATTGGCCTGGATAATCCTCATGCCAACCCTTGTACATGGCTTCCTCAAAAATCTTGGGATGAAATATGTCGATTGGACGATTTGTCTGCCTTCAAAAACATTCGTAGGGAGTTTATGCGCTTAAAAGATGGATGGAAAAAAGTATATGACAGTTTGGTATGCTTTTAACTCTCTTGCTTGTTTCACAGTTTTTAAATGGAGAAAATAATGTCAAATAATTTATTCTCATCTGTAAGTAAGCATTAAACAGCTGGTCAAATATAATGTTTCGATTAGGTTATCCCCAGTTTCTAATTGGTTCTGTTTGCACTTCTGTTCAAATTCCTTGGAATCTGTAAAGATGCAAAAAAGTTGCATGGTCCTTAAAAGTACTCTTTTTGGATTTCCATGCCAGGTTTTTATTATCAACTTAGATTTTGGCAGTCATAATGGCAGATGACTTAAAATTTTATAGAACAGATTTTGTTTAGATTTTCTGAACACAGGGCAGAAACTAATAAATATTTTTGTCACTTGATGAGAGGGAAAAAGTAGTTCTCAAATAATTTTCATGAGACCTGATCTTGGTAGTTGGAGATTACTATAGCTAACATATACCATGTTGCTCAGTTTCCCTTCTGGAATTTAAAAAAATTGTTGCCTTCCTTCACTTTTTTCCTTAGCACAAGGGCTAATATTGTGATTACCAGTTAATTTTTTCTAGTGTTTCTACTTTTTTGACATTTTGCTTTCCTTGGGCTTAATATGCAACAGCTCTATTTGGGGGTGGGGGTTGAAGGGAAGAAAAAGCAGGATGCATGGAGAACACTTTGGTGACCTGTTTATTGTACTATGCATGATAGAGTGTGTCTGCACATGAATTTAAATATTTTGGTTTGAATCTCTTTTGGATTGATCCTTGTTAGTAATAAAAATACTTTTTTCCAGAGGCAAATTGCTCTTGTATGTAGTTGAGTCCAGTTTAAATAGAAATTTCCCTATGCTGAAGCATGGAGATTTCTGACCTGAGATACCCATAGCCTTCCCAGCTGTTTCAAAGATGCAAGTGTCTTCTTTTCCCACGTTTATTCCCCTTCCTGGGATCTTGATACATTTCTTCTTGCATATTTTTAATAACATTCTTTGGCTTCTTCTTTACATTGTGTATGTAGGGGGGGAAGGGGAAGGAACCCACATGCGCTCAGTTGCATCCAACTCTTTGCAACCTCATGGAATGTAGCCTGCCAGGCTCCTCTGCCCTTGGAATTTTCTAGGCAGGAATACTGGAACAAGTTGCTATTTCCTACAGGGAATCTTCCTAACCCACGGATCCACCTGAGTCTCTTGAGTGTCCTGTATTGGCAGGTGGATTCTTTACCACTGTGCCACCTGGGAAGCCCCTTCTTTACTATACACATTCTCAAATACTCCTTTCTTGAAAAGATATCAAAAATTTATCAAAATAAAAAATAATGCATAGCCTTCTTTGTTTGCAATAAATGTTTATTTTTATAAATAGATAATGAGAGTAGTTTTTCTGACCGTATAGAGCTTCTCCATCTTTGGCTGTAAAGGATATAATCAGTCTGATTTCGGTGTTGACCATCTGGTGATGTCCATGTGTAGAGTCTTCTCTTGTGTTGTTGGAAGAGGGTGTTGGCTATGACCAGTGTGTTCTCTTGGCAGAACTCTGTTAGCCTTTGCCCTGCTTCATTCTATACTCCAAGGCCAAATTTGCCTGTTACTCCAGAGGGTTCTTGACTTCCTACTTTTGCATTCCAGTCCCCTATAATGAAAAGGACCTCTTTTTTGGGTGTTAGTTCTAGAAGGTCTTGTAGGTCTTCATAGAACTGTTCAACTTCAGCTTCTTCAGCGTTACTGGCTGGAGCATAGACTTAGATTACTGTGATAATGACCGGGAGCTGACTGTGGCTCAGATCATGAACTCCTTATTGCCGATTCAGACTTAAAGAAAGTGGGGAAAACCACTAGACCATTCAGGTATGACTTCAATCAAATCCTTTATGACTATACAGTGGAAGTGAGAACTAGATTTAAGGGACTAGATCTGATAGACAGAGTGCCTGATGAACTATGGAAAGAGGTTCAAGACATTGTAGAGGAGACAGGGAGCAAGACCATCGCCGAGAAAAAGAAATGCAAAAAAGCAAAATGGCTGTCTGAGGAGGCCTTACAAATAGCTGTGAGAATAAGAGAGGCAAAAAGCAAAGGAGACAAGGAAAGATATAAGCATCTGAATTCAGAGTTCCAAAGAATAGCAAGGAGAGATAAGAAAGCCTTCCTCAGAGATCAATGCAAAGAAATAGAGGAAAACAATAGAATGGGAAAGACTAGAGATCTCTTCAAGAAAATTAGAGATACCAAGGGAACATTTCATACAAAGATGGGCTAGATAAAGGACAGAAATGGTATGGACTAGCAGAAGGAGAAGATATTAAAAAGACATGGCAATAATACACAGAAGAACTGTACAAAAAAGATCTCCACGACCCAGATAGTCACAAAGATGTGATGACTCACACTCACCTAGAGCCAGACATCCTGGAATGTGAAGTCAGGTGGGCCTTAGGAAGCATCACTACAAACAAAGCTAGTGGAAGTGATGGAGTTCCAATTGAGCTATTTCAAATCCTGAAAGATGCTATGAAAGTGTTGCACTTAATATGTCAGCAAATTTGGAAAACTCAGCAGTGGCCACAGGACTGGAAAAGGTCAGTTTTCATTCCAATCCCAAAGAAAGGCAATGCCAAAGAATGCTCAAACTACCACACAATTGCACTTATCTCACACGCTAATAAAGTAATGCTCAAAATTCTCCAAGCCAGGCTTCAGCAATATGTAAACCATGAACTTCCAGATGTTCAAGCTGGTTTTAGAAAAGGCAGAGGAACCAGAGATCAAATGGCCAACATCCTCTGGATCATTGAAAAAGCAAGAGAGTTCCAGAAAAACATCTATTTCTGCTTCATTGACTATGCCAAAGCCTTTGACTGTGTGGATCACAATAAACTGTGGAAAATTCTGAAAGAGATGGGAATCCCAGACCACCTGACCTGCCTCTTGAGAAACCTGTATGCAGGTCAGGAAGCAACAGTTAGAACGGGACATGGAACAACAGACTGGTTCCAAATAGGAAAAGGATTATGCCAAGGCTGTATATTGTCACCCTGCTTATTTAACTTATATGCAGAGCACATCATGAGGAACACTGGGCTGGAAGAAGCACAAGCTGGAATCAAGATTGCCAGGAGAAATATCAGTAAGCTCAGATATGCAGATGACACCACCCTTATGGCAGAAAGTGAAGAGGAACTCAAAAGCCTCTTGATGAAAGTGAAAGAGGAGAGTGAAAAGGTTGGCTTGAAGCTCAACATTCAGAAAACAAAGATCATGGCATCTGGTCCCATCACTTCATGACGAATAGATGGGGAAACAGTGGAAACAGTGGCTGACTTTATTTTTTGGGGCTCCAAAATCACTGCAGACGGTTATTGCAGCCATGAAATTAAAAGATGCTTACTCCTTTGAAGGAAAGTTATGACCAACCTAGATAGCATATTAAAAAGCAGAGACATTACTTTGCCAACAAAGGTCCATCTAGTCAAGTCTGTGGTTTTTCCAGTGGTCAGGTATGGATGTGAGGATTGGACTATAAAGAAAGCTGAGCATGGAAGAATTGATACTTTTGAACTGTGGTATTGGAGAAGACTCTTGAGAGTCCCTTGGACCTCAAGGGGATCCAACCAGTCCATTCTAAAGGAGATCAGTCCTGGGTGTTCATTGGAGGGACTGATGCTGAGGTGAAACTCCAGTTCTTTGGCCACCTCATGCGAAGAGGTGACTCATTTGAAAAGACCCTGATGCTGGGAAAGATTGAGGGGAGGAAGAGAAGGGGACGACAGAGGTTGAGATGGTTGGATGGCATCACTGATACAATGGACATAGGTTTGGGTGGACTCCAGGAGTTTTTGTTGGACAGGGAGGCCTGGCGTGCTGCGGTTCATGGGGTCACAAAGAGTCGGACACGACTGAGCAACTGAACTGTGCTGGACTGAATGAGAATTAGTTAGTTGGCAGGGTTTCGAAATGCCTTTGGAGAAATAATGGGAAAAAATCCCCTAATGCACATTTATTGTAGTAACAGGAAACATTTGTGCTATTGATTAATGTTCATATTGACATTAACCTACTTATTTCATGTCTTAGTTTTGATTTTATGTGGCAGTTAAAATTTTCTTTTTATTTCTTATGTCATAGCTTTGCCCCAACCTAATAAAGTTTACATTAGCATTCTTAATTTCATTTAATCATTTTATGTTTTCTTTAAACTCAATTTAAAAGTCAAAATACTGGGTTTTTGGGTTTTTATTAAGTCTTCCAAATAATATTGAATTATATCCACTGTCATTTTAGGAACCACATCATGAGGTTTTTCCTGATGATTGGGAAGATAAAGCGAGTGAGTTTCAAAGGATGCTTATCATTCGTTGCTTGAGGCCGGACAAGGTAAATGCCGTCTTTGGAAGCAGCTCAGTGAATTCCAGACCTTCCTAGCTCCACATGCCAGCCAAACATGTGTTTCCTTGTGTAATCATTAGGGGTGGGCTGGTAAAGGAGCCTTCAGGAAATAGCCTCAATTCCCTCTAATGCAACCATTTAAAAAAGTGTATATTTATTATAACTGTGCTAAATTAGTAACTCACCAGATTATGTTTAATAGTTTATTTATGTTACCGCTCTTCCTTTTATCCCTGGAGAAGGGAATGGACAATCTACTTACTTTACATTTTTGTTCTTACTGTTTTGATGAAATTGATCAATGTTGTTTACATGAAGCTGATTTACTACACCTTCTGGTTCCTCAAATGCTATCCTGTATATAGTTCTTTATTGGCTTTTGGAAAGCTAGTAGAATATTGTTTTTAAGATGTTCATCATCACGCACCGCAAAGGAAAATGTCAACATTATTAATTTTCATTTCTTTAAGTCATAAATTATATAACCAGAAAATCAGCTGACCTGTCATGTCAACAAATGAGAGTACTCATTGATATCCTCATTTGTATTATTAAACTCTATTTAAGAAAACAAACTATTCACTTAACTGTAAAGATGCATATCCACAGAGATATCCACGTAACTCTGAGGAACTATAGACATTGGGAATGTTGGAAGAAAAACTGAAAATATATTCTAATTGTCCACTGTTACTACTGGAGTAAAAGTTTGCATGATTACTTCAAAATTTACCGTATTCACAATTTGAGTTGCTAGGGATATAAGATAATGCATCCATTCTAACAGCAATAGAAAGAGCAACACTTGTATGATGAAGACAGTGTTTTGTTTTGTTTTTTATTTTCTACACATCAGTGATAATACAAGGTAGAGGCATTCTTTCCTCTGTAAGTCAGGGTCTGTTCGATGAACACATGTCATTCTTTCTTTTTTTTTATTATTTTTATTGGAGGCTAATTATTTTACAATATTATATTGGTTGGTTTTGCCATACATTGACATGAATCTGCCCCGGGTGTACATGAGTTCCCCTTCCTGAAACCCTCTCCTACCTCCCTCCTCCCCTTATCCTCCCTCTGGGTCATCACCGCACACCAGCCCCGAGCATCCTGTAACATGCATCGACCCTGAACTGGCAGTGTGGCCTTAGCCAGGGCCAAAGTATCCACTAAGCATAGGACCTCGGGTCCATGATACTCTTAGGAGTTCATGAAAGTGCTTTAATTTCTTTTAAAATGAGAAAATAAACCAGTCTATTATATTTTAATTATACAGAAACAGATGAAAAATACATTTTTTTCTATTTATTGATGGAAGAAGGGGTCCATAATGTGCTGAGGGTCCCTGAATGTCATAGTGCTGCCCAGCTCTTAGATGCTGGAAATAGTTCCCATTGTTGAAGATCATTATTTAACTGCAGCTTGGGGGCCCTTTTAAAAATGAATCTTCACTGAAACTATTAGTGTTAAGCCTCAGAAGTTTTCACTGCAAATATTAAATATGAAAGAATATGAAATAGTTCAAACTCTTGTCTAATATGGCTTCTTCCTTTATAACATTATTTTTTATTTTCAAAGATTTTTTACTTTGTTTTCTAAGGTAAAAACTGTTACACTAAATGGCTCTCTGTGTACCATTAACCTTCTCCCCTCAATATTTGACAGAGAAGTTTCTGATCATATTCTATATTGTTTAGTTAAAAGTGATTAATGAGCCGTTTCTTAACTGCAGCAGTTTCAGTTATAAATTTCTTTTCCCCAGTTTGTTTTTAAAAATTTGACATTTTAATCTGAAAATACATTGAGTACCAAATAGATCAAATATTATTTTCCATAGTCACTCTCTTTTTCAAGTGAGTATAAGGGAGCTAGTAAATTTAGATATTCAAGCTGAGGGACTTTTGTTCATTTTTTGAATCAGTGGAAGTTAAACTTACAGTCCTACTTCTCTTAACTCCTCTGCAGAATGCTTTAGCACTGTGTTATAACTTTTTCTTATATGTTTCCATATCTCCTCTAGAGTTTTCTTTGCATGGGTGGAAGAGTTTAAACATTAATACTTCTGAGCGGTATTCCTGGTTCTCTCCTGTGTATACTCGAGGTGGGGGCATTGTGCCATTAACCTTGTTTTGGCCAGGAAAATGTGAGCAAAAGTGTCAGGGTGGATGCATTTAGCTATCATTGTGAGATTCTCCAGAATATTCCTCTTGCCATCAAAATTGTGGAATCACATGTTGATATTTAAGTACCATAAACAGGCTGGAATCCTGAGTCAGAGCAGGGAGAGTTTGTTGCCTGGACATTCAGATGACTTTTCTGGGATGGTAAGCTTTTGTTGTGTTAAACAACTGAAATCTTGAAGTTGTTTGCTACTATAGCACAGTTCAATTTATCCTAAGTTAACTAGTTACCATTTAATTAGTTACCATTACCTATACTATCACACCTGTAATCCTTAATATATAAATAATTATCAGATTTACCTGGTGGCTCAGATGGTAAAGAACCCACCTGCAATGGAAGAGACCTGGGTTTGATCCCTGGGTTGGGAAGATCTCCTGGAGAAGGGAATGGCGACCCACTGCAGTATTCTTGCCTGGGAAATCCCATGGACAGAGGTGCATGGAGGGCTACTGTTCATGAGGTCACAAAAGAATCAGACATGACTGAGTGACTAACACTTTTAGGACATCTTTCACAGGTCAGATGGTAAAGAAACTAGTTACCATTATCTATACCATCATACCTGCAAACATTAGTATAGAAATAATTATTAGTATACTCTTTTATTACTTGCAACCTCAAACCCTTCAATCTTGCTGTTACCAGGTACTTTAATTCCTGGTCATAAATCACTGATTTTGGAACCTATGTACTTAAAAATGATATATGACTACAGTATTATGCTTTGAAAAGAATAATTTTCCAAAGCAAAATGGTATTAGCATGCCAGAGAAAGGAACAGTGCTATATAAGGCTAACAATTGGACTAGTACTACATAAATAGATTTTATTTCTTTGCTATCTCTAAGTCATGAGATGTATATCTCCACTAGAAAAATCTGTAATTGTTTGATCTCTAATATAAAGTATATATTATTTGTCACCATAGTTTTTTTTTTGTCTCCTTTCCACTGCTCTCCCTTCAAAACTGACTCCATCCCATGGTAAGAAGCCACAAATGCTAGGTTCTCTAATGCCGTAGTTTGGAAAAATGTAAAAGATGTTCACTAACCACCAGTAGGAAAAATGAAATGTTTGCACTTTCCTTGGATTTCAGTAGTTTATAGTGTTTTATTGACAAAACATATCAGATGTATAAATACTGAGGTATGGAATGTTTCAAGCCCATTTACAAAATAAAGAGCTTCTGGCCACAGTTTTCTGCTTCTGGACTGTAAACAAAAAGCAAATTAAACAGCTTTTAATAAGAAACTTGTCAAATATAAGCTAATATGTTTCTCTAACCTCAGATAAATCTTCTGGGAACTTGCAAGACACAGAAAAACATACATAGAAGACCACAAACTACTTTTCTGCCTTTGGGAAGATAGGTGCCTAAATTAGACTGTAATTTTTGTTCCTGACAGATTTCATTTTATAGTTCTTATGCTTGCATAATCAGATTGCAGAAGCAAACCCAATTCCATCACCTTCCAAACTGAAAAGCTTGCAATTTCATTTACCTCAGAAGTTACTGTTTAGTCTTGGGAACAAGCTGGTCTCATTCAGTTTTTTTTTTTTTTTTTTTTAAATTTTTGTATTGACTATTTTCATTTTTTTTAATTGGAGGAGAAAATTCCATGGACAGAAGAGCCTGGCAGGCTACAGTTCATGGGGTCACAAAGAGCTGAACACGACTGAATGACTAACACACATACACACAACTGCTTTACAGTGTTGTTTTGGTTTTTGCTGTATAACAGCATGAGTCAGCTATCTAAGTATACATATATTCCCCCTATCTTGAGCCTCCCCCACTGCCCCACCTGTCTTGGTCATCACAGAACACCAATCTGATTCTCTGTGTTATACAGCAGCTTCCCGCTAGCTAGCTATTTTACACATGCTAGTGTATATATGTCAATGCTACTCTCAATCCGTCCCACCCTTTCCTTCTCCCACTGTGTCCACAAGTCCACGATTTCTATGATCTTGTTTAGTTTTAATGTTAAAAATGAAACAATGAAAATTATCATGTGAGCACCCCTAACTGGGTCTTCCTATGCTACGAGAAGACTCACTTCCCATCTGCCATGTTTGCACAAATTCAGTGAATGACCCCGGGCTGAACCACTCAGAGCTCAGACTTCCTAAAAGTGAAACCATGTACTTTGAAGCCATGTGCTTTCAATTTGTTTGTAAAATTATAATTTAGTGAAGAGCCTTGAGAGGAGAGAGGTTATTAAAAATTATTTTGTTTTTCTTTGTTAATTGTTATTGTTCTTAACCTAGGGAGAAAAGACAGCCATAGGAAAAGAATAATAGGGAAAAGGACAAGGACAAGTTCTGAGACAGGAAGTGAGGATATTTTCAGTTTTCTACCATCAGCTTGATATCTGTTCCCATTCAAAATATCTGAAACATGAAATAATTTCCTTGGAAATGAAACTTTATGCATAGGTGAATTTATTGTTCAGTAATATTTATTTAGAATTTCTATAATTAGAGTCACACTTTCATAAAAGAGAACATCCTAATTTATTCATTCACTCAGTAGATTTTTATTGTACAGGAACAATATATGAGAAATCTCCTTAGGTATATCCATGCCATTGTGGCATTTATACATTTGTTATTACTCTTCTATACCTTTCCGTAGTTTTAAATTTTTTATTGATGTACCGTTGACTTAGAGTATTGCATTAATTTTTGGTGTATACCAAAGTGATTCAGTTATACATATCAGTTCAGTTCAGTTCAGTCGCTCAGTCGTGTCTGACTCTCCGCTACCCCATGAATCACGGCACGCCAGGCCTCCCTGTCCATCACCAACCCACGGAGTTCACTCAAACTCATGTCCACAGAGTTGGTATTTTCAGATTCTTTTTCATTATGGTTTATTATAGGATATTGAATATAGTTCCCTGTGGTATAGAGTAGGATTTTGTTGTTTATCTATTTTATATACAGTGGAGTGTATCAACTAATCCCAAACTAATTTATCCCTCCCTCACCTCCTTTCCTATTTGATAACCATAAAATTGTTTTGTATGTTTGTGAGTCTGTTTCTGAATTTTGTAAATAAGTTTACTTGTATCATATTTTAGATTCCACATGTAAGTGATAGCATATGATATTTGCCTTTCTCCGACTTCACTTAGTGTGATAATCTCTGGTTCCTCCATGTTGCTGCAAATGTCATTACTCCATTCTTTTTTATAGCTGAATAATATCCATTGTACATATGTACCACATCTTTTTGAAAAGTTTTAATTTTGTATTGGAACATAGCTGGTCCTACCACTTCATGGCAAGTAGATGAGGGAAATTTGGAAACAGTGTCAGATTTCATTTTGGGGGGCTCCAAAATCAATGCAGATGGTGACTGCAGCCATGAAATTAAAAGATACTTGCTCCTTGGAAGAATAGCTATGTCACACCTAGACAGTGTTTTAAAAAGCAGACTTTGCTGACAAAGGTCCATATAGTCAAAGCTATGGTTTTTCCAGTAATGTATCGGAGAAGGCAATGGCAAGCCACTCCAGTACTCTTGCCTAGAAAATCCCATGGACAGAGGAGCCTGGTGGGCTACAGTCCATGGGGTCGCTACTAGTTGGACAAGACTGAGCGACTTCACTTTCACTTTTCACTTTCACACATTGGAGAAGGAAATAGCAACCCACTCCAGTGTTCTTGCCTGGAGAATCCCAGGGATGGCGGAGCCTGGTTGGCTGCTGTCTATGGGATTGCACAGAGTCGGACACGACTGAAGCGACTTAGCAGCAGCAGCAGCAGCAACATGGATGTGAGAGTTTGACCATAAAGAAGGCTGAGTGCCGAAGAATTGATGCTTTCAAACTGTGGTGTTGGAGAAGACTCTTGAGAGTCCCTTGGACTGCAAGAAGATCAAACCAGTCCATCCTAAAGGAAATCAGTCTTGAATATTCATTGGAAGGACTGATGCTGAAGCTGAAGCTCCAATACTTTGGCTTTCTGATGCGAAGAACTGACTCATTGTAAAAGACCTTGATGCTGGGGAAAATTGAGGGCAAGAGGAGAAGGGGGTGACAGAGGATAAGATGATTAGATGGTATCACTGACTCAATGGACATGAGTTTGAGCAAACTCAGGGAGATGGTGAAGGACAGACAGGCCTGATGTGCTATAGTTCATGGGGTTGCAAAGAGTCAGACACAACTTAGCAACTGAACAGCAACAACAACATAGCTGATTAACAATGTTGTGATAGTTTTGGGTAGATGTGTGCCACATCTTCCTTATCCGTTCATCTGTCAAGGGACATTTAGGTTGGTTCCGTGTCTTGTTTATTCATACTTTCCCGTGTTTGAATGAATCTATTGTGGAGACTTCAAAAACATTTAAGTAAAGATATTCCTTCATGGTTTCTTGGCTCCCAACCCTCACACACTCAGTCTCTCTTTCCCTCTCTCCCTCTTTCTCAATACACACATATACCTGCACATATATCCACATCAGGACCAACACTGTTTTTAAGGTATTGTGACTTGTTAATGAGTTTTACTTACAAATCTTGTGTGGATAGATGTTCTGAGAATGCACTATTAAAGTTTGGAGATATTTGTAACTTTCTTTAGAGAAGACCACTTTTTTGAGGTTCTTGGTTTCTATAAATTGCTCCTGCAATTCCCTTTAAGTTCAGAAAAGTTACAGGATGGTGGAATTGGTGTTCTAATTTGGAGTGTTGTGTATACACACAACTCTATCCTTGAATATGAGCAGGTGTCCAGTTGGAGTGATTCTGAAGCTTTCAAGAAATTCTCCTTGTTCTTATCACTTCATTACTTCTCTTCATGAGATCAGTTCAGTTCATTCAGTTATGTCCAACTCTTTGTGACCCCATGGACTGCAGCATGTCAGCTTCCCTGTCCATCACCAATTTCCAGAGCTTGCTCAAACTCATGTCCATCTAGTCGGTGATGCCATCCAACCATCTCATCCTCTGTCATCCCCTTTTCCTCCTGCCTTCAATGTTTCCCTGCATCAGGTCTTTTCCAGTGAGTCAGTTCTTTGCATCAGGTGGCCAAAGTATTGGAATGGAGCTTCAGCTTCAGCATCAGTCCTTCCAATGAATATTCAAGACTGATTTCCTTTAGGATGGACTGGTTTGATCTCCATACAGTCCAAGGGACTCTCAAGAGTCTTCTCCTTGGATATGTTTACATAATTTGTTAAGCTAGATACATGGATACTGGTTTATTAAATTTATACTTATTACTTGCTTGGCTTACACCTGAGCTACTGCCTAGAGATGCCAAGTGTGGACTCTTCATCAAAAAGAAGGAATGATATACCTAAACCTGTACATCAGCCATACTGCTTACTGCAAGTCTACTTCCACATCACTACCTGAAAGGGACACACAAGCCCCAAAGTTCTTTTCTTTCTTAAGCATGTTCCCAGGAAATGTACAAGCCTGTTCCCAGGAAATGTACAAGCATGTTATCAGAAAGTCTATACAACATAGTTTTGCCTCTTTTTTGAAAGTATGCCTTCTCTTGCACAGTACTTTTCCTTTGTTTTTTCAGCTACATCAATCTTTCTTGGCGTAGGATTGTATAAATCACAGTAGAATCTACTCGAGTGGTGAACTTTGAAACATGTCGTTTTACTCAAAAATTAAGTAAAGAATTAAGGTTTTTATATTCTTCATCCAGGGTATGTTGAATACTAACTAAAAGGAAGAAAAATACCTTTGAATTCTGGTGTCACCACCCACCTTTTATTGTTTAAATAATGTATACTTTCCATCTAAAAGACAACTGTGCCTTTGACTTTTTATCAATGTTTACAAATACGCAAACAAATGGAGAGTTCTCTGTCATAAAATACCTTTGAATGTGAAGTTTTTAAGGTTTTAGGCAGATTTCAAATATTCCTTCAAATCCTTTCTTGTCCCTTTCTAGGTTATTCCAATGTTGCAAGAATTTATAACCAACAAATTGGGGCGTGCATTCATTGAACCACCCCCATTTGATTTATCCAAGGCATTTGCAGACAGTAACTGCTGTGCACCCCTGATATTCGTACTCTCTCCTGGTGCAGATCCCATGGCTGCCCTTCTAAAATTTGCTGATGATCAGGTACCTTAAAACTCTATTGTTTTCAGCTGCTTCTACCTGCTTATGTCAATAAACCGTGGATATTCAGGCAGGGAATTCTCCTCTACTGCTCCCATAACTCAAGGATTCTTCCACTGTGGCATTCAGATGGTAATTGTTCTAGAAATAGACTAGGGAGTCACAGATACCATCTCCCAAAAGTGTAGATGAATAAGGATATAGGAGAAATGAATTCCAGGTAAACATTCCCACAGATTTCCTTAAATGAACTTGAATGGAAATTAGAGGCTAATAGGTATTTTTACCTGAACTTTATGTAGTAACCAAATTAGTTAAGATATGATTATTCAAAGATCTGGAGGAGACTGGGGTAAGTTCATCTCTTTATTCATAGTTTTCAGCTTTGAATTTTAGGAGTTGCTGCATGATAGCAGGGCTCATTCTTATCCTTATAATAAAAGTCTGTTTAACTTTTTCCTCAACAGTCAAAGACCCTACAGGATGTTTCATTTATTGCCATGACTGTTTCCTTCATGAACTGGCTTGCGTTGTATCTGTTTATTGGCTTCTTAATCAGGAAAAGTTTTCTAGAGCTGTGTGTGCTTGGGAGCTCTGAGGGATGCAGCATGATTAAATTTTAATGTATTTAATATGAACATTTCCTGTGATGATAATATTGATTCTTCAAAATTTGATTTTAAATGACATCTGCACTATCCTCACACAGGGATATGGAGGAACAAAACTTAGCTCTTTATCTCTTGGTCAAGGCCAAGGACCCATAGCCATGAAGATGTTAGAAAAAGCTGTCAAAGAAGGCACATGGGTTGTTCTTCAGAACTGTCACCTTGCCACCTCTTGGATGCCAACCCTCGAGAAAGTTTGTGAGGTAAAAATGCAAGATTATTTTGATGAGATGGTAGTCGCCCAGTGTAATTAGTGATGCATATACCATCTAAGTAACTCCACTCCTGTCCTGTGATTTGCGGGTTGCAGGTTTAGTGGCCTGGCTGGATCTTAGGGTAGGTGGGCTCAAGTTGGGAGCTGGAGGACAGCCCATGGCTGGGCCTTGCCTAATTCTTCCTACTAAGGGCAAGTTCTCATCCCATTGGTCAGAAATATCCTTGATCCAGAGGTGCAGCCTCAAAGATAAGAATAAACCTCAGAGTAAATAGAAAGCAATTTACTTTTTACAGCAGTGGACCAAAAACAATGAAAAAAGCTTTTTGGGGGAAATTCATGTGGCCCCTCTAAACCGGAAGGCTTCAGGATGTAACTTCTCTGAAATTCACTTCTCACCCACACAGCCTGTCATTCTGCCACAAAGGCTGAATCTGAAACCAGAAGAGCACTCCTCCCACCCTTGTTGTAGTGGGTCATGCTACTTCCCTATCTTTGTGGTCAGAGATTCCAGAAAGAAAACCCTATGTAGCTCAGCTGAGTAAATAGAAAACCTGGCACTTGGTTTCAACAGAGAAAAATGTGTCCAAATAATTACCCATGACTCTAGCCCTCTCCTCACTTACAGTCCCTCAGGCTACTAAACTGATAGACCTTACATTATCCAGACATCCACCTGACACTAAGGAGCAGACTGTGGTGTTCTTTATGCCACTTGTCACCATTTTGCTTTGTCTGTCTCCCACTGGAATGTAAGCATGCACTGTTTTTGTTCCCTGGTTTACCTCTAGCACCTTGAATAATGCCTGGCTCATGGGACATAATCAGTGAATAATTATTAAACTTGTGAATGAATAATGCTTCGCTGCTTAGAGCCTTTCCATGGCTTTCCATTGTGTGAAGACAATGTTCATGCCCCCATCATGGTTTCTTCATCTGAGCATTGCCTGCTTCTCAGGCATTTCTGTCTTGACTTCTGTGCTCCAGCCACTTGGCCTTTTTTTCACCTTCATTGGGAGAACATGCTTTCTCAAGAATGTAGGCCTCCATAATAAATCTTATTTCTATCTGAAAAACTGTTCTTTAGTATTTTTTGCCTTACTAACATATTATCATGCTTTGGGCCTTATATTCAATTCAGTTCAGTTCAGTACAGTTGCTCAGTCATGTCCAACTCTTTGCGACCCCATGAACTGTAGCACGCCAGGCCTCTCTGTCCATCACCAACTCCCGGAGTTTACCCAAACTCAGGTCCATCAAGTTGGTGACGCCATCCAGCCATCTCATCCTCTGTCGTTCCTTCTCTTCCTGCCCCCAATCCCTCCCAGCATCAGGGTTTCTCCAGTTAGTCAACTCTTCGCATGAGGTGGCCAAAGTATTGGAGTTTCAGCTTCAGCATCAGTCCTTCCAATGAACACCCAGGACAGATCTCCTTTATTTTTTTATTTTTTATATTTCTTTTTTTTTTCTTTTAAATTTATTTATTTATTTTTTATTGGAGGCTAATTATTTTACAATATTATATTGGTTGGTTTTGCCATACATTGACATGAATCCGCCCCGGGTGTACATGAATTCCCCTTCATGAACCCCCCTCCTACCTCCCTCCTCCCTTTATCCTCCCTCTGGTTCATCCCCACACACCAGCCACGAGCATCCTGTAACATGCATTGACCCTGAACTGGTGATTCGTTTCACATATGACAACATACATGTTTCAATGCCATTCTCCCACCCTCACCCTCTCCCACAGAGTCCCAAAGACTGATCTCCTTTAGAATGGACTGGTTGGATCTCCTTGCAGTCCAAGGGACTCAAGAGTCTTCTCCAACACCACAGTTCAAAAGCATCAATTCTTTGGCACTCAGCTTTCTTCACAGTTCAACTCTCACATCCATACATGACCACTGGAAAAACCATAGCCTTGACTAGACAGACCTTGATTGGCAAAGTAATGTCTCTGCTTTTTAATATGCTATCAAGGTTGGTCATAACTTTCCTTCCAAGGAGTAAGCGTCTTTTAATTTCATGGCTGCAATCAGCATCTGCAGCAATTTTGGAGCCCCAAAAAATAAAGTCTGACACTGTTTCCACTGTTTCCCCATCTATTTCCCATGAAGTAATGGGACCAGATGCCATGATCTTCGTTTTCTGAATGTTGAGCTTCAAGCCAACTTTTTTACTCTCCTCTTTCACTTTCATCAAGAGGCGTTTGAGTTCCTCTTCACTTTCTGCCATAAGGGTGGTGTCATCTGCATATCTGAGGTTATTGATATTTCTCCCGGCAATCTTGATTCCAGCTTGTGCTTCCTCCAGCCCAGCATTCCTCATGATGTACTCTGTATATAAGTTAAATAAGCAGGGTGACAATATACAGCCTTGGTGTACTCCTTTTCCTATTTGGAACCAGTCTGTTGTTCCATGTACAGTTCTGACTGTTGCTTCCTGACCTGCATACAGGTTTCTCAAGAGGCAGGTCAGGTGGTCTGGGATTCCCATCTCTTTCAGAATTTTCCACAGTTTATTGTGATCCAGACAGTCAAATCTTTGGTATAGTCAATGAAGCAGAAATAGATGTTTTTCTGAAACTCTCTTGCTTTTTCCATGATCCAGCGGATGTTGTCCATTTGATCTCTGGTTCCTCTGCCTTTTCTAAAATCAGCTGGAATATCTGGAAGTTCATGTATTGCCGAAGCCTGGCTTGGAGAATTTTGAGCATTACTTTACTAATATGTGAGATGAGTGCAATTGTGCGGTAGTTTGAGCATTCTTTGGCATTGCCTTTCTTTGGGATTGGAATGAAAACTGACCTTTTCCAGTCCCGTGGCCACTGCTGAGTTTTCAAATTTGCTGGCATATTGAGTGCAGCACTTTCACAGCATCACCTTTCAGGATTTGAAACAGCTCAACTGGAATTCCATCACCTCCACTAGCTTTGTTCGTAGTGATGCTTTCTAAGACCCACTTGACTTCACATTCCAGGATGTCTGGCTCTAGGTAAGTGATCACACCATCGTGAATATCTTGGTCGTGAAGATCTTTTTTGTACAGTTCTTCTGTGTATTCTTGATACCTCTTCTTAATATTTTCTGCCTTTGTTAGGTCCATAGCATTTCTGGGCCTTATATTAGAGGCTTTATATTTGTGCCTGTTTCCTCACAGTTTCTCTGTCTCTAGGCTGTTCTCTTGGCCTGTCAAATCGTATTGTATACCCATTAGACATTCAATCCAAGAGACAGGAGCTGCCTCCAATGAATAGTGAAATTAACCCAAGATCCCATGAGTCATGCTACCTAAGTCACCAGGCACAGGCCAGCCAGTAGGAGAAAAGGATGGCACCTTCACTGTTCATTAAAAATATATGTCCCTAAGCAGCCTTCCAATCTCCCCAACCACCCCTTTACCACATGAATGCTCAAATTTTTTTCTTTTTACTGATAAAGATTTGCATTATAAAAAGCACAGATATCACTAACATGGACACTTGGAAGGAGTTAGTGGAACAGGAGAGGGGAAAGCCCAGTGATATTATCCCAAGGCCTGATTTTGCCTTTACAACAGTCATGAGTATTCTGTCATCCTTTATCCTCCTAGTAGGCCTTACTGTCCCCATAAACAAGTATCGCTAATAATGATCTGGTTTAGTGCTTCAGGATACACCAGTTCTTCTTGCCTTTCAAACCTCCCCCTTTTTGTTCATCCCTACTTGGGATTCATTGGAAGGACTGATGCTAAAGCTGAAACTGCAATACTTTGGCCACCTCATGCGACGAGTTGACTCACTGGAAAAGACTCTAATGCTGGGAAAGGTTGGGGGTGGGAGGAGAAGGGGATGACAGAGAATGAGATGGCTGGATGGCATCACCGACTCTATGGACTTGAGTTTAAGTGAACTCCAGGAGTTGGTGATGGACAGGGAGGCCTGGCGTGCTGTGATTCATGGGGTCACGGAGAGTCGGACACGACTGAGCGACTGAACTGAACTGAACTGAACTGACTTGGCTTAATATTGATTTATCTGAGTGTGTGGCTTATTCTCTCAACTTGGCTACAGCAAGAAGATATCATTCTTAATATGGCTCTGGGGCAGAGAAGTATTTCTATAAATATTTCAGCAACGGCAGTGAAAATAAGATTTTTTGGAATGTCTTAGTCTTTGTCATGGCCAACTCTGATTTATGTAATGCCTTTGTAAACTTTATGGTCATGTGTTTTAACTGTATCAGGGAGAGTGGCAACCCTCTGGGCCTTCCCAGTGAAGTATGTCCTTCCAGTGGCAGTATTAGATTTCAAGGCTTTTGCCTTAAATTGCAGCAATAAGCCCTATTTTGTACAACTGTTTCCTCCCACTTCTGGCCCACATGATCCAGAGATTTTCCTTCCATTTTATGTATCTATGTATCTGATTTTTTGTTGTTGTTGCAGGAGTTAAGCATAGAAACAACGCATCCAGATTTCCGAATTTGGTTGACAAGTTACCCATCTCCAAATTTCCCTGTGTCTGTGCTGCAGAATGGAGTGAAAATGACCAATGAAGCACCGAAAGGTTTACGGGCTAATATCATTCGCTCCTACCTCATGGACCCGATCTCTGACCCCGAGTTCTTTGGCAGCTGCAAAAAGCCTGTTAGTAATGGCTAAGTCTTGTTACCTCAGCCCCGTAAAGCAACTCAAGTGGCCCCTGGTCGTCCTGGATGTGTGTGCTGAGTAAAACTGCAAATTAAATAGGCCTTGTGCACTGCAGTGCAGTTGGTTTTGATTACTGATTATTGACTGTACCGAAGTCAATTTTATTAATATTTTATTTTAATCTTACCACTAGGCTCATTCCTGCTCAGCTGATGTCTAGTGGGGTATTATTAATTATGCAGCCTTCTATTTAGAAAGTCAGCTGCAAGCCATTCCCCATACAAATCTGCAATGTTGGAGAATCCTGTTTCAGGATATTAACTGAGCCCTTTGCTATTTGAAGCCATATCTTTAAATTAAAACATAAAAATATTTCCTCCATATAACTATAATGAGAGCCAAAATGATTTTACTCCCTGATTGATGGGACTCATAAGGGTCTTTTTTGTTTTTAGCATCACCAGGCAGGCAGGGAAGCCACCCACTGCTTTCATGATTAGAATTCTATGTGTGAATGTCTGTGACCTAAAATTGTTTCTCAGTGTTTTGCCATAATTAAAAATGGAAGAACGTCTTTTTAAGAGGGTTATGAACCTTGGTAAGTTTTTGCCATTAAAAAACCCACACTCTTGATGTTGGAATATGTTTTAAATACACATCAAAAGAAAACATTAAGAATAAAGAAGTACTTTCATTAAACAAAAGTCTGAGGTAATAAAAGAAAAGGGGGGGGCCTGTATTTAAAAGTAAGTCAGACCTTAATAGTTCAAGACCTGCTGTATGACAAACTTTTGCATTGATTTGGCCCAGAGAGAGCAGGTTACTCCCAGGTAGGTGATGGGGGCATTTCTGCACATGATAGCTAGACAGAAGCCCTTTTGCAAAATGTCACTCCCTTTCCTCTAGATCCATAGGTCTCTCCAATAGTTGTCACAAATATGAGAAGTCCAGGCATTTATGAACTGAAATTCAAAGCAAAAATCTCAAATACCAAAGCAGCACACCATAGTTGATCTATTTTAGCTTTTTATTTGGAAATAATTTTAAACTCACAGAAAAGTTCCAAATATAAAAGTAATATAAAGAACAGCCCTATGCCTTTTACTTATATTTGCTTCCTGTTAACATGTACCATCTGCAGGAAAGTTAGATATGTCATTGCCCTTTATTCCTAGATAAATACTTCAGTGTTCTTATTTCTTAAGAACAGAGATATTATCTTATCCAATTACAGTTATTATTTGTAGTATTATTTTAGCAGGGATACACTATTATATCTAATCTACCCAAATTTGTGTTTGTGTCTCAAATTTGTCAGTTGAAGTAATGTCCTTTAGAACATTTTCCCTGATTTACCGGGGAATTGATTCGGGGTAAGGATCACAGTTAGTTGCCATGTCTTTTTGTCTCCTTTAATCTGGACCATGACCTCAGCCTTCCTTTGTCTTTGATGGCCCTGACATTTCTGAAGAATTCATCTCCTTGGATTGTTTTTAATAGAGCATGTCTCACTCCTTGAGATTAGTCTTAGGTTACAAGTTCTGAGCCACAGTGTGACTGGGGTGAAGTCATGTCCTCAGAGGCTTGTACTGGGAGGCATGCAATGTACATTTATCTCTCACTGATGATACTAATTTTGATCCCCCAGACGAAATGTGGTCTGATTTCTTCACTCTATAATAACTGCTTTGCCCCTTGCAACGAATAATCTGTGAGAAGACACTTTGGACCATGAAGATATCTTCTTCCTCATTAAAATCTACCTGGGACCCGGATTTAGTAGCCAGTGATGATTCTTGCTGGACCCACTTATTTCCTCTGGTGATGCCAACTCCAGAACTCCCTCTGAATTTGACAGTTGACATGCTGTTGTCAGCCGTAGCCCTGCCTTCTCTCTCATTTATTTATCTTTTATAGGTGAACTCATAAATTCTTTACATCTTTTCCAGTGGTTAGTAATTCATTACTATTCTTAAGTTTTTGGCTCAAGTTTTGTCCAGAATTGGTCAGCAGGAGCTGCTTTTGTACTTGTTATAGGTCCCATTGTTTACCATCATTTCTCTTTCTGTTATAAGCTGCTCCAGGCTTATCTGTACCCCAGTCTTGGAACCAGTCATTTTTCTGAAGAGCGCTGTTTCTTGTTTCATGGGGAGTGGTATTAGAGACCAAGATTTGGGTGCTAGACATGTAGCATTTATTGTCTGTAGTTGTGATCCTTTTAGAGAGAACTTGGAAACATATACATGTACTCACAATATGTATATGCAAATCTGCATACACACATATAGTGCTACAGACAACCCCGTGCACACACAGACATTCATACACATGTTTTAGAAGTAACAAGTTCCTACCAATACCTCCAATTTCTGTTGCTCTACCCTGGGTTCTTTCCAGCGTTTCCTCATTCCGTATTCACATGTCCCTTCTTCAGTGGTGAGAAGCCTGGCTCCTACCTCAACACATTTATAGATTGGCTCAGTTCTCTAATATATCCAGAAGAGTTGCAGAATCAGCACAGCATGTTTAACTTTGCTTCTCCCTGCTCTGTGGTTAACTTATGCTCCTTTCCTCTCGTCTCACACTCTCCCTTTTGCTTTTATTCCATGGGGGGAACCTTCTCCCTGCCCTTGGTTAAAACTTTGGGCAGTCTCCTGGCTTTCCTGATTAGTGTCAGGTAATTAAATAACCTAGAGTCATTTTAAACTGCAGAGCCAGTCTTGAATCAGAAATTAGAAAGTACAACATGATACATTAATTGATATTTCAACTTTTATTGAAAACATAAGTTTCTACTCTCTAGTATCTCACCTTGGACCTGGTGAGGCTTCATACCATAGGGGAAAAAGGACAGAGTTGGCATCTTTCTCTTTTCTTGTTGAAGTATAATTTATTTATAATACTGTGCTAGTTTCAGGTATATAGCAAAATGATTAAGTTTTTTTTTCAGGTTATATTCCATGTAGGTTATTATAAGACAATAAATATAATTCCTAACTGCTATATAGTAAATCCTTGTTGTTTATTTCATGTTTGAAAGTGAAAGTGTTAGTCACTCAGCTGTATCTGACTCTTTGTGACACATGAACTGTGGTTCACCAGGCTCCTCTGTCCATGGAATTTCCAGGCAAGAATACTGAAGAGGGTTGCCATTTCCTTCTCCAGGGGATCTTCCCCAGGGATCAAACCTGGGTCTTCTGCACTGCAACCAGATTCTTTATTATCTGAGCCACCAGGGAGATTTATGTTTATTTTATGTTTGATAGTTTGTATCTGTTGATCCCATACTCCTTCCTCTTTTCTTTGGTAACCATTAGTTTGTTTTCTGTGTCTGTGAGTCTGTTTCTGTTTTGTAGATATATTCATTTGTTTTATGTTTTAGATTCTATATATAAGTGATATCATACTGTATTTGTTTTTCTCTGACTTATTTCTCTAAGTAAAATATTTTCTAATTTCATCCATGTTGCTGCAAATGGCAATATTTCATTCTTTTCATGGCTGAGTGATACTCCATTGTGTATATGTATATATCATATCTTCTTAAGCCAATTATATGTTGATGGAAGCCTGAGTTGTTTCCATGTCTTGGCTGTTGTAAATAGGGCTGCTATGAACCCTATTGTAAATAAAGTGCATGTATTATATCATTTTTAATTAGAGTTTTCTTTTTCTTTCAGTTACATACCCATAAATGGAATTGCCGGATCATATGGTAGTTCTATTTTTAGTTTTTGAAGGAATCTCCATACTGTTTTCCATAGTGGCTCTACCAATTTACCTTCCTACCAACAGTGTACAAGGGTTCCCTTTTCTCCACACCTTCTCCACCATTTGTTACTTGTTGTCTTCTTGATGATAGCCATTCTGGCTGGCATGAGGTGGTAATACTGAATTGTGGTTTTGATTTACATTTCTCTAATAATTAGCGATGTTGAACATCTTTTCATGTGCCTGGAGCTCTTTTGACTTGGCTGGGATTTGAAACTGACTGTTTTTGCCTTGTGAGTTCTCTCAGGGGTTCTTCTTTGGTTCCCTTGCTGCTTGACTTCTCTGTGACTCCATCAACCTCGGCAGCACCTTCCCTTCATCTGGCTGTTTCCTCTCAGCCTTTGGGTCTCCAGCCTTCGCTTCATACCGGCTCTTACTGTTGGGATTTCCTTGCCCCATGACACAAGTCCCCTTGAGAAGAAAATCACTGAAATGACCACTGGCTGACATTCCTAGTCCAGCTCCCTGTCTACTCCTTGGGATTCACTCCAGATTGGCCCACCATTGAAGGAGAGTTACTGATGTCTGCACCAAAGTCCACAGTCTGAGGCCATAGGCTGCTCTATACTCCTAGGCATGAATTTTGCATTTTTCCACTCTATCCCACGGAGAAGGCAATGCAACCCACTCCAGTACTCTTGCCTGGAAAATCCCATGGACAGAGGAGCCTGGTAGGCTGCAGTTCATGGGGTCGCAAAGAGCCAGACATGAATGAGCGTCTTCACTTTCACTTTTCACTTTCATGCATTGGAGAAGGAAATGGCAACCCACTCCAGTGTTCTTGCCTGGAGAATCCCAGGGACAGGGGAGCCTCATGGGCTGCCGTCTATGGGGTCACACAGAAGTGGACATGATTGAAGAGACTTAGCAGCACTCTATCCCAGATGCAGGGTACGTGTATCAACTCTCTGAGTGGCCCCATGAATTCCTTCCTGGTAGCTTGGACCCAACATACCCCTCTCCTCTTCCTGGATATAAGGACAAGGGGACTCCCCAGTACAGCAGCTGCACTTTCCAAGGAAATCTCTTCACAAATCCTTTATCAGGTTCTAGTTTGACCATTTTTATATCCTTGTGGAGGATACAAATAATTAACATATTGCATTGTATGTTCTGATTTCTGAATCAACACTGAATTTGTGTTTGACAGTAACTCTCGAACTTTTATGGGCTTCTCAGGTAGCTCAGGGGGTAAAGAATCCACCTACCAATGCAGAAGACACAGGAGATGCGGGTTCAGTCCATGGGTCAGGAAGATCCCTCAGAGGAGGGCATGGCAACCTACTCCAATATTCTTACCTGGAGAATCCCATGGACAGAGGAGCCTGGAGGGTTATAGTACATAGGGTTGGACATGACTAAAGCGACTGAGCATGCACACATGCATGCACATAGGACTTCTGTAGTAACATAAACACTGTGAAGCTGCCCAAAACTTCAATCCAAAAGTTCTTGTAGAGTATCTTAATTGATTTGAACTATCTCCTTTGAAATTTCTCCATGGTGATCTGGGAACAAACATTGGAATTCATAGTTTTTGCCTCGTGGTGCTTAAATTGAAATCCTCCAAAATCATATATATATATATGTAACATTGAATTAGACAAGTTCACTATAGTTTCTGAAAACCTGGTGTCCGTAGAAGCTGTGTGTGTCAACAGAACATGTATACAAATGAGGATATTTTTGCCTAAATAGCCAGTGAAAAAGTTAATTCTGTTTTAGTTTCACTTTGACATGGATATATTTATAAGCAAAAGGAATTACTTTGATTTTAAAGTATGATAAGTATAATGCAATGTTGGGGAAGAGAGAATGATGCTATACTATTTCTTCTCATTACAGGAGGAATTTAAGAAACTACTATATGGCCTCTGTTTCTTTCATGCTTTGGTACAAGAGAGACGGAAGTTTGGCCCCCTGGGATGGAATATTCCTTATGAGTTCAACGAGACTGATCTCAGAATCAGCGTACAGCAGCTGCACATGTTCCTGAATCAGTATGAGGTACTGTAACAGTCACAGCAAGGACATTACCTGTTGTGCACTTTATCACAGAGTGTTTGTACAGTGAGCAAGGACGTCTGATTAATTTCTCCTTTTATAGAATGAGTAGCACGATATCCGTTAACTAACAGGCTTCTGAATGTATCACAGTGGTCCACAGAGGAGTTGGGACCTAGGTAGCAATGAGAAGCTGTATCAGCTACTGCAGCCTTAAAACAAAGTTGTTGTCTCTTTGAACTTTAAAATTGTTCCTGTGCAGTTTATTTTTGTTTAAACAAATAAACAAGAGGATTTTTCCATGAGGGGGAAAACAATGAGTAGCAGGATAGTTTCCCAAAGTTTTTTAAATAGGATTTTGTTGTAAAAGGATATTATAAATGTCCTAGTAGGTAATTAGGATGTCAGTTTATCTATTAACAATCTGTATTTTATCATTTATTTTGATACATAAACACCTATGGCAATTTGAAAAGTGATCATACTATACTTATTTTGTAAAGGGTTTGGGAAGACCATACATCAGCCTGTAACCAAAATGGAAAAAGAAAAAAAAAAAAAAACAGACTGATTCCCCTCTGTTCATGGCTTTATTTTGAGGGAAATGTCATAATACTTTTTTTCTAGAGTTTGCGCCATTTGTCCCAGATCAGACAAACTACTTAAGCTAGTGGTGTTAATGTGAGTTATAGATCTTGGGAAGAAGCCCCACAGTGTCATTTTGTCACATCAGCCACATTAGCCCCCTTGCTCTCCCTGCTCTGTCTCTCTTCTCTCTGTCTGTCTCTCTTGTTCTCTCTCTGTCACAGGCACGTGCACATATGCTTTTTCTCTCTTAGCTACTTATCAGTTGGATTTTAATGTTTGAACTTGAAAAAAAAAAAAAACTGTTTGGGTAAGTCAGTCTGTGTCCTACACGAATTTTGTTCAGAATTAGTTGGAAATCTTAACTAAAACAATCAAAGGCGTGTCAAAAAAACACTTTAGTTATTGAAACTTTTAGTGAATTATGATTATTTTTTTTAAAAAATTTTTATGAACAGGAAGCCACTGAATTCTGTCTCTGTAAAGCAAAGGAAAAACCGAGCAAGATAAATAACAAGAGTTCAAATAACATATCTAAACTAAAATGAGCATTTTATCTGGTCTTCTGTGTTTCTTTGGACAAATTTATATTCTGTACTAAATTAAATAAGTTGAGAAAGCCTTTGATTTTGCAGCTTTAAATTTGGTGAAGCATTCAAAAGAAGCATAGGTTTGATGAACGTCTTTCTTATAATAATATTTATTTTAAAATTATACTAAGAATGGAGGCAAAAAGTATAATGATACAGTGCATGTGGAAGTATCTGAGGTAAAATAGAGTTTTCAATACAAACAAAGAGAACAAGGAGCTTCTTTGATTAGCAATTTGTTCAAAAATCTGTACAGTATATTCTAATTTAAAATATTACTAAGCTGTAGTGGAATCAATTAAAAGTGTCAGCAATTTAAAATTAAGTACCTGTAAAACAAAACTTTGAAAAACATTATAGACAGTTTTCCTTTAAAAATCAAAAGTTATGACCAACCTAGATAGCATGTTAAAAAACAGAGACATTACTTTGCCAACCAAGGTCCGTCTAGTCAAGGCTATGGTTTTTCCCATGGTCATGTATGGATGTGAGTGTTGGACTGTGAAGAAAGCTGATCGCCAAAGGATTGATACTTTTGAACTGTGGTGTTGGAGAAGACTCTTGAGAGTCCCTGGGACTGCAGGGAGATCCAACCAGTCCATTCTAGAGGAGATCAATCCTGGGTGTTCATTGGAAGGACTGATGCTAAAGCTGAAACTCCAATACTTTGGCTACCTCATGCGACAAGTTGACTCACTGGAAAAGAGTCTGATGCTAGGAGAAATTGGAGGTGGGAGGAGACGGGGACGACAGAGAATGAGATGGCTGGATGGCATCACCTACTCGATGGACATGAGTTTGAGTGAACTCCGGGAGTTGGTGATGGACAGAGAGGCCTGGCATGCTATGATTCATGGAGTCACAAAGAGTCGGACACGACTGAGCGACTGAACTGAACTGAACTGAAAACAAAACTTTGAAAAACATTATAGACAGTTTTACTTTAAAAATTAAAAATCTATTAGGATATATGAAGCAGAAATTTTAGAATGGTTGTCTTCAGTTTCTTTATTCTTTTCTTTTCTTTTTCTGTTTATTTATTTATTTATTTTATTTTACAATATTGTTTTGGTTTTGCCATACATTGACTTTAATCCGCCATGGGTGTACATGTGTTCCCCATCCTGAATCCCCCTTCCACCTCCCTCCCCATCCCATCCCTCTGGGTCATCCCAGTGCACCAGCCCCGAGCATCCTGTATTATGCATTGTACCTGGACTGGTGATTCATTTCACATATGATAATATACATGTTTCAATGCCATTCTCCAAAATCATCCTACCCTCGCCCTCTCCCACAGAGTCCAAAAGACTGTTCTATACATCTGTGTCTCTTTTGCTGTCTCGCATACAGGGTTATCGTTATCATCTTCCTAAATTCCATATATATTCGTTAGTATACTGTATTGGTGTTTTTCTTTCTGGCTTACTTCACTCTGTATAATAGGCTCCAGTTTCATCCACCTCATTAGAACTGATTCAAATGTATTCTTTTTCATTGCTGAGTAATACTCCATTGTGTATATGTACCAAAGCTTTCTTATCCATTCGTCTGCTGATGGACATCTAGGTTGCTTCCATGTCCTAGCTATTATAAATTGTGCTGCGGTGAACATTGGAGGACGTGTGTCTTTTTTATTTCTGGTTTCCTTGGTGTGTATGTCCAGGAGTGCGATTACTGGGTCGTATGGCAGTTCTATTTTCAGTTTTTTAAGGAATCTCCACGTTGTTCTCCATAGTGGCTGTACTAGTTTGCATTTCCACCAACAGTGTAAGAGGGAACACCCTTTTCTCCACACCCTCTCCAGCATTTATTGCTTGTAGACTTTTGGATAGCAGCCATTCTGACTGGTGTGAAATGGTATCTCATTGTGGTTTTGATTTGCATTTCTCTGATTATGAGGGATGTTGAGCATTTTTTCATGTGTTCGTTAGCCATCTTTATGTCTTCTGGTCTTACATTTAGATCTTTAATCCATTTTGAGTTTGTTTTTGTGTATGGTGTTAGGGAGTGTTCTAGTTTCATTCTTTTACAAGTGGTTGACCAGTTTTCCCAGCACCACTTATTAAAGAGATTGTCTTTTCTCCATTGAATATTCTTGCCTCCCTTGTCAAAGATAAGGTGTCCATAGGTGTGTGGATTTATCTCTGGGCTTTCTATTTTGTTCCATTGATCTATATTTCTGTCTTTATGCCAGTACCATACTGTCTTGATGACTGTGGCTTTGTAGTAGAGACTGAAATCCGGCAGGTTGATTCCACCAGTTCCATTCTTCTTTCTCAAGATTGCTTTGGCTATTTGAGGTTTTATGTATTGCCATACAAATTGTGAAATTATTTGTTCTAGTTCTCTGAAAAATACCATTGGTAGCTTGATAGGGGTTGCATTGAATCTGTAGATTGCTTTGACTAGTATACTCATTTTCACTATATTGATTCTTCTGATCCGTGAACACAGAATATTTCTCCATCTATTTGTGTCCTCTTTGAGTTCTTTCACCAGTGTTTTATAGTTTTCTATAAATAGGTCTTTTGTTTCTTTAGGTTGATATATTCCTAAGTATTTTATTCTTTTTGTTGCAATGGTGAATGGAATTGTTTCCTTAATTTCTCTTTCTGTTTTCTCATTGTTAGTGTATAGGAATGCAAGGAATTTCTGTGTGTTAATTTTATATCCTGCAACATTACTGTATTCATTGATTAGCTCTAGTAATTTTCTGGTGGAGTCTTCAGGGTTTTCTATGTAGAGGATCTTGTCATCTACAAACAGTGAGAGTTTTTCTTCTTCTTTTCCAATCTGGATTCCATTTATTTCTTTTTCTGATCTGATTGCTGTGGCCAAAACTTCCAAAACTATGTTGAATAGTAGTGGTGAGAGTGGGCCCCCTTGTCTTGTTCCTGACTTTAGGGGAAATGCTTTCAATTTTTCACCATTGAGGATAATGTTTGCTGAGGGTTTGTTATATATAGCTTTTATTATGTTGAGGTATGTTCTTTCTATTCCTGCTTTCTGGAGGATTTTTTTTTATCATAAATGGATGTTGAATTTTGTCGAAGGCTTTCTCTGCATCTATTGAGATAATCATATGGTTTTTATTCTTCAATTTGTTCAGTTCAGTTCAGTCGCTCAGTCGTGTCTGACTCTTTGCGACCCCATGAATCACAGCACGCCAGGCCTCCCTGTCCATCACCAACTCCCGGAGTTCACTCAAACTCATGTCCATCGAGTCGGTGATGCCCTCCAGCCATCTCATTCTCTGTCGTCCCCTTCTCCTCCTGCCCCCAATCCTTCCCAGCGTCAGAGTCTTTTCCAGTGAGTCAACTCTTCGCATGAGGTGGCCAAAGTATTGGAGTTTCAGCTTTAGCATCAGTCCTTCCAATGAACACCCAGGATTGATCTCCTTTAGAATGGACTGGTTGGATCTCCTTGCAGTCAAAGGGACTTTTAAGAGTCTTCTCCAGCACCACAGTTCAAAAGCATCAGTTCTTCGGCGATCAGCTTTCTTCACCATCCAACTCTCACATCCATACATGACCACTGGAAAAACCAATTTGTTAATGTGGTGTATTATATTGATTGATTTGCAGATATTGAAGAATCCTTGCATTCCTGGGATAAAGCCCACTTGGTCATGATGTTTTTAATATTTTGTTGGATTCTGTTTGTTAGAATTTTGTTAAGGATTTTTACATCTATGTTAATCAGTGATATTGGCCTGTAGTTTTCTTTTTTTGTGGCATCTTTGTCAGGTTTTGGTATTAGGGTGATGGTAGCCTCATAGAATGAGTTTGGAAGTTTACCTTCCTCTGAAATTTCCTGGAAGAGTCTGAGTAGGATAGGTGTTAGTTCTTCTCTAAATGTTTGGTAGAATTCAGCTGTGAAGCCGTCTGGACCTGGGCTTTTGTTTATTGGAAGATTTCTGATTACAGTTTCAATTTCCATGCTTGTGATGGGTCTGCTAAGATTTTCTATTTCTTCCTGGTTCAGTTTTGGAAAGTTGTACTTTTCTAAGAATTTGTCCTTTTCTTCCAAGTTGTCCATTTTATTTGCATATAGTTGCTGATAATAGTCTTTTATGATTCTTTGTATTTCTGTGTTGTCTGTTGTGAAAATGATCATTTTCATTTTTAATTTTGTTGATTTGATTTTTATTCCTTTGTTTCTTGATGAGTCTGGCTTAATGGTTTGTCAATTTTATTTATCTTCTCAAAGAACCAGCTTTTGGCTTTGTGGATTTTTGCTATGGTCTCTTTTGTTTCTTTTGCATTTATTTGTGCCCTAATTTTCAAGATTTCTTTCCTTCTACTAACCCTGCGGTTCATAATTTCTTCCTTTTCAAGTTGCTTTAGGTGTAGAGTTAGGTTATTTAGTTGACTTTTTTCTTGTTTCTTGAGGTAAGCCTGTATTGCTATGAACCTTCCCCTTAGCACTGCTTTTACAGTGTCCCACAGGTTTTGGGTGGTTGTGTTTTCATTTTCATTCGTTTCTATGCATATTTTGATTTCTTCTATGATTTGTTGTTCAGCCTCCATATGTTGGCATTTTTAATAGTTTTTCTCCTGTTGCTGCTGCTGCTGCTGCGTCACTTCAGTCGTGTCCGACTCTGTGTGACCCCATAGACGGAAGCCCACCAGGCTCCCCCATCCCTGGGATTCTCCAGGCAAGAACACTGGAGTGGGTTGCCATTTCCTTCTCCAATGTGTGAAAGTGAAGTTGCTCAGTTGTGTCCGACCCTTAGCGACCCCACGGACTGCAGCCTACCAGGCTCCTCCATCCAGGGGATTTTCTAGGCAATAGTACTGGAGTGGCTTGCCATTGCCTTCTCCGTTTTCTCCTGTAATTGAGATCTAATCTTACTGCATTGTGGTCAGAAAACATGCTTGGAATGATTTCAATTTTTTTGAATTTACCAAGGCTAGATTTATGGCCCAGGATGTGATCTATCCTGGAAAAGGTTCTGTGTGCCCTAGAGAAAAAGATGAAATTCATTGTTTTGGAGTGAAATGTCCTATAGATATCAATTAGGTCTAACTGGTCTATTGTATCATTTAAAATTTGTGTTTCCTTGTTAATTTTCTGTTTAGTTGATCTATCCATAGGTGTGAGTGGGGTGTTAAAGTCTCCCACTTTTATTGTGTTACTGTGTTATTATGTTTCCCCTTTCATACTTGTTAGCATTTGTCTTACATATTGTGGTGCTCCTATGTTGGGTGCATATATATTTATGATTGTTATATCTTCTTCTTGTATTGATCCTTTGATCATTATGTAGTAGTGTCCATCTTTGTCTCTTTTCACAGCCTTTGTTTTAAAGTCTATTTTATCTGATATGAGTATTGCTACTCATGCTTTCTTCTGGTCTCTATTTGCGTGGAATATCTTTTTCTAGCCCTTCATTTTCAGTCTGTATGTGTCCTTTGTTTCAAAGTAGACAACATATATAGGGTCTTGTTTTTGTATCCTTCAGTCAGTCTTTGTCTTTTGGTTGGGGCATTCAACCCATTTACATTTAAGATAATTATGGGTAAGTATGATCCCGTTGCCATTTACTTTATTGTTTTCAGTTCGAGTTTATACACCCTTTATGTGTTTCCTGTCTAGAGAAGATCCTTTAGCATTTGTTGGAGAACTGGTTTGGTGGTGCTGAATTCTCTCAGTTTTTGCTTGTCTATAAAGCTTTTGATTTCTCCAGCATATTTGAATGAGATCCTTGCTGGGTACAGTAATCTGGGCTGTAGGTTATTTTCTTTCATCACTTTAAGTATGTCCTGCCATTCCCTCCTGGCCTGAAGAGTTTCTATTGAAAGATCAGCGGTTATCCTTATGGGAATCCCCTTGTGTGTTATTTGTTGTTTTCCCCTTGCTGCTTTTAATATTTGTTCTTTGTGTTTGATCTTTGTTAATTTGATTAATATGTGTCTTGGGGTGTTTCATCTTGGGTTTATCCTGTTTGGGAATCTGGGTTTCTTAGACTTGGGTGATTATTTCCTTCCCCATTTTAGGGAAGTTTTCAACTATTATCTCCTCAAGTATTTTCTCATGGTCTTTCTTTGTGTCTTCTTCTTCTGGGACTCCTATGATTTGAATATTGGGGTGTTTAACATTGTCCCAGAGGTCTCTGAGGTTGTCCTCATTTCTTTTAATTCTTTTTTCCTGTTTCATTTATTTCTACCATTCTATCTTCTATCTCACTTATCCTATCTTCTGCCTCCGTTATTCTACTGTTGGTTCCCTCTAGAGTGTTTTTGATCTTATTTATTGCATTATTCATTATATATTGACTCTTTTTTTCTTCTAGTTCCTTGTTAAACCTTTCTTCCATCTTCTCAATCCCTGTCTCCAGGCTATTTATCTGTAACTCCAATTTGTTTTCAAGATTTTGGACAATTTTCACTATCATTATTTGGAATTCTTTATCAGGTATATTCCCTATGTCTTCCTCTTTTGTTTCGTTTGGTGGGCATTTATCCTGTTCCTTTACCTGCTGGGTATTTCTCTGCCTTTTCATCTTGTTTATATTGCTGTGTTTGGGGCGGCCTTTCTGTATTCTGGCAGTTTGTGGTTCCTCTTTATTATGGAGGTTCCTTGCTGTGGGTGGGGTTGGACGGGTGGCTTGTCAAGGTTTCTTGGTTAGGGAAGCTTGTATCGATGTTCTGATGGGTGGAGCTGGATTTCTTCTCTCTGGAGTGCAATGAAGTGTCCAGTAATGAGTTTTGAGATGTCAGTGGGTTTGGTGTGACTTTGGGCAGCCTGTATATTGAGGCTCAGGGTTCTGTTCCTGTGTTGCTGGAAAATTTGTGTGGTATGTCTTGCTCTGGAACTTGTTGGCCCTTGGTTGGTGCTTGGTTTCAGTGTAGGTATGGAGGTGTTTGATGAACTCCTATCAATTAATGTTCCCTGGAGTCAGGAGTTCTCTGGTGGTCTCAGGATTTGGACTTAAGCCTCCTGCCTCTGGTTTTTAGTCTTATTCTTACAGTAGCCTCAAGACTTCTCCATCTATACAGCACTGATGATAAAGCATTTGGTTAAAGATGAAAAGTTTCTCCACAGTGAGGGACATCCAGAGAGGTTCACAGAGTTACATGGAGAAGAGAAGAGGAGGAGGGAGATAGAGGTGACCAGGAGGAGAAGAGGGGGAATCAAAAGGGGAGAGAGCAAGCTAGCCAGAAATCAATTCCCTATGTGCTCTCCACAGACTGGACCCCTCAGAGAGGTTCACGGAGTTACACACAGAAGAGAAGAGGAAGGAAGGAGACGGAGGTGGCCAGGAGGTGAAAAGGGGGAATCAAAAGGAGAAAGACAGATCCAGCCAGTAATCAGTTCCCAAAGTGTTCTCCACAGCCTGGAACACACAAAGAGATTCAGAGAGTTGGGTAGAGAAGAGAAGGGGGAGGGAGGAGATAGAGGTGACCTGGGGGAGAAAAAGGAGAGTCCAAAGCGGGAGAGAGCAGTCAAGCCTGTAATCTCGCTCCCAAGTAAAAATGGGTACTGAAGATTGGGTTCTTAAAGGTACAAAGTTGATAACAAATACCAAAAAGCAAAGATAAAAAATCTAGAGGTTAGATTTGCAAAAATACAGTATTTAAAAAAAAAAAAAAACAGAGTCACAAAAATTGTAAAATATATATTTATGAAGTTTGCTTTAAAAATATGGTCTTTCTTTTTTTTTTGCAAAGTAATAGTAGGTTGTAAAAATGAAAATTAAAGGAGTAATGGGGACTTAAAAATTAAAAATTTTAAAAAATTAAATTTAAAAAATGATAATAGTAAAAATATATCTAAGACTTTCTCTGGAGCTTTGTGGACAGTGTGGGGTCAGTTCATTTTCAGATAGTTCCTTGGTCTGGCTTGTACTTCTCAAGGTCTATAGACCCCTTCCTATGTAGTCAGTGCTAACTACAGGGTTTTAATCTATTGCACCTGTCACTTCCAAGCGGTTCCCTCTGTTTAATTTAGCTTCTTATTTTGTTGGTCTCTTCAGTGTCTAATTTCCACCCTGATGCAAGGGGTATGGTGGTCACTTTTTTTTTAGGCTCCCTTGTTCAGTTGTGCTTTGAGGAGGGAGGAACACTGCAAACAAATATCACTGACATGTGCTCACAGTGACTCTATCATACTGGGTTTGTCCCCGCTCACGCCATGTGTGCTTACCCAGTCTACACTGCTCAGACTCTAGGTTGCTCTGCTGGGAAATGTCTGATGCGGGCCCTGGTTTGCATGCACTTCCCAGGTCTAAGCGGCTCAGGTTCAGGTTCTCGGGTACTCCACAAAGGCGCAGACTTGGTTGGGCCTGCATTTTGTGCCACCCCAGGTCCAAGCAGCTCAGGTGATCAGGTGCTTGGTGAGTGTAGTTGCCCCCAGGTGAAGGCTGAGACTTATCCCCTGTCCCGTCCCAGCCGCTTGGTTTTCTGGGTGTGCAATGGGCGTGCCTTCTCAGGTGTGCCATGTGTCTCTTCCGGGGAGCTAATCTCTGGCTGCAACCCTCCCGGCGGATGTCAACCATCCAGAAACCCAAGAAGTCTTGGTTAGCAACGAAGTCTGCTTGCAGTTTGGTATAGGATGCCTCTCAGGGGCCATGAGTGCCCCCTTCCGGCTCTGGCTGCCCTCGCCTGCTTGTCTCTGGCGGGAGATGGGCTGGTCTGCAATTGGCTAGCTCTGCTTAGTCCTTTGTTCTGTGAGTGTGCCTGACAGTGTCTTCAGTTCAGTTCAGTTGCTCAGTTGTGTCCGACTTTTTGTGACCAAATGAATCACAGCACGCCAGGCCTCCCTGTCCATCACCAACTCCTGGAGTTCACTCAAACTCATGTCCATCGAGTTGGTGATGCCCTCCAGCCATCTCATTCTCTGTCATCCCCTTCTCCTCCTGCCCCCAATCCCTCCCAGCATCAGAGTCTTTTCCAATGAGTCAACTCTTCACATGAGGTGGCCAAAGTATTGGAGTTTCAGCTTTAGCATCAGTCCTTCCAATGAACACCCAGGGCTGATCTCCTTTAGAATGGACTGGTTGGATCTCCTTGCAGTCCAAGGGACTCTCAAGAGTCTTCTCCAGCACCACAGTTCAAAAGCATCAATTCTTCGGCGATCAGCTTTCTTCACAGTCCAACTCTCACATCCATACATGACCATGGGAAAAACCATAGCCTTGACTAGACGGACCTTGGTTGGCAAAGTAATGTCTCTGCTTTTTAATATGCTATCAAGGTTGGTCATAACTTTCCTTCCAAGGAGTAAGCGTCTTTTAATTTCATGGCTGCAATCAGCATCTGCAGTGATTTTGGAGCCCCCAAAAATAAAGTCTGACACTGTATCCACTGTTTTTCCATCTATTTCCCATGAAGTGATGGGACCAGATGCCATGATCTTTGTTTTCTGAATGTTGAGCTTCAAGCCAACCTTTTCACTCTCCTCTTTCACTTTCATCAAGAGGCTTTTGAATTCCTCTTCACTTTCTGCCATAAAGGTAGTGTCATCTGCATATCTGAGGTTATTGATATTTCTCCCAGCAATCTTGATTCCAGCTTGTGCTCCTTCCAGCCCAGCGTTCCTCATGATGTACTCCGCATATAATTTAAATAGGCAAGATGACAATATACAGCCTTGACGTACTCCTTTTCCTATTTGGAACCGGTCTGTTGTTCCATGTCCAGCTCTGACTGTTGCTTCCTTACCTGCATACAGATTTCTCAAGAGGCAGGTCAGGTGGTCTGGGATTCCCATCTCTTTCAGAATGTTCCACAGTTTATTGTGACACTAGTAAAGTCATGCTCAAAATTCTCCAAGCCAGGCTTTGGCAGTGTCTTAGGTTAGGGCTTTTCACCTTTTCGCGGGATAGCTATCCCACAGTCTGGGTTGCTATCTCAGGCTAGTTCCCTCAGATTGCCCTCAGGGTATTCGGGCCTGGTCCTAACCCTAAGTAATGCAGCCTTCTCCTCTCTGTCCCGCTTTGCTTGCTACTGGAGGATGCAATCGTCTGGATGCTGCTCCGCTGGGAGTTGCTATTAGGCACATAATCTGTGGGTTTTAATTATTTATTTATTTTTCCTCCCAGTTATTTTGCCCTCTGAGATTCCAAGGCTTTCACAGACGCGCCGGAGAGAGTATTTCCTGACGTTTGGAAACTTCTCTTTTTTAAGACTCCCTTCCTGAGATGGATTTCCGTCCCTACCTCTTTTGTCTCTGTTTTTATTTTTTATATTTTGTCCTACCTGCTTTTGAAGACAATGGGCTGCCTTTCTGGGTACCTGATGTCCTCTGCCAGCATTCAGAAGTTGTTCTATGGGATTTGCTCAGCGTTGAAATGTTCTTTCAATGAATTTGTGGGGGAGAAAGTGGTCTCCCTGTCCTATTCCTCCGCCATCTTAGGACTGCCTCCCAGTTTCTTTATTATTTTAAAAGCAATGTTTGAATAGAAAACTTACAGGTCTGCCAGTATGAAAACAGATTTACTCACACACACACACACACACACACCCACACACACACCTTTTAAATTCCATATTACTAATCATCTTTAGTGCCCATGTTCATTCTCAAAGTGTTAAAGTTTTTTGACACTAGTTTATTTGGTCACCCTAGCTTTTTAAGCATCTGAACACAAACATGGAGGTAAACAACTCAATGGATGTGATCAGGGAAAGTTCCAGAGAGGAGGAGTTTATTGGGACTCAATGAACAGAAGGTTTTCAGGTAGATGATATAAAGAAGCGGCAATAAAAATGATTTAAAAAGTACAAATAGGTGAAAAGGTTTGGTGAAGAATAAGTGATTTTGCCAAATTCAGACTTAAATTGAAGAAAGTAGGGAAAACCACTAGACCATTCAGATATGACCTAAATCAAATCCCTTATGATTATACAGTGGAAGTGAGAAATAGATTTAAGGGACTAGATCTGATAGATAGAGTGCCTGATGAACTCTGGACGGAGGTTCGTGACATTGTACAGGAGACAGGGACCAAGACCATCCCCATGGAAGAGAAATGCAAAAAAGCAAAATGGCTGTCTGAGGAGGCCTTACAAATAGCTGTGAAAAGAAGAGAAGCGAAAAGCAAAGGAGAAAGGGAAAGATATAAGCATCTGAATGCAGAGTTCCAAAGAATAGCAAGGAGAGATAAGAAAGCCTTCCTCAGCAATCAATGCAAAGAAATAGAGGAAAACAACAGAATAGGAAAAACAAGAGATCTCCTCAAGAAAATTAGAGATTCCAAGGGAACATTTCATGCCAAGATGGGCTCGATAAAGGACAGAAATGGTATGGACCTAACAGAAGCAGAAGATATTAAGAAGAGGTGGTAAGAATACACAGAAGAACTGTACAAAAAAGATCTTCACGACCAAGATAGTCATGATAACGTGATCACTGACCTAGAGCCAGACATCTTGGAATGTGAAGTCAAGTGGGCCTTAGAAAGCATCACTACGAACAAAGCTAGTGGAGGTGATGGAATTCCAGTTGAGCTATTTCAAATCTTGAAAGATGATGCTGTGAAAGTGCTGCACTCAATATGCCAGCAAATTTGGAAAACTCAGCAGTGGCCACAGGACTGGAAAAGGTCAGTCTTCATTCCAATCCCAAAGAAAGGCAATGCCAAAGAATGCTCAAACTACCGGACAATTGCACTCATCTCACATGCTAGTAAAGTCATGCTCAAAATTCTCCAAGCCAGGCTTCAGCAATATGTGAACTGGGAACTCCCAGATGTTCAAGCAGGTTTTAGAAAAGGCAGAGGCACCAGAGATCAAATTGCCAACATCCGCTGGATCATGGAGAAAGCAAGAGAGTTCCAGAAAAACATCTATTTCTGCTTCATTGACTATGCCAAAGCCTTTGTGTGGATCACAATAAACTGTGGAACATTCTGAAAGAGATGGGAATCCCAGACCACCTGACCTGCCTCTTGAGAAACCTGTATGCAGGTCAGGAAGCAACAGTTAGAACTGGACATGGAACAACAGACTGGTTCCAAATAGGAAAAGGAGTGTGTCAAGGCTGTATATTGTCACCTTGCTTATTTAACTTATATGCGGAGTACATCATGAGGAACGCTGGGCTGGAAGAAGCACAAGCTGGAATCAAGATTGCTGGGAGAAATATCAATAACCTCAGATATGCAGATGACACTACCCTTATGGCAGAAAGTGAAGAGGAACTCAAAAGCCTCTTGATGAAAGTGAAAGAGGAGAGTGAAAAGGTTGGCTTGAAGCTCAACATTCAGAAAACAAAGATCATGGCATCTGGTCCCATCACTTCATGGGAAATAGATGGAAAAACAGTGGATACAGTGTCAGACTTTATTTTTTTTGAGCTCCAAAATCACTGCGGATGCTGACTGCAGCCATGAAATTAAAAGATGCTTACTCCTTGGTAGGAAAGTTATGACCAACCTAGATAATATATTAAAAAGCAGAGACATTACTTTGCCAACTAAGGTCCATCTAGTCAAGGCTATGGTTTTTCCCGTGGTCATGTATGGATGTGAGAGTTGGACTGTGAAGAAAGCTGATCACTGAAGAATTGATGCTTTTGAACTGTGGTGCTGGAGAAGACTCTTGAGATTCCCTTGGACTGCAAGGAGATCCAACCAGTCCATTCTAAAGGAGATCAATCCTGGATGTGACGAGTTAACTCACTGGAAAAGACTCTTATGCTGGGAAAGGTTGGGGGCGGGAGGAGAAGGGGACGACAGAGAATGAGATGGCTGGATGGCATCACCTACTCTGTGGACATGAGTTTGAGTGAACTCCGGGAGTTGGTGATGGACAGGGAGGCCTGCGTGCTGTGATTCATGGGTCGCAGAGAGTCAGACACGACTGAGCGACTGAACTGAACTGAGGTGATTTTGGAGCATCCTTGTATGCCATGCTAACTGATTGGGGAATTATTATATTGTTATTGGTTTCCTTTTAGGAGAGCGTTTGCATTTTAGAAGGACCACTGTAGCAACAGAGTGAACTTAGATGACAGGCTACTTTCAGGTGATGTGCGTTGAATTGTGTCCCCCACGCCAAAATATATGTTGAAGTTGTAATCCATGGTACCTCAGAAGGTGAGCTTATTTGGGAATGGAGTTGTTGCAGATATTATCAATTAAGCTAAGATGAGGTCATACTGGAGTAGGGTGGATCCTTAATAGAATATGACTGATATCGTAAATAAACCTTCCCTGCTCACATCCAGTGAGTTCTTACCTCCGTGTTTGTGTTCAGAAGTTTAAAAAGCTAGGGTGACCAAATAAACTATTGTCAAAAAAACTGTTAACACTTTGAGAGTGAATGTGGGTATGAAAGATAATTAGTAATATGAAATTTTAAAATACTGTGTGTATGTATTATGTGTGTGTGTGTATCATTCATAGCAGGACATTTGGGCACACAGAAAAGATAGCCAGAGGCAGAGATTAGAATTATGCAGTGGCAAACTAAGGAACACCTGGGACTACAGAAGCTGGAAGAGGCAAGCAAGGATCCTCTTAGAAGTTTTGGAGGGAGTGGGGCCCTGCCAACACCTTGATTTCAAACTTTTAGCCTCCAGCACTATCAGACAATGAATTTCTCTTGTTTTAAGCCATCTATTGGCAGACCTAAGGAACTAATACAGAAGACCATCACAATAACCCATGCAAGAGATGCTGAGAGTTTAAACCAAATCATCTGGACTAGGATGGGAAATGTAGAAGAGATATAATATATATGTAGGGACAAGGATTGAAATGACCTAGATATTAAATGGTAAAGGGATAGGAAGAAGTCTCTTAATGTTAGATTTTAGGTCTGAATTGGTGGTCCATCCACTTATTAATCCAGACAGAAAATAGTACCAGGAATTAATAGGTGTATAGTAGATGGGTTAGTGAAATGGGGATGGTTGAGTGGATAAATAATTTAGTCTTGTACATTTTATACATCTGAGATGTCTAGGTTGATAACCATGATATTTGATAGGCTTTTGGCATATAGATATAAAGCCCAGGAAAAGGAAGCATGAATAGAAAGCTGTAAGTTGCTAATGTCTAAGGAGAAGCCTGAGAACACCTGAGATTTAAAAGAAAGGCCTTGTAGAGTAAAAATGAACTAAAGCCTGACTGCTGGTGAGCATCCAATATCAGTAGTAGGAGAGAGGACAGAAGAAATGGAAAGTACAGACAGAGCAGCCAGAAGAAAAGGGGAGAGAGCACACTGAGTAAATAAGGAATATCAGGAATTGTCTATCCTAGCAAATGCTACAGGGGCTCTCTCACTGACATATAGGACTGACTGACCAGATTCCTGCTGTTAAATGACAATTGAGCAGTACTTCCCATTCCTCCAACAGAACGATCATACAACAAACCGGACAAAACTGCTACGCACTCATCTCATATAACCCATCAAGAGATACAGAGAGATTTTTTTTTTGAGGAATGTGATTCACAGTTCCCTTTGATATTGAATCTAATGTAACTCTTCTTCAGCAATCAAAATTTTGTTCTTTGTATTGAAGTGCAATTTACCTGCAACATTCTGTTAGTTTCAGGTATACAATATGATTCAACATTTGTATATATTGCAAAATGATTACCGCAATACTTCTAGTTACCTGTCACCATAGAACTAAAAAATTTTTTTCTTGTGATGAAAACTTTTAAGATTTACTTTCTTCAGTTCAGTTCAGTTCAGTTCAGTTCAGTCGCTCAGTCGTGTCCGACTCTCCGCGACCCCATGAATCACAGCACGCCAGGCCTCCCTGTCCATCACCAACTCCGGGAGTACACTCAAACTCATGTCCACAGAATCGGTGACGCCATCCAGCCATCTCATTCTCCGTCGTCCCCTTCTCCTCCCGCCCCCAACCTTTCCCAGCATCAGAGTCTTTTCCAGTGAGTCAACTCGTCGCATGAGGTGGCCAAAGTATTGCAGTTTCAGCTTTAGCATCAGTCCCTCCAATGAACATCCAGGATTGATCTCCTTTAGAATGGACTGGTTGGATCTCCTTGCAGTATAAGGGACTCTCAAGAGTCTTCTCCAACACCACAGTTCAAAAGCATCGATTCTTCGGCGATCAGCCTTCTTCACAGTCCAACTCTCACATCCATACATGACAACAGGAAAAACCATTGCCTTGACTAGACGGACCTTGGTTGGCAAAGTAATGTCTCTGCTTTTTAATATACTATCAAGGTTGGTCATAACTTTCCTTCCAAGGAGCAAGCGTCTTTTAATTTCATGGCTGCAATCAGCATCTGCAGTGATTTTGGAGCCCAAAAAAACAAAGTCTGACACTGTTTCCACTGTTTTTCCATCTATTTCCCATGAAGTGATGGGACCAGATGCCATGATCTTTGTTTTCTGAATGTTGAGCTTCAAGCCAACCTTTTCACTCTCCTCTTTCACTTTCATCAAGAGGCTTTTGAGTTCCTCTTCACTTTCTGCCATAAGGGTAGTGTCATCTGCATATCTGAGGTTATTGATATTTCTCCCAGCAACCTTGATTCCAGCTTGTGCTTCTTCCAGCCCAGCGTTCCTCATAATGTACTCTGCATATAAGTTAAATAAGCAAGGTGACAATATACAACCTTGACGTACACCTTTTCCTATTTGGAACCAGTCTGTTGTTCCATGTCCAGTTCTAACAGTTGCTTCCTGACCTGCGTACAGGTTTCTCAAGAGGCAGGTCAGGTGGTCTGGGATTCCCATCTCTTTCAGAATGTTCCACAGTTTATTGTGATCGACACAGTCAAAGGCTTTGGCATAGTCAATGAAGCAGAAATAGATGTTTTTCTGAAACTCTCTTGCTTTCTCCATGATCCAGCGGATGTTGGCAATTTGATCTCTGGTGCCTCTGCCTTTTCTAAAACCTGCTTGAACATCTGGGAGTTCACGGTTTACATACTGCTGAAGCCTGGCTTGGAGAATTTTGAGCATGACTTTACTAGCATGTGAGATGAGTGCAATTGTGCGGTAGTTTGAGCATTCTTTGGCATTGCCTTTCTTTGGGATTGGAATGAAGACTGACCTCTTCCAGTCCTGTGGCCACTGCTGAGTTTTCCAAATCTGCTGGCATATTGAGTGCAACACTTTCACAGCATCATCTTTCAATACTTGAAATAGCTCAACTGGAATTCCATCACCTCCGCTAGCTTTGTTCGTAGTGATGCTTTCTAAGGCCCACCCACTTGACTTCACATTCCAAGATGTCTGGCTCTAAGTCAGTGATCACATTATCGTGACTATCTTGGTCGTGAAGATCTTTTTTGTACAGTTCTTCTGTGTTATTATTATTATTACTTTCTGTGTTATTATTTATATTTTTATATTATATTATATATTATATTATATTATATATATATAAAATATTATATTATATATATAATTATATTATATATATATATTTTATTAATATATATTAATAATATATAATTAATATATATAATATATATTAATAATATATAATATATATTATATAATAATTATTTATATTATATATATTATATTATATTATATATATTATAATATTTTTATATTATATATATATAATTTATATTAATTATAATTTCTGTGTTATTATTATTATTACTTTCATAGCAATATCAAATATGCAATATGATATTACTAACATCACGATTCTGTACTTAGATCCCCATGGATTATAACTGGAATGTGTGTCTTAGTCTCTTTTACCCATTTTGCCTTCCCCGCAACCCCTTGCCCCATGGTAGTCATCCATCTATTCTCTGTATCTATAAGTTTTGTTTTGTTCATTTTTTTTAAGATTCTATATTTAAGTGAAATCATACAGTATTTGTCTTATCTCATTTATTTCACTTAATACACTCAAGATCCATTCATGTTGTCACAAATGGCAAGACTGCATTCTTTTTATGGCTGAGTAGCATTATTCCCAGAGAAGGCAATGGTAAGCCACTCCAGTACTCTTGCCTAGAAAATCCCATGGATGGAGGAGCCTGGTAGGCTGCAGTCCGTGGGATCGCTAAGGGTCAGGCACAACTGAGCGACTTCACTTTCACTTTTCACTTTCACACATTGGAGAAGGAAATGGCAACTCACCCCAGTGTTCTTGCCTGGAGAATCCCAGGGACAGGGGAGCCTGGTGGGCTTCCGTCTATGGGGTCACACAGAGTCGGACACGACTGAAGTGACGCAGCAGCAGCATTATTCCACATCTAGTCCACATCTCCTTTATCCATTCATCCATCAATGAACACTTACATTGCTTCCATGTCTTAGCTATTTAAATAATGCTACAGTAGACATAGGGGTGTATATAGCCTTTCAAATTAGTGTTTTCATTTTCTTTGAATAAATACCCAGAAGTGGAATTGCTGACTCATATGGTAGTTCTATTTCAAAACATTTTTTGAGGAACCTCCATACTGTTTTCCATAATGGCTGCACCAATTTACATTCCCACCAACATATGTATTATTTCTTGTCTTTTGATAATAGCCATTCTGACAGATGTGAAAGAATATCTCATTGTGGTTTTGATTTGCATTTTCCTGGTGATTAGTGATGCTGAGTATCTTTCCATGTGCCTGTTGGCCACCTGTATGTCTTCTTTGGAAAAATATCTATTCAGATCCTCTGCCCATCTTTTAATCAGATCATTTGGGTTTTGTTATTGAGCTGTATGAATTCTTTATATATATGTATATATATATATATAATGTACTTGACTGATGGGTAATTCCCAGAGGTGTGTGTATGTCATTGTGTGTGTGTGACTGTGTGTGAATAAAAATCCCACCCCTCACTGTCACCCTAACTTCACCCCAAAGTAACCAGTTTCACAGTAGGGCCTGTCCAGACTTCTTGTGCTCAAATAGTTAACATATATACATATGTATAGTATATGCACAAATTTTCCTCAAAAGCATAATCGTATTTGCATATCACTTTCAGCTTGCTCTTCTTACTCACATATGTTGTGGACAATCATAGTATAGATCTTTGTCTCAATGGCTGCATACACAGCTTCCCCTTTTTGACTATCAGGATTTTATTTCCTTTTTATTTCTTACTATTCAATAATGGTGGTGATGGTTTAGTTGCTAAGTCGTATCTAACTCTTGTGACCCCATGAGCAGTAACCTGCCTTTGTCCATGGGATTCTCCAAGCAGGAATATTGGAGTGGGTTGCCATTTCCTTCTCCAGGGGATCTTTCCAACCCAGGAATTGAACCTATGTCTCCTGTATTGCAGAAAGATTCTTTACCAACTGAGCTACGAGGGAAGCCCTCCACTATTCAATAATAAGCAGTGTTAAAATGAATAACTTCATATATTAACATAACCTTGCACACTCGTTGCCTGGTTCTACACTCTCTCCCAGTCCATGGTCTCAACCCTTTTGTTACAACGGAGCAGGGAAGCAGTCCCAGCATACAGCTGCTATTTCTACAATAGCAGGAGAACACATTCCTGGGTTTGATTGGCCCTGTTGTATGAAGCAGCTGAAATAAACACCAATTACCCATCAGTTCTCAGGGGAATGTTGGCAGGTTTAACCCTTTGTACGTAAATCAAATTCTCCCCTCTCCAGATGTCATTTTATGTCTGCCTCATAAAGCACTCCCAGGGGCCAACTCATCCTCATATACTAACTATTTAATTTGTGCAGGAGTATTTTTTTTTAACCACAGTTTTATACCCTATCAGCAAGGCAAACCCAAGCAGTACCTGCATCTGCAAACTCCCCTCATCGCCATGCTGACTTCTCCCTTCTGGTTCTGCTTGTTTCTCGACCAGGTCTTGGTTCTGAGTTGTTCTCCTAAATTCACTGCCTTCCCTTCTAGTTCTACCAGAGAACTAGTCTCAAAATTCCCAATTCTGAATTCAGTAAATTCTTCCTTTGTAATTAGTATCACATTCTAAAGGAGATCAATCCTGGGTGTTCATTGGAAGGACTGATGCTAAAGCTGAAACTCCAATACTTTGGCTACCTCATGCGACCAGTTGACTCACTGGAAAAGACTCTGATGCTGGGAAGGATTGGGGGCGGGAGGAGATGGGGACGACAGAGAATGGGATGGCTGGATGGCATCACCGACTCGATGGACATAAGTTTGAGTGAACTCCGGGAGTTGGTGATGGACAGGGAGGCCTGGCGTGCTGTGATTCATGGGGTCGCAAAGAGTCGGACACGACTGAGCGACTGAACTGAACTGAACTGATTTTTCCCAAGAGCTATTTTTTTCTGTTGAAGGGATTCCTCAAAGTGGGATCACTGGGATGTATGATGTATACACTTACACCTTTAGCAGATTACTGCAGGAAGATGTGTAGAACAACAACAACAACAAAACGATAGGAAAGTATCCTAAAGTAAAAAATTTCTATATTTTAGTAGCAAACATTTAAAAACATTGCTATAATAAAAAGCCATAAACAATTAAACATCATAAAAATAAAAGATAAGATGACTCGGAGAAAATATCTAAAATTTGTATGACAAACTGATTCTGTATCTTTATAGAGCTTTTGATAATAAAAAAGATACTCATTTATGTGAGGAAAATACCTCAAAGAAAAAAGAGGATTATTTAACAATAAGAAATATAAGTGGTGAATAAATATTTCTCAAATGTCTGTATCGAAAATAAAAATTAATATATGTAGCGTACAGTAGGGTGACTATTGTTAATACTATACTGCATATTTGAAAGTGGCTAAAGAAAACAGATCTTAAAAGTTCTCAACACAAAAAAATTTTTGTAACTGTGATGATGAATGTTAAATGAACTTGTTGTTATCATTTCACAGTACATACAAACACCAAATCATTCTGTGGTATACCTGAAACAAATATGTTATATGTCAATTTTATCTCAAAAATTAATTTAAAAATTAAAAACAATTTTATTGTTTAATTATCATTTTATCTAAATTATAACACTCAGTTTTGTTGTGAGCAGTGAGAGAGAATTCTTTATATTACTGGTGGGTATGTAAATATTTAGGCTTCCCTTTTAGCTCATCTGGTCAAGAATTTGCCTGCAATGCAGGAGACGTCGGTCAGGAAGATCCCCTGGAGGAGGGCATGGCAACCCATTCCAGTATTCTCACCTGGAAATCCCCATGGACAGAGAAGCCTGGGGGCACAAAGAATTGGACATGACTGAGCAACTAAGCACAACACATATAAGTATTTATGGTTAAGCTAAATAAAATTGCAATATGAAAAATCAGTTTATTCGCATTCATAAACACTTAGAAATTATGTATACTAGTGAATACAATAAGAAAGCAAAGTAACAGGGAAAAATATCTCTACAAATTTGATAGAGGTCAATTTATAAAGGAGTTCATATAAATAAGACTATTAAAACTCTAATTGAAAAAATGGATATGAGGTTGCTTCATAGAAGAACAAATGTTATTAGAAATTAAAAGATCGTAAATTTTATTAGTATTCTAGAAAATGCAAATGAACATAATATAAATTATCTTTGGGCAATAAATTAACAAAGATTTTAGAACTGTTTTAGCAACTACAGTTGATACAGTCTTTCAGGAAAGTAGTCAGGAAAGTAGTTTGATAACATTTATCAATTGCTTTTTATAAATTCCTTTCCATTGACATTGTAATTTCCTTTTCAGGAATCTAAACTAAAGAATCATTAGAAAATTTAAGAAGCGTATATTTAGTGAAACATAAATTAACAAAGTAGAAAATTAGGAGTCTTCAATATTAAAATATGATTATTAAGATAGTATTTTCATTACTATTTTCAGTTCAGTTTAAGCAACAGTAAAATATATAATATGAGATTTTGTGGAAAACTATATGCAAAATTGTACATACAGTATGATTCCAGTTGCCAAAATATCAATATATACGGGTATAAAAAGGTGGTGAAGGGAATTAACACTGATTATCTCAGATTTGATTGGTTTTGAACATCACTTAGCAGTGCTGGATTTTCAAGGATGGGATTATGTTCTAATTTATTTTGCATCAGGCACATAGTAGGTGGTCCACTAATGCTGGTTGAATAGTAGGTGAGCTCACAAGTTATGGGTCTTCCCTGGTGGCTCAGATGGTAAAGCGTCTGCTTACCTTCCAGGTGGGAGACCCAGGTTCAATCCCTGGGTCAGGAAGATCTCCTGGAGAAGGAAATGGTATTCCACTCCAGTGCTCTTGCCTGGAAAATCCCATGGATGGTGGAACTTGGTAGGCGTTCATGGGGTCGCATGAGTCAGATACGACTGAGCGACTTCACTTTATGACAAGTTATAGAGGATTTCTTTTCTTTGTACTGACGGATTGAAAATGGCAGACCACAAAAAGAGAGAGACCCTGGGAAAAATTGCAGCAAATTAGCTGGGAAGTGAACATATAAAGGGAAACTGATGATGCAAATGTTTTGTAAACTGTTTAATAACGTGAGCAAACAATAAACACGGTTCTGTATGATGTGGGACTGCTAAGTCTTGCCTGGTTGAGCAACTTGCGCTCTCCTATAGGATCTGCCCTACGACGCCCTACGCTACATGACAGGGGAGTGCAATTACGGTGGCCGCGTGACTGACGACTGGGACCGGCGCACACTGCGCAGCATCCTAAATAAATTCTTCAACCCGGAATTAGTTCAGAATCCACTCTATAAATTCGACTCCAGTGGCATCTATTTTGCGCCTCCTGCTGGGGATGTAAGTACATACGCTCTTCAAGAAAACTGAAAGCAGTAAAGCATGAAATTCCTCTGATACAGCAAAATGGTGAATTTTTTAGCCCCAGAGGCCTTTTTTAATTTTTTGGTTAACCATTGTGTGTCCTTCAGTCTTACAGGGACAGAGCAAACCCTATGCAAAGATGGAGTTAGTGGTTTCCTGTTTGCTGTAATGTGAGGACTATCAGAAACGTTCCTCACCCAAGAATGTCTTCCTCAGTGACCCGAAATTCTCTCACTGTGAATTCAATCCTTTGGGTCAAAAGACATTGGCCCTAATTAAAATGGAAATACACATGAGAAGGGAGTTACAAGATGGTATTAACAGTAATAGTTACTGTGTAGATCATGCTTAATTATTTACAAAGCAGTTACATGTAATTATCTCATTAGAGCATGGGATTAACATTGATGCTATTATTCCTTCTCTTTTACAAGTAAGAAAGTAAGTTCACTAAACTTAAAAGACTTGCAAGATCTCAAAGGTAGAAAGGGACAGAGCATCACACCTGCTTCACAAGACCAAGGTTGTTGGCTCCTATTTTTTCCAGTCCTATCTAACAGATGTATTTGCCTTCAGATTATCACACAGTAGACTTCTAGTGACTGCCAGTATAATTAAATTGGTTCTCATTTTATTCCCAGAAGTCAAAAGGGCACATATTGAAAGTTAAACACACAGCCACAGGCAACAGAGGCACATACCTTGACTCCACATCCACTTGGATGAGTTCTAGCTGAGGGCAGACACTGAGGGAGAGGAAGAGAAACACTAGTTCCAGAGTCCAGGTCACAGATTGGGTGGGACAAGTCAACACAGGAAGTCGTGGTAACAGGATTTCCAGTGATAAGTAAGAAGATGGCAAGATAAAGTCAGGTTGTGTAATGTGACCCATATTGAAAAATCATCAATGAGCAATTGCCCCACCTCACTGTGAAGTGAAAGTGAAAATCGCTCAGTCGTGTCCGACTCTTTGCGACCCCATAGACTATACAGTCCATGGAATTCTCCTGGCCAGAATACTGGAGTGAGTAGCCTTTCCCTTCTCCAGGGGATCTTCCCAATCCAGGGATCGAACCCAGGTCTCCCGCCTTGCGGGCAGATTCTTTACCAGCTGAGCCACAAGGAAAACCCTTGTATATGTATATATGTATTTGTATATGTATATATATGAATGTGTATAATTATACATATTCTTTCCTGATTATACATATTTTCCCTGGTGGCTCAGATGGGAAAGAATCTGCCTGCAATGCAGGAGACCTGAGTTTGATCCCTGGGTTGGGAAGTTCCCCTGGAGGAGGGCATGGCAACCCACTCCAGTATTCTTGCATAGAGAATCCCCTTGGACAGAGGAGCCTGGCAGGCTACAGTCCATGGGGTTGCAAAGAGTTGGACATGACTAAGCGACTAAGCACATATGAGCATCAAGAAAAGTATGGAATCTTTTTTTTTAATCTCTTTATTAAACTTTTTATTTCATATTGGAGTATGACTGATTGACAATGTTGTGATAGTTTCAGGTGGACAATAAAGGGACTCAGTACATGTATCCATTCTCCTCCAAACTCCCCTCCCCTCCAGGGTACCACGTAGCATTGAGCAGAGTTCCCTGTGCTCTAAAGAAAAGTATGGATCCCTAGGTTGGGAAGATCTCCTGGAGAAGGAAATGGCTACCCACTCCAGTATTCTGGCCTACAGAAACCCATGGACAGAGGAGCATGGCAGGCTACAGTCCATAGGGTCTCAAAGAGTCAGACATGACTGAGCAACTAACACTTTCAACATCATGGAATCTTGTTGGAAGTTTATGTAAATGTAAAATATGTGTGCATGAGTATAAAGATTTATATTAATGATGGTTATCTCATGATAATAAAATCTCAGGTAACTTTTACTTTTTTGAATTAAGTGGATTTATCATAAGAGTAAACAGAAAACTCAGAGTAAAGCAGAAAAAAATATACTGTGGTAAATTAAGAACAGTCATCAGCAAATGCAGCACAGAAAGATTTCTGTGGGAGAAATTTCTAAATGAAGTAGCCAGGATATTCCTCTCTCCATTTAAAAATTCATTTCAACTGAGTGGGACTTTTTTTTTTTCTCTTTCTAAATGTGTCCATATCTCCCCCCCGCCCCTTTTTTTAAATGCTTTGGCCCTGGATGAAAGAAAATGAAAGCATTCAGTGTCCAGTCTCACAGGCTCATCCATTCAATAACCTGAGTACTGAAAATTACCTCTTTTCAGTGAGCAAGTTCTACAGGATAATTGATTTCTAACCTCCTGGCTCCTTGTTATTTATTTTTGCAGCACAACAGCTACATTGAATACACAAAGACACTGCCTCTGACCCCAGCTCCGGAAATCTTTGGGATGAATGCCAATGCCGATATCACTAAAGATCAGTCAGAAACTCAACTGCTGTTCGATAACATTCTTCTCACACAGGTGTGTGATCTGTGCAGCAACTGGATTCTGAGGCTGGAAAGGATGGTCCCCAAGCAGCATGAGCCCACACGAGAGAGGCCCTGGCATAGAATTCCATCTCTTCAAGTGGAGAACCATTTTTAGGAAAAGAAAAAAAAAGTACCTTAAAAATAAGTTTAAACATAGAGTAAATGAATGTGTGAGTTTTGTTTTCATCAGGCTTTTGATTTGGAAAGCATCTTTGAGTATAATTCTGCTGCCAGCAGTTCTTTGAGTAGCATTCTTTGAGTATCTCTGAATATTCTTTGATATCATTCTGCTGCTAGGAATTCCTTTTTGCCTCTCTTGGCTTGAATCATGCCCCAGAACATATATAAATATTATGTCCTTTATAAATTTCTTAAAGTGGAACAAGAGTTTCAGAGGTGCCTGGAAGCAGTTTGATGCCAGAATTCATCTAGAATTTTCCCTATTTAAATTTCTAGTCTCTTACTAATGCAATGTATTTAATGACTTATCTTTATCAAATGTTCCAGAACATTTAACCTAGTTTGCATAGTTTTTTTTCACATCAGTATTTTATCAGATTATATAATATTTAAAATAGTAAGTATGAAATGAATTAAAAGATTTAGGAGAACTATTGCCTTTGAGACATGCAACTCTATTGGTGAGAGCATAAATGTAAGGGCACATCAGAATGACCTCTTAAGGCACCAGGATTCAGCATGTCATGGCACAGGTTAGTTCATTTGAATGAAAGATGTTTAATCTTACTTGTCTGTTAAGAGATCTTCTCTTGTATTGTTTTCTGTTAGAAGATATGCTTGTTTGTTTTAGTTCTGAAAGCAAATTAGTCCAAATGGTGAGTTCCCTTAATGATTGCATGAAATTTTAGTAAGTTAAGGATGATTATTCATCAAGCAAATTATTCCCCTAACTGATTTCAAGCTGATCTTTTTTATTTTTATGGAATCTCAAAGTAATAATAATAGTTAATTATTTTATAGTGCTTCTTGTATGGGAGCACTGTTCTAAATGGTTTATGCAGTCCTGTGAGGTAAGGTGCTAATTATTCCCATTTTACAGCTAAAGGACTTATTAGACACAGAAAGATTAAGTAGTTAACTCAAAGTCAGCTAGTACAATTTAAAGCCAGGACAGAGCCAAGAAGTCTGACTCCCACTAGTCTGGCTCCAGAATCTGTGTTCTAAGCTGTGCGATACTCTTTCTAGATTCTAAAAATGGAGTAAATCTCAAAGGCTAGGGGTGCCTAGAGATGCTAGGGGAACTAAGAACTGGAATGAAAGAAAGAAAGTTAAAGAACCAGATTGAAAGAAAGAAAGAAAATGAAGTCGCTCAGTCGTGTCTGACTCTGCGACCCCATGGACTGTAGCCTGCCAGGTTCCTCCATCCGTGAGATTTTCCAGTAATAATACTGGAGTGGGTTGCCATTTCCTTCTCCAGGTTATCTTCCTGACCCAGGGATTGAACCTGGTTCTCCTGCACTGCAGGCAGACTTTTTACCATCTGAGATACCAGGTAAGTCCAAGAACCAGACTTCCCTGGTGACTCAAATGGTAAAGAACCAATTAGGAGGATGAAATAGTGTGCTATCATTTGTGAAAGAGTTCATGGAACTTCTGGCTCTGGTCTGTTGTAAAATAACATCTGCTGACTGGAAGAGGTCAGTCTTCATTCCAATCCCAAAGAAAGGCAATGCCAAAGAATGCTCAAACTACCGCACAATTGCACTCATCTCACACGCTAGTAAAGTCATGCTCAAAATTCTCCAAGCCAGGCTTCAGCAGTATGTAAACCGTGAACTCCCAGATGTTCAAGCAGGTTTTAGAAAAGGCAGAGGCACCAGAGATCAAATTGCCAACATCCGCTGGATCATGGAGAAAGCAAGAGAGTTCCAGAAAAACATCTATTTCTGCTTCATTGACTATGCCAAAGCCTTTGACTGTGTGGATCACAATAAACTGTGGAACATTCTGAAAGAGATGGGAATCCCAGACCACCTGACCTGCCTCTTGAGAAACCTGTATGCAGGTCAGGAAGCAACAGTTAGAACCGGTCATGGAACAACAGACTGGTTCCAAATAGGAAAAGGTGTACGTCAAGGTTGTATATTGTCACCTTGCTTATTTAACTTATATGCAGAGTACATCATGAGGAACGCTGGGCTGGAAGAAGCACAAGCTGGAATCAAGATTGCTGGGAGAAATATCAATAACCTTAGATATGCAGATGACACTACCCTTATGGCAGAAAGTGAAGAGGAACTCAAAAGCCTCTTGATGAAAGTGAAAGAGGAGAGTGAAAAGGTTGGCTTGAAGCTCAACATTCAGAAAACAAAGATCATGGCATCTGGTCCCATCACTTCATGGGAAATAGATGGAAAAACAATGGAAACAGTGTCAGACTTTGTTTTTTTGGGCTCCAAAATCACTGCGGATGCTGATTGCAGCCATGAAATTAAAAGACGCTTGCTCCTTGGCAGGAAAGTTATGACCAACCTTGATGGTATATTAAAAAGCAGAGACATTACTTTGCCGACCAAGGTCCGTCTAGTCAAGGCAATGGTTTTTCCCGTGGTCATGTATGGATGTGAGAGTTGGACTGTGAAGAAAGCTGATCGCCGAAGAATCGATGCTTTTGAACTGTGGTGTTGGAGAAGACTCTTGAGAGTCCCTTATACTGCAAGGAGATCCAACCAGTCCATTCTAAAGGAGATCAATCCTGGATGTTCATTGGAGGGAATGATGCTAAAGCTGAAACTCCAATACTTTGGCCACCTCATGAGACGAGTTGACTCACTGGAAAAGACTCTGATGCTGGGAAAGGTTGGGGGCGGGAGGAGAAGGGGACGACGGAGAATGAGATGGCTGGATGGCATCACCGACTCTGTGGACATGAGTTTGAGTGTACTCCGGGAGTTGGTGATGGACAGGGAGGCCTGGCGTGCTGTGATTCATGGGGTCGCGGAGAGTCGGACACGACTGAGCGACTGAACTGAACTGAATAAGGCAGAAAGGACAAAGACCATATTTTAATGTCCATTTTATATGTTAATACCACTAAGATCAATTATTCGAGCATGAAATCATTCTTATATACAGACAAGAATACGTAGATCTTTAGCAACATTAGTGCATGTAGTATGCAATAGTCTGACAACAGGAGAGTTATAGAGTCTTTGGCTTTTTTTAAACTTGACGGACTGTGCCATATTACAGAATACATAAAACAGTGGTCTTATTCCAATAGAAAATTACTCAGAATCAAACAAACAAGTTTAAATACACTTGGGGTATCTTCTCAGTATGTGATTAAACAACCTCTTTCAATATTCTTCAAATCAGATTGGCAAATACAATTAATGTAATGGGTAGGCAGAAGTTCAGTGTTTCTACTTTGAGTTTACCACAGTTCAGAGGCAACAAGATAGACCAGAACAGCGATTTAGAGAGCAAGGTCATGAGGACAGGAACTTCACATTGTATATTGAAATAAAATATCTTTTGAAGTGAGAGGAGCTAGTGGGGTTGAGAATGTTACTTCTGCAGAGCTGTCTTACCTATGCTGAACTGCCAGAATTGCTTTTGAATGAGAAAATTGCTTCGACCTAAAATATTGTTAAGCTAGAAAAGGAAAATTTGAATTCCATGATGTCTCCTTGAAAATGGATCCCACTTATCTTTATTTGTTTAATAAAAGGAAAACAAATGTTAGAAGATTTAAAAATGGTATTTGTGAAAACTCTTTAAGAAAAGACGGTTAAAAAAGAACCCAAGTTAAATAATTACAAATAACACCCTTTTGCTTTTAATTCTCAGTATCAGTTGGATATTACTTTTAAAACGTATCTCCCCAACTGTGTGATTTTGGTGTGTGAGAATAGGTATGGGAATGTTTGTGTTACTAAAATATTTTTGTTACATTTTTGAAGGGTTATAGGCCTAGGATTTATTTTGGGGGGTGGTGGTTGGGTTTGGTGGAGGTGCACCTCTTGTTAGAAAACAGAGATGTTTTTAATGAGTTTATAGCACATTGTATGCACATCAAAATACAAATAGAAATCAGCATATCATTCTTCAAATGCAACAGAAATAGATATTTCACTAGTTTTGACCAAATATTCATTACCTTCTTTGTTATCTGTAATTTGTTTTATATATTTGATTGTAAACCTAGTACTTTGGGATTGGGGTAAAGGATTACTATATTGGCATAGGCCCCCCCCCCTTTTTTTCTAGCTTGTAATTAATACTAACATTTAATTTTTTATTGCACATTTTTATAGGAAGGTGTTAGGGTACCATTACTTACTAGAAACTTAAGTAGAAGTTACTGTCAATATGTATGGAATAGATCCAATATAGAAACTAGAAAATATAAAATCTGAAGTAAAACTAAACACAATTTCCTGGGACTGAAAAAATATGAGATGTATTCATTTATATTCTAATAGTGCATATTCTCTCTCCATGCACACACACACACACACACACACATTTATTTTGAGGATTTAAAAGGTTTTCTCAGAAAATATAGATTTATTTATACAGTGCCACTATAAACATAAGAAGTAAAAATTGAAATGAAATTCCCCTTCCTTGCTTCCAGTGTGACTTACTAAAGTCTGCCCTATCTCTATAACTCTTCCAACTGTTTGGAAGATTAGAGCTTATTTTCTTTGCCCTCTTGGGTCCAAGGAGAAAGCTATATCTCTGCTTTTGGCAACCAGTAGGCACCAAAGTTATTATTAGCAAATATATTTTTGGCAAGCTTTCTCATAGCAAAACCAGATTTCCTCCTTCTGGGCTTTGATGCCCATTATCACTTGACCACCCCACCATGGTGAATGCTTTTGCTCTGTCCACAGCATTTGCCCTTCCCTCAATTACCAGAGAGCACAGTGCTTCCTCCAGACCTCCTTTTGCCATTGAACATTGTATGTAACCTTCTAACCGTTGTTTTTCCTCCTGAAGCTCCATTCCCATGCCTGTTACCATCATTTCAATAAATCTTATGTGGAGAAGAATCATAGATAAAATAGCAAAGTAGTACTCATTCTTACAAAATTTACTTTAGGAATTTTCCCATCCAGCAATTCTTAGACCTTTGTGAGCATTTCTGATTCATAGTTTGAATTCTTCCCAGTCTCGTTCAGCAGATGCTGGTGCAAAATCATCGGATGAAGTCGTAAATGAGGTTGCTGGTGACATCTTGGGTAAACTTCCAAACAACTTTGATGTTGAGGCTGCAATGAGGAGATACCCAACCACGTACACTCAGAGCATGAACACAGTGCTTGTTCAAGAAATGGGACGGTTCAATAAGTTGCTGCAGACCATAAGAGACTCGTGCATTAACATTCAGAAAGCAATCAAGGTAAGGGCAAGTCCAGCAAGAAAAAAATCATCGAAATAAATCGTTCATTTACTCAGCCAGCATGTATTGGGCACAGATTCTGTGAAAGCGCTTTTCTTGGTTCTGGGATAGAGAAAGAAAATCCCTGCCCTTAAAATGTGTATGGAATTCTGGGGCTGGCAGTTAATAAGTGGGTGAGTATAGAGTATGGTACATAAAGCAGTCATTTGCTGAATGAGATACATGCTAAGAAGGCAGAAAGCATTAAGAGGTAAGAAAGACAAAGCTTCTGCCCTGATTGAGCTTACCTTAGTGAGGGAGACAAACAATTAACAAACAAACTTGCAGTCAATGGTAAATTCTACGGAAAAAAATAAAATGGGATAAGGATGTGGAAGGTGAGAGGTGGCAAACACAGTCATTTGGAGTCAGGCCATTCTGAAGAGAGGCCCGATGGGAGGGGCAGGCTGTGGAATGTTCGGGCAGCGGGTTGAGCCAGCAGGAAGACCCTGATAACAGCAGCCTGGCATGGCTGAGGGGTACTGTAGGGAAGGCTGGCTTGGCTCAAACAGAGTGAGCACAAGGGAGATGGTAGAACAGAGAGAGGAAGGCAAAGGCTCATGATGGCCTTGTCGGCCAAGGTTGGGATCTTCAATTCTATTCTAAAGTGTAAAGGCAAAGGGAGGCCTTTGGAGGAATTTAAGCAGTCAAGTGAAATGACCTGTTTTGTATTTTTAAAGATTGCCCTGACCTCTGCGGAATGGATTGTAGGGAAACCAGAACATAGGCAGAAGCCAATTATAAGATGGAGGTCTTCCAGCTGAGTTGGTTTCTTGTAGTAGCAGTGGAGGTGGAGGAGATTGGTTGGATATGAGTTATTGTTGAAAGAGGAGTCTATCTGGCCGGCTGTGGTATGATCTGGCAGGGCTGTTTGGCTAAGTATTTGGTATCTTGTGTTTCTCCTTAACCTGGTTCTCCCTATTTCCTTCCTGGAAAATGAAGGCCTGGCTTTCCACATTCTATGAGATAAAAGAGGAAAGAGGCCTGAGGGAGCTCAGCAGCCGATACACGTGGATTCACTTAAATCCCAGTTTGGGTATGGGACTTCTGACACCAGCTAAGCCTGGCATTCTTCCCCTCTAAGGGTTTCTTCATTTTCCTTTTCAGGTTTCATTCAAAGTAGGTGATGTGCAGTTTTGTGGGGAAAGACCTAGGCTTGTGCTTTTAAGAAATAAATTCCTTTACTGTTGTTTCAGGGTTTGGAGAATGAGGAAAATGAAATGTGGGTGTTTAATCCATTAAATTTACTCTAAAATTTTCTCCATATGTTAGTTGGAATGATATTGTCAGCTATGGAGAAAACAGAAATGATGGCAGCTGGCCCAGTTGCAAGATCACATAGGAATTTTCAAGGGCCTCAAAGTTTTACCATCTGTTAGGATCTTCAATTTTATTCTAAAGTATAAAGGTAAAGGGAAGTCTTCATTATGCAATGAAGTAAAACGATCTATTTTACATTTCAAAATGGGATAAAATCAATTAGATTTCACAGTTGCAATCCAGGATATTCAACCTTTCAAGGCACTTTGTATCATTTTGCTCATTTTATATTTATCACTATCCTTTTAAGAAGGCCAGGACAGAGGTATGTTAGTTGTCTATTTAATAGATAAATAAACTAAGTCAAAGTTAGGCTGTGACTTAATAGACAGTGAGAAGCCAAGTGTTGATTAAGATCTTCCAAGCTGGGCAGAATGGGCAAAGGTAGTCAAAAGGTACAAACTTCCAGTTACAAAATAAGTCCTGGAGTTACAATGTACAGCTTAGTGACTACAGTCAATAGTACTGTATTGCATATTTGAAAGTTGTTAAGAGAGTAGATCTTAAAAGTTCTCATCACACAAAAAAATGTAACTGTGTATGGTGATGAATGTTAACTAGGATTCTTGTAGTGATCACTCCACAATATACACAAATATTGAATCATTATATTATACATCTAAAACTAATACTGTATGTCAGTATTCTTTATATTTCAATGAAAGAAACTTTCCATTACAATTTGATTAGATTAAAATTGTTAATATCTTTCCAAGAAATAATTCAAAGATTCCATGTCTTGTGAGCCATACCTTTTCTTTCTCCCTTTTTTGGCTATACTTAACTAATCATAACTGTAAACAAGTTTAATTATAAAGTTATTCAAATGCTAGAATACTGTCATGTCAAACAATGGTTAAATGTGTTTCAGGGGCTTGTAGTGATGTCTACAGATCTTGAGGAAGTGGTTAGCAGTATTCTGAATGTCAAGATCCCAGGAATGTGGATGGGGAAATCATACCCAAGCCTTAAACCACTTGGGAGCTATGTGAATGACTTCCTTGCAAGACTAAAGTTTCTGCAGGTGAGTTAATCTGAATGCTCATATATTAGGGTTTTTTAAATTTCATTTTCTTCATTAGGATTTGCGACCCCATGTACGGTAGTCTGCCAGGGTCCTCTGTCCGTGGGATTCTCCAGGCAAGAATGCTAGAGTGGGTAGCCATTCCTGTTTCCAGATCTTCCCGACCCAGGGATCAAACCTGGGTCTCCTGCATTGAAGGTGGATTCTTTACCATCTGAACCACCAGGGAAGCCCATAATGAGCATTATTGTCTAGTTTTTCTGTGCATCCCAAGCATAAATGACCACTACTCAATATCACATATGGTTTATGTAACTGTTGCACTAAATTGTCAAAATACTAATATTGGAAGTAGAATCTCTGGAAGCTTCTTTAGGAGAGGTGTTCATGTTCAGTGAAGTTAGAAATTCAAATCAATGACATTTGAAGAGAAAAAGGGACTCATGTTGATATTTCAATTGAATATTTAGCTTTAAGAGATCCCTACAATGGAGCATCCTACAAGGCCAGACAAGCTACTAGTAAGGAGAATTATTTCTTTCTTGTGCAGCACTCTTCCAGGTCATGAAATCACTAGATTGCTATTTCAGTCCAAGTCAGTAATGGGCTAATTGTCTTGGAAATGTAGAGTGGGCAGAAGCCTGTCTCCTAATTACCTGGCAGTATTGGTTTTTAACTATGTTATTAACAATTCTATTTGTTAGAAGTATTAATTTCCTAGGTACTATATATAATGCATCAAAAATTGCCGTGAGGAAATTTCTCCAGGGATGGACTGACTAAACTCCCCTTCCATAATATAGGCCTTCTGTAGTACTAGACTTGGTGCTAAAGAATTAAGACTGTTCTTGAAAAATGAAGACTCTACCTTGGATGCCTATAGGGGAAAGTTCTTCAAATTCACTTCTTCAGACTGACTTCTATAATTTACCACTTAGTCAGTCAGTACTCAACTACTTGTTATATGATATGAACAGAATTACCCAGGTATCTTGATACTTACAAAGATCTTAAACTGTCACTATCCTGAATCTTCTGGGAGTTTGTTGTACAATAGAATGTCTTCATATGTTGGATTCATTGTATTTTGGTGAAGTAGAAGGGAAAACTTCTAAAGGAATATTCTACTGAGTACTAATAACCAGAGAAGAAAAAAGTAAAAAAAATTATCATCTAACCAGACTTTGTAGGAAGATCTTCCTTTATTCAACTAAACGTGATCTAGCATGCAACAATGTATATTAGAAACTATTTTATGGAACTTTTCTGAAAGAATCACTGTGCTGCGCTCAGTCATGTCTGACTGTGACTCCATGGACTGCAGCCCATCAGGCTCTTCTGTCCATGGGATTCTCCCAGCAAGAATACTGGGTGGGTTGCCATTTCCTCCTCCAGCGGATCTTCTAGACCCAGGAACTGAACCTATGTTTCTTACATCTCCTGCATTGGCAGGTGGATTCTTTACCACTAGCACTGCCTGGGAAGCCCGAAACAATCACTGGGCATGTATAAAACAGTCATTTGTATCTGCATTCATATCATTGCACAAGCTGGTGCAATGGATACAAAATTGATGCCAGAACACATTCTGAATATGCTGGCTATTTTTCAAATTTTGAGAGTATGGCTTTTTATTCCTCCAAGTGTTAGCTTATTAATTTACTAGAAAAAATAATAGGGGGAGTGTTTGGGGCAAATTTTATTAAGCAATGTTGCATTCAAAGTTGAAAGGCTCTAGTGTCTGGACACTTGTGCTTTGACACCACAGCAATGGTACGAGGTTGGCCCTCCTCCAGTCTTCTGGCTTTCTGGCTTCTTCTTCACACAAGCCTTCCTGACTGGTGCCCAGCAAAACTATGCCAGGAAACACACCATCCCCATTGATCTTCTTGGGTTTGACTATGAAGTGATGGAAGACAAAGAATACAAGTATGCTCCAGAAGATGGTAAGTGGCAGCAGTGGAATGAGTTGGCTTATATCTTGACACTGAACAAAAACATCACCTTCTTGCTCAATTTTCTCAGCTGTTAAAAAGGCAGAATGAGCAAAAGAAAGCAAGAAAAAAGGGGATGAAATGAATCTCAATAAAGAGTATATGTCCCTTGTATTGTTTTAGTTTTATACAACTTTGTAATTCTGAAGTTATTTCTAAAAAAAATGTTGGCTAGAAAGTAATCATCAAATTAACAATACATGGGATAATCAGCCATAATTTTCTTTTTATGGCTTGTTGTTTTAATTGATATACAATTGATTTCCCATGTTCTGTTCATTCCTGCTGTACAGCAAAATGATTCAGTTATACATATGTATATATAATATATACATGTTTTATAAATATATATATATACACACATCCTTTTATATTCTTTTCTATTTTGATTTATCATAGGATACTGAATAGTTTTCTGTGCTACACAATAAGATTTTGTTGTTTATACTTTCCATATATAATAGCTTACATCTGCTAACCCCAAACTCCCATTCCACCCCTTCCCCAACTCCTTCCTCCTTGGCAATCACAAGTCTGTTCTCTATGAGTCTGTTTCTGTTTCATAGATTCATTAGTGTCGTATTTTTAGATTCCACATATAAGTGATATCACACGGTATTTGTCTTTCTGACTTCACTCAGTATGACAACTGCAGGTCCATCATGTTGTTGTAAATGGCATTATTTCATTTTTAGTGGCTAATATTCCATTGTGTATATGTACCATGTCTTCTTTATTCACCGATGTTCTCAATGAACTTTTAGGTTGCTTCCATGTCTTGGCTATTGTAAAGAGTATTGAAGTGGACACTGGGGTGCATGTATCCTTTTAAACCATGTTCTTCTCCAGATATATGCCCAGGAGTGGGATTGTGGATCATATGGTAGCTAGCTCTATTTTTAGTTTTCATTACTCTGAGAGATAAATCAAAAAGATATTGCTGCAATTTATGTCAGAGTACCTATGTTTTCTTCTAAGAGTATTGATTATTACATTTACGTCTGTAATCCATTTCAAGTTTACTTTTGTGTATGGCGTTAGTGGTTTAATTCATTTTCTTTTTTTAACATGTAGCAGTCCAGTTTTCCCAACACTATTTATTGAAGAGACTGTCTTTTCTCCACTGTATAGTCTTGCCTCCTTTGTTGCAGATTAATTGACCATACGTGCATGGGTTTATTTCTGGTCATTCTATCCTGTTCCACTGTTTTTGTGCCAGTGCTATACTGTTTTGCTGACTGTAGCTTTGTAATACAGTCTTAAGTCAGGGAGCATTGCTCTGGCTATTCAGGATCTTTTGCGGGGTCTTGTGTATTTTGGGGCCATGAAAAAAGCTACTCACTCTTAAAGTGACTTTAAAGTGGCCACAATTAGTTATTCGATGAGTGTAAATCTGTCTAGATTTAGTATCATATATTCTACACGTATTTGCCTAAGATTTGTCTTAACTCAATCACCCTCTAGCACCCAGTAGTTCAGATATCAATGGGAAAAGCACTACAAAGCAAGAAGGGGGCAGGAAGGAGTGAACAAGGGCTGGGGATGCTGTCACCTCCACTCTGTGCTAACCACAGCTCACAGAAGCAAAGTGACTCACAGACCATGAAAGTGAAAGTCACTCAGTCGTGTCCAACTCTCTGTGACCCCATGGACTGTACAGTCCATGGAATTCTCCAGACCAGAATACTGGAGTGGGTAGCCTTTCCCTTCTCCAGGGGTCTTCCCAACCCAGCTCTCCCACATTGTAGGTGGATTCTTTACCAACTGAGCCACAAGGGAAGCCCAAGAAAACTGGAATGGTAGCCCATCCCTTCTCCAGATCTTCCCAACCCAGGAATCGAACCAGTCTCCTGCATTGCAGGTGGATTCTTTCAGAGCTATCAGGGAAGCCCCACAGACCAGGAAGGGCTGTTAAAACAGGACCCAGTTAGTATCTCCTATCATTTTGTTTTGTGTTTTCCATATGTCCCATGAGAGAGAAAAATTTATTTGTCACCATCACATTTCTTATAAAATTGTTGTTAGGTTGGAGGGAACTTTCATCCCCATTGTGGCTGTTCTAAAGGGGTTAAGATGAATTCTTCTCTTTACACCCTCTGACATAATCTTTCTTTTCGAAGTAAGGAATAGATCACCCATTAGTTAAAGCCAGACATTTACTGGGCTGTGCTTACCAGTCAGCAAGGTCAGAGTATTAAAAGCTCTCTGGGACCTGACTGCTGTCTCCTCTACTTTCTCTGTTCCCATCTATTATTGTGACTGGCCTACAGCCTTAAGATCTGGCTGGAGATGTGGGCATGTAGGATGTGCTTGCAGACCTCCCTGGCCCCCTCAGGCAGGTCCACCCCTTACCTGGCTCCAGGCTCAAGGTGAGTTTTGTAATTCAGCTTTACTAGAGTTATTCTTGGGAAGTTATTGGATGAGTGCTTTGCTAGCAAATAAAACTAACCTTTTATTCCAGCTATTCTTTCCGTCAGTAAAACCTAGAAAGAATAGAGGGTAAGTCTTCCCCTCAACATCCATCACTGGGCTATCCACATGTGACCTTTTAAATTTATAGCTAAAATTAAATTTAAATCTCTTGGTCCCACTAGCCATGTTTTAGATGTTTTAATAGCCAATCATATTGGAAAACACAGATATAAAATATTTTCATCACTGGATAAAGTCCTATTGGACAGCACTGCCCAAGTGGATTTTTTCATATCCTATTTTCACAAACTGCCTTCATCAGTATAGCTGATTTGATTCTAACTGTACAAGGTAGACAAAAACAGGCATTCAGTTCAGTCGCTCAGTCGTGTCCGACTCTTTGCGACCCCACAGACTGCAGGACACCAGGCATTATTGTTTTACAAATATTTTCCAATTGTTCTCTGGATAAAAAAACAGAGTTAAATGAATTGTTCAAGATCACACTGCACATTAGGAACTCTTCACCTATGTCTTCCTAAGTTCCTCATTGCCTCCCTTCATATCTGTGCAACCAATTACAATGAATATTTGTGTGTGCAGATACCCATATTCAATTCATGAAGCTTTACACAAGTGGATAGCCAGGGATGTGATCCAGGTTTCATGAATTCCTTAATTTGTGTTCTTCAGTTGATCGTGTATGACATTGCCTTCTGGATTCTCATACAGACTGAGGTGCAGCCTTGGAGTGAGAAGATTCTAACAGGGGAGGAGAAATTTAACTCTCAGGACATAAGACATCAGCAGAAGGGTGTTGTGTTCCCATGCTGCCTAGAAGCCACTGGGTCCCTACAATGACATTAAGAACTTCTGTAGATTTTGTGGACTCTTGATGTTATAGTCATTGGTCAATTAAAATATAAACTAATGTTTGCCCAGAGAACTTCATGTAAACTAATTTAAAATTCCTTTCCTCTTTTTGTCTCCCACATCAAGTTTTACTAGGCAAAATATAGCTATTCTTAAATTAAGAATATTAACACAAACTCAGAACATTGACTTTATTTTAGAGCAGATCTTCGTTTGCTGACCTAGTATCACTTGCACAGTATTCACCTGTAGAAATTTCAGCTTCACAACTCAATCTCAATCTGTATGCATATGCAAAGTGTTGTATTAACCTGCTTCTTTTATATTTAGGTGTTTTCATTCATGGACTGTTTCTGGATGGAGCTTCCTGGAATAGAAAGATCAAGAAACTTGCAGAATCACATCCCAAAATTCTTTATGATACAGTGCCTGTGGTTAGTATTTTCTCATGATATATATGTGGGGGGCTATTTTATACACGTACATACACATATGCAGTCAATTCTTATTTACAGTAGTTATGTTTTATAAACTTGCTACCAACATTAGTGAATACCGAACTCCTAGGCAAAATAAAAGGTTTTTGCAAAAAAAACCTAGGCAAAAACACCTAGCAAAAATCAGGTGGCCACATTTTTGTTAACTAATCAATATATAACTTTATTTGTGCTTCTGTTTAAAGATACCTTATTTAATATATACTGTTGATTCATTAACATTGAACTCATGAACTATAACTCATTCCTAAACAGTATTTATAAGGCATAGAGCAACCTTCTTGTATGAGGAACACTAGAACACTTCAGCCCTACACTTAGGGGCCTTTTTAAACAGAAAAATCACCAACTGAAAAACAAAATGCAAAAAGCTTAGCTTCGAAAGGATACTTGTTTATATTGTGAGAGTTGAAACAAGGCGGCAGAATATCACCAGGTTCAACTTCAGTTGGGAACATGCTTGCTGGTGACTTAGTTTTTGCTGCTCTGGCATGCTTGCGAATGAACATGAAAGCACAGAATATCAGTATTAGGATTAGGACTAAATCTTAGTGATAGGCAAATCTGCAAATATGGAATCCAGGAATAATGAGGACTGACTGTATACATGTATCCACATCCACACATAGGTTTATGATTTCTCTTACATATACATTGACCTAAAAATGTCAGACTTGCAGATTAAAAGATAATTATATGAAAACCTTCCGTTTAAAAATACTGTTTTCTAGGCACCAGTCTTTAGCATGGGCATACTAAGCTATATAAATACTAAGTTTCCAGCTGTTACTGCATTATGAGAAGATGGCTAGAGAGATTTTCACATAATTTGAAGGGTCAGTCTGGGACAGTCATAAAATACAGGCTGAGTTTTACATGAACTTACATGAATTCTGTTTGTGGGACACTGGGAGCCACTCAGAGACAGGCACTAATCCTTCAGAGCAGTTCTAACAGGTACAGAGAGGGACAGCTGACAATCGATTGCGAGAAACCTGCCATATATACCAAGATACTGTGGGCAGATAAAATTTCAAATATGAGACCCAAACTGAAAGTCACAAGGGCAAAATGTCTGTAATTTCAGGAGTCGATCTGGATCAATTTTTTCCTTTCATATAGAAACTCAAGTTTGTGGTGAATAGGATTTTACGTAGATAATCTGAAAAAGAAGTCATTAGTAAGAAAAACTCCCATGAAAAAAATCCACTTAGTAGAAACAAACCACGTCCAACTTGAGTGTTAAGTCCTTGTATTTAACAGTGTCTGAGCTTTACAGATCTTTATAGCTTTACAGTATCTGAGTAGCTTTATAGATCTCCACAATTATGTAGGAGAGAGACTAGCACCTTTATTAGCGCCTTCATACAGTTTGTGCTTAAACCTGAGAAACAAACAAAAAAAGGAATTCCAAACGAGATGTCAAGAATTGCTATTAGTACTGGACAAAGGTATTCAAGTTCTAAATGAAACAGTTTCCCCTTTTTGATCAGTTTGTTCTTCACTCTTATATTCAGAAATTACTCTAAAATTTTATTGAGATTGGTGAGGTTCAACTATGCTTACATTCTAGGAACTTGACTAATGACTCTTTAAGAATAATCTTAGAGTTGTATTGCAGTTATAAAGGCAACTATGTTTTAAACAGCACAAAGTAATAGCCCTTTAAAAATAGTCACCTAACATGGGGGAGGTGATCTAGTTCAACAGTCACTGATAAATATCCTTTCAGAATATTTTGGGATTGGCCTTTAATAAAGCAATATAACTTTGAGTATCAGTGGGAGCAGTTCTCACCTTTGAAAAGTATATTTGATTTTATTATCAGTGTAAGCACCAAAAGTCATCCTCAGGTAGGTATGGTAGGGAGATGATGAATAGATGGGTAGTATGCTTTTTCAGAGTAGATCACTATTTTTTCTCATTTAGCTTCTAATCTGGTTCTGAAGATAATTCTGAGAGCTCTAAATGTTTTGAGCAATGGCAGCACTGATGACAAAAATAAAATCAATTTAGCCCATAGAAATTTGCAGACATAACTAACCTTATGCCAATAACCCCACATTAGGTTCAAATATATGTAAATAGAACAAACAGCCTTGACTTAAATTTTGTCTACTTCCTTCTAGATGTGGCTAAAGCCCTGTAAGAGAACAGATATACCAGAACGACCAAGTTACACTGCCCCATTGTATAAGACAAGTGAGCGGAGAGGAACACTGTCAACCACTGGCCATTCTACGAATTTTGTGATTGCCATGATTCTTCCCTCTGACCAACCCAAGGAACACTGGATTGGACGGGGTGTAGCACTGTTGTGTCAACTTAATTCATAATTAGAAGGTGTCATTTCCCTGTTTTCATATTCTTTGTTAGATGAGTCAGTAGAAAATATATTTTACTTTTTAAAGAAGTTATTTGGTTTAAATCAATTTGACTAAAGTTATACTTAATATTTAAAATGACTCATACTTCAAAGTTAGGAACTATTCTAACAAAGACTAAATAAGACACACTGGTAGAGTTGCTCTTTTTGAGTAACTTTATTTGGGGAGCGTTCCATAAGCATTAGGAACATACATAAAATGACACACCACTGTTGACAATGAAAAAAACAGCATTTGATCATTTCCAGCTTTATAAATTTTTTAAAAAATGATTCAGTTACAACAACAAAAAAAAGTTTAGATATTTTAGCAAGTATCACCTTGCAGGACCATAATCACATTTAAGCCACTGACTTACTGTTAATGGAAAAAATTCACACTGCATCTAGTTACTATAGTATTCCTAAGCATAATCACAGCTGATTGAATGCAATGTGATATACACCAAAATTCATATGAATGTCACACAGTGACAGCATTGTACAAGTAACATTAATGACCTCCAACAAACACATGTTAAATTAGACTGGTCAAGATAAATGGAATGTTGGAGCCAAACAGAAATGTAGTGGAATTCAGATTGTCTAGTAAGACTTGAAATTATACATTAGGATGATGTAAAAACTAAATACTGGTGGAACCCCAAGAAAAATACTAGCAGCAACTGTTACAGCCCTCTTAAAGGTTTAAAAAAATCTAGCAAATAAAGATACTACCATTTTTGAGAGAATATAAAACTTTATATACTTCAGCATAACCTATTTGCTTTAAATCAGTCATTTATTTTTAAGACTGGGAGTATATTCCAGCTGTTGTTTTTCATAAAAGTTTTAAAATTAAGCAGATTTAATGCTGGAATGCAGAATCCTCCTTGGGCATAAAGACCCCAAAATGAACTATAAATATACCTTGGTTCAGAAAGCAAGATATCTGAATCACTTGAAGTTGGCAGTACTAAATAAAATATCAGCACCTTTTAGCTAGGTTGCTTGAAGGGTCAAGCAATGAGATGAGGACTGTCCTAATTCAGTGCCCAATGCTGAAAGTAATCTATGTATAAAACTCCTACTTGTTATAGGAAGCCATGAAGAAAGCAAGAAATAATTTTTCAAATTCAAGCGTAAATGAAGGAACTAACACCTAATGAACCCCTTGCTTACACCACACAGAAGAAACACTGGCAATACTCTTAATACCTGGATGCATGTGCTGCTCTCAGTTTTGTTTTAAAGTTCATGGAGTAAGAGAAACGGAACTGGGGAAAAGGAGGAGGACTAACTGAAAACATTTTAAATGGAATGGAACGAGTTTGGCTCTTAAATATCTGAACAATAAGATTTTTAAAGCCGCTACACAGGTAGCCAAGCAGATTACAACAAAGCTGCCCGCAGGTAGTTCAAATACAGTTTACCTGGCATAAATGAAGACCGTGTGGCACAAGATGTAAACAGAAAAGCTACATGCATATGATTAGTACTACAAATTATTAGGTCAAAATTCAGGATAAATGTGGCTTGCACTTCTCACAAATCATTCACCATTTATGGCAGGAGAACAGGGCACCTAAAAAAAGAGACTAATCCCTACCAGGCACGAAAAGCACATGTTGGCACAAAATGATGAGTGATTTCAGCCGAGTTACTTAACTGCATCTTCCAAGTCACCTGGTACCATGACAGCCAGGGCATCAATGGAGATCACCCTCAGAACCGTTCTTAGGCTTAACGTACAGATCATGAACATGGTAAACTTGCTGACTTACAGCCTTACTGCCAGCCAGAGCATGTGCTCCAGGTTCCAGTGCCAAACTGGTAGAGCACTGTGTACATTTAAAACTTACATTTCCCAAATAACTAATCATTTCTGTTAAAGTAGGGAATCTGAATATTTAGACCATGTTTGGGTTCTTCATTTTGCTGATATTTTCTAAAGGGTTACAATTTTAAGGGAAAACAAAACAAAACAAAACATTTTACCACATGCTCCAAACCCCTTACCCTCACCAAAAAAACCTGAAACAAAAATAAAAGTTAAAAAAAAAAAGCCCAAATACCAAGTATAATATTAATACAAAGAACCATTATGAATCTTTCATTAAACTGAAGCTCACACAAATGTACAGTCACAAATTTCAGTAGTTTAGGCTGCAAGTTTAAACCCTATGCAAATATATACAAAAATAGTAACTCTAGATTCAAAGAATAAGGGCCTTTTCCCAATGCTAAATCCATACTCTAATGCAGCCTGAGCTTTCCTCTAGGTTCTACAGTCCTACTTTATGCAGCTTCAAAGCTGTGTCATGTTGATCCCTATTACCATATGTAGCTGAATTAAAGGACACTACAATTCACTTTTAGCACAAAGAAAAGTCTGCCCGAAGTCCATTTAAAATATTTTTAAAGTTTAAGTGATTTTTTTCTTTTTGGTTCAATTTCTATTTCTGCATAGCCACAGAAGTTTCTACTAATAGAGACTACTTTAGTGTTTTTTATATGATTATTTCTTTATAAAAAGTCTTAATCAAACCTATATCAACACTGGTTCATGGAGTCCCATTTTCTCCTTTCTTTATCACAAGTTTTATATTTTTAAAAGACCCCTTCATGCAGGGCAAACAGTACTGAGCACTGGTCTTTGTGGTTAGGCTCAAATCTATGAACTTGTAAGTAGTGCAAGCCACTGACTTTTCTTTGAGCAACGTGCTTACAGTACAAGGAACAGATGCAAAGCTGCATGGTAACATTCTCATCATCAGCAGTGACTGCTGGGAATGGTCAAAACTGGAGGTCAAACACAATTTTGTCTTCATAGAGGGCAATTACCAGCATAATGGCAAATCCAAACAGCAATCCTAAATTCTGAAGAATGAATTGCCCCACTGGACAGAAGCCATGTTCTTCATTGTCACCATCACCATGCAACATTTCTGGAAGCTAAAAAATATTTTTTAAATATTTTAAATAATTTTGTATAATCTCATTTTTTAAACATTTTCATACTTAAGAAAGTTAGTGACTAAAGCACAATTACTAATAATTTTGAACATGGTGCTAACCATATTTTAGTCAAACACTTAGAAATTTTATGCTCTAGCTATGTACTAAATAAACACTAAATCTGTGCCCTCCTCACCTCCCAACAAAACACATTATATATGTATTAGTTATTTTTTAAAGTTTTACTGTCTACTAACATTTCTGCTAAAGTATAAAACTTTAGCAGTTTTGCCAATGAAACTCAGAAAAGAACACCACAATTCCCACACTTACTGATATATCTTAAGCTCACTGAGAAAGTAAGATTCCTTTGGGGGATATTTCATTCAAAACTATCATTTATTCACCCTTTTCCATCTAAATTCTCATTTCCAACTGCACATTTCATCAAGGATACACAGTAACAAGACAATTCCAAAACTGATACCTCTATGCTCTTAAAAGCCATTATTTTTCTTCCAATAACAGAAATAGTGTATCAAGGCTGCGCAGCAGAACTACTACCAAGTTATGCATGCTGTCTTCACAATGTATTCTATTCTCTTAACAGTGATAACATTTTTAAAATTTGAAAATTTCCAATATTTTTAAAGGCACAGTGCACTGAAAAGTATAGCTCAGCTTCTAAAGCACAAGCATATACCACATTTAAAAATAATCCATAGGAAAGTATAAAACTAAAATCCTTAATGTGTCTAAGTAAAAAGGATTTGCTGAAGATTGAATGTATGTGCATTATTATAAGCATACATTCTTCCCACCCAAACATAATCAAAATTAAAAAAGAACTATTTCCAATTTTCATATTCATTTTTGTTGTTTGTTTTTCAAGTTTGCAGTGAATATCTACAGGACACTGACATGCTACTCTATTTGACACTAAGCTTTTACTGCAAACAATATCTTGGTACTTTGAGGTTTAGGGAGGAGAAATGCAGTGTTAAGTACATAATGTCTACAAGGAAGAAATATCACTATTCCTTATTAAATAATGATACAATTAACCCAATTACAATGCTCTGACAGTGCTACAGTATATTTAACAATCTCCTGAGAGTCCTATTTAAGAACTACTTCACGCTGGTCATCCGTTCTGTTTATAGAAGTCTGCAGTAGTGTATGCTAATGGAGGTTACTGTTCCTATCCAGCAGAATTAAGTAGTAGAGACCATTGTAAATGTCAAAGGTGAATTACTGTGACAGAGAGTTTAAATATTTATTATTGTTTATTTTACAGAAAGTTTGCCAACCCCTGGGTTAAGACTAAAACTGGCAGGTTCTTACCTATGATTTTAGAAAGAAGACTACTTTTATTGTTATAAAAACTTTTTCCCCAAGATTTTATGGTTACAAAAATTTATAACTTTCCTTACTATTTAAGCATAAACAATGTACATTTCACAGAAATATTCCTTCTAGACATGTGCACATACCAACAAGAAGAGGCACCATAGTGCCTTCCTCACACTCGATTCTGTCCTGAATGCTAACGCCAATATTGTCTGTCATAAACCACAGTTAAGAGCCAGCCAGTACCTACCTACCACAGGTGTTAACATGCAACAGTGCTTGTTGATAAACAGGTGCTTTCCAAAGCTTTCAAAAAACAAGAAACTTTCAACTTGGTACCTGTCTAAAACTAAAACTACTGGTACTGATGCTATCTTATTTAATGACTATATAAATCAATATAAACTTCTTCCTTTTAGCTAAAGTGGTCTTTATAAAATAAAAATGAGATAACGTCTGTCATTGTTGCGTAAACCTCTTAATGGTCTCCCAAAATTCATAAGATTAGACTAATCTTCTTAGCATGGCAAATTGTGTGACTCATGATCTGATCACCATCTACCTAATTAATGACACTGTAGATATATTACCTAATATATGTCCTAAATTAGTCCTAAAATATATGTCGATAGTTTGTCCTTGTCCTATTTATAGAACACTTAGGTGTTTTCAATTGAGACATTATAACTACTCTGCAAAAAGTATTTTCTTATGATTTCATTTTTATTTGCTTGCTTTATTACCAATAATAATTTTATTCCCTCAGAATATAGTCCCAGGAGCAGACTGACTGGTAGAAGAAATGATGTTATTTCTTACATGCCCTTTCCTCTTGATTCTGATAAACTCTTCTACCTTCTTTAATACTTGCCTCAAATTTCCTATTCCAAAAAAAACTTGCCTAATTTTATTTCCCAATTTTTTAGCTAGCCTCTAATTCCACAAACATGGTACATCACTCAATCATAATGTGTATCCAAAGGACTGTAACTGATGGCTACTTTTCTTCATTAGACTATTAATTCCTTACTATAATGACACTCTGGTTCTTTTTACAAGTTTAGCTCTCTAGTATAAGAATTAGCTCATTCACTCTTCATTCAATTAATTATGAACTACATCGCCAGCAACTGAAATATTATAAAAAGGCTGCCTTCCAAGAACTGAATGCCTAATGGGGCAAAAAATGAACTCAATAAATAAATAAAATGTTTAGTGTGTTATTAGTAAATTTAGATACAAGTGCAAATGAGAAAAAGTAAAGTAGGAACAGAGGATGTGAAATGTTGGTGTGGAGACTGAAATTTTAGATAGGGTGCCTCAAGAAGTAAGGGAACTGGCCGGGAGAATGTCTCAGGAAAATACTCCACAGGAGCGATCAGCGAGAGCCAGGACCCTGAGGCAGAGTGTGCCTCCTGGGGGAGCAGAAGTGAGGTAAGGTTAGGAAAATTAGGGATGGAAAGGGAGAAGAAACAGGAGGATAAAAAAACCTTGAAGATCAAAACAAGAACTCTGTGCTTCTGCTTTAATGAGATGGAAAACCACTGAAGGGTTCAAAGCTCATAAATGATATGATCTAATTTAATCTTACAAGGATCACTTGAAAAAAAGAAAATCACTCAAGGTGTGGTGATAGATATAGGGTGTGGTGGCTAGGACAAGGGCAAAAAAGCAGGGAAAAGTTAAAAAGAGATGATGGTGCCTGGAATGAGAGTGGAGTATAGGTGATGAGGAGATGGAGCCCCAGTAGATGTGGGAGGGACAGAAAGGGGAGAGTCACAGAGTGATACTCAAGGTTTGATCTGAGAAAGAATAAACAAGAATAAAATTATCGTTAATAGATAGAGGATTTAAAAAAAAATAGATGGAGGATATTAATGTAGCTTTTTACAACTTTGTATTCTATTGTGTTTTTTCATTTGGTGAAATTTTAACTGTTAATGTTTTTGGCATTGTGCTTTGTACCATTTATTAAATAAAAAATAATAATAATAAAGGAAGTGCTGGTGTAAGGAGTAGGGTTGGCAAAAATCAAGAGCTGGTTTCTGAATATATTGTTTGTAACACCTTTTAGATATTCAGGTAAGCTGGTAGATAACACTAATCTGGAGTTAAGGAAATGGCCTGGACTAAAGATGTAAAGCTAGTGGAGGTGATGGAATTCCAACTGAGCTATTTCAAATCCTGAAAGATGATGCTGTGAAAGTGCTGCACTCAATATGCCAGCAAATTTGGAAAACTCAGCAGTGGTCACAGGACTGGAAAAGGTCAGTCTTCATTCCAATCCCAAAGAAAGGCAATGCCAAAGAATGCTCAAACTACCACACAATTGCACTCATCTCACACGCTAGTAAAGTCATGCTCACAATTCTCCAAGCCAGGCTTCAGCAATATGTGAACCGGGAACTCCCAGATGTTCAAGCAGGTTTTAGAAAAGGCAGAGGCACCAGAGATCAAATTGCCAACATCCGCTGGATCATGGAGAAAGCAAGAGTTCCAGAAAAACATCTATTTCTGCTTCATTGACTATGCCAAAGCCTTTGACTGTGTGGATCACAATAAACTGTGGAAAATTCTGAAAGAGATGGGAATCCCAGACCACCTGACCTGCCTCTTGAGAAACCTGTATGCAGGTCAGGAAGCAACTGTTAGAACTGGACATGGAACAACAGACTGGTTCCAAATAGGAAAAGGAGTGCGTCAAGGATGTATATTGTCACCCTGCTTATTTAACTTATATGCAGAGTACATCATGAGGAACGCTGGGCTGGAAGAAGCACAAGCTGGAATCAATATTGCCGGGAGAAATATCAATAAGCTCAGATATGCAGATGACACGACCCTTATGGCAGAAAGTGAAGAGGAACTCAAAAGCCTCTTGATGAAAGTGAAAGAGGAGAGTGAAAAGGTTGGCTTGAAGCTCAACATTCAGAAAACAAAGATCATGGCATCTGGTCCCATCATTTCATGGGAAATAGATGGGGAAACAGTGTCAGACTTTATTTTTTTTGGGCTCCAAAATCACTGCAGATGCTGATTGCAGCCATGAAATTAAAAGACGCTTACTCCTTGGAAGGAAAGTTATGACCAGCCTAGATAGCATATTGAAAAGCAGAGACATTACTTTGCCAACCAAGGTCCGTCTAGTCAAGGCTATAGTTTTTCCCGTGGTCATGTATGGATGTGAGAGTTGGACTGTGAAGAAAGCTGATCGCCGAAGAATTGATGCTTTTGAACTGTGGTGCTGGAGAAGACTCTTGAGAGTCCCTTGGACTGCAAGGAAATCCAACCAGTCCATTCTAAAGGAGATCAACCCTGGGTGTTCATTGGAAGGACTTATGCTAAAGCTGAAACTCCAATACTTTGGCCACCTCATGCGACGTGTTGACTCACTGGAAAACAGTCTGATTCTGGGAGGGATTGGTGGTAGGAGGAGATGGGGACGACAGAGAATGAGATGGCTGGATGGCATCACTGACTCGATGAACATGAGTTTGAGTGAACTCCGGGAGTTGGTGATGGACAGGGAGGCCTGGCATGCTGTGGTTCATGGGGTCGCAAAGAGTCGGACACGACTGAGCGACTGAACTGAACTGAAAGATGTAAAGAAAGATAAAGTGTTAGTCACTCAGTCATGTCCAACTCTTTGTGATCCCATGAACTACAGCCCGCCAGACTTCTCTGTCCATGGAATTCTCCAGGTAAGAATACTGGAGTGGGTAGCCATTCCCTTCCCCAGGGGATCTTCCCAACTCAGGGATCAAACCCGGGTCTCCTGCATTGCAGGACGACTCTTGACTGTCTGAGCCACCAGCCAAGCACAAAAAATGTGATGTGATACACCCTCATTGTGTGTGTGTGTGCTCAGTCGCTCAATTGTGCCTGCCTCTTTGCGACCTCATGGGCTGTAGCCTATCAGGCTCCTCGGTCCACAGGGTTTTCCAGGCAAGAATGTTGGAGAGGGTTGCAAAGTTAGGAATTATCAGCCAATAAATACTTAAAGCCATGAGACTTTAGCTATGAGACTAGGTAAGATTACTGAGAGGACTTTCATCAACATTCAGAGGTAAGGGAAGAGAAGAAAATCCATCAAAAGACTAAGAAAAGGCCAGAAACGCGGGAATTCAGGAAATGGTGGTGGTACAGAAGCCAACGGCCAAGGAAATCTTCCAAAGAGAAGAGAATGATCAACAGCCAAATGCTGCTGCTAGGAAAAGTGAAATGAAGACGAAAGGGTAAGTGACCAGTGAATTTAGCAATGTTCTGGTGAATGGTATATCTGACAAAGTAACCTGGCAGAGCAATCGGGGAGAAAACCTAATGAGCTAGACTCATGTGAGAAGAGAATTACAAAACAAGAATGGGTAATTGCTATAACTGGGAAGGAGAATAATAAATAGGGCAGTAGCTAGAACTGAAACCGGAATTGAAAAAGATCCTTTTCCACCCTACCTTTTTAAGACAGGAAAAGTAACATGAGGTTTATACACTGATAGGAATGATCCAGCAGGAGGGAAAAATAAATGACGCAGGAAAAAGGGAGAAATTTAAGGGAGTTGGTTGAGAAAGGGGATAGATAAGATTTAGAGAACAGTTTGAAGGAGCTGGATCTAGCTAGGAACACAGACTTTTTTTCATTGTAACAGGGACAAAGGTTAACAGGCATCGACACAGGGAAATGAGTAGAAATGGTGACGGAACTAGTGGGAAGTTGTCTCAGTGGCTTCAGTGTTCTCCATGGAATAGGAGGTAAGGTCATCAGCTAAACATGAGGACAGTAAGTGCGGTGTTAGAGGCTTACGGAGAGAGGAGGTAAATGGCTGCTTCTGGATATAAAATAAAAATTATTTTTTCTTACTGTCCAAACTTGCTATAATAAATATTCTGTAATTAAAAATTTAGGATATATAACTGAAATGAGACTATCTAATAGAGTCTACTAGGAAGAAAAGTGAACACAGTTACCTAGTTAAAAACAGAACGTAACCAAATTATTCTGCAAACACACTGCCTAACACATTTAGGATACAAAAGTAAAATTAAAATTAAACTAATTAGTGTTACAGATTTATTAACTTTAAACTGAAGTTAGAAATAAGGGCAATTACATAAACACCTTGGAATATAAAACATTTTCTGCAGAAGGCTGGAGAGATATAGTGCTTCCTTCCTATTTGCTATTAAGCAAGCTAAAAGAATTATTTTGTTAACCATAAAAAAACACTTCCACCCCAATATTACAAAACCTTCAAAGTACTATAGTAATTTTGTAATTATACCTTTACATATTATTGATGGTTACTTTGAGTAGTATTATTTGATCAAAATTTTCAAGATAACTGGTTGTCAAAGAAGGAATACTCCTACTTAAATATCTTTTTTAATAGATTATTTAAGATATCACATGTCTTTAAAATGGGTTAAATGTTTATTAGTCTTTCAAACTCCATCCAAAGAGTTCTTCCATTTTTGGAAGTTCATTCTACTTACAGGTTTAGTATAAGAACAAAAATATAAAATAAGCCGTCTTACCATATCCACCAAGGCTACGTAGAGGAACATGCCTGCAGTGATTGCAAAGATCCAAAGTGTGATGTTATTGGCATATTGACCAACAGCTGTGCCTATGAGCATGCCTATGTAAGCCATCATGGCAGAGAGGAGGTTGTATACAATTGCTTGCTTTACAGTCATGCCTGCTTTAAGAAGAACTGCAAAATCACCTGCAGTTAAGACATAATGTAAGTTTTAAAACCACAGGATTTTACTTATAAATTCAGGAAAACACCAACAAAAAAAAAAACAAAATTAAGAATGACATAAAAAGATATACCTTTATAACTGAAATTTTATAATGAAATTTTATTTTACTTATTAAACCTTAACACATGCAAAACCTTGGGTGAATCTCAAAGGCATCATGCTGAAAATAGTCTGGAAGGTTATATATGACTCCATTATATGATATTCTCAAAAAGATAAAACGATAGTGATGAAGAGCACTTGGGGTCACCAAGGGGCAAGGATAGAAAAGGGATGTGACTACACAGGGACAGCATGAAGGGGTTTGCTGAGATGATGGAACTGTTATCCTTGATGGTGGTATCAGTGACACAAATCTATATACACGTTAAAATTCAAAGAACTGTATATCAAAAGCAAGGTCAATGTTACTGGATAACTGAAATGAAAATTTTACAGAACACCAAAAAGACGTAAGAAAAAAGAACTTCACCACAGCACTTTTTGTGAGCAACAAATAAAGCTCTCTACTCTGATCTCTGCCCTTTCTAAGGGAAATGGGCTAAGAAAGAACAGAGGTAACAGATTCTAAGTATATTGTATGCAGTTTACATTTATGTTTTCTTTATTCCAAAAGAAAAGTTAAATCTTAATTCTGAAAATCCTAAAAATGTAAAAAGAATAAAGAGACTTTTCTCACTCATCTGTCTAAAGCTGGTAAATAAAGGATTAAATATTGATTAGAGACATTACTAGAAGGGCAAAATGTTGCTAGAACTAATAGTCTTGAAGCTAATGGATCAAAAGTAATAGTTTCATTAATTGTAATTTTTTGTTTTAGCTACTAAATGTACAAACATCCAGTCAATTTCTGAATGTTCAGTAGATGCAAGTTACTATACAGAATACTGAGGGTTGTTTCTTTCCCATGAGAAGGTATCTTACGTGACTAAAAGCACATGATCTAGGTGTGTGTATGTGTTAAGTTATGATTACATGATTCTCATTTATAATAGATAAGTAGAAGTTAACAACAAAGAAATTAGTGCAAAGCATTATTTTCCATGTTCTAATGAAATGCCATAAACTACATCCTGCAACATTATTGGGAAAGATAATACAATCGAGGAGATTACCTACCAATGGCTTCTAAACTGCCATTCTCCAGTTTCCACCTAATATTACTATACATCCTATATCTTCTCTCTCTCATCCTAAATACTTAATTCTCCTGTTGAGACTTGGATTCAATGTCAGTTTTTATCTCTTCTCTAGAGTTTTAATTTCCTCTGGCCTTTCTTCCTCAGCTTCCTCTAAGGAAAGAGTTCCCTAACTTCTTCCTCTACAAAGTTCCTTACCATACTTTCAATAATTCACCCATCTATTGTGTTAAAGGGACAATTTCATTTAGCAGGGTTTAGGTAATATAAAATGAGACTACAGAAGTAGTATTTTCAGTTATAAAATAGTGTTTCCTTTTATAATTTCAAATAGAATTTTTTTAAAATTTTAATTGGAGGCTAATTACTTTACATTATTGTATTGGTTTTGACATACATTGACATGAATCCGCCCCGGGTGTACATGTGCTCCCCATCTTGAACCCACCTCCCTCCCTATATCATCCCTCTGGTTCATCCCAGTGCACCAGTCCCAAGCATCCTGTATCATGCATCGAACCTGGACTGGCGATTTGCTTCACATATGATAATCTACATGTTTCAATGCCATTCTCCCAAATCATCCCACCCTCGCCCTCTCCCACAGAGTCCAAAAGACTGTTCTATACACCTGTGTCTCTTGCTCTCTCGCATACAGGGTTATCGTTATCATCTTTCTAAATTCCATATATATGGTTAGTATACTGTATTGGTGTTTTTCTTTCTGGCTTACTTCACTCTGTATAATAGGCTCCAGTTTCATCCACCTCATTAGAACTGATTCAAATGTATTCTTTTTATGGCTAAGTAATAGTCCATTATGTATATGAACCACAGCTTTCTTATCAAATAGAATTTTTAAAGGAGCATTATTGAATACTCATTGAACCAAAGTATCATAAGTACAAACATCAATTCTGATGCCTTCCTGATATTACTGGGTGGGAAGATGATTACTTTCATCCCTGAATAACCATCAAACAGCATGAATTAACTAGACAAGATTCCTGATGAGATATTTAGTTAATACTTTTTAAAATTACAGTATAACTTACATATACAATCCTCCCCTTTTTTGATGCTGAGTTTTGACAAAAGTATATGTTTTTAAAATGTATATATATTATGTAAACATAACCATCAGACTCTGTTTCTTTACCTGCCCAAACCCCAAAATTTCCTTAGGCCCCTCACTTCTAGTGATCTGCTTTCTGTCCCTACAGTTTTGCCTTCCCAAGAACATCACATAAATTATGTAGTCCTTTGAGTCTGGATTTTTTTTTCCACTTAGCATGATGTAAGATTCATCCATGTTACAGTTTATATCAGAAAATCATGGCTTTTACCACTAAGTAATATTGCATAGATGAACAATAGCTTATTTATCCCTTCAGTAGCTTAAGGACATTTACGTTGTTTCCAATTTTTGGTAATTATGAATAAAGCCACTATGCTGCTGCTGCTGCTGCTAAGTCACTTCAGTCGTGTCCAACTCTGTGTGACCCCATAGATGGAAGCCCACCAGGCTCCCCCGTCCCTGGGATTCTCCAGGCAAGAACACTGGAGTGGGTTGCCATTTCCTTCTCCAATGTGTGAAAGTGAAAAGTGAAAGTGAAGTCGCTCAGTCCTGCCCCACGGACTGCAGCCTACCAGGCTCCTCCCTCCATGGGATTTTCCAGGCAAGAGTACTGGAGTGGCTTGCCATTGCCTTCTCCGCTATACACATTCATAAATAGATTTTTGTATCAACAAAAATTTTTGTCTCCTATATGTGATACCTAGGAGTGGGATTTCTGGCAGCAATTTATAGGAGTTCCGGTTGCTCCTGATCCTTTCCAGCCCACAATGACAAATCTAGTACTGAATTCTCATGTGTTTATCTGTTATCTGCATAACTTCTGTAGTGAAATGCCTATTCAAGTATTTTACCCATTTTTTAAAAATTGTTGAATTGCTGGTTTTCTTATTACTGAGTTGAGAGGTCTTTAAACATCCCAAAAGATTTTGGTCAGATATATATTTTCTGAGTACTTATTCCTAGTCTTTGGCTTGTCTCTTCATTCTCTTTAAGTGTTTTTTGTGAGTTTTACTTTTTAGGAAGTCCACTTTATTACTTTTTTGCTTAGTAGAGCATTCTTTTGGTGTTGTATATAAGAACAACTTACTTAATCCAAAATACACAAGATTTTCTGTGTTTTCTTCTAAAATTCTTTTATATTAAAATTTTTTTTTCATTTAGATCAATGATCCATTTTTGTCTATGGTAGGAGGACTTTTTTTTGCAGGTAGATCACTGGAAAAGAGTCTGATGCTAGGAAGGATTGGGGGTGGGAGGAGACGGGGATGACAGAGAATGAGATGGCTGGATGGCATCACCGACTCGATGGACATGAGTTTGCGTGAACTCCGGGAGTTGGTGATGGACAGGGAGGCCTGGCGTGCTGTGATTCATGGCGTCTCAAAGAGTCGGACACAACTGAGCAACTGAACTGAACTGAACTGATCCAATTATTGCAGAAACATTTGTTGAACAAACTATTCATTCTACATGGGATTTCCTTTGCACTTTTGTTGCAAATAAGTTGCTATACATGTGCGGATTCTATACCTTGTTCCACTGATTTATGTACCTACTTTTTAACCAATATAAATTGTTTTTATTATTGTGGATTTACAGTAAGTCTCAAATTTAACCGTGGTTTACTTTTAAAAATTCTTCTGGTCATTCCTTTCCCTTTCCATAAAAGTTTTTGGAAAAAATTCATTTATCTCCAAAATAGTCTATTGAGATTTCAATTGGGAATATACTGAATCTATAGGGAGAATTAGTATCTTAGAAACGCTGAGTCTTTTGCTCCATGAACTTACAGTAGATCTTCACATTTACTCTGATTTCTTTTGCTGGCAAATTGTAGTTCTCAGCATACAGATTCTATTGTATATTTTGTTAGATTTAACCAAAGTATTGTGTATTTTTTGGTGTTACTGTGAACATTACTTTTTAAAAATTTTAATTTTTAACTGTTCAATGCTAGGATATAGCAGTATAAATGACTTTTATATGATGTTCTTATATCATGATGAATTATTTAAGAATCTATCTTTGTCCTACTCTTATCTCAGGTTATAATTTCCTCAAAGTTATCTGCCTAGTTTTCTACCATTCTCTTGTCAGTAAGAACCTATATAAACATTTGAAAAATAAATCAAAGGAATCCTCAGCTGGAATTTACACTGAATAAGCAAATCTATTCATCTTTTGACAAATCAATATTCTTTCCTTTCTGCTAACAATGGATATCAGTAGCACAAAGAATGAGGTGTGCCTACCAAAGCTGTTACATTAATGCAATCCAATGTTATAGCTAATATGAAATCTTTGAGTTTTTTTTTTTTAAAGTATATACTGTAAGGTTTTTTTCTCTTAACTAATGCATGTATGCACATGAATGTTCAATTTTCCCTGGACAATAGCACATTATGAGTATCTTATTTTGAATTTATTTAATTCTTAGTACTCATGAGAGGGAAGGAAAAAATGGACAGCATTATAGACAGCCATTCTAAGCTGAGTCTTAACACATTATTGACCAGGGATTTTTTAAAAAACTTAATGCCTATGGCATTAATACATCTCCGGTCAATGAAATGTTAGTAACAGAGCTACATTTATTTATCAAAATGTTATTTCCTTAAGTTAAAACATTACTCAATGTCAAGAAAAGAGTTTGGATCATCTGCATTTTTTGATTATCCTCAACCTCACTTCCCCTTTATAAATTCTTATATAGGTTTTCTTATAAATTATTTTTCAAATGTTTCAAATATAGCTCCTTATTGAAAGGGTAGAAAAAAGTGGAAAGACTGCAAAAGAATAATATTGCAACTTACTTAAATTCAGCTACACAAGTTTGGTAAAAACAGAAGAGTAATAAATCAGGTAATCTCATATTTATTACCATAAGTAAGTAAGTAAGTAAGTAAAGTCGCTCAGTCGTGTCCGACTCTTTGCGACCCTGTGGACGGTAGCCTACCAGGCTTCTCCGTCCACGGGATTCTCCAGGCAAGAATACTGGAGTGGGTTACCATTTCCTTCTCCAGGGGATCTTCCCAACCCAGGGATCGAACCCAGGTCTCCCATATTAGAGGCAGACGCTCTAACCTCTGAGCCACCAGGGAAGCCCATTTATTACCATACACCACAGCAAATATGAAATGAGAAATCTGGGTTTTCTGTTTCCTCTGATGGCTTCAATTTCTGCACACCTTTTACAGGGGACCTCCCTATATTATTCTAAGATTTAAAAGTACATGTTGTTTCATATCACATTCCCAAACACACAAAAACCCTACCTGGAACACAATCAGAGAAACAGAAATCTGTTCAGAAGAGGAACATCAAAATTTGCAATTACTGAGTGGACTGAGGATCAGTCTCCAAGGTACTAGAATGTAAGTGACCCTTAAATGATGCAGGGGCCCAGTCGAAAATCTGTCTGTAACTTATAGTCAGTCCTCCATATACTCTATTAAACATGTACAGGTTCAACCAACTGCAAATCGTGTAATACTGTGGTATATACTATAGACCTTTAAGACACAGTAATGGGCACTTTGGTAAAATAGGGCCGATTATCCACTCATCCTCATTTGGAGAAGAACAATGTAGAGAGAGGCATAGAAGCTTCTGAGTCAGAATTCCTAGGCAAGGAGAAAAACCAGTCCCTTGGAGGCTGAGACAGATGTTTGGCAGTTGCCAAAGTTGTATAACTTGGGCTTCCTCAGTGGCTCAGTTAATAAAGAACCTGCCTGCAATGCAGGAGACCTGGGTTTGATCCCTGGGTAGGAAAGATTCCCTGGAGAAGGAAATGGCAACCCACTCCAGTACTCTCACCTGGAGAATCCTATGGACAGAGGAGCTAGGCAGGCTACAGTCCAGGGGATCCCAAAGAGTTGGACATGAATGAGAAATTAACTTTTACTTCACTTCCATATACTACAGAAAAAAAATTCTGCACGTACGTTGACCAGTTCAAATCCATGTTGTTCAAGGGTCAACTGTACATGTTTGTCCCCTTAGGGTATCACTTTAGTACAAAAATCTCAGAATAGTTTTAAGAATTCAAAATAAAATATTTAGCAAGGGCAAAACAGGTTTTATATCAAAGTATCCTAGAATGTGACATATTACACTGCTTTGCCAACATCTTAAACTGCTAAGTGGAAGGAGGACTTGTCCCTATCCACCTGCCTAGCATCTGTCTCAGCCTCAAAGCGACTGGTTTTTCTCCTTGCCTAGGAATAAGGACTAAGAAGCTTCTATGCCTCTCTCTACATTCTGTTCTTCTCCAAATAAGTATGGATAATCTAATCATAGGAGAGGCATATATCTGGCCCTGTTTTACCAAAGGGCTCATTACTGTGTCTTAAAGGTAAAAAGTAGGCTCCACGAACATTATGTAAAACTTCCTTTAGACCACCTCCACATTGTAGATGGATAAAAAAAGCCAAAGCCCTACAGGCCACCTCCAGAGAAGGAAGCTGGGTCATTTCTTTATGATCTTCCTTTTCCAGGAGCTTAGGCAACTAGCATGAGGCAGTTTGTCAACTTAGCACAAGGCACTGGGGGAAAACATACATTTTCATGTCTCCTTTCCTTCTGGCAGAGCAGATGTACATCTGGATTGGAGTTTCCTCTTACAGCAATAATGTTAGTGGCTCAGTCATGTCTGACTTTTTGTGATCCCCATGGACTGTAGCTAACCAGGTTCCTCTATCCATGGGATTTCCCAGGCAAGAATACCAGAGTGGGTAGCCATTCCCTTCTCCAGGAGATCTTCCCGACTCAGGGATCAAACCTGGGCCCTCTGCATTGCAAGCAGATTCTTTACTGTCTGAGCCACCAGGAATGCCCCAAATAGTAACATCTTAATCTCTGGTTTGTGGGGTAGAACAAGTAGAGATTTGGAGTCTCAATATTTCACTGAGGTGTCTTGGCTCAGGCTTTCACCAAAACTCTGCATTGGGTATCAAGCAAGGGCTTCCCTAGCCAATAAGCTATGTACTACATTTGTTTTATGTGTAGTTATCATTGTGTGTCACTCCTTCAATAAGAAAGTACAGGGGGAAAAAAGGAGTAAGTGACAGGAAGGCAACCATCCCTCATTTCCAAAGTCTCTGCTGTCAATTCTGTGCTGAAATGGAGCATGGCACGTGGGTTAAGGAGAATTCAGTATAACCATACTTAATCATAAAGTGGCCTGACATTTTCCTTTTAGGGGGTAGTGGGTGGGTAAGAAGGAAGCTGAAGGCTTTCCTGGCATACTATGGATGTGTGTGTGACTATCCAAGTTTATTACTAAGCAAACTTTTAAAAAAAAGGGTTAAAACTATTAGGCAATGTTTCTTATATATAAAAACTGACAGTCTTGATTTGTGTTGCTACTGAAATGCAAGGAAGTTATTTGGTATATCATTCTCTTACTAGCATAGGAAAGCAGTTAAATATAGCTATGAGATATATCTCACAGTGTGAGATATAATATCTGCATAGAAAAAAACCCTACATTCTAAGAAAATAGGATGTCTAAAAGGGAAATATACTAAGCATTAAAAGAAGGACCTAGAGAAAGTAAGTGATAAAGTTTAGAGGAAAGATAAACCTGAGGCATGGTGTACTGGAGGGCAGTACTGAAGTTAGAGGAAAAAAGACTTAACATGCTACACTAGGGACAGAGCTAGCAGGACAAGCCAATTAGTAAGGGAATAAGCAAAGAAACAGGTCAGGCACCCAGAGTGCAGGTTTGATGAATTGTGTTTGGGTGAAGTCAAAAACAAGTAACAGCAATTCAGTGAGTGAGGCTGAAAAGGTAGGTAGAAGCCAGATGTGAAGGTCACTGAAAGGAACATTAATGATTCCCAGCTTTTACTTTATATGTAAAGGAAGGGGACTAAAAGATTTTGATTAAATAAGCAAGTCACATCTAGTCACATAGTAACATGGGCATATGTCAAGACAACAGGTGTAAAAGATACACTGAACAGATTGAAACCAGAACTGTAAGTACTCCCCAGGGAAAACGCACAAGGAGGAGACAGTGAAGGGTCTGGATAAGGGGTTATGGGCATAAACAAGACACATGATTATATGCCCAAGGTTGACAAGGTAAATAAAACTATAAGGAATCAGTTCCTAAAGAATCAGCACCAAGTAAGCAGTAAGAGATTTTTTTACTTAATGTGAGCAGTTAGTAATTAAGAAAATTATATAAGTTAATTCTACTCAAAGTGAGCCAATCAGTGTACTACCAATCACGATAAATAGTCAAAATGATAGACATTTCAGTCAGAAGAAAGGGCACATGAAGAAATTCCTTGGATACTCAAGAGATGCAGTTTTTTTTCCTTTCAAATTTATGTCACCTTCATAGCCCTCATATTTTCTATGTGAATGTATGTTCATATTTTTTTCTTCCATTTTTCAATTTATAGGAGGAAACCAAAACATAAGAAGAGAAATTAGAAAAATGATTGCTGGGTCAATAAACGCCTAATAATACAATAAAGAAATATCACTGTACACCTTATAAATTGGCAAAAATTAGAGAGTTAATGCTGTGTTACCAGGGATATGGAAACAAAAGAATTCTCAGTTATTACTGCTAGAGAGGACACTAGTTTGGTCATTCTCGATAGTGATATGATATTCTCAGGCATGCATATCTTAGGATCCATCAGTTCTGTTCCCAGGTATATACCCCAAAAGATGTTCTCACAAGGGTCTCTCAGCATCAAGTCTACAGATGTTCAATGCACCATTATCTGTGGTGGCAGGAATTTAAAGGATACATGGTAAGTCCAATTACTGGGTGCTAAGTATGTAAAAATGTGGTATATACGTACCTTCAAGTACTAGGCAGAAACAACAGATTAAATTAATTCATGGAGTTAAAAATATACTGATTAGTAAATAAGTTAGGAAACAGTGGGCTATAACTTAATATTGTTTACATAAAATAAAAATACATAAAAAACAATACACACTTTTGGAAGCACATTAACAAAAATTTCAGTAAATAAGAGAATGATGACACTGAATACTTGCCATCAGCCATTTTTTATGTTTTAACAACTCTAAAATTTAGATGTATTTATATTAACTCTTATATTTGATGAAATCTGATAAATTTTAAGATCATGTTACCTAATTCATGTGGCAGTTCATGACAGAAGACAGCTATAGAAGTACTGATTCCTCCCGTCAATCCAGCACTGAAAGCTGCTCCTAAGGTGGGGGAGGGGGGTGGAAAAAAATCCAAGTGACATTTACTGATCTTCTCTTTTTCTATTTTCATTCATAATGGCAGGTGCATTCTCTTTTACCTAATTTCATAACGTATGAGTGACTCACTAATCTCATACACTACAGTTTTTGAACACATAGAGTGAAGTACAACAGGTATGTGACAACCAGAGAAAGCTAATCAATGAAATAAATATTTCCTATTGAATTAAATTCTCTAATTGTGTAATCTTCTAATTCACTCACAGCTTCAGAGTAGTAACAGTTTCAGTGTTTCAATCTCTGACCTCAGTTTTAAGTCATGTAAGTCTATAACTGCACTTGTTCTTGCAAACTAATATTTATAGATATTCAAATATTTAAAAGTAGCCATAGTCCAACTTTTCTAGGTCTAGAGCATGAATGGTATAAATTATTATTTGTCAGATGGTCCTGAATACTGAAATCAGAGCTATAAATGCGTTTGATACTACTTGTAAAATTCTTTACTCTTTAACAATGACAGCCACTGTAGCTTCAAAAATATGGTCTCTCCAGAAAGAAACCAAAGCCTACTTCTGAATAACTATTTAATAGTCTAGATCTCAAAAGAAAATTATCTATTGATCACATTTAATGTTCTCCTAAACTGGTAACATCAGTTTATATTACGATTCTAACATATGTTTGAATTTAAATTTTTAAACCTAAGATTCAAATTCGTTTGTTCTCAATTGGAAATGTATAAATGTATTTGAAAATATGTTAAGGTAGCTTTTTCAATATGGTAACTATCTCTTCAATAAGAAATCAAGTTACTAAAGAAGTATACTGCAGACATTTGTTTACATGTTCAAAGAAAAACCCACTGAAATTATACCTTTATGCCTCCAAGTAAACTTACCAAAGACACTAACACTGCCTTTGGAAAAGCCAAATGACAGGACTAATATATAATAGTATGCTTGTTAAGCTCCAAGATTAGTACTAAAACAGTGGAAAACGGAAAATGGTCTTAAGGAATAACAAATTACAACCCAAGTTTTAAGCCTACTTACCAATTGCTAACCCATCACTGAAATTGTGGATGCCATCGCCCATGATTACCATCCAAGCGATATTAGCTATTCCTGTTTCTTTCAGATCTGATCCAGAATGACAGGGACCATGTGAATGATGAGAATGTTTGTGGTGCCACTGATGATTATGCTTCCTCAGCACAGTTTTACTCTCATCGTGGTGGTTATGTGCAGCAGCATGGAGGTCATGCTCATGAATGGCATGCATTCCATCACTGTGAGAATGGTCCATGACTTTCTCCTCTTCTATACGAAGGTAATTTTTAGGAGGGGATTCTTGCTGGCCTTCTAAATCAGTCAGTTCAGTTTCATTAAGTCGATCTTCAGAAACAACCGAGTCATCAGTTCCTATATTTATAATGGCAAAGGATATGCTTTATCAACAAGTACATGAATGCATATTTGCTTAATTTAAACCCAGACAAAATAGCAGTGTAATGAACATTTCCTAGGTGAAAGTCTTTTACAATTCCTAAATAGATATTAAAAAAACAAATAAGGAAATATGCATACACATAAAGGGGTTTTTGAGAGTCTAAAAGATGAACCAGATGAAGTAAATGAAGGGAACTGAAATCAAAAGCAGGCAAAGAGAGGAGAGAAACTGGCACTCATGAAGATATGTGAAGCTTAAGGAGCACATCACCAACAGTTGAAAATAAAAGAGTGAAAGTTACTGTAGAATTCCCATGGTAACAAAATAAACCATAATTTTTCAGAGAACAAAGGAACCTTAAAGTTTACCCACTCTAACTTTCTCTTATCATTTAAGAAAACAAAGAAAATTTAAATCTCTTGCATCCTCTAGGTGCTTTACATATCTGAACAAGATCATTTCTAGATTGTTATGAAAATGAAGTTTAAAAACCTGTAAGTGATAACATCTGTCACATTTTTCTTTAAATGAAAGTTGGCCTCTCACCTAGTTTACAAAAGCTATTATATGACAAAGATTTGCTTCACAAAACATATTTTGGGGCAGAGTCTACAGTTAATATCTAGGCTGCCTCTTCTATAGAAAATCATTAGTAATATTCAGGGGAAAACATAAGTTCACAAAGGGGAAAAATTATAGTTAAATATTAGGTTTTCCTGAAAATGTTAAGCTACCTCATTATATCATTCACAAAACACAAGAGATGAATGGATGAGCAGAGATTTTTATGTACAAGATCACTCTCCTTTAAGTACAAAGGCCTACTCTCCTTTTCTCACAAGAAAACAATCATATATGGAGGACACAGAGATTTTTGCATTACCAAGAAATAAAACACTAATTTAAAGATGTTTTGTTTCATTTTTTGTTTTTTTTTTCTGTAAAGTAAAAAGTGCAGTATCTTTCTTGCCTGGTAATATAATGAATTGGCCCTATATCCCAGTTTAATAAATAAGGCTGAAAATAATCAAACATGAACAAAATCAGTTGAGACACATAAAGAAATAAAAGAACCTAATATTAGAGAAGTCACAAAGACAAGAAATTTCAAACAACACAGGTACAATTTAGACGCAAAGTTTGAATTTTTATATTTTAAAGGTTTCTCTTTAGTCAGAACTGTTGTCTACCGGCAAGAGGCTTGAGCTGAAGCCAGTCAGCATCTGGTGTATTATTTAACTTATGATCTGAAAGCTTCCTTCCAATAGCCGATTCTTCTGTGTTCTGCTTCATAAACCATTTCTGTTTTCCCTGAAAAAAAAGAAATATCTGGTATTAGCATTATATCTGCAGACACAATTAGCAATAGTTTTCACTGTTAACATCTATGGAAATAAACGGTACTAATTTTATAAAATATTTAGAAAAGGAGAAAAAACTTTTAGAAATTAATCAAAAGATCTAACCAGATGAAAACTCCAACTAAAGTTGCATGTTTTTTCAAATATTCAACTAAATGGTCCAATTCATACACTTCCAAGATAGGAATAGGGTAAAGAGTACTGTATTATTATATGCAACCCAAACAAAATGTGTGAAACATATGTAATATTGCTCTCATTTAATACTGTGTAGGAATGGGAAATTTTAAAAAATGAAAGCTTATTCCTTTGAATTTCTTTCTGTATTTATCACAATGTCACTTTCCCCTGTATGTGACAATAATAGAGACAATCTTGAATTAAAATCCTAAATCTACAGTTTACCTTTATGACACCTGGACAAGTTAAGTTTATTAACCCTAAAAATATTCATCTATCAAATGAAAATTAGATTCTTTCAAGGACTAAATGAGGTGATATATGAAAATGACTAATTAATTACTGACCTAACCACTTTGCAATAAAGACAACTTTCCTTTTTCATTTAATCTGTTCTCTACTAATCTGTTATATTTCATTGTTTAATTTTGGATTTTCCTACATTATCTCTTAATAGTCTGGCTTCTTCTCAACAGTCTATCACTAACAACTCATCTGACTTAAATTTATACTTCTAATCAATGTTCACTTTTAAAAAAGCAAATAACTATTTTAGAACAGAATGAAAGTAAATCCTTGTTGGTTTTGCTTATGGGCTGTGAACTACGTTTCAGATGTTTAAGTCTTCTAACTGCTACATAAGTAGATTTGTTATGGCTAGCTGAACATGCAGTAGAGTCTCCAAAGATGGTCAACATCCATTCTTTTCCATCCATAAGGAATCTTATGGTGGAATCTATTCAGAAGACTAAGATCATGGCATCCAGTCCCGTCACTTCATGGCAAATAGATGGGAAACAGTGGCTGGCTTTATTTTTTGGGGCTCCCAAATCACTGCAGATGGTGACTGCAGCCATGAAATTAAAAGGTGCTTACTCCTTGGAAGGAAAGTTATGACCAACCTAGACAGCGTATTAAAAAGCAGAGACATTACTTTGTCAACAAAGGTCCATCTAGTCAAGGCTATGGTTTTTCTGGTAGTCATGTATGGATGTGAGAGTTGGACTATAAAAAAAGCTGAGCATGGAAGAATTGATGCTTTTGAACTGTGGTGAGAAGACTCTTGAGAGTCCCTTGGACTGTGAGGATATCCAACCAGTCCATCCTAAAGGAGATCAGTCCTGGGTGTTCATTGGAAGGACTGATGTTGAAGCTGAAACTCCAATACTTTGGCCACCTGATGTGAAGAGCTGACTCATTTGAAAAGACCGTGATGCTGGGAAAGATTGAGGGTAGGAGGAGAAGGGGATGACAGAGGATGAGATGGTTGGATGGCATCACCAACTCGATGGACATGAGTTTGGGTAAGCTCCGGGAGTTGGTGATGGACAGGGAGGCCTGGCGTGCTGTGTTTCACGGGGTCACAAAGAGTCGGACATGACTGTCTGAACTGAACTGAATTCCTTGTACCTAAATTTTCGCAGGTCTTTTGACTTGCTTTGACCAAACAGAATCCAACAGAAGTGATTCTGTGCCGGTTCTGGCTTAGTTTGAGATAAGCCTGGCACCTTTTGCTTTTCCTCAAGGAATTTGCCCACTATGCTATGAAGAAGCTCAGTCTAGACTCTGAAGAGAGGCCATGTGGAGGAGTACCAAGATGCAGAAACAGACTGAGGCGTTCTGAGACCTTTCCAGCCCTGTACTGCCCTAGTCAACCCAGACCAGCAGAGTTTGAGTGAGTCACTCAAGCTGACACCATGTAGAGCAAAAGAACTGTCCCACTGAATCCTGTCTGTTTTGGGGGCTTGGGGTTGTTCTGCTTCACAGCAGTATATAATAGCAACTGAGGAAACAGAAAATGTTCAAAAGAAAGTAATATGGAGACACCATAAAGGGAAGAAAAGAAACATCAGTTTTAACGTGAGATGAAGAAAAAAAAGGAAGGAGGAAACAACAACAGTACAAAAGTCAATGAGACAGAGATAGAAAGTAAAACACCAGCTGGGAGTTTGTTTAACTGCTTTGTTTCTGACTGTCGATTTTCCTAAAAACTTGCCAAGTGACTACCCTCAAAGCCCCAACTTGCTGAAACCAGTCAGCATCTGGTATGTTACTTAACTTGTGTTCTGAAAGTTTCCTTCCAATAGTTGATTCATCTACATAGAACAACAAATGTCTGTTCTACTCAAGTATCACTAATTAGCTTTCATCAAAAAACACTATATACTTTTTCATCTTAGGTTACTTACTGTCCTATTTATCATAAAGGAGGTGAACTGATTTATCTACCTAAACTCTTCTCTTTGGTATTCTTGAAGAATTCCTTACTATTACATTTAGAATGCCACATAGAGAATGGTATACTTTTCAGATTTTTACTTCCCACAATTTCAAATTTACAAAAACTTGCCAGGCTTTGACAATTCTCTTCTCATGCATCAGTTTGCTTTATAAAAATGTGTTTAATTTTGTAAGTCTAGGTTCAAAATGAGTTCAATATTAAATTATAAAATATTTATTTGAACTATCTCTTTGGACTACATTTTACATTTATCTGTAAATTATACAGTCTCTAATATGTAGTACACATCAAATATATAATATTTGCTGCTTCAGCATTGTTGTTGTTGTCCAGTTGCTCAGTTGTGTCTGTCTCTTTGTGACCCCATGGACTGCAGCACACCACACTTCTCTGTCCATCATCTCCCAGAGCTTGCTCAAACTCATGTCCATTGAATCCATGATGCCATCCAACCATCTCATCCTCTGTTATTGTCTTGTCCGCCTGCCTTCAATCTTTCCCAGCATCAGGGTCTTTTCTAATGATTCGGCTCTTCACATCAGGTGGCCAAAGTACTGAAGTGTCAGCTTCAGCATCAGTCCTTCCAGTGAATATTCAGGACTGATTTCCTTGAGGATTGACTGGTTTGATCTCCTTGAAGTCCAAAGGACTCTCAAGAGTCTTCTCCAACACCACAGGTCAAAACCATCAATTCTTTGGTGCTCAGCTTCCTTTATAATCCAACTCTCACATCCATACATGACTATTGAAAGAAAAAAGCTTTGACTAGATGTACCTCTGTTGGCAAAGTAATGTCCCTGCTTTGTAATATGCTGTCTCGGTTGGTCATAGATTTTCTTCCAAGGAAGAAGCATCTTTTAATTTCATGGCTGCAATCACCATCTGCAGTGATTTTGGAGCCCAAGAAAATAAAGTCTGTCATTGTTTCCCCATCTATTTGCCATGAAGTGATGGGACTGGATGCCATGATCTTGAGTTTTGAATGTTAAGTTTTAAACCAGCTTTTTCACTCTCCTCTTTCACTTTCATCAAGAGGTTCTTTAGTTCCTCTTTGCTTTCTGTCATACGAGTGGTATCATCTGCATATATGAGGTTATTTGTTATTTCTCCCAGCAATCTTGATTCCAGCTTGTGCTTCATCCAGCCCAGCATTTCACATGATGTACTCTGCATATAAGTTAAATAAGCAGGGTGACAATATAGCCTTGACGTACTCCTTTCCCAATCTGGAACCAGTCCATTGTTCCATGTCCAGTTCTAACTGTTGCTTCCTGACCTTAAAACGGGTTTCTCGGGAGGCAGGTAAAGTGGTCTGGTATTCCCATCTCTTGAAGACTTTTCCACAGTTTGTTGTGATCCACAGAGTCAAAGGTTTTAGTGTAGGCAATGAAGCAGATGTTTTTCTGGAATTCTCTTGCTTTTTCTATGATTCAATGGACGTTGGCAATTTGATCTCTGGTTTCTCTGCCTTTTCTATATCCAGCTTGAACATCTGGAAGTTCACGGTTCACGTATTGCTGAAGCCTGGCTTGGGGAATTTTAAGCATGACTTTACTAGCATGTGAGATGAGTGCAGTTGTGCAGCAGTCTGAACATTCTTTGGCATTGCCTTTCTTTGGGATTGGAATGAAAATTGACTTTTTCTAGTCCTGTGGCCACTGCTGAGTTTTCCAAATTTGCTGGCATATTGAGTGCAGCACTTTTACAGCATCATCTTTTAGGATCTGAAATAGCTCAGCTGGAATTCCATCACCTGCACTAGCTTTGATCCTAGTCATGTTTCCTAAGGCCCACTTGACTTCACATTCCAGGATGTCTGGCTCTAGGTGAGTGATGGCACCATTGTGGTTATCTGAGCCATTAAGATCTCTTTTGTATAGTTCTTCTGTATATTCTTGCTACCTCTTCTTAATACTTCTGCTTCTGTCAAGTCCATACCATCTCTGTCCTTTATTGTGCCCATCTTTGCGTGAAATGTTCCCTTGGTGTCTCTAATTTTCTTGAAGAGATCTCTAGTCTTTCCCATTCTATTGTTTTCCTGTTTCTTTGCATCACTATTAGTACACACAATTGAAGAAAATCAGAGCCTCACAGGATTTCCAAAACTTTTTTATAACCTTGCAATGTGTATTGTGTTCTAAATTTGTTATTTACAGAGATGGACTTTAAATTCTTTATCTAATCAACTTCTTCTAGATTCTCTCATTATCTTAATCACATTCTCTTCCCCATGCCATGACTCAAGACCTTTTCACCTCTCCTCTAAATATTGTGCAGTAATCTGATTCATTTCCTTCCAGTCAATCTTACTGTGGCATCCCTCCCACCATTGTCAATTCTTCACCTATCCACATGACCTTTCACATGGCCCTTCACAAGCCAAATGCTATTATATCTCTTTCACTTTTCTCTAAGTTGATCCTTCCCAGGTCCTTTGACCATTCCTGAGATAACACTTCACTGAATGCATCATCTTGATCAAATCTCCTCTGGAAGCAATTAAATACAATGCCCTGACTAAAATATGGCCATTAAAATTAAATATACTACTTGGAATATGATATGAAAATACAGATGAGAAGTAGGATTTATTTCCCCATGCATTTAGATAACAACTGGAAATCATGATGGATGAGTCAAAGTTTCAGAGCTAGTTTGTGGCTATACAAGAAATAGAATCACTCTTCCTGAATCCCAGTTCAGAGTTCTATTCTAAGCCATATGTCCCAAGAGGATATATACAAAACATACATACACAAACAAGAATATATCTGTAAAAAAACAGCATTAAAGTGTGGACTGTATATATTATGATGACAATGATTATCCACTGTTCTTGAATTTTTTTTTTTAATATTTGTAGCTAACTAAGAAAATATAAAAATTTTCTAACTTGTTATTTTGTGAAGCTTTCTAAAAATGTCCTCTAGGATTTACTTAAACAGAATATACTGAAAACAATCAACATCAATATCACAATCATGTTAATGAGATGTATTCAAGAAAAGCCTTAGAGACAGATGTGAACAGGAAGTGTGTAAATCACAGTGAATAACAGTATCTTATTTTCTTGTGGGAAAAATTCTTTTAGATATTTGTCTTATTCTACTAAATGTGACCCAAAAGACAGTTCATGACAAACAGTGCATTTAATCAATAGTCCAAGTACCATCTCCGAAGTGTTTTGTTACTTTAAATGAACTACCAGATCCTTCATTTCATTAATATTTTCTTCCTACAAAGCACTCTGAATCTAAATTCTTACCTCCAGTACTTACATACACCACTGGCAAGGCATTTCTGGTATAGAAACTTGTTGTGTGAAAACATTTTCATTAAAAGATATGTCAATGAAAGCCTCTAATACTTGAAAATATTACCTATGAAGACCAATTATGTGGGGTCCCCTTGCTTCTCCCCTGGTGGTGCCGCGGGGGAGAGCAAGGCGTTGGCGAATCCTTGGCCTCGGATGTGGAGCCCCTTTTGCCTCCCTGCGCCAGAGCGGCAAGGAAGAAACCCCAGGGGAAGGGTGAGCTGGCCACCCGCCCCACAGCCCTCCTCACCCGGAGAAGGACACTCAGATGCAGCGGCAGTTCTTTCAAAGCAGTTCCACTTTATTGTTACAAGCTCTCCCTATATAAAGGCAAGCCATGGGGGTTTTGCAAGGGACTTCCTGCCGTTGGCTCCAATCATATTAAAGGTCAGGTCGTCACGCGCTGACGTCACAACAGAGGTCTAGGGTGATCATGCACTGTTCACGCAAGGGGAAGTGCTCAGGGGCCAATCACAATTTTTTGTGATTATCTGGGGCCGCACCCTCCTGACATCCACCAGGCGCCATCTTTATGGGTGCGCCTTTGTCATGTGTCCTTTTTCAGCCATGTGCCCTATATAATTAGACTAGGTTCTGTTTATACATTTTTTGCAATTTTAGTAAGCATAAATTGGCCAATATTTTTCCAGACTATTTAACTAGATAAGAAGCAACACAAAATTAACTGAAACTGGACCTCTATATCTTGATTATAAACGCTAAAAAAATGTAATGACAAAAAAAACCTGGCAAAGATCAGTTTTTCCTCTGAAGACAGTCTATTCAATGATATTTAATACATACCAACACCATGATTAAGAAAAAACACAAGGCCTTCCCAAAAATAAAGGTTTTTGAGTTCTACCTTTCAGAAAACAATTAAAAAATACTTACCCTTTGCTGTTTGTAGTGCTTAAACATTCTAATGCAATGTTCAATGATAAATAATAAGTAAATGCCTCCTAGAGCAACAAGTCCTTTCAATACAGCATCATATTCTTCCAGAAACTTCTTAGATTCGTGTCCATGAGAATGTCCATGCCCATGTGCATGCTGATGACTGTGATCATGTCCGCCCTGAGACTATTAATAATAAGAAAATCTTCTAAACCAGTAATTAAAATGCTACTTTGCAAATATAATCTCCAGAAAAAAAAAATCCCGTTACATCACTTCACTATAAGTAGTCTTCCATTTAATTTAGTTATACTCAGTGGCCTGGAAAGTACTACACTTCATGGTAACGCTAAAACAAAGACCAAAAATTTCAAACAGCTATCGGGGTTAAGATATTAATACCTCCTATAGTGAGAGAATCAATCCAGGAGTAAGAATAGAGGGAATGATGGGTCCTTTGCAAACTGAAGTAAATATGACCCAGATATAGGACTTACTATCTGTAAAACTAAAATAGACTACTTTACCAGCAGGTAACCATTTCTAACTCCCTATAATCTAACTTTATCTTAAGCTAATTTTTATAATATTTTTCTTTTATTAATTATTTCAAAGAAGTAATGAGATGTTATGTCTGCATATACTGTTGAACATGAGCAAGAGTATATACTTCAACATGTGTTTAATTTTCTACATTTTAGATCTTTAGCAAAAATAAATGTGTGTACAGAAACAAAGCTCTTTTAAAACTGCAAAACATGTAAGTTCTATCATATTAATCTTAGAGAATGTAAAAGAGAACTGGTCCTCAGTATTTTCCCTCCTTGTAACATTTATTTACATTCTTTCCTTATTTGCAAGTGGTCAACAGAAGAGGTTTCTAAACCTCTTAAAGAAGATAAGACCTTTACAAAAGGTAATAACTTCATTTAATTAACACTTCTTAAGAAAATAAATAAGTTAAATAGCACTTAAACATTGTTTGCACTTCAACTGTTGGCCCCCGTTCTGAAGCAGACTGTTGCTATGCTTGGTAGGGAGCAAGGGCAGGCAAGGGGTTAAAATAAACGGGAAAATAAGTCAACAGCAAAAAAATGCATATTCACAGTCTTAATATTAAATTTTTAAAAGGCAATGCCATACATTGTTCTAGACACTAGATCAGGAATTCTCAACCAGGAGTGCAGAAGGGAAGAACAGGTGTACACAGCACACAAATACAATACTGTCTCCCAAATACTCCAGAAGGAAAGAGATGAGGACATAAATATTCAAATCTATAATTTTACATTCAGAAAAGAAAAAAGCTCTGTTGTTTTCATAATTTGAAGGACAGACAGTGATACTGGTTCAAACACTCTTAATTGGTGATAAGCCTTTTAAAAGGTTGATAAGCAAGGAAATAGGAGTGTGGTGCATGTGCCTGTACAAGTGCTCAGTCAGTCAGTCATGTCTGACTCTTAGCCCACCAGGCTCCTCTGTCCATGGGTTTTTTAGGCAAGAATACTGGAGTGAGTTGCCATTTCCTCCTCTATGCGGTCTTCCCTACCCAGGGATCGAACCCGTGTCTCTTGCGTCTTCTGCACTGGCAGGTGGATTCTTTACCACTGCACCAGGTGAGAAACCCAGGAGTGTGGACTTATGATCATATCATTAGAAGTGTTCCCAAATGGAAGAACACAAGTGGTACACCAGGTGAAAAGACAAATGGCCCCATGTATAAAGAGCTTAAACACCTAAAATCATTAACTGAAAATGTCTGCCTATTCCTGTTCAAATAAAGATGCCTGTGGAGCACTGGCTATGTGCACAATCATTATAAAATACCATATACATTTCTTCTAATGGCTTTCTTGAAAAACCACAAAGTAAAACACTCACTGATCACTAAATATCCACTTTCAGAACTGCCAATAGAGCATTTTTAAAATTTCAGCTTCACTGAGGTGTGACATATGTAATTTAAGAGAGTGAAAAAGTGCATTGTGATGATCCAGTATGTATATGTTGTGACAAGTGAAGATAAAACTGACACTATTAGTTTTTGCTATTTTAAAATCTAATAAATTCAATTTTAAAAATACTACTTAATTTAAAACTGTACAAATGAAAAAAATACTTCATCCTATAAGCAATAAAACAACAGAAATATTAGATTAGTATGCTACAGCTTGCTAATAAAGAACCCTTTTAGCTGAAATACTATTACTTAGAAAGATTTAAAAGGTTTCTTACATGGGGCAGTAGATGAAGAAGGGCGTCTCCACTCATTGTTCCTACAGCTAGTGCAACAAGGAATGTAAGAAGGAATTTGAAGCATCCTTGGTTAATGATGGGAACCAAGATCACGCCTAGCAAGGAAAGCAGGCTAATGACAGTGATAGAAATGATACCACAAATCCACGCTGTAGGAAGAAAGTAATGATCAATATTAGTATGCCATTATAAACAAAAAAGCTCCAAAGAATAAACATAAGATAATTGAGTCATGGAAGACTGATTATCCTACCCAGACTATGTTTTTTAAGAAACTTTGTTTTTTGGCACTGCTGTGTTTAAAAACAAAACAACTATATTCAAGGTGGTTACCCTGAATACTTAAAAAAAGAATTAAACTCAGCCAAGTTAGAAATAGTATTTTCAGTGGTCCACCTTCTTAGAAACAGGGGCTTAAGATGACTTAAGGCTGTGGTTCACTTATACTATTTAGATTTAAATAAAATTTTGCTAATGTCTAAAGACACAGTCACAGCAATAAAACTGTTTACTTAGAGACTCTAATTATAAAACTTGCCTGTGAGCATTAAAGAATCTAAGTATCCAACACACTATAATCTATGGAAATCTTTCTAATACAAAGTCTAAGAAACTTTTAAATATCAGCTCCAAATAGAAATATACTCAGATAAGACCAAAAAAAGCCTTATTACTGGTTGCTTTATTATATTTCTTATTTTTACAAAGGATAATTCAGTCCTATTTTCCTTTGTTTCATCTTTACCCAGTTACAAATTCCCCTTCCCTCAATTTAGTTTTCTGTACAATTTACTACTTTTAAAATTTCACTATATAGTTTTAACTGGATCAGAACACAGGAGAAATGTTTTCATATGACTTGTAAGAAACAGATGGAATTTTGTGCACATTTCTTTTTCCAGGCTATTCATAAGAAGGTATCACAAATTAATGCCAGAGGTTCAGGAAGTGAGACATTTTCATTTAAAATGAGAGATTACTTTTTTTAATGGCCTAAAGAAATGTTTTAAACTTTAATACTTAGAGAAAATTTCACGGAAGAGTGATACTTTTGAAAAGGTTTAATCGAAAATGGTATTTTCCTAATCAAATCTAACAGGACTATAAATCTGCTGAAAGATTTTATGTCAAGTCTCATGATAAATGAATAAAGGAAAAATGCATTTCTTTATCAAGGTAACTTAAAATTTTCAAAGACAAACAGAAATAAAGGTAGATTAAAAAAAAACTTTAATTGACCTGCTAAATGCTAAACTATCAATAAAACTGTGTTTATTCCTTGGACATTTTAGTCACGCTATCCAATAACCTTAACACTACAGCTAATTCTCATTAGCTAAATTAGTTCTGAATAAAACCATAGGTCATCTGTTATTAATGGAAACACTGTGATTTATCCTATATGTAACAGATAATTACTATGATATAAATACTGGGAAGCTAAAGGGTCAAAAAAGACTGAAACACAGCCAGAGACTGAATACACTGGCTTCCATCCTTCTTAAGGATTTGCGGGCAATAAAGGAACAGAAATTCAGTTCTCAAAGAATCAAGGTCAGGGAAAGATTCATTATAAAGGTAACATCTTGGTTAGTGGATCTAAAAAATAAAGAGATTTCTCCCAACTATGGTTGGGACTACCAGGCACAGAGAACTAGGGTTAAAAACAAACACAAACAAAAAATAACCTGTCGTATAAAGAAAAATATAAGGTCAAACAAGGTTTAAAGACTGACTTCATAATGATGACCAAGTTAAGTTACTTTATTTGTCTGTGCCCCATGTAAAGATTGGAACAATAAAATCAATGGGTTGGAGAGCCTGGTTGGAGAAAAGAGACCGTAAGTATACATGAAGTCAAGGAAGCAATAAAGTTACTGGTCAACTAAACCAAAAAAGGTTTGTCAAAACTACCGCAACTCTCTAGCTCCAATCAAACTACTGAGGGGAAAATAATTTAAAAGGGAGAGAACAAAAGATACAATAACTAAAAGGGTAACACCAAGGCTAATAATGAAAACATTAAACCTGAAGATAAAATGTCTTACATATTAATATACAACTCTCCCTTCCCAAATATATTTTTCCTTAGTTTGTCAATAATCCAATCTAGAGGCAATATATCTCAAAAAGAGCCAATCTAAAAGATACTTTAATCAAGAAATTAAAGAAAAAGAACACAGAATAAAGAGTCTATGAAGGCATAAACATTTTAAAATGTTCTGTGATGATTTACAATCTTAAGTGACTTTTGGTCAATTAGTCAAAACTCAAGTTACCAAATAAATCAAAATTGAATTCGGTGAAAATCAACTGCTAGTATGCTAACAAGTGAGCCAAATACATTGTAGTGTAAGTTGCTCAGTTGTGTCTGACTCTGAGATCCCATGAACTATATATAGCCTATGAGGCTCCCCTGTCAATGGAACTCTCCAGACAAGAATACTGGAGTGGGTTGCCATTTCTTTCTCCAGGGAACATCCCAACACAGGCATCAAACCCAGGTCTCTTGCATTGCAGGCAGATTCTTTACTGTCTGAACCACCAGAGAAGACCAAATACATTATAACTGAAGACCAATCACTAGCAGATTGATACACATATATATTAGACAAGTGTTTACACATGTAATTAAAGGAGAGTCTGTGTGTTAAAGGGTACACAAGTTCATATGTGCACAAATGGGTATATGTCACATATTACACACTCCCAGGTACAGTTTCTCACTTATTAGTGCTGATAATTATATCTCTTTCTCATCCACCTTAGAAAGCAAATCTAAACTAAAAAAGATATCTGAAAGAGAGCAGCTCATTTAATGATTAGAAAATCACTGGTATTTGTGCCGACATCTGAAACTCAGAGAATACAAGAAAACATAATCCCTCAAAAGCAAAAGCCTTACATGAATCAATCCCAGATCACAGCATTGCCCAACTTCCAAGAAGAAACTCAGAAACATGCATGCCTGTATTCATTAGAGCATTATTCACAATAGGCAAGCATACATTGATGAATGAATGAACAAAATGTGGTGCATATATGCCATGGAATATTACTCAACCATAAATAGGAATGAAGTTCTGATACATGCTATAACATAGATGAACCTTAAAAACATTATGCTGAGGGTTTCTCTGGTGGCTCAATGGTTAAGAGTCTGCCTGCCAATGCAGGAGATGTGGGGCTGATTCTGGATCCAGGAGGATCTCACGTGCCACAGAACAACTAAGCCTGTGCACCACAACTATTGAGCCTGTGCTCCACAGACCAGAAGCCAAAACTACTGAGCCCAAGTGCCACAGCTACTGAAGCCCGAGTGCCCTAGAGTCCGTGCTCCACAAGAGAAGCCACCGCAAGCCTGTGCACCGCAACTGTAGAGTAGCTCCCATTCGCCACAGCTAAGAAAAGCTCGAACAGCAATGAAGATCCAGCAAAGCTAAAATAAATCAATAAATTTATAAAAACAAAAATAAAACTAAACAATTTCCTACATTAGGAAAAAAAAACATTATGTTGAGCAATTCATAATAAAGCAGACAAAAAGATAAACATTGTATGATTCCACTTAAATGAACTATCTAGAACAGTCAAATTCAGAGACAAAAGATTAGAGGTTACCGGGGGCTGAGGTTAAGGGGGAATTAATTATTGCTTAATTATTACATAGCTTCTATGTGAAAGTGAAAGTTGCTGTTATGTTCAACTCTTTCCAACCCCATGAACTATACAGTCCATGGAATTCTTTAGGCCAGAATACTGGAGTGAGTAGCCATTCTCTTCTCCAAGGGATCTTCCCAACCCAGGGATCGAACCCAGGTCTCCCACATTGCAAGTGGATTCTTTATTAGCTGAGCCACCAGGGAAGCCCAGCTTCTATCTGTGGTGGTGGTTAAAACAAAAAGTTGTAAAAATAGTGTGATGGTTGCACAACACTGTGAATGTAATAAATGCACAATGGTTAAGACAGCACATTTGATGTTATATATATTTTAGCATAATAAAAATAGATAAAATGGCAAAGTCAAAACCAAACCCAAAGTCCCCTCTTAATCCACTGTTATTTCCAGTAAATCATAGTATTTTCAGAGAATTCTTGGCCAAGTGACTTATTTATCACTTTTGTCTCTCCTGGAATAGCTTCAAATAAAAGGGGAGACAGCTTCATAAAAAAGGATTTATATGAAAAATGAGTATAATTAAACATGAAAATAAGAAGAAATACTAACTTTATTAATCCAAATGGCAATCACTATTTCAAAATTTGATTGAGCTAATTAGGACAGAGGAAGAGGGACAAAAGATTACTACCAAACTTGTAGCTACACAAGATTTTCAGAATATATGCCATTGAAAATACATGTAAGCATAAAGCTAATTAATTTCACATATCTATAACCAATCTAACACAAAGTATTATTTATTTTTGCCAGTGCCAAGAAATAAAAGTTAGAGCCAAATTTCCTATTTCAGATAAATCAGAATTTTTTTAGTTATTTTCTATAGATTACAACTATTCTACCACAACTGTTTCATTAGCAAAATAGTCCTATTATCCCATAAGTTTACGTTATCATACATGTTTTCTTATGCTGATTTCTTATTAATTTTAAATAATAATTTTAGCTTCCTAGCACTAAAACTTTAAGGAGTAGTCATTCTCCTAACAAGTTATAAACATTCTTCAAGGAAAATTACTATTTCTTTGACCTATGAGTAATAAAGTTGTTTTGAATTTACTGTCCTTGAAATACTTTCCCATGCTATTTGCTGCTGCTGCTGCTAAGTCACTTCAGTCGTGTCCGACTCTGTGTGACCCCATAGACAGAAGCCCACCAGGCTCCCCCGTCCCTGGGATTCTCCAGGCAAGAACACTGGAGTGGGTTGCCATTTCCTTCTCCAATCTGTGAAAGTGAAAAGTGAAAGTGAAGTCGCTCAGTCGTGTCCGACCTTTAGCGACCCCATGGACTGCAGCCTACCAGGCTCCTCCATCCATGGGATTTTCTAGGCAAGAGTACTGGAGTGGCTTGCCATTGCCTTCTCCGCCCATGCTATTTAAGTACATATTATTTTCAGAATTAATAACATACACATTTAAAGCTCAAATATCATAATTTCCTAAATGCAAAAAAAGCCAATAAAATTGTTTTGATTTCCAACCAAATTATTTGTCTTTTTTAAATCACAATTTGTTTGGTATAAAGCCAAAAGAAACCCAAAATAACAATAAATGATAAACAATGAAAGAAATCTTGTAAAATTTATACCAACCCAACACTATGCAAACTATTAAGTACAACTAGCAACTGTTTTCTTTATTTGTACCCAGGAAACCGTATGCAATAAAAAACACTAAATGTCTGAAACAAGCTTCACTTATTCTGCAAATTAGGTTGCTTAAAACGTTAAAGGTCTTCAAGCTTAGTTATTCACCAACTCCCTTTCTCATTATCTAGAGAGAAAATGCATTCTTTTAAAAAGAAGCGCTCATCTGTGGAAACTTTCTAATTAACTTGGTTCAAAGCATGTGCAAGATGGCAATTTTCTACACTGTTTCAGCATTTTAATTGGTGGAAAATGCTTAGCAGTCTATTCACAACCCCCCCTTGGTAATTAAGCTAGGGTCAACTCTATGACTAAATGAGCCAATCTTGAGAAACAAATGATTTCTAACATACACAGTATATAGCATATTTGGTTTACAGCAGTCTTTGAACAGTTAATGAGGTAGTAGCTGTGTCACTATGGGAGATTTATACAGAACAAGTTAACCTTCTTAAATGGTGCAGCAGTCATTAAAAATAATTACTAGCAGGGCATTCTAACAATTATTAACATCTATCAGGACATAATTAATTCAAGTTTCATTTCTGACAATGCTAATAACCACCTGCAAACAACTAATCAATATTCACTATTAGTACTGTACTTGTTTTCAAAGCAAGTACACTTTTCGCTAAGGTTTTTTGGATTAAATAAAGTGCAATTTTCAATATTACTACAGTAAAGCATCTGTCAACAGTTTTGTTAAAATATGTAGATTGTATCAATACTATGACATAGACAACTGTAAGTCATAACCCACAGCTAATGTGAAAATAGTTTTTTAAGAAACTGTAAAAATAGAAAAGGCTATTAGTTTTAACTCTAGATGCCTCAATCTTTTCAGCCTCCATTTTCCCCCTGTAAAGAACAAATTAATTTTATTTTTAATTAAGATAAATAATCTTAGACCTAGCACACACTTTTACTCCTGCCAGTGAGAATTTTTAAGTGCCTGAGAGAGACACTGGCTCTCAAGGTGTTTAGTTATCTACAAAGATCAATGAGCATGAACCCAGAAAGAGGACATATTTTGTATATCCAAAGATCATTTTTCAAGTCTAGTGTGTGGACTCACTTTCTCTGCCCTTTCAGATCTTATCAGACTGAACCCACCTTGTCTACTAGAAGTCTATTCTTAGATTTTTTTTTTTTAATGACTAATCTATACTTAAAGTAATACTTACATCAATATTTACCTGTACCACTTTCCTGTCTACATCTGCTTTATCTGTCAAAACACTCAACTCTCCTTATCTCCCTGTCACTTACATTCTGGCCAAGCGCACTTAAGAGCTTTTTCAGCAGGAAGCAGCAGAGCATAGCACAGGGAAAGAGCACAGTGGTTACATTACAGGCTTTAAATGGAAAATACTCTAGTTCCTATCACAGCTCTGTTAGGTGATTTGGGCATGTTACTTAACTTCTCAAACTCCTTTCCTCAGTAAAGAGAAGCAAAGAAAAATGTCTAGCTCATGGGAATAACAAATTAAACTCTTGTAAAAGTGGTGTTTAAAATAGCACATGGTAATAAGGTTCTAATAAATATAGGCTATTATGATTAATTTATCCATTCTGAGGTTATTATTTTCCTATTGCAAAGAAATTAACCAAGAATATGTAGGAACCTAAGAGACTTAGTTACGTATTGAGAGCATTTCTTTTATGTGTAACTCTTTTAAGCATTAAGGAATGTCTCTATCTCAAACAGAACTCTTATACTAGAACACAATATTCATAAACATTATCGTCTACCTTATTGCTCTACTGCTCTACACTATGGAAACTTTTTAAATGCTGCCCTTTCAATCTTTTATCTATTTTATCAAAATTGTTTTTTTCAGCTCATATCATACACATAAATTTAGTCATTTAATTACTATTCAATTGGTACAGAATCTCCCTGTGACACAGGAGACCCCAGTTCAATTCCTAGGTTGGGAAGATCTGCTGGAGAAGGGACAGGCTACCTACTCCAGTATTCCTGGGCTTCCCTGGTGGCTCAGCTGGTAAAGAATCTGCCTGCAATGTGGGAGACTTCAGTTTGATCCAAGGTTGGGAAGATCCCCTGGAGAAGGGAAAGGCTACCCACTCCAGTATTCTGGCCTGGAGAGTTCCATGGACTATACAGTCTATGGGGTTGCAAAGAGTTGGACATGACTGAGTGACTTTCATTTCAATACTACTATATCTTAGGCATTTCAACCAGAAGTGCATTCAACATGATTTTGCACATATGAAGTTCATGAAATACCACTCATTCTTCTTGAGAACACTGTATTATCAATGTACACTAGGCTGACTTACAAATGTTCTTTCTAGGTTAGAAACAAAAGTTTATAGACTAATATTAAGCAATTTATTCATTCAATCAATATATGAGTGTCTACTTTTTGTCCAAAGTACCTTTTATCTTAGGCACTAGTGATGCTCAGATGAAAGACCCAGTCACTTCCTTTAAGCAACTGAAGGCAAACAAAAAGATAACTAATCCAATTATTAAGATCCCTGAACTCTGTACCATGATGGCAATATCCAGAGGGTGTCAAGGTAGGGGACTTAATTAAACCTAGTACAGTCAGTTAAGTTATTCCAGGGAGACCAATCATTGAGGAATCACGGTGGTCAGCCAAGCAGAGATGCTTACAAAGTAAAAAGGCAGAGAAGAATCAAGGAAAACAAGCATAATCTATTATGGGTTTGTTAAAATTAGAGGTAAGAGAGAAGAAATGAATGGTGGAAAATTGTGACAGTAAGTAGACATGGATCATATTCTGAAAAGCATGATTGGGGGGTAAAAACAAACATAGACTTTGAACAATATAGCATAATGCAGTATTCTAAAATAAAACAGGAAAAATATACCTAGCACATCACATCAAATCCATGTCATTATAGCTATGACTACTTACAATATTAAAAAATGTAAAGAAAAATACTAGAGATCTAATGAAAATGTTAAGTAGCATTAACAATATATGGTAAAAATCACACAGGGGATATCAGAATTTCCTAAATTTGGAAAATAGTGCAGTGATTAACCTCAGACTTGGTGGGTTTTATCATTTATTAGTTCTGGGAACTGTGGGCAAGTTACTAACTTTTCTATACCTTACCTTACTTATTACCCGTAAAAACAAGAATCATATAATAGCTTCCTCAAATGATTCAATTAGTATTAAAATTTAGTGAAGAGAAGTATGTAAAACACTTTGCACATATGAATACCAAAATTATTCAGCTTCCCAGAACTGAATTCTACCACTATCACTCACTAGTTTTGAGACCTTGGGAAATTTTTTAGGGTAACATTCTCTACTTCATAGGACTGTTACAAGGAGTAAATGAACTGAGTATAAAACAGTGCCTACAATACATGTTTGGAAATAAATAAAAGTCCATGTATTAAATAAATACTGGCTATCACTAAAAAGAAAAATCTATGTCAGAGTGTCCAAATAAATCTAGCTTAAGTGCTAAGCATGACCTATGAGGGGAACAGAAACACAGACAGGGAAAGTTATGGAGTTGTTTCAACAACTCAGTAAAGAACCAAGGAGGACATGAACTAGAGTTATGACAGAGTGGAGAGTACTGGAAAATACTTAAGACTCAACCGGACTCAACAACTGATTATACAAGTCAAACTAGGAAATGTAAACAGAAACCACAGATAGAGGAAAAACACCAAAGATTTTCAGATTTTATGAAAAAAATAAATTGGAATGACATTCGGGATTCAATAAGAGGTACAAATTTCCTATGGAATAGAAGTTTCAGAAGGAAGTACCTGTAAACATCAAGGTGGAGCAATCTAGCCAAATGGATATGATGAAAAAGTACAAAGAGAGAAGTTTAAAAATAGTTCTGAGTTTACTCATTTGGTTTTACTCTCTAAGTGCCCATGATGAAGTTCATGTGCCAATCACTGGCATTCTGAGACATTCCTAGAGTTTAACCACACTAGCTTCCCTTTTCACATCCTTAAAAATTTTGTAATCTTGGCTTTTCACTAGAGCCCCTCATCTTGCTAAATACTAAGTAATTATAACATAATGTAACTTTAATTAACGGCCCCCTTATTAACATTTGCCCATAAAGAAGAATCTATTTATGAAAAACCTGCATTTCCTTTCCAATCTTTTAGTTCTCTGTCCACAACAAAATGTTCCTATATAGTGCCAGAAGTGATGAGTAAACTGTCTTATGCCTGTCTTCCTCCGATCTTTTCTAAACACACATACTTAAACATGATTAAAATATAATGAAAGACATAAAAATAAGGCAATCATTTGGAATTGCTTTCTGATTCCAACTATATTTTTTAAAAAGTACAGAGAGCTCTTTTGAGGAGAAAGAACTTAAATCTTTCTTACCTGATGCCCCTATATTGGCCTTATCTTCAGGAACCTGATTTTTATCCTTATTTAAATCTTCAACTAAAAGTTTGTCAAAATGCTCAATACAAAGTCGGCTGTCAATTTGATATAACAAAGCAGGGCAAAGATATGTAAATAGATCAGATGAGATTGGAGAGTTGGCACGATGACCATGGTATTTTAACAACTGAGTGACGTTCAAACACTGCAAGAAAATTGATAAAACAAATTAAGAGTACTTTATGAAGATTAGGCAGAAAAAGTACTATATAGTAAAATATATGCTAAATATAATTTTAAAATAATCTGTAATATAAATATCTAGTACAAAGAATGATTTTTAATAGGAATTTATGATAGGAAAAAATTCAACCTGATTACCCAAAACTTGTTATGGATTTTAACCATTTTCCACTGCAACATATAAAAGATAATGACTTTCTGCCATTAATAAGAATGATTTAGAACTATATTCCCAAGATCCTGAAGGAGTGAAGAAAAAAAATCACTTCCCTAGTCAAACTGCAATCATCAGTTGCTCAAGATTCTAATTTGGTGAAACTGTTAGACTTAAGAGTACTTTAGTAACTTTATATTAAAATATAAAAAGATACAGACATTTTTACTACCTAAGGAACCCCAAAGAATATTGTATAGTGAAATTCTATCCCAGTGCTAAAACTGCAAGATTAAAAAACAAAGCTTTATCCACTAAAACTTTTTAAGTACAAAGTATAACAAAACTAAGAAGGAAAACAAATAACAAAAAAAATCTGGACCCATTACTAAACAAATATCTAAAACTAAGGGAATGGAGTATCTCTTTTCCACATATATGCACTCTGGTTGCATGCTTGCTTATTGTATCTTTAATGCAAAAACACAAAATCAAAATATACAAACAAACAAACGATTTTTCTCAGGTCAAATCTTTACATGAGGTACTACTACCCTATCTAATGCATAGACCATTTCCAGAAATCTTGAAAAAATCCCCATTAAGCATCAGGCCTATGAGGATACAAAATAATAAGACTGATGATCCAGACCCCACAAGTAGAATCCAAAGAGTAAACACTAATGTTTAGTTATGATAATGTCTAGTTATTATCAACAAGAGACTCGAGGATATTACCCATAGTAATAAATTAACAATTTCTTTAAAAATACACTAAGATTTTAAAATTTGCTGAAAACCAAATATCTAGTGATTTGTCTAGTTAAGAAACAAAGATATTTACTTAGATGTAAAACACATTTCAGTAATAAGAGACCAAAACAAAGGTTGAGGTCATTTTCCACAATAGATGCTGCTGCTTTTTATATATCTGAACAATAATAAATTTAACAGCTTTTCCTAAACTTTAATGAGAGCTAAATATAAGAATAAGGGTATTGATAAACTTAATGAAATAAAAATGTTTTTAAGGTGATTAGCTGTTTAAAAATCAAGAAGTAACAAATCACATGTGAAAGTATTCAAAGGAGAACAAAAATTTAGAAGAAGAGAACCATCCCATTGCTATTGGCATTTCTCATTATTATATCTTTTTGCATTCACTGTTCATAATATGAGCATGTAGGTCCTGTGATAAAGTGACAGAGAAAACAAACCTACTACATGTGCAAAATACCTGACTTTGGAGCTAGATCAGTGACTGGGAATCACTCTGTAGTTAATTCAATAAGTTAATTATTATGAAAAAGAAACTGTCTAAACAAAAAAAAGGACTTCAATTTTCAAGCATCTAGAAACTGGTTAACAGTAACAACATATAAGCTAACTTGGAGAGTCAAAGTAAGTCTTAAGCAAGAAAGTAAAATAAGGAATAAAATATTTTCTGACAACCTTTAAACATTTAGAACTGAAGGAACCCAAATGTGACAACAAACAATGCAAGTAAAAATGCAGATAAAAATCTTTAATCTGATTTTTATCCCTTAACATATTTTGTAACTGGAAACAAGTTTGAATACGATCTTCTATTCCTCTGCTACTTTTCTTTTTACCTAAGGGTACTTCAAAATCATCTGAGAATTACAGAGCAATTACCTTATTCTGCTTACCTCATGTTGACGATCATCTTCATTATGATCTTTGTGACTAGCAGCTGAATAAATTGCACTTTTTTTAACATGTGGTGCTTCTCGCTTTCTAGTATGTCGAAGTTCACCTTCAATATCAGGATCAAGATCTTGGTGTCCATGACCAGGATCATGACCATTATGTTCTGGAAGACGTACATGAGAATGACCTGGGTTATGTACACGATCAGGTTTGTGGACCCGATTATGTTCATACTGTTCACCCTGATCATGGTTAGAGGGAAAACCTGGTGTAATAACCCCAGAATTTTCATTACTTTTCTTCTCTTTTCTCTTCCTCTTTCCTTTTGGTAGCTTACTTTCAGATTGCTCCTGTGTTTTATTGGTCTCTGTTGAAGGTTCATGGCTAGGCTCCCCATGCTCACTGTGAGTAATGGAATCATTAGGAAAATGGCGAGTAGTGTTATGATCAAGGTGATGACGCAAACAGTGGTGATGACATAAGCGATGACTGCGGTCATGCATATGTTTATCATCAGATTTGACAGACACTTCAATTGTCTCTTTCTCTGGATCACACTTACGGTTTCTTTTTGCTGATACACTGGTCACAGTTTGATTTTCTGAATTTAAATGACTATGGGAATGCTGGTGGTTATGTGAGTGAAAATGCTTTCCCTCTTGAACTGCCAAAATATCTAAGTGAGAAACATGATCGTGGCCAAGATCCTCATGATTAATCTCAACTACTTTTATCTCTCCAAGGCCCAAGTTTGTTAAAAGTTTCTCCAGACCAAAAAAGGATAATCTTCCATTTTCACCATAACGGTCAAAAAGTTTTTCAATGTAATATTTTTTTTCATTTTCAGCATCCAGCACTGAAAATTCGCTTGACTCCGATTCTGTCATTCCACGATGGTGTCTGTGATGCTCTTCAGAACCATGGTCATGTTCTTCATGGCAATGGTTGCAATGATGGAAAATAAATGTCAGCAAACAAATGAGGCAAAATTTTGTGTGCATATGTACCTTCATTTCTATTTTTCCTAAAGGGAAAGAAAAACAAGCATTAGTTTATACTTATGCACATTAAAAATAAACAAAGCTTTTTAGTAGCTGCCAATTTACTAGGTAAATGTTTTACCTCATTTCTTTGATTATGAATTGTCCTTTCCTTCTTTAATCCCCTATAAAAATAGCCACTTTTAACTTATCAGAATATTGTATAGCCCTTCAAATTAATACAAGTTTGCTTAAAACTCACTTGCAAGATTACTGACTCCCTGTTAAGCACAATACTTTATAGTTTATGTACATTTATACAAGAAATGTTGGCTTCCTTCCTATTTGATCCTTTACAAAAAAGTTTATTGGTTTCTGTTCTTGAGATCCTGACCAGTACAATAATGCAGTAAGATGAAATACAATAAAAAATGTGTAAGAATCGGAAATGAAACTGTCATTATTCACAAATGGCAGGACTGGATATGCAGAAAGTACAAAAGAAACTGTAAGAATTAGTAAGTTAATTTAGTACAATTGCTAGACCTAAGGACAATTAACTGTATTTCTCTATACCAGCAATAATTAGAATATGAAATTAGAAAGTTTATAATTTATAGCAGCAAATAGCTAGAAATAAAATTAACAAAAGATGTGTAAGACTTTTTCATAAAAAAAGGATAACATATTAATGAGAGAAGTGAAGGACCTGAATAAATGGATGGCTTTATCATGTTCAAAATTGGATGTTATAGAGATCCAATGTAATGCCCAAATAAAATTCCAAAAGTTATTTTATGAAAACTGATGAGGTATTTTTTAAATTTTTATCTATTTATTTTTGGTTGCCCTAGATCTTCATAGCTGTGCACAGGTTTTCCCGAGTTGTGGAAAGCGGGGTCTACTCTCTAGCTGTGGTGTACATGCTTCTCATTGCAGTGGCTTCTTGTGTTGCAGAGCACAGGCTTGAGGGCACATGAGCTTCAGTAGTTGCAGCCTTTGGGCTCCAGAGCACAGGCTCAATAGTGGTGCCACATGGGCTTAGCTGCTCTGTGGCATGTGGAATCTTCCCAGACCAGTACCTAACCCATGTTTCCTGCATTGGAAGGCAGATTCTTTACTTCTGAGCCACCAAGGAAGCCCCTTGATGAGGTATTTTTAATGTTTATATGGAAACAGAAAGGGCCAACAAACAAGACATTCTGTCTACCAGTTACTAAAGATAGTGTGGATATTTGGTGTAAGAACAAACAGTGTAGTATGAAAACAGAAAAATTCTCTTTTCCTTGGAGCTTAGTCAACTAGATATCCATATAGAAGAAAACTTGACTCCTACCTCACACAGTATGTAAACATCAATTATAGATGGATTGTAAATGTAAATCTAAAACAGTAAATTTTAGAGTAATAAAGGGTTCAAAACTGTACTGCCCAATACGGTACGTTAAAAAAATTACTAAGAAGCACCTTGGCCTCAGGCTTAGTTTGCTCTTAAACAGACAAAAAAAGTATTTTATTAGTTTTATATGGTGATATCACTAGTTAACACAATGTAGCTTTTTACAAATATCCATAAATACTTTAAATTTGGTTAACATGTAATTACATTACATAGCTTTCAAAAAGAACCCATAAGCAGCAAGTTAATTTCATATAGTCCAAAACTTTAGCAGACTGTCATTGAATTGAGCGCTATTCATTATTTTTGGAAGTAGACACATGCAGCTACTTAAATTTAAACTAACAAGTTAAATACAGGATTTCCCTGGTGGTACACTGGATAAGAATCCGTCTGCCAATGCAGGAGACATGGGTTCGATCTCTGGTCCCAGAGAATTCCACATGCTGAGGAGAAACTAAGCCCATGCGCCACCAACTACTCAGCCCGTGTGATCTAAAACCCATGAGTCATAACTACTGAGCCCACATGCTGGAACTACTGAAGCCCATGCTTTTGGAGCCTGTGCTAAAGAGAAGCCAAGACAACGAGAAGCCTGTGTAGAGAGCAGCCCCTGCTCTCTGCAACTATAGAAAAGTCCAACCACAGCAATTAAGACTCAGTGCAACCAAAAATAAAAATTAATTAACTTTAAATAAACAGCTTCTTGGGAGATCCCTGGCAGTCCAGTGGTTACAACTCGGTGCATTTGCTGCAGTGGCTCATGTTCAATCCCTAGTTGGGGAATTAAGAACCCATAAATCACATGGTGCAGCCCCCCAAAAATAAAATAAAATCTGCTTCTCAATCATGCAGGTACATTTTAAATATTCAACACTCATACATGGCTCATGGCTCTCACACTAAACACAGATCATGTCCATCATCACAGAAAGTTCTCCTAGAGAGCATATTTCCAGAATATGGAAGTAAGTGAGTCATTCAAGCAATCTTAAAGTTTTCTAGAATAAACAGGTCAAAGTCATTTTCATCCTGTATTTTATTTAACCCACTATATCCAAAATATTATCATTTCAACATGCAACCAATGTAAAATTTATTAATGAAATTTATAACATTTTTTAATACTATGCCTTTGAAATCTGGCATTTATTTTATACATCAGTTCAGTCGCTCAGTGGAGAAGGAAATGGCAACCCACTCCAGTGTTCTTGCCTGGAGAATCCCAGGGACGGGGGAGCCTGGTGGGCTTCCGTCTATGGGGTCACACAGAGTCGGACACAACTGAAGTGACTTAGCAGCAGCAGCAGCAGTCGCTCAGTTGTGCTGACTCTTTGAGACCCAATGGACTGCAGCACACCAGGCCTCCCTGGGTAGCGATCACCAACTCCTGGAGCTTGCTCAAACTCATGTCCATCAAGGCGGTGATGCCATCCAACTATCTCATCCTCTGTCATCGCCTTCTCTTCCTGCCTTCAATCTTTCCCAGCCATCAGGGTCTTTTCTAATGAGTCAGTTCTTCCCATCAGGTGGAAAGAGTATTGGAGTTTCAGCTTAAGCATCAGTTCTTCCAATGAATATTCAGGACTGATTTCCTTGAAGATGGACTGGTTTGATCTCCTTGCAGTCCAAGAGACTCTCAAGAGTCTTCACCAACACCACAGTTCAAAAGCATCAATTCTTCAGCACTCAGCTTTCTTTATAGTCCAACTCTCACATCCATACACAACTACAGGAAAAACCAGTTTTAACTAGACAGACCTTTGTCAGCAAAGTAATGTCTCTGCTTTTTAATATGCTGTCTAGGTTGGTCATAGTTTTCCTTCCAAGGAGCAAATGTCTTTTAATTTCATGGCTGCAGTCACCATCTTCAGTGATTTTGGAGCCAAAGAAAATAAAGTCTGTCATTGTTTCCATTGTTTCCCCATCTATTTGCCATGAAGTGATGGGACCTGATGCGACGATCCTAGTTTTCTGAATGTTGAGTTTTAAGCCAACTTTTTCACTCTCCTCTTTCACTTTCATCAAGAGGCTCTTTAGTTCTTCTTCGCTTTCTGCCATAAGGGGGGTGTCATCTGCATATCTGAGGTTACTGATATTTCTCCCGGCAGTCTTGATTCCAGCTTGTGCTTCATCCACCCCAGCATTTCACATGATGTACTCTGTATGTAAGTTAAATAAGCAGGGTGACAGTATACATCCTTAACATACTCCTTTCCAGATTTGGATCCAGTCTGTTATTCCATGTCCCGTTCTAACTGTTGCTTCTTGATATTCCTACAGGTTTCTCAGGAGGAAGGTAAGGTGATCTGGTATTTCCATCTCTTGAAGAATTTTCCAGTTTGTTGCGACCCACACAGTCAAAGCCTTTGGCATAGTCAATAAAGTAAAAGTAGATGTTTTTCTTGAACTCTCTTGCTTTTCCAATGATCCAACTGATGTTGGCCATTTGATCTCTGGTTCCTCTGGCCTTTTCTAAATCCACCTTGAACATCTGGAAGTTCACAGTTCATGTACTGTTGAAGCCTGGGTTAGATAACTTTGAGCATTTCTGTGCTAGCATGTGAGATGAGTGCAATTGTGTGGTAGTTTGCACATTCTTTTGTATTGACTTTCTTTGGGACTGGAATGAAAAGAGACTTTTTACAGTCCTTTGGCCACTGCTGAGTGGCATAGTGACTGCAGCACTTTCACAGCATCATCATTTAGAACTTGAAATAGCTCAACTGGATTTCTATCACCTCCACCATCTTTGTTCGTGGTGATGCTTCCTAAGGCCCACTTGACCTCACATATCCTAGAGCCAGGATATCTGGCTCTAGGTGAGTGATCACACCACTGTGGTTATCTGGGTATGAAGATTTATTTTCTGTAGTTCTTCTGTGTATTCTTGCCACCTTTGCTTAATATTTTCTGCTTCTGTTAGGTCCATTTCTTTTCGATCCTTTATTGAGCCCATCTTTGCATGAAATGTTTCCTTGTATCTCTAATTTTCTTGAAGAGATCTCTAGTCTTTCCCATTCTGTTGTTTTCCTCTATTTCTTTGCACTGATCACTGAGGAAGGCTTTCTTATCTCTCCTTGCTATTTTTTGGAACTCTGCATTCAAATGGGTACATCTTTCCTTTTCTCCTTTGCCTTTGACTTCTCTTCTTTGCACAGCTATTTGTAAGGCCTCCTCGGACAACCATTTTGCCATTTTCCATTTCTTTTCTTGGAGATGGTCTTGATCACTGCCTCCTGTACAATGTCACGAACCTACATCCATAGTTCTTCACACACTCTTTCAGATCTAATCCCTTGAATCTATTTGTCACATCCACTGTATAATCATAAGGGATCTGATTTAGGCCATACATGAATGGTCTAGTGGTTTTCTCTACTTTCTGCAATTTAACTCTGAATTTGACAATAAGGAGTTCATGATCTGAGCCACAGTCAGCTCCTGGTCTTTTTTTTGCTGACTGTATAGAACTTCTCCACCTTTGGCTGCAAAGAACAGAATCAACCTGATTTTGGTATTGACCATCTGGTGATGGTCCAAGTATACAGTTGTCTCTTGTGTTATTGGCAGAGGATTTTGCTATGACCAGTGCATTCTCTTGGCAAAACTCTGTTAGCCTTTGCCCTGCTTCATTTTATACTCCAAGGTCAAATTTGCCTGTTACTCCAGCCATCTTTTGACTTCTTACTTTTGCATTCCAGTGCCCTATAATGAAAAGGACATCTTTTTTGTGTGTTAGTTCTAGAAGGTCTTGTAGGTCTTCATATGACTATTCAACTTCAGCTTCTTTAGCATTACTGGTCAGGGCATAGACCTGGATTACTGTGACACTGAATGGTTCGTCTTGGAAATGAACAGAGATCCTCTGTTGTTTTGAGACTGCACTCAGGAATTGCATTTTGGATTCTTTTATTGACTATAATAATTCCATTTCTCCTAAGGGATTCTTGCCCACAATAGTAGATATAACAGTCATCTGAGTTAACTTCGCCCATTCCAGTTCATTTTAGTTCACTGATTCCTTAAATGTTGATGTTCACTCTTGCCATCTTCTGTTTGACCACTTCCAATTTACCTTGATACACATGGACCTAACATTCCAGGTTCCAGTGCAATATTGTCCTTTACCTCCATCACCAGTCACATCCACAACAGGGCATTGTTGTTGCTTTGGCTCTGTCTCTTCATTCTTTCTGGAGTTAGTTTTCCACTCCTCCTGTAGCATATTGGGCACCTATTGACCTGGGGAGTTCATCTTATACTTACAAAACTTTTTTTAAAAAATGTATCCATTTTTAATTAAGGATAATTGTTTTACAATATTGTGTTGGTTTCGGCCATACAGTAACATGCATAAGCCATAAGTTAACATATGTCCCCTTCCTCTTTAACCTCCCTCCCACTTCCCATTGCTCTAGGTTGTCACAGAGGCCCAGTCTGAGTTCCCTGCGTCATACAGCAAATTTCGAGATGGCAGGGCACAGGTTTCCATGCTGCTCTCTCCATTTGTCCCACCCTCTTCTTCCCAGCATGGTGTCTACAAGTCTGTGCTCTATGTCTGTGTCTTCACTGCTGACCTGCAAATAGGTTCATCTGTACCATTTTTCTAGGTTCCATATATATGCACTGATATACAGTATTTTTCTCTGACTTCACTCTGCATAATAGGCTCTAGGTTTATCCACTTCATTAGAACTGACTCAAATGCATTCCTTTCTATCACTGAGTAATGTTCCATTGTGTATACAAATCTCAGCTTCTTTATCCATTCATCTGCCAATGGACCTCTAGGTTGCTTCCATGTCCTATTTATTGTGAACAGTGCCGCAATGAGCACTGAGATACATGTGTCTTTTTCAATTTCAGTTTTCTCAGGGTATACACCTAATATTGGAATTGCTGGGTCACATGGTAGTTTTATTTCTAGTTTAAGAAATCGCCCTACTGTCTTCCATAGTGGCTGTTATCAATTTACATTCTCACCAACAGTGCAAGAGGGTTCCCTTTTCTCCACACCCTCTCCAGCATTTATTGTTTGTAGATTTTTTGATGATGGCAATTCTGACCCAGGCGAGGTGATTTCTCATTGTAGTTTTGATCTGCATTTCTTTAATAATGAGTGACGTTGAGCATCTTTTCATGTGTATATTACCCATCTGTATGTCTTCTTTGGAGAAACGTTTGTTTAGGTATTCTGTCCACTTTTGGATTGAGTTGTTTTTCTGGTATAGAGTTGCATGAGTTTCCGACATATTTTAGAAATCAATCATTTGTCAATTGTTTCGTTTATTTTTTTCCCATTCTGAGGGTTGTTTTTCACCTTGTTTATAGTTTCTTTTGCTGTGCAAAAGCTTTTAAGTTTAATTAGGTTCCATTTGTTTAGCTTTGTTTTTTTATTTCCACTACTCTAGGAGCTGACTCTAGGATTAGTCATAGAGGATCTTGCTGTGATTTATGTCGTAGAGTGTTCTGCCTATGTTTTCCTCTAAGAACTCTGTAGTTTCTAGTCTTACATTTAGTTCTTCAATCCATTTTGAGTTTATCTTTGTGTATGGTGTTAGGAAGTGTTCTAATTTCATTCTTTTACATAGAGCTGTCCAGTTTTCCCACCACTACTTATTGAAGAGACTATCTTTTCTCCATTGTATATTCTTGCCTCTTTTGTCAAAGACAAATCCACACACCTATGGGCCCCCTATCTCTGGGCTATCTTGTTCCATTGGTCTATAGTTCTGTTTTTATGCCAGTACCATACTGTCTTGATGATTGTAGCTTTATAGTATAGTCTGAAGTCAGGACAGTTGATTCTTCCAGTTCCATTCTTCTTTCTCAAGATTGCCTTGGCCATTCGAGGTCTTCTGTATTTCCATACAAATTGAGAAAGTTTTTGTTCTAGTTCTGTGAAAAATGCCATTGGTAATTTGATAGGGATTGTACTGAATCTGTAGATTGCATTCAGCAGTAGAGTCATTTTCACAATATTGATTCTTCCAACCCAGGACCATGGAATATCTCTCCATCTCTTTATATCATCTTTGATTTCTTGCATCAGTGTCATAGTTTCCTGTATACAGCTTTTTTTGTCTCTTTAGGTAGGTTTATTCCTACATATTTTATTATTTTTATTGCAATGGTAAATGGGATTGATTTGTTAATCTCTGATTTTTCATTGTTAGTGCATAGGAATGCAAGTGATTTCTGTGTATTGATTTTGTATCCTGTGATTTTACTAAATTCACTGATTAGCTCTAGTAAATTTTTGGATATACTATCTTTAGGGTTTTCTTTGTATAATATCATGTCATCTGCAGTGAGAACTTTACTTCTTTTCTGATCTGGACTCCTTTTATTTCCTTTTCTACTCTGCCATAGCTAAGACTTCCAAAAATATGCTGAATAATACTGGCAAGAGTGGGCACTCTTGTCTTATTCCTGATCTTGGAGAGAATGCTTTCGGTTTTTCACCATTGAAAATAATGTTTGCTGTGGGTTTTATCATATACGGCCTTTACTATTTTGAGGTAGGTTCCTTCTATGCCCATTTTTTGAAGTTTTTTTTTTTTTATCATAAATGGGTGCTGAATTTTGTCAAAGGCTTTTGTGAAATCTATTGAGATTATCATATGGTTTTTATCTTTCAACTTGTTAGTATGGTGTATCACATTGATCGATTTGCATATATTGAAGAATCTTTGCATCCCTGGTATGACCCCAACTTGATCATGGTATATGATATTTTTAATGTGCTGCTGAATTCTGTTTGCTAGAATTTTGTTGACGATTTTTGCATCTATGTTCACCAGTGATATTGGCCTGCAATTTTCTTTTTTTGTGATAGCTTTATCTGTTTTTGGTATCAGGGTGACGGTGGCCTTGTAGAATGAGTTTCGAAGTGTTCCTTCTTCTGTGATTTTCTGAAATCTTCAGAAGTATAGGCATGAGTTCTTCTCTACATATTTGACAGCATTCACCTGTGAAGCAATCTGACCCTGGGCTTTTGTTTTATCGGAGATTTTTGATCATAGTTTAGATTTCAGTTCTTGTGATTAGGTTGTTCCTAATTTCTTTCTCCTTAGTTCAGTCTTGGAAGGTTGAACTTTTCTAAGGATCTGTCCATTTCTTCCAGTCTGTCCATTTTATTGGCATATAGTTGTTCATAATAGTCTCTTATGATCCTTTGTATTTCTGTGTTGTCTGCTGTAATTTCTCTCCTTTTTCATTTCTAATTTTGTTGATTTGATCCTTCTCCCCCTTTTGCCTGGTGAGTCTGGCTAATGGTTTTTCAATTTTATCTTCTCAAAGAACCAGCTTTTAGTTTTATTAATCTTTATTACTGTTTCCTTAATTTCTTTTTCATTTATTTTGGCTCTGATCTTTATGATTTCTTTCTTTCTACTAACTTTGGAGTTTTTCTGTTCTTTTTTAGGCTGTTTCCGGGAGTTGGTGATGAACAGGGAGGCCTGGCGTGCTGTGATTCATGGGGTCGCAAAGAGTTGGACACGACTGAGCGACTGAACTGAACTGAACTGAACTGAGGGATAAAGTGGAGAAGGCAATGGCAACCCACTCCAGTACCCTTGCCTGGAAAATCCCATGGATGGAGGAGCCAGGTAGGCTGCAGTCCATGGGGTCACCAAGAGTCAGATACGACTGAGCGACTTCTCTTTCACTTTTCACTTTCATGCATTGGAGAAGGAAACAGCAACCCACTTCAGTGTTCTTGCCTGGAGAATCCCATGGACGGGGGAGCCTGGTGGGCTGCCGTCTATGGGGTCGCACAGAGTCGTACATGACTGAAGCAACTTAGCAGCAGCAGCAGGGATAAAGTTAGGTTCTCTATTCAATGTTTTTGCTGTTTCTGGAGGTAGGATTGCATTGTTATCAACTTACCTCTTAGAACTGCTTTTGTGGCATCCTATAGATTTTGGGTCATGTTTTCATTGTCATTTGTTTCTAGGAATTTTTTAATTTCCCTTTTTATTTCTTCAGTAATGTGTTCGTTATTTAGAAACATATTGTTAAATCTTCATGTGTTGTTTGTTTTTTACAGTTTATTCCCCTGTAATTGATATCTACTTAGTGGAGTTATCAGAAAAGATGCTTGATATGATTTCAATTTTCTTAAATTTACTGAGGCTTGATTTGTGTCCAAAGACATCTTAATTCAAACTAGTCACGTTTCAAATGCTCAGTGGCCACATGTGGCTACTAATTACTGTACTGGAAAGTATAGATCTAGAAGATTTATTTGGAAAATTTGGGAAATATGAAAATTAAGAGATAACTCAATGCAAAAATAGGTAGGTTTTGAACAGATTGAAGATTCTCAACCTTAATACAGAATTATAAATTAAAATCACAAGTAGATACCACTACATACCCACCAGAATGAATAAAACATAAAAGATGTAGGCAAGAATATGGAGTCAACTAGAACTTGCATACACTACTGGTGGGACTGTAGACTGGTAACCTCTGGAAAGCTGTTTGGCAGGATCTACCAGGAGATGAACATAAGCATATCCTTTCACATGGCAATGCTCCTCTTGGATGTATGCAGAAACGCATGTACAGGGACACCAAAAGAAATGAATGAACATAAAAATTCACACAATCATCATTCATCATAGCTCAAAACAAACAAAAGGCCAAATGTCCATCAACAGTAGAATGTTAATGAACACATAAATAAATAGAACAATTTTACAATGGAATGCTACACAGGAATAAAAATAAAATTAAAGCTTCACACACTAACATAAATGAATCTCACAAATTGAGACTAAGCAAAAGGTAACTGTATATTTTATCAGTCTTTCCTTTATAATGCATATTATATCCTATATTGAAGGTCTTGAAGCTAAGTCTCCCAAATAAATCTTTTAGATCTACACTTTCCAGCATAGTAGCCAGTAGCTACATGTGGATACTGAGCACTTAAAATGTGACTGGCCTGAACATCACTTTGCTGACAAAGGTCCATATAGTCAAAGTTATGATTTTTCCAGTAGTCATGAACAGTGTGAGAGTTGGACCATAGAGATGGCTGAGCACCGAAGAATTGATACTTTAGAATTGTGGTGCTGCAGAAGACTCCTGAGAGTCCCTTAAGACTGCAAGGAGATCAAACTAGTCAATCCTAAAGGAACTCAACTGTGAATATTCATTGGAAGTACTGTTGCTGAAGCCCCAATACTGTGGGCACCTGATGCAAAGAGCCAACTCACTGGAAAGGACCCTGATGCTGGAAAAGATTGGGGGCAGGAGGAGAAGGGGACAATAGAGAATGAGATGCTTAGATGGCATCATCAACTCAATGCACATGAGTTTGAGCAAACTCCAGGAGATAGTGAAGGACAGAGTAGCATCATGTGTCACAGTCCAAGGGGTTGCAAAGAGTTGGACACAACTTAGTGACTAAACAATAAACAGCAGAAGATAACAAACACTAAATAAAACACTGACTTTTAAATAAATAAAAGTCTATTTATATATAATTTAAAACGGGCAAAACTAAACCAAGATGGCTTAATAGTTATTTTCTGAAAGGAAGGTAGGGGGTGATAATTGGGATTGGAAATTGTAAAAATGTTCTCTTTTGTGAGTAATGGTAATGTTTACTTTGTGATAATTCACTGTACTTATCATACTATTTTTCTGTATACATATAGTACTTCAATAAAAATTTTTTAGTATCAAATTTTATCCAGTGAAAACCAATTAGAAAACACATCGATAAACAAAAATTACTAGGTTCTTAGACAGAAACAGAGTAAGACCATTAAAAGGAGAAGTTATGAGATACTATTGAAGGAAAGTAAAGAAGAATTGCAAAAACTGTACAAAGACCACCTACGTGAATGGAATAAACACCTTAAGATATATAGTCTTCCAAGTGTATACAAATCTAATTCAATGTCAATCAATATCCTGCAGCTGTCAACTTTTTGTGAGACTGCATAAGGTCATCCAAAAACTCATGTGGAAGAGCAAAAACAAAGGGCAATCAACAAAGTTCAGAAAATTAGCAAGATGACAAAGACTTCTTTTTAGAAAGTTACAATAACTAAAATAACACAGACCAAAGAAGAACAGAGTCCAGAAAAAGAATCAGTAACAATGATTTTGTATATGATATAAAGAAGAACATAAGACATTAAGAGGCAAAAATTAAGACTTGAAAATACCAGATGTTAATAAAAAACCTGATGTAAAGAAACAGAAACTACCTTACATTGCTGCCTCAATCCATCCTAACTTAAAAAATATCCTAAGTTGAAAATACATTTAATATACATTATCTATTGAACATCATAGCTAGCCCAGCCTACTTTAAACATGCTCAGACCACTTACCACTAATTAGCCTACAATTGGGCAAAATCATCTAACACAAAGTCTGTTTCATAATAATCTCATGAACTTTACTGAATACTGTACTGAAAGTGAAAAACAGAAGGTTGTATGGGGAAAAAAAAGGTTGTATGAATTGATACAGAATGCCTGTTTACCCCTGTGATTGCACAGCTGACTATGGGCTGCAGCTCACTGCCACTGCCCAGCATCATGATTGTGTTGTACTGTGTATCACTAGCTTGGGCAAAGATAAAAATTCAAAATTCAAATATTGAATGCATAATGCTTTTTCATCACTGTAAATTCAAACTACCCTAAGTCAGAGGTCATCTGTACCGTATGTACTTTTTTAAAGTTTGATACCTAACCACCATCAGTGATTAATCAACATATATTGGAGGAGCAGCAGAAGCCGTATCATGATTACCTGAGAATTTCTTAGAAATGTAAATTCTTTCACCCCACCCAGACCTACTAAATCTGGAACTCTGGGGTTAGGGCTCAGCAGTGTCAACCAGTCTTCCTAGTTGAGTCTGTTGCTAGCTAAAGTTTGAGACACTACCTATACAAGTAAATTATCAAACACTCCCATTTATGTCAAATGATATTTAATTAAATCGAGTATTACCTGAATAAATTAGGTTTAGTTATCATATGTGGCTTATGTGAGTTAAGAATTTTGGAAAATAATCTATAAAATATATTTAATCCCAAAGCTACATTAAGTTGGAGATTTTGTTTTTAATCTAAACACTTCAGTTTCTTATATAATAGTCTCAAGGATAAAGTCACCATTTAAAACATATCAATTTTACCTATAGACTAATGAAAATGAAAGAGCATAGATAATTAAGACAATTGCTATTAATAGCAGAAAGAGAACATTACACACCCTACAATTACCTTGGTTTTCCACTAGAAGATGCTAGTGAAAGGCGATACTCTGAATGAATGTTGCTCTGTTCATCTGACATGTAAATGTCTTGCCGTTTCTTCAGTGCATATTATCCCACTGTCAAATGAATAAGTACCAGTGGTGAAAATAAAACATACATGCATATCAGGCAACATTAAATTAATGACTCCATGCAACACAAAAAATGTCAGTGATCTATATGAGCTTTAAATTGTCATTTTTAAAAACTTTTTAAATGTACTCAATTTGTTTACTGAAAAGATTCTGATATCTTGAGTCCCCTAATCATAATCATTTACATTCAAGAGAGCATCACAGGAAAGCAAATAAATACATTAGTGACATTATACAGGTAATATTTAAATCTGTGTTAAGTATTCTTAAAAGTAAATCATACATTAACTTTGCAACTTTAGAACAGCCATAGCAGATATGTGCCTAAGAATCACTTGCATGAAGTATGCATTTGTCAGCACAGACTAAGCAGCTATTGCAAAGAAACCTCTCTCAAAGGGTAGTGGCTTAAGAAAAAAGCAAATTTCTCTCTCTTAATACCCGTCCAAGATGACTGCTCTAGGTTTGTGAGCCCCAGTCAGTCAGAGACACATCAATCTTACATGAGTGCTATTCTTGTCAGTGGTAAAACAAACAATGGAAATCCAGGTTCAGAAATTTTGAAGCAGCAAATAAAGTAGATATTGCTTTCATCACTTCTCAGACTTCATGGGCAAGAACATAGCCATATCAGCACAATCAATCAAATAAATAAGGAGATTGGAAAATACAGTCTCACCTACAACTTACAGTTTCCCAAGCATTCTCCGGAATCCTTTTCTTAAGGATCCTTTTCTATCCATAGCAAAAAGATCTTCGGGGTGGAGGCAGGAATGGTGGAAATGTTGCCAAAGTCCATTTACCACTCAATCCTAAATACTGGCCTTTACAGGACTCAGTTTTGCCCTAGACAAAATCTTCTGCTGTCACTTACGTTTCACAGTTTTCAAAGTTTTGGGAATTAAGAATATTAGTTTTATAACTGATTTGGTTTTCAATTCAGTAAATATACATAAAGTTATTCACTCAAGACTTCTGGGTACTACAAACAGCTATGCATAATCCTACTGCACACAATTTAATTTCACCTTTTGTTACTGATTTCCAATTTACTATCACAGTGAAAGGTTTAAGTATTCTCTCATTGTGTAATTTCTACATGAAGGGTCAGGTTAATTCACAATTAAGTACTTTAATCATTGTGCTGTGTACACACTATTTCTCATGTAAATACATTACATTTGATGCAAAGAAAAAATGAAACCCACATTTTTCTATAAAATTCACTAACATTTTAACATTAACATCAGACCTAAATACTCAGTGAGGCTAGTGGTTATTTTCTGGTGTGAAAAGTGATGAGAGGAACCAGGCAGGAGTTCTGTGCTGCAGTTTGTGTTCTATCATTACCTGTGGGTGCTGGTTACCCAGGTGTGTTCACCCAGGTGTGTCAAGGTTTACACTTAACGGCTACCCACTCCAGTATTCTGGCCTGGAGAATTCCATGGACTGTATAGTCCATGGGGTCACAAAAAGTCAGACATGACTGAGCGACTTTCACTTTCACTTCACTTTCACAGTTAACATCTGGGTGCTTTTCTAGAGGTGTTTTATATTTCAGACAAAACATAATTTTTAATCCATTAAGAATACATATTTCAACTTTCATTTAGTAAAATCAGTAATATGCAATTTCTAGAAAGACCCATACTTAACCATACCCAAAGATGAATTTAAGTTTTCTAAAATAATGTAAGACTCACAAGAACTTGAACTTGTAAAAATAGTTCAGAGTTTATCCATGTACTCTTTACCAAGTTTTCCCCAATGAAAACATTCTACATAAGCACAGTACATTTTCAAAACCAGGAGACTGACACTGATAGAATACTGTTATCTAGAGATTTTATTCTAATTTCACCAGTTTTTGCATGCATTCTTAAAAATACCATAACAGAAAATCCATTTTTTAACCAGAGGAAAAAAATCATTTGTAACCAAAGAAACTTGCTTAACAAAATATATGATTATACCTAAGAAAAAGGTTAACTAAAACCTTAAAAGGAAGTAATCAGGATTGATAATCTAGACAGCAAGTTCTTCTATAAAGATTTACAAAAATTTTTAATTACAGGCTTTCAATTGTAGTTTTCCTACATAAAATGGCAAATAAATTTTTCAATTTTTAAGTAAATAAAACACTTTTATCAAGAACATACCTAAAGTACACTAATCTGTCTAAAGGTATTTTGCCTCAAGAAAGATAATGATCTTTATTTCATACAAATGAAAATAGGGTTGTAGAAAGTTTAAGATGAAAAGATTCTTAAGTATAATCAACTAAACACATTTTTAAAAAGTACATGGATATCTAAGACCCAGAGGTATACATATGATTAAAGTGATATTTCAAGTTTCTGGCAGTACCCTGACTTGAAAGTCAGGGGCTTTTTCTGTTACACCAGTGTATCTGTGTATCTTAAAAACCAGAACACTGTGGGATAACTACTAATGCAATCCATCTAAAATATACTACCAAAATATTTTAAAGGGAAAAGAAATGGTCTCTAATACTTACAGTCAGTTTAAAAAAAATGTTTATATCACTATGAGTATGCGTGCTAAGTGTCTGACCCTGCGACCCCGTGGACTGTATAGCCTGCCAGGCTCCTCTGTCCATAGGACTCTCCAGGCAAGAATACTAGAGTGGGTTGCCATTTCCTCCTCCAGGGGATCTTCCCTGGGATTGAATCCATATCTTCTTTGCAGGAGGATTCTTTATCGCTGAGACACTGAGGAAGCCCTACTATCACTATATTACTTAACAAAATGATTGATTGATATAAGAAAAATAATAAGCACTGAAATAATTCTATTCCAAATATGTGGTTCCTGTTACTAGAGAGGCCAACAAAGTATATCCTGTGTATAATCTATTCATTTGATTAAGAACAAAGCAAACAACTTTTACGCAAGGGGATTTTTTTTTTTTAAAGGAAAATGTTAGGTCAAATGAAAGAACCAGAAGTTAATGTCTGTCTCAGGTTCTTGACTCTCACACATACAAATACATATATATATATATATATATATATATATATACAAACGTAACAATCAGAGAAAAAATACTATAAATCATTTAGCAATGTTTTAAAACTAGCTATTTCAATGTTCCAGATTGATATTATAAAGGTCAATGAGGTGAAAACCAAGAGAGAAATCCCTAAAACCTTCAACCTGGATTATAGAAATATATCATGTATTAAGTAAACTTAACATGAAAATCTATTCAATAATATACATGGCACCCTAATTTCAAAGAAGACTTCATTTTTTGGGAAAGGTTTCACTATCATGGCAGGAATTTGTTTTATTTATAACCTGAATCACATAAATATAATACAACTGGTATATTACTAAATGGCCTCAGCAAAATTTATCCATGTAGTCAGACACCAATTTAGTTTCTCTCTACAGCAGTATACACAAAATGCATGAGAAGCAATGAGACTAGTTGTTTACTGAAGAAATACCCGTCTAAGGTCTCAGAAACCTGGTCTTGCCACTTACTAGCTATAAGATCGGAGAAGGCAATGGCAAGCCACTCCAGTACTCTTGCCTAGAAAATCCCACAGATGGAGGAGCCTGGTTGGCTGTAGTCTGTGGGGTCGCTAAGGGTCGGACACGACTGAGCGACTTCACTTTCACTTTTCACTTTCACACATTGGAGAAGGAAATGGCAACCCACTCCAGTGTTCTTGCCTGGAGAATCCCAGGGATGGGGGAGCCTGGTGGGCTTCCGTCTATGGGGTCACACAGAGTTGGACACGACTGAAGTGACTTAGCAGCAGCAGCTGTAAGATTGGAGAAGGCAATGGCAACCCACTCCAGTACTCTTGCCTGGAAAGTCCCAGGGATGGAGGGGCCTGGTAGGCTGCATGGGGTTGCTAGGAGTTGGACACGACTGAGCGACTTCACTTTCACTTTCACGCACTGGAGAAGGAAACAGCACCCCACTCTAGTATTCTTGCCTGGAGAATCCCAGGGACGGGGGAGCCTGGTGGGCTGCCGTCTATGGGGTCGCACAGAGTCAGACACGACTGAAGCGACTTATTAGCAGCAGCAGCAGTAGCTATAAGATATTGGGTAAATTACTTAGCCTCTTTAAGTATCCTGTTCTATTTCACAGTAATTATGGAAACCAAATAAAATAATGTATATCCTTTTTTGTAATGATAAAAGTTTTAAATGTTTTTCCATTTTATTGTAAATGTTTAAATGCTATTTAAGTGCAAGTTATTAATAGTAATATAACTTGGATCCTCTGGGATCCAAGTTTACTTGGTAAACTCCAGGAGTTGGGGATGGACAGGGAGGCCTGGCGTGCTACAGTCCATGGGGTCGCAAAGACTCAGACATGACTGAGTGACTGAACTGAACTGGGATCCATTTTAAATTCCATTTCTGATATAAGCACCCAATGTAATGTACATAGAATAGAATCAGGAGTCAGAAACCTTCGTCTCTAGTTCATCCTAGCTTTGTCACTCTTTCCTCTCTAAGGAACAGGGGCAACAGTCCCTACATATATCCACCAACTGAACTAATGTATATGAAATGTGTACTTTGTAAAGTTTATTAACCTTAAGTATTACCACTATTTGATGTGGTACTACACGTCTTTCACTTAGCTTCTGAAAAGTAGAGAACCAGAGTGGGTAAAGGTCCCTTCGCTTTGACTCCTTCCAAAGAATGCTACCAAAAATATTCCAAGAGCATATGCAGTGTTAGTACATCCAAGAACAACTCTTATATTAGAGGAGGCATCCAACTGAGAAAAAGTTGTGAAGAATTACCATGACATACCAGTTTCACTGACTTTATAAAACTTAAAGGCATAAAATTACTGAGTCCTTATCAAGAACCCTTGAATCCTCTTAGACCTTCAAGGTTTCCTTCTTCATTCCCCCACTTTAACTCAGTTTGGAATGTCAATGTAGCTATTACCAACATAAGCTCAATCTCTAATATTTACCCTGCAACTCATTCATACAAAAATAGTAGAGGCATGCTAACGGAGCTCAGGCAAAATTCAGGGCTCCTCCTGTTTCACTTATAAACATGAGCATTGATCAAATGTACCAGATCAAGCAATCACACATCAAATCTATTATTGTATTCTAAACATTCATGTACAAACCTACATTTTCTCATTAAATGTTCAAACTATCTGAAGTCTCTGCTTTTTAACCATTCATTACAGGGAATCTGGAACCACATTGCAGAAAGCCACCTTTGACATTCCCGTGTCTGTTTTGCTGCTTGTGAATACAAAGAACATCTGAGATTTGTAAATGTATGAACTGGCTGACCTTTATCAATCACAAAATATTGTGATGCCTTTTGAAGTTACTAAATGTTTATAATTTTAGTTAGCCTTTCAACTTAATAAGCTTCAACATCTTTCCACTACAAATGCATATATACCTGTACAACATGTAAAGAGGACTTCAAGACAGGGGGCTAACCTTAGGACCTGGATGAGAAACACATGCCTTTTCCTTTCAACCTGCAGAGCTGTGTTCTCCTTCCATTCATTATCCCTGACTGTTGCCTTCATTCTAAGAATAGTTACTGCCACTGCCTCAAATCTTTATTACTCCATTCATCGTCACTCTTCCTATTTTCCTTTTTCAGCATCTTGTCACTGTTACACATGCCGGATTTTGTACCAACTTATCACTCATACGCACTGCCAGGTAAAATGATCCTTCCTTTCCATAAGATTAGGGGGTAAAAAACACAATCTCCGAGGCAACATTTTTATAACATTACCATTTTTTGATGCTGCTGACAACACAGGCTACTTCTTCTCTACCAGGGAAGCTTTCTATCTGATAAATTTTAGCTTACAGTTGTTTGAACAAAGTTAAATGGTTCTGTTCTGCCATTTAGCAGAATCTTACAAAATCATAATTCAAATGTCAAAACTACTTAATTTCTACTAGCAAACAGCAATTTCATTAACAATTATCAATCCATCTTTATGATCAAGTTCAACCTCCAATATAAAGAAAACTACATAAAATTCTTAAATAAACATAGAGTGTTTTAGGGCACATTCTCTGTCTTACAGAATCACATTCAGATACACAGATTGGGGTAGATTTTGTGATATATAGACATTTAGAAAGAGAAAAGATAAGAAAATTATTAATGCCAGGGGAAAAAAAGTTGTGCAGGGTAAGTACCAATTTACAGTACAAATAACCTTTATAGTCATAAAAATATAACACTACTGTTCTAAACCAGAATTACGATATAACTGGTACTGAAAAACTGAGATAGAGGAAATGAGAGGGTTCATGCATGGAGAGGTGGGAAGAGTGCTAAATCCAAAGTCACATTGTGTAACATGTGGAGGAAAGTGAATTACAGTTTCAAGATTCCACAAGCATTTGTTTATAGAGTTTTAATCACATTATATAATAATTTTAACTTCAATTTGTGCTATTGTTTTTAGTTACTTGCTTGGTTGGATAAGTCCAAGATATGGGGAAAAACCACCAAAGTCTGAATACTTTTCAGACAGGTCTTGTTACATACTTTCAAATTGTTTTCTAGATAAATTAAATTTGGTTATACTGCCACCAGCTGAATGTTCATAGTATTCTCATTAGTAGTTGATACTATTAATTTTGGAACAGGTAAAATTCCCAGGTGGCAGAGGGGTAAAGAATGAGCCTGCCAATGCAGGAGATGCAAGAGAAGGAAGCATGTTTGATCCCTGGGTCAGGAAGAACCGTGGAGAAGGAAACGGCAACGCACTTCAATATTCTTGCCTGGAAAATCCCACGGACAGAGCCTAGCACACTACAGTCCATGGGGTCATAAAGGACTGAACACACACAATACAAAATTATCTTATTCTTATTTACATTTTGAAATTATTCCTGGTGTCCCAATATTTTTATAAACATACATGAACTTTTTATATAACATGGCTTAGTCATATTGTCTGCAGAAAACACCTTCAATTCTGTCCAGTGCCTTTTTACTTTGATTACAATGTTTTCCCATTCATGGATAGATGTGTTTCCATGTACATGCACTGAAGTCCATAACTTATTTTTGCAATTTCTTTATGACTTCTAAATTTAAGAAGATTTTTTTTCCTCCCTATATTTAATATGTATTGTTTTCTTTAAAAAAAAAAAAAGGCCGTAATTAAAATTAACATGACCCATAACATCCACTTCTTTTTTCGGGAAAATAAAACAACCGCTGAACTAACAAACAATAGTCTTTTATCTGTTCACTAAGAAAGTTTACATTTTACCCTTAATAAAACTTTCAAGTACGTGTGTTTAAGCAGAAACCTTCAGAGGAAAAGCTCTAAACATTTTTATATACAAATCATAAATTATACTGTAGATAATATTATATTTACACTGTGCTTAAACACTTGTTCTTAAAATCTCTGTCAGTGATTTGATCGTAGTTGATTTCCTTCTTCAGTTCTTTTTTTAAATTAATGATTATTTTCTTGAAAATAAACTTACTTACACCAGTTGCTGTTGTTGCTATATATGCTATATATATCAAATAATTCACCTTACTTGAAAAAACAAGAGTATGCTAATTTAAAACAAAAATCTTAACATATATATTCTAAACATTAACAAGTTATGAAGTCAGTTGAAATTCTACATTAAACAAGGTCCATGGAAATAGAAAGCATAATCCTGTTGCTTTGCAACATATGTCATATATTATATATTATATTATATATACATGGTATCTGTTCTAATTTTGTTGTAATTATACAATTATGTAATAATTACATTATAATTACATAAAATGTTTTTCAAATATTATACTTTTACTGACCTGATTTTCAAAGTAATAACAAATCATATCTTACTCTATATATCTTGATACGGTATATAAATCAATCTTTCCTTCATCATGAGGCTATGTTCTTCTACAACAAAACACAAAGTATACTTATTTGCATGTAAACAGAATAAAATAATGATTCAACTTCAGCAGAGGTGCCTGAGAAATATTACATCAAAACACCTGTTCACAGTCCTGTAAACATGCAATCATGAATTGCTTTATGAGGGAAGTGGGAACAAAGGAGAAAGGAGGAAAGGGAAGAGGAAGGGGCAGGGAGAAGGCATAAAAATAAATATGAAACACTATCTGCTCTGAAGGAGGTACAAGGAAGACACAGTCACCTTTTAAACGAGAGAAGGTAAACTGAGAGACACTGCATAAGGAGCAGCAGAAAAACAGTGATAGTTAGGTAGCAGCTCCAGGTCGAAAGCCACATTACAACTCTAAGCATCACAAACAAGGGTGCTATTCCTCTGGCATGGAAGAGACAAAAAGCTTCCTCTACTATTAATGTGAAGAATACCTGAGAACACATATTATTACCCATTCATTTATATTTGAATGTTTCTCTGCTGAAGTATTTTTACTCATATAAGAACTAGGAAAATGTAAGTATTTTAAAAACAGCAACATGTCAAATAATGATAGAATATGAAGAACTGCCAGGAGTTGGCTGACTTGAAGGGTCAGATAGTTAACATTTTAGGATTTGCAGGCAGTATAGTCTCTATGGCACCTATTCAATTTTGTCATTATGGCACAAAGCAGCAATACACAATATATTCATGCATCCATTAATATTTAATTTACAAAAGCAAACTGATTTGGTCCATGGTCATAACTTGCTGACCCTTGACTTAATCTACACATTTTTTTTTTTTTAATTTACCAATTCAACAGACGACAATAGAGGAAACCACTACTGTAAAACTCAAAACTTCACAGAACATGTAAAGTGAATTCAGAAAAAAAGTTTAGAGGTATGAAGGGCATCTGAAATTTTTTTTTTTTTTACAAACATGAAAATAACAGGGCTGTGGGATATATGTATTTGTGACCTTGTTACTAAAACTGAAAGCAATTTAATTTTCTACTTCTATGTGAATGAAAATAAATCTAAAAACTAAAGTGATCACTGACTGACAACTCTTTGATAATCACTAGAGCATTAAAAATAACTTTCATACAGCAGTTCACAGTAATTAGTAATTCTAATAACAATGCTTCTGGGTCCCATGAAAGTACCTAATCTTATAATGATAAAAGGTATCTCCAACATTCTGATTCACTTTCTAATTCCCAAAAACCACTGCTATGAATGGGAAGGATGGTCCCCCAAAACAAGTGTAAACATGGCTGTACGAAATGTTAATGCAAAAACAACTACCTGATACCTTCTCTTTTGACAGTAAAATACATATTATAAATGGTAAATATAAACCATAATAGTTGCTGTTTAGTCGCTAAGTCATGTCTGACTCTGGGACTCCATGGACTGTAGCCTGTCAGGCTCCTCTGTCCATGGGATTTACCAGGCAAGAATACTGGAGTGGGTTACCGTTTCCCTCTCCAGGAGATCTTCCCAACCCAGGGATTGAACTCCCTTCTCCTTCATTGGCAGGCAGATTCTTTGCCACTGAGCCACCAGGAAAGCCTACAAATATAAAACCACAAAATCATATACCACTAACTCTTAATGAAAATAACTGACACTGTACTTGAAAAAAATTTTAGGTTTTATCCATATACTTACAAATCTGAAACATTCAAAAAACTAAGATCATGGCATCCAGTCCCATCACTTCATGGCAAATAGAGGGGGAAACAATGGAAACAGTGAGAGACTTTATTTTCCTGGGTTCCAAAATCACTGCAGATGGTGACTGCAGTCATGATATTAAGACACTTGCCTCTTAGAAGAAAAGCTATGACCAACCCAGATAGCATATTTAAAAAGCAGAGATATTGACAACAAACGTCCATCTAGTAAAAGCTATGGTTTTTCCAGTAGTCACATATGGATGTGAGAGTTGGACCATAAAGAAAGCTGAGTGTCGAAAAATTGATGCTTCTGAACTGTGGTGTTGGAGAAGACTCTTTAGAGTCCCTTCTACTGTAAACAGATCAAAACAGTTCATCCTAAAGGAAATCAGTCCTGAATATTCATTGGAAGGACTGATGCTGAAGCTCCAATACTCTGGCCACCTGATGGGAAGAATTGACTCACTGGAAAAGACCCTGATGCTGGGAAAGATTGAAGGCAGGAGGAGAAGGGGACAACAGGATGTGGTTGGATGACATCACCGACTCGATGGACATGAGTTTGAGCAAGTTCCAGGAGTTGGTGATGGACAGGGAAGCCTGGCATGCTGCAGTCCATGGGGTTGCAAAGAGTCAGACATGACTGAGTGACTGAACTGAACACATCTGAAACCACCATCCCACTCAATACCTTTTCACATGAAAAATCTAATAGTGAAAATCTATTCGAGTTTGACACGGTATGTTCTATGATGTGCTGACAAAAAATTATTGTGTTCTGAATATTAAACACGGTCTCTTTAACAGTTTAAAATAATTTCAATAATGCTATTATTATTTAAACTTTACAATTTCAGTTTAAAATTGCCTCATATCTACTGACATACTTTTGAATATTCTGATTAAGGTAAATATTTGTTAAGAATATTTGCTTATCTATTTTATTTTGAAAAAACCTGTTCTGTGTGTGTGTGGTCTACTCACAGAACTTACAGAAAATGAAAATGAAAAAAGCTGTTTGGAATACTGATAACTGGTATAATTTGACATTTTAATAAGAGTTTACATAAATGACTACATGAAATCTTATGGTTATTAAAGGTCCTTGAGACTATTTTTCAAATCTCATTCTATAAACGTCAAAGTTCCAAAAAACTTGAACTAAAAAAAGTAAAGGCTATGTGATTTTAACATTTTCAGTACAGTGGAGGCAATAGTTATATGGGACTAAGTTAAACCAGAAGAAACCCAGACTGAAGTAACTGCTACTATTCATATATAAAGTTAACCTCAAAAATACATATTTAACATACAGCCCTCTTTCTGTCTGAAAAATTCCTCCAACATAATTTGCAAGAAAACAAGGACTTATACTGTTCAATCTCCATTCAAACTCACCCTCTATTTGAAAAATTAGGGTGAAAAGCAATAACTTTTTAACAGTTCAAAATGACTCATAGCAACATTAACCAGCTGGAGGAAATCTCAAAGTAAACTATGTAAGAATCTAATTGCAACTTAAAATAGTTTTGTTTTAGGGAAAGGTAAAGATGAAGGGAATGAAAACTTCAAGGGGAATCAAACACTAGGGGGCAGCATCAAACTGTTGGGACAAACCGGAACTCTTGTAACAGCTAAAGTTAGTATATTTTTAATAAGAATTACTCGTAATCAAAGATGACCTTACAGGTTATAAACCTGTTATAAAGCAAAATAACTAGCTGTTTTGATTACCTATACCTCTTTTCCATTTCCTACTGTATACTCTTTTGCAGCTTGTGAATAAGTTTAATATACACTTGTGATAGTCCTTTTGATATACAAAAACATTTCCATTCTTGAGGTAGCCACTACACAGATAAGGGCTGACATATAAAAATCCAAAGTATTTCCTTTGGTTAGTACTGAATTTAAATTTTGTATCACTCAACATTTTTAATTTGATTAAAGAGTTTTGTACATTCACTGGATAAGGTGTCACAAGTTTTATTTGACAAAAAGCTATGGAGTATGTGCCTCCCAAGGAATTTAGTTTGGCAGAAAAAAGAAGTATGTATGTAATTATAAGTTAGAAAATGCAAAATAAGAAGAAATTCTATGGATTATTACATATGAATAACAATAACTATCTTCTTCACTGGCCCAGTGAAAGTGAAAGTGAAGTCACTCAGTTGTGTCCGACTCTTTGCGACCCTGTGGACTGTTGCCTACCAGGCTCCTCCGTCCGTGGGATTCTCCAGACAAGAGTAGTGGGTTGCCATTTCTTTCTCCAGGGATCGAACCTGGGTCTCCAGCATTGGAGGCAGACGCTTTAACCTCTGAGCCACCAGAGACCATTAAACCTCATTCTGGAATAGAAAGTAGTCCCTCAACCACTAATGAACTGGAAGGTTTGTATGTAGAAAAGAAGGTAAAATCATCTGTAGCCCTTTGATTCATTATGTCATTTAAAGGTCGCGGTAAACCATGAGATAGATTTTTCTGGTACTTCCAAGTTCACAGATAAAAGATTAAGACAAAGAAACTTGCTCAAGGCAACCAAACTAGTTAATAATGGATCAGTTTTGAACTTTCAGTCTCATTCCAAGCCCTACATTCTCTCCAATAGTGGCCAAAACAAGGGTGGAGGAAGTGGGGTAACAGAATTCTCTTTTAATTACAAGTAAATAATCATTCCTGTTGTGGTATAATTACCCTTGTTATAACACCTATCCCCTACATTCTTCATAAATGTTTGAAAACACCACTTAGAGAAGTACGTGCCTACCAAACTGGAGGCCTCCTAAAAATGACTTCAAATCAAGTGCTCAAGAAAGTGGAGGAAGTGTGTTGACTTTTAAGCTGGTGCTGCTGCTGCTAAGTCGCTTCAGTCGTGTCTGACTCTGTGCGACCCCACAGACGGCAGCCCACCAGGCTCCCCGGTCCCTGGGATTCTCCAGGCAAGAACACTGGAGTGGGCTGCTGTTTCCTTCTCCATTTAAGCTGTTAGTGGAATACAAAGTAACACGAAGAATAAGTAAAGGGTGTTGTTTAATGAATAAATTGTGTCCCACTCTGAGACCCTATGGACTGTAGCCTGTCAAACTCCTCTGTCCACGGGATTTCCCAGGCAAAAATACTGGAGTGGGTTGCCAGTTCTTTCTCCAGGGGATCTTCCTGACTGAGGAGTCAAACCCGTGTCTTCTGCATTGGCAGGCGATATCTTTATCGCTGAGCTACCTGGGAAGCCCCAAGTTATCATGTGATATACTGATATCACCTCATAACTAACCATTTCTTCTAAAGTAGCACAAGTTACACAGGGGTTATTAACCAGGGAACTGTATATAGAATTCAAGTTTGAGAATCTGGATAGGGAAGAAGGATATACCATAAATTAACCTTAGTTATCCCTTGTTATAAATGTAGGAAAAAAAAAATCAGTTAACATGCAGCACCTGACACTAATATAAATCATTCAAATTAAATCCTATATTTACAGTCCTCACCAGCTTGAAATTAGACATTATGACCTGCCATTACTCTTGATATTTAATGCTTTACTAAGGCATGAATTCACCACTAATATTTAAAATTTTCAGTACAACTGGATTCTCCGTAATCTTATGTATTCCATATACTTAAAATCATCATTCTGAACTTCACCATACAAAAAAGTTTAAAAGCTCCTCCAGTACATCATTCTTATCTTCTAATCACTCATCACTGATAATACACTGATAATCCTCTCTAGAGTATTTAGTGCAGCTAGCGATGTGAGATAACTGGTATGGACCCAAGGTCTAGAACGAGACTGACTCAAGATGACTTAACATCTGGAGAATTAAGTCCTAACAAAAAACAGTACACAAGAGTCTTCAGGCTTTCAACTGAATTACTACAACTACATTTTAAGTCTCCAGTTCTTCCAATATATTATTTGCTAGTTCTTAATTAGGTAAATTTAGATACCCGTCCAAAAAAAAAACCACACACAAATGGAACGTAAACTTGTCACTTGCTCGTTTTGCTCCATCAAGAATGACTCAGTTCCTAGGTGAAACTAGAGAACTGAACGGCGTAAAAGACTTAAAAAAAGTCCACAGTATAACCTACCGTCTTTTTAAATTATGTGCTTTAATGTTACTTTATTACTTAAAACAGGGATTTGAGTGAAGGACACTTCCAACTGAGGGCTGCGGCTCCTGCGGAGCTCTCTCTTCCTTGTGCCCGGCTCATAAAGACAGCCCATGTGGACAGGCTCCCTCCCACGTGAACAGTTCTTTAGAGAAGCCACAGGAAGCCACACGTCGCCTGCGCCCTCACCAGGCCTGGACACTCGGGGATCCCAAGGGAGAAGCAAGGAGTTGAGCAGATCCCTGGACCCGGAGAGGGGGCTGCGAAGGTTCCCCGACGTAGTGCAGCCTGGTGGGCCCCCTAAGGTTCTCCGCCAAAGGGCTTTCACGAACAAAGCCTGGGCAGCCGCGCCACCTCCCGGCTCACCCGGCCTCGCCCACCGACCCAGCCCCACCCGAGCCCTCAGCTCCAGGGACCCCAGCTGGCTTCAATATCAACTCCCCCGCGCCCCGCCTCGGCTTTTCGGTTGGCCGGGGAGAAAGTAAGCCGCCACGAGGCCTCCCGCGGTAGGCGCAGAGGCGCCACCGTCCGTTAGCCTGCCGGGCCGGAACAGCGGCGCCCAGGCTCCATCCCGGGGATCCCCGTGACATACAGGAGGGGAGCACGCGAGAGGAAGAATCGGGGGCGTTCGCCGCCGCCTGTCTCCCAGCCCCTCCGAGACCGGACCGCGGACCCTCCCATCCTCGGGCCAACGCGTCCCCGCCTCCACCGGCCACGCCGCCCTCGGCCCCTAGCCGGCCGCGCGCAGCCCCCCAACCGCCGCCGCCGGCTCAGCGCTGACTCCCCCACTCCCCGCACGGCTCCCCAGCCTCGGCAGGAGGCTGACTCGGGCGCGGGTCCCGCACGCGGGGCGGAGGCTGCCCGGTCGCTAACCCGGCAGCAGCCCAGAGCGCACAGGAGAAGCCGCGGCGCCCACGCGCAGCCCACCGCGCGCTCTGCCCGGCTCGCCGCCGCCGCCGCCGACTGCAGCAGCTGCGGGAAGCCCAGCGCCCCGATCCCCGAGGGACTCAGCCCCGACTCCCCGGTTCCTGTCTCCCTTTCTACCCCCACGCCGTCCCGGGACTCGCAGTCTCCGCCGCGCACGGGGCCGGTTCTGGGGGAGGGAATGTAAACAAATCGGGGTTTTATAGTTACCTCACACTCGAGTGCCGTGTGCATCTCCTCTCCGCTCGGTACCAAACCCCGGCTGCACCAAATCGTGTATTCACCAAAGCCGGCTGCGCCAACTGCGTCGCGGAGGCCCGCGCGTCGGACACCACGTTACGCTAGCGGCGTACACGGCCCACTCAAGTCCTTGCGCAGCCGCACCCCGTCCGCCTATGGGCGCTACGCTCTGGGCGTACACGCACCACCCAGCCATTCACTTCGAATAACGCAAATAGCGTAGGGGAACTGCCCCACTCGAGGATTCCACACGGACCGTGAGAGCAATAGGAAATTCGATTCTACGCAAACTGCGGAGCTCCGCGGCTCCGCGCTAGTTTTGTTCCAAGAAAAGACGCCGCGGGGGAGTTGAGAAGGCTTCTCACGCATGCGTGGAGCGACCATTTACCCCTTGCCTTCCCCGGGCTTTGCATGTCGGTTGCTGCCGGCCGCGGGAGGCGGACGAGTAAGGGAAGCTCTAAATGAAAACGCTTCAGGCAGGTTTCATATTGATAAATTAAAATGTTTATCTGCACAGGAGTTAAACATCTACGTTAATTTAACCCCTCCCCTTTATTAAAGGAACCTTTCAATCTCCGAGGGGAAAAAGGAACTAATACTTATTTAGTGCTAAATGCGAGGTATTTTGCATAGTTCTCCCACCCCCATCTCCCAGTTTATTCTCAAGAGCACGTCCTGTGGGCCTTCCAAGCCTAAAAGAAAAAGTTGAATCCAGAGAGCTTGTCAGGCCCGGAGAGGAATTCTCAAGGCTTCTGACAACTTTCCAATCTCTTCCACTACCTCCTGCTGCTTAATCGATTATTTCTTAACACCCAATAGCAAAACCTCCGGATTCAGCCAAGCAGTTCCAAGGACTCCTGATCATGTCCTGCTCATTCTTGCTCCCATTGCTTTGCTCACACCATACTTGACACATGAATTGTTTCCTCCCCTCTTCAGGAACTATTCACAGCCGGTACTTAAAAGGTGGCTGCCTTTACTCCATTACCCTGCTTTTTGGCATTTGATCTCCATAGTGAGACTTAACTATTCTGTCTGGTGTGTCTGATTCTGTAGCGCCAGAGAGTTACGGGAATGCCTTACTGACATCTTCCAGTGTGCATAAAACCATAATCAACAGTAATAGCAAGATTTACTCTGTGGCAAGTACTTCCTGTTTGCTCTACATGTGTATTAGTTTCATCCTCATAACACAAAGAAGTAGGTATTATCCTGCCCCAGGAAACTGAGACACGAGTAACTTGCCTAAGACCACTAAACAGGTAGGGAGGAGAGTTGAGATCCAAACCCCGTTAGGACTACATATTCTGGTATTATGCATATTTAATGAAGGAAGATTGTTTTGTTTTTGTTTTGTATCCCTACAAAGAATGACTTTTAAATGCTCAGTAAAGGCCTACAGACTGCCAGGATACTCAGCTTTTCATATCCCTTTGTTTCTTTGAAAAAGCCAACCCACTGACCTCACTCCTGCAGGTTTTCACTGCTGCTATTAGGGAAAGGGAGTCCTGAGGTTTAAAGAGATCAAGTCTGAGTACTAGCTTCAGGCCTCACCATTGTCACTAACTGTGGGAGACAATCGCCATGGTCCTCAGATTCATGGATAAATTAAAGGAATTGGTCTAAAATTATTCCGAAGTCTTTAGAGTTTATAAAATCAGAACCAAAGTCTTTAGGATTCATAAAATCAATATATAGTACTTCTTTTCGGTTCAGAGCATAAGAGCTTCCAAATTATCCTGATATTTTAAGGCTATAATTATTTTATTGAACATATTATTTCACCAACTTTAAAATATATGCAATATCTTTCTCCTAAATTTGCATAAGGTAGAGCACTTACATAATATTTTAAGGTGCTTACACCTTCACTGCTTTCTAAGGCAGAGGAACCGGAGATCAAATTGCCAACATCCGCTGGATCATCGAAAAAGCAAGGGAGTTCCAGAAAAAAACATCTACTTCTGCTTTATTGACTATGCCAAAGCCTTTGACTGTGTGGATCACAATAAACTGTGGAAAATTCTGAAAGAAATGGGAATACCAGACCACCTGACCTGCCTCTTGAGAAACCTGTATGCAGGTCAGGAAGCAACAGTTAGAACTGGACATGGAATAACACACTGGTTCCAAATAGGAAAAGGAGTACTTCAAGGCTGTATATTGTCAGCCTGTTTCTTTAACTTATGTGCAGAGTACATCATGAGAAACACTGGGCTGGAAGAAGCACAAGCTGGAATCAAGATTGCCGGGAGAAATGTCAATAACCTCAGAAATGCAGATGACACCACCCTGATGGCAGAAAGTGAAGAAGAACTAAAGAGCCTCTTGATGAAAGTGAAAGAGGAGAGTGAAAATTGGCTTAAAGCTCAACATTCAGAAAACTAAGATCATGGCATCCGGTCCCACCACTTCACGGCAAATAGATGGAGAAACAGTGGAAATAGTGGCTGACTTTATTTTTCTGGACTCCAAAATCACTGCAGATGGTGATTGCAGCCATGAAATTAAAAGATGCTTACTCCTTGGAAGGAAAGTTATGACCAACCTAGATAGCATATTAAAAAGCAGAGACATTACTTTGCCAACAAAGGTCCTTCTAGTCAAGGCTATGGTTTTTCCAGTGGTCATGTATGGATGTGAGAGTTGGACTATAAAGAAAGCTGATCGCTGAAGAATTGATGCTTTTGAACTGTGGTGTTGGAGAAGACTCTTGAGAGTCCCTTGGACTGCAAAGAGATCCAACCAGTCCATCCTAAAGGAGATCAATCCTGGGTGTTCATTGGAAAGACTGATGTTGAAGTTGAAATTCCATTACTTTGGCCACCTGATGCGAAGAGCTGACTCATTTGAAAAGACCCTGACCCTGGGAAAGATTGAGGGCAGGAGGAGAAGGAGATGACAGAGGATGAGATGGTTGGATGGCATCACCGACTCAAAAGACATGAGTTTGGGTAAACTCCGGGAGTTGGTGATGGAAGGGAGGCCTGGCGTGCTGCGGTTCATGGGGTCGCAAAGAGTTGGACACGACTGAGCGACTGAACTGAACTGAACTCTGCATAGAAGTTAAATGAGCAGAATGACAATATGTAGCCTTGACCTATTCTTTTCCCTATTTGGAACCAGTCTGTTGTTCCATGTCCAGTTCTAACTGTTACTTCTTGACCTGCATACAGATTTCTCAGCAGACAGGTCAGGTGGTCTGGTATTCCCATCTCTTTCAGAATTTTCTACAGTTTATTGTGATCCACACAGTCAAAGGCTTTGGCATAGTCAATAAAGAAGAAGTAGATGTTTTTCTGGAACTCTCTTGCTTTTTCGATAATCCAATGGATGTTGCCAATTATGTATTTACAAGGCTAATAATGTCCAGCTGGTACACACAGGTACAGAGGACCATTGACCAAATATACAAGTTACTCAACAGCTACAGCTGAATTGAATTCCACCATGATATTCATCCCTGTTCCAGCCCTTTCTCTCAGGATTCCCTTGATGTCCCACGTTTTAGGAACTAAAGAGTTAATGCCTAGCTAAAAACGACTTCTATTTTAATTGATAAGTCTTTATGCTCTATTAATTTTATATATTTTAAATATCATCTCTGCATAAAACTATAGGGTAATCTAAGAAAATAGACTATATCTTCTACCACTTTTATATGCTCACTCAGACTTTCATATATGCTTAAGTATCAGCATAGTGATTAGGGCAGGACTTAGAGGAAAATTACTATGTAGGAAAAATGACTGAGTTGCAAACTAGTATATTGCTTTCCCTTGGGAGAAGGAATCTCAGACAGTGATGTGTAAGCTTACTCAAAATCACCTGCTAAGGTAAACAATGAGAAGTGCAGAAAAAATATCACTATAATGTTTTATTTTTATCAGTTTCATATTCATATCAGTTTTAGGGAAAGGAATTTCTAATATGTTAGAATCATGGAACTTTCTGAAAGGTCAGACATTTTTTTTGCAGTCATCTCATTTGATTCATAAAGAAGCTCATCTGAACTGTAAAAACAGTTTAGATGATTTGCAATATGGGGGGGGAGAGAAAGTATTGAATTATGTGTAAATGGTTGACCCTCACTTGCTTTGCTTCAGTCACAATTTTATTTCACATATCTAAAATTTCAAGCATGACTAATCTACCTTTGTGAAGCAAGATATAATAAATCCAATGGCTTTTTTTGCACCTCAGAGGGTTAGAAAAGAACCAGCTACAATAAATAAAGGAAATAAGAATCATGCTTCATACCTCAATCTTTAGCTGTGAATAAAGAAAATCTGTCATAAAACTTTCTTTCCCCTCTAGTAGAGGAGAAAATTGACATCATACACAACAAAATTAAGACCCTTTAATTAAATTTATTAAAAATATGAGTGCTTCTGAGAATCAAGATCTCGGGAATATGTTCTAAATCTAGACTCAACAGTTTTAGAGACTCCACATTTTAGCCTGGAAATTAAGGCTTCAGCTTTAGATCTAAAGCCAGAGAAATATAAAAGGAATATTTCCCTCCTTGTTCTTTAAGGCCTGTAACACTATGTAGCATTAAACATGTCAACCCTATGGTCAGGATGGGAATTGAGGCCTGTGGGGTCATCTTTTTCTGATCCCTTGAGGAATTATGGCTCTATCTCATCTAAAGCCTTGCCATTCCTAAAGTGAAGATAAACAGGCCCTCAGAACTTACATGGAAATTCTCAGAGAGAAACACAGAAGCCCTTGTGTCTCTTTCTAAAGAGCAGGACTCATGAAACAGAGAAGGCCATCCTCCTCCAGAAAGCCCACCACTTTGAAAGAGTACACAAAGGCAGGGAGAAAGGCACCAATCTCACCCTAGTGAGAAACACATTTGATTGACATGCCTGGTAAGTGAGATCATTTTAAGTTGGTAGGCTAATTCAATAAAATCAGCTTCAACTTCTCTGCAGAAATAAAAATAGATCAGAGAAATGAAACAAAACAACAAGTCAAGCAACTCACCCAGCCAGGGTAGAAAATTAGCTTTAAAAATTTGTTTTCTTTTATATGCTTTGCTAGATAATGCTAACAATAGACTTGCCAGATCCCTTAGTTTTAATTCACTGTGATACGAACAAAAGACCCTTAACATTAGATATCCCTACTGGGAGAAATACAATAATGTAGAAGCTTAGAACCTCTGATTTCAGCCTCTGATTTGCCCTGGCAAGTCCTTTCAAAACAGGAATGAGACCTAGCCTAGGAGAAAGGGGAAGACCCACTCAGAAGAATAAACAAAAGCAAGAAGCTCAGTGCTAGAGCAAGGATAACAGGCCAATAACAGATTTGACCATGTGACTGATGGAAAAGCTTCTCCCTCAAACCTACTCTGTTGTCCTCACTAACCCCGGAATTCCACGTTTAGAACTTCATTCCTGGGCCTTGAAACCAGAGACTTTGAGGGAAGTTTACTACCATTTTATTACTTATCTATATTGCTGTGAAAACATACTTTTTAAGGTCTTTACTGAAGAGAAAGTTTTTAAGAAGGGAGGAAATTTGATTATCCAGATTCTTGAGGGTAGTGTGGTATAAAAAGGACAGGAGGAAAAACAGACATACTGCCAACTTCTCAATCTTGCTTCTAGCTACCTTGCTCACTCACAGAATACTAAAAAGAAGAAAAACAGAAGGCTTGGTAAGCACCCCCTTGTATCAACCAAGAGGCCCTAGAGGCCAACAGACAATCATCTTGAAATTCCAGGAGCACAGTGGAAATCAACTTTCCAAATCTTAACTCTTATTCCAAAGGAATATGTATTTATCATGTAACATAAATAGTCACATGAATATTGCAGATTTGAAGAATATTTGTGGATGGTTATGGTTCAATTTAATAAAAATTATCAACATGGAAATGAATTAACAGTAAGTTACCATGTAAATATTAAAAGCAAGTTCATTTGTGTAACAAGTTAAATTAATAAAGTCATTTTTAAATTCATTTAAAAACGTCATCATATGAGAGCAAATTTCAAATCTTGCCTAGGGCTTCCAAGATAATTAATGGGACTCATTTCACTAGTGACATTTATGAAAATAATCAAATACACCTTTTAAAGCCAAGATACACTTGGTTTATCTTAACAAATACTGCTTATCTTTATTTATTAAGAATCTGACAGCAAGAAAGCAGCAAAATTCTAAATATACGGGAAGTCAGTAAATGAAATGTCAAAACAAAAGAAGCTTGTAGGGATTTCTGAATTTTTCTTGCACTGTTTCTAAGTAAAGCTCAAATCATATTTTATTTTTATTAGAATAAGCCAGTTTTGCATTCTTCATAGAATGCCATAAATCACCTCTTCTTACCAGCATACATCTTTACAAGTTTTTGAAACTTCCTAATACTTTGTGAGGAATGATTCTGGCAATACTCAATAGTTAGCAACCTAATATGCTTACCCTTTTCCTTGTAAATCTCACTTACAGCCTCTAATGATTTCATCACATTCAAGTTTCATTCCAGTTACAATGATGGTTGTTTTCTCTAAGCTGTTAGATTTCAGTTTTTCTTCCCACACTAAACACATGAAGGTGTATGGTTTAAAATGTGCCAGGTGCCATTTTAAGTACTGAGAATATGGTAACTAATTTTATTCCTATGACAGCCCTGCAAGGTAGATATCATTATGCCCATTTCATAGATAAAGAAAACTGAGGTAGTTAGCAAGGGGTTGGAGCCACAAGCCCAATCCAGACAGTCTGGCTCTGGAGGTTATATTCTTAATCCTTATATTACTTTATTCTTATCTAGATACTATATGCAGGTTCCAATTTTTCTGAGAATATCTCCATACTTTCTCTGCAAAGTTTGGTAATTAAAAAAAAAAAAATAGTAGAACCATAAAGTGGTAGCTTTCCAGGCTGTAAATGTAACAGGTCAATGAAAATTGTAAATGGAATAGAGAATAAAAACATTTAAAGATACTTATTATCTGAACATTTGATTGATCTTTGAGCTTGACTGCTGCTGCTGCTGCTAAGTCACTTCAGTCGTGTCCGACTCTGTGTGACCCCATAGACGGAAGCCCACCAGGCTCCCCCTTCCCTGGGATTCTCCAGGCAAGAACACTGGAGTGGGTTGCCATTTCCTTCTCCAATGTGTGAAAGTGGAAAGTGAAAAGTGAAAGTGAAGTCGCTCAGTTATGTCCCCGACCCTTAGCGACCCCACGGACTGCAGCCTACCAGGCTCCTCCATCCATGGGATTTTCTAGGCAAGAGTACTGGAGTGGCTTGCCATTGCCTTCTCCGTGAGCTTGACTAGCTAAAATCAATTCCAAGGGAGATTATTCCAGTCTCTTAAATTAAAATGTTAATTAGCCAATTTGGTTATACATTTAGATGAAAGCTTTCCCCTCTTTATGGTGACTTGATGTAATTGTTCAAGTACTTATTTATGCTAGTTAAGTCATTAAAAATTAGGCAGAATCAGGTGTATGTTAATGACTTTGATCACAGTCATATATATATATGAGCTATTAATGTGGTAATCAATGAAGAATTGGTCGAGTGCAGGCAAATATATCCCAGCAGATTTAAACTAAAAATTCAGTTACGGGATTAAAAGGTTCATTTCAGTCCTTGGATTTAGATGAATCTACCTCCTCTGCAAGGAGGAAATGGCAACCCACTCCAGTGTTCTTGCCTGGAGAATCCCAGGGACGGGGGAGCCTGGTGGGCTGCCGTCTATGGGGTCGCACAGAGTCGGACACTACTGAAGCGACTTAGCAGTAGCAACCTCCTCTGCAAGGCTACCTTGGGGAAAAAAGGCAAATTTTAAGGGATGAAACTATTTATAGCTAAAAGTTAGTGCTCCTTTGATGTGCAGGCCACTACATAGCTGGAAAATGAGGACAAAGAAAATATGATTCTTTACCTAAAGTTGCTTACAGCCCAGTTAGGGAGGTAATTAAAAAGACAATTACCGTACAGAGTGATAAGGGCTGTGTTCGCGATAATACGGGTTGCTAGTACTCTTGCCTGGAAAATCCCATGGGCGGAGGAGCCTGGTGGGTTGCAGTCCATGGGGTCGCGAAGAATCGGACACGACTAAGCAACTTCACTTTCACTTTTCACTTTCATGCATTGGAGAAGTAAATGGCAACCCACTCCAGTGTTCTTGCCTGGAGAATCCCAGGGATGGGGAAGCCTGGTGGGCTGCCGTCTATAGGGTCACACGACTGAAGAGTCTGACACGACTGAAGCGACTTAGCAGCAGCAGCATGGCTGCAAAAAGGCTAATGGCACTCCCAGCTTTATGCAAGTCCCAGACCAAATCCCCTTCACTCACACTCACTCTGCCTCATTGGAAGCACAAGTAAACTGAGGATTCTGCATGAAGAATACCAAAATCACGTGTCTCTTGTTCTAAGTTATGTGTGGGGTGTTTCCAGAGAGACCAGGAATATGTGCTCGGAGGAAAGCCTTTTATGTTCTTAGGGTGGAGAGAGTCCACAACAAACATTATACATTAACTTTGCAGAGAATCACGTGTGTGCATTAGTCTTTACTTGAACTTTCTAGAATTTACATCAAACAGTGACTACTTTTGAGTATGATTTTAGCATGAGCCTCTTCCTGTATGTTTCCCAGTTCTTTACATTTTTTAAGATATCTGATTTGTGAGCGATGTTAGAAATGTAAGTAGAATGTATCTGACCATTCCAGGTGATACTGATTGCAAAATAACCAAGCTCTGTAGCAGAGATATTTGGGATTTTTCCTCTACACCTTTTTGTTAGGGTGTTTTATTATTTATTATTATAGGAAGCACATTTGGGAAATATTTGCACCTTTGCTATCATCAAAGAGAAATGTTATAAATCACCTGTACTGTCTCCTGTGGTCTAATTTTCCTTTTTATAATTGTATAGGCATAAAGGAGTAGGAAATAGAAATTAGTTGTCAACAGAATCTTAAAAATTTCCAACTTGCTTAGATCTATGAAACCCCTGGAGAACTAGCCAGTCCATTCAAAGACTAGATGAAACCCTACATCCTAGACAGTGGCTCCTCTAAATGAGGTACTAGATTCAATATGTAACTGTGTCTACTGGAACTTTTAATAAAGGTTGAAAGAAAAGGTTAGAAAGCCTAAGTTTGGAAATCCATGTGTGTAATATTAAATTTGTTCAGAGAGCTTGATTGCCTGTGTCAGGCCAGATGGTATTTGAGCTTGTGAAATGAGGCCCAAATTGGAAAACTATACCATCACTTGGGCTTCTCTGGTGGCTCAGCAGTAAAGGATCCCACTGTAATGCAGGAGCCACATGAGACACGAGTTTGATTCCTGAGTGAGAAAGATCCCCTGGAGGAGGGCATAGCAACCCACTCCAATATTCTTGCTTGGAGAATCCCCATGGGCAGAGGAGCCTAGCAGGCTATAGTCCATAAGGTTGCAAAGAGTCAGACACAATTAAAATGACTTAGCATGCATGCACCCAACCATCACTTAGAAAATAATCTCTTTGCAATTATGTTCCTAATTTAGTATCTGTCAAAGACTGTCTTTGAAGCATTTCAAATCTTCTTATCTAGAAGCTACGCTGAGCCAAGATACTAAATAATGCAATACTAAATGATAATAATTATTAATCATAATCATAACAAGCAGTTACGGTATAGTGTTTACTATGTGCTGACATTAATGTTCCAAAGTTACATTATTGATGGTCAACAAACAATAAATATGGGAAAAAGTATTCTTAAACCCATTCCCATGTTTTGCATGGGTAAAAAAAGAAAAGACCGGCTTGGTCAAAAGTTGCTCTTGTCAGTAATTTGAAGCCTAGTTAGATTTTAATATTCTTTTTATAGATATAGGTAGGAGATTTAGGTAGACTAATAATTATTAACTCATTTGAGACATTAGCTGGGAATCATGTGTTTTTTGGGCTTCCCTGGTGTCTCAGCGGTAAAGCACCTGCCAGCCAAGGCAGCAGATATAGGTTCGATCCCTGGGTCCAGAGGGTCCCCTGGAGAAAGAAATGACAACCCACTCCAGTGTTCTTGCCTGGGAAATCCCATGGACAGAGGAGCCTGGTGGGCTACAGTCCATGTGGGAAAGAGTCAGACACAACTTAGCAACTAAACAACAACATATGTTTTCTAGCCTTTATGCTGCCAGCAGGACCAGCTATAAAGCTTTCTGGGGCCCAGTGAAAAATGAAAATGTGGGACCCCTTGATCAAAAGTAGTAAGAATTTCAAGATGGCAACAACAGAGCAATATACCAAGCACAGAGCCTTCTGAGCATAGGGTCCCATGTGATTGTACAGGTTGCATGGCCATGATGAAGCCAGTCCTGACTGACCATTAAATACTTTAGTGAATTATTTTCTAAAAAAATTCTTCCCAAAGACAAAAAAAAAATCCTTGAGAATAAATTTATTTATAAAAAGTAGTCAATAAGTTAATCAAAAGCTTTCTAGATTTTATAAACTCTTTACATGATATGGCAAGTTACTGAGAAGATAACCCCTTAGAAGGTATGGATCATGTGACATTTTTGTTTTGCAGAGACTGCTGAAGTTATAACCAAAGAAGTATTCAACATATAGCATTTCAACATGGGAGCCTGTTTGTTCCTAATTTGAAGAATTCAGTTGTAAAATGAAGTATGAGACAACTAGGAAATTTTTAATACTGATGGGACATTTGATAATAAGGAAATATTATTAATTTTAAAATGTATAGTAATAAAATTGGGCCTAAGAAAATAATTCTTCTCTTTTAGAGGAATAGATGAGAATTAATAGATGAAATAAAATTGTCTGAGTTTTGCTTTAAAATAATCCAGTGAGAGTACAGATAATGCAAGGTTATTTCTGTATAAATTGTTGAAGGGGGTGATGGTTATATGGGTGCTCATTCTATTTTCTCTACTTTTGTGTTTAAAAATTCCATAACAGTAAAATATGGAGCATTGTAATTGGACCAAATAGGCACATTAATGATTTTATAAATGTAGAGCTCTTTAAATACAATTTAAATAAAAATAAAAGTTTTCAGAATTAGCCTGTATTTTTTCACTATTTTAAATAAGAAGTTCAAAAACTAACAATAGCCTTAGAGCTGGAGCAATTCTGAGATAACCAAAATGGATCAGCAATGACATCAGCCAATATGATGCAGTCACGCCTGTGCCTAACACCTATTTTTTTAATAAAATAGTTAGACTGGTCATTTGTGGGGCAAACTGGGCATGTCTTGAAAGTGATGCAGATGTGACTTTAAAATTATTTGGCTCCATTCTAAAATAGACCCACCCTCTTTGAAGGAAACAAACAAAAAATAACTAATTTGCATCTAACTTAAACTTTCGGCTGTATTTATAACAAAATTCTAATACTCCTACTTATATTTCATTTGAATTTTTATACTTTCTAGCATTCCATACTGGAAGCAAAGGGCATCGTTTAAGTATTTACTACATTTGTGCAATATTTAAACTGTTAAATTTAAATGACAATTTAACAGCATTGTTAATTGAAAAGTTTGGTGATTATGATCAGTCAGTTCTAGATTAAACCGGTAGTGGGAACGGTGTTAAGAGTTAGAGAGGATTTGTAACTCTAATTTGGGACGTGTAACCCCAAATTACTATAAACAATGAAGTTCTGGTGAGCTTGTCTTTATCGGCAACAGGTGAATTGACTTGTGGACTAATCATGATTAAGAATGACAGAATCTTACCAGTTTGGGGCTCATCAGGCAAGTTCTGCCAGTGAAACACGATTGACCTGTAGAGGACAGGTAAGAAGGAGACTGAGAAATTCAGGTTCAAATTTCTGGTTTCTTCTTTCTTGTCTCCCTCATCCATCCCCAACCTATGATAAGTTGGCACTTCTTTCAAACCATTAATAATTATTCTGCAAAATGATTTATCCATTCCAACTATTTGTATAAGAGGTAATAGAATGACCAAATATCATTTCACTGACTTTAATGTATAAGCAAAATAATATTATTTAATAACCATCTTCTATGAAGGATGAATGGAGGTTTTAAAGTATCAAATCAATCCACAAAGCAGAAATGAAACAAGGGCATATATTTCTCATTATTTTTGAGTAAACAATAGATATTTATACATTCTGACTTCTCTTTCCTTCCTTTCATAGCCAAGATTCTTAAAAAGGGTTTTTTGTTTGTTTTTTTTCCCAAACAAACTCATCCAGCCCACTTTCTCAACTCACTTACTGAAACTGAGCTTTCACCACTATCAGGTTACTCAAATGCCACCTTAGTTACTCACTCGAATGCTCACCTTTAACTGTATTGTTTCATTTCTCTGCTCCTGTTCAGGCAGTTTAAGCCCTTCCTCCTTCAAATACTCAGGAAATTTGATGGATCTGATGATAGGTGAAGAAGACTTGCCCAGGACACAGAGCATGAAAAGTAACCAGAGGGGTGGTACCTTTCTACCAGACTGACTGCCCAACAAGTCAGAAACCTGTCTAGTTGTCCCACCACCAGCTTTGTTCCCCTTCAGGTAAGAATCCTCCCCATTCATGTTAACAGAGGACAGCACTCTTCTGACAGTTTATCAACTCGCCAGAGACTCCTTTCCTATCTTCTTCATGGTCTTTTGTTCTCTAAACTCACACACATGTAGGCAGTTTCTTCTGGGTCCTCTTATTTATCATTCTACGCCAGTGTTTGTGAAGGAGAGTTCTAAGGATAACTTGTATCAGCATCAGAGACTATAAGGATTCTTATGAAAAGTGCAATTTACCACCTTACCCTAGTGAACCAGCATCTTGGAAACGAAACTCAAAATCTGAATTGTAAATCACCTCTCAGGTAATTCTTACTAAGAAATCGGGATTGAGAATTACTGTTTTACCCACTCAACCTGGATTATTTTGTCCAATCCCATGGCTTCAGTTACTAACTATATGTTGATGACATCTGTCTCCTTGTTTTCCGATATAAAGATTCCACTTGATATCTCTCAGGCAACTCTAATTTAAGATGTCCCAAATTGAACACACTGTCTCCCAATCCTGCCATTCTTCCCTTGTTTCCCCGTAGTTTTCTACTTCACTCCCAAAAGGGGGGAAAAAGGTATTAGTGAAATAGTCAGTCTTGCCTCTCTCTCAATTCATTCTTTCCTTACGACATTCTTTCTTGGCCTCATCACAAGGCACGTGGGATCTTAGTCCCCCACCAGGGATAGAACCCACACTGCCTGCATTGGAAGATGGGGTCTTAACCACTGGACCACCAGAGAAATCCTCCTTATGACTCTTGACTCCTACTTCTCAGTACACCCAAGTCACTCCCCTAGAACTAGACTAGTAGCCTAAAACTAGTTGGCATCTTTCCAAGCCCACCTCTGATTCATCCTCCGCAGTGAAAATGGGAATCATCACTAACTCAATCAGATCACTTCCATGCGAAAACTTTTCAAATCCTCACACCACCCTTTCACATTATCTCTGAAGATTTATCTATTACTTCACCCTAAAACTATACTGTCCAACATAGTAGCCCCATGTGACTGTTGAGCACTTGAAATGTGGTTAGTCCAAATTGAAATGTGCTTTAAGTGTAATTCACCTATTAGATTTCTCAAACATTGTACCCAAAAAAAGTAAAAATGTGTCACTGACAATTTTTCATATTGGTTACATTGCTGAGATGATATGATTTTTAAAATATCGGGCTAAATAAAATATTATTAAAATTTTTTACCTGATTCCTTTTACTTTCTTAATGTGACTTCTAAAAATGTTTAAATCACATAGGTGCTTCACATTATACTTCTAGAACTCTATAATCCAGCCAAACTGAAAGACTTGCTGCTGCTGCTTGTTACTCCCTTAAAAGTTATACTTTTCCTTGCTTAAAGTGTCCCCTCTCCTCTGTACCCCTTTCCCTTCCTTCATCTGATTACCTCCTACTTGTCCTGCAGCAATGTACACACACACATGAAATTTCCTGCCCCTTTTCCTTCCCAAACCAGTTCTGGGTCAGCTGTACTTCCTACACATTTGCACAAACAGCACATAGCTTGCAATGTACGGCACTTGAGGTTTACTTGTCTACACCAATCTTTGTCTCCTATGCGCTCCAATTGCTTGTTAGCAGGACTGTGGCTTGTTCAATGTGGTATCCTCAGTTTCTAGCACATTGCTTGGTTCAAAGTAGATATGGAGTAAATACTAATGGAATGGCTGTAGAAAATGACTTCCATGAAACATGATTAATAGTATGTGGGGGAGGAGTAATAGGCTAATACTCTATCTTTATCCTTAATTTGTCCACACACCCTATCAAACCGCATCCCAAGCCTCTCTTGACCCTAGTAAAATTTTTAAATGTCATCAGTTAATTTAAATGATCAGAGAACAAAATGAACACAACTTTTGTCTTCTAAATATTTTTAAATTGCTTTACTGCTGAATGTTCATTGTGAAAAAAATTACCTATTCACTGGAAAACATTTTTATACCATTTCTGAAGATCAAGTCTTTGGAGGAATTTAAGTAAGACCTAAAATCAAATCATTTTTCTCTGTAATCTCGCACTGCTGGCATTCACAGAGAAGTTTTGAATACATCAAAAATTCTGGCATACTCACATTATAATTAACATTTACCACATTACTCTCTGTTAAAAGGAAAAGTTAGCAGACAACAAATATAAAAGCTGTACAGTCCATGGAATTCTCTAGGCCAGAATACTGGAGTGGGTAGCCTTTCCCTTCTCCAGGGGATCTTCCCAACCCAGGGATCGAACCCATGTCTCCTGCATTGCAGTTGGGTTCTTTACCAGCTGAGTCACAAGGGAGGGCTCTAAATATACAAGCACTAAGAACAGACCATAACTATTTCTCAGTCTCATCAGATATAAATTTTAAGTGACTCCTCAGTGTTCATCCAATTAGATCACTCTGGGTTTTGTTTTGTTTTGTTTAAAGCTTTGAGATTTTTCATGCCTGTGTTCACCATGCTGACGAAATGGCTAACTCAAGTCACCACTGAAGTGGACTATGTAGAAGAGACACAGGAGTCACTGAAAGAGATCCTAATGGCCAAGGCTGGAACAATTTGAACAACAAAATAAATACAGCTTTGGAGTACATGTAAAAATATGAAATAAATATCCAGGAATCCATATGGATATAAATAGATAATTAGATAAATTTTAAAATGAGGGAGAATAAACAAATATCTCAGTAAAATAATTGCAAATTATTTATATGATCCTCTGTTTTCAAGAAGGGGGTGTCCTCATCTTCGGTGTGGGTTATACATAATGACTTCCTTTTAAAGAGAACAGTATGAAAAGAAGCTGGGAGAGTAACTTTATAGGGGGTAAATCTAACAAACACTGACACAGCCAGGTGATCAAAAACTCCAACACTGATAAATCATGCTGATAGTATGTAGCTTTGAAAGAATGTGATTAAAATGGCACTTTCCTGGGACTCTGCAAACAGTCTAGTGGTTAAGACTTCAAGGCAGGGGGTATGGGTTCAATTTCTGGGCTAGGGAACTAAGATCTCACATGCCACACAGAGCAACCAATAAATAAAAAAATAAAATAATACATTCCCTCTGTGATCTTCCTTCCTAAAAATCCCATAACCCCAGCCAAAATCATGAGAAAAACATAGGACCATTCTACAAAATACCTAGCCAATATTCCTCAAAACTGTTATTATCATCAAAAACATGGAGAATTTGAGAAACTGTCAAAACCAAGAGGAACCTAAGATACGATGACTATAATGTGATAAACTGGATGGTATTCTGAAACAACAACAAAGACATTGGGTAAAAACTAAGGAAATCTGAATAAACTATGGACTTTAGTTAATAATAGTGCATCAATTCTGGTTCATCAGTTGCAGCAAATAGATCATCATACCAAAGTAAGATGTTAATAGGAAAAGCTAGATGTTGGCTATGTAAGAACTCCCTGTAGTATCTACTACTTTTCTATGTATCTAAAAGTATTAAAAATAGATGCTTTAAAAGTCATCATCTATTTGTTACTTGCCAAATATTGCCTTTTCATAATCATCCTGTACTGTAGGATAATCACCTTGTGTAAACTCTCTTTTCTTTAGCCTCTTCACTAATACTTCTCTTTATTCTCTTCCTGAATAGCACTCTTTTCCAGCCTTTAATACTGGATGATTCTTCCCATTTCCTGACATTTCCTACATTTCTACCTTTGACTGCCTTGTCTTATCACTTTAGCTCTCACAGGGAAAGAAATCTTACCACTTCCAACAACTTCAACTATGACTTTCATGATGAACATTCCAAGATCTGTATTCCAATCCTAATCTCTCTTTTACAAGTCAGACTAGGACGTTCCTGGTGGCACAGCGGATAAAAATCCACCTGTCAATGCAGGGGATACATGTTTGGTCCCTGGTCTGGGAAGATCCCACATACCATGGAGCAACTAAGCTTGTGTGCCACAGCTTCTGAGCCCACATGCTGCAACTACTGAAGCTCCATGCACCTACAGCCTGTACTCTGAAACAAGAGAAGCCAACCAATGAGAAACCTATGCACCACCACCTGTCTGCAACTAGAGAAAGCCAGCACACAACAATGAAAGACCCAGAGCAACCAAAAATAAAATATAAATAAATAAATAAATTGTTAAAAAGCCAAACCATACTTCACCTACCTAACAGACATATCTGCCTACTGACTTTCAGGGATATCAAAATAAGTATGTTCAAAGAAGAAGCCCTTGTTTTAAACCTTAATTCTGTGACTTGTTCTCTTAACCACAATTAAGAGAATTATAATTGTCCAGTCATGTAATATGGAGAAGGAAATGTCAACCCATTTCAGTATTTTCGCCTGGAAAATACCATGGACAGAGGAGCCTGGCAGGTAACAGTCCAACATGACTGAGCAACTAAACAATAAAAAGGTTATGCAATAGGATTCTTGCATATATCTGTGCCTGTTTTCTTTACCATAATTTCCTCTCCAATTTCATATAAATATTGTTTAGTTCTGTTTCTACTGCATTGATCTTCCTGGATAATAAGCCCCCTTGTGACTCAGACAGTAAAGAGTCTGCCTGTAATGCAGGAGACCCAGGTTCGATCCCTGGGTTGGGATGATCCCTTGGAGAAGGAAATGGCAACCCACACCAGTAATCTTGCCTGGAAAATCCCATAGATGGAGCAGCCTGGCAGGTACAGTCCGTGAAGTCGCAGAGTCAGACATGACTGAGCAACTTCACTTTCACTTTCTATTCCTACTGCATTGATCTTTCTAGATAATTACCAATTTAGCAATCAAAATAACCTTGGCTGACTTGCAGAACCTAGAGGTGAGTCCATGGACAGCTGAGATCGCCAGTCCTGTTATGAGACAGTGATGAGATATTATTGTTTTATGTTCCCTGGGAAAGAAAGAAACATCCCCAGCTTGGAACCAAAGAACACCATTGCTTTTGAGAGACTCAGGCTGACCCCCAATGGACATGAAAGGCAACTAACCATCTCTATTTTCTGTGTGCAGCTTTTGAAGAAAGAGTTCCCCTAGAATCTGGCAGTCCAGGAGCACTGCAGTATGAGGTCCCTGTCCCTGAGACCTGAGAACCTTTTGCCAACATTTCCCAAAGACAAGTCATAATTTGTGGATGGCACTGGAAAAACTCTCCTTCAGTTTCAAGTGTAGCCAGATCACTGATTTCTAATGAAGCCATTAACCATCCTGACAGTAGAATCCAGATTTTATTGAGACAACATAAAATCATCTACCAGGGCCCAAATGGTAAAACCCTGGACTAAACCAGGTGGTTTTCAAATTTTGGGGTTTCAGTAACTTTTTATACTCTTAAAAGTACTGAAGATTACAATGTACATTTGTTTACATGAGTCATATCTATCAATATTTACCAGTTTAGAAACTAAAAGTCAAAAACCTTAAAGATATTAATTATAAAATAAAAAATAATAAACCTGTTATATATTAATATAACTGACATTTTTGGGAAAATATATTTTTTCAAGATAAAAAATTGAGAAATCTGGCTTATAGGAAAAGTAGATTCTCATATCTGCTTCTGCATTCACTCTGTTGTTTGGTTGAAGTGCATTAAGAAAATCCAGCTTCATACAAATAAATAGTTGAAAAAAGTATTTTAATAGCCTCTTCAAATTATTTTGGATATTCTTTGATACTACACCCAAACTCAAAAAGTGGTTGTTCCTCAAAGGTTAGTTACAACACAGAATCTGAAACAGATCAATACAATTTTATGCTCTGCTGCTGCTGCTGCTAAGTCATTTCAGTTGTGTCTGACTCTGTGTGACCCCATAGACAGAAGCCCACCAGGCTCCCCTGTCCCTGGGATTCTCCAGGCAAGAACACTGGAGTGGGTTGCCATTTCCTTCTCCAATGTGTGAAAGTGAAAAGTGAAAGTGAAGTCGCTCAGTTGTATCCGACCCTTAGTGACCCCACGGACTGCAGCCTACCAGGCTCCTCCATCCATGGGATTTTCCAGGCAAGAGTACTGGAGTGGCTTGCCATTGCCTCTCTGAATTTTATGCTCAGTTACCCTTAAATCTTTTAGTCTGTTTTGGTCTTTGAATCACCCATAAGTAATTTTATAATATGCACTGATCATTGGGAAAATACTGATTTACTGAGTTATAAAGATCTTTCAAATGCTGACATATTTCATCATACCATATCAAAAAATCATTTCTGTTAATACTACCATCAATATCATTAGAAAATAATATTTAAGTCCTGGGAAGCTGTCAACTCCACAGTGGTGCATATGAGTTATCCAACATCCAAATTTTCACCTGAAAGCTTGAATTTTGTCATTTGCAACAAATATTGTCAGTTAGTTGTTTTCCTTGAAGTGATAGGCTCACTTTGTTCATTTTCAAGAAAAATGCAGGAAAACACCCATATCTGAATAAGGATATTTTGTTTGTCAGTCTTTTAGGTTGTTTTTTTTTTTTTTTTTAAGTATTCCATGAAAAAAGCAGCCATTTTAGCTCACAACTTAAATCATACAATATGAGACTGAAATAATAAAAGCACTTCAGTATGGACCAGAAAACAACAAACTTTATGTGAGAGCCTGGCAGTAAAGAATACAATGACTACTAGTACATTTTGATATCACAGGCACTGATTTGTGCTAAGCAACTGGGAGTATTACACACCATTGCTGTTTTTCACTATCAGTGGAGTGAAAAAGGCAGGAAACATCTTAGCATTTATTAGGGAAACCAACTTTAACCTTGTGAACTTCCTGAAAGAATCACGGGGCCCTCGGGTTTCATAAAACACTGCTGACAAGTCAATGTGGTATTCCATTTCATTTACCAATATATTCTGGAATAGGTATGTGACATAATTCTGGGTCAGTAAGCCAAAGGGGCCTCTGAGATAGGTTTTTCCTTCCAGTAAGACATGTGGAAGTAGAAATTTCCTTTCTGCATTAGGACTTTTATCTACATGGGAAATCTAGCAATAATCTGCTCACAAGGACAAACAGACTGAATTTGGAAAATGGAAAGATGGAAAACATCTGGGCAAAGTGATGTTATTGCTAAATCACTGAATTATTCAATTTTGTTGAACCTTTTACTATATTCAACTTTTGTCCTATCTCTAGAATTCTTATGTGAAGTCATAATTTCCCTTATTGTTTAAATGTCTTTTGACAGGTTTTATGTTCCTTAAAGATGCTGCTACTGCTGCTGCTAAGTCACTTCAGTCGTGTCCGACTCTGTGCGACCCCATAGATGGAAGCCCACCAGGCTCCCCATCCCTGGGATTCTCCAGGCAAGAACACTGGAGTGGGTTGCCATTTCCTTTTTCAATGTGTGAAAGTGAAAAGTGAAAGTGAAGTCACTCAGTCGTGTCCGACCCTTAGCGACCCCATGGACTGCAGCCCACCAGGCTCCTCCATCCATGGGATTTTCCAGGCAAGAGCACTGGAGTGGCTTGCCATTGCCTTCTCCACCTTAAAGATGAAAGCATCTTTATTCATTCATTCATACTTCCTGTCAACCCATCACTATTCAAAAGACCCCAAAAGTATGGTCACTACAGCTTGATACATTCCAAACTCCCTGAAATGAGCAGCAAAACAAAATTATTACAAGCCATTTAACAATAGCTGAAAGAGGCATATCAAGTTGAACAATTTAAATAGCTCACTTATATGGAGGCAGATCAAATACGAGACAATGAATTTTAATAAAATCATGAGAACCATTAAAAGGAAACACTTGGAATCTATCCAAGTATCAAGAAATCAAATGGCACCTTGAGATTATCATACTAAGTGAAGTAAGTCAGACAGCGAAAGGCAAATGTCATATGATATCACTTACATGTGGCATCTAAAAAAAGATACAAGTGAACTTATTTGCAAAGCAGAAACAGTCACACAGACTTAGAGAACAAATTTATGGTTATGGGAGGGGGAAGGGTGGAGGGAGGAATAGATTAGGAGTTTGAGATTGACAAGTACACAGTGCTATATTTAAAACAGATGGCCAATAAGGACCTACTGTATAATATAGAGAATGCTGCTCAATATTCTGTGATAACGTAAATGGGAAAAGAATTTGAAAAAGAATAGATACATGTATATGTATAACTGAATCACTTTGCTAACACAACATTGTTAATCAACTATGTTCCAGTATAAAATAAAAATTAAAAGGAAAATGGCAGCACTATTTACAATAGCTAGAACATGGACGCACCCTAGATGTCCAGTGACAGATGAATGAATAAAGAAGCTGTGGTACGTACATACAATGGAATATTACTTGGCCATAAAAAGGAATGCATTTGAGTTAGTTCAAGTTAGGTGGATGAACCTAGAGCCTATCATACAGAGTGAAGTAAGTCAGAAAGAGAAATATAAATATCATATACTGATGCGTAAATATGGAATCTAGAAAGATGGCAGTGATGAACTTATTTGCAGGGCAGCAATGGAGAAACAGACATAGAGAACAGACCTATGGTCACGGAGGGGAAGAGAGGAGGGAGAGGGTAAGACGTATGGAGAGAGTAACATGGAAACTTACAATACCATATGTAAAACAGATAGCCAATGGGAATTTACTGCATGAATCAGGGAACTCAAACAGGGGCCCTGTGACAATCTAGAAGGGTAGAATGGGGAAGGAAATGGTAGGGAGGTTCGGAGAGAGGGGATATGGATGTACTTGATGGCTTACTCTTGATGTTTGACAGAAAACAACAAAATTCTGTAAAGAGATTATCCTTTCATTAAAAAATGAGTAAAGTGGCAAAAAAAAAATCAAATTTCAAATTGTGTAGTGGACGAATAAGGAAGTAGTCATTATTCTATGTTAACACAGCAAACATATACCGCCGAAATTGAATATGTATTCATGAGTAAGAGATGTAACAATACATTTTTGAATTGCCAGGTTACAGTAAAGAGTTCTTTTCCAGATAAAACAGGCCCATCTTTTGATACCTATGTATGGGTTTGAAGATTTCTAATTCAAATTCTTTAACCTCTGAATCTCAATGTGAGATTCAGAAAGGGAAATACGACGAAGAAATAAAAGAGAAACAAACTGTCTTCTAGAAAGGAAAAATTATTATCACTTTCATTTATTTCTCCTATCTACTTCCCTTCTGTGTGTCAGTGGAAAAGCAGAAATGGCCCACAGCTATTTGTGCCTTGCAAGATCAGAATTCCTGCCTCTGCAAGGAAAATATAGTCTTCCATATAAAGAATGGCTTTAGGGAAATAATTATCTCTCTCTGTAAAAGTCAACATTCAATTCCTCTAAATTATTAATATAACAATTCTATAACTAAAGGACAGAAATATATGTTTGAAACTCAACATTAAGCGCCATTGATTTACTTATGTATTTTAGTTTAAACTAGCTCTGGAATGAGTAGATATTACCACATCAAGATCTATTATTTTAGAAGTTTCAAAATAGAGAAGTGTAATCTTTTTATCACCAAATGAAGTAACAGCCTTTGAATTATAAGTAGCTACAGTAACTCTGCTTTATAAGCATAATTAGTGGTCTTATATATAGTAGCATTCTGCATTTACTGAAGCTTTCCATCCTGTGTCGTAAATATAATCTAGTTGTTTTGTCTTTTACAGCTTATAAACATTGATCATCATACCCATAAAATTTTGCATTGCTTGTTACCTTAGAATGCAGTAAAATTGGGACTTCCCTTGTGGCCCAGTGGTTAAGACTCCGCTGGTTAAGAGTTTCCACGGCAGGGAACACAGGTTTGACCTTTGGTCTGCCTCTTGAGAAACCTGTATGCAGGTCAGGAAGCAACAGTTAGAACTGGACATGGAACAACAGACTGGTTCCAAATAGGAAAAGGAGTACGTCAAGGCTGTATATTGTCACCCTGCTTATTTAACGTATATGCAGAGTACATCATGAGGAACGCTGGGCTGGAGGAAGCACAAGCTGGAATCAAGATTGCCGGGAGAAATATCAATAACCTCAGAAATGCAGACACCACCATTATAGCAGAAAGTGAAGAAGAACTAAAGAGCCTCTTGATGAAAGTGAAAGAGGAGAGTGAAAAAGTTGGCTTAAAGCTCAACATTCAGAAAACGAAGATCATGGCGTCTGGTCCCATCACTTCATGGCAAATAGATGGGGAAACAGTGGAAACAGTGGCTGACTATTTTTCTGGGCTCCAAAATCACTGCAGACGGTGATTGCAGCCATGAAATTGAAAAATGCTTACTCCTTGGAAGGAAAGTTATGACCAACCTAGATAGCATATTAAAAAGCAGAGACATTACTTTGCCAACAAAGGTCCGCCTAGTCAAGGCTATGGTTTTTCCAGTGGTCATGTATGGATGTGAGAGTTGGACTGTGAAGAAAGCTGATCACCGAAGAATTGATGCCTTTGAACTGTGGTGCTGGAGAAGACTCTTGAGAGTCCCTTGGATTGCAAGGATACCCAAGCAGTCCATCCTAAAGGAGATCAGTTCTCGGTGTTTATTGGAAGGACTGATGTTGAAGCTGAAACTCCAGTACTTTGGCCACGTGATGTGAAGAACTAACTCATTTGAAAAGACCTGATGCTGGGAAAGATTGAAGGTAGGAGGAGAAGGAGACGACAGAGGATGAGATGGTTGGATGGCATCATTGACTCAATGGACATGGGTTTGGGTGGACTCCAGGAGTTGGTGATGGACAGGGAGGCCTGGTGTGCTGTGGTTCATGGGGTCGCAAAGAGTCAGACACGACTGAGCGACTGAACTGAACTGAACTGGAAGTAAGATCCCATATACCATGCAGCAATGGCCAAAAGAAAAACAAAATGTAGTAAAATTCATCCTGTGACGATATCAGTATTTTCCCATATTCTTATTGCAAAGAACATAGATATTATACATTGGTAAATACTTTTTTATTTTTCTTTTTCTAGCTGCACCACAGGGCATGGAGATCTTAGTTCCCCTTCCAAGAATTGAACTCAAGCCCCATGTGATGAATCCTAACCACTGGACCACCAGGAAATTCCTATATTAGTAAATATTCTTAATCACTAATTGAGATTTTTTTCAAAAGTTATTTTTCAGAGGTAACTCCAAATCAAAGACCCAGCAAGGATTAGTCTATTTCCATTCAGTAACATATTTTTGAACCACCCTGAAGCACTAACAGAAGACAAGGTATTAACAAGTTTTAAGTAAATTATGATTAAATGTTGTTGATGTTCAGTCACTCAGTCACGTCTGACTCTTTGTGACCCCATGGACTATGGTACACCAGGCTTCCCTATCCTTTACCGTCTCCCAGAGTTTGCTCAAACTCATGTCCATTGAGTTGGTGATGCCATCCAACCATCTCATCCTCTATCATCCTCTTCTCCTCCTGCCTTAAATCTTTCTCAGCATCAGGGTCTTTTCTAATGAGTTGGCTCTTTGCATCAGGTGGCCAAAGTATTGGAGCTTCAGTTTCAGCATCAGTCGTTCCAATAAATATTCAGGACTGATTTCCTTTAGGATGGTTTGGTTTGATCTCCTTGCGGTCCAAGGGACTCTTCAAGAGTCCTCTCCAGCTCCACAGTCGAAAGCATCAGTTCTTCAGTGCTCAGCCTTCTTTATGATCCAACTCTCACATCCGTACATGACTACTGGAAAAACCATACCTTTGACGATACAGACTTTTGTCTGGAAAGTAACATGTCCACTTTTTAATGGTTAAATGAATTGTTAAAAGTTCATCTAACAACTTGCTCTCATTAAGACTCTACATTTCCATTGCAGGGGGAATGGGTTCAATCTCTGATTGTTGGTTGGGCAGCTAAGATCCTGCATGCTGCATGGAGCAGCCAAAAATGTAAAACTAAAATTTAAAGATAAGTTTCTTTAAACTTTGAAGTAATGTTGTATTTTGAGAAAACATCTTTAATTTTTTTTAAAGCATATGCAGAGCTTGGGGCTAAGATATTTTTGGTGTTTTAATTAGAGATTGAATGTTCTAATTGGGGATTCAATTTACCATTTTAAAAATAGATGTCAAGTGAGATAACTTATTCAATAATTTCAGCAGCAGGATGGAAATATCTTTCTTTAAATTGTCCCTTTTAATCAGGTGCTACAGGGGAAATTATTGGTAGCCTTACTAGCATCTGAAAAAAATTATAGATCATTTGTATAAGGGCAAAGCCTTTGTCATAAGATACTCTGGAAAATATTAAGTGAAAGAGTCTCCTCTACCAATCTGAGACTGACATGCTTATTCTGTGGTTCCACAGTTGTGGTTGTATCCAGGCATAGGTGTTAAACTCTCTGGTGTCATCACAGTAATCCAAGGAAAACATACTGGTATAGAAGTAATGTCAAGAGTAGAATCAGATTTGAGATATATCTGGGAGGTAGAATTGATATGATTTGGCTATGCCCCAGATAAGAAAGAATATGTGTAGGTAGGGAAGGTGATCAAGGATAACTTTTGGGTTTCTGGTATGAATAACTGTATAGGAATCTTCTACCATGAGTGAGAAGACTGGAGGAGGGACAGGTGTAGAGGCTGGGGAAGAGGATGAAGACTTAATAGTTGGAGATATTTTAAGTTTGAGATACGTAAAGGACATCAGTGGAGATCTCAAGTGGGTAATGAGATTTCCAGTTCAAGCTCCAAGGAGAAGTGTGAGTGAAAGTTGCTCAGTCATGTCCAACACTTTGCGACCCCATGGACTGCCCATGGAATTCTCTAGGCCAGAATACTGGAGTGGGTAGCCTTTCCCTTCTCCAGGGGATCTTCCCAACCCAGGGATTGAACCCAGGTCTTCCACATTGCAGGTGGATTCCTTACCAGCTGAGCCACAAAGGGAAGTGTGAGGCAGGTAATTAATTTCAAAGTTGTTAGTGTTTAGATGAAACCACAGGGCTAGATAAGGTTGCTCAAAAATAACTGGGTAGAATGTAAAGAAGGCCCAGGACCTCTGCCTGGACAACTTGAGAAACTGTCCTACCCTATTTTTACCTAACTCCTTTCATATTTAGGTCTCTGCCTAATTTTTACTTTTTTAAAAAGACTTCTCTGGACTACTTAATCTACTTTAGGCAACACCACCTGCCCTACCCAATATGTTTTCATCAAAGTTCTTACTACAGATTGCAATGAATTATTTGTGATTATTTATTTTGTATTTGTCTCTACACTAGAATGTATGTTTCATGAATGTATGCTTCAGGGCAGAGGCCATTTGCTTTCATTTGTGTTCCCAATGCCTGGCACATATAAATGCTAAGCATTGAGTAATGGAAGAAAGTGGATGGGAATAACGGGTGAATGTAAGATGAGTCTGTTGGGGTCATAAAAATTTAGCAATCGTTAAAATATAAACCATACATGAAACAACTTAAAGTATTATCACTCCTCTTGAACTTTTCTAAGGAAGAAAATAAACAGCAAAGAATTTAAGCATTTTACTTTATAATTTCCTTCTTTACTGAGGGTCTCTATTGAGGGTCTTATATGTAAATGTTTATGGAGAACTTTGTATGCTCAGAGTACAAACAGTTCATCAACCGTACAAGTGTTCTATCATAAACTCCCAGAGTTTGGGTCCTGTGTTATTCATCTTAATCTCTTCTCCTTAAAGGTTCTCTTATGTATGCTGAATGGCTGATATATGTTTATTGTTCTAATGTATGCTTTAACTGCTACATTGAAACATTTATTTATATGTTTCAATTGTAACTTTATAATAAAGGGGACATGACATTGATTTTGTTCATGTTTTGCTTATCTTGCTCAATAGTCGCATCTTTATAAACATTCCTTATACCAGAAATTCACTTCTAAAGTTTAATAAGTCTGAGAGATTTCTTCCACAAGACACATAATAGACTGTGCATAGAGCAGACAACCACTGGAAGTATGAAGTCTACAAAATTTGATATTGACAACCGTCTGTTCCGATCTGTGGCATCACTAATTTCCTCTACCATCATCAGTGGCTTTTGGCTGTCCCTCAGATTCTCAATGCAGCATCCAGTCATTTGGTATACTATAGGCTGGAGGAGAAGGGGACGACAGAGAAGGAGATGGCTGGATGGCATCACCGACTCTATGGACATGAGTTTGAGTGAACTCCAGGAGTTGGTGATGGACAGGGAGGCCTGGCGTGCTGTGATTCATGGGGTCGCAGAGAGTCAGACACGACTGAGAGACTGAACTGAAACTGAACTGAACTGTGCAGATGTACACTTTCCTTCTTTCAGATTTACTACCTGTCTTGTTTGCAATCCTTTCCTGGTCTTATTTCCTATTATTCAAGAAATGTCCAGTTGTGTTTTTAATTTGTTGTGAAACAAAATTATTCTGATAATTATAGAATGTTAGAATTGGCAAGCCTTTAGTCTCCCTCACTTTTCAGCTATTGATGTAATTAGTTTATTTTCTGGGGCTTGTTAATTTGGGTAATATAATTGCCTTTAGGGTGTGTTGCTAATGGTGGGAAGCTGGTGCTGCTCAAATCACATCAGTAGTCTTCTCTACACAAAATGACATCAACTGGCCACTTATTTAAATGAGTGTCTTCATTGTTTACTCCATTTTAAAACAGAAGGATAGACAGTTATTGAAGTTGTAACTCTTCTGTTTAAATGAATCACAATGGCAGTTATGAGTCATAGAGGATGGTTTGGTTTGGTTTGGTTTTAATGCAGATTTCTAAACCTACTGTTTCAAATGTTTTGAAAGAATGATCAGAATAAATTATCCAGAGTCATAGAAAATTAGAATTAACATATATCCTTGGTTTAAAACTCTCAATTTTTTATATTTTCTATTTCTTAGGCAATAGTTAACCCTTCATTTAATGCAGTAAAGCAGTAACATTTTAAAATATAATTTTAAGGCAATCTTTGAGGTGTCGAGAATTTACTGATGCATCATCATGAATTTATTTCTGCCAAGAAACATAGATTAATGCTTGAAGATAAAAACAGCCAGGGGACATGGGAAGACATTTATGTGCAAGGAGAGGAATTGTATCTCCAGGCTAAAACGATTTATCAATTTTCCTGCCACTAAAACTTGCCAGCCAGTTTGTGAGCCTGAGATACAGATGAGTAACTCTGTATAGAGAACTCTTCTCGATGGGGAAAATGCACTCAGGGAAATTACTACCCATGGATGATATTTTCCCTGACGTCCTCTTCACCCTTATCTGCACTTTGAAAAGTTACTCTCCAACCGACCCTCTCTAACTACCATCTATGCCCTGCAATAGATCTAAATCCTCCCTGAAATTGAGAAGTGGTTTCATTTTTAAAAGGAAGCTCTTTTACTTTCATTTCCTCAGAATTACAGAAGACTTGTTGTTGCTGTTTTTTTGAAGAATTTAAGAAATTATACATATATTAGTAATGTATATTTTGTGGCCATGAAAATAAATACTCGCATTATTTTCTTTTTCATATGTCAAATTAAAATGTTGTTCATTACTTTCTCATCTCAAAGCTTCAGGAACAAAGCCATCAAGAAGGAAATGGTAAATAGCAAAGTAGTCCTCTAAACAGTCAGACCATCAGGACGGAATGAGATTTATTGCTACCAGGTTCTCACTATTTGAATCTTACTGAGACCTTCATATCCCTAAAGGAATCTGATAAATTTTAGGGTTTCTGATCATACAACTACTGTCTCTTGGAAAAAATAAAGAAGACTATGTAACAGAAAATAACAGAGGTTTTTCATCTCAAGATAAAGGAGGTAAGACCAGGGTCTCATTTAGAATTTTTGAGGTCTGGAACTCTGAAAAGATTGTGATTCTTCACGTGTTGTTGTTCAAATAAAGTCAACACCAGACTGTAAAGTGCAAAATACAAAATTTACATGGCATGTAAACTAAGAGTTTCTCTCCAGTTATTTTTTTGTATGGAGAAATTTGGATACTTTATCTTTGTTGAGCTTTCTTCAGTTTTTCACAACCCTGCTTTGCTGGTGTCCACTGAGCAACAGGTCCAGGATGGCCAAAAGATCTTATCTTAGGCATGCATTTTCCATGTTCCTCTCTCCTCGCAGAGCCTTGTATACAATAAGCACCTCATAAACGGCTTGGAAGTGGGGATGAAGAGGGCAGATGAAGCACTGGCTGATTGGAGTTGTTAACAAAATTTTAAATTGCTAATGCCTTATTGGACAAAGATGATGATTATTCTCTAACAGCCACATAAATTGCTAATTTATGAGTATAACATCTAACCTTCCCTCCTCCTGGGTAGGCAATTGCCACATTTTTTATCTTTAGTGCATGGACACAACAGGCCTTCTTTCACATCTGGATACGACTGAAAGGGTCACCAGATTTTGGCTAGTGAATGATCTCCCTAGTAGGTGATCTCTCTTTTATTTTCTTCCAGAGTACACATTTTCAGGAAATGAAAAAGCCTTTATTTTACATTTTAAATCCTCGGTCTAATTTTTCCCAATCTATATATCTATGAGGGTGTATACATGTGCATGTGTGGCAGTTTTGGTTTGTTTGCTTGAGCTTGGATTTTTTGAATGAATGACTAAAACATCTTTACTTTGATAAAATACTTTTGCAATGTTACAAAGTACATTCACAATGTTTTCAGATTCTTTCCTTTCCAAAGCAAGTTTCTGAGAAAAAAACACAGTAGAAATAAAGGTATATAATATAGTTTGTTCATTTTGCCCCATTTAAAATTTGATAATAAGTTGTTTTATAAAGCCAAATGTTTTCTTTTCAGGGCCAGACTTCTTTTTGAAAGCTAAAGCATGCCAGTAATGGGCTGCTTCAAATTTTAGTGATGTAGAGCCAAAATAAAATTATTCCTTAAGACTCTGTATGTGTAGAGTACTGGTTATTTGTTCCACAGTAAATACTTGCTTTAATATGGCCTCTTTTGTTTAAAGAAACGTATACTGAGCCCAAAAGGACACACTGCAAAGTACAAAGATGCATCATTAAGAAGCAATCTAGGGCTTCCCTGATGTCTCAATGGTAAAGAATCCACCTGCCAATGAAGATGTCGGTTCGATCCCTGGTCTGGGAAGATTCCGCATGCCAAGGAGCAACTAAGCCCGTGGGCCATAACTATTGAGTCTGGGCTCGAGAGCTGGGAATCGCAACCACTGAGTCCACGTGCCGCAACTACTGAAGCCCAGGGACCCTAAAGCCAGTGCTGCACAGCGAGAGAAGCCAGCATAAGAAGAAGCCTGTATACTGCAACTAGGGAGTGGCCCCCCCTCTCCACAACTAGAGAAAAACCCACGTAGCAACAAAGACCAGCATAGCCAAAAATAAATAAAATTATTTTAAAAAATAAGCAATCTATTTAGGTAAATAATACTGGGCAAGGTTGGAGTGGTGGGGGGTGAGGGGAAGGCAAGGAAACTGTATTCTTATAAAAACTTCTAAGGTCACTAAGGCAATTCTAAACAGAAATATTAACATTTACATATTACAACTTGCACTTAGGACAAAAGTCTGATTATCGATGGAACAGAACACTCAAATTCAATTATGTCAAGAAAACACATGTCCTTATATAATCTGACAGAACAGCCCTGAATACAATACTTCTTTATTAAGTGGATTTCAAACTCTACCTGAAAGTGACATCATTTATTAACACACAAACTTTCACCTTTAATTCCTTGGATCTCTCTCTGTTATGTCTTCTGGGCTCAGCTGATTTAGCCTTCCTAATTAATCTCTGCTATTATCCTTCTCGGCTTCCCTGGTGGCTTCGACGGTGAAGTGTCTGCACGCAATGCTGGAGACCTGGGTTCAATCCCAGGGTTGGAAAGATCCCCTGGAGAAGGAAATGGCAACCCACTCCAGTACTCTTGCCTGGGAAATCCCGTGGACGGAGGAGCCTGGTGGGCCACAGTCCACGGGGTTGCAGAGTCGGACACGACTGGGTGACTTCACTTTCACCACTTTCATTGTCCTTCTTGCCAGTTTCTCACACTCAGGGGTCATCAATGACATCCAAACTGTTTTTTGGCTTTTATTTACAAGTTACTTTGTCACATTCACCACAACTTCTCTTTCAAACACTTGAGTTCTCTTTAAACCCTCTGTCCTTAAAAATATCCCCTTGATCTGTGTCTGGGAAGCAGGGCTGACTAGTAACCATTTTGGTGATGTCATATAACTGCTTCGAATTGGAAAAATTTACTTTAGTAGGTCTGCTTAACCCAAAACAATTCTAGGAATGTTTGGAATGCTTGAACTTTAGAGGAAAAATCTAATTCACTTGTTTTCTAATACAGTGCACTAATAGTGAGAACCAATGTGACATACATAAGTACAGTTTTGGAACCAGATAAATTTGAGTTTGAATGCCAGCACTGCCATTTTCTAAGTAGGGAAAATTATTATCTGAGCCTCAGGTTTTTCTTCTGTAAAATATTCCTTACATTGCAAAATGTCTATGAAGATTTAACAGGATAATGTTTATTAAGCACCTAGCATATTTTACTATGCTTGGGAAATTGATCATTGGATTTATTATGGTCATAAATAATTGTTCTATAAAAACACAATTTGAGGATTTTTGGATCCCTCCCCTTACATTTTATGTTCTTGAAGAGTCATCAAAGTTTGCCTATTTATGCACAGTTAAAAAATCCACCTGTTAATCTCTGTCGTTTCCAAGCCAAACTCGGTTCCAGTGCTAGGTCGCTTCCTACTTTCTGCTACAAATTTATTCTGGTTAGTTTGCACGTCTCTGAATGCTGGAGAGTTTACTTGTAAAATGATCTTTTTGATCTCACTGACACTACAACTTTCTCTTTAATCCTACCTTCTGCTACTGCCAGGCCCTCTAATTGGAGAATTGGATCAAGTGATATAGGGATGCTTCAAAGCATCTGTAAACAAAAATTATGGGGGGAATATGTCTTTCTGTCCTACAGGTAACTTCTAAATCAGCATGGCTGACTTCAATATGGCTGACTTCTGCAAAGATGGAAACAATCCTGTGCTCCTACATTGAGTTCAGTACCAAGGACACTAACTCCATCAAATACTATCTTCCAAGAAATCAAAGAACTCACAATCCATATGGCAATCAATTTCCAATTCTAAATATGCCTGTAAAAAACACTCAGCTAATTTCTAAACATGTATTCTGGTAGCAGCTTTCCTTCCAAGTATTTTGCATTACTAAGCATCTAAAAATACATACCTATATGTATTACATAAACAGAGTACCTACACGATGTATATTCTGATTTTGCCTATCTGAGCAATTAAAATTTACTCTTTATTAAAATAAATCTTCAAAAACCACCATCTTTTGTCACATTCACGGGTGACAGTCAAACAGCAGATAGTCAAAAGGAAATAAGGAAGCCCAGTGAATAAATTATGTCTTGAATGATTCTGAGACAAATTAAAACTACAGACAGTCTGTGTTCTATTTGAAAAATATTAAATCCAGACTCTTGAATTTTCTGCTTATTTTTGGAGCAGTGGATCCCCAAGTGCCCTGCACTGACCGATGAGATACCAGACTCAGGCAGGAATTTGGAAGAAATCAGAGGGAGGATCTAGGAAGGGGGAACTATGACAAAAGATAGCTTTTAAAGAAAGTGGGTTTTAGAGGTAAGCAGCTAGTTGCTCAGTACCTGATACAGGGCCCTACTTTACCAGCTTTGGATACATTCTTTCTTCTCTTTTGTTCACTCTCTGCCCATTCTTAGCATGCAAAATAATGTCTTATGTGTATCATTTAAAAATATCACAGAATAAATAAGTGGCTCTTCAAGGGGCCCTGATGGTGGAGATGGTCTTCTAGAATAGGCATCTTATGGCAGCAACTTGCACAAGATTTGTGCTGCATTTTTGCTGACAGGATCAGGAACTATATTCTTAAGTAAAGTTATCTGCTAAATAGAGGATTTCCCATGTAGCTCTCCATGCTTTAAAGACTCATAGACAGAAGATTTCACAACCTCCAGATAACTCGTACTGCTGCTGCTGCTGCTAAGTCACTTCAGTCGTGTCCGACTCTGTGTGACCCCATAGACAGAAGCCCACCAGGCTCCCCCGTCCCTGGGATTCTCCAGGCAAGAACACTGGAGTGGGTTGCCATTTCCTTCTCCAATGTGTGAAAGTGAAAAGTGAAAATGAAGTCGCTCAGTCGTGTCCGACCCTTAGCGACCCCACGGACTGCAGCCTACCAGGCTCCTCCATCCATGGGATTTTCTAGGCAACAGTACTGGAGTGGCTTGCCATTGCCTTTACTAAATGTAATTGTCATCTAATACTTAACCTTCATCTCAGAAAGTTTTGCCCCATTATCTCATGCATATCAATTTACAATTTACTCCTTTTCTGAACTCTAGGCAAATACTTATTTCTTCAGTGGCTTCATCTGTTGTGAATAGAGTCACCATTTGTTCTCCTCTTCTCCAAGCCAACTCAAGTACATTTCATGCCTCAGCTATTATTTCTAACCTTTTAATTATCTTTCTTGCTCTTTGAATGTTCACCAGGATTTTAGTGCCTCAAGTCCTGGAGCCTAAGCTCAGATATAATATGCTGGGACTGGCAAGTGGAACTAAGGCTAAATTATTATCGTTAAGACCGCCTCATGCTTCTTGTTACAGTTTATGTAGACTTGTATCAGCTTTTGTTGTTCTTATTATTACATGCTCTATTTGCAAGTCTATCTTTTCTCACAATTTCAGAGGAAGTCATCTTTTATACTGGGAATTCATAGACATAATTGGTCATTCTCTAGCATTTCTATATGTAATTTCTTTCCTCAAGTAATTACCTTGTATGAATCAACTTTAAATTTTATATTTATTCCTGCTGCTGCTGCTAAGTCACGTCAGTCATGTCCGACTCTGTGCGACCCCATAGACGACAGCCTACCAGGCTCCCCCATCCCTGGGATTCTCCAGGCAAGAACACTGGGTTGCCATTTCCTCTGTCCATGGGAGTCATAAATACATCATAATCTTTGCCCAGTGGCAGGTAAATGCAAAGAATTCAAATATAGTGTTGTTTAGTCACTAAGTCATGTCTGACTCTTGCAACCCCATGGACTGCAGCCCACGCCATGGACTGCAGCCCACAGGTTACTTCTGTCCATGGGATTTCCCAGGCAGGAATACTGTAGTGGGTTGTTATTTCCTCCTCCAGGGGATCTTCCCAACCAAGGGATGGAACCCGCCTCTCCTGCATTGACAGGAAGATTCTTTACCACTGAGCCACCAGGGAAGCCCCTCAAATACAGTACTGATATCTAAAAGCTTAAAATCAAACTCATTCGTTTTATTGTCTTTTCCTCCCTAAATATATTCCTCCTCTTAAGTTCTCTGATTAGGTCTCAGTACCACTACAAGTTTGCCTAAGGTTGAGAGATCAATAATTTTTTTTTTTTTCTATCTTCTCTTTCATTATGTACAACTAATTGGTTTCCAAGTTCTGCTGAGTTTATCTCTTAAATATGGCCCTTCCTTTCTATTTCACTCCACTACCCAAGTTCAGGTATTCAACATCTCTGGATTAGACTACTATAGTTTTTGACTTCTCTCTTCTAATCCGTTGTTCCCTCCTTTCTCAAAGCATTTATCAAGTCATTTTTTTCCTTAAAAAATCACAGTCTCCATTGTTTAATATGTATCTCCTGCCTTTTCAGCCCCTCTTTTGCCACTTCTTTTCCTCCTCTATTTCTCCCAAATCAAATCCAACAAGGTAAAAGCAAACAACTAACAAAAATGCACAACACTATAAACAAATGCAAAAGACTAATAGATATTAGTATTCACATTCAAAAAGTGAAACTATAAAGAGCCTTTAAAAATCAGTAAGAAAATTACTAAACAACTGAATATAAAAATGATAATCAATAAGAAGACAAGTTTACAGAAAAATATATATAAACAGCTCTTAAACATAAGCTGTTCAGTCATGAGAGAAATTCAAATTAAAACTATTAAGATATCACTTTTACCTGTTAGATCTGAAAAACATTGAAAAGTTTGATAACATACTGAGAGGTGGTAGGGAAAAGATGTCGTATATATTTCTGGTAAGAATGTACAATGATACATTACTTATGAAATGCAATCTAACAATATCTCTCAAAATCACACATGCATATGCTCATGAATCAACAATTTCTCTTTGGATCAATGATCTTATAGATAAACTTTCCTGTGTGAAAAATATCTAGATTACGAGGTTATTCACTGTGGCATTGTTTGCAATAATAAAATATTGCAAGCAACGCAACTATTGGGGATATACTTAACACATGCACACAATATAATAATGTTCAGTTTAAAAACAAGTGTTTTCTTATGAAAACTAAAGAAGCTCTCTCTGTACTGAAATGAGAAGAAATATAGAGGAAAATTGTTAAGGGGGAAAAAGCATAGTTCACAGATGAAAACACAGTGCTTAATGTACATTTGTTTGAACATGCTTAAGGAGAAGACTGAAAAGATTCACTGGACACTAATAATAGTTGGCACTTCTCGGGGGACTTGAGTGGGCAGAGGATGGGGTAGTAAGATTTTTCAGTTGAAAATAATGCAACTTATTTTAAAAAATCATACAAATGCTAGTTTTCTTTCTCTGAAATGTTATTTACTCTCATTCCCCACCTCTACCTGGACATGTGTCAGGACTTAATCATTTCCTCCAAAAGACATTCTTTCTAATCTGGAAAAGTTCAGATTCCCTCAAGTCTCAGCTGAACTCTTATGTTAGTTTTTGCAAATTACTTGTGGATATCTGTCATCCTCATTTGACTGTGAAGCTCTAGAAGCAGAGAGGAATGCATCGGCTTCTACTTGTCTCACCAAAGCCTGGGCTGCTTGGCACATCAGCTCATGAATGTTTGTTGAGTGAAGACATGTGTGCTCAGGGCACTGTGTGGGGGTGTGGGTGGAGGGGTCCTGCTTGGGAAACCACAGGGAAAGATAAAAGGGGTGAGACAATGTCTGCCTTTAGGTCGCTTATCAACTAGGGAGGTAGATAAACACCCGTGTAATTATAAGGCAGAAAGCGGTCATTGCCTTAGGAGTTACAAATTTAGTTATATGAGACTTAGAGCAAGGTGACTGCAAGAAGAAATTTTTTTAATGTGTTATATATCTGAAAAATGCAGTAATATTTGCAAAGGGGTTTTGAAAAACCTATGTGGTTTCTTCAAGAAAGGGCAGGTTTTTAATGTGGAAAATCAAATATGTACAGGGGTCAGGCAGCTGAGCCATGTCAGTGAATGGATTGCCAAGTGGAAACTGATTAAAAACAAGATCTAGAGGTATATTAGCTTGGCTGGATACTAGCACCACTTGGGAGATTAAAAAAAAAAAATCCTTATGCTAAGACCATAACACAGGTCAATTCACAGGGGTAAGGAAAGGGATAGGAGGATAAAAATGGAGAAGAAACCCAGTCATCTGCAGTTTTAAGAAACTGCCCAGGTAACAATAATGTAGACCAAGACAGATCTCATTACCAGTGACTTGTTAAAAATGCAGAATTCTAGCCCCACCCTGGATTTACAGAATCCGAATCCTAACTGTGACGATACCTCCAGTGCTTCTGGTACACTCTGGCAAGTTCAAGAAGCTCTGCTCTAAACAACTTTGTCCTTTTCCAAGGGAATGAATGACCATTCATTAAGTAGTATCAGCATTTCCCAGAGGGCATGCATGTTCTAGTTGTCAATGTTCTAATTTTGCCAGTTATGCTGCTACTGCTGGCAACAACTCAAATAACTGAGATCAGGTGGAAGCCGTCAAAAAGTGACTGTATCCTACCAAGTGGCTAGAGAGGGGATAGTGAATTAGCAGGGTTTGTCTAAGGCTTATATTGTTCTAAGGCAGAAGTTTTTTAATGTCGATTTTTGGTAGTTACTTAAATTTTTTTTTGAGCTGTTAAACCGTCCTAGTCAACAACACTGTGTGTGCGACAAAGTTCAATGTGAAACTCTGCTCTCATTTAGGTGGGCAGGATTTTGGAGTACCACCAGCTCAGCAACTGTCCTTCCGCGTCTCCCTGAAGCAAAATTTTAAGGATAAGATGAAAAGAAAACGAGGAAGGTTTGCAGGGCTTGGAATGCTAGAGGAAAACTTATTTACTTAATTTGAACAATTTCAAGTCACCATATTTTCTAAGTGAGGCTTATAACTGCAATACAAACAAAAAAGAAAACTCACTCCCTCATGATCTGTTAGGAATATAACTGGCATAAAAGAAAGTTGAAAACTTTTATCCAACAAATGCTTATCAAGCTCCTACTATGAATCAAGTGCTATTCCAAGTCCTTTAATTTCATTCCTTTGGTGGTAATCCTAGTCAGCCAGCCTCCTGGAAAACTGATGTCACTGTTCCTAAAATGAACAATCTCAGAAGATAAAAGTGTGAATGAGTCAGATCAGCCTGTGGCTCCAGCTGGACGCTGTGAGCAGCTCAGGAGCCTGTCTGAATATCAAGAACCACTGAGGCTGGGGAACAAACACAGGGAGGGGAGTAATTCAGAACTGGTTCCCACACACCTCAGCTCTCAACTTCGCTACGGAGTTTCACTACAGTTTTAAAATTCTAAATAGCAATACTAGGACATGACTTTCAAAGAATAATATCAGCAACTCTTTTTTTCTTACGTGGGATTTTAGTTCCCTGGGGTTTCCCAGGTGACCCGGTGGTAAAGAATCTGCCTGCCAGTGCAGGAGACACAAGAGAGACTATGGTTCAATCCCTGTGTTGGGAAGATCCTCTGGAGTAGGAAATGGCAACCCGCTCCAGTATTCTTGCCTGGGAAATCCCAAGGACAGAGGAGCCTGACAGGCTAGAGTTCATGGGGTTGCAGAGTCAGACAAGACTGAGCACTATTCCTTCCTTCCTTAGTTCCTTGACCAGAGATCGAACCTGAGCCCCCTGTGTTGGGAGCACTGAATCTTAACCACTGGATTATCAGGAAAGTCTCTCAGCAACTCTTATGTTATTCTTTTATAATTTTTTTTAAGTTGTTGCATTGTCTAACATCTTTATCTACCTCTGCTGAAATATGTAAAAGTCACTCCATAGATAAATGTACAGAGTGACTGCAAATGAAAAAATCAGTCAAAACCTTAATCTATTGAATCTCCACTATGCTAAAACATGCATATTTCTGAAACAGTAGATATTTTTATAAACAATTCATAAGAACAAAAATAAAAAGCTTCACAAAATGAGTTTCCATTAGTTTTCCAGTTGTTGTTTCTTTTTAAGAAATTTCTCAGCACTTTCAAAACTTTAAAAGCTCAAAGAATATAATCACTGAGAACAGTTATATTATCCCTTTATTATTTTAAGTGTTAGCAGCTCAGTCGTGTCCGTCTCTTTGCAGCCCCATGGACAGTAGCCCACCAGGCTCCTCTGTCCATGGAATTCTTCAGGCAAGAATACTGGAGTGGGTAGCCATTCCCTTCTCCAGAGGATCTTTCCAACTCAGGATTGAACCCATTATTATTTTAGAGCATGCATTTATTTTGTATTATTTTGATACTGAACTCATTTGTTTTTAAGATGTGCACTGAGCATAGTAACAAAAAAGCAAAAAAAAAAAAAAAAGAGAGAGAGAGAAAGAGAAAGAATGCAATGCAATGTATCAGACAAGCCACCAAAAGCAGAAGGAAAAGGGAGAAAAAGTCTCCTTCTGAGCTAAGTAGAAAGAGAAAAAAGGACTATCATTAAGGCATAAGAAAGGCATCTCTGAAGAAGGAATAAATATCTTCCCAGCAGTGAGCTGGGGGCTGTCGACTACGGTAGCAGAATAGAAGGGTACTGGGTGAGAAAGCATACTCCTCAAAGCCCCTGTGAAAAGAACTTCACTGTAAAAGAATAAATCAATCCACTTACAGGGCATGCTTAACTTCACCTGTTGGGAGGTAAATTCAGTTTCTTTCTCCTTCTTTGAATGAACTGGGAAGGCTTCCGTTTTGCCTTCGGCCTCCCACCACAGGAATGTGTGCTATCTGCATGGTGGTTTTGAAACCCATAGCTCTTAAAGGAGCTGTATCAACAGGTTTTTCCTCCTTAACACTGAGTCAATTGTAAATGTTGAATGGGAATCTTGAACAAACTGAACAGGAATTTAAAACCAGCTCTCTCGCCAAAGTGTTTTTTTTAATAGAATCACAATTTATATTTTTATCACTTCAGCCTTTTTGGATCCAGAACTACAGAACTAACAAAGGACTGTTTCCTGACAGCTTAATACAAAGGGAAGCCTGAAAGCTGGCCTTGTTGTGTTAGTTGGGACAGAGAACTCTTTCCCAGATGGAAAGAGTTCTGCTAATGTGGTTCTTAAAGATGACACAGGAGACTCAAAAATGTCCTTCGAAGCAATGCAAAAATTGCCAAGCTTTTAATATATTTATCTAATGTAGTTCTATGTCCATTGCCTTTCACCCAAATACTTTTCTCTTAACTTTGGCCTGCATACTTTCCATTCTGTCTTTAAATGAAACTGTTTCCAAAGGTGAGGCAAAACACTCAAAGTTTGACTCATCCAGCCCTACATGCTGGTGGCCAATGTCACAGGCAAATTCTAAGCACATTTTAAATTTTTACCCATGATTGCTAAATCCCGAGATTAACAAGTTTTTCTTGTTGCTGTTTTGCTTTTGTCTTTTTTTTTCTTAGGTTAACTCTTTTTGATTAAAGAGTTGGTGTCCAGAATTTGGCTTGCCATGTTTGCACAGCCATTTGTTACTGTTTTCATATAATTTGCAATTTATTCTACAGTACCAAGTGGCTCTCTTAAGAGGTTCCATGGCTTACTACAATACGATTTCTCATGAAAACTCTCAAGCTTCATTTGGCATGAACTTCATTGAAAATGACTATAATCTGATTTCAAACACTGAATATGTATATTTCCTCATAACTGCACAAGAATAAGATTAAAAATAAGCCAACATTCCCAAAATGAAGACACAATTAAGAACTATCCTTAATGATAGGAAGCTCTCTGTAATAAGAAAAAATTGTTGAAAATTAATTTGCTAATTACCATGCACTGATTATTTTAACTGACCAGTTTCTAAAATGATCTGTATATAAAATTTTAAAAGGGATGGTGTTTAGGTAATTGTTTAGATAACTTATTAATGTAGTAGATTCTAGGGCTCAAAGGAACCGATTTGAACATCTGATGACTTTTCACATTTGAGGAAGCAAGATTAAGCAACAACAAAAGTGGAAAAATCTGGGGGGAAGCGGAATAAGGAATCAAAAGATAAAAAGTCAGCAATAAAGCTTCATAAAACAGTGACTAACTACATTTCACTGTTTTTCTCAGTCTCCCTGGGATTTTGTTTGTTTAAATGTTTGGACTCTTCATGAAGTTAAAAAATAAAAAAATTTAAAAAACCTTTTAGGAAAAATACTCAGTCAACTAACCTTCCTAGTGAATCTGACTCTGGAAATTGCACTTGACACTATGACTTTATCACATCTTAAAGGGATATGTCAAAGCTCTTTAAATCATTTCCAGAGGGCATGGATTATCTCCAAGAGTGAGGTAAAGATGTCTGTAATCATGTAAGCATTACTTTTTTAGCCACTGCAAATTATGATGATCAAATACCTCTATAAACTGGAAATTATTAGTTTAAGTTTTATACTGACATGCCTACACATTTCCTTCCTTCCTCCTTTTCTTTCTTTCTTCCTCCCTCCCTACCTCCCTATTTATTTATTTTTTTCCTTTTGAGTTATGGTACCAAAGTAACCCAAAGAATGAACCTGGAACAAGAGTAACTGGTGCCTGTAAATCCTCTCCACAATTCTACTCAACACTATCCTACAGAGAAGGGGCCTGGAGAAAATTAAGAATCCACAGTGGAGATGCTCATGGCAACTTTACTAAAAACAGCCAAATAATGGAAACAACACAAATATTCATCAACAGGGAAGGATAAATTGTATATTCACACAATGGAATACTATAAATCAAAAGAACAAATTATTGATATATAAAACAATATATATGAACCTCATTGACTTAATTTTGCTCAAAATAAACCATATACTAAGAAAGTACAGTTGTAGTTTCATTCCTAGGAAATTCAAAATCAGGCAAAATTTAGAAGTTCAAAGAATGTTTATCACGGAGGAGTTATTGATTGGGAAGTGACTCAGGGAGCCTTCCATGAGTGATAAAAACATCCTAAGGTCCTGTTCTGCTTGAAGTATACAGATACAGCAATGTGGAAAAATTCACTGAGTCACACACTTAAGATTTGTACACTTTATGTATGTTATTTGAATTTAAATTTTCTTAAATGAAATTTAAAGAAAATTCACAATGCAGAAAGGAAAAACAAGCTAGAAAGCCTCTACCAAAATATCAACAGGGTCAACAAAAGTGAGAGATAGTCTCATTTTGAAAAATATATAAAAATTTCCTTTCACCCAGGGTTTTCCTTTTTGAAACTGAAACTGAAGTCACTCAGTCATGTCCGACTCTTTGTGACCCCATGCACTGTAGCCTACGAGGCTCCTCCATCCATGGAGTTTTCTTTTTTAACATTCCCTAAATCACTGTGTATGTGTCAGTGTTTGCTGACACACAGTATGTATATGACTCTTTGCTACCCCATGGACTATAGCCCATCAAGCTCCTCTGTCCATGGGATTTTCCAGACAAGAATACTGAGTACTTTTGGGTTTCCATTTCCTTCTCCAGGGGATCTTCCCCACCCAGGGACTGAACCTGGATCTCTTGCATTGCAGGCAGATTCTTTACCATCTGAGCCACCAGGGAAGCCCAAAAGTGTCTGGACTTAATAACCACAGTGCTTCTCATTACATCTTTCTACAGCTACCCCTCACTACCCCAGGACTTATAGTTTTTTCCTGCTGTGTGCTGTGCTTAGTCTCTCAGTCATGTCTGACTCTTTGCGACCCCATGGACTGTAGTCCACCAGGCTTCTCTGCCATGGAGATTCTCCAGGCAAGAATACTGAAGTGGGTTGCCATGCCCTCCTCCAGGGATCTTCCCAACCCATGGATTGAACTCAGGTCTCCCACATTGCAGGTGGATGTAGAAAGAGGAGAATTAAAGAATGACAAAGTCTTCCCCCTAGACTAGTAGGGTTTGAGGACTTTGGTTAAGTTTCAGGATTTCTTAATTAGGGACACCTTTCTTTCTTCTCAATCATTATGGCAAGTATCTTAATTCTCTTTTGAGGGAGATCGTCATAAAGAGTGACCAGGAGGACAAAAAAGAAGTCGACTCTCTGGGTTTCAGACACACAATTAAAGTTTGGCCTTAAGTTTACTTCCCTTATGGTTCAATAGAATTCAATAAAATGGGAAAGGAGGGAGAGCTGTCCAGGAATGAAAAGACTTCTTTTTGTGTTCTCTGTGAAAAGCGACACAATGGATCTGGTATGTTGGGACCAGAAGGGTGAGAAGCCCCAATATATATTTCTAGTCAAACTCTATTGATATAATTTATGTGCCCCCCAGGTCCCCCTTTTTTTCTAAATAGAACACTGGGAAAACAAATCCATATCTCCTTAGCCACATTTCCCCAGGAATTTTAGAAACACAATATTTTTCTTCTGTTCTTCTCCCTGGGGGCACTCCCAACCCTGGCAGACCATTTCTAACAGTGGAGGCTGTGACTAGGGTGATGATGTGTGAGGGTTGTGGTAGGGCTCTTGAGCTTCAGGTTCTTGCATTCCAATATGGTCTTTGAATTTGAAACAACTGGATTGCTGCCTCATTCACTACCCAAAGTACAGCCAGTTACAACCTGGCTGCATTTATGAAATTATTTTAAAATCCTGGACCAAAATTAATGGAGGAAATTATGGACAATGATCAAACTGAGCATTTAAATAACATGTATGGGGGTGGAGGAGGCTAAAAATGTAGGGCTTATCTATGGTGATGGGATTCCCAAGTGGCTCAGTGGTAAAGAATTCACCTGCCAATGCAGGAAGGAGATGTGGGTTAGATTCCTGGATGGGGAAGATCCCCTGGAGGAGGAAATGACAACTCACTCCAGTATTCTTGTCTGAGGAGTCCCATGAACAGAGGAGCCTGGTGGTTCATGGGGTCACAAAGAATTGCACATGACTTGCTGACTGAGTACATCTATGGTGATAGATATTTTATATGCATTATTATTACACAACATTTTTGATACCTCTGTAAGCTAAAAATTAGCATCCCCATTTTATAAGTGGAAATCTCAGCCTTCAATAAACAAAAGTCCTAAGTGTGCATAGCTGAGGTTCAAGCCCAGGTTCATCAGACTTCAAAATCCTTTTACCTCCTGACCTCTCAGGAGAGGTGCCTTACTCAATACATGCAAAACTTAATTAATCTTTCATCCTATGAAAAGAATATAAATTGTAAATTAAATCAGCTAGAATAGATGGCAATCTCCTTGAGGGCAAAGACTGATGACTCATCTTTACTGTGACATAGAATAATACCTCAATGTGTTAGGTGAATACTTCGAAATAGGTGCACATGAGATAGATGTTGATTTTCTCTGTTACACACACACACACACGTAAGCATCTACAAAATTGTTATTATGGATTCAAATAACTGCATAAAAAATAAAATTTACTCATTTAAGTAAAAAGTGAAGCTAGTAAAAAGGATGGTTAAATGCCAAGTAAGATAACAAAAAGAACTTTAAAGCTCACATATTGAATTACATTTGCTGGTCTTTCAAACTTTAAAGGTACATTGGCTAACATTTCTCATACCAGGAATAACAAGCAAGCACAAAGCCTTTCAAAGAATAACTGGCCCTAAACGTGGAATCACTTCACAAGAAAAGAACATACAAATATGGGATGTTCTGCTTATACAAGATGGAACCTAAATGAGTGGACTAGAATCCAATGATTAGTAAAATTCCACTCTGATGACCAGATCTTTACACCAAAGAACTCAAAAACGTACTAAATGCTTTTTCTTTCCAGGACTTTTCTCCACCATTTCATTTTAGTTTGTCTGTGTGGAAGAAAAGCACTGAACAAGGTTGAAATTCTTAGTGCCTTATCCCTTCTGAAACTTACAGTCTGAAATTAGTTTATTTACTTTCAAATTAAGTCAGAATTTGTTACTGAAAGAATTGTACCTGGGTCTTTAGTTGCAGTATTGCTAATGATTCTTTTCAGTTAAAGACATGCAGAATTCCATTGTTATTTACTTTTTACTGGTAGGATTCTTGGTTTGCTGAATGTAAATAAGAATTCAAAATTATATCATAGAATAAAAGGACTTCCTTCAACATTGGAGGCTCATTTGTCTTTCAGGTAGAATCATCCAGGTTTTCTTTCAGATTTGCGATTGCTGAGTTTTTGCTTCAGAATTCTCTAGGATAAATTTGTTTGTGACCCTTAAATAATTTGTGACTCTTAAATAATCATTTAATCTCCATTAACTAAAAGCATGTCTGATTAGGTCCATTTCTAAGAGTATAAAAAACAAACCAGTATTTCTTTCTTTCCACATTTTGTCTTCCTGATTTTTTCATGTTAGTTAAAACAGTAAGCAGATATTCCTGGACTTTTAATAATGTATATCTCTGCAGTGTAAATGTTTTCTTCATTATTCCAAAATGTTTACTCCCAGTGTTTACTTTTGTGGTTCTCCACAACTTTTAGAATAGTCATTACCTGTCAAAAACGATATCTATAGAGAACAAACTTGTGGTTGCCAAGAGGGAGGGGGAGTGGAGTGGGACGCTGGGGTTAAAGAATGGATAAACAACAGGTCCTACTGTATAGCACAGGAAACTGTATTCAATATCCTGTGATAAACCATAATGGAAAAGAATATGAAAAAATAATGTATATATATATATATATATGTATAAGTGAGTCACTCTGCTGTACAACAGAAATCAACCAACATTGTAAATCAAATATACTTTTAAAAAATGTCTATATTAGTTCATTATATATATTAGTTGAACTAATGAATATTAGTTCATTTTTTGGGGGTCCCAATCATTTTGGATTATTTTTGAGAATCTTCAACTATCTCCTGCATAAAAAATTAAAAAATAAAAATCCCTTTTCCACATTATGGTTCTGTAGTCTGCCTTGTCACATAAATCTCCTTTCTATTCCTAAATTTTTAATGCTTTCCATAGTCTCAGCATTGTCTTAACTTTAATTCACATTTTTTCCTATTCTTTTGTATGAATTTATATATTTCTTCACTTTGAGTGGCGGCCACTTCATTCTGTTTTCAAGTCTTTAAACTTTTGGTTCTCATTGAGTCCCCTAGTGATGGCAATTCATTAATACGTCCAAGTTTTCTAGCACAGCACACTCCCTGAATGTGACACTTCTGCTGCATGTGGGGTGGCGGAGTGGGCATGCTCAAGACAGTGTCACCCAAAAATAAAATACGAAAATAAATATTCATCATTTTAGCTTATGCACATACTTTCCTAAGTAAATACATAGTTTTTTTAAAAATTGGAAAATAAATGAAACTTACCCTTTTAAGAAGATTTCAGTGGATGATTTAGGATGTTTACGTCTTTATTTTAGCTCCATCAAATTCAGTTAATAAGAGTTATAGGGTCTTGTTGGGTCCAGAGGCCGTGGAGACCACAAAAGGAAGGATAAGGGAAGGCCCTCCCCCCAAATTTACATTCATTTAGATCAGTTGGAGTGCTAGGGCTTTCAAATCCCAAGCTTTATACGTGTTTCCTTAAAAAGTGAGTAGTAACTGTTTTCCCAGCCAGCGAGGATCTAGGTTCCCCGCTTTTAAAGTTTCAGGTTGTTCTTCAACTATCCTTTTTACGTTGTATAGCCCTTAGGGGTTCATATCCGACTTCCATATTTAATATATTTTAATTCAGCTTTGTAATGATCTGTATATGCATTCATGAGCTCATCTTCCCTTAGGACTCACTCAGGTAGCAGAGATTAAATTGGCATTCCTTACTATTTTCTGGCAAGTACAAGTCTGACTTCATGAATACCTTTATTTCTGTGCTTGCATCCAAAGGTTTCAGAAAGAGAGTGATTACTTGATTAAACAAATAAAACAAGGTCTTTTGGATGGATACTTTTCTAACACCGTGACTAAACTAAACTGGCAACACACATGTGCTAGCTTTTCTGCTTTACTTGCTCCCCTTCCTGTTTTATTCCTGTGAGTGATCCTTTGAAATCTCAAAAGATTTGTATTCTTTCTCATAACATGAACTATGCCTTTACCTCAACTGTATTTTGTGAATAGTTTGTCTCCCTTACTGGCCCTTAGCCAAATAATACATTTTGCATTTCAAGAGAAAGAATTTTCCCTTTCATTAATCTTTAGGTGAGGGAAGCAGGACCTAAAAGGAGAAAGAATGAGTGGGAGAGAAGCAATGCCCTAAACAAAAAACTGCTCTTGATACAGTCCTGTGTGCTGCCTTCAAGGAAGTCATGGTCTAGAGGAATTCTATTTACTTATTTATTTGGCTACATCGAGTCTTAGTTGCGGCTTGTGGGATCTTGTTCCCCAACCAGGGATCAAACTGGGGGCCCCCTGCATTGAGAGCTCAGAGTCTTAGCCACTTAGACCACCAGGGAAGTCCCCTGGAGGAATTCTTAATTGAAATGGTATCATAACTGCCTTCTACCACCAACTCCATCATATTCTCCTCCCACTGTCCCATCACCAACTGCAATATCCTCTCTCATTTATTTATTTATTTATTATTTGTTTATTTACAGTTTTAGCTGCACTGGGTCTTCATTGCTGTGTGAGAGCTTTCTCTAGTGTCACTGAGAAGGACCTACTGTCTAGTTGCGGTGCAGGGCTCAGGCTTCTCATTGTAGTGGCTTCTCTTGTTACGGAGCATGGGCTCTACGTCCACAGACTTCAGTAGTCCTGGCGTGGGCTCAGTTGTCATGGTTCTCGGGCTCTAGAGCACAGGCTGAGTAGTGGTGGCGCATGGGCTTATTTGCTCTGTGGCATGTGAGATCCTCTTGAACTTTTGGGTGGATTCTTAACCACTGGACCAACAGGGAAGTCTTCCTCTCTCATTTAAATAATTGATCTACTCTATAATATAGTCATTTCTGTATTAAATCTCAGCTCCCCATTAAGTGTCTACTATGCTTTGTACTTCTCTGCCTACTTTGTATTTCTCTGCCAGCACCTAGCCTGGTCCTAGGTTTATGATACATTTTTGCTGAATTGAAATAAATGAGTTGGCCTTGCTTAGGATTACATAGAAAACATTTATCTCAGGTGACATATTCATCTTGACTCTACACAGTGACTGTATAGTGACCAAAAATAACCTAAAGAAGAGAAGCATGGTTGACTTCAAATTTCAGTGTAAGAAATTTTGGTATTTTTTTCCTGAAAAAAACTTTTTTCCTAAAAGATGAGCCACTCTTAATGTTTGGTAGTGTAGGCCTCAAGGTGCAGACAGAAGTGTTTTTGTGATTTTAATACTTTCTGCCTGGCATGGATAATAAGCAAGAGGATTTAAATACATGAAGCACAAGAATTACCTGGCAGTCCAATGGTTAGAACTCTGTGTTTTCATTTCTGCAGGCTGGGAACTAATCCCCAAAATCACACAATAAGGCCAAAAACAAACAACAACAACAAAAAAAAAAAACCCACAAAAATATTAAGTACAATGTCACAAAAAGTTTACTAAATAAAATGCAGCTTAAATTTGAGTTCATCTTTAGTCATATCTTTGCAGTACACATAATTATAAAAAATTTGGTGAATCATTGGATTTTATGTTTCCAAGTTACCCCACATTCAGATCTGTAAAAGTCAGACCGAGTGGCCTGAATTTCCTCATTTGCTGGATCCAGAAAGACAGAGACAGCGAAGGGAAATGGACTACTCTGCAGTGCTCCTCTGTCCCCTGCTTTGTGCCTGTGTTCTTTTGTGTGCAAGCTAAGCTACCAAACCATCATAAGGACACAGAGGAATAAATCAAACATCCTGTGGTTAGGAGGTCCCTGTGTCTGACTGGCTTATGAAGGGAAGCAGGGTATTAGGATTTGAAAAAGAAAGTCAAAATATTCCCTTGTATCTGGGTCTTGTCATGAATAATCACAATTAGATTTTAACCTCTTGGAGTTGACTGGTTTACCTTTATTTCTTCACTGTCACCTAGGCCTTCACACATGTTTAAATAATGAATTTTAAAGGTTACAGTGTCATTGCATATATTGAAAAGTTATGTATATCTTAATTATCATAATGTTCTACCTAGCAAGTAAATATGAAGCACAGATATGTATGAAATTGGTTATGAAAGCTTTTTGATAATTTTTAATGAGAAAATTTAGTAAACTTCTCTGATAATAGGTTCAAGGAGGAGTTGCCTATGCCACTACAGAAGTGGCTGACATGTCCAGGCTGCCAAGGGCCCTGGGCCACCATAACAGTGGTTTCAAAATTGAAAGGCAAAGAAGGTAGTAATTTTAAAGGATCATTACAATTTTAGGAAAAAACATCTGACCAGACACTGAAGATTGTTTGTTGTTAAACTGCATAACCATACCCCTTGTGCCTTGCTGAGGGTGACAAAAGCTTGATCTGGCCCCAGGGTGTGGATGCCATGTAGTAGATAGCTCTTTCCATAGTGTGAAGAGTAAATACCAATAAGGAAGCAAAATAAGATAATGGACAGGGAGGCAGTGATTTTGCTAGATTAGGACATAGGCAGAACCAGAAAGCCTCCACTGTCCGGAATGACCAAATGTTGACTGGGTCATTAGACCCAGACTATGTGAGTTTGTAATAGAAGCTTGCATTTTGCATCTCTTGCTCCATCTCGCTGTGTTCAAGATAAAGGTGCAATTAATAATGTTTAAGAGTGTGATAATTGGGGTCAGATAGACCTGGATTCAGACTTCCCTGATGACTCAGTGGTAAAGAATCCACCTGCCAATGCAAGAGACATGGGTTTGATCCCTGGGTGAGGAATACCCCTTAGAGAAGGAAATGGCAACCCACTCCAGTATTCTGGCCTGGAAAATCCCACGGACAGAGGATCCTGGTGGGCTATAGACCACGGGGTCGCAAGAGTCAGACACGAATTACTGACTAAACAACAAAGACCTGAGTTTGACTCAGGTAATTTATTATGTCATTTTATGTTAGTTATGTGGCCACCACCTCCTTCCCTCCTTCAAGTCTCAGTTTCCTTATATGTAAAATGAAATAATAATTATACCTTCTACATACTTGTTGGGCACTTGTTGTGCAGGTCAGATATATGTAAATAAAGCACTTAAATGCCTGGCATTCTCAGTGGATGTCAGCTAAAAACAAACAATGGAACATCAACTGCTCAGCATCTCATGTCTATAAAAAGGTAGCAGAGTCAAGGAAAGCCCTGAAGCCTGGGATATCAAAGAGATTCATACCTCTGATACAATTCAGCTGCTCTCCACTCTCTGTCCTCTTGTTATTTTAGATCGCCTTCATGCTTCCCATCCTTGCCACTGGCAGAGGCTGCCAAAGACATTCATTCATTCAAGTAGTATTTATTAAATGCCAACTTTGTATCAAGTAGTGGCTTTGTTTTTGGAGATTGTGAACACCTCACAGAGGTAGTTGAAAACATTCTTAAGACAAACACACAAATCCAGTCATTGTCACTTGTAAGAAGAAAAGACATGGGACTCTACTTCAGATGTGTTGACAAAGGAAGACCTCTCTAAGGAAGGGAAATTTAAGCTAACAGGCCAAAGAAAGAGCAGACATGGTTTCCATAGCTTATGGCCTTTCGCTATGGTGCTTGTGATAATTGCCAGACTTATTCATCCTATAACTTCCCTGTATTTGCTATCATAATTCAGAGGTGATCTCAAGAGACATCCAGGACAGATTATTTCCTGCCAAAAATGACCCTAGGTTTGTGGTCACAGATGTAGCTACAGAGCAGTCACATACACACTTGCACAGGCTGTTACCACCTGAGGACGCTAGTCCAGCAGAGTGCCCTGCACAGACTTCATTCACCTGCCTTTTAGGAAGGGATGACTTCTCAGCTTCAAGGCAGAACATGTTAGTGGTCCTGTGCAGTCTCAAAATAAAAGCACACTCAAAAGTGAAAGGTTCTTCAAAAGCAGGCTGGCACTAGGGACTCAAGGTACCATCCCAGAATATCCCAACTGAATTTCTAAGTATTGGTGACATAGAGGACCCATATGACTGTAGACTTGCACCATGATTTATAACCCACTTATCAGGGGAAGAATGTATTTCTTCCTCTTGACATCAGAGGGATCAGGGTCCTCGCTGGCTTCCTAGCTGAGTGGAGCCCTGGGTGCTGTAGCAGCCTGGGGAATGTTAGCTGAGGCCCCTGTTGCTCAAGTCCCCACAAAACTGTCCCCACAGCTGGCCTCAGTGGGGCAGTGCCAGTCCCCAGAGCTGTGATGGGTGGTATCCCTCTCAGGCTCTCAAAACAGAGCAGTTGTTTTTGGATTTGGAATAATTTTCCTTCTTTCCAAAGCAGAATTACTCTTCCTGATTATCTATAAAACAAGCCACAAAGAATCCCACCTGGGTTGTAGTAATCTGTGGAAGTAATAAAGAAGAAATAGTGAGGGGAATGGAGAAGGAAATGGCAACCCACTCCAGGATTCTTGCCCAGAGAATCCTGTGGACAGAGGAGCCTGGTGGGCTGCCGTCTACGGGGTCGCACAGAGTTGGACATGACTGAAGCGACTTAGCAGCAGCAGCAGTGAGGGGAAAATTGTAGGAGACCATGAGCTAAAGACAAGAGAATGTTAGGTAATGTTTGTACACTTAACAACAGTGTCTAAGTAAAATATTTCAGGGAGGTGAAGGAAAGATTTTACAAAGAGTTGTGTTAAATTACTTTCAAGAGGTATAACCCAAGGGGGAAAAAATCTACACACAGTATTCTCTTGGCTAGCTTTCTTACATATTAAAACTTAAAATTATGCAGATAAATTCTCAGGCTAAGACATGTTTTGGCCTAATTAGCAGTACCTCAGACTAGTAAGCAAGACTCTATGATTTTAAAGATAGCACTTATACTTAAGGCAAGAACTAACAAAACTGGCCAGACCTGATTTTCTATCAAGGTTTCCTTGGAGGGAGTTAAAATAAAAAAAGAAGAAAAAGGTAGTGGTCTCGTAGAGAACTGAAGTGACAGAAAGCAGAGCTGGATATTAATAATGCACAAATTTTATGTGATTAATTTAGATTCATTACTTAAGAGAAATATAACTCTCCTATCACTTTTGGAGACTACACGATTATAACTCTAGTTTATGTTTTGCAATTACAAAGCAGTTACAATTGCAATCCAGAAATCTCAGAAATTTACTCCAGAGGACCAGTAAGGAAATCTTTGGGAGTGATGAAAGTGTTCTGTATGCTGATTTCTGTAGTGGTTACAAGGTTTCATACATTCATTGAAACTCCTCTAAACATACACTTAAAATTATTGGACTTTATTGTATGTAGTTTGTACTTCAATAAAGTTGCAAAAAAAAAAAAAAAAGGAAAAGAAACTATGACTTGAAAAATCCAGTATAATCAATGTTACATGCTTTTTTTTTTTTTCCAACATGTTGCTAAATTGATTTTTACACTAGGAAAATCTACCAAATCTCTCTCTTCTTTTGAAAGAGGCTATTTAAAAGCATCAGCATATTCATCTTTTAAAATTGAAGCAATATAATTACTGAGTAATATGGGGAAAGCAAGCAAAAAATGAGAAAAATGACTTTGATAGAAAATATTTAAGATAGTTAAAAGAAAAAATAAAGAGAAAGGATATTGTTCAAAGTCAGAAAGTAAGGACTGTTTGTTTCTAGAAAGGGGGCATAAGTAGAAAAGTCTAACTAGATGGACAGGACTCTGTGGGCAGCCTTAAGGTTGAGCTTGTGGCTGCCAAGTAGTGTAGGCCATTTCCAGAAATTAGGTTGTACATATATTGTATGAATATATTATTTAGAGATCTGATATTAACTAAATCTTGAGTTTTAATACAATGAGCCTTATATTCAGAGCAGACATCTTTTTTCTGCAAAACACACTGCAGTCACTATATTCATATTCAAAAGATTTGTTTCTTCTACTTCAGGACCAGTGTTGTGTCCCTGTTTTTGACAATTAGACCGGCAACTCTTTAAGGAGTGAAAATTCCCCACAGATTCACAACTATCCTAACGCATCCTGCCATATTACTGCTGCCTGGCGCTCCCTCGCTGATCTGCCAGATCCGTCCTGCTACTCACATCTGATGAAGCCCAAAACTGAGGACATCTAAAGCCAATGTATTGATTAAAGATTTTTCATTTTCTCCTTAAAAGTAGGAATCCTTTTAGCCTAAATCCACTGTAGCAGAACTTTCCTCTCTGTTTCTTAAACTCATTAAAGGAAGGGACTATGTGCCTAATGATTTTTTTTTCCACACCCAGTCATTTGGGGGCTGCTCATTCCTGATATACCTGCTGTCCTAAATACTTCAGGGCAAATTATTCTGAGACACTCTGACCTTGAATAGCGTCCTTTATGTCTAATGAAAATAAATACATGCTTGAAATACTGCACAGCAGGCACAGAAATAAATAATTCTGATGTCACCCAACCTTTTTTCCAACAGTTTGTGAGGATTTTGAGAACCCTTGACAGCTTGTGGGAGATGGCATGGAGATGAAGGTTGATCCCTCATTTGTTCTAAGTCCAATGGGACTGAATAGCCCACTGCACTGATGGGCAATGAGTTTGAGAGGCAAAGTGTGCCAGCGGTGAAATCAAGTGTGGGCTCGGCTAGACTGTTCAAGCTCGACTTCTTGGAGCCTCATCTCACACAAGTACCATGACACCGATGCTGAGCCCAGCTCCAATACTGTCCTGAGAACGCTCTCCGAGGCTAAAGGTCCAAGGCATCTAATGTTTTGGGTATATTGCCTAAATATAGTTCTCATTCTGATAGGGACAGAGCAGAGATAAAGTAGGTAATTAGATAGTTAATCCCACTTATAAATAGTTAATATAGTTAATCCCAATTATAAATAGAAAAAGTATGGGAAACTCCTGTAAGTCAATGATTACTCAAGAAAGCAGGCTTCCTTAACTACAAAAACAAGCAGGATTGCTTTAACAACAAAACCATGCAACAGAAGCATGAGACGTGACCCCAAACAGTCAAACAAATGGTGGCATGAGCCTCATATCCTGCCCAGTGAGCTCAGTAAGTTAATGATCTCTAGGACATGCTTTCTGCACACAGAAGAAACAATAATTTGTGGATCTAGCTTGATCATGTAGGGACAAGAAAACTCCCCTGCCCAAGCTGGAAGAGGAGCTAATGATGAAACATGATGTCTATTCAAGAAAGTCAAAGTTCTTCTCCCCCTTCCCACTTTTCCTTTGATTGTAAAACTGTAGCCCAGTAAGTTCTTGGGGTATGGCACCCCCTCACCTGCTGGTTTGTAAGGCTCAAAGGTGTCCTATTCTAATAAATTACTTCTCACTACCTTGCCTCTCGCTGAATTCTTTTCTGTGCTGAGACATTGTTACTGCTGTTGCTCAGTCATGTCTGACTCTTTGCGATCCTGTGGACTGCAGCACGCCAGGCTTCCCTGCCTTCACCAGCTCCCAGAGCTTGCTCAAACTCATGTCCATTGAGTTGGTGATGCCTTCCAACCACCTCGTCCTCTGTCATCCCCTTCTCCTGCCTTCAATCTTTCCAAGCATCACCGTCTTTTCTAATGAGTTGGTTCTTCACATCAGGTGGCCAAAGTATTGGAGCTTCAGCATTAGTCTTTCCAATGAATATACAGGATTGATTTCCTTTAGGATTAACTGGCTTGATTTCCTTGCAGTCCAAGGGACTCTCAAGAGTCTTCTCCAACACCCTAGTTTAAAAGCATCAGTTCTTTGGTGCTCAGCCTTCTTTATGGTCCAACTCTCACATCCATACATGACTACTGGAAAAACCATAACTTTGACTAGACGGACCTTTGTTGGCAAAGTATTGTGCTGAGACATAGAGGACTATGATACTGGAGCTCTTTGGAGCCCCTGAAGTAATGCCAAATGGTTACAGTTCCACTGAGGTGTTGTGACTGATTTGTGTGAGATATGTCTCCACTAATTTGCTGTTCACAAGTCCTAAAATTGCAGTAAATGTTCTGAGATTTATTTAAAATATACATGAGTGGATTGACAACTTTCTTTATATTTTATTGTATTCTACAAGCCTGAATGTAAAAAGAGAGTCTGCATGTGTTAGATCCTGGGATTATGTATCACCTTGAGCACACCCCACATGAACATCAGCCAATATGTACATTGGCAGGAAAATTGAGCAGCACTCCAATAAGGCAAATGATAGTATTATGTATTCAATTCTTCAGTTTTTTAAAAGATTGGATAGGACTGATGAAAAAGTACTACAGTCTCCAGACTTTAGAGTTAGACAAGAGACTTGGCTAAAATAGAATCAAAACTAGATTTTTAATTCAAAAGAATACCTTTCTTCAAGCTGGTTATCTGCCCAGAAAGCTTTTCTTATGGCTTCTTCAGCTAATCAAAGATGAAGTCTCAGAAGACATATATCTAAATGCTTCCTTCCTTTTGTCATTTTCCCAGCACATTCAGTCTCAGACAGTTTGACAAATAAGGTCAGAGTTCGAACTTGTGCACGCTTATCATTAATTCCTCAGAAAGAAAATCGCTGATCAAGTGGGAGTGTCTCTACAGTTTCCATGGGGTTGAAACTAGGGCATTTTGGTTTCTGATGTGAAATGAAAAAGGAAACCTCAGCAAATAGCATTGAAAAGTTTTTCATTTCCTTTGGAAGTGATCACTTAGAAGTGTCACAATATCTCTTGTTTTCTCTTTGTGTAGCTTTTCTTCTTGACTACCATTGAGAAATCTGGTTTCTGTACTTTTAGGTTTCAATAGCAGGATAAACAACTCTTATCAGAACAACTCTCATTAGTGGAGTGTATTAATATAATTTGCTTGATGTTTTATGTTTAAAACAGCCAGGTTGCAACTTGGCAGTGGTAAAGTCATGACTTGGATTAGAAGTTGGCTAAGATTTTCTGAAAGGACCCATAGTGAATACTGTAGGCTTTGAGGCCATATGGTCTCTGTGGCACCTATTCAACTTTGCTTTTATGGCAAGAAAGCAGCCTCAGACAATGCATAAATGAAGGAATGTGGCTGTGTTCCAAAAAAACTGTAAGCCTGAGATTTGAATTTCATATAATGTTCACATGTCAAAAAATATTCTTTTAATTTTTTTAACCACAGAAAAATGTAAAAATCATTTTGAGCCTGTAGATTGTAGAAAAACAGGTGGTGGATCTGATTCAGCATTTGGGGAGTAGCTTGTTGACCTCTGGCTTAAAAGTCACACCAAGCCATGCTGTGCCTTGGAACTGCTGTAAAAATACAAACCAGAAGGCCCCAAACCAGATGTAAATAATTAAATAGTAATCTGGGGCTATTGGCACATTGCACTGCTTAGATTTGTCCTCACGAATCCTCAAAAGACTGACTGAATGGTGGCTTCTCAAAGTTTTCCCAAAAGCACTAATAGTGAGAATCACAGGGGAGGTCTGGGAGGTACAGGTTGTGTGAAGTTGTACAGCCCCAAAAAGGAAATTTTTTTCTAGTTCTGTCTTTTGTCTTAAATGTTGTGAATTTGGCATTCTATTCATAATCTGTTTTCCCCTCAATTTTCTAAAAGTAAAGCTAATGCTCCAGTAAAACACAAAGAAAGCCCTGTTCTTCCAAGGATATGGTAGTTGAATCTGAGAAACCTAAGAAGCAGGTTTTAGCACTACCACACTAAAAAAAAGTCCCATTATTTCATGGCAAATAGATGGGGAAACAATGGAAACAGTGAGAGACTTTATTTTTGGGGGGTTCCAAAATCACTGCAGATGATGACTGCAGCCATGAAATTAAAGGACACTTGCTCCTTGGAAGAAAAGCTATGACCAACCTAGATAGCATGTTAAAAAGCAGAGACATTACTTTTCCAACAAAAGTCTGTTTAGTCAAAGCTATAGTTTTTCCAGTGGTCATGTATGGATATGAGCGTTGGACTGTGAAGAAAGTTGAGTGCCGAAGAATTGATGTTTTAGAACTGTGGTGTGGGAGAAGACTTTTGAGAGTCCCTTGGACTGCAAAGAGATCCAGCCAGTCAATCTTCAAGGAAATCAGTCCTGAATCTTCATTGGAAGGACTGATGCTGAAGCTGAAATGCCAATACTTTGGCCACCTGATGTGAAGAATCAACTCATTTGAAAAGATCCTGATGCTGCCAAAGATTGAAGGCAGGAGGAGAAGGGGATGACAGAGGATGAGATGGTTGGATGGCATCACCAACATGATGGACACGAATTTGAGTAAGCTCTGGGAGTTGGTGATGGACAGGGAAGCCTGGTGTGCTACAGTCCACGGGGTCACAAAGAGTTGGACATGACTGAACGACTGAACTGAGACTAAAAAAAAAAAAAATTGGTCACAGAATTCCATATAGTTAAATAGTTTCACTGGGAATAATTGTTATAAAAGTACACTGCTGCAATATGAACTTGTTTCATTTATGATTTTCTGTGAAAAGGGGAAAAGCTGAATAAAGTTATTAATACATAAAAGCAACGTTTCAGAATGAAAATAACATAGGAAAATAGCAATATCAAATCCACTGAAATGGAGTCTTCCATAAGTGACAACCCCCTTCATGGACCACAGCCTTGTTGTGGTGAAGGAGCTTGCTAACTCAGTGAAGCTATGAGCCATGGCCTGCAGGGTCATCCAAGAGGGACAAATCATAGTGGAGAGTTCTGACAAAACACAGTCCACTAGAGGAGGGAATGGCAAATTACTCCAGTATTCTTAGCTCAAGAATCCTATGAACATGAACAGTATGAAAAGGCAAAAAGATATGACACTGGAAGACAAGCTCCCTAGGTTGGAAGGTGTCCAATATACTACTGAGAAAGAGCAGAGGGCGATTACTAATAGCTCCAGAAAGAATGAAGTGGCTGGGCCAAAGCAGAAACAATGCTCAAGTGTGGATGTGTCTGCTGGTGAAAGTAAAATCTGATGCTGTAAAGAACAATATTGCACAGGAACTTGGAAAGTTAGGTCTATGAATCAAGGTAAATTGGATGTGGTCAAATAGAAGATGGCAAGAGTGAACATTGACATTTTAGGAATCAGTGAACTAAAACAGAAAGGAATGGGCGAATTTAATTCAGATGACCATTATACCTTCTACTGTAGTCAAGAATCCCTTAGAAGAAATGGAGTAGCCCTCATAGTACAATAAAAGAGTCCAAAATGCACCTGCAGTATCTCAAAATGGTGCAATCTCAAAAATGACCAAATGATCTTGGTTCATTTCCAAGGCAAACCATTCAACATAACAGTAATGCTTTCAAATTGTGGTGCTGGAGAAGATTCTTGAGAATCCCTTGGGCTGCAAGGAGATCAAACCAGCTAATCCTAATGGAAATCCACCCTGACTGTTCATTGGAAGGACTGTTGCTGAAGCTGAAGCTCCAATACTTTAGCCACCTGATGCAAAGAGACGACTCATTGGAAAAGACCTGATGTTGGGAAAGATTGAGGGCAGGAAGAGAAGGGGACGGCAGAGGATGAGATGGTTCAGTAGCATCACTGACTCAATGAACATGAATTTGAGCAAATTCCTGGAGATAGTAAAGGACAGGGAAGCCTGGCATGCTGCAGTCCATGGGGTCACAGAGTCAGACATGACTTAGCAACTGAACACACACACACATGTGACACCAGGATGACAACAGAGAAGGTAAAGGCAGGACACAATTCCTCTTTATGTCTTCAATTCTTATGAGAACATGCATATTTAAATTACCAAGTGCCTCCAGAAGTTTTTGGTTTTCATATTCTTTCTTTTATGTCCTACTAGCCTCGTATGAATCTTCTCTTCTCCTCTGCTACCCTCCTCCCACCCCACCAAAGATTTAGCAAGATTTGTCAATTGACATATTTATGTTGTTTTCTCCCAAGGTAACTAATGTCTTAAAAGCCCAAACTAAAATCTGAAATCAGTTTTGATACACTTCTAAAAGACTTTTTTCTGACTCTTTTAATGTAAGCACTTCATATCCTCTTTTAAGAATATAACCCAAAATTGTACCCTGAAGCTGACAATAGTCTTATATCCTGGTGAGTTACCATGACAACCCTCAGATTAGCTTCTGAAAAACAGAAACAAGAGTTCCACCCTATTTCCATCACTGTATTACACAGCTCCATCCTGTCCTTTGGGTCTTATAAGGAGAAGATTGGTGCTAATTCTTCTGCTTCAATTGGCTTCTTCGAAGAGATGAGAATGGGGGAAGAGGCTATACTTTCCTTGAATGATTGCAGCCAAGTAAAGAAGCCCTGCCAAAATCCTGGCATCAGCAATTTGCTTTGGAAGGTAGTTTTGATTTGGCTTTTCAGATTTTTTTTTTTAACCTTTTCCTCTTTTTAATGCGATGAGTATGGTTACACACCTAGAGGAGTTATGTTTTATAAAATGGAGCACCTCACCCCATAGTTTTATAAAACCCAACAAGGACCCACTTAGGAAAGTTGTTATTTTACCTTGAGAAGAGTCTGGAAACTGACTCATTACAGCAGCTCCAAGTTTTGGTTTTATTTGTATACCAACCAGATTGTCACCCTGGAGAAGGAAATGACAACCCACTCCAGTACTCTTGCCTGGGAAATCCCATGGCCAGAGGAGATAGTAGGGCTACAGTCCATGGGGCGGCAAAGAGTCAGATAGGACTGAGTGACAAAACAACACAACATATAATAGTATTAGTTTTTCATCCTTGGGGAAATGATGTTTTAACAATTGGTTGTCCTCTCCAAAAAGGAAAAGAAGAGTACAAATCAGATTTTCAGTCAAAAACAATACATTGCCCTTCTCTTGTCCCCTTGGACTTCATATCTTCAGTTAGCACATCTAGAAATGTCTGGTAACTAAGAAGTCAAAGCATTTGGCCAATAAGATGATAAGCCAGAAACAGTTCATTTCTAGGCCAGTGTTCATGTTTAATTTATTATTAAAAAAAAAGAAAGAAATGCTAACTTTGGCTCTTTTAGAAGGCCTTTAGAATGAAATACTAAATACTGTAAGTCTTGTGCTCCATCATGTCCAAATCTTTGGGGTCCCATGGACTGTAGCCCACCAGGCTCCTCTGTCCATGGAATTTCCTAAACAAGAATACTGGAACCAGGGGATCTTCCCAAGTAGTTGATCCCAAGCCAGGGATCAAACCTGCTTATCTCCTGTCTCCTGCATTGGCAGGCGGATTCCTTTACCACTAGCGCCACCTAGGAAGCCCTGGGCAGCCTGCACACATTTCATTTTAGAGCTTTGCGGCTGCTAAGTTACTTCAGTCTTGTCCGACTCTGTGCAACCCCATAGATGGCAGGCCACCAGGCTCCCCTGTCCCTGGGATTCTCCAGGCAAGAACACTGGAGTGGGGTGCCATTTCCTTCTCCAATGCATGAAAGTGAAAAAAGTGAAGTCGCTCAATCGTGTCCGACTCTTAGCAACCCCATGGACTGCAGCTTACCAGGCTCCTCTGTCCATGGGATTTTCCAGGCAAGAGTACTGGAGTGGGTCTTAGAGCTCTAGAGAGCTCTAAGTTGAAAATTAGGGATTCCAACAGTGAATTCCTAAACAGTGAATTTAGGGATTTAAAGCATCCTGGTCCGCTGAAGTATTGTAGCAACCAGGGACCTGCTGACAAGTGGCCCTAACATTTCCCTCCATGTCATCCTTCATGCTCTGCAATCAGTGAGTGCCGTGTCTGTGGCACACTTCTTACACACTGCCTTGCAGTCCTTGAAACCTCAATTGTTTGCATTTCACACTAGTGGGCTGTTTTCTTATTGATGGGTACCACTTCTCCTACCTGAGACATCCTATGGGAACTTCCATGATGTACAGCTTTATTTCTCAACTCTATTGCCTGAAACCTGAATATTTTAGTATTAGCCATTGCACACTGAAAAGTACTCCTGTTTATGGTAATTTTAAAAGAGGTAAAAGGGGTTTGAGAATTGAAAACTGAGTTGAAAAGAATGCATGTTAGTAAAAACAAAGGAAACTTAAAAGGTAGAAGAAATTCCAGGCCTCTGGGCGGTATTTGGATGGTATCCTGAGAAAAACAACTGAGACTGGAGTGAAATAATCAGTGTGAAGATGTAACAGGAGAGTTTAAGGCTAGATCACCATACGGTTTAGAAAGGATTAAGAAATAGAAAGCTCTAGGACCCACAAAGGGAAACCCATTCCAGTATTCTTGCCTGGAGAATCCCAGAGACAGGGGAGCCTGGTGGGCTGCCGTCTATGGGGTCGTACAGAGTTGGACACGACTGAAGTGACTTAGCAGCAGCAGCAGCAGGACCCACAACAGATTTTCCAACCTGGGGATCTGGCAGAGGGACTGAGAAACCCCAGGGAATTTGACTTTGGAGGCCAATGGGAGACTGAGCCAGACTTGCCTGTGAGTGTCCAGGAGTCTTGGCCTCAGGCCAGACAACAGGGAGGGAACACAACCCCACCCATCAACAGAAAATTGGATTAAAGATTTACTGAGCATGGCCCCGCCCATCAGAGCAAGACCCAGTTTCCCCCACAGTTAGTCTCTGCCATCAGGAAGCTTTCATAAGCTTCTTATCCTTATTCATCAGTGGGCAGACAAAATGAAAACCACAATCACAGAAAACCAAACTGATCACATGGACTACAGCCTTGTCTAACTCAATAATATTATGAACCATGCCATGTAGGTCCACCCAAGACGGATAGGTCATGGTGGAGAGTTCTGACAAAACATGGTCCACTGGAGAAGGGAATGGCAAACCACTGCAGTATTCTTGCCTTGAGAACCCCATTAACCGTATGAAAAGGCAAAAAGATAGGACATTGAAAGATGAACTCCCCAGGTTGGTAGATGCCCAACATGCTACTGGAGAAGAGTGGAAAACTAACTCCAGAAAGAATGAAGAGACAGAGTCAAAGTGAAAACAATCCCCAGTTGTGGTTGTGACCCATGATGAAAGTAAAGTCCAATGCTGTGAAGAACAATATTGCACAGGAACTTGGAATGTTAGGTCAATGAATCAAGGTAAATTGGATGTGGTCAAATAGGAGACAGCAAGAGTGAACATCAACATTTTAGGAATCAGTGAATTAAAACGGATTGGAATAGGTGAATTTAATTCAGATGACCATCATATCTACTACTGTGGGCAAGAATCCTTTAGAAGAAATGGAGTAGACCTCACAGTCAAAAAAAGAGTCTGAAATGTAGTACTGGGGTGCAATCTCAAAAATAACAGAATGATCTCTGTTCATCTCTAAAGCAAACCTTTCAATATCACAGTAATCCAAGTCTATGCCTCAACCAGTAAAGCTGAAAAAGCTGAAGTTGAATGGTTCTATGATGAGCTACAAGACCTTCTAGAACTAATACCAAAAAAACATGTCCTTTTCATCATAGGGGACAGGAATGCAAAAGTAGGAAGTCAAGAGATACTTGGAATAACAGGCAAGTTAGGCATTGGAGTACAAAATGAAGCAGAGCAAAGGCTAACAGAGTTTTGCCAAGAGAATGCACTGGTCATAGCAAACACCCTGTTTCAACAACTCAAGAGATAACTTTACACATGGACATCACCAGATGGTCAATACCGAAATTAGATTGATTATATGCTTTGTAGCCAAAAATGGAGAAGCTCTATGCAGTCAGCAAAAACGAGACCAGGAGCTGACAATGGCATTCAGATTATGAACTCCTTATTGACAAATTCAGACTGAAATTGAAGAAAGTAGGGAAAACACAGAATAGGAGAAACAAGAGACCTCTTCAAGAAAATTAGAGATTCCAAGGGAACATTTCATGCAAAGATGGGCTCGATAAAGGACAGAAATGGTATGGACCAAAAAAAGCAGAAGATATTAAGAAGAGGTGGCAGGAATACACAGAAGAACTGTACAAAAAAGATCTTCACGACCAAGATAGTCACTATAACGTGATCACTGACCCAGAGCCAGACATCTTGGAATGTGAAGTCAAGTGGGCCTTAGAAAGCATCACTACTAACAAAGCTAGTGGAGATGATGGAATTCCAGTTGAGCTATTTCAAGTCTTGAAAGATGATGCTGTGAAAGTGCTGCACTCAATATGCCAGTAGATTTGGAAAACTCAGCAGTGGCCACAGGACTAGAAGAGGTCAGTCTTCATTCCCATCCCAAAGAAAGGCAATGCCAAAGAATGCTCAAACTACCGCACAATTGCACTCATCTCACACGCTAGTAAAGTCATGCTCAAAAATCTCCAAGCCAGGCTTCAGCAGTATGTAAACCATGAACTCCCAGATGTTCAAGCAGGTTTTAGAAAAGGCAGAGGAACCAGAGATCAAATTGCCAACATCCGTTGGATCATGGAGAAAGCCAGAGAGTTTCAGAAAAACATCTATTTCTGCTTCATTGACTATGCCAAAGCCTTTGACTGTGTGGATCACAATAAACTGTGGAACATTCTGAAAGAGATGGGAATCCCAGACCACCTGACCTGCCTCTTGAGAAACCTGTATGCAGGTCAGGAAGCAACAGTTAGAACTGGACATGGAACAACAGACTGGTTCCAAATAGGAAAAGGTGTACGTCAAGGTTGTATATTGTCACCTTGCTTATTTAACTTATATGCAGAGTACATCATGAGGAACGCTGGGCTGGAAGAAGCCCAAGCTGGAATCAAGATTGCTGGGAGAAATATCAATAATCTCAGATATGCAGATGACACTACCCTTATGGCAGAAAGGGAAGAGGAACTCAAAAGCCTCTTGATGAAAGTGAAAGAGGAGAGTGAAAAAGTTGGCTTGAAGCTCAACATTCAGAAAACAAAGATCATGGCATCTGTTCCATCACTTCATGGGAAATAGATGGAAAAACAGTGGAAACAGTGTCAGACTTTATTTTTTTGGGCTCCAAAATCACTGCAGATGCTGATTGCAGCCATGAAATTAAAAGACGCTTACTCCTTGGAAGGAAAGTTATGACCAACCTTGATAGTATATTAAAAAGCAGAGACATTACTTTGCCAACAAAGGTCCGTCTAGTCAAGGCTATGGTTTTTCCCGTGGTCATGTATGGATGTGAGAGTTGGACTGTGAAGAAAGCTGATCGCGGAAGAATTGATGCTTTTGAACTGTGGTGTTGGAAAAGACTCTTGAGAGTCCCTTATACTGCAAGGAGATCCAACCAGTCCATTCTAAAGGAGATCAATCCTGGATGTTCATTGGAGGGACTGATGCTAAAGCTGAAACTGCAATAGTTTGGCCACCTCATGCGACGAGTTGACTCACTGGAAAAGACTCTGATGCTGGGAAAGGTTGGGGGCGGGAGGAGAAGGGGTCGACGGAGAATGAGATGGCTGGATGGCATCACCAACTCTGTAGACATGAGTTTGAGTGTACTCCGGGAGTTGGTGATGGACAGGGAGGCCTGGCATGCTGTGATTCATGGAGTCGTGGAGAGTCGGACACAACTGAGCAACTGAACTGAACTGAGGGAAAACACTAGACTGTTCAGGTATGAAAAAATCCCTTACAGTGATTATACAGTGAAAGTGACAAACAGATTCAAGGGATTATATTAGATAGATGGAGTGCCTGGAGAACTATGGATGTAGGTTCATGACATTGTACAGGAGGCAGTGATCAAGACCATCCCCAAGAAAAAGAAAGGCAAAAATGCAAAATGGTTGTCTGAGGAGGCCTTACAAATAGCTGAGAAAAGAAGAGAAGCTAAAGGCAAAAGAGAAAAGGAAAGATATAGCCATTAGAATGCAGAGTTCCAAAGAATAGCAAGGAGAAATAAGAAAGCCTTCCTCAGTGATCAATGCAAAGAAATAGAGGAAAACAATAGAATAGGAAAGACTAGCTTTCCCTTGCCCACCAAGGGAACATTTCATGAAAGGATGGACACAAGAAAGGACAGAAAAGGTATGGACCTAGCAGAAGCAGAAGATATTAAGAAGAGGTGGCAAGAATACACTTAACTAAACAAAAAACATCTTAGTGACCAGATAACCATGATTCACGGGGTCGCAAAGAGTTGGACATGACTGAGCGACTGAACTGAACTGAACTGAACTGAACCATGATGGAGTGATCACTCACCTAGAGCCAGGCGTCCTGGAGTCCAAAGTCAAGTGGGCATTAGGAAGCATCACTACAAACAAAGCTAGTGGAGGTGATGAAATTCCAGCTGAGCTATTTCAGGTCCTAAAAGATGATGCTGTTAAAGTGCTGCACTCAATATGCCAGCAAATTTGGAAAACTCAGCAGTGGCCACAGGACTGGAAAAGGTCAGTTTTCATTCCAATCCCAAAGAAAGGCAATGCCAAAGAATGCTCAAACTACTGCACAATTGCACTCATCTCATACACTAGCAAAGTAATGCTCAAAATTCTCCAAGTGAGGTTCAACAGTATGTGAACCGGGAAATTCCAGATGTTCAAGCTGGATTTAAAAAAACAGAGAAACCAGAGATCAAATTGCCAACATCCATTGGATCATAGAAAAAGCAAGAGTTCCAGAAAACTCCTGCTTTATTGACTATGCCAAAGCCTTTCTGTGGATCACAACAAACTGTAGGAAATTCTTAAAGAGATGGGAATACCAGACACCTTACCTGCCTCCTGAGAAATCTGTAGAGAGGTTGAGAAGCAACAGTTAGAATCGGACATGGAACAACAGACTGGTTCCAAATTGGGAAAGGAGTACGTCAAGGCTGTATATTGTCACCCTGCATGTTTAACTTATATGTAGAGTACATCATGTGAAATACCAGGTTGGATGAAGCACAAGCTAGAATCAAGATTGCCAGGAAAAATATCAATAACTTCAGATATGTAGATGACACCACCCTTATGGCAGAAAGCAAAGAGGAACTGAAGAGCTTCTTAATGAAAGTGAAAGCGGAAAGTGAAAAAGCTAGCTTAAACCTCAACATTCAAAAAAGGAAGATCATGGTATCTGGTCCCATCACTTCATGGCAAATAGATGGGGAAACAATGGAAACAATGAGAGACTTTATTTTTGGGGGCTCCAAAATCGCTGCAGATGGTGACTACAGCCTTGAAATTACAAGACCCTTGCTCCTTTGAAGAAAGGCTATGACCAACCTAGACAACATACTAAAAAGCAGTGACATTACTTGGCCAACAAAGGTCCATCTAGTCAAAGCTATGATTTTTCCAGCAGTCATGTAAGGATGTGAGAGCTGGACCATAAATAAAGCTGAACGCCAGTGAATTGGTGGCTTTGAACTGTGGTGTTGGAGAAAACTCTTAAGAGTCCCTTGGATTGCAAGAGGATCAAACCAGTCCATCCTAAAGGAAATCAGTCCTGAATATTCATTGGAAGCACTGATGCTGATTGGCTACCTGTTGTGAAGAACTGACTGATTAGAAAAGACCCTGATGCGGGGAAAGATTGAATTGGGAGAAGGGGACGACAGAGGATGAGATGGCTTGATGGTATCACTAATTCGATGGACGTGAGTTTGAGCAAGCTCTGGGAGCTGGTGATGGACAGGGAGGCCTGGCATGCTACAATCTATGTGGTCTCAAAGAATCGGACAAAACTGAGCGACTGAATTGACTGACTGAAGAAATAGCCTACTTGGCTATATTGAGTAGGTTAACTAAGAACAATCTAGAACCTAAAATTTTTTAATTCTTAAAATTATTTTATGACAAAGCAACTTGAGGATTGGGATCAGGGACCAAAGATGCTAAAATAAGCCACCACCACTCATGCCAATAGAAGAAAGCAAAGCTCAAGATTCACATTATCTGAAACAAGACAACCTCATTGAATCTTGGTAGAATTGAGACTTTGAAACCCTATAAATATCCATCATTATTGATGTGGCACAGATATTAGGTTTATTTAGTACGCTCACATCATTGATTTGTTTCTGTGGATGGTATAATAACCCTCAAGGCATCTGTTAGGCTCTTCCTGACCTGTTTCCTGGACACTATTACTCCTTAATGTTTTAATCTTCTTTTTAAAATATATTTTATTTTTATTTACTAAATTTATTTACTTGTCTGTGCCAGGTCTTAGTTGTGGCATGAAAGATCCAGTTTGCTGACCAGGGATCAAACCCAGGCCCCCTGCACTGGGAATACAGAGTCCTAGCCATTGGACCACTGGGGAAGTCCCAAGGTTTTAACCTACTAAATTACGTATTTTCTAAGAGAGAAGTTTTCAAAAATCTAAACTTGGGATTGGCCTCCTACATTTGGGAGCTGAGGATGTTTCAAGCTGACAAAGGGTTTGCATCCCAAGAGTTAATTCACACTTCTACCTTTCCAGGAGCCTGGAGTCTGAGCTTCTATCCCAGGGAGTAGACACCTCCGTACACTTTGCAGTTGGCATTGACCCAAAATGCCCATAGATCTGTCTGGGCCTGTAAGTAATTTTATTTTTAAAATTGTACCCTTGGCACAGCTAATCTGAAGGTGCAACATACAAAAAATAATCTGAAGAGCACAAAGCAGTTCTAGCAAAAAAATATTTATATAAGGCAGGAATTGAAAAACTGTTACATATCTTCTGAATTCAATATTAGTTCCCAGGAAACACAAAAACTGTGTAATATCCTTATCATAGTCTTAAATTGCACAAAATATTTTAATGTGCATATTTTACATTATATGGAAGTTTATCTCCATTTTTTCCATTGTCTATTCTTTCCAAACTTGATGTTCATTTACTATTCCATTTCATTAGTTCTTAAGTGTTTGGCAAATCAAATCACACTTTCTAATTGATTGGCTTATAACAGGAAAATTTTTTACTGTTTAGTTTTGTCCCTTGATTTTTCTGAATATATTCCCTCATCACATTATTTAAGTATTTTGGGATTAATGATCAATTCAAAGAGATAAGTCATGCCAGCAGTACAACTTTTTCATTACAATTTTACATATCTCACTGATTTAACAATTTTCTGATCAGCCTGAAAATCTTTGCTGATCAGATTGCTTATTTGCTGACTAAATTACGCACAAGCCTCAGTCTATTTATCTGGCTATTAACTGAAGGATTGTGGTGTGTTTGCTGTGCAAATTACCATGATGTTATGAACACTCAGCATACATATGCACCACTATCTGTGGATTCAAAATTATCTCATAGTAAGAATTTAAAAGATTTTGTTGTTGTTTCCTTTTTCTTGATTTGAAAATTTATCAGGTGAAGGGATTCAGAACATCCAGGCCCAAATATGCCACTTTGGCATAAGGATTATTTTGAGCTGAAAGTACTTGAGAAACAGCAGATGTATGAAGACTGTTGGACCTCCCCCTTTGTACCTAAAAGCAGTTTGCAAAATTTCCAATGAGAAAGGAGCCTTCCTTGTATCAGGAAGAGAACATTTTTATCACCAGACTGGGAGTTATGGCTGAATTGGACCTGTACAAGCTTCCTAATAACCACTAATTTCATTTAATTTCTAGTCACTGTCCCACAACTTACTGCACCTAGACCAAGCCCCACAATTTATTGTTTTTTGTGTAAAAAGGCATATAAGCTTTGGGGCCTGATGGCTTTTTCAGGTATTTATTTTCCATCTGAAGGATCCTATAAATGTAAAAAAAAAATTAAATAAATGTGTATGTTTTTCTTCTGTTAATCTGTCTTGGTGATGGTGAAGTCGCTCAGTCATGTCCGACTCTTTGCGACCCCGTGGACTTTAGCAAACCAGGCTCCTCAGTCCATGGAATTTTCCAGGCAAGAGTACTGGAGTGGGTTGCCATTTCCTCTTATGTCAGTTTAATTCTTAGGCCAGCCACAGAACTAAGAAGGTAAAAGAAGAAAATTTCCTCCCAGATGAAGCAAAGCACACACACACACATATGAATTATTCTGCACTTTTGCATAATACATTATATGATATTGCCTGATAACTGTGTTATACATCCAATCTTCTATATCATCCTAGAATCTCAGAAGTGAAGGAAATCTTGAGAGACAGGAGGGAAGGGGGCAGGGCGCAATTTTTAAAAGAATAATATAACTGTTTGAGGATGAGACCGATTAGACCCAAGATGACAGAAGGTTTGACTTTCAGTAGACCTTGATCATTATTATGCTTTCATTGTAAAAGCATATGCTAAATGACACACTCACAGGCACTATAATAGCTCCAAATTCAGATCAGTTCAGTCACTCAGTCATGTCCAACTTGTTGCGATCCCATGGACTGCAGCACTCCAAGCTTCTCTGTCCATGATAACTCCAAGGCCAATCATAAAAGACCAAAAAGTGGGCAGTAGTCAATTCCTAGAAATCCCCACCCCTTCTCCCCAAATAGTTGGAATAATTCTCTCACTCATTCAGTTCAGTTCAGTTTAGTTCAGTCGCTCAGTCATGTCCGACTCTTTGCAACCCCATGAATAACAGCACGCCAGGCCTCCCTGTCCATCACCAACTCCCGGAGTTCACTCCCTATGAAATTACCCAGCTCATAAAATTGAACTGGCATTACTGACTCAATGGACATGAATTTGAGCAAACTCCAGGAGATAGAGGAGGACAGAGAAGCCTGGTGTGCTGTAGTCTATGGGATCTCAAAGAGTCAGACACAACTTAGCAACTGAACAACAACAGAAAAACCAACCACCCCATATTTCAGGGCCCCTGTTTATGGAATGTGTATCTTCTAAGGCTGCCTGCCTTCTGAGAGGATGATCCACATTCTGTCTATGGAGTGTGTACCTCTCTCAATAAACCTACTTCTTACCTAGCACTTTTCCTCTCTGAATTCTTTCTGCACTGAGACAAAGAACCGGTTCAAGTCTCAGTCTGAATTTTGGCTGGGTTCCAATTCCATCTGGGTTCAAGTCCCAATGTGAGACCAGTTTCAAAATCAAATTTGTAATCTTTGTATTATTTGGTTCCTCAAAATTATAATTACAGTAGGACTATACTATTGATTCATTAATACCTAGATGAACACTTAAACTGTTTAGAAAGATTCAAAGAACTATTCACTTGAGTTTTGCTACTCCTTATAACCTCCTTTAAAATACACAGATCAAACAATTTAAAGCTTCAAATGAAATAATTCCCTGTGTATACAACAAACACCAATAATTTAACTTTCTATGTGCTAAACTTCATGTAACTGGGAAGAGTAAATTTTGACTCCAGGCTAAGACTTTACCCCTGTTTTTGCCATATTTGTTATTACAGTCATACATAATGGCCTGCTTCAGAGAATCCTGTCCCCTCTACCTGACCTTAAACTAAAGTGCTTTGTTTAACTCACAGGGAGATAATCTGACCATGCCTACCTGTGAATGACTGTAAGGGGAGAAAACTAACACACACCCCTGACTGAGACTTGCCATTCTAGGAGATATTTGCAAGAATTAAATGGTCTTTTTACTTTGTTTCCTTACCTCTCCCTATCTCCAATCCATGAAAGAAGCTGGCACCCAGGCCTCAGCAAGATGGTTACTTTGAGACATTAGTCTGCCATCTTTTCAGTCAGTTGGTTTTCCAGATAAAGTCATATCTCTTACTTCAACACCTCATCTGTGGGATTTATTGGCCTCTCAAGTGACGAGCAGAGAGAGCTTGGACTCGGTAACATTCACTACAGTTAATAGCTCCTGGATTTCCTACTCTGTTAAGGACATGAGAAAGAAGATTGGAAGAGAAAAGGAACAAGGTATAAGAATCTCAAAATCAAAGGTGGCAAAATTTCTCCTTGGATAGTCAGTTTCTAATATGTAGAAATTCAGATTTATGTCTTCGACAAAATATTTTACTAATACCCTGGAAGTACTCTGCCATTGCCGAATCTTGGTTAAATGCCATACCCCACGACATCAAATTTAAAGTTTCAAATAATAAGGAAATATACAAGCAGTTTACAGAGGGTTATTATTCTTTCCAAGGCCTTAGGTCAGTCGCTCAGTTGAGTCTGACTCTGAGACCCCTTGGATTGTAGCCTGCTAGGCTCCTCTGTTCATGGGATTCTCCAGGCAAGAATACTGGAGTGGGTTGCCATTTCCTCCTCCAGGGGGTCTTCTTGACCCATGGATCAAACCTGGGTCTTCCACATTGCAGGCAGATTCCTTACCGTCTGAGCTACCAGGGAAGTCCTTGGTAATGTGTTAAACCTGAAGTGGGTTGAACACAAGACTTACCCTGGCAACAGTGTTTCAAGATGCTCTAGGTTCAAAAAGAAAGGAGGCAATTCTGCTGTGTCTTAAATAAATTTTCTTCTGTCTTTTTTAGGTTGGTCAAAACTGTCTCAGCCTGCCTCAGTCTGAAGTTTTCCTGAAAAGGTCTTTTGGGAGGGGTTTGCTGTTTCTAAATAGTAAAACAATAGCTCCCCATCAATCCTACTCCACTGTATATTCAAGCTTTTGTGATTTTTATAGACTGTTAATTCTCTTTGGTTTCCTCAGCACAGATACTTCCAAACTCCACTTAACAATTTTATGAAACTCTACAGGACTTTGTGTTTGAGATATATCCCACCTCAATATTTACACCTTTGAAGTGACCAGTCTCAGGACTTTGGCATGCTGTTTTCACTGCAAAGTGAACCAATCTAAGAAACAGTGCTGGTTCTGTGGGTTCTCCTCTTCAGGTGTGGTTCCCATATGTTCAGGAATGGTCTTTTCTTTCTTCGTGTCTGCATACTCAAGTAAACACTACTGATGTGAAGGTGCCAGGAATAGGAGAGTGGAATCCTAACCTTTTACTTCTGTGTAGGTATTAAGTTCTTAAGGACATGAAGGGGTGAGGAAGGGGGAGATTTATCTTTTAGTCTCAGGTAAAACTAAAACCTTAGGAAGAAGTTCAGAATCTTTGTAGAATATATATCATCATCATCATCATAATCAACAACAATGTTATTGGAACTGATAATAACATTTCTACTGTGGCCCAGGCTTTGCACTAATCATAAATTATCTCAGCTAATCCTCTGAACAACCCTACAAAGTGGGGGCTGTTACCATCTAAGTTTAAAAAGGAGAAAACTACAGTTTGCTCTGGGAGTAAGTTTGTAGTTCAGTTCAGTTCAGTCGCTCAGTTGTGTCCGACTCTTTGCAACCCCATGAATCACAGCACGCCAGGCCTCCCTGTCCATCACCAACTCCCGGAGTTCACTCAAACTCATGTCCATCGAGTCGGTGATGCCATCCAGCCATCTCATTCTCTGTCGTCCCTGTCTCCTCCTACCCCCAATCCCTCCTAGCATCAGACTCTTTTCCAGTGAGTCAATTCGTCGCATGGGGTGGCCAAAGTATTGGAGTTTCGGCTTTAGCATCAGTCCTTCCAATGAACACCCAGGACTGATCTCCTTTAGAATGGACTGGTTGGATCTCCTTGCAGTCCAAGGGACTCTCAAAAGTCTTCTCCAACACCACAGTTCAAAAGCATCAATTCTTCGGCGATCAGCTTTCTTCACAGTCCAACTCTTGTACCATATCATAATTCAAAATACAGACTGATTCCTTAGTTCCTGCTCTGAAGCACTCACCATCTAAAACTGTGCCTGCTGAACAACTGATTTTTAGAGACAAAAACAATCCTAGATGTGTCTAACAATCAGGTGTCTCCTCGAATTTGAAGGATTACCACGGCCACAGTGTATATCTTATTTATTAATTAAAGAATTATCTATTACTCAGCCCTCAATAATGAATTGCGCCATTTGTGATAACATGGATGGACCTAGAGGGCCCTATGCTAAGGGAGTAAGTTAGACAAAGACAAGTACTGTATGACCTCACTTACATGTGGAATCTGAAAAACAAACAAACAAACGAAACAGAAACAGACATACTGAGAGCAAACTGGTAACTGCCGGGGTGGGAGGAGGAGCTGGGGAGGTGGGTGAAACAGCTGAAGGGGATTGAGAGATGCAGACTTTCAGCTATAAAATAAATAAGTTGCAAGTATAAGGTAAGCACAGGGAATAGAGTCAATAATACTGTAGTAATTTTGTACTGTGACAGGTAGTTACTGGACTTTTTGTTGTGATCATTTAGTAATGTTGGATCACTAATAATGTTGTATGTCAATTGCATTTCATTAAATAAATAAATAAAAAGGGTAGCACAAGCAAAACAAAATCATCTATTTTCTAATTCCCTGACCTGATTGATACTGATAATGAATCAAGAGTATCTGATAATTTATCACTTGCTTACTTAATAGAAAATATGTTACTAGGAAAGTTTGTACTGGTGATTTTCACAGAAAATTTATTTTTACCAAGAATTTTTTGTTCTATGGAAGAAGGGGAAACCTTTGGTTTCAGACAGTTACCATTTCTGTTTCAGTTTTATACATTTACAGGAATATTAGTCAAGAAAGTCTAATCAATTTATTGTGTCAGACAGTTTTCTGCATATAAAACTTATTTTTACTCTAGAATGCATTCTGCTAAAAAATGACTTTTCTAATTATTGTTGGTTTTCTCAGATCTCCCACTAATATCTTCTACACATCTGCTCATCAAGTTGCATAGATTTCCAAATGGGATTAGCAGCCTTAACAACTTTGCTATTAGCTGTACCAATAGCATCCTTTAAGGGTACTTTGCTTATCTTCTGCTTCAGCAAATGCTTTACTGTTTTAGTATCATTTAGTATGCAAAACAATCTGGAATTTGCATCTGAAACATATGAGTTTCTTATTTTTAAAAAAACCATACAAAAATAATTAATGATAATAATAAATGCCTGAAGGAATTTAATTTTACTGTATTTATCCCAATTACTGGAATATTGTAAAGGAAGCAGTCATATAAGTCTTTCTAAAACATTTATACCCATGCATATATCATTTAAATTGTATACATATATTTAGTAGTATATGCATATATATTCCGGAGAAGGCAATGGCAAGCCACTCCAGTACTCTTGCCTGGAAAATCCCATGGACGGAGGAGCCTGGTAGGCTGCAGTCCGTGGGGTCGCTAAGGGTCAGACACGACTGAGCGACTTCACTTTCACTTTTCACTTGCACACATTGGAGAAGGAAATGGCAACCCACTCCAGTGTTGCCTGGAGAATCCCAGGGACGGGGGAGCCTGGTGGGTTGCAGTCTATGGGGTCACACAGAGTCGGACACGACTGAAGTGACTTAGCAGCAGCAGCAGCAGCAGCAGCATATATATTCAGAGAAGGTCTTAAAGAATCTGGGAAAGATTTGGTGGGAAAGTTGACAAATCACTTTTCTGTGGCATAAAAATATATAACTTCCCTCAATAACTGAAGGACTAATTTTGAGATAAGGTTTGTTTTTTTTTCAAGAAAATATCTTCTCACTTCTAATAAACTGTCATCCTCACAATAACACAGAAAATAGGATAGTTGCTGAGCTTTTCCACTTAAAATAGTTTCCTCTTTCAATATATAGAACTATTTAAAACAAGACTGAGAATATTACCTTCTAAAATGTTTTTGTTATTTGATGTCTTTCATCATTTTTTCATATCCTTTTTCACTTTAGTTTATTATAGGATATTGAATATAGTTCCCTGTGCTATACAGTAGGACCTTGTTGTTTATCCTTTCTGAATATAAGAGTTTGCATTTGCTAATCCCAAACTCCCAATCCAATTCTCCCCTACTCTCTCCCCAACACCGACTTCAGTTCAGTTCAGTTCAGTTCAGTCGCTCAGTTGTGTCTGACTCTTTGCGACCCCATGAATCACAGCACTCCAGGCCTCCCTGTCCATCACCAACTCCCGGAGTTCACTCAAACTCATGTCCATCGAGTCGGTGATGCCATCCAGCCATCTCATTCTCTGTCGTCCCCGTCTCTTCCCACCCCTAATGTCTGTTCTTTATGTCTGCGAATCTGTTTCATATCTAAGTTCATTTGTGTCATATTTTAGGTTCCACATATAAGTGATATCATACAATATTTGTTTTTTTCTTTCTTACTTTTTTTTTGGCTGCTCCACACAGCATATAGGATCTTAGTTCTTGGACCAAGGATCAAATTCATGCTCCCTGCACTGGAAGCACAGAGTCTTATCACTGGACCACTAGAGAAGTCCTGTCTTTCCCTTTCTGACTTACTTTTCTTAGTGTGATAATCTCTGTGTATCCATATAGTTGCAAATGGTGTTATTTCATTCTTTTTATGGTTGACTAATATTCCACTGTATATACATATACCGTATCTTCTTTATCCATTCATCTGTTGATGGACACTTAGGTTCTTTCCATGTATTGTTCATTTTAAATAGTGCTGCTGTGAACATAGGGATGCATGTATCTTTTCAAATTATAGTTTTGTCCAGATATATGCCCAGGATTAGAATTGCAGGATCATATGGCAACTCTATTTTTGTACACTTACATCTTTAGCATTTCTGTCATCTGTATCTACTTCAAAAAAAGTAACATGACATTTTTTCTACTAAGTGGAATTTAATTTGCTTTAAATTTTTTTTTTGGGGGGAGGGGAAGCAACAGGTACGCAAAGTATTGAATCTTGCAAGTATAGTTTCTTGTTCACTTTGAGGAGATGATCTTTTCACTAATTTTTTTCTCTCTTCCTTCTTTCCTCCCTCTTTCCCTTTCTCCCTTCCTGCTTTTCTTTTTTCTTTCCTCAAACTTTCCTTCCTCCTTCCTTTCCTTCCTTCCTCTCTTCCCTTTTCCTTTCCTCTCCACTTTCTCTCTTTTTTTGAAAGAAGGTGGCTTAAAAGAAGGCAATCGCTAAGTCCTGAACCTGTTAAAGGGTGTTAGTAGCTTTTAGTAATACACTGGAGTCATTCAATGCATATATATAAGCATATAAGTCATATATAAAGCAATATGTAGTTTTATATATTTTTGAGAGGAGGAATATTGCACATTTTGTTGACTGCAATACCAGGCTCTTGACTAGGTAACTATAAATTATTGAAAATCACAACCCTTGTTGGGAGACTAAATTAGTGTCTAGAATATCAGGAGAATTGGGTAGTCCTAATGTTCACTTTGAACTCTACAGACATTGTGAGAGGGAGTAAATGCTCTTCACTGTGCAAAAAGGAGAAGTCCATCATCTTACTTGTTTGATATCCTAATATGGTTAGAGGTCAAAACAGGAAGTGCCATTGTTAACAAGGAGAAACATGAAAGTTCTGTTCTTAAAAACACCTTGAACCTTCTTCCCCATGAGGACATTTTGAATGCAGGAACTTTGGGTGGGACCATATGATTTCCTGCATTATCTTCAATCAGTGTGGTAAAGTTTGTTTTTGTTTTAAAATGCAGTTAAAGGAAAGATATTTGCCATTTCAGAGGAGAACAACATTCAGTTCCTTTTAGAGTTTATGAGCATCTGTGATCATTTGTCATATATGGCTAAAAAATGACCAGTACTGATGAAATACCATTTTATTTTTAGAGAAAAGCTTCAGCACACTTTCCCAAAATAATTTCTTAAAAAAAATTTTTTTACTTCCTTCCAGGAAGTTTTGTCTATGGCTAAATGTGGGTGCATATACTTTCATGATAAAGACCATCATTTTACCTAAATATACTGATGGTAAAAGCCTTAAGAGCTACGGACTCTGAAACTAGTGAAGTAGAATTCCATTTCCTAGGTTCCTTGTGTACAAATATTGTCATTCTTATAACACTTGTTGGCTTGAAGTAATAGTTTAAACAAAGATGAAAATGTCATAAACCTAAAAAATAAAGGTAAAGAAAGAAAAAATGTGGTAAGTAGATGTTTTAATCTCTAAACTTTCATTTCCAAACTTTCAAATTTTCTCCTAGACCATGTCTGATGATAAACAAATATTCTAAAACAAATCTAATCATTCAAAATAAGGACAGACATACATTTTTTACAGGTAAATGAATCCAAGGCACTTTTTCTGTTTTCCTAACTAAATAAGACTATTTCAAACAAATATTATATAATAGATTGAGAGAACATTTTCAGCTCAGATGCTTAATTAGAAGTTTGTCTTTACTGGTTAGTAATCATCGTACTAAAAATACTGCTTAATACACTACAGAATATGTATACTTATAGCTGATTCACATTATTGTACAGCAGAAACCAACACAACATTGTAAAGCAATTACCCTCCAATTAAAAATAAATTTTAAAAAATTAAAAAGCTAAAAAAATACAGTACAGAAAAGAAGACAAAATCCTCAGATAATGGACCAGGAAACTAAGATAAAACTTGTCTCTATGCAAACTCAGATCCAGTTAGGATTTTGACCATTTTACGTATCTTCTCTGTGGTCTTAAATACATTGAGTTCAGAGGTCCTTATGTATTTATTTCTTCATACAACCTGTAGAAAAAAGTTTTCTGATCTACCCAGCGTAGAATATGATACTTCCTGCCTTAATGAAAAATAAGGAGCATTTTGCAAAACTACTGAACTAGTCTAAGAACAGGGGATGTTGTACCAAATCTCATAATCCAGTAATCAATTAGAACCTTTTTTAGCTTTTTTCTGCCATCAAAATGTGGAAGGGGTGAAGTTGTAGGACCTGAATGAAACTCACAAGAGCTCTCTTTATTTCACATGTTATTGTAACAGAATTCGCTTAAAATTACATTTTTTTAATATGTAAAAAAAAAAGAGAAGCAGCAAGAATGATTACATTACAAGATGGTAAGGGGGTAATCCCAGAGTCTCCATGTTTCAGAGTCTGATGTGGTCAACAGGGCTATTTAGCTTAACTCCTCACCTTTTCTCTTTCTAAGATCATGGTGCTTCTGTTCACTTTTTCTTTTACAAGGTGAGTTGGACACTTAATGCTTTTTAAAATTTCTTAATGCAGTAGGAATTTTGAAATAGGTGGGAATTGAAAAGGGAGAAAACAAATGCAGGATAAAAGACTGTTTTTTAAGTTGATATTTAAAAATTGTGGGATTCTTATAGGGAGAAATTTAAAATCTTAAAAATCTTTAAATTTAAAATATTTTACAGTTTACAAAGCACTTTGAGTAAAATTATTTTATTTGAATGCTCAATAAGGGAAGATTAGGATTATAACATGAGTTACTGGCAGAGCTTGTTTCCTAGTCTAAGACTCAGTATTCTCTCTTTCTCTCCCCCTTGCCTTGCTCCCTCTCCCTCTCTTTCTCTCTTTCTCTTTCCCATTCTGTCCTCCCAACCTCCCATGATTGATTCTGAAACTTACTTTATGGATGTTTAACAACATAAAAAATTAAAAGCTTTTTGAGGGCAAATTTAGTGTTCTATTTTGCATCTCTAGTATCTAACCCAACATAAGTACTCAGCTAAATGCTTGTTTAATGAATGAATGAAATAAAGTAAGACAATTGAAACAGAAATGCCTTTTCAAGTAACAAATAAGAAAATGAAAATAAAAGAGCAATATTACAGATTTTAGACAACTATTCAGAATATCAAGTACTGTATTAGACACTATCTTTTTATCTGTCATCTATTTTGTTAGTCTTATTCAAGATAATACAATTTATTATATGTTATTATTTATAAATTTTCAGGTTACTAAGTCATAATTATAATTTAGAAAAATTGGTCCTGTTTTGCTTACAACATGGAAATCAGAATTCATTCTTTAGTAATATAAAGTTCACTGGAATACAACAAATAAAAATGGTCATATATACCTATCACATCTGGGAGAATAAAAGATTGTGATCATTAACTCATATTTACAACCATTTTTCTTATTTAGTCACTCATATTCTCTTTATACATTTCACAGATTTAAAGCATCAACTGATCATTATCATATTTTCCCATTAGTATGGCTTATCCATGACTAGACTTCAACTGACCAGGCTAAGATAAATAAGTTTCTCTTATATAGCTTTTCCTACCTGCATGTCTAGATAAAGATCCTAATGTGAGGACATTTATTTTAGTTCTACAAAGTCTCTATAGGCAAATATTTGTGTATGTGACTTGGAAGAGAATTTAGAGGAAGAACTAATTTATTATTTATATAAGACTAGTTACTGGCTTCACGTATCAACCAGATACACCAAGGAAAAAGAATTCAAACAACACACAAATTTTACAAAGCCAAATCTATACAACCAATAAAGATGAAATACCCAGGATCTGATTGAGATTCTTAGATTCATACCAAAAAGAAAATAACAAAAAATGGCCCAAGCTTCAACTTTGCCAACTTAACTATGGCTGTCAAGAAGCACTGCATGATGCCATCTAGTGACAAATAATCAACATATGATTAATCACTTAGAAATGATGGGTCAAGGAGGTGAAATTCCCAGGATTTTAGATATAAAGGGGGAAAAACCTTCTGAAAGAATTACATTTGGTAGATTAGTTTTGTTTCTCCTGGTGTATGAAAATTTATCACTGATCTGCAATGTGGGGATTTTTATGTTGAAATACTATATTGTCACCTACCTCCAAATCTGCACTTCCACCTCCTCAGCTTCTGCCCTTCACCATCCAGTCTGCAGTTGAACTTAGAAGTGAGGGGTGCTGTCCACGTTTCAGCCCCTGGTACAGTGACAGGTGGTGGAGGTGGAGCCCTTGAGAAAGCAGCCTCAACAAATGTTTGGCTTTGTTTTGTTTTTTAAAAAAGTGTTTTAAAAAAGGGAACCAAGATGATTCCTGAAACAATCTGTGCCCAATTAAAAATATTAACAACAATAATAAATAAACTGTTGAAAGTTCAAAGGGTAAAACTAAAATAGGGACCAGAGGAAATCATCTTTGTTTTTCTCAGCCAAAAACTGTGCAGATCCAATGCTACACTGTTTCTTGTACCAAGTCCTCACAGAAATTGCCAGAGACCTCTCTCTCTGAAAGGCTGTATGCAGGATTATGCCCTAAGGAAATTAATTTTCTCCAACATTTCTCATCTTTTGTAAACATATGGCATAGATTTTTATTTTAAAGATAAAGACCAAAGATCTGTCAACTGTGGGATTCTCACAGTCCAACAGTTTCTTTTTGGTTAATTTTTTACAGCTATATTAACCAGTGCTGCTGCCATAGATATAAGAAAACAAGACACTTTGCTGTGTTCACATATATCTGATTAAAGCTCAATAGAAATATTTTGGGTGCCTTGGAAAAAAATCAAGTTAAAAAATCTTGGTGAAAAAAAAGCTTATCAAAATCTCCAGCTTCAAGTGTGTTTAGTTGTTTTCGTTTCATTGTTGCCTACATGCTGTGATTGGAGCACAATGTGTGGAAATTGCATAACCATTATTTCCACAAATCAAAGCTCTTGAGAAATGGGAAGGCTGTGCAGGAGCCGCTGCATGAAATGTCGATGAAAAAAAATTCAGCCTTTATGTCTAAAGTCTTCTTTTCAGCTATTGTTTAGTTGTAACTATCCCTGGGCTTCATTTTGCTTTTAAACTAACATTGGAATTAACCATGGGTGAAATAACAGTTTTTAAAAAGTGCTTTCTCTGAATTTCTTATATTTTCCCTGAGTTCAAGTTTCTTTTATTATTTTTGATATCTTGGGCTAGTCTAGGCCATGGCTTCTTAATTCCAACACTAGAACTGTTAAGACATCCAGTGGAATCCCTAAGTCTCAGAGAGAAGTGTGTATACACCCAGCCCAGTCCATTCCAGGTTTATGGGGGCTAGGGAAAGTCCTTTCTCTAATTCATTCACAGTTAAAATAGTAACCAGTCAGATTGCTATTTGGGTCTAAATGAGCCTGAATGCATTACAAGAAAGGGAAGAACAACTTCTCTCTCCAGCTTCCAGCCTTCCTCTTTTGCTCCAGCAGAGAGGTTTGGTTGTACTACTCTGATAGCCGCATGCTTCTTGCCTCAGATGCTAATAAAAGCGTCTTACTACAGATGTTAATAAGAGCAATTAAGAATATCAACAAAAATCTTGGGAAAAAAAATAAAAAGGTCCAGCTATTATTTCAATTATGTAAATTTTTTTTCTTTTAAAAAAAGGAGTTACCCCAAATGAATTAAAAAAAAAAATTCTTTGAATGGTTATTTAGAGTGAGAAAAATAAAATAGACATTTATGTGATTAAAACAAGATTTGATATTGTTACAATACCTAAAGTTGGCTTTCCTGGTGGCTCAGACTGTAAAGAATCCGCTTGCCAATGCAGGATACCCAGGTTCAATCATTGGGTCGGAAAGATCCCCTGAAGAAGGGAATGACAACCCACACCAGTATTCTTGCCTGTACAATTCCATGGACAGGGGAGCCTTGCGGGCTACAGTCCATGGGGTCACAAAGAGTTGGACACGACTGAATGACTATGGTTTTCACTTTCTTGCCTCAGAGCCACCCATAAGCACCTATGATAACTTGGAAATTTCCCCTTTGGCAACGAACACATCTGAGTTAGTCTGGGAATGGGTGGGAATCTCTAACATCCTTTTAGAAATCAGGAGATGAAAATGGTGATTTACTTAAAAGTGAAATGCCGTTATGTTGGGAGATATTCTACTGGGGTGTTTTCTTAGCTCTTTCGATGTGCAAACTCATTTTGAGGAAATTCGTCTGCAAGAAAGGCATAAAATGCAGCTGTGCATTCACACTTTTCAGTCCCTGACATATACTGGGCATAAACATCTTTTTAGGTTCTGGATTTTTGATCAAAGTTTGTTTTCTTCTATAAAGTTTCTGCTTGAAGAGTGTTTCAGTGTTCTTAAAAGTAAATTTCCAAGATTATCAGGCTAAAATAGTGATTAAAACAGAAGTCTGTGATCAGTCACCTAGTTGAACTTTGAATCATGGTGGCAGTTTTTCTTTTATCTTTAAATTTGGTGCCATTTTCTTCCTAATATTTTCACCCCTGGGATTTTTCTGGTTAGAGATGTATATAATTTCCTTTCTGCCCACATCCCCTTCTAAAAGAAATTGTCTCCACCCACAGACCTTGCTGAACAGATGGGCCAAGTCACCCATGATTACATTAGATGACCTTATTCCTTGGGCTGTAAGAGTTGAGGACCAGCGTGTGGAGGCCTATGATGTGTGTCCATCTATACATTCAGTTCAGTTCAGTTCAGTTCAGTTGCTCAGTCATGTCCAACTCTTTGCGACCCCATGAATTGTAGCACGCCAGGCCTCCCTGTCCATCACCAACTCCCGTACTTCACTCAAACTCATGTCCATCGAGTTGGTGATGCCATCCAGCCATCTCATTCTCTATCATCCCCTTCTCCTCCTGCCCCCAATCCCTCCCAGCATCAGAGTCTTTTCCAGTGAGTCAGCTCTTCGCATGAGGTGGCCAAAGTATTGGGCCTTCAGCTTTAGCATCAGTCCTTCCAATGAACACCCAGGACTGATCTTTAGGATGGACTGGTTGGATCTCCTTGCAGTCCAAGGGACTCTCAAGAATCTTCTCCAGCACCATAGTTCAAAAGCATCAATTTTTCGGTAATCAGCTTTCTTCACAGTCCAACTCTCACATCCATACATGACCACTGGAAAAATCATAGCCTTGACTAGATGGACCTTTATTGGCAAAGTAATGTCTCTGCTTTTTAATATGCTATCCAGGTTGGTCATAACTTTCCTTCCAAGGAGTAAGCGTCTTTTAATTTCATGGCTGCAATCGCCATCTGCAGTGATTTTGGAGCCCAAAAAAATAAAGTCTGACACTGTTTCCACTGTTTCCCCATTTATTTCCCATCTGTTCCATGGAACAGATGACATGATCTTTGTTTTCTGAATGTTGAGCTTCAAGCCAACCTTTTCACTCTCCTCTTTCACTTTCATCAAGAGGCTTTTGAGTTCCTCTTCACTTTCTGCCATGAGGGTGGTGTCATCTGCATATCTGAGGTTATTGATATTTCTCCCAGCAATCTTGATTCCAGCTTGTGCTTCTTCCAGCCCAGCGTTCCTCATGATGTACTCTGTATATAAGTTAAATAAGCAAGGTGACAATATACAGCCTTGACGTACTCCTTTTCCTATTTGGAACCAGTCTGTTGTTCCATGTCCAGTTCTGACTGTTGTTTCCTGACCTGCATATAGGTTTCTCAAGAGGCAGGTCAGGTGGTCTGGTATTCCCATCTCTTTCAGAATGTTCCACAGTTTATTGTGATCCACACAGTCAAAGGCTTTGGCATAGTCAATGAAGCAGAAATAGATGTTTTTCTGGAGGTCTTGCTTTTCCCATGATCCAGCGGATGTTGGCAATTTGATCTCTGGTTTCTCTGCCTTTTCTAAAACCAGCTTAAACCTCTGGAATTTCACGGTTCATGTATTGCTGAAGCCTAGACTAAGCCAATTGGATGATATCATTTGAGAATTTTAACTATATTGAAAAAGTTATACATAGGTGATGTAAATTGGATTTGCAAAATCACAGGTATTTGGTTTGGGAGTTGTTCCAGAACAAACCTCAGCCATGTGTAAATCAAATTTATGAGGGATTCAAAATTAAAAAACCTTGTATATAGAGCCAGACTAAGAGAGTGACGTAGAATAGATATGCAGAGAGAAGGTGCTAACAAGAGCTGTATTTGACATTTGTAAGATCCCTCCTTGTCATCCAGGCCTCGTTCTACTTTCTAAATAAACAATTTTCCAGCATAGTTTGGGGTGGCTTTGCCCAGCTGCAGGGTTAATTTCTGACTGTTTTAACCAATCAGCAATATAACATACTCCTGTGCAGGTGATTGGTTCAGAGTAGGCAGGTGAACGAATTAGAGACAAGTGAGGTCAAGGAGAAAGTTGCAGGCCGTTTTTTGGGGAAGTTTCTTCTCTCCAATCCATGGGAGTTGCCTCAAAAGTACTTTCCGTCCTGGTAAATATGAACTAAGAAGCAAACAGCAAATAGCTTTTTCTGATGACCTTTTTAAAGCCATGAGAAGAGGCAATTTTAGCAGAAAAGCACATTGTAGAAGACAGTGCACAGAACCAGTTGTTTTTTAAAGCCTGTTCAGTTTTTGAACTTCTTGATAATATAAACCAATAAAATCCTTTGTTTAAACTATCAATATTTGGATCTTAAATTTGAGTTGAGACTAATAATTTTCTAGGTCTCAGAAAACCAAGCAGTCACTTGAATTTTACCAGCCCCACAGATGAGCAATTCTTAACACTATTTTCTCCATTTTTGCCTGGTTTGACTGGTTCTGCATTATCTAGCAAGGTGCCTGGCATATTTTAGTTGCATCATCAATATTATTACAAAAAACCTCTTCCTTTCTCCCTCTCTCAATAACATTTCCTGCATACAGTCTTTGAAAGTAGTACACTTGGAGGAGGCATCTGACTTTCAGGTTGTATTAATATGAAGTGGTCTTGGAGAAGACAAAAGAAAACAAAACTAATGATGAAACTAATAATGAAATGAGAGTGATTAAGGAAGAACCCAGTCAACTTCACCAAGACCGGGAAAGGTAGAGTGATGGTGCTATGAAGACAGACACCATAACACATGCTTCCTTTTTATATGTACTCTATAGACAACTTCAAGGCTTCCCTGGTGGCTCAGACAGTAAAGAGTCTGCCTACAATGCGGGAGACCCGGGTTCGATCCCTGGGTCGGGAAGATCCCCTGGAGAAGGAAATGGCAGCCCACTCCAGTACTCTTGCCTGGAAAATCCCATGGACGGAGGAGCCTGGTAGGCTACAGTCCATGGGGTCGCAAAGAGTCGGACATGACTGAGCGACTTCAATTCACTTCACTTCATAGACACCTTCATTCCTACCATGATAAGATTTCATTCTCTGCATTTGAAATGCAAGTATATAGATAAAAAGATTATACTTTTTTCCTAATCAAAATCAAGGAGTGTATCTGGATTTTTGGAACATGACTTTACTTAATCCTGATGATCCTGCCTGGTAGGGATCATTCATTCCATGATATGGGTGGGGAAGTGAAGAAGAGAGATTAACTCACCCAAGAGAGTAAGTGACAGAATTGAGATTGGAATTAAAAGTTACACTACTGCTTTATGTTAATTATTAAATTTGATTAATTGATGGCTTCTCTGGCCTTGACATGATATAGTGTCATCTTAAGTGTAAATTATCTCTGGAAAAATCATAAAAAGATGACACTGGTTTCCCCTCCAAGGGCACAAACTATGTGACTGGGAGTGAGAAATGTTTATTTTCTACTGCCCAATGTTTTGTGCCTTTTGACATTTGAACCATATGCTTATATTACTTTATCTAAAAATGTAATAGATTTGGAAAAAAAATCACATCATGAAAATTTTTTGTCTGATAAAATGGTAGATTCTCTCCAGCTCTAAAATTATTTTATTGTGTTCTCCCAGTTTATGTTAATTTCAGGGCGTTAAAAGGTTTTCGGTGTTTCAGGCAGTTCAAATATACGAATGCTCAAGTAGGTGTCGGAGAAGGCAATGGCAAATCACTCCAGTACTCTTGCCTAGAAAATCCCATGGATGGAGGAGCCTGGTAGGCTGCAGTCCATGGGGTCGCTAAGGGTTGGACACGACTGAGTGACTTCAGTTTCACTTTTCACTTTCACACATTGGAGAAGGAAATGGCAACCCACTCCAGTGTTCTTGCCTGGAGAATCCCAGGGATGGGGGAGCCTGGTGGGCTTCTGTCTATGGGGTCACACAGAGTTGGACACGACTGAAGTGACTTAGCAGCAGCAAGTAGGTGTACTGAAAAGTTCTGTCATGTTTGACCAAATAGCTCCTTATAACATTCAATTGGGATCTCTGAGCCTTGAAATTTTGTAAATGTGAAGCATATGAAACTGTCTTTGGTAAAAAGAGACAAGGTCAGCTCCAAATGTTCCTGTCTCCATGCATGTTCTCCCAGTTTAGAGAAGAGACAGATTCCTATCCTGAATGTTCTCCAAACCACTGAAATTGCTTAAAGGGATTTTTAAAAGGTTACTTGTATTTTTGGCAGTATTAATTACTTTTTTTTGAAAAATCAGATAAATTTTGGAAGTTAACCTTAAGATTCGGACATGACTGAGGGACTAAGATTCAGATTAGGGCAAATATCTGGAGAGTACAATGAAGCCCAAAGGGACCTGCCAGCATTTTCACTTGAAAGGATAACTTTACTGTGATTAACAATAAACTATCTAAGGAATGGCTTGAGCAGCAGTTAGGAATCTGGCTATTAATCACTGTGGATATCTCCTGTGGGTGAGGACAAGCTGAAGGCAAGCGTGTTCTGCACATTTGATTTTCTCAGGAACACAGCAGGCACCTTGTAAAATCACTAGGACTGGCCCCACAACCAAAACAGAGGAGAATAAAGAAGATTCATGAACACAGGCACTGGCAATTTGCCTTCATTCTCTAATGGCAAACCCTGCAGGAGACAGGAACATTTGGAGCTGACCTTGTCTCTTTTTACCAAAGACAGTTTCATATGCTTCACATTTACAAAATTTCAAGGGTCAGAGATCCCAATCGAATGTTATAAGGAGCTATTTGGTCAAACATGGCACAACTTTTCAGTATACCTACTTGAGCATTCGTATTTTTGAACTACCTGAAACACCGAAAACCTTTTAATGCCCTGAAATTAACATAAATATGGGTCACACGGCTAAGTTCCATTCTTCTTAGCATTGAAGACAATCACATGTAATTTTGCTGTTATAGGAAGCAAATCAGTTCTGCTAACTAAAGCCCTTAGTATTTTGCACATTATTTTTCTGAATTCTATTTTAGTATTTGAAATGCTAAAAAATTCTGCCCCAGCACTCTTTCTGGAGAAGTCTGTGTTTTGTCTTTTGATCTCTGTTACTGGTTCACAAGTCACTCACGGCTAAGTTATAATGATAAAGGGGGGAGGCTATTTATGGACTTTTGTATTATTTTTTTTCTATTCATCATACTGCATTTCCCCTTCTGAGACTTCAGAATTCTGCTGCAAATTACAAGCAAGGACATTAACAGCCTTTGCTAAGACCTCAGAGCTATAGGAAAAGATCCCTGCATAAGATCCTGGCTTAAAAGGTATTTCGGCCCTGTTGTGTAAGACATTATATTCAGAATCTCAATTTTTATAAGAGAAGAAGAGAAATGTTCTAGTGGAAAAATCTGTTGCATACTTATAGCTGGCAATCCAATAATTCTGGAGGAAATGCCAGAGTCATGCCTCTGTTTCTCTTTGTCCACAAGGGACTTCTATAGACAACTGTCCCAAGTCAAACTAGGAAATCTGGACACCGGTTTCACAAGGGCAGTGCTGAATGGAAGGCATTGAATGAACCACTTGTGTTATTGTCAGACATGAATCTGCCGATGTTGGTATAAGGCCTCACCTGGAGATACTAACTGGCCAATCTAATAGATTTTCTTCCAAACACTCACTCTTATCTGTCAAATATAGCGTAACTTTTAGTTTATCTCCCTCTATTCCGATTTGGCTATAGCTTGCGGGGGCTCATAAAGCTTCATCGATTCAGTTGTCTCGTTTAGTTCACCCCCACGAGAAACTTCTGCTCCCTACTGTAAACTCTAATCTACAGTGTGGCGTCTTCTCTACCTGTGGCCTGACTTCTATTCCCTGTGTAACTGTTTAATGGAAGAAGGTAAAATCCTTCGAGAAAAGTAGTTCACAATCTTCTCTGTCTCACCTGGATAACTTTGTTCTATTCCGCTTGTTATAGTTTTATAAAAGTATTGAGACTTTCCTTAATAAAGATAACTCAGAGCCTCTCTCATGAACTTTGCTGAACTCAAATCAGAAAACCAGAATATATAAAACCCATTAGTTCATGAAGACACGTAAAGAAAACCTTAACGCTCTGTGGCTCAAGCACTATATAATTCTGAAATACAGATGAAAATGCCTTCCTTAAAGAGATGTTATTATGATAAAGGAGAAAAATGTGCATAATGTATTCTTAGTTCTGGAAGCAAAAGTCCCTTATAAGGGAGCTGTTATTATTTCTTATTACGATCCAGATGCTGGGACTATATATTTCCCAAAGACAAAATAAAATGTAGGAAAGATGTAAAAATTCCAGATTATTACCAAGCTCTAGGAAAACTAGCATTGAGTGGGTATCCTTTGATAAATATGCTAAATACCTATTTATTTGATAAACTGACTAGTGGAATTAGAGGTGTGTTTGAGCGCACTCACCAGAGATCTGTGAGTTCCCTGGTGCACTAAATGGAAAATTCTACAGATAGGAGGTAGTTTCTTGCTAGTGTTTGGAATAGATCCCTTTCCCTTACTGTTGCTGGGAGCAATGACTAAACAGAGAATCAGTGCTATTGGGGCTCTTTCATTCACTGTTAGTGGGAGTAAAACTTGGCATAACTCTTTAAGAAGGCAATTTGACAATACCTATTGAAATCACAAATTCATATCCCCTTTGACCCAGCAGTTCTACAACTAGGATTTTACCCTATGGATATACTTGCATTATACTATTGTTTATGAGAGCAAAAATTAGAAAACACCCAAATGTTTGTTAATAAGGGGATGACCACATAACCTATTGTGCCCACATTCTATGATATATTATGCAATTAAAAAATTGATGAGGATTTGTATTTGCAGATAGGGAAGGATGTCTAAGATATCTTTTCAACAAGATGTAGAGCAATATGTGTGGTATGACTGCAGTTCTGTAAATAAGAAAAAGGAAATGTATGTAAGTTGGGATATACATAAAATATTTTTATATGTATATACACAACACAACTATTAACTGTGGTTAATTTTGGGAAGAGAAACTTGGAGTGCTGAGAGGGGGAAACCATCTCCTTATTTCATACTTTTTAAAACCATATATACATAATTTTAAAAATAGATTTTTTTTTAAAGAAAGAAGAGATCCTCTTTGCATTCTCCTGCAGCCTGTAAGAAGGCAACTTGAGGACTGAATGCTACTAGGCAGGTCACAGTGTGGCATTTATCTCCTCAGTAGAAGCACCCTGGGCAGCTACACTGTCTGCAGCGGTCTCCAACCTTTTTGGCACCTGGGACCAGTTTAGTGGAAGACAATTTTTCCATGAACTAGGGCAGGGGGACAGTTTCAGGATGATTCAAGTACATTACATTTATTGTGCACTTTATCTCTATTAAAATATCAGCTCCACCTCAGAGCTGCAGGCATTAGCTCCTGGGGTGGTGGGGTAACCCTTGCTATAGAAACCTCACTATTACCTTAGTGGCTTTATCAGAATCACCTGGCCTACATGGAAAATACCTGTGAGGCCAAACCTCATTCTCTAAGCCAGGGTGAGGGTGTAGAGATAAAATGATATTTATTTTCCAATTTCATCACCGTGATTTTGTTTAAAAAATCTATTTGTCTCAAATTCACCTCAGATATACCAGTGACTATGTAACTGGTAGTCACAATCTTCGTTTCTCATTGCTCTAAATGTTTTAAAACCTGTAAATATTGCCTCTCCTTCATTCATGAATCCCCTGTTATTTTTATAGTTAATAATCTTGAGCCTGTAAAAGCAACATTCTTCCAACAAAAATATGAAAACCTAACATGCATTATTTCCCATGATAGCCTTTCTTATATGAAAGTCAGCATATAACACATATTTGAAAAAAGTACTTACGAATATCCAATTGTGTACAAATGTACAAGTACACAATTACAAAAACATACAATTATGAAGGGATCTTATACTTCAGTAGGTTACAGTAAATGCATCATACAAAAACTATTTCAGGTTTCTCATTTTAAAGGAATTTTAGGCTAATTGCTAAAAAAAAAAAAAAGCACAGAATAGACATATTGGACACCCATTATGCAAGTATGTAAGTATGACTCATAGTTAGAAAATAAGTCATTTATGAGCATAGTCAGTTAGTCTTTATCATTATCTTAATCTTTATTTTAGGTTCTTACACAACATCCCAGAGTTAGGGAGGAGAAGAAATCCTCAAATTATTTCTCCCTTGAAGTGTGCTTTAATTGAAACAGGTCCTTTGACAAGGGTTGAACCCAATGCCCTTGCATATTTCTTATATGGTCTCTTGGGGCAGTTTGGGGATGTGTGTGCAAAACTACTCTGATGTAACTGAAGGAACAAAATGTTGCTCGTTTTTTACCTTGATCCACGTGGAATGGCTGTGAGACCTCGTGGTACAGTTGATGTGTGGAATCATTCTCTTCCTTAGCAAATAATGTTGTATGACACTTGCCACTATGATTTCACTTTTTATGCTTTTAAAAATACATATAAAGAGCTTGATTTTCTTCGTGTTCCTGGCAGATTTAGCAAACTATTATCATTTTATGAGGCTGAAGAGCAGTAGTTCTCAACTACTCAATGTGTGGTTCCTGCATCAGCAGAATTAAATCATCTGGGAACTTGTTAGAACTACTGGTTCTTGGACCTTGCCCCAGACCTACTGAGTCAGAAACCCTGAGTGTGAAGCCTAACGATGTGTATTTAACAATCCCTAAAGCTAGAGAACAACATCTGTGTAGGAATTCCTACAGTGTGGCATCAAGTACTACAAAATATTTCGCTGTATCTATCTTTGGAAAAGGGCAGGTGATGCTGAATGACAGAGGAAGGTGATAGAATAATAAATTTTGTGAAATGTATATTATCTACTTGAAATGCTTCTCCCAGCCTGTGAACAACTGGAAGTTGACTAAAATAAAAGAAAATGCTAATTCTTCAGGCTACATCTTCCTGTTTAGGACAATTATTTACAGTCATTATGAACCTATACAGGGTGCCTAAACCAGCACAAGGCTGTGGAGGAGGGCTGTGCTCTGACTTCTGACCTGCTTTCACTGCTTCTGTGGCTTTGTTGCACTGAGATCTGCCTCTTGAAAGCCCTATCTATCTAACTATCTATCCACCTTCAGGATGGAATGCCCTCACATTTTGCATTTTCAAGCCTCAAAACAGGATCAATACATGGAAATTGTTTATGACAACTAACTTATGCCACTTCAATATGACACATATATCAGTATTTTTTTTTTATCTTAACACCTATTGCTTTTATTTACTTAGATATGTTGGTCTCCCTTGAAGTGTAATCTCTGAAGAAGACTATATCTTCTTATTTTCCTATTCTCAGTGGCTTGATACAGGCTGCACATTCAGAAGTGACTCACAAAGTAATTCGGGAAATAATAGTCATCCTTACTGAACAATTACCATCTGACAAGGCAAGTCAAACTACAAAGACATCACACAGAAAACTATATATACCATTACTTCTCTGTTGTAGAGATTTTTGTAATTTTGTGATACTTTTTAATCATTTTAAAACCCTGTTTTCCCTGCCAAAGCAGTGGTAAAGCCCTTAAAAATAAGAATGTATTATACGCTGGTTCTAAGAAATGGGGAAATAGGGGTAAACCACATCCTACTCTCAATGGAACCAATGAAGACCGTGAATGATGACATTCGAAAGGCAGGTGTGAAGGAACCCAGGGTGCTGATGTGGATTGAGTCCTGTGAGGGTTTATCAGCAGTGAGCTGTTCAAAAACATGACAAAATCCCTGTATTTTCACATAGCCAAGTGAGACATTTCTTGGCTCATTTGTGGGAAGGAGACACAAGAAAGCAAGAAAGAGATGCTCCTGGTTTCAGTTTCTTAGGGTTGCTGTTCCAAGATACCACAAACCTGATGACTTAACAAACCAAATATCATGCTCTTGCAGTTCTGGAGGCTAGGAATCTGAGATCAAGGTGTCAGAAGGGTCCATTCCTTCTAGAGGCCCTGAGGGAGAAACTGTCTTTCTCTTATCTTCTGGTGGCTGCTGACAACCTTTGGCAATTCTTGACTTGTAGTTACACTGCTCCAGTCTCGCATATAGGCCTTTCCACTGCTTTGTGGGTGGGGGCATGAAGGGCAGTGACGAGCTGAGGATGGCTTGGAAATACTGGGGTTCTGCTTTATACTCTCTTCCCTGACTTCACCCACCTAGGAGGATAAGGATAAGATGCATTATTTACTTCTAGTTTTTAAAGTTCTGAAATCATATTTGAAATAAACATGTATTTGAGTTTAATTAAAATAATTCTAAAACATATTTGCTATGAAGCACTAGAGTCAAGAGTTTAATGATATTTTTTAGATTTTTTTAAGTCATCTTGTTGGGAATTCCCTGGTAGTCCAGTGGTTAAGATTCTGTGCTTTCATTGAGAAGGACTCAGGTTCATATCCTGGTTGGGGAACTAAGATCCTGCAAGCCAGGCGGTATGGTCAAACATTAAAAAAAAAAAAGTCATTTTATTATAGAAATTTTTGAACATACACAAAAGTTGAGAAAATTTTATAATGAACCCCCATGTACCCATCATCTGGCTCAGCCATTATCAGTATTTTGGTATCTTGCTTCACCTGTTTTCTATTCTGGATATTTTTTTTCCCCTAGAATATTTTCAAGTAAAATCTAGACATCCTATCATTTCACTTACAAAGAATTTCAGAAGGTATCTCTCACGAAGAATGTTAGTGGGCTTAGGTAAAAGAAGGCCCCTGTGTCTGATAAAATCTTACTCCTAGAATAAGATTCTGCCATGTAGATCAGTTCATTTTTTTATTTTTATTTTTTTAGATCAGTTTAATTAGACTATTTTTTCACACTTAGCACCTGATATCAACCATTCCCCTGACCCAAGCCCACTTCTCTGAGGCTGTTTACTTAAATGAATCACTGTTTTAGTTATGTATTGTTTGGTAACAAATTACCCCCAATGGTAAAAGAATCAGCCTACAATGTGGGTTTGATCCCTGGGTGGGGAAGATCCCTGGAGAAGGAAATTGTAACCCACTCCACTACTCTTGCCTGGAAAATCCCATGGATGGGGGAGCCTGATAGGATACAGTTCACGGGGTTGCAAAAGAGTCGGACATGACTGAACGACTTCACTTCACTTTACCCCCAAAACTTAGTAACTTAAAACAACAAATATTTATCATCTCAAGTTTCAATAGATCAGGAACTCATGAGCTTAATTTTAACTAGGTGATTTTGGCTAAGAGTTTCTCATAAGGTTGAAGTCAAAATGTCAGTGGGAGCTGCATTCATCTGAACGTTTGACTGGAGCTGGAGAATCTATTTCCAGGTTGACTCATCACATGGCTAAGGCAGAAGGCCTTAGTTCCTTTAGCTGTTGGCAGAAGGCCACATGAAATTTTTCAGAGGGCTGCTTGAATATCCTCACAAAATTGTAGGTGACTTCCTTCAGAGTGAGTTCAAGAGAGAGCAGGGAGGAAACCATAGTGCCTTTTATGACCTAGTCTTGCTACTCAGACACTATCACTTCTACCACAATCTGTTTATTCACTATTTGTTTACTTTATCTAGTCACTAAGTCCAGTCTACACTCAAAAGAGGAAGAATTAAGCCTCATTACTTTAAAGAAAGAGTATCATAGAATAGGTGGACATATTTTAAAATCACCATAACCATCAATGAGCAGGACATCATATAAAAATGAAGAGGGAACTAAATTGTGTTATAAGTCATTAATTAACAACTGACTTAGCCTCTAGGGAAGAAGATGCGGTAAGCTACATCTAAACACATTCTGAAATTTCCCTTTATTTTCCTTTTCTTGATTTCTGACTTCTTTTCTACTTGCTGCTGCATCCCAAATAACCTAAAGAATTTTCTAGTTGTCCAACTGCAGTGTTCTACCCAGATAAGTTTTCCTCCTCAAAAAGTCCACTATACTTATAAATTATTGTCTAGCCATTTGCTTCCCATTACACCTAGTTATAATTTCTACTTCCTAGTGCAAACTATAGCAGACCTAGACTTTTAAAATCCAATTACATTTTTAAAGGTGGATGAAATGCATCTGTCAAATCATTTGATCATTAGAAAAATCAACATGTCAAAATTTGTATTTCAACAAATAACAAAAATAAAAGAGAAAAGGCAACAGATAAACTGAAGAATTATGAAATAGGAGAGCTGTAAGTACTTTTAAAGATTTTTTAGTTTAGGTCCATGGCTTTCTCTTCAGTGGATGAAATGAGGCCCATTTAAACATTTTGTTCTAAAAGTCACCCAGCTAGTTAGTGGGCACAATTTAGACTTTCTGTCAAATTTTTTTTTTAGCTTCCAGTTTAATATTCTTTCCAATATATCAGTTCATTTTGATCTTCATTGTTAGACATTTTAATGGATTATTTCAGAATTTTATTTTAGCTTTTCTTAGAGGAAGTCAAGTTGCAAGGTGAATCTACGTAGTTAAGCAAACATTTTGTTGTCCCAAGTAGGACTACTTGGGAATAAAAGAAGGTGTAATTAGTAATTGTGTTAGGTTGACAAATGTAAACTGGAATGTCTTTGGGTAAACTGTTATAAGTGGCAACCTGTTAGTAGGTGTATGATGAATAGACCTGGGTTGTTGTTCTTATAGTGATACTATATTTATGCTTTCTAAATATTTTTAATGCATATGTCAATTTGACTATAGCACATAACAACAACAACAAAAAAATTCAAGAAAAGGATTTTCTTTTCCATAATTGTTTTCCAGATAGTCTTATAGTTCCTTTAAAAATGGTAGGAAAGAGAGGTCCAAATTCCTGATTGAGAGTAATCAATCAATCAATTAATTCAATAGATATGTATTGTTCTAAAAGGTCTTGCAGGTCTTCATAGAACCGTTCAACTTCGGCTTCTTCAGCATTACTGGTTGGGGCATAGACTTGGATTACTGTGATATTGAATGGTTTGCCTTGGAAACGAACAGAAATCCTTCTGTCGTTTTTAAGATTGCATCCAAGTACTGCATTTTGGACTCTTTTGTTGACCATGATGGCTACTCCATTTCTTCTAAGGGATTCCTGCCCACAGTAGTAGATATAATGGTCATCTGAGTTAAATTCACCCATTCCAGTCCATTTTAGTTCATTGATTCCTAGAATGTCGACGTTCACTCTTGCCATCTCCTGTTTGACCACTTCCAATTTGCCTTGATTCGTGGACCTAACATTCCAGGTTCCTATGCAATATTGCTCTTTACAGCATCGGACCTTGCTTCTATCATCAGTCACATCCACAACTGGGTATTTGTTTTTCTTTGGCTCCATCCGTTCATTCTTTCTGGAGTTATTTCTCCACTGATCTCCAGTAGCATACTGGGCACCTACTGACCTAGGGAATTCCTTATTCAGTATCCTATCATTTTGCCCTTTGATACTGTTCATGGGGTTCTCAAGGCAAGTATACTGAAGTGGTTTGCCATTCCCTTCTCCAGTGGACCACATTCTGTCAGACCTCTCCATCATGACCTGTCCATCTTGGATGGCCCCACACGGCATGGTTTAGCTTCATTGAGTTAGACAGGGCTGTGGTCCATATGATCAGATCAACTAGTTTTTTGTGATTATGACTTCAGTGTGTCTGCCCTCTAATGCCCCCTCCCAATACCTACCCTCTTATTTGGGTTTCTCTTACCTTGGTCGTGGAGTATCTCTTCACAGCTGCTGTACCTTACCTTGGAGGAGGGGTATCTCCTCAAGGCCGCCCCTCCTGACCTTGAATGTGGAATGCAAAAGTAGGAAGTCAAGAAACACCTGGAGTAACAGACAAATTTGGCCTTGGAGCATGAAATGAAGCAGGGCAAAGGCTAATAGAGTTTTGCCAAGAGAATGCATTGGTCATAGCAAACACCCTCTTCCAACAATACAAGAGAAGACTCTACACATGGACATCACCAGATGGTCAACACCGAAATCAGATTGATTATATTCTTTGCAGCCAAAGATGGAGAAGCTCTATACAGTTAGCAAAAACAAGACCAGGAGCTGACTATGGCTCAGATCATGAACTCCTTATTGCCAAATTCAGACTGAAATTGAAGAAAGTAGGGAAAACCACTAGACCATTCAGATATGACCTAAATCAAATCCCTTATGATTATACAGTGGAAGTAAGAAATAGATTAAAGGAACTAGATCTGATAGATAGAGTGCCTGATGAACTCTGGATGGAGGTTCGTGACATTGTACAGGAGACAGGGACCAAGACCATCCCCATGCAAAAGAAATGCAAAAAAGCAAAATGGCTGTCTGAGGAGGCCTTACAATTAGCTGTGAAAAGAAGAGAAGCGAAAAGTAAAGGAGAAAAGGAAAGATATAAGCATCTGAATGCAGAGTTCCAAAGAATAGCAAGGAGAGATAAGAAAGCCTTCCTCAGTGATCAATGCAAAGAAATAGAGGAAAACAACAGAATAGGAAAAACAAGAGATCTTTTCAAGAAAATTAGAGATATCAAGGGAACATTTCATGCAAAGATGGGCTCAATAAAGGACAGAAATGGTATGGACCTAACAGAAGCAGAAGATATTAAGAAGAGGTGGCAAGAATACACAGAAGAACTGTACAAAAAAGATCTTCACGAGGAAGATAATCACGATGGCGTGATCACTCACCTGGAACCAGACATCTTGGAATGTGAAGTCAAGTGGGCCTTAGAAAGCATCACGACGAACAAAGCTAGTGGAGGTGATGGAATTCCAATTGAGCTATTTCAAATCCTGAAAGATGATGCTGTGAAAGTGCTGCACTCAATATGCCAGCAGATTTGGAACACTCAGCAGTGGCCACAGGACTGGAAAAGGTCAGTCTTCATTCCAATGCCAAAGAAAGGCAATGCCAAAGAATGCTCAAACTACCGCACAATTGCACTCATCTCACACGCTAGTAAAGTCATGCTCAAAATTCTCCAAGCCAGGCTTCAGCAATATGTGAACCGTGAACTCCCAGATGTTCAAGCAGGTTTTAGAAAAGACAGAGGAACCAGAGATCAAATTGCCAACATCTGCTGGATCATGGAGAAAGCAAGAGAGTTCCAGAAAAACATCTATTTCTGCTTCATTGACTATGCCAAAGCCTTTGACTGTGTGGATCACAGTAAACTGTGGAACATTCTGAAAGAGATGGGAATACCAGACCACCTGACCTGCCTCTTGAGAAACCTGTATGCAGGTCAGGAAGCAACAGTTAGAACTGGACATGGAACAACAGACTGGTTCCAAATAGGAAAAGGAGTACATCAAGGTTGTATATTGTCACCCTGCTTATTTAATTTATATGCAGAGTACATCATGAGGAACGCTGGGCTGGAAGAAGCACAAGCTGGAATCAAGATTGCCAGGAGAAATATCAATAAGCTCAGATATGCAGATGACACGACCCTTATGGCAGAAAGTGAAGAGGAACTCAAAGGCCTCTTGATGAAAGTGAAAGTGGAGAGTGAAAAAGTTGGCTTGAAGCTCAACATTCAGAAAACGAAGTTCATGGCATCCGGTCCCATCACTCCATGGGAAATAGATGGGGAAACAGTGGAAACAGTGTCAGACTTTGTTTTTTTGGGCTCCAAAATCACTGCAGATGCTGATTGCAGCCATGAAATTAAAAGACGCTTACTCCTTGGAAGGAGGGTTATGACCAGCCTAGATAGCATATTAAAAAGCAGAGACATTACTTTGCCAACCAAATTCCGTCTAGTCAAGGCTATGGTTTTTCCCGTGGTCATGTATGGATGTGAGAGTTGGACTGTGAAGAAAGCTGATCGCCGAAGAATTGATGCTTTTGAACTGTGGTGTTGGAGAAGACTCTTGAGTGTCCCTTGGACTGCAAGGAGATCCAACCAGTCCATTCTAAACGAGATCAATCCTGGGTGTTCATTGGAAGGACTGATGCTAAAGCTGAAACTCCCATACTTTGGCCACCTCATGCGACGAGTTGACTCACTGGAAAAAACTCTGATGCTGGGAGCGATTGAGGGTAGGAGGAGATGGGGACGACAGAGAATGAGATGGCTGGATGGCATCACCGACTCGATGTACATGAGTTTGAGTGAACTCCAGGAGTTGGTGATGGACAGGGAGGCCTGGCGTGCTGTGGTTCATGGGGTCGCTAAAAGTCGGACACGACTGAGCGACTGAACTGAACTGAACTGAACTGATGTATTGTTCATTGTATACCAGGCATTATTTTAAGAGCCAGATATATGATAATGAACAAAACATATAAAAACCTCTATGTTCTTGAGGTCTTTATTCTTGTAATGAAAGAAAAGTGATTTTATTGATCTATGCAAGATTCAGGTTTTGCATTGTTTGTTTCAGTGGTGATCCATTACTGAGACAACCCTGTTCTTAGGCCACATTCTTTGGAGACATATATTGTACAAATCAGTAGATTGAGATATAGTAAGGAATACAATGGAAGTCATGGCTTAGACAGTTTTTCCGTGTGTGAAAGTATCTGAGCAATATGGGAGTTACTCCTATGACCTTGAGCTCTGTAGTCTGGTCGTCTGATCCAGTTAGCTGATTTGCTACAACATGGTAAACTCATTTGTCTAGCCTAAGGGAAATATTTTGCCAATTTTACAGTTGGATAGTTTCTTTAAAAAAGAAAAGCATTAGTAGTTATTTCAACATAAATCTGTGTAGATTTCCAACTGAGCTAGAATTTCATGAAAATGATAGAGTCCTACTAATTACGATGTTAAGTAAATCCTCATCCTCTCTGTAAATAACGTAGGTGGTAATTTACTCTTCTGCAGACGTATAAATTAAGCCACCAGGAGGTTAACTAATTTGCTCAAGGTCACAGTATGTGGCAAGGTTGAAACGAATCCAAAAACTTTGGTTCCTAATTTTTAAAATCAGATGGTCTCTTTCCCCATGTTTAGCTATATTTATGAATTAAAATCTTTATATAAATAATAGTCTATATATACAAATAATATCCTGTTTCTAGAAATAATTTATCTATTACCTACTATAATATCAATATGAATATAGTATTAACAATGTTGGGATTCTTCTGGTAAGATCTTTTAAGTGATTATTTTATTCTAATGATCTTCAAGAAGAGAAAACCTCAGAGAGATGAATGAGTTCAAAGTTAAAAAACATTTATATTTCCCAACTTGTTCAGCTATTTGGTGGTAGAGTATAGGAAGAAGATTAACTGAACTTTCCTCGTGATGTTTTATTCTTCTCCTAGGTTTACACTAGGGAAGAGTGGCCTGTAAATAGCTTTCTGAGCTATACAGAATGTCTGATAGTTACTTTCTGACAGTTGACAAAGTTCCAGAATTTGGTGCACAGAATATATTTTTGTAAGAACATACCATCCTTAAGCCAATTATGAAATAGAAAGTTTAGTGGTATATTTACTTTTACCATAATCACCATTATCATCTGAACACAGTTAAGCATCCACATGCATTTAGAAGTTTATAGTGTTTAAAAATTAGCTTTTTAAATTGTAGACAGTAATACACATCAAACTAATATGCACTGACCTTTTCAAAGCCTAGTTCCAGAGAAATCATTTTGTAGAGTATAGGGGGAGTAGGAAGAAGGGAAGGAATAATTTTTTATTTAAAGTTAACTTCTGCACTATCTTTTTTCTCAATTATCTGCATGAATAATAATGAGGAACATTTTGTGACGTAAAATAAAGTCTATGATGTTTATAGTGATAGATAAAACAAAGATCCTCAAATGTTTCTCCAACTCTTGCTAGAGAATGATGATAGAACTTTTAAGAATCCTTTGTACCCTAAGATAATGAATTAAAATAATTTTCTTCCAATTATTCATCCTAACACCTTTTATTTAATAAAAATACAAATAAATTTAAGGAAATCAGTGGGTAAAGATTGCATATAAATCAGCTAAAAGAAAATCTGCAATGATTTTTTTTTTAAACCATAGCCCTGGAAAAGCAGTGTACAGATCCAATGTCTCAAACCAAACAAAAATATCCCAAACACCAAAATAACCAAAATGTATACAGGCACTATTTTTGTTTTTATATAAAGAATACATTTAGGGCTCATACTGCTAATATATTTCTCCAAACATAAATTAATTGTTTGTCTGAAAACTTATTAGGCCTTGAGGAGGGTCTGGTCATAAAATTGATTCATACTCACAAATTTTATTGATATCTTTTAAAAATCTGCACAGGAAGTAACCAGGATTGAATCCTAGAAATCATACATGGCTAAAGTAGATTTAATTTTGGAGGTGTTAATTTGGAAAGATCAAGGGATTAAGGGGGATAAATTACTGCATACAAAAGAAAACCTTAATCTAATTTTCTGGGTGAATTCTTTTGGTCAGAATGGATGACAAACTTCAAACTTTAAATAAAATGCTGTTTGCTTTCCAAGTCTCTCTCTTTTTCATACACACACAAATGCAGAATCCATCTTCATCATCAAAAAAGCAAGAGAGTTCCGGAAAAACATCTACTTCTGCTTTATTGACTATGCCAAAGCCTTTGACTGTATGGATCACAACAGACTGTGGAAAGTTCTTAAAAAGATGGAAATACCAGACCACCTGACCTGCCTCCTGAGAAATCTGTAGGGAGGTCAAGAAGCAACAGTTAGAATCGGACATGGAATGATGGACTGATTTCAAATCAGGAAAGGAGTACGTCAAGCTTGTATATTGTCACCCTGCTTATTTAACTTATATGCAGAGTATATCATGTGAAATGCTGGGTTGGATGAAGTACAAGCTGGAATCAAGATTGCCGGGAGAAATATCAATAACCTCAAATATGCAGATGGCACCACCCTTATGGCAGAAAGCGAAGAACTAAAGTGCCTCTTTATGTGAGTGAAAGAGGAGAATAAAAAAGTTGGCTTAAAGCTCAACATTCAGAAAACTAAGATCATGGCATCTGGTCCCATCACTTCATGGGAAATAGATGGGTAAACAATGGAAACTTTGAGAGACTTTATTTTTTGGGGCTCTAAAATCACTGCATATTGTGACTACTGCCATGAAATTAAAAGACACTTGCTCCTTGGAAGAAAAGCTATGACCAACCTAGACAGCATAGTGAAAAATAGAGACATTACTTTGCTGATAAAGGTCTGTCTAGTCAAAGCCATGGTTTTTCCAGTAGTCATGTGTGGATGTGAGAGTCAGACTATAAAGAAAGTTGAGTGCCAAAGAATTGATGCTTTTGAACTGTGGTGTTGGAGAAGATTCTTGAGGGTCTCTTGGACTCCTAGAGGATCAAACCAGTCAATCCTCAAGGAAATCAGTCCTGAATATTCATTGGAAGGACTGATACTGAAGATGAAACTCCAATACTTGGCCACCTGATGTGAAGAACTAACTCATTTGAAAAGACCCTAATGCTGGGAAAGATTGAAGGCAGGAGGAGAAGGGAATGACAGAGGATGAGATGGTTGGATGGCATCACTGACGCAATGGACATGAGTTAGAGAAAGCTCTGGGAGTTGGTGATGCACAGGGAAGCCTGGCGTGGTGTAGTCCATGGGGTTGCAAAGAGTCAGACATGATTGAGTGACTGAATTAAATTGATGATTCCAGAGCAGGTGGCATTACAGAATGGACTAACAAATCAGTAGAATATGTTTCTTATTATATGAACTACTGTCAGGTAGTTTATTAAAAAGTTGTATAAGCAAATAATATACCAAGAGATCAATGAGTCACTTCGTACTCAAGAAAATTCTAAGAGAACATAGGCAAATTCATCTGAAGCCCTTGAAGTGTTTTGTTATTGAATGATGAAATATACAAACAAGTTGTAATTTCCCCTAGATTAAAAAAACAAAAATGAATCTCTTTGACTCATATCTCCCTTTGGCTACTGTTTCATTTCTTTGCTTCCTTTTATGACAAACTTCTCTGAAAATGTCTCCAATTCATATTCTTCCCTTTCATGCTGGAATTTACTCCAATCAAGTTTTTGCCCTCATTGTGCCATTGAAGTGGTTCATGTCAGGGTCACTGCTGACCCTCTTTTTGTAAAATCAAGACTGGTAAAACCAGTCTTCAAATTATTTGATGATTTACTACAGTCTATCTCTCTCTCTTTCTTGAAGCATCTTACTTTCTTCATTTGGCTTCTGAAATAAACCACTATCTTGGTTCTTCTATTATCTTACCGGTTTTTCCTTCAAAACTCTTCAATGATTTCATCTCACTCACAGCCAAGGTCCTTACAATGGCCCATAAGGCACTGCTTTTCTTCCAGTTTCTTTTCTGTCTTGTAAATTTTGTTTTACAACTCTTTCTGTCATTTCCTTCATTCCTGCAATTTTGGCTTCTCTGTTTTTTTATGCACAGGCCAGGTATGCTCCTACCTGAGAGCTTTTGCACTGGCTGTTCCTCCTCCTAGGATATGTACATGAATTGCTCCTTTACTTCCTTCAGGTTTTTACTCAAGTTACACTCTGTCCATGAACTTCCAACTCTCTCTATGCTCTTTATTCTACTTAACTTTTTTCTTTAGAGTTTATCACCACCTGACATATTACATATTTACTTTTAAAATTGGTTATTATCTACCTCTGTCAGTAGAATATAAGTTCAGTGGGCAAAACCGTCAGCTTATTCCATGCCATAACCTTAGCACTTAGAATGATTGACACACAATGGCCTTCAATAAAAATTCACTGGAAAATGAATGCATAGAAGAAAGAATGATTGACTAAATGAATAAACAAAAACAATTTTGTTCATTAAAATACCTGGTAGTAGATGATAACTAACAATTAATAGCATTTTAATAAGTATTAATTATGCTAAATGGGGATTGCTTTACTTAACCAACATTTTTGATACTCTAGCTGATCCAGAATTTCCTTATGCAGAACTAAAATATTTGTATTGTTATCTGAATCATAATGATTCACTCAGTGAATTAAGGGGAATAGTTACTATATGTTATCGATTTATACACTGTTCACTCTGAGAAGGAAAACAGCTTCACTGGAAAAGAAAAATGCATTTAAAAATTTCCACCTAAAACTTATAGCAATTTTAATGCACTGACCGGTACCATTATTGATAGACATTGACAATTCTACTTTACTCTACTTGGATTTTGGGACGTTGCTGAGGGTCCAGTAGTTCCATGTATGATTATATTGGCTCAATAGTTAGACTTTCCTGGGTATAGAGATAAAAGGTAGGTGAAATAAAGTGCACAAGTAATTTTGAAAATTATTTGGAAAAATAAAATGAAAGTAACCCTTTATCTACTTATATATTACCACTCATTGCATGCTTTGGTCAAATTTGGAAACTGATACATAAAACCCGAAAAAATATGAAACCCTCAAGATTCAGTTTATGTACTTTCTTCCTCATGCTCATTTCTGCTCATAGTCTTACTGCATTTATTCTCATTCTGTTGTTCTTCCAGCTAATGTATAACCTAATGCTGACGTTCTCAAAGCCTTTCAGGATATGATTCATTTCCTTCTCGGTACTACTCCCTATTCCTGTAATATACTTATTGACCTTACTGCCTTTTTTTACCTTTAAAAAAATCCATCTTCCATCAGATTGTGAGTTCCTTGGCAGGGCCAAGACTAACTCTTCATTTGTATTCCTGGTGCCTTGCACAGTGCCTGGCACATAGTAGGCTCTCCATTAGTATTTGTCAAAATAAATAAATTGGGCCTATTTTCAACAGTGACAGAAGGGTAAACATCTACTACTTTCTTGTTTTTAGAATGAAATACATTAATTAGCTGCTGCGTTGAATTGTTTTAAGTACATTCTTACATAGTTGCTTATAACTCAGGGGTTCAGCCCTATAATTTTCAGCTGTGTACCTTCTGGGCTTCAGTTTTCCATGGAAAATGGACATAATAATAGTTAATAATAGAATTATGATGAGGAGTAAGTGAGACAATATATGGAAAGGATTTTGCATGGTGTCCAGAATATAGTAAATATTCAGTTTATGTTAGCTACCTTTGTTCTTCTCATTAGTAATTTTGGTTTGGTTTTGGTAAACAGTGCATTGTAACAGACGAAGAACACAATAAGCATTCAGTTCATATTAGCTGAAATTATTATTGGTTTGGTTTTAGTCTTAAGGCATTATCCAGTTGTAGAATTCATTATGTGTTTGCATAACTCTTCTTTTCATGATTAATGAGGTCCTGAAAGAATTTTCAAGCATTGCAGGTTGCCCTTCTCTGAGTTAGACTTGGTACATGTGTGCATATGTGTGTTTTCTTCTCTTCTCTGTCAAGAGTGTTAGAAAATTACTTAAGCCTCCATAAGAAGGCAACTGACCTTTCAATCACTGAATCAGCTCTCTTGTGAGGTGTGGGCAACAGATTCTCTGGCAATGCTGAGGTTAGCCACACTTGGGACTGAGGAAGAGGGTAGGTGATGCCATGTTTGGATAAAGAGGCAGCATTAGATACAGATCATTTGAAAGCTGGTAAAAGAGCATCTGCCTGACTATCCCTGATGGGTGGATCTTTGGGTAGGGACAGTGGATTGTGATTCTTGATCTTCAAGGAATAGCACAATGTTCTTGAAAAACCAAGACCTTGGGGGGGCAGCAGGAGCATCTGATGTGAAAGGGTTGAGCTCCAAGCTTCTTTGTTTTTTAATCCAAGCGTTCTATTTCTTGCCTTGGCTAAGTTCATCATGGAAGACCATTAAATAATCATAGTGTACCTTGCTGTGAGGTAGACAAGTAAGAATCATCACAGAACATGATGCTAGAAGGAAAAAATCTTTGTCAGTGGAAAGAAAAAGAGTTTCAAAACATAACTGAGGAAGATCAAAACCACAAGTAATGCAGATTCTATAGTATCTAAATGACTGCCTTTTAATTGAATTTTTGTGATACCATTTTTTTATTGTGGTAAAATATAACATAAATATTACCATTTTAACCATTTGCTGGGGGTGGGGGAGCACCATTGTGTGACTTGTGGGATATTAGTTCCCCATCCAGGGATTGAACCTGGGCCTTTACCAGTGAGAGCAAGTACTCCTGACCACTGAACCAGCAGGGAATTTCCATTTTAACCATTTTTATTTTTGTTTGAAATGTAGTTTGCTTTATTATTATTTAGTTTCAGATGTAAAACATAGATATTCAATGTTTTTATAGATTGTATTCCATTTGAAGTTATAAAAAAATTATATTTCCCTGGTTGTACAGTATATCCTTGTTGCTTATTTATTTTATACTTAGTAGGAGGTATCTCTTAATCCTCTACCCCAGACTGCCTCCCCTTCCTATGGGTAACTGCCAGTTTGTTCTCTATATCTGTGAGTCTGTTTCTGTTTTGTTGTAGTCATTCATTTTTAGATCCCATATATAAGTGATAACATACAGCATTTGTCTTTGTCTAACTTATTTCACTAAGAATAATATCCTCAAGGTCCATCCACATTGTTGAAAGTGACAGAATTTCACTTTCACTTTCTATGGCTGAGAAATTCCATGTATATGTACCACATCTTATTTATCCACCTATTGTTGCTTCTATATCTGCTGCTGCTGCTGCTGAGTCACTTCAGTCGTGTCTGACTCTATGCAACCGCATAGACGGAAGCCCATCAGGCTCCCCCGTCCCTGGGATTCTCCAGGCAAGAACACTGGAGTGGGTTGCCATTTCCTTCTCCAATGTGTGAAAGTGAAAAGTGAAAGTGAAGTCGCTCAGTCATGTCTGACCCTTAGCGACCCCACGGACTGCAGCCTACCAGGCTCCTCCATCCATGGGATTTCCTAGGCAAGAGTACTGGAGTGGCTTGCCATTGCCTTCTCCGGCTTCTATATCTAGGTTGTGGTAAATAATGCTGCGATGAATATTGAGGTGCATCTTTTCAAATTAGTGTTTTTTCAGATATATTCCCAGTAGTGAAATTGCTGGATCATATGGAAGTTCTGTTTTTAGTGTTTAGTAGAACCTCCATACTATTTTCCATAGTGGTAGCATCAATTTACATTCCCACTAACAGTATACTAGATTTTCCTTTTCTCTACATCCCTGCCAGTATTTGTTAGTTTTAGACATTTTAGTGAGAGACTTTAAGACAGATGTGAGGTTTTTGATTTATATTTTTCTGATGACTAGCAATTTGGGCATATTTTCATGTGCCTGTTGGACATCTGCATATCTTCTTCGGAAAAAAAGTCTATTCAAATCTTACATCCATTTTTAAATTGAGATCTTTTTTTATATTGAGTTGTATGAACTGTTTGTATATTTTGGATATTAACCTGTTATCAGTCATATCATTTTCAAATATTTTCTCCCATTCAGTAACTTGTCTTTTTGTTTTGTCAGTACTTTGCTGTGCAGAAGTTTTCAAATTTAATTAGGTCCCATTTGCTAAGAAAAAGCATTGTACAATTTATGTCAAAGAGTGTTTCATTTTCTTCTTAGAGTTTTATGGCCTCCAGTCTTACATTTAGGTCTTTAATCCATTTTGAGCTTATTTTTGTATGTGGTATAGGAAAATGTTCGAATTTCATTCTTTCATGTGTAGCTGTCCATATACCCAGCACCACTAATTGAAGAAACTGTTGGTTTCCCATCATATATTTTTGCCTCCTTTTTCTTAGCTCAACTGACCATAGGTATTTGGGCTTATTTCTGGGCTCTCTATTGATCCATGTGTCTGTTTTTGTGTCAATACCAAGCTGTTTTGATTGCTATAGCTTTGTAGTATTGACTACAGCCAGGGAGAGTGATATTTCCTTTTTTGTTCTTTTTTCTTAAGATTACTTTGGCAATTTGGGGTCTTTTGTGGTTCTATATAAATTTTAGGAATATTTTTTCTAGTTCTGTAAAAAATGTCATGGGTATTTTGATAGGGATTGAATTAAATGTGTAGATTGCTTTGGGTAGTTTGGACATTTTAACAATATTAATTCTTCCAATCCATGAGCATGGGATATCTTTCTATTTCTCTGTAACATCAGTTTCCTTCACCAATATTTTATGATTTTCAGGGTATAGGATTTTCACCTCCTTGGTTAAGTTTACTCTTATACCAACTTTGATGAGAGTTTTTATCATGAATGGATGTTGAATTTTGTTAAATGCTTTATCTGAATCTATTGAAATGATCGTGTGATCTTATCCTTTGTTAACATGGTGTATCATATTGATTCATTTGTAGATATTGATTCTTTTTATATATGTTTGAATTTTATTTGATAATGTTTAATTAAGGATTTTTGCATCTATATTCATCAGAGATATTGGCTTGTAACTTTCTTTTTTTGTAGTGTCTTTGTCTGATTTTTGTATAAGGAAAATGTTGGTTTCATGGAGTGAATTTGGGAGTGTTCCTTCTTCTTTAATTTTTTGGAATATTTTAAGAAGTTTAGGTGTTAGCTTTTATTTATGTTTGGTGGAGTTCCCCTGCAAAGTCATCTGGTCCTGGATTTTTGTTTGTGGGGAGTTTTTTTTTTTTTTTTACAAATTAATCTGTGTCAGTTCTGGATTGGCATTAATTAATTTTCTACTTGTTATGAATTGTGCTTTCTTATGTTTTGTTTCCCTGTTTCTATGGATGACTGGTTGGTGGACATTATGAATTATACCATGTTGGTACTGAATATCTTCATATTCCTGTAAATATTATTGAAATTTGTTTTAGAATACACTTAAATTACTTGAAAACAATTTGTTCCATTGGATCTTGTTTTTAATGTCTGTTGGTAGAATCAGTACAGTATTTAATTTAGGTCTATTTATTCCCCATTACTGAGGTAGACTACTACTCAATGGGAAAAGAAAAGGGATATCCAATTTAATGCAGAATTCCAGAGAACAGCAAGGAGAGACAAGAAGGCCTTCTTCAATAAACAATGCAAAGAAATAGAGAAAAACAACAAAAGGAAAAGACTAGAGATATCTTCAAGAAAATTGGGGATATCAAAGGAACATTTTATGCAAAGATGGGCACAATAAAGGACAGAAACAGTAAAGACGTGATAGAAGCAGAAGAGATCAAGAAAAGATGGCAAGAATACATAGAAAAACTGTACAAAAAAGATCTTAATGACCCGGATAACCATGATGGTGGATGGTGACTGCAGCCATAAAATTAGAAGACATTTGCTTCTTGGAAGGAAAGTTCTAACAAACCTAGACAGTGTATTAGAAAGCAAAGACATCACTTTGCTGACAAAGGTCTGAATAGTCAAGTCTATGGTCTGTCCAGTAGTCATGCATGAATGTGAGAGTTGGACCATAAAGAAAGCTGAGAACCCAAGAATTGATGTTTTTGAACTATGGTGCTGGAGAAGACTCTTGAGAGTTCCTCGGACAGCAGGAAATCAAACCAGTCAATCCTAAAGGAAATCAACCCTGAATACTCATTGGAAGGACTGATGCTGAAGCTGAAGTTGAATCTCCAATACTCTGGCCACCTGATGCAAAGAACTGACTCATTGGAAAAGACACCGATGCTGGGAAGGATTGAAGGCAAGAGGAGATGAGGGCAACAGAGGATGAGATGGTTGGATGGCATCACCAATTCAATGGATGTGAACTTGGGCAAACTCTGGGAGATAGTGAGGAACAGGGAGGCCAGGCATGCTGCAGTCCACGGGGTTGCAGAGTCAGACATGACTTGGCAACTGAAAAATAACAATAACACTACTCAATGAGTAATGTACCCCAAACCCCACAGATCACAAGGTATATCCATCATGGTTGAAAGTATAGACTAGTCCTGGTCTTGTTTAAGTATAGGACACTCTTCTCTTTAATCCTCTAGTGGTTCTTTCCTGGCCAGGAGTAATTTCCTCACATGTTTACACTGATCAACACTCTTCTAAATACTCTAGCGGGACACTGAAAAATCTCTGGAGTTCTTGTTTTGTGCAACTCTCCTCTCTCTGGCCTGGCAAGATCTACCTGCCTTGAATCTTCTGGACTATCAGCATTATCTCCTCAACTCAGGTCATTCACTGACCTGTGCCAGGATACACTGTGTTTGTGATATGTCTTAGAAATTTTCTCTCTGTAGTAAGCCATAGCACTTGTAGGGCTCACATCACTTACTTCCCATATCTCAGGAATCACTTTTCTTCATTGTCTAATGCTCAATGCTTTGAAACTGTTATTTAATATGCTTATATGTGTTTTGTGGGTTATTCTTTTTCTTTTTTTGGTTGTTACAGCCAGGAGTATAAATTCATTCCCTGTGCTTCCACCTCTGCTGGAAGCAGAAGTTCCAAATTAGTGCCTTAAAGAAAAAGCATGTCACGGGAAGAAGAGGAGGTGATAGTGCTGGCAATGTTAGAATAGCAGAAATGCTTATTGCTAGAATTCTGTTAGTTATGGCTGTGGAATGGTATTTGTGCTGATAGCAACCAGTCTGATAAACTAAAAAGAACATGGCTTAGCAGTTAGTGATTTGAATTCCAGTTCAGTCACTTACCAGTTGCGTGACTTTGAACAAGATACTTAGTCTGTCTGAGTCCTGGTTTCTTTATCTATGATAAAGGGGAGGAGAAGGGAATGACAGAAGATGAGATAGTTGGATGGCATCACTGATTCAATGGACATGAGTTTGAACAAACTCCAGGAGACTGTGAAGGACAGAGAAGCCAGGCGTGCTACAGCCCAGGAGGTTGTAAAGAGTCGGACATGACTGAGCAACTGAATAGCAACATGATAAAACAGAAATATAACTATTTGACTCATGGTTCTATTGTAAAGATTAGATGGGACGATATATGCAAACTATCTGCTACAGTGTTTGGCACAAGGTAGCCCCTAAGCAAATGTTTATTTCATTTTTTATTTACCGCTCTTATTCCTCATTCTCTTTATTTTTTTCTATAAAATGACTGTTCATTATTTTCTATTGTGGCTTTAAATAGTCTGGAAGAAGAGCAAAAACTTTCATTATAAATTTCTTCAGGATATGGGACAAAGTGTTCTTGCTCCTTTCTTCCTTTATTTCTTCATACATCATACATCCACTATATAAAAGGCAATGTACTGCAAACTATGGAATAAAAATATGCATGGCAGAGTTCTTGCTCTCTAAGAGCTCATAGAACAGCAATCAAGGTGGGCAAGTAACCCACAATATGATAAGATGGCACCACAGAAACACTATTTCTGTTTGCAAAAGAGAAAGTTGGCAGGTTGCTGGCTGACAGATAAAAGCACCATGTCTGTATCCAATCTGTCTTCAGCTTCTTTTGTTGTTTACTTCTTCAATATCTGATTTATTTCAAGGCTCAGGCTCTGATCTAGCTGACCCTGTCACTGAAGAAACCATTTGATTTTTCCTATTTAGTGTGTTCAAAAGTCACTTTGTGGTAGAACGTATCCTTAATGAGCTGACAAAGCTGGGGCCAGAGTTCCCTGAGTCACAGCACCTCATCTGGGGGACTCATTGCCTCTGGACAAGAAGTGATTACCTAAGGCACCAACTTTAGGAAAAGATGAAAGGCATCTCTTTATAAGCTTCCCTTGATCTTGACACTGAAGGCCTAGATGGCATTCTCATCAAGCTTTTACTAGCTCATCACCAACCAATCAATAGGAATTTGGCAGAGAGAAAGAAAGAAAGACAGGATTCTTCTCCTTCAGGCAGGGAATTAAATCCAGCAGAGTTAAAGAAGGACATTCTCACAGTGGAAAAGAACATAGGACTGGGAGTGAGGAGACCTAGATTTCAATTCAGTCCTTTTATGTAAAATGACATTAAACAATTACTTTGAAGTTTTAAAATTCTAGGCTCTAACAACTGTGGAAACAATTAATACTGTTTAGTGCTATGCCTATCAGGAATACCAATAACGATTTAACATTTTTATAACTTAAGAAAGGTTTTTCTTGCAATGTAGCATTAAATTAGTCTAAGACCAACTAAGAATCTTACTTTTGATTAAAGGAGGTAAAATAAATATGTGTCTCTTTCTTTTAATATTACTTTGATAGAAATAGAAGGGGAGGTGCCTACAAACCAGAGAAGAAGTTATACCTTCTGGAGAAACAGATTGACTATCTGTAGCCCCATCTGTGTGTGGGTAACTTGGGTTGTAGGTGTGTCTCTTTTGCTCTGACATCCTGCCAGGAAATTACCCCACTGGCTGTAGACCCAGGGTTCACTTAACTCTTCTGGGGTGGTTGCAAATGGCCATTTGACCCTGAATATCTCTGAAATATACTTCTGGATATAAACTTCTGGAGGCAGGAACTAGTTCTTAATATAGGCCTGTTGAATAAATGCCAGACACCCCAAACCCACCTTAGTTTCTGAGAGGCAGCTTAGAAAGAAGGCTTAGCATGTGGTCTTTGAAGCTGGATTCCTGCTCTGCCACTAATTAAGTGTGTATGTTGATTAACCTCTCAGGGTTTCAGTTTTCTCATCTATAAAATGGCAATCAGTTACCTCATTAGGTTAGCATAAGTATTACATGAAAAAAAAAAACAAGTCAGTACCTGACACAGGGCTGAGGAGACACTTCACTAATCCCAAACAGCATAGGTGGAGCCAAGGTAGAGCAAAAGATGATAACATCAATAACTTGATAGTATAGGAAGAACAGGAATTGTTATTTTGTTTCTCAGATGAGGAGACTGAATTTCAGTGAGCTTAAATAGTAGCTTGTCTCAGGCCACACAGCTAGGATGGGGTAAACCAGTACTACATCTCATGTTTTTAGATTCAGTACTGTCAGGCCAGTACTGTCCCCATATGTCCCCATAATGAACTGCTAAAAGGTGGATAAATGTTATGACTTGTTCAGAACGTCAAAGTTAACCTTGGAATACAGGGCAGTCTTCCTGCTGCTTTCCTCTCAGGTATTTCGGGTCAAATGGTATCTGCCATATTTAAACAACGGACTACTGCACTTTTCTTTGAGATTAAAATGGAATATGTCTGCCAGTTTCTATAGAATACAAGGCTCAGGCACCATCAAGGAAATAAAGAACTTGATGTTTACATGACAGATGACATTGTTTCCAGATAGGAGAGACCTTTTACAGAGATCCCTGAGAGTAGCAATTATCTCCTCTTAAAAAAGGGCTGAGAAATGACAGATGCTGACCTTTTGATTATCATTGGATATAGCCATAAATCAATTCTTTAAGACTAAAAACTCCATGGAGCCAAACATGTTAAGTGATTTACATACTTATTTGTCATCACAACAGCCTAGAGAGATACAGTATATTATTTCTGTTTTATGATTTTTTACCACGGTTATATATTGTGTAAAGGGGTTAAGATTTGAACCTGTGACTTCTTCAAAGAAGCATCTTCCAGGCTCCTTCTCTTTGAGTATATGATACTGCTTTGCTCTTAACAAACAAACCAACAAATTAACAAACAAACCAACAAATTAACAAACAAACCAACAAATTAACAAACAAACAGATATTTCATTCCATTTTCTTCATAAAAATGCAAGTCAGAAATTATTTGTTGACATGTTACTTTATGTCAAGCCCTGTGCTATAGTTCTAAGCATCTTAAAACCTTGTTATGGAGTTTAAGTATCATTATGTTTTAGATTGTGCTTTTGAATTGTGGTGCTGGAGAAGACTTGAAGGGCTTCCTTGGTGGCTGCCTGCAATGCAAAAGACACGAGTTCGATCCCTAGGTCACGAAGATCCCCTGGAGAAGGGAATAGTTACCCATTCCAGTAATCTTGCCTGGTCAGAGGGAGAGTCCCTTGGACTGCAAGGAGATCAAACCAATCAACCTAAAGGAAATCAACCCTGAATATTCATTGGAAGGACTGATGCTGAAGCTGAAGCTCCAGTAATTTGGCAACCTGATGCAAAGAGCTGACTCACTGGAAAAGACCCTAAAGCTGGGAAAGTTTGAGGGCAGGAGGAGAAAAGGGCAGCAGAGTATGAGATGGTTGGATGGCATTACTGACTCAGTGGACATGAGTTTGAGCAAACCCAGGGAGATGATGAAGGACAGGGAAGTCTGGTGTGCTGCAATTTATGATGTTATGAAGAGTTGGACAGGCCTTAGCGACTGAACAACAACAGCATTTGAGGGAAAGCAGTAATTTAGGTTGTTCAAAGCTACTGCCTGGCATGTCTATTAGGCTTAATAATTATTTTGTGGAGGTGGAAGATAGATTAAAAAACCAATTCATGCCAAAGAAAGACCTCCATGTACAAGATCATTGGCTCTTTGTAGATGGTATGAAAAAGAACATGAGATGGCATGTATTTTATTAGGATAAGACACTAAAGGTATAATATCAAGTTCTGAGCCAAAACCAGATACTGTACTTTTAGACATCCTTGTATCACTATGAAGTAATTTAGGGCTGGAGCAGGGGTGGCTAAATACAGCCTGCAGACCAGATTAAGCCCACAAAGATGTTTAGCCCACACTCACTCCCACTGAGAAAAAGCAACAGCATTCAGCTGTGGGTGGATGCTGACTCACCGACTCAGAGCTCTGCCTGTGCCAACCAGCTGCAGGGAGATGGGAGAAGTCAGTGTGAACCTGGCCTCCCAAGCCCTTTGACTAGTATCCTCCAGGACTTGATGATTCAGTCCTGCCTACCACAGATCCTAGACTGGCAAGCTCACCCATGGAGACAGGCATGTGAGAATGGCTGGTAGAAGTGGCAGAGAGGGGAAAGTAGCAGAGTTGCTGTAGATCACTTCTGCCCTGCTTTTGCAGAACTTTAGTTCTCCTAGAATGACTCTTCAGTGTGACTGTGAGTCCCCAGGGTGGGATTCACTGTGCTTGGACCAGTGTGTGCCTGCTGGCTGCTGCCCTTCTTGGGAATCTTCTGCCAGTCATTCACTAGGAACTACCAGCTCCATTGTATCTGAGTCAGGAGCCTGCAGAGGCCACAGCTGCACCTTGCTTTGCTGCATAACGTGAAAAATGTTACTCTTCAGTTTTGAGTTACACTTTGTGTTTGCTCATGGACTCTTCTCACCATGGGCCTTAGAAAGGACACCTTGGGGGTCAGCCCTGAGACAAAGCAGAGCAACAGACACAATACTGGACTCAGAAATGCTGCTTTTCTTTGATGGCAAAAGCTCTGTGCCTGCTTTCCTGTTCTGTTAGGGATTAGCCCTTTGCTAAGGGACTCTGAGTGCCTCATGCAAACAGGTTTCTGGAGGACCCAGCTACCAGCCTGCCAGACATATCCATGTCTGTGTGAGCCCCAGCAGTGGTCACAATCTATATCACAAGGGGACCTTTCTTGCACATGTGTATTCATCCATGTGGGCTGATATAACAGAAAACCATAGACTGGGTGCCTCATAAACAACTGACATGTATTTCTCAGAGTTCTGGAGGGTGGAAATTCCAAATTCAAGAAACAGGCAGATTCTAGGAGAGCCCATTTCTGGTTTGTAGTTGGGCTAATTTCTCTCAGTATTCTCACATGGTGGAAGGGGTAAAGGAACTCTCTAGGGTCTGTTTTATCAGGGCACTAACCCTATTTATGAGGGCTCCACCCTTGTGACTTAGACATTTCCCAAAGGTCCCCCTCCTAATACCATCACACTAGGTGTTAGAATTTCAACATATGAATTTGAGTGGGTGTTGGGGGGCACAAACATTTAGTCTATAGCAGCAAGTTATTAATTAAAGTGTCAAATCCACTATTACTGCCCTTGAGTCAGCACAATGTAAATAATCAGAATTCTAACATTCTGCCTATAACTAGGGAAAATTATTTTAAGAAATCTCTCAACTCTGTATATAACATAATATGGGGTGAAAAAAGTCAAAGGAAAAGAAAAAATATCAGGTAATACAGGAAAAGGAGTTGATAGGATGAAGAATACTAAAGGAATTGGATTTTTAACCCATTTTAGGCTTAACAGAGGGATTACACTTTTGCAAAAGAGTCACAGCATGATTCACTTGCATTCTGTAAATGAAAATTAACTCTAAATTTAAAAACCAAAGTGGACAATAGAAAACATTGACATGTTAAACTATAAAAGAAAACCAACTGTTATATAGAATGGAAAAGACTATGTACCTAATTGTATCAGTCTCTTTTAACTTTCATTTTCAAGGTTATCACCCTTTAGTGAAGATAAACACTACTAAAAGCTTGTCAGCTCTTTTTGAGACAGGAAAAAGAATTCATTTCTCTGCCTGTCTCAAGGAGATAGATGTGGACACCGGTGTCCTTCTACAAAGCAGTCGATGAGTCTAAAGAAGATGAAGTGGCAGCATGTTGATGGAGTATATTCAGAGGTGACAAGCAGTCTTGCAGACAGTAATGTTTTCTTCATTATTCTGCAAACAATACTTTAGGGAGCTCTTACAACAGGAAAAGGGAAAAAAGCTCCATGCCAAGGTTAGAAGTTAGGGATGCATTGTGCTTTGATGAGGGTCAGCCAACAGATGAGGACAAGGAGTTTCTTTTGCCTGAAGGACAAGAAGCACTTTCTTAAAAAAAAAAAAATCCAGAATGTATTAAACATTAATTTAGAATATTCACAGGTTGAAATATGCTTCTGACTATTTTTAAGGTTAGATTCAAAGTTCTTTTAAGAGAAATGTTACAATTCCCTTGGCAAAGACTGTTCCGGGTAGCTCTTTGAACTGTGTAGGTAGTTAAAGCTGTGAAGGTTTTAAAGTATTATCTGGTCCAATTGCCTCTTTTAAAAGAGTAGGAAGCTGAAACCCAGAAAATGTTAATTAAGTTACTTGGAGTAACAGGGCTGAAAGGAGATCCAACCAGTCCATCCTAAAGGAAATCAGTCCTGAAGATCCATTGGAAGGACTGATGCTGAAGCTGAAACTCCAATACTTTGGCCACCTGATGCAAAGAACTGACTCATTTGAAAAGACCCTGATGCTGGGAAAGATTGAAGGCAGGAGGAGAAGGGACGACAGAGGATGATGAGATGGTTGGATGGAATCACTGACTCAACAGACATGAGTTTGATTAAACTCTGAGAGTTGGCGATTGACAGGGAGGCCTGGCGTGCTGCAGTTCATGGACTCGCAAAGAGTCAGACACAACTGAGTGACAGAACTGAACTGATTGGAGTAACAGGGCAGGGTGAACACTAGCACTTTTAGTTTTCTAAGTTTTATTCTATGCTAAACTGAATATACACTACTACTACTAAGTCACTTCAGTCGTGTCCGACTCTGTGTGACCCCATAGACGGAAGCCTATCAGGCTCCCCCGTCCCTGGGATTCTCCAGGCAAGAACACTGGAGTGGGTTGCCATTTCCTTCTCCAATGCGTGAAAGTGAAAAGTGAAAGTGAAGTCGCTCAGTCGTGTCCGACCCTTAGCGACCCCACGGACTGCAGCCTACCAGGCTCCTCCATCCATGGGATTTTCTAGGCAAGAGTACTGGAGTGGCTTGCCATTGCCTTCTCCGGAATATACACTATGGCATGCAAAATTACAGGAAATGGGTGTGCGTGTGTGTGTGTGAAAGAGAAAGTCTGTTGGGCTACCATGTCATGACATTTTTTTTCCTTCTACTGAGGCTCCCCCTGCTGGGTAATACATAGGTAGGGCATCATCTCCTGAAAACATGGCTGCCATTTCCTCTGTGTCCTAAGTGGGACTTCTCAAGGTACCAACAGTGTTCTGCGGAGAAGAGTACTTCTACCCTCCTCCCCTTTTTTGTCTTAAACTCTTTTGATTTTTTTTTTTTAATGTAAGATTTTTAGCATAAGCAGGCATGGGGCATAAGACTGTCATCTTTCCTTGAAGAGGGCCAGCCAACAGATAAGGTAGCCCCTGTGATCCATACACTGGACAATTGGCAGGAATTAGAGTAATGTGTGGAACTGGTTATTGTTGCTACTTGAGTAGCTTTTATGAATTTCATGGGTGAAAAAGAAAACAAAGAGCTATAGCTGTAAATCTTTTATCTTGAGGTAACTTGGGCCTGTTGTTGTTCAGTAGCTAAGTAGTGTCTGACTCTTTGTGACCCCATGAACTGCAACACATCAGGCTTCCCTGTCCTTCATTATCTCTCTAAGTTTGCTCTAACTAATGTCCTTGAGTCAGTGACGCCATCCAACCATCTCATCCTCTGTTGCCCCCTTCTCCTCTTGCCATCAATCTTTCCCAGCATCAGGGTCTTTTCCAATGAGTTGGCTCTTCATGTCAGGTGGGCCTCTAAGGAGCTCAAATTTGTTGGCAAGAAATCTGACACAAGCAGCTGATACAGGAGTGGGTTAGGGGAAGCTCTTTGCCATTCTCTTCACGTTTTGGCTCTAGTGCTTCCTTGCCATGTGACCCTGGGCAGGCTATTTAATTCCTCAGAAACTTAGTTTCCTCATCTGTGGTATAGGAATAATAAGAGTACTTCAAATATCTATTTTGAATGAAAGGAGAGAAAGCATTAAATCAGCTAATACCATGCTGACTCTATACATGTTGTTATTGGTATTCCCTACTACTTCTTTCAGCAGGAGGCAATGGTTAGGACAAAAAGACTGGCAAGGATCTGGGAAATTATTTTATTTCTTCATATATTTAGTTGTAGGCAAAGAGGCATAGGAGTGTTTACTGTTAATTATCTATTAAAATTAAAAAAATTTTTTATAGGGTTGTCATGACACGGGCAGTAAAGAGATCGGAACTGACTTAAGGAATCCAAATTTCATCAGATTTCACCATTTACTGTGAAAGGATGAGGTGCAGATGACATTAGTGCTCAGTTTTTATTAGCTCAGTATGCCCACTAATGGGTCTGGCCCTTTAATCCCTTAAAAAAATTCCTTTCGACTTGATTTTTGGAAGACCTCAGCGGTGTGTCACATGACTCATAACACATTTGCTTTCCAGAGGTGCTGTGGGCACTGCATGCCTGTTGGAGTCTTACTTGTTTCTGGAGGGTATCCTGGAATCAAAGGGTTTGCTATAGCTTCCTCTGTAGGCTTCCACCTTCAGGGATCCTCAGAATAGCTTAGGTCTAGGGACTGCACTGAGTAGCAGAGGAAGTAATCCTCTTCATCTCACCCATCTTTCTCTCCTGGTTCCCCTTGAAGAAAAACTCTTTATAATCCCTACACAAAGCAAGTTATTTAGAAGGATAAGAGAGCTTGAAAATAGAATAGGCTCAGCAAAATTCCTTTTACTTCACAGTGCATGTGAACACACATACACACGGAAACACACACGTAAGCATTCTTGATGTTTTTCATCTGTTTAGAGTTATAGGTCTTGAGAGACAACCTGGTAGTGTTTATACAAGCACAAGGTACTACACTCAGATTCAAGTAAATCATCACATTATTTATGTTTCTTGGATGACACAATTCTGTTTAAACTGTAGGACCAATGTTCTGATACTCTGACTTGGAAATAATTACATTTGGTGGTGGTAAAATAAATTTGGGCATGTGTTATTTCAATATTCATAAAAACACTCACTCTTGTTCATTTTCCCAACGTGTTAGTTATTTAAGAATGTATCTAGAAAATAAATCTTTTTCATATTGTTTCATTATCAGCTTATTTTTCATGTCTGTGTAAGGCATAACAATTAAGGTATGACATGTGCTGATAGTGTTAAAAATATCCATTCTCAAATGAATGAAACTGCAATACTGATTGCAGCAGCTTTTATCTAATTGATATGGATTTACAGAATGATGAAATTTGTTACAACATCATTCCCCTGGAAGAACGTAGACAGTTAGCTCAACAGGTACAAAGCAAACTACTGATCAGAATCATCTTGGAGGATATTGCATCTGTGTATGTGGTATTAACCTTAGAATGATCAGATTGTGCCGTGAACAAATGGTGATGCCACTTTGCTCTCCCTTTATTAACGCTGTGTAGATATATTTGTTAGAACCTTCTAAAACCAATTTCTATAGTTAACCTTTATAGTCCATTGGGCTTAATGACTTACTTTTACATTCCTCTTCTGTTTTCATTGGTTTTAAAATTAGGGTTTTAGAATCTTTTAGCTAACAATACTTTATTTTTTGTTATCTTTCTAAAAAGTAATGTATATTGAAATATTCATTCTACAATAAACTACAACTTTAAATGTATAGTTTGTTGAGTTTTGACAAATTTGTACACTCATATAATCACCATTGCAATCAAGCCATAGCACTTTTCTATTATCCCAAAAGGTGCCTTTCTGCAATTCAAGTTCCATCATGGTCCTATCACTGTCAATTCCTTTTTATTTTTCAGTAATAGCCTCCTGTTTTGAAAAATCAGAGGAACATATATATGATTCTAGTTATACTTACTCAGATTTCTTAAATAAGTGTGAAACTTTAGCTGCAGAAAAGACTGAAGTTGGTTTAAACAAATTTATTTCCAGAGAGGATGTTCTGGTCCTCCTGAATTTCCCTTGGATCCGATTGTTCAGCGGGGCCATCAATTATAAGAACTATTGCAGATATTTCTGATAAATTCTCTTTTTGGGTAAGCAAATCACATGTAGTGAACTAACAGCAGGAATGATTTAAGTAAACTAGCAATTCTCTTGATAGAAATATGATCAAAATAGACAATTGATGAATTCGTATGTTGGAAATTCTGCTTTGTTTTTTGATTATCGACTACATTTGAGTTTATCATCATGAGCATAAGTGAAAATGTGCATCTGTGAGTATGCATGTTTCTTATAGGCCAGAAAGGGAATCAAAAGATAGGAAAGGGTGATAGAAGATCAGTATGTGTGATAACCCCTTAGATTCTCTAAATATTGTGAGCCTAGAAACATGGCTTAGAAAGTGTAGCATAAAACAATATGAATTATAGAGATGTGGAAGCAGAATAATATAAATCCCTTCTTTGAAGAATAAAGGTAAGTTAGATACGGAGAAGGCAATGGCAAGCCACTCCAGTACTCTTGCCTAGGAAATCCCATGGATGGAGGAGCCTGGTAGGCTGCAGTCCATGGGGTCGCTAAGAGTCTCAGACACGACTGAGCGACTTCACTTTCACTTTTCACTTTCACACATTGGAGAAGGAAATGGCAACCCACTCCAGTGTTCTTGCCTGGAGAATCCCAGGAACGGGGGAGCCTGGTGGGCTGCCGTCTATGGGGTCGCACAGAGTCAGACACGATTGAAGTGACAACTGAAGTGACTTAGCAGCAGCAGATATGGGAATCTTGCTTTAAAAAGGAAATCAGCTTCAATGGAAGAAAAATTGTGAGGCAAATGAGACCTAAAAGTACTCTTTGTTGATTCAAGCATTATGCTGTTAATTGCTTCTCTTTGATGATTAAAAAAAAAAGTGCAAATAGAGTCTGTAAGCCCATAGACCTAAACAAAAAAACTTACTTCTAATGGATCAAGTTGAGACAGCCTCTTAAGTAAGATGAAAACTTGGTTCCGCTCAACAGTAATTGGCAGATTCCTGGGATGTGTTTCCATTTATTGTAAAAAAAGCAAAAGCAAAAACCCCACAGATTGATCTGCTTTCATTCTGTTTTATTAGCTAACAGTCAACCTTTGTGTTGTCAAAATGATAAATTATTTTTGAAAAAGTTATGAGGGGACTGCTGCTACTGCTGCTAAGTCACTTCAGTCGTGTCTGACTCTGTGTAACCCCATAGACAGAAGCCCACCAGGCTCCCCCGTCCCTGGGATTCTCCAGGCAAGAACACTGGAGTGGGTTGCCATTTCCTTCTCCAATGTGTGAAAGTGAAAAGTGAAAGGTTCTGTCACTGCAAGGGAGAGGAGAATAATAATTTTCAAAAGTGTTTTGTGATAAGGTGGTACTGCTAGTTGAGCCCTGCCATCAGTCTTAAGCCCAAGAGATACATCTCTATGAAGTGTCATATCGCTGGCTCCAAATCTAACTCTATCAAATATTCCCCATGTAATCAGCTGTCATCCTTGGTAACGAGTAGGAGACAACACCCCTCTTTCACTTTATTCCTGCTTGAGAGCTCCAGCTCGAGAGACTGGCTGAGACCAAGGACAAAACAAGGAGGCTGGTTTACATAAAGACATAACATTCCTGCTCTGTTTCTTCCGCTTCCTCATCCCCTCCTGTTCTCGAACACATCCTTATCCTCCTCCCAGGCCAATAAAGTTTGGTGGAAGGATGTCTCACCTTAGTGTTCTATTTTACTTCCCTCAGCCTTATTATCATCCTGGCACCATTTAATTGAGTCATTCAGAGGTTTCATCTCCTTAGAGAGAGGAGTGAGACTACACAGCCCGCTCTTCTCTTGAAAATTCTAATTAAACCCAGTACAGTATCTTGAACCATCTTTCTATGTAGTTATTGGTGGTGACTATAAATCCTGATCTGTTCTTTCTGTGCTTGATGTAATTCCTGCTTATTTTTTTAAAGACAGGGTTAATCTTGATTCTTTACATCTATTATTTCCTCTTAAACAAACAGCAATTCATAGTCACAATTTATGGGGTAAATGTGCTTAACACATGAAATAGGATATCTGTATATAATGAAAGAGGGAAAAAAACGTATTTTATATCTAGATGCCCAACCATACGTCATAACCATGATCACAATTATTTCTTCATGAAGATAACTTCACTGTATGAAGTTATTTTCACAAAAGATTGAAAATAAGTAAGTAAGAAGAAGGTATGTAATGCTGTTTGATGGTTTTATGTTGTCTCTCCCAGATTCATGTAACAAACTAGATAACTTGTCAAGATCCTTTTTACCTTTATAATAACATGAAAAATGTTACTTTCTGGTTTTAAACAAGAAAAAAAGCAAAATCCAAGCACGGCCTCAAAGAAGGTTTTCTAATCTTTTTTGGTAGCTTGAGGTTTCACAAAGGGAAACAGTAAGTGGATAATCTTCCATATGTTATTAAAAGACATGTGAGAAATTGTAATATAAAACAGATCGAGAGATAGCAAGAGGACAAAAAGTAACTGGGAAGGCACTGTAGTGAAAAGAAAGAGATAGGTAGGAACTTGCACACTATTTTCAGTGTATACCGTCATTCCAAAGATTAGTACATGCCATCTTTCCAAGATGATCACCTTTCTCTAATAGGGGCTTCAGAGGTCCTTCTGAGTTCAATTCAGGACAATTTATTCTGATGAGCAAGAAAGAAAAAAGCATAAAAATAGCTGTTAATCATTTGGGAGAGAAGACCATAGTTTCAATTTGTTCATTTCTTGATGGAATATTATACTTCTGATTTAACTGAAACAACTTGAAAATTTTAGATATTGTTATAATTGTCCTCTTTTGGCACCTGACATCCTCTCTTCATAACTTCAGTGCTTTAATTCTTTTTAAATTTCCCACCTTCTCTTATTTATACGTTGACTTCATTTTTGGAATAAAATGAGATTTGTCTGAAGCAGCTGTAATTTGATCTTTTAACTTCATTAAGAATCTGGCACTGAAATTAACGTTTAGATATTTCTGGGTGTCATTATAGAGTATTCAGTTCAGTTCAGTCGCTCAGTCATGTCCAACTCTCCGCGACCCCATGAATCACAGCACACCAGGCCTCCCTGTCCATCACCAACTCCCGGAGTTCACTAAAACTCATGTCCATAGAGTCAGTGATGCCATCCAGCCATCCCATTCTCTGTCGTCCCCTTCTCCCTCCCCCTCCCCCAATCCTTCCCAGCATCAGAGTCTTTTCCAGTGAGTCAACTCATCGCATGAGGTGGCCAAAGTATTGGAGTTTCAGCTTTAGCATCAGTCCTTCCAATGAACACCCAGGATTGATCTCCTTTAGAATGGACTGGTTGGATCTCCTTGCAGTATAAGGGACTCTCAAGAGTCTTCTCCAACACCACAGTTCAAAAGCATTGATTCTTCGGCGATCAGCTTTCTTTACAGTCCAACTCTCACATCCATACATGACCACGGGAAAAACCATAGCCTTGACTAGACGGACCTTTGTTGGCAAAGTAATGTCAGAGTATTAGGAGGACCTTATTCCTCCTATGCCCTCTCGATCCCAACTCATTTCTCCCTGACCTGATTGCTAATATTTGAAAACTTATCTGATGAATTTGCTTCCTTTGAAATTCAAGTGCAGACACTCCTGGGAAGCATCAGTCACTCACATTTTATTATGAATAAGACTTTCAGTTTCATTGAGATATAATTGACATATAGCAAAGGTGCACAATATAATTTTACTTTGGAAAAAATTTTTTCCTTACAATGAGAACCTTAAGATATATTCTCTCAACAGCTTTCATAGATAACACATAACAGTGTTAATTATATTTATAATGTTGTATATTACATTTCTAGTACTTATTTATCTTGTAACCAGAAGTGACTTTGTACATTTTAGACCTTTTGACAACCTTCACCCAATCCTCCTCCTTCCACTCCCCTACTCTGGTAATCACAAACATAATCTGTTTTTCTGTGAGTTTGTTTTTGAAGTATAATTAACTCCAACAAACACTATGTTGGTTCCTGTTATATAACTGACTCGCAATTTCTATACATTTCGAAATGATCACCACATCTAAGTCTGTTTACCATCTGTCACCATACAAAGATGTCACTTAATTATTGGCTGCATTCCCCAACTCATTTATTTTGCAACTGGAAGTCTATACCTCAACCTCTCTCACCCATTTTTCTACTCCTCCCATCCCCCTTTCTTCTGGTAACCATCTGTTAGTTCTCTGTGTCTATGACTCTGTTTCTGTTCTGTTTGTTCATTTGTCTTGCTCTTTAGATTCCACATATAAGTGAAATCATACAGCATTTGTCTTTTTCTATCTGACTTATTTCACTTAGTTGTAATACTCCATCCATGTTGTCACAAATGGCAAGATTTCATTCTTTTTTATGACTGAGTAGTATTCAGTTGTGTATATGTAATATATACAGCTTCTTGATCCACTCCTCTGTTGATGAACATGTCTTGGCTATTGTAAACAATGCTGCACTGAACGTAGGGTTGTATATATCTTTTCTAATTAGTGTTTTTCTTTTCTTTCAATAAATACCTGGGAATGGAATTGCTAGATTGTATGGTAGTTCTGTTTTTTAAGGAATCTCTATAGTGTTTCCCATAGAGACTGTATTAATTTACATTCCCACCAATAGTGCACAGTGTTCCCTTTATTCCACACCTCTGTCAATGCTTGTTATCTGTTGTCTTTTGTACAATAGCCATTCTGACAGGTGGTAGCTCACTGTGGTTTTGATTTGCATTTCCCTGATTATTAGTGATGTTGACCATCTTTTCCTATGTTTGTTGGCCATCTGTGTGTCTTTGGAAAGATGTCTGTTCAGATCCTTTGTTAGGAGCTGGGTTTTGGTCAGTGGCTGTCTGTGGGGTCGCACAGAGTCGGACACGACTGAAGCGACTTAGCAGCAGCAGCAGCAGCAGCAGCAGCAGCAGCAGAGATTAAAGCAAGAGAACTCTGGCAACTGGTGCTGCTGTTATTGCCATGGTAGAAAGACTGCTGAACGCATAGTTGGGTCTGCCACTCTTTAGCTCTGCGAACTTGGAGTCACTTCATTCTCCTGAGCCTCAGCTATGATATCTGAAATATAGAGTGATCACGCTTGCTTAGTTTACCTAGCAGGATTATTTGGAGCCTCATAGGAGAGTATATGTGTGACAAAAGATTTGCAAACCATGACATTCTATGTAAAGTAAAGACCAAAGCAGAAAAGAAATGTGGCAAAGGCAAAGTCTACCCATGCCACAACAAAGGTGGATCCTGGTAACAGTTTATAATCACACTCAGAATTCTGAGTGTGAGAACACTCAGGGCTTCCCTGGTGGTTCAGACAGAATCTGCCTATAATGCAGGAGACCTGGGTTTGATCCCTAGGTCGGGAAGATACCCTGGAGAAGGGAATGGCAACCCACTTCAGTATTCTTGCCTGGAGAATTCCGTGGACAGAGAAGTCTGGTGGGCTACAGTCCATGGAGTTGCAAAGAATTGGACATGGCAAATAAATGGGGAAACATTGGAAACAATGTCAGACTTTACTTTTTTGGGCTCCAAAATCACTGCAGATGGTGATCGCAGCCATGAAATTAAAAGACTCTTACTCCTTGGAAGGAAAGTTATGACCAACCTAGATAGCATATTAAAAAGCAGAGACATTACTTTGCCAGCAAAGTAATTGAGTCAAGGCTATGGTTTTTCCCGTGGTCATGTATGGATGTGAGAGTTGGTCTGTGAAGAAAGCTGATTACCGAAGAATTGATGCTTTTGAACTGTGATGTTGATGTTGGAGAAGACTGTTGAGAGTCCCTTGGATGGCAAGGAGATCCAACCAGTCCATCCTGAAGGAGATCAGTCCTGGGTGTTCATTGGAAGGACTGATGCTGAAGCTGCAACTCCAATACTTTGGCCACCTCATGTGAAGTATTGATTCATTATAAAAGACCCTGATATTGGGAGGGATTGGGGGCAGGAGGAGAAGGGGACAACAGAGGATGAGATGTCTGGATGGCATCACTGACTCGATGCACATGAGTTTGAGTGAACTCCGGGAGTTGGTGATGGACAGGGAGGCCTGGTGTGCTGTGATTCATGGGGTCAAAAAAAGAGTCAGACACGACTGAGCGACTGAAGTGACTGAGTAGCTAACACTTTCACTTTTAGAATTCTGACTAATAAGATGGTCTGGATGCATACTTTGCCTCACTTTTCCTTCCTCTTTGCTTCCCTTCTCCAGACCAGTCTGTGCTAGGAAAGATGAGAGAGGATAACTCCTGGAGCACAATTCATCCTTCACCTTAAAGGTTTATCTTTGCCCAGGACCTAAGTCTTTAATAGGAGAGAATTATTTAGGTTTGCAGGAAGCAGTAATTCTTTAGGAACAATCTTTTCCAAGATTAGTCTAAGACTAAAATTGGTAACTGTAATGTAGCAACTTGGAGTGATATTATATTTCAAAGAATGCCCTAATAATCTTTAAACAAAGAAGCCATCATTTAAACATGATCAAACTACAGGACTTCTTTGGTGGTCCAGTGGTTAAGATTCTGTGCTCCCAAGGCAGGGGGCACAGGTTTGATTCCTGATCAAGGAACTAGATCCCACATGACACAACTAAGAGTTCTCATGCCACAGTAATAATAAGATCCTGCGTGCTGCACAGCATGGCCAAAAAAGTAAAATAAAATTAAAATATTATCAAGCTGCAAATGTGTTAGTTGTCATTTTTCTTGTTCAAGAAAGCCAATAAGCACTGATAAATGAATAAATGCCTTCTAACATACAGCCATGTGCACCAGAGCTCTCCATGTATAGTAGGCAGAAAAATGGACCATAACAAGTCCACATCTTAGTTTCTAGAACCTGTGATGATGCTATGCCACGTGGAAAAAGGGACTTCGCAAATTGAATTAGGATAGAGAGTTATCTTGCATCACCCATGTGGGCAGAATCTGATCACATGAGCCCTTAAAAGCAGAGAAGTCCCTCCAGCTGAAGGCAGAAGAGATATGTGGAAACAGAACTTAGATTATAAGTGTGAGAAGGATTTGACATGTCATTTCTGTCTCTGAGATGCAAGGGACCATCAGCAGGGAATAGATATGGCTCTTTAAGAGCTGATGGTGGTCCCTAGCTGACAGCCAATAATGAAACAGGAACCTACAACGACAAGGGACTGAATTCTGCCAATAACCTGAACTAGCTGGGAAATAAAGTCTTCCCAGAACCTCCAGATAAGTCCAGCTGGCTGCTGACACCTTGGTTTTGGTCTTGTGAAGTTGGGAGCAGGGAAACCAGCTGAGCCAAACTTGTATTCTAACCTGTAGAAACTGAGGGACTAAGATTTTGGTAACTAGTTTTGGTGAGAATAGAAAATTAAAACACTATGTGAGAGGCAACTGGACAGCAAATCAATGTCTGCTGTTTCAAATAGCCACCCTATGATTTTCCATTTGGTCATATTTGAATCATTATTTTTTTCTGATTACAGCATATGAACATGTGGTATATGACTCTTTAAACCAGCAAGTACCTCAGTTTCAGATGCTCTATACCAGAGCACAGCATCTTTCATCTTTTAGTTACTGCCCCCACTGAGGCCCCTCATGGTGAATTCTGTACACAGCTCTTTCTCTCTATACAGAACTTTTAAACATTGGGTTATACATACATACTTTCAGTAAAATGTACTATTATTAAATGTATAGCCTGATAAAGTTTTCATATGAAAACACTTGAGAGCCACTACCCAGGATCAAGATGTAGAATGCTTCCATCACTTCACTGCATCCCATAGGCCTTTTCTAGTCAGTCCTTTTCCCACTCAGAGTCTTCCACTATTCTGATTCTAATCATCTATTAGTTACCTCTGCTGAAATTCACATAAATGGAATCACAGAGTATGCACTTTTATGTCTGCCTTCTTTAATCAGCATGTTTCTGAGATTCACTCATTGTAATTGTTGTAGTATCAACATGTAGTTCATTCTTTTTAGTATTGCAGAGTTTTCTACTGTATGCATATGTTTGTTCAGTCTCCCATGATGGCTAGGTGGTTTGTTTCCAGTTTGGAGCTATTGTAATAAATTTGCCATAAACCTTCTTGTACATGTCTTTTTGGTGGATCAATCAGTTCAGTCACTCAGTTGTGTCTGACTCTTTGCAACCCCATGGACTGCAGCACACCAGGCTTCCCTGTCCATCACCAACTCCCAGAGCTTGCTCAAACTCATGTCCATTGAGTTGGTGATGACATCCAACCATCTCATCCTCTGTTGTCCCCTTCTCCTGCCTTCAATCTGGAATTCCTAGCATCAGGGTCTCTTCCAGGAGTCAGTTCTTCACATCAGGTGGCCAAAGCATTGGAACTTCAGCTTCAGCATCAGTCCTTCCGATGAATATTCAGGACAGATCTCCTTTAGGATTGACTGGTTTGATCTCCTTGCAGTGGATGCATGTATTCATTTTTCTTGGATACATAAATATAAGTGGAATTTCTGGATCATAGGGTAAATCAATATATATTTTAAGTCAGGTTAGCCTAAATACTGGAGAAGGAAATGGCAACCCAGTATTCTTGCCTGGCAAATCCTATGGACAGAGGAGGCTTGTGGGCTACAGTCCATGGGGTCGCAAAGAGTCAGACACGATTGAAGTGACTCAGCACATCCCCAACACAGACTGGATAACCTGACTTAAAATATAGGTTGATTTACCCTATGATCCACGCTTCAAAATTGATAAAGTATCTCTAGCCATTTTCATGTGATGTATTACTGATAGAAATGCTTCTATTTTTACAAATATACCGCAGGTATCATAACATAGGTGTGTTCTCTGTATGTAAGAAGAGCTCTATTTTTAAAAAACAAGTACTGATTCAGAACTCTCTGTGATTTAAAACAAGGTAGATACAGGAAAGCTTGATTTTTCAAAACTTAGAAGGGTATAGGGAAGGCAGTTCTACTTCCCTCTCTATTGTGTTTTACTTTGCAGCATCTTCTGTTTTATTCAGTAAAAACCATACTTCTCATCTCGTGACCTTTGCTCTCAGCATGAGCAAGCACAACATGAACATTCATGATTTCACCAGTGCAGCCACTTTCCCTTCCTTATCTTTGAATACCTAGGAACCCAACCCTTTGTTTTGCAAAGAGGTTTATATGTGCTCTGAACCATAGAGAGGTTGTTTTTACTTTGGGCAGTTCTAGTGATTTCTGAAAAGTCTAATAGTCCACAGGCAACATATGGGCAGTTACTGTGGACACACACACGGACACATTTCAGTCACGAGAGGAAGTTATTGTGGTTCTCTATCCACGTAATGTGAGCAGCTCCCTCAGATGGTCTCTCCAGGCCATGGGTTGTTTCCCAAGCTCAGGCCACTCTACCACAGAATTCTTTAGACTTTGAGTGTTAGCTCTGCTCCTCTCAATGTGCCCTATGAATTTTGCCCCACCCTTCTCACTTCCTCTACTTTCTTTATAATTTTTCTGTCATTGTAAAAGCTCTGAGTCTTCTTTAAACTTCCTCTTTTGATTCATCGGCAACATTCAGAAGTCAAAAGTAAACATTGCTTATCCATCTTGAAGCATGTGGAAGTTTGGACGTCTCTGCTGACTTGGAGGAAGAGTGTGTGAAGGGGAAGAAAAACAGAAACAGTATTTCAGTTATGTCATGTATTAAGTCTCTGGGGAATAAATTATTTATTAATGATAAAGAATTGGCTCACACGGTTATGGAGACTGGCATGTCCAAACTCTGCAGTGTGGGCCAGCAGTCTTGAGATCCAGGAGAGCTGCCAGTTCCAAGGCAGTCTGCTGGACTGCCAGCCATCCAGTCTTCTACATTGCTGCTCCCCTTGTTCAGGGAGACTGGCCTTTTGTTCTATTTAGGCATTTAACTGATTGGCTGAGGCCCACCCACATTATAGCAAGCAATCTGCTTTAGTCAGAGTTCACTGATTTAAATCCTGATCTAATAGGAAAATACCCTGCAAGTTGACACACAATATTAACCATCACATGTCATAATACTCATGATCTTCCAGAACACATTGTATCTAAATTGAGGTCTCTCTATGCCCCACTAGGGCAAGCTTTCTCATTTTAGGGGAAGAATGCACTGTAACTTAAAATGATATGGATTTGAATCCCAGTGATCCTTAGTGGCTAGGGCTTTCCATGTGGCACTAGTGGTAAAGAACCCACCTGCCAATGTAGAAGACACAGGAGAAATGAGTTCAATCTCTCGATTGGGAAAATCTCCTGGAGTAGGAAATGGCAACCTACCCCAGTATTCTTGTCTGGAAAATTCCATGGACAGAGGAGTCTGATAGCCCATGGGGTTACAAAGAATTGGACATGACTGAGCACACACATGACCAAGATAGTCACGATAATGTGATCACTGACCTAGAGCCAGACATCTTGGAATGTGAAGTCAAGTGGGCCTTAGAAAGCATTACTATGAACAAAGCTAGTGGAGGTGATGGAATTCCAGTGGAGCTATTTCAAGTCTTGAAAGATGATGCTGTGAAAGTGCTACACTCAATATGCCAGCAGATTTGGAAAACTCAGCAGTGGCCACAGGACTGGAAGAGGTCAGTCTTCATTCCAATCCCAAAGAAAGGCAATGCCAAAGAATGCTCAAACTACCACACAATTGCACTCATCTCACATACTAGTAAAGTCATGCTCAATATTCTCCAAGCCAGGCTTCAGCAATATGTGAACCGTGAACTCCCAGATGTTCAAGCAGGTTTTAGAAAAGGCAGAGGCACCAGAGATCAAATTGCCAACATCCTCTGGATCATGGAGAAAGCAAGAGAGTTCCAGAAGAGCATCTATTTCTGCTTCATTGACTATGCCAAAGCCTTTGACTGTGTGGATCACAATAAACTGTGGAACATTCTGAAAGAGATGGGAATCCCAGACCACCTGACCTACCTCTTGAGAAACCTGTATGCAGGTCAAGAAGCAACAGTCAGAACTGTACATGGAACAATAGACTGGTTCCAAATAGGAAAAGGTGTACGTCAAGGTTGTATATTGTCACCTTGCTTATTTAACTTATATGCAGAGTACATCATGAGGAACGCTGGGCTGGAAGAAGCACAAGCTGGAATCAAGATTGCTGGAAGAGATATCAATAACCTCAGATATGCAGATGACACTACCCTTATGGCAGAAAGTGAAGAAGAACTCAAAAGCCTCTTGATGAAAGTGAAAGAGGAGAGTGAATAGGTTGGCTTGAAGCTCAACATTCAGAAAACAAAGATCATGGCATCTGGTCCCATCACTTCATGGGAAATAGATGGGGAAACAGTGGAAACAGTGTCAGACTTTGTTTTTTTGGGCTCCAAAATCACTGCGGATGCTGATTGCAGCCATGAAATTAAAAGACTCTTACTCCTTGGAAGGAAAGTTATGACCAACCTAGATAGTATACTAAAAAGCAGAGACATTACTTTGCCAACCAAGGTCCGTCTAGTCAAGGCTATGGTTTTTCCCGTGGTCATGTATGGATGTGAGAGTTGTACTGTGAAGAAAGCTGATCGCCGAAGAATTGATGCTTTTGAACTGTAGTGCTGGAGAAGACTCTTGGGAGTCCCTTGTACCGCAAGGAGATCCAACCAGTCCACTCTAAAGGAGATCGATCCTGGGTGTTCATTGGAGGGACTGATGCTGAAGCTGAAACTGCAATACTTTGGCCACCTCATGTGACGAGTTGACTCACTGGAAAAGACTCTGATGCTGGGAAAGGTTGGGGGCGGGAGAAGAAGGGGACGACCGAGAATGAGATGGCTGGATGGCATCACTGACTCTGTGGACATGAGTTTGAGTGAGCTCCGGGAGTTGGTGATGGACAGGGAGGCCTGGCGTGCTGTGATTCATGGGGTCGCGGAGAGTCGGACACGACTGAGCGACTGAACTGAACTGAACTGACTGAGCACACACACATGCATGCACGATACTTAGCAGCTATGGCATTTGGAAAGAACTTTAGTTTCAGTAATTATGGAGCAGTGGTTCTTCAGTTCAGTTCAGTTGCTCAGTCGTGTCCGACTCTTTGCGACCCCATGAATCACAGCATGCCAGGCCTCCCTGTCCATCACCAACTCCCGGAGTTCACTCAAACTCATGTGCATCGAGTCGGTGATGCCATCAGACATCTCATCCTCTGTTGTCCCCTTCTCCTCCTGCCCCCAATCCTTCCCAGCATCAGAGTCTTTTCCAATGAGTCAACTCTTTGCATGAGGTGGCCAAAGTATTGGAGTTTCAGCTTTAGCATCAGTCCTTCCAGTGAACACCCAGGATTGATCTCCTTTAGAATGGACTGGTTGGATCTCCTTGCAGTCCAAGGGATTCTCGTCTTCTCCAACACCACAGTTCAAAAGCATCAATTCTTCAGCGCTCAGCTTTCTTCACAGTCCAACTCTCACATCCATACATGACCATTGGGAAAACCATAGCCTTGACTAGACGGACCTTGGTTGGCAAAGTGGTTCTTAACTGGGGGCAATTTGTCCCTCCTTCTACCTCATTAGAAGACATTTGATGATGTCTGAAAACATTTTTGATTGTTATAAACAGAGTGGGAGGAGAACTTGCTTCCTGCCTGTGGTACGTAGAGAGGCCAGAAGTCCTGTTAAATATCCTACAGGGCACAGTCCAGCCTCCCCTAACAGGGAGTCTTCTGTCCCAAACGTCAATAGTGATGAGGTTTTGAAACTTTGCACCAGAGGCACGGTGATATAGCTCACATATAATAAAATTGGAGAGGAATAGAAGATGGAAAATTTAGACAGCAAAGTAACCCATAAAATGATGCTCAAATTTCAAAAACTAATGTGTCCACACTCATGTGGTTTTTCTTTTTTTTCCCCCACCGGTTTCTAAATAGAATATTGGGAAGGTGATATTGTAAGTTGAAGAAAGCATTATTGTAGGGTAAGCTATACTTGGGGAATAGACAGCAGACTCAGGTAGCTAAGAAAATAAGCAAAGATAATTTCTCCCTCATGTCATTGGCCTATAGGACACCACTAAGGTTTAAAGCCCTGGGGAGGCAAAGATGAAGGTGACATCACTGTGAGAAATTGTCTCAGGTCAAAAGAGGGGAGTGAACTGTGGCTAAGAAACCTAAGAGAATATTTTAGTAAGAAGATGTAAAAGGATAACTACAGTATGACTTACCAAATGTCTTAAAGTAATAGATGACTATTTTGTTAGTTCATAATTTATTCTGGCAGTCTGTTTAACCATATGCACAGTCTCCTGAATATGATTTAAATGTTAAATCCTAATTATGAAACTCCAATTCAAAACAATTTTAGGCAAGCCTGTCGAGAATTAATGGGAATGCAAATTATGAAGTCAGTCTCATTAGAGAAATTCACATTAATTTTAATTTTGGACAGGTGTAAGCCTCTCTGAACTAATACCAAGTAGATCTAAATTAAAAATAAAACTGGTCAAAACTTTTAAAAGGTTATATTCCTCTAACCTGACTGATCCAGGAATATGTAACATAATCTCTTAATAAACAATTTTGAGATAATTAAAAATGTATAGATTATTAGGGGTCTTTAAAATATTTAGGACTGATTTTGATGACTTAGTTACCTCATGTCTTGTTTAAACAGGCTTTCTTTGTACATACTGGATTACTGGAGTCAACTAACTTAGCATGCTGTGAGGTCATTATATGTGCCCTTTTGTTTAATCAGTCTGAAAAAAAAGAAAGACAATTCAGTTCTACAAACTGTGACAAAGAGAAGAAGGAAGGCATCAAAGCAAATGTGAAATTCTTTCCAGCTGGCACACACAGTGAATATTGCTAATAACTTCTTGAATTTTCTGTCGTGCCGATCAATATACCCCTTTATTCATTACAGTCAGTTCAGTTCAGTCGCTCAGTCGTGTCCGACTCTCCGCGACCCCATGAATCACAGCACGCCAGGCCTCCCTGTCCATCACCAACTCCCGAGTTCACTCAAACTCATGTCCACAGAGTCGGTGATGCCATCCAGCCATCTCATTCTCTGTCGTCCCCTTCTCCTCCCGCCCCCAATCCCTCCTAGCATTAGAGTCTTTTCCAATGAGTCAACTCTTCTCATAAGGTGGCCAAAGTATTGCAGTTTCAGCTTTAGCATCAGTCCTTCCAATGAACACCCAGGATTGATCTCCTTTAGAATGGACTGGTTGGATTTCCTTGCAGTATAAGGGACTCTCAAGAGTCTTCTGCAACACCACAGTTCAAAAGCATCAATTCTTCGGTGATCAGCTTTCTTCACAGTCCAACTCTCACCTCCATACATGACCACGGGAAAAACCATATCCTTGACTAGACGGACCTTTGTTGGCAAAATAATGTCTCTGCTTTTTAATATGCTATCTAGGTTGGTCATAACTTTCCTTCCAAGGAGTAAGTGTCTTTTAATTTTCAGGCACAGCATCTGCAGTGATTTTTGGAGCCCAAAAAATTAAAGTCTGACACTGTTTCCACTGTTTTTCCATCTATTTCCCATGAAGTGATGGGACCAGATGCCATGATCTTTGTTTTCTGAATGTTGAGCTTCAAGCCAACCTTTTCACTCTCCTCTTTCACTTTCCTCAAGAGGCTTTTGAGTTCCTCTTCACTTTCTGCCATAAGGGTGGTGTCATCTGCATATCTGATGTTATTGATATTTCTCCCAGCAATCTTGATTCCGGCTTGTGCTTCTTCCAGTACAGCGTTCCTCATGATGTATTCTGCATATAAGTTAAATAAGCAAGGTGACAATATGCAGCCTTGACGCACTCCTTTTCCTATTTGGAACCAGTCTGTTGTTCCATGTAGAGTTCTGACTGTTGCTTCTTGACCTGCATACAGGTTTCTCAAGAGGTAGGTCAGGTGGTCTGGTATTCCCATCTCTTTCAGAATGTTCCACAGTTTATTATGATCCACACAGTCCAAGGCTTTGGCATAGTCAATGAAGCAGAAATAGATGTTTTTCTGGAACTCTCTTGCTTTCTCCATGATCCAGCGGATGTTGGCAATTTGATCTCTGGTGCCTCTGCCTTTTCTAAAACCTGCTTGAACATCTGGGAGTTCACAGTTCGCATATTGCTGAAGCCTGGCTTGGAGAATTTTGAGCATGATTTTACTAGCGTGTGAGATGAGTGCAACTGTGCGGTAGTTTGAGCATTCTTTGGCATTGCCTTTCTTTGGGATTGGAATGAAGACTGACCTCTTCCAGTCCTGTGGCCACTGCTGAGTTTTCCAAATCTGCTGGCATATTGAGTGTAGCACTTTCACAGCATCATCTTTCAAGACTTGAAATAGCTCCACTGGAATTCCATCACCTCCACTAGCTTTGTTCATAGTGATGTTTTCTAAGGCCCACTTGACTTCACATTCCAAGATGTCTGGCTCTAGGTCAGTGATCATGTTATCGTGACTATCTTGGTCATGAAGATCTTTTTTGTACAATTCTTCTGTGTATTCTTGCCACCTCTTCTTAATATCTTCTGCTTCTGTTAGGTCCATACCATTTCTGTCCTTTATCGTAACATTATTGGATCATTCATCCATTATTCTTTCACTGACCATTTATTATAACTTGAAATTTGTGCTCAGCCACTGCACTCTGAATGGGGATATAGAAACAACTATGAACAGCTCACAGTCTTGTGGGAGAAACTGACATGACCAAGCACGGTGGTGCTCTGCATTCTATGTCATGGTTATTCATGGAGGAGAGCTGGAGGATGCCTGCCAGTTGCCTGGGAAAAGGAGAATGCCTTAGGAAACCCCTAAGACATTGAGGTTTATTTTAAGAGATGACAGTTGCCTAGTTAGGGTGGCAACATAGTGGTAATGGGAAGTGATCATACCTGGAAATATTTTAAAGGTAGAGCTAACAATTTATGGAATGGAATAAAAAGAGAGCAGTTAAGAATGAGTTCAAAGATTTTAGTAAAAACATTGAGGTTAGAGTTGCTGTTTACTGAGATTGAGAAAGCTGAAAAAGTAGGTTTGGGGAGGAAATGTCTTTGGTTTTTTCACATGATAAATGTGACATAACAGTCAGACTAGGTAGTTGGGATAAATAAGCTTGGAATTCAGGGAAAAATTGACATTGAGTATATATATTTAGGAATTTCAAGCATACATATAATATTTAAAACTGTATAACTGGGATAACTCCCTAACCAGCAATTATAGACAGCAAAGTGAAGCAATGAACTCTTCAGTAAAGTAATGTGTAGAGGCTAGAAGATGAAGAGAATCAGCAAAGAAGCCTGAGATGGAGGGACCATTATGGGAGGAAGGAAATCTCAAGATGGTGTGCTCTCCAGAACCCAAGTGAAAACAGTGTCATGAGAGGGGCCTCCCTCATGGTTCAGTGACTAAGACTCCATGTTTCCACAGCAGGGGGCATCGGTCTGATCCCTGGCCAGGGAACAAAGATCCTTTATGCTGCAGTGCAGCAAAAACAAACAAAAAAAGACTAAAAAAGAAGAAGACAGTGTCATGAGGAGGCAGTGAGGGGCCGAGTCAAAGGCTCCTGGTATGTAATATGATGACAGAATTAAGCCCTGAACCTGGTAATGTGGACCTCACTATAATCTTGTTAAGAGCAGCTTTGGTTGGAGGCTTGAGCTAAAAGTCTAATTAAAGTAGGCTGAGGAGAGAACAGAAGGCGTTGAATTGAAGAAAGCACAAAAAATAGACTCTTAGAAGATATTTTTCTGAAAGAGAAGCAAAGAAATGGGATAGTAGCTAGAACATGAACAAGAACAGAGGTGATGTGTGTGTGTGTGTAGAATGGCTGGCAGCTGATCTGGTGGAAAGGTGTTTTAGCATGTGTAAGCACAAGAATATGGAGCAGAATCCTTTTCTTCCACCTTGGTTAATTGTGTGTGCTCAGTCACTCAGTCAAGTCTGACTCTATGCAACCCCATGGAGCCTGTCAGGCTCCTCTGTCCATGGGATTTTCCTGGCAAGAATACAGGAGTGGATTGCCATTTTCTTCTCCAGGGAATCTTCCTGACCCAGGGATCTAGCCCGTGTTTCTTGCATCTCCTGCCTTGACAGGCAGATTGTTTCCCACTGTGCCACCTGGGTTGTAATCATGTTTTTCCTGAAAGCCTAGAATGTTCTCAATCCTGGTTGCAGTTTAGAATCCCATGGAGAAATTCTGAAAAAATACTGATTCCTAGGGTCCTCCCCCAGAGTTAATTGGTTTGCATACTAGCATTACAAAAAAAGAAAAAATATTCTCCAAGTCATTGAGAACCACTGGGTCAGATGTTATAACATTTTATGTATTGTAAGTGACTGGAAAATTGGATAATTTTGTATGATGGCAGCATCAGCACTGTATGAAACAGGACTCTTGTATTCAGAAAGATAAGATTATGTTACCGCAAGCTGAGTTCTCAAGGAAGCAGGTCAACGTTGAGACAGGTTGAATGTTTACTATGAAGGAAAGGAAAGGAGGCAGGATTGAGCTGAGTGAGAAATCGAGCTACAAAGCAGCCCCACGATGACCTCCGCAGACCTCAGAGACCTGGAGCTAAAATGCTGTCAGCGTTGTCCTGTGTTGGATTGGAACGACCAGAACTACTTGGATGAATCTTATGGGATTCTCCCTGGGAAGGGTGTAGCTCCCTGTAGCGGAAGCTGACCCTGAAGGAGGTGGCAGCTGAACACTGCCTACTGACAGCACGCTCAGCAACTGGGGCCAAAAGTCCCTGAAGGGGGCACTCTGAGGAGAGCCTCACAGTGTCCACCATGTATGTTCATGTCACAGGTTATGTGCTTGGTTTTGGTCTTCGAGACAGGCTAGCAGGACAACATAAACTTCCTTCTTCAGTCCCAGGAGACTCAGCCAGAGTTAGGTTATTTTGAGGAACTTGTTTAAATAACAATATTTGAATCAATGTTATCATTTTTCTTAAAGTCCTGTTGCACACATACGCAAACATAACTGGTTCACTAATGTGATCAAAGTTCATCTATGACTGCAGTTGAAGAAATATTAGTTCCATTTCCTACAGTATGTTCTTTGATAACTAAGAAATATTGAAATTGTGGGAAGGTTTGTACATTTTTTTCTGTCAGTCAATTTACAGTTTAAGTATGTAACAATTTAAAATTATAAATACAACTAGGAAGATGGATCAGTGGATAAAAATAAGATGCTTGAAATCAGTGACAGTATTCATGGTAATGAGAAAAGTTTAGAACAACCTAAGACCAGGGAGGTGTGTTTTGTCCCTGAGACATTTTGCACTGTTATCAGCAGTGCTGATCCCACGACAGTGAGAAAAATGCACAGAGAAACCAAATGAAAAGAGACAGTAAAAGAAAAAGATATACTTAGAAGTTTATTTAAAATGTGAAGCCTGTCATTGAGGAGATGCAAATGAGTCTAAAACACAGTATTTCTTGTAGCCATTATCATTGCAATGCTATATATGTATTTTTAAAGTACATATTTTGAAAGAAAAATCACAAGATATCTTTCAACTCAATAGAGACATCATAGCTAGAGGTTATGTAATGAAAAGCATAAACCCCAATCAAATGAAGGCTTGCTTGATAGTCCTTTAAAAGTCAGATAAACTAAGACTCTGGCTTCATTGCTATGAAGCTTTGAAAGTCTTCCCTTGAAAGCAGAGCCATTGTAGGAAAAAGCAGGGAGAAATGCTTTTATACAGATGTATATCTTGAATTGACTCAATATTCACTTAAATGAGTCTGAAGCAGAAATATGTGAATTGCCTTTAATTGGAAAATTTAAATGTAATTTCCCTCCCCATCATCAGTGAGATAGGGTCTCACAAGGTGGTTTAATTCAATTATAGAAATTAAGAACACTACCTGATTACTTACTCTTCTGTGTGTAATGTTAATTTTTCAGGTGACAAATGTATTATTTATTTTATTGAAACAGAGTAATTATCCAAATGAATTTAAATATTTAGTTTATATTTTATTTACATGAAAAATGACAGTATTTATAATGAAGTAAAGAACAGCATCCACTATCTTTATACACTGAAAAAATGATTTAATGAGTCTTTCCTTTGAAAGTCAAAGACATTGTATCATTGACCATATAATGCCAGAGATTCTACTTATCAGCAAACTGGCACAGTTATAAAAATATCCACTAACAAGTACCTAAAATTATTTTTCATCCAACACACTGTTGGCAACATTCTGGCAACAATTATTCTGACGTAGCTCATAAAGTAATTTTAAAAAACTGTTGTCACCTGTATCCACATACTTATGTGAATCCTAGTTCTCAAAATATTATGACATTCATACCTAGAAGAGAAACTGATTGGCTGTTAAATCTGAAGTGTGCACCAGCAGCAGCAGTAGTTGTAATCTTTCATCCAGCCAGATTTTCTCAAACTGTTAGTAGTTAGTTTCATTAGTGACTTCATTAATGCACTAACGTTGCATCCATTAACAATAAAGGAGGCAGGGAGATTTTATTGTTTTAGCTGATAGCGAGACATTTTTTAAAATTATTTTTTATTGAAGGATAATTACAATATTGTGTTAGTTTCTGCCATACATCAACATGGATCAACCATAGGTATACATATGTCCCCTTCCTCTGGAGCCTCCCTCCTACCTTCTATCCCATCCCACTCCTCTAGGTTATCACAGAGCTCTGGATTGAGTTCCCTGAGTCATATAGCAAATTTTCACTGGCTATCTATTTTGTATATGTTTCCATATTATTCTCTCCATTTGTCCCACCCTCTCCTTATCCCCCATGTCCATAAGCCATTCTCTATGTCTGTGTCTCCACTGCTGCTCTGCAAATGGGTTCATTGGTACCATCTTTCTAGATTCCATATATGAGTTAATATACAATATTTGTGTTTCTTTCTGACTTACTTTACTCTGTAGACTAGGCTCTAGGTTCATCTATCTCATTAGCACTGATTCAAATACATTCCTTTTTATGGCTGAGTATGAACTGTGGCTTCAGCAGTATGTAAACCGTGAACTCCCAGATGTTCAAGCAGGTTTTAGAAAAGGCAGAGGCACCAGAGATCAAATTGCCAACATCCGCTGGATCATGGAGAAAGCAAGAGAGTTCCAGAAAAACATCTATTTCTGCTTCATTGACTATGCCAAAGCCTTTGACTGTGTGGATCACAATAAACTGTGGAACATTCTGAAAGAGATGGGAATCCCAGACCACCTGACCTGCCTCTTGAGAAACCTGTATGCAGGTCAGGAAGCAACAGTTAGAACCGGTCATGGAACAACAGACTGGTTCCAAATAGGAAAAGGTGTACGTCAAGGTTGTATATTGTCACCTTGCTTATTTAACTTATATGCAGAGTACATCATGAGGAACGCTGGGCTGGAAGAAGCACAAGCTGGAATCAAGATTGCTGGGAGAAATATCAATAACCTTAGATATGCAGATGACACTACCCTTATGGCAGAAAGTGAAGAGGAACTCAAAAGCCTCTTGATGAAAGTGAAAGAGGAGAGTGAAAAGGTTGGCTTGAAGCTCAACATTCAGAAAACAAAGATCATGGCATCTGGTCCCATCACTTCATGGGAAATAGATGGAAAAACAATGGAAACAGTGTCAGACTTTATTTTTTTGGGCTCCAAAATCACTGCAGATGCTGATTGCAGCCATGAAATTAAAAGACGCTTGCTCCTTGGCAGGAAAGTTATGACCAACCTTGATAGTATATTAAAAAGCAGAGACATTACTTTGCCGACCAAGGTCCGTCTAGTCAAGGCAATGGTTTTTCCCGTGGTCATGTATGGCTGTGAGAGTTGGACTGTGAAGAAAGCTGATCGCCGAAGAATCGATGCTTTTGAACTGTGGTGTTGGAGAAGACTCTTGAGAGTCCCTTATACTGCAAGGAGATCCAACCAGTCCATTCTAAAGGAGATCAATCCTGGATGTTCATTGGAGGGACTGATGCTAAAGCTGAAACTCCAATACTTTGGCCACCTCATGAGACGAGTTGACTCACTGGAAAAGACTCTGATGCTGGGAAAGGTTGGGGGCGGGAGGAGAAGGGGACGACGGAGAATGAGATGGCTGGATGGCATCACCGACTCTGTGGACATGAGTTTGAGTGTACTCCGGGAGTTGGTGATGGACAGGGAGGCCTGGCGTGCTGTGATTCATGGGGTCGCGGAGAGTCGGACACGACTGAGCGACTGAACTGAACTGAACTGAACTGAACTGATGAACTGTGGTGCTGGAGAAGACTCTTGAGAGTCCCTTGTACTGCAAGGAGATCCAACCAGTCCATTCTAAAGGAGATCAATCCTGGGTGTTCATTGGAAGGACTGATGCTAAAGCTGAAACTCCAATACTTTGGCCACCTCATGCGATGAGTTGACTCACTGGAAAAGACTCTGATGCTGGGAAGGATTGGTGGGGGGTGAGGAGAAGGGGATGACAGAGAATGGGATGGCTGGATGGCATCACTGACTCTATTAGTTGTTGATGGACAGGGAGGCCTGGAGTGCTGTGATTCATGGGGTCGCGGAGAGTCGGACCTGACCGAGCGACTGAACTGAACTGAATATTCCATTGTATACATTTACCACAACTTCTTCATCCATTCATCTGTCAAGTGACATCTAGGTTTCTTCCAGGTCTTAGCTACTATAAATAGTGCTGCAATGAAAATTTGGGTCTTTTTCAATTATAGTTTCTCAGGGTATATGCCCAGTAGTGGGATTGGTCATTTGGTGTTTTATTCCTTGTTTTCTAAGGAATCTCCATACAGTCTTCCATAGTGGCTATAACAATTTACAATGCCACCAACAAAGCAAGAGGGTTCCCTTTTCTCCACATCCTCTCCAGCATTTATTGTTTGTAGACTTTTTGATGATGGCCATTCTGACTGGTGTGAGGTGATATCTCATTGTAGTTTTGATTTGCGTTTCTCTAATAATCAGCGATGTTGAGCATCTTTTCATGTGTTTATTAGCCATCTGTATGTCTTTTTTGGAGAAATGTCTGTTTAGGTCTTCTCACATTTTGATTGGGTTGTTGTTTTTTCTGTCATTGAGTTTCATGAGCTGTTTGTATTTTTTTGGAAATTAATCCTTTGCCAGTTGTTTCATTTGCTATTATTTTCTCCCATTTTGAGGGCTGTCTTTTCACCTTGTTTATAGTTTCTTTGCTGTGCTAAAGCTTTTAAGTTTAATTAGGTCCCATTTGCTTATTTTTGTTTTTATTTCCATTACTTTAGGGGGTGAGTCATAGAGGATCTTGCTGTGATTTATGTCACAGAGTGTTCTGCCTGTGTTTTCCTCTGAGAGTTTTATAGTTTCTGGTCTTACATTTAGGTCTTAATCTATTTTGAGTTTATGTTTGTGTGTGGTGTTAGGAAGTGTTCTAATTTCATTCTTTACACGTAGCTCTCCATTTTCCCAGAACCACTTATTGAAGAGACTGCCTTTGACCCAAGATGGCAGGAAACTTTATTTCATTTTTTTATTTTAATTTTTATTTAATAAATGGTACAAAGCACAATGCCATAAACATTAACAGTTAAAATTTCACCAAATGAAAAAAATACTATAGAATACACAGTTGTAAAAAGCTACATTAAGTTATTTTACAACTGCCTCAAGCTGCAAAAAGAAAAAAAACCCAATGCCATACCTAAGTTATCCCTCTCTCAAAATAATGCCATTTATATTATAAACCAAGAGCTCCCATCAAAAGATGGGAACTGCTTTTGTTAATTCATATATATATATATATATATGGCTGTATCACTTTGTTATACACCTGAAACAAACACAACACTGTAAATAAAATATAGTACAATATAAAATAAAAATAAGTAACAGATCTTTGGGGCTTAACACTGAGTTAGAGTTCCTATCAGAGGGATAACAGCACCACAGCCGCACTGGATCCTCATGAAGGAGGCACACGAATGACTGGGTTACAAGAGTTACAGGAATGAGAGCTGCTCACTTCCCAGAAACTACAGCTCACAGGAAACCAACAAAGGCACGAGATACAGACCATTCACTTATGAATGTGTAAAACTCAAGAAAGTCCACATCGCTCCTACAACATGTCGAAAGTGCCTCAGAATTCACACAATACCAACTTTCTCATGGTTCTGGTTAAATTACATATACCAGTTTATAACAAATGGCAAAATCTGTAACTCTGTTCAAAGTTTTAAAAGATTACTTAAGAATAGTTTCTTGTATTTCTATGCCACCTTTATAGTTCTGGTTTCTCACTTCTTAATTAGTAAATTCAGCGTGCAGGTTCTATCCCAGGCTAATTTATACACTTCTGGAAGGAACGGCCTCTTAAATCCACAGAGTGTTGAGGTGGGGAGTCCCCAGCCACGTCAGATTCGTTTCACATATGATAATATACATGTTTCAATCCATTCTTCCAAATTATCCCACCCTCGCCCTCTCCCACAGAGTCCAAAAGACTGCTCCACACATCCAAGTTTCTGCTGTTGTCTCGTATACAGGGTTATCGTTATCCTCTTGCTATATTCCATATAAATGTGTTAATATACTGTATTGGTGTTTTTGTTTCTGGCTTACTTCACTTTGTATAATAGGCTCCAGTTTCGTCCACCTCATTAGAACTAATTCAAATGTCTTCTTTTTACACAATGGAGTACTACTCAGCGATTAAAAGGAAAATTTAAACCTTTATATTTTAACAGAAATTTGACCTCATCACATAAAGGATGGCAAAAATCATACATATTTTAAAGATAAGGACACTTTAATTTTCAACATGTTGTCTTAACTTAAGCCCCCAAACTCCTTAGGAATAGCTCTATAGCCTCTACAGTTCAGTTCAGTTCATTTGCTCAGTCATGTCTGACTCTTTGTGACCCCATGGACTGCAGCACACCAGGGCTCCCTGTCCATCACCAACTCCTGGAGTTGACTCAAACTCATGTCCATTGAGTCGGTGAGGCCATCAAACCATCTCATCCTCTGTCGTCCCCTGCTCCTTATGCCTTCAATCTTTACCTGCATCAGGGTCATTTCAAATAAATCAGTTCCTCACATCAGGTGGCCAAAGTATTGGCATTTCAGCTTTAGCATCAGTCCTTCCAGTGATTTCTACTGATTTCCTTTAGGATGGACTGGTTGGATCTCCTTGCAGTCCAAGGGACTCTCAAGAGTCTTCTCCAACACCACAGTTCAAAAGCATCAATTCTTTGGCACTCAACTTTCTCTATAGTTCAACTCTCACATCCATACATGACTACTGGAAAAACCATAGCTTTGACTAGACAGAACTTTGTTGACAAAGTAATGTCTCTCCTTTTTAATATGCTATCTAGGTTGGTCATAACTTTTCTTCCAAGGAATAAGCCTCTTAATTTCATGGCTGCAGTCACCATCTGCAGTGATTTTGGAGCCCCCCAAAATAAAGTCTGCCACTGTTTCCAGGAGAAACTTCAGAAATATTGATGTGTATAAATGGGATCCAGGAGAATTTCAAAAAAATTGACTTGACTTTTTGGAACAGCAAAACTGAGCAAAAAGTACAGTTTCCATAGATCCTGCCCTATACATGCATAATTGTCTCCATTATCAACATCCCCCACCAGAATGGTATATTTGTTATAGTTGATGAAACTACACTGATGCAGTATTATCACTGAGAGTCCATAGTTTACATTAAGATTCATTCTCTGTGTTGTCCATTCTATGGACTTAGGCAAATTTATGGGTATTTAAGCAAGGGAGCAGAGTTGTTTTTAGAATTATTACTTTGATAGTCATATAGGCTGTGTTGTAAAATATTGTAGCCATAAAATTAATAATAGTAACATTTGAATTACTTGATTACTGTAGTAACATATAGCTTAATAGCTACATGTGGCTACTGTACTGGACAGCATAGATAAGGCACATTTCCATAATGCAGGACCTTCTAATTGACAGTTATGTATATAAAGAATGAACTGTAGAGTGGAAAACTGGTAGCAAGAAAAACAACTAAGAATTTATTAATGTAGTAGGATACTGACTCAGAAAATGAGGTAAAAATTTATATTCCATAATAGTTTTTGTTTCTTTCTGACTGCACCATATGGCATGCTGGATCTTAGTTCCCCAACCAGGGATCGAACTAATGACCCCTGGCATGGAAGCTTAGAGTCTTAACTACTGGACCACCAGGGAAGTCCCTCTATAATACTTTTTTACACAACATATTTCAAAAAATCATAATTTTTCAGGAAGAAAAAAGAGGAGAAAGTAATCTACTAAAATACAACTGAACTTTAGACTGATTTTGTTATAATCACAGAATTTCCTCTAGAACTTCATAGTCTTTTTGTCTAAGCCCCTATTTGACTGAATCCACTTTAATTGGTCATTCAGCTTATGTTTGAACATAAAGCAGTGAGCACATGGTCTCCTGAGATATGACATGTCACCTTGGAAGACTGTCCAGGTGGAATCTGTCCTGAGATGGCTGATACAGCCTTCTGGAAAGCTCAGGGCTTTCAGGGTTGTGTGTGTTGATTACCAGTTAGGGAAGGAGCTGAGTCAGATTGGAAGGACTCCTGCATTTAGGTCCAAGCTCCACCTCTGAAAACACAGGCAGTCTCTTTTTCTGTATTCATCCTCACTTTCAAATAGAAAATAAATAAATAAATAACCCCCAAAAGACAAAACCCTCTATAAAGAGTCACAGGATAAAGTTATATGGGGTAACACGCTTGAGAAATTTGAAGTGCTGGGGGTGTAGAAGCTTTTATTATTACAAAGCCCTGGGGAATTGTGGTGAAAAAATCAAGTCCAAGAAAGCTGATATCATAGCAGGGTAACCCCTTAAGAAGTTGAAAGTTGTTGTTACAGCAGGTCCACTTTAAGAAACTTGTGAAAGAATAAGACTACAAAGTTATATTAGGTTATTAGAACATGCATCTGTTCCGTCCGTTCAGTCGCTCAGTCATGTCCGACTCTGCGACCCCGTGGACTGTAGCCTACCAGGCTTCTCCATCCATGGGATTCTCCAGGCAAGAATACTGGAGTGGGTTACCATTTCCTTCTCCAGAACATGCATAAGTAAAGATTAATATATTCCTAGTACAGGAGATCAGAAAAAGGCATTCTCCTAAATATATTTCTTACTACTGGCTCAGGTAAGAACATGAAAATTCAGGTCTATAAAGTAGTGCAAAAGCCTTAAGACAGATAGATTTGGAGGACTAGAACTCCTACAAAATGAAATTCTAATATTTTTAAATAGATGAATCTTTGATCCCTATGTTGATTTTTTAAATGGGTTCTTCTCTTTATTAATTTCAACAGAATTTTGTGAACTTGGAAATTGTATGTGTGAAACATACACAATGTCAGGTGTATTTATGGTTTCAGGTTTCTTATGAGAATTGTATACCTTCTCCTCACCCTCCCTCCCACAAAGGATCTTCTGGTCACAGGTTGAGGGCATGCCTTATACACCGTGTAAGCCCATCTGTCTCTGATCTGCCTTTCATTAGCCTACCTTTTGGCTTCACCACCATCATTTTTCCAAAGATCTGTGGCTCTTGGCATGAAGCACTGCTTGGACACTCTTTTCTCCTTTTGGTTCCTAAGACTAAAGAATGTCTACAGATCAGTCATCAAACCTAGATTACACCTGTGGTGATTTTTTTTTTTTTTCTGGTTGAGATATAACTGACATAGAACTTTGTATTAGTTTTAGGTGTACTAAAACTTTTATTTAGAATGACTTTACAGAAATAGAATGAGAAAGTAAAATGTCCAGATATTTCTGGAAAAGTCTGCTAGTTTTAACATCACGTCAATTTCCATTAAGGATAACAACCAGAAAGCTCATTTTTCACCAGTAAAGACAATGACTATATCGACACAATTTGGATTTTAATGAAATAAAAACTGGCTGAGGGGCTTGACTGTTTCACTGCTTAAGAAAATTTAGAAAAAAAATGTCTACAAGTGCTGAAGTTTGCTGTATTGCTATTGAGACAGAGGGAAGAAAGTGGTGCTGGTTTTTAATCTGAAACTAATAATATGACAAAAAACCGTATGTGAAATAAATGCATATTGTTAGAAGTTGCTTAAGCAATTTTCTTTGGTAATTGAATCTGTCCTCATTTATGAAACAAATATACTGTGAGTATCAACTGGGTGCAGTGGGAGATTAAAAAGTAGTAGAGTAAGAAGCGATTTCCTTCAGATACTTAAAATCTTTCTCTTGTAAAAATGGGACTGGCCTTCCAAAGACAGTGTCCTGCTCCACACCCGATAGGCTACTTTCTGTCTAGACTCCAACAGTCACTTTTCCTGGCCTCAGATTTCTCTTTCATGTAATTCAGGAACTTGATTAGGTGAGCTGAGAAATATCATTATGGCTTTATTTCTACTTAATAGCAATAATTGTTTGATCCTTTAATAAAGCCATATATTGACATATTTTATCACATTTAATTTTTGAAAAAATTGTTCTTACACCATTGTATATCCCTGACTTTGAGAGAGTAAATAATATATTCAAGGTCACAGATCTTGGAGGAGACAAAGACAGGATTTGATCCCATGCCCAGGACACCGCGACATGTGTTTTGCACAGTGTTACACCTCTTCTGCAGCACAACCTGTGACTAACCAGAATAAATTTCTCAATCTGTTAGCAACCAGGGGGATCATAGCAGGACAAAGAAGCTCTCACACACTGTATTTTTTTTTTTTTTGTCATAAAGAGCCAAAATATGGTGAAATAAAAGAAATTATCAGGTTCAAGTGGTTAGGAGTGGTGACAACGTGACTATCTCAGCTCAGTTTATCTAAAAATCATTCAACTTTTTGTGACATTCAATTCACCTTTATCAAAAAGCATTTTACTTTCAGATAAGTGTAGATTCCCATGTAGCTCTCAGAAATAATACAGAGAAATCCCAGATGCCCTTCTCCTAGTTTCTCTTATAGTTAACTCCTGAATTACTGCTCTTGGGAAGGAAGACATTTTCCTCTGTCTTCTAGGTTCTTCTGTCTGATTTAAGAATATAATTGACATGAGAGAGATTCACAGGAGAAAAATCAGACCAAAGCTTAAAAACATGTATATGCTGGAGAGGGCTTCCCTGGTGGCTCAGTGATAAAGAATCTGCTTGCTGATGCAGGACAGACACTACTTAGCAACTGAACAAGAACAACAAATGCTGGAAAGACCCAGGAAAACTGAGTAATTCACCAAAATGGCCAGATATCTCATCTTAAATTCCATCCTTTGCTAAAGACAAAACAGGATGTTGACAGTGGGAAGAGTCAGTTATGGGAAGGCTGAGTGCCAAAGAACTGTTGGTTTTGAATTGTGGTGCTGAGAAGACTCTTGAGAGTCCCTTGGACACCAAGGAGATCAAACCACTCAGTCCTAAAGGAAATAAACCCTTAATATTCACTGGAAGGACTGATGCTGAAGCTGAAGCTCCAATACTTTGGCCACCTAATGTGAAGAGCCAACTCATTGGAAAAGACCCTAATGCTGGGAAAGATTGAGGGCAGGAGAAGGGGGTAACAGGAGATGAGATGGTTGGATGGCATCACCGATTGACTCATTGGACAGGAGTCTGAGCAAACTTCGTGGGATAGTGAAGGACACGGAAGCCTCGCATGCTGCAGTCGTTGGGGTTGCAGAGTTGGACACAACTTACCAACTGAACAATGTACCTCAAACCAGGTAAAGCACAGTAAACAAGGATAAGGTTGTTATGTAGACTGAAGTCTATGCCTTTTCTATTGATAACAGTTTCTATAGATTTGGAAATCCTCCTCTTCCTGCTACATTAGGGAGACACCCTTAAAAGTGGAGATTTCCCTGATAAAAGCAAATGTTTCTTAAAAGAGGTAACTCCTCCTCCTTTCTTAGTCTTCCCATGGCTACTGTTTCTTAGAAAATGACAAGCTTAAAATAATTAATATGCCAAAGAGACATACATTGAGGTGGCAAATTCTCCTTCCCTACACTATAGTATATACCACAAAATTGACATTGGTGCAATCCATAAGTTTTATTCAGATTTTACCAGTTTACAAACACTCATTTGTGTGTATATGTACTTTGTTAAGGAATTTTATCACATGGGTACACTCATGTGACCATAACCACAATTGTACACAGAACAATTACATCATCAGTATCCTTTGCGCTACCTTTTTAAAGCCTTAACCACTCACCTCTAATCCCTGGTAATCACTAATCTGTTCTTTATCTCTTTCAGTTTAGCTCAAGAAAGTTAGATAAGTGGAATCATATAGTATGTAATCTTTTGATATGGCTTTTTCCCCCTACTTAGTATAATTTTCTTGTGATCCATCTAAGTTTAGTCAATTCCTTTTCATTGCTGAGTAGTATTCTATTTTATGATATACCACAATTTGTTTAATACTCATTTATGGGAAGACATTTGGGCTGTTTCCAGCTTTGTCTATTATGTGGAAAGCCATTACAAACATTCATATGCAAGTTTTTGTGTGAACATAAATTTTTACTTTCTTGTGATAAATAACCAACAGTACAATTTGCTGGGTTGTGTGATAAAACACGTTTAGTTATGTAAGAAACCACTACACTCTTCTTAAAAGTGGCTACATAATTTTTCATTCTCAGTAGCAACATATGAGTGATCCAGTTGCTCAGCGTACTCACATCAGGTGCGCTGCTTGCAGAGGAGCCTCTACTCTACAAAGAGGTCTGAGTGGAAGCAAGCACACTGACCTTCAGACTGCATGGCCTGCCCCTCCCTGGGAGATATATCACTGCACTGGAATGTGAGCTGGAGGGTGAGGAATGGGTTTTTTGCTTGTTTGTTTACATATGTATATCATTTCTGTCCTTTATCGAGCCCATCGTTGCATGAAATGTTCCCTTGGAATCTCTAATTTTCTTGAAGAGGTCTCTTGTTTTTCCTCTTCTGTTGTTTTCTTCTATTTCTTTGCATTGATCACCGAGGAAGGCTTTCTTATCTCTCCTATTCTTTGGAACTCTGCATTCAGATGCTTATATCTTTCCTTTTCTCCTTTGCTTTTCGCTTCTCTTCTTTTCACAGCTATTTGTAAGGCCTCCTCAGACAGCCATTTTGCTAACAACAGACTGGTTCCAAATAGGAAAAGGAGTGCGTCAAGGCTGTATATTTTCACCCTGCTTATTAAACTTATATGCAGAGTACATCATGAGGAATGCTGGGCTGGAAGAAGCACAAGCTGGCATCAAGATTGTTGGGAGAAATATCAATAACCTCAGATATGCAGATGACACCACCCTTATGGCAGAAAGTGAAGAGGAACTCAAAAGCCTCTTGATGAAAGTGAAAGAGGAGAGTGAAAAAGTTGGCTTGAAGCTCAACATTCAGAAAACAAAGATCATGGCATCTGGTCCCATCACTTCATGGGAAATAGATGGAAAAACAGTGGAAACAGTGACAGACTTTATTTTTTGGGGCTCCAAAATCACTGCAGATGCTGATTGCAGCCATGAAATTAAAAGATGCTTACTCCTTGGAAGGAAAGTTATGACCAACCTAGATAGCATATTAAAAAGCAGAGACATTACTTTGCCAACAAAGGTCCGTCTAGTCAAGGCTATGGTTTTTCCCGTGGTCATGTATGAATGTGAGAGTTGGACTGTGAAGAAAGCTGATCACCAAAGAATTGACGCTTTTGAACTGTGGTGCTGGAGAAGACTCTTGAGAGTCCCTTGGACTACAAGGAGATCCAACCAGTCCATTCCAAAGAAGATCAATCCTGGGTGTTCATTGGAAGGACTGATGCTAAAGCTGAAACTGCAATACTATGGCCACCTCATGCGACAAGTGGACTCACTGGAAAAGACTCTGATGCTAGGAAAGGTTAGGGGCGGGAGGAGACGGGGACGACAGAGAATGAGATGGCTGGATGGCATCACTGACTCTGTGGACATGAGTTTGAGTGAACTCTGGGAGTTGGTGATGGACAGGGAGGCCTGGCGTGCTGTGATTCATGGGGTCGCAGAGAGTCGGACACAACTGAGGGACTGAACTGAACTGAACTGAACTTACATATGTATTTTTTTTACATATGCATTTTTTTGTTTACATATGTTTTTATTTTTCTTGAGGGATGACAGTTGATTCTCAGTTCAGTTCAGTTCAGTCGCTCAGTCGTGTCCGACTCTCCGCTACCCCATGAATCACAGAACGCCAGGCCTCCCTGTCCATCACCAACTCCCGGAGCTCACTCAAACTCATGTCCACAAAGGTGGTGATGCCATCCAGCCATCTCATTCTCGGTCGTCCCCTTCTTCTCCCGCCCCCAACCTTTCCCAGCATCAGAATCTTTTCCAGTGAGTCAACTCGTCGCATGAGGTGGCCAAAGTATTGCAGTTTCAGCTTTAGCATCAGTCCCTCCAATGAACACCCAGGATTGATCTCCTTTGGAATGGACTGGTTGGATCTCCTTGCGGTACAAGGGACTCTCAAGAGTCTTCTCCAACACCACAGTTCAAAAGCATCAATTCTTCGGTGATCAGCTTTCCTCACAGTTGATTCTCAAAGTTTTGTTAATTATTGCTGTACAGCAAAGCGATTCAGGTATACATTTTTATACATTGTTTAAATATTCTTTTTCATTGTGGTTTATCATAGGATAATGAATATAGTTCTCTGTGCCATACAGTAGGAACATGTTGTTTATCCATTCTATATAAAAAAGTTCACATATGCTAACCCTAACCTCCTACTCCATCCTTCCCCTAATCCCTTCCCCCTTGGCAACCATAAGCCTGTTCTATATGTCCCTGATTCTGTTTCCGCTTCATAGATATGTTCATTTGTGCCATATTTTAGATTCTGCTTATAAGTGATATATAGTATTTGTCTATTTCTGACTTACTTCACTTAGTATGATAATCTCTAGTTGCTTCCAAATTGCTACAAATGGCATTATTTCATTTTTATGGCTGAGTAGTATTCCATTATATATGTACCACATCTTCTTTATCCATTCATCTCTTGATGGACATTTAGGTTGTTTCCATGTCTTGGTTATTGTGAATAGTGCTGCTGTGAACATAGGTGGTACATGTATCTTTTTGAATTGTAATTTTGTCTGGATAAATGGCCCAAGAGTGGGATTGCTGGATCAAGTGGTAATTCTATTTTTAGTTTTTTAAGGAACCTATACTATTTTCCACAGTGGCTATCTCATCTTACATTCCCACAACAGTATAGGAGGGTTCCTTTTTCTCCACACCCTCTCCAGGAATTGTTGTGTTCTTGGTTGCACCCACCTAGAGTGGAAATTCTGTCAGGCTGAGTTGAGAGGGGCAACTAGGAAGTGGGATATGGTTCATTTCACAAACTCTTGCTGTTCTTTCTGAATTTAGCAGATTTTCTTGAATAAATGTTTCTTCCAGAGACTTTTCTTAGGAGTAATTTTACAAATTATGGTAGTTTCTCTGGGGAGTAGGTCTGCAGAGCCTCCTAAGCCATAATTCTGTGAATGGAATGTAGTATTGTTGAGTTTTGAGATTCTTTATATATTCTACTTGAAAGTCCTTTGCCAGATATATGATCTTGAAATTCTCTGCTGCTTTTCTTTTCATATTCTGCACAGGTTCTCTGCCAACAAAATATTTTAAATTTTGATGGGGTCCAATTTATCACCCTTTTCCTTTTTACAGATTGTGTTTTTAAGTGTCAAACCTAGTTGTTGGTTCTGAAGATTTCCTCCCATGTCTTTGTTTAAAAGTTTTATATTTAAGAAAATTTTACATTTACGTCTATGATCCTTTTGAGTTAATTCTTGTATAAGATGTAAGGTTTAGAGAGTTTTTTTTTTTTCTTAGCCTATGGTTGTCTAATATCTTTAGCACCATTAGTTGAAAAGGATATATCTTTCCTCTATCAATTGCTTTGCACATTTGACAAAAATCAGATACATTCATTTGGGTCTATTTATTCATTCTCTGATCTGTTCCCTTAATTTTTGCCTCTATTCCACCACTAACACCACATTGTCTGGATCACCATTGCTATGTAGTTAAATTATTGTGGGGTAGAGTGACTTCTTCCACTTTACTCTTCTTTTGAAAAATTGCCTTAGGTGTTCTGATTCCTGTGCCTTTCTTTATACATTTTAGGTTAAGCTTGTCCATATCTACCACAACCCTGTTGGGAATTTGTTAGGAATTACAACTACAGATGAATTTGGGGAGTATGGCCATCTTTACTATATCAAGCTACTTTTGAATCAATAGAACATTTAATTCATTTTTTGTTGGGTAAGTAAAGAATGGAGAAAACTTTCATCTAATTCATGATAAAAGCATATTGGTATCAATTTACTCATCATTAGGTGAGTGTGCCTTTTTTCCTCCTGAACTCTTTGGATTGATTTAATTTTCTATATTAATGTTTACGTGCACAGTTTTATTTCTGTATTGACAAAGGCATGAATAACCAAAGGAACTATGACTCCTATTCAAAATACAATTAAATGTATGAGTTTTGGGGTGAAATCAGATTACCTAGCCAACTGACTCATGGATTGTAGCCCTCCAGAGAGGACTGGGAGCACATGAAACCTTTCTAAGCTCCTCAGGATGGAAAAGTGTGTTTCTAAAAAAGGATGTTTTTCACCGTATTCCCTCCATTAAATAGTATTGAACTCTACCTCAATGTAGCTTTTCCATTTTGTTTTGCCAATTATATTAAGTGAGTGACCCCACACAGAGAGAGGGGAAACTGAACTCCTTTGGCTGGTATTATTATTCCTCCTAGCTGAAAACTAGTATGCATGACGTTTTTTGTAACTACATTTGGGGATCACAAGAACTGTGGATAAGTATGCATGCAGTTGGTGTTACAGTCATGAATTTTTCTGCCTTAAGAATAGAAACAAACCTTCAACTTGATCTTAATATATTGTGCTATAGCTTTTTTTTTTATTATACTATGTTTTTATATCAAAATTTTTTTCATGAACCAGTAGAAACAGAAATCTGATTCACAAGATGTTTTCTTTTGAACAATTTATGGTAGTTATTTCTGCTAGAGATTGGGATGGAAGAAAGTGGATTAAATGATTAAAAACTCAGGCAATAGGGTCCTTGCTTTAAATTAGAGCCAAGAAACTTGTTAACTATATATTTGTATTGCTGCTAGCTTTAGCCTCTTTTATTGACGGTAAATGAAAGTGAAATGCTTTATTCTTGTGTGTTCAAATCACTCTGTATCAAATATCCAGCTATTTGCATTCTCTCTGTAAATTCATACAACAATCTCTGCAGTTATTTGTTAGTATACTTTTGGTGGCATATGACAGAGAGCTCAGCTCAAGGCACTGACCTGAGTAACTGAAAAACTAACTTGTAGATAGAACTGCATCTAAAGGTCCTAACAATGTCATCTGGTCTCAGTTTCTTTCCATCTGTTGACTCTGCTTTCAATTGTGTTGGCTCACTTTTCAGGAAGATTTTCCCTCTGTGGCTGACTGTGGATCAAGGCAGATATTTGTGAATTTTCCTCTCCTCTTTACCCTTGTGACTAAGATTTCAGACTGCTGTAATAGATCTAACTGGGTCATGTGTCCATTAATGAACCAGTTACTGTTGTCAGGGATAGTCTATGCTGCAGTTAACTAGGCTTGGGTCAGAGGCTGACTTCTGTAGTCACAGAAGGGTTTGCATTCCAAACAAGCATTAGGAAAGAGTAAGTAATTCAGAAGTGTGTATATTGGGAGGGATGGAGGGTTACTGGGCAGGCAAAAGTCAACCACTGTCCACTACACCAGATTCTGAAGAGCTGAACATTAAAGAAAAAACTGGGTGATATAACACAAATTTATGCTCCTAAATTAAGAAGAATGGGGAAAATGATAAACAATGGCTTCAAAACAAAACCTTTCATGAAGGTGTTTAATAAAATGATATAGGTTCATCAGCATCATAGAGAGGGTAAAAAACTTTTCCGTCTATCTACTTTGGCTTCTCCAACTGGGACTTTGTAAATTACACCGGTAAAAGAATAACGAGAGAAAAAGAAACAAGTTTATTAACAGGTGTATCATACATACACATGGGAGTAATAGGGACATGGTGAAGGGACAAAGTAGATGATTAAATAGTTATTCCTCACGGACAGAGGGGCCTGCTGTGCTACAGTCCATGAGGTCGCAAAGAGTTGGACACACTTAGTGACTACACCACCACCACCCACTAGGGGATTGTAAATTAAAACTACGGGAGACCTCTGTCCCCAGTAAGTTAATGATTACTCAAAAAAGTAGGTTTGCTTAACCACAAAACCATGCAGGCTTGCTCAGCAACAAAACCATGCAGCAGAAGCATGAGACATGCCCCTGAACAATAAAACAACGGTGGCTTGAAACCCACATCCTGCCCAGTGTGCTCAATAGGTTAATGATCTCTAGAACATGCTCTCTACACTCATAAAAAACAATAATTTGTGGATCTACCCTGGCCATGTAGGGACAAGAAGACTCCCCTACTCAACCTGGAGGAGGAGCTGATGACAGAAGCATGACATCCTCAAGAAAGACAAAGAAGTTCTTCTCCCCTCCTAATTTTTCCTTTGGTTATAAAACTATAGCTCAGTAAGTTCTTGGGGGTGCAGCATTTCTCACCTGCCCACTTGTAAACCTGACAATCATCCTATTCTAATAAATCACTCTTATCTATCACTTTGCCTCTCACTGAATTCTGTTCTGCTCTGAGATATAAAGAACTGTGGTACCAGAGCTCTTCAGAGCCCCTGAAATGACATCTAACTGTTTCAGGAGCACTTGGTGAGAAATCCAAAGGGTACTTAAAACTTGAGCTTATATACAGTCTTAGGCTAAATAAAGGAAAAGTAGTTTTGGACTGCTGGGTGAGGGAGGCAAGTTATGGGGAAATGACCAGGAAAAGAATGGTAAATGGTTTTGAATGGTAAATGGTTATTATGGTTTATTATGCAGATTAAATTTTGGGGGCTCCAAAATTACTGCAGATGCTGATTGCAGCCATGAAATTAAAAGACGCTTGCTCCTTGGAAGGAAAGTTATGACCAACCTTGATAGTATATTAAAAAGCAGAGACATTACTTTGCCAACAATGGTCCGTCTAGTCAAGGCAATGGTTTTTCCCGTGGTCATGTATGGATGTGAGAGTTGGACTGTGAAGAAGGCTGATCGCCGAAGAATCGATGCTTTTGAACTGTGGTTTTGGAGAAGACTCTTGAGAGTCCCTTATACTGCAAGGAGATCCAACCAGTCCATTCTAAAGGAGATCAATCCTGGGTGTTCATTGGAGGGACTGATGCTAAAGCTGAAACTGCAATACTTTGGCCACCTCATGCGACGAGTTGACTCACTGGAAAAGACTCTGATGCTGGGAAAGGTTGGGGGCGGGAGGAGAAGGGGACGACAGAGAATGAGATGGCTGGATGGCATCACCGACTCTGTGGACATGAGTTTGAGTGTACTCCGGGGGTTGGTGATGGACAGGGAGGCCTGGCGTGCTGTGATTCATGGGGTCGCGGAGAGTCGGACACGACTGAGCGACTGAACTGACTGAACTGATGCAGATTAAAGTGGTTTCTACTCCCTTGCTGTTTAGTCGCTCAGTCGTATCTGACTCTGTGACCCCACGGGCTGCAGCACCCCAGGTTTCCCTTTCCTTCACCACCCCCCAGAGCTTGCTCAAACTCATGCCTATAGAGTCGGTGATGCCATCCAACCATCTTGTCCTCTGTTGTTCTCCTCCTACCTTCAATCTTTCCCAGTATCAGGGTCTTTTTTAATGAGTAGGTCCTTCGCATTAGGTGGCCAAAGTATTGGAGCTTTAGCTTCAGCACCAGTCCTTCCAATGAATATTCAGTGTTGATTTCCTTTAGGATTAACTTGTTGGGTGTCCTTGCAGTCCAAGGGACTAGTTAAGACTCCTCCTCCTCCTAGTATGAGAGAGGAAGGACATCTTTACAAATAAAATTTTCTTTATAAATGTAAATTTCTTTTACAAAAGGAAAGCCTGTGCCCTGTTTTTAGAGCTTTTTTCTGTTTCTGCTGGTTCTCAAAGGTCTTTAGCTCAAAATAATACATCTGCCAAAAAGACTGTTTTGGGAGTGGCATATTCTGGTGCCTTTCAGCAACTTCTCTGGGCTTTTGTTTACTCAAATAGAAATTTAGAGGGTTGATAAAATCATTTCTCAGCTGTCTCAGCTCTAACAGTCTATCATTCCATGATCAGTAGTCATCACTCCTGCTGAGTATAATGTCTCATTAAGCTTTGAGTGCTGAAGAAACTTGAGGGTGATGTTACCTCTGTGAATGCCAGTAGCCCTAGGTATTTTACATTTGAGCCAGATACTTGGAGGAGTATATACATATGCACAGTTTGGAAAATATACAGGAGTAGAGAGTGCAGTTGTAGATAGCTTTAGAGCTTTTGGTTTAAATAAGGGCACAAGGTGATTAGATGAAATATTCTATATATTGACTTAGAAACATTTTTGGTTTTTAATTTTGCAGAATGTGTTTTGTTCAGAGGCATCTTGTAGTTATTGTATAGCTGACTATTCCTATTTAGTTAACTTATCTTGTATTTACTGAGATGATAGAAACCAATTTCAAATCTGGGCAGGTCATGATTTGTGAACAATTTTCTCAGAGAGTCATACCTCTCATTCATTCATTTAACTAATAAGTATGGAATGTGTGCTATGTGCCATTCACTGTTTTAGAAATACAATGATGAACAAGACTAATTCCCTGCTCTAATGGGGCTTACACTGTACCAAGGAATATAAACAAATATGTAATGTAGAGAGTATTAAGTGCTATGAAAAAAAAATGAAGGAGGACAGTTGGTTAAGAGTGACTGCAGTGCTGTTTTATGGTCATCAGAGAAGGCCTCTCTGAGAAGGTGACAGTAGAGCACAGACAGAAGTTGAATGGGGAAACAAGTCATGTTTATTCCAGGGGAGGGACATTCAGGTAGACAGATGAACAAATGCAGAGGCCTTGAAGCGGGAACATGCCTGATGCATTTGAAGAATTGTCAGGAGGCTCAAGCGGCTAGAGTAGAGTGAGGGGGGAAGAGTGGCAGGAAATGAGATCAGAGAAGCAGCCAGAGGCCAGATCATGCAGGTCAGAATAAGGGCTTAGAATCTTTTTCAAAGTATAATGGGAAACCTTGGAAAGCTGTGAGAAGAGAAGGAGTAAGATCTAGTTTGCATGGTAAAGGGTCTCCTGGGCTGCTGCTTGGAGAGCCGGCCTTAAGGAGAGCAGAGGGGAAGCCTCAGTGGAAACCCTTGTTGAGACTGTGTCACCTGGATGGGGCAGCTCCCAGGGGAGCAGCAGTGCTTCTACCTCCTGAACAACCTTTGATTCCTATTCTGAGCTACTGAGACAGAAACCAAGCAGATTTCCTGCTCTCACAGTGGGGCTGAGACAGCTATTCTTTATCCTCTACCTGGATGGGGGATGTGATTTACTATTGTTAAGATAAGACTGAGACATATTAAATTTGTAATCGGGTAGTGCCGAACCATAAGTGGTTAGAAGTGCTCTATTGCCAGGAGCTGGGAACAGATGCTTATGGGGAACAGGTGGAAGAAGAGCAATTACCTTATCTGGGATAGTCTGGTTGCGTGTTTGTGACTGGCTGTCCTTACGTTTTGATCTTAACCTTGAGGCATCACAGACTTGGGTTTCCGTTTGGTTACACAGGCACTAAGACGTGAAAGCTGCCTCAGCCTAATGGTTTCCTTTTAAAATTTACTTAACACTATTAAAAACAGCACCATGCATGGTGAAAGGGTGCTGTGGTAAACTTTAATACATTGTGAATTGTATAAACTCTTCTGGGACATAACCACTACTTAAAAGGTTATTTCTCAGGGATGTTATTTCCAAGTTTGAATCAACTGACCTAAAGATGTTTTGTATATGCGAGTGTGTGTGTGTGTTAAGTCGCCTCAGTCCTATCCGACTCTTTATGATGGTATGGACTGACAGAGGAGCCTGGTGGGCTACAGTCCAAGGGGTTGAAAGAGCTGGACACAACTTAGCAACTAAACCACCACCACCACAACCTTATAATTTAGTGTAAAGGCTTTGGTTAATCTCTTTTGTGCTACCTCTGTTCCTCAACTGCCTTAAACTAGGATGGGTAAATGCATATTGTTTGATACTACACTTGTTCATAATTGAACATCATTCTATACGGAATATGTACAGGGTGAGTAGAAGTTCTCCAATGTTCAAACAATTTTAGGAAGTCTGAATAGTCTCTCAGACGTCAGTTATGTTTTGCAGTACTATACATATAATAATGGAGATAATAGTAGTAGTTATATGAGCTTTGTTTTGGACAACAATTAAGTGGTAATTATTTCTTTCCTCTTGTTAAATTACAAATGGAATGCTTTCATTATCATTGTTGTCTGGACCAAATCTTTCAGAATGGTTAATGAGACTATGATGTGGAATTTAATAAAAACTACAAAATCTTCTGCATTCTAGAAGGCTTATTATCACTGTGATGTAAAAAAAAATCTAGAGGAACATAATATGCTTTTAATTAAATCTTGTAGGACACTTAGCCCTATGGTCTTTATTTGGATAATACCAAACAGATTTTATCACTACCCACTCCCTCACCTCAGCTATAAAAATTATAGCTGACTGCTAAATATCCTAGGGATATCCTGTTGACTTTTTCAAAACCAGTGAGGGAGACTTCAAAATCTAGATCCATCTTTTTTAATACAAGAAATTTTGAGTTAAACTGGAACTGAGTGAAATGTTTATTCACTTGATTATTTGAAAGGAGAAATGACTGATGAAGGGAAAACAAATGAACAGAATTCTAACCTCTCAGCTAGGAGGGCAAATATCTGTGTCTAAAAATACATAAATCAACCTCCCCTCTGCAGTGCCACTTTCTCTGTCAAGAAATAATGGCCCAGTGGCTCTTAGTTTTTACTGTTTAGTCGCTAAGTCATGCCTGAATCTTTTGCAACTCTATGGACTATAGCCACCCAGGCTCCTCTGTCCATGGGATTTCCCAGACAAGAATACTGGAATGGGTTGCTGTTCCCTTCTCCAGGGGATCTTCCTGACCCAGGAATCGAACCTGTGTTTCTTGTGCCTCCTGCATTGGAAAGCAGATTCTTTACCACTGAGCCATCAGGGAAGCACCTGTTCTTAACAGTAGAATTTCATTAATTAAAAAGAATATGGGAGAGAACAAGATGGTGGAGGAGTAGGTGGACATGGAGTACATCTCTCTCCATGGATACATCAGGAATACACCTTCAGACACAGAAGTGAATGCAGAACACCAGCTGAGAGCAGACAGGAGTATCTGACCAGTGGGAAAGAATGTATAGAATCATTCAAAACTTGGTAGGATGAAGGAACTAGGGGGAAAAACAGGAGTGTTAGTAAGACTGGACCTGCCCTCGGTGGGTGGGGGAACTGAAGCAGGGGTCCAAGCCCCACTTTGGGTCAATTGTCTGAGCCAAAGGAGAAACATTTAAGTCTGAAAGTGAATCAGCTGATCTGTGGCAGCCTAAATAGAATGAGAATCAGACAGTCCTTGCTGCAGCCACACATACCCCAGACAGGGACACAGGTCCCCTGGAAGGCACAACAGCTGGGAGCTGGAGTTTAGGGAGCAATTCCAGGGCGAGGGCTGATGTTGACTGTGGAGAAACAGATTGAGGGAATGTGAGGGAGGAGACTATAAGGGGAAATGCCTAGGGAGGAAAGCCGGGCAGCCATGGAAGAAAGGTAATAGTGCTGAGTCATGCATAGCAGGTGGAGCCATCACCATAGCGTCTCTCTCCCCAATGCCAGCATCGGCAACTGAACAAAAGACACTGGCCCATCAAATGCCTGACACGCTGAACTACAGAGTAGGTAGTACTCTGAGTAGGTAGAGGACCCCACCCAGGGGGGTCCCTCTATATGCCTGACCTGTGGAACAACAGAGAAGGACGCCAGGTAAGGGAGCTCTCTAAGTGCCTGAATGGGCAGAGCTACGGAGAGAGACTGGCCAAAGAGGCCTTCTGATTGCCAGCTGCAAGAGGTTGGAGAAAAGTCTCTGATAGGGCCAAAACCCCTGGGGTGGAGGTGGTCCGTGTCCCTGAATACTTGGCACTGCCAGGGTCCCTGCAAGCCAAGCAGCTGCGCCACCTTCATGCTCAACTCTCACTGGGGCAGAGCTGCCACAGGCAAAAAAAGTCTTGTGTCTATGTATGCAGGGTTGCATTGGTAGTATCTGACTCTTTGCAACCCTGTAGACTGTGGCTTGCCAGGCTTCTCTGTCAGGGAGCAGGGGGTTCTCCAGGCAAGAATACTGGAGCGTATTGGCCAATACTGGTTGCCATACCCTTCTAGAGCACTACATCTCCTGCTGCACTAGCCACCAACTCCCCTGAGTACCTGGTGTTGCCAGAATCCCTGCAACCCAAACAGCTGTACCATTTCCACACCTGGCCCTCACAAGGGCAAACCCAAGTCTTCCAGGGCAGCCTCAGGAGCAAACCCCAGTGCATGACCCACATGCAGACGTAGAAATAAAACCACAATTGAAACCCAGGGGCAGTGTGGCTAAGGAAGAAGACCCAAAACCTTCCCACCAGCTGTATAAGCTATAGATTAAATCCACATGATCAACTAGGCAGACTCTGTGTCTATGGAATATATAAAAGGTCATTGAGAGCTCCCACAAAAGAAAACACACTAGTTCTGATAACTATGGACATTGGCGGCAAGAATACACAGGAGTAGGACTGGATTAGAATCTGAGTTGCCCCCACAGCAGGTCCAGAGATCAGCACAGTGTTGGAGGGCATCCTAGGGAGGTGAGGTGGACTGTGACACCCAGCAAGGGAAAGGACTCTGACAGCAGTGACTCAAGAAAAACATTTATTATTCTGATGTTTTGATTTGTTCTGTAGATTCTTTTGGATTTTTAAAATTTTTTATTCCCCCTTTTCTCCCTCTGTTGAAGTTGTTAGTACTATGAAATCTAATTAAGCTTTTGAGCTTTTCTTTTTTTTTAGTCACATTTTTTATTGTTGTTATAAACCTCTACCCCTACGTTGGGCTTTAACAGTTCTGTGGAGTTTTCCTTTTATCTTTCTTTCTTCTTTTTTTAAATTTTAATTTTTTAAACCTATTATTATTTTTTCTACATTTCTTCCTTTGTTTGCTTTTCCTACTGTTCTTTTCCCCTTGCAGTTAATCTTTAATGTATACAAATCTTCTTTATTTACCTCTATTTAACTTTTCCTATCTATTCCTTCTTTCTTTTCTCTCAACATATTTACTTTTATTTTCATTGCTTTATTCCCCACTTGGCACCTTGCTTTAGTTTTGTTTTCCAGTTGTGCTTTAGTTAATTTTATTCTGGTAGATATAATTTATGGTTTCCTTTGTTCACTGGGTCAATTTATTGTACTTTATTTATGTTGGACTGTTTAGAGTTTGCTTATGGATGCATATGTATATGTGTATATTCAGTCACACTTTTTATTGTTGTTATAAACCATTGCCTCTATGTTGGGCTTTTGCAGTTCTGTGGTTTTCTTTTCTTTATTTCTTTTTTTTTCTTTCTTCTTCCATTTTTTTCTTTTTTTTATAATCCAATTTTTAATTTTTAAGCCTATTATATTTTTTGTACATTTATTCCTTTGTTCGCCTTTCCTACTATTCTTTTCCCTTTGCAGTTAATCTTTCATGTATATAAATCTTCTTTATCTACCTCTATTTTACTTTGCATATCTTCTTTCTTTCATTCATTCCTCTCAAAATATGTTAGTTATGGTTTCATTGCTTTATTCCCCACTTGGCACCTTGCTTTAGTTTTGTTTTTCAGTTTGTGCTTTAGTTAGTTTTGTTCTTAAATGGTAAATATAATTTTTGTTTTCCTTTGTTCGCCAGGTCAGTCTACTGTACTTTATTTTTGTTGGACTGTTTAGACTTTGCTCATGGGTATGTATGTTATGTGTATATTCCATTATTTTATTCATTATTAGCTTGATTTTGCAACTGCCATTTGTCTGCGGTTCATCTTTGGTTTTTCATTTGGGTATTTACTTTAGTCTCACTTCATGCCATAACAAACCACTTGTGGAATCTTCGCTCCAGATCAGATCACTCAAACTCATGCCCATCGAGTCGGTGATGCCATCCAGCCATCTCATTCTCTGTCGTCCTCTTCTCCTCCCGCCCCCCAATCCCTCCCAGCATCAGAGTATTTTCCAATGAAAAACCATTGGAAAATAGAACAAAGCTGAAGTTGAATGGTTCTACGAACAAAGCTAGTGGAAGTGATGGAATTCCAGCTGAGCTATTTCAGGTTCTAAAAGATGATGCTGTGCAAGTGTTGCACTCAATATGTCAGCAAATTTGGAAAACTCAACAGTGGCCACAGGACTGGAAAAGGTCAGTTTTCATTCCAGTCCCAAAGGTAATGCCAAAGGTAATGCCAAAGAATGCTCAAACTACCACACAACTGCACTCAACTCACACACTAGTATCTCAACATAGTAAAGGCCATATATGACAAGCCTACAGCATACATTCTTAATGGTGAAAACCTGAAAGTATTCTGCCTAAGATCAGGAACAAGTCAAGGGTGTCCACTTTCATCACTAGTATTCAACATAATTCTGGACGTCCTAGATAGAGCAATCAGAGAAGAAAAAGAAATAAAAGGAAGCCAGATCAGAAAAGAAGAAGTAAAGCTCTCACTATTTGCAGATGACATGACACTGTACCTAAAGATAGTACCAGAAAACCACTAGAGCTAATCAGTGAATTTAATAAAGTTGCAGGATACAAAATCAATACACAGAAATCACTTGCATTTCTATATACTAACAGTGAAAAATCAGAAAAAGAAGGAAACAATCCCATTCACCACTGCAACAAAAAAATTAAATATCTAGAAATAAACTTACATAAGGAGACATAAGAACTGTACATAGGTGGCTCAGAGGGTAAAGCATCTTCCTGCAGTGTGGGAGACCCAGGTTTGATTCCTGGATCAGGAAGATCCCCTGGAGAAGGAAATGGCAATCCACTCCAGTACCCTTGCCAGGAGAATCCCATGGATGGAGAAGCCTGGTAGGCTACAGTCCATGGAGTCACAAAGAGTTGGACACGACTGAGTGACTTCAATTTCACTTTCAATGAAAGAAATCAAAGACGACATAAACAGATGGAGAGATATTCCATGTCCTGGGTAGGAAGAATCAATATTGTGAAATCACTATACTACCAAATGCAATCTACAGATTCAGTGTGATCCCTATCAAATTACCAATGGCATTTTTCACAGAGAGTGAACAAAAAATTTCACAATTCACATGGAAACACAAAAGACCCCAAATAGCCAAAGCAGCCTTGAGAAAGAAAAGTGAAGCTGGAGGAATTAACCTTCCTGACTTCAGATTATACTGTAAAGCTACAGTCATCAAGACAGTAAGGTCCTGGCACAAAAATAGAAATATAAACCAATGGAACAAGATAGACAGCCTAGACATAAACCTTGTTTTGACAAAGGAGGCAAGAATATACAATGGGGCAAAGACAGCCTCTTTAATAAATGGTGCTGGGAAAACTGGACAGCTACATGTAAAAGAATGAAATTAGAACCTTTCCTAACACCATACACAAAGATAAACTCAAAATGTATTAAATACCTAAATGTTGTACTAGAAAGTATAAAACTCTTTGAGGAAAACATAGGCAGAACACTCGATGACTTAAATCAAAGCAAGATACTCTATGACCCAGCTCCTAGAGTAATGGAAATAAAAACAAAACAAACAAGTCAGACTTGATTAAGCTTAAAAGCTTTTGGACAGCAAAAGGAACTATAAGCCAGGTGAACAGACAACCCTCAGAACGGGAGAAAATAATAGCAAACGAAACAACAGACAAAGGAATAATTTCCAAAATATATGAGCAGCTCATGCAACTCAATACCAGAAAAACAAGCAGCCCAATCAAAAAGTGGGAAAAAGACCTAAACAGACATTTCTCCGAAGACATACAGATGGCTAGCAAACTTATGAAAAGATGCTAAACATCGCTCATTATTTGAGAAATGCAAATCAAAACTACAATGAGATAGCACCTCACACCAGTCAGAATGGCCATCATCAAAAAGTCTACAAACAATGCTGGAGAGGGTATGGAGAAACAGGAACGCTCTTGCACTGTTGGTGGGAAGGTAAATTGATTCAACGACTGTGGAAAATGGTATGAAGATTCCTTAAAAAACTAGGAATAAAACCACAATGACCCAACAATTCCATTCCTCAGCCTATACCCTGAGGAAACCAAAATTGAAAAAGACACATGTATCCCATTGTTCATTGTAGCAGTATTTACAATAGATAGAATATGCAAGCAACCTAGATATCCGTTGACAGATGAATGGATTAACAATTTGTGGTACATATACATAAGGGAATATTACTCATCCATAAAAAGGAATGCCTTTCCGTTAGTTCTAACGAGGTGGATGAACCTAGAACCTATTATACAGACTGAAGTATGTCAGAAAGAGAAAGGTAAATATCATATTCTAACACATACATACAAAATCTAAAAAATGGTAGCGAAGAATTTATTTCAGTTCAGTTCAGTTCATTCACTCATGGACCGCAGCACACAAGCTTCTCTGTCCATCACCAACTCCCGGAATTTACTCAAATTCATGTCCACTGAGTTGGTGATGCCATCCAACTATCTCATCCTCTGTCGTCCCCTGCTCCTCATGCCTTCAATCTTTCCCAGCATCAGGGTATTTTCAAATGAGTCATCTCTTCGCATCAGGTGGCCAAAGTATTGGAGTTTCAGCTTCATAGAATCATTCAACTTCAGCTTCTTCAGCATTCTTCACTGTAGAGACTTAGATTACTGGGATATTGAATGGTTTCTCTTGGAAACGAACAGAGATCATGCTGTCGGTTTTGAGATTGCATCTAAGTATTTCATTTTGGACTCTTTTGTTGACTATGAGGGCTACTCCATTTCTTCTAAGGGATTCTTGTCCACAGTAGTAGATATAATGGGCATCTGAGTTAAATTCACCCATTCCAGTCCATTTTAGTTTGTTGATCCCTAAAATGTCAATGTTCCTCTCCTGTTTGACCATTTCCAAATTGCCTTGATTCATGGACCTAACATTCCAGCTTCCTATGCAATATTGCTCTTTCAGTTCAGTTCAGTTCAGTTCAGCCACTCACATGTGTCCGACTCTTTGTGACCTCATGAATCACAGCAGGCCAGGCCTCCCTGTCCATCACCAACTCCCGGAGTTCACTCAAACTCATGTCCATCGAGTCGGTGATGCTATTCAGCCATCTCATCCTCTGTCATCCCCTTCTCCTCCTGCCCCCAATCCCTCCCAGCATCAGAGTCTTTTCCAGTGAGTCAACTCATCACATGAGGTGGCCAAAGTATTGGAGTTTCAACTTTAGCATCAGTCCTTCCAATGAACACCCAGGAATGATTTCCTTAAGAATGGACTGGTTGGATCTCCTTGTAGTCCAAGGGACTCTCAAGAGTCTTTTCCAACACCACAGTTCAAAAGCATCAATTCTTTGGTGATCAGCTTTCTTTACAGTACAACTCTCACATCCATCCATGACCACGGGAAAAACCATAGCCTTGACTAGATGGACTTTTGTTGGCAAAGTAATGTTTCTGCTTTTTATTATGCTATCTAGGTTGGTCATAACTTTCCTTCCAAGGAGTAAGCGTCTTTTAATTTCATGGCTACAATCACCATCTGCAGTGATTTTGGAGTTCAGAAAAATAAAGTTAGACACTGTTTCCACTGTTTCCCCATATAATTGCCATGAAGTGATGGGACCAGATGCCATGATCTTAGTTTTCTGAATGTTGAGCTTTAAGCCAACTTTCACTCTCCTCTTTCACTTTCATCAAGAGGCTTTTGAGTTCCTCTTCACTTTCTGCCATAAGGGTGGTGTCATCTGCATATCTGAGGTTATCAATATTTCTCCCGGCAATCTTGATTCCAGCTTGTGCTTCTTCCAGCCCAGAGTTCCTCATGATGTACTCTGCATATAAGTTAAATAAGCAGGGTGACAATATACAACCTTGACGGATTCCTTTTCCTATTTGAAACCAGTCTGTTGTTCCATGTCCAGTTCTAACTGTTGCTTCCTGACCTGCATATAGGTTTCTCAAGAGACAGGTTAGGTGGTCTGGGATTCCCATATCTTTCAGAATTTTCCATAGTTTACTGTGATCCACACAGTCAAAGGCTTTGGCATAGTCAATAAAGCAGAAATAGATGTTTTTCTGGAACTCTCATGCTTTTTCCATGATCCAGCGGATGTTGGCAATTTGACCTCTGGTTCCTCTGCCTTTTCTAAAACCAGCTTGAACATCTGGAAGTTCATGGTTCAGGTATTGCTGAAGCCTGGCTTGGAGAATTTTGAGCATGTGAGATGAGTGCAATTGTGCGGTAGTTTGAGCATTCTTTGGCATTGCCTTTCTTTGGGATTGGAATGAAAACTGACCTTTTCCAGTCCTGTGGCCACTGCTGAGTTTTCCAAATTTGCTGGCATATTGAGTGCAGCACTTTCACACCATCATCTTTTAGGACTTGAAATAGCTCAGGAGGAATTCCATCACCTCCACTAGCTTTGTTTGTAGTGATGCTTTCTAAGGCCCACTTAACTTCACATTCCAAGATGTCTGGCTCTAGGTCAGTGGTCACGCCATTGTGATTATCTTGGTCGTAAAGATGTTTTTTTGTACAGTTCTTCTGTGTATTCTTGCCACCTCTTCTTAGTATCTTCTGCTTCTGTTAGGTCCATACCATTTATGTCCTTTATGAAGCCCATCTTTACATGAAATATTCCCTATTGCTCTTTACAGCAATAAAAATATTAGACTTTACTTTCGTCACCAGTCACATCCACAGCTGGGTATTGTTTTTACTTTGGCTCTGTCTCTTCATTCTTTCTGGAGTTATTTCTTGACTGATTATCTGCCTGCAATGCAGGAGACCTGGGTTCAATCCCTGGCTTGGGAAGACCCCCTGGAGAAGAAAATGGCAACCCACTTCAGTATTCTTGCCTGGAGAATCCCATGGACGGAGGAGCCTGGTGGGCTACAGTCCACAGGGTTGCAAAGAGTCAGACACGACTGAGGGACTTCAATTCACTTCACTTCACAGTAGCATATTGGGCATCTACTGACCTAGGGAGTTCATTTTTCAGTGTTCTACCTTTTGCCTTTTCTTGCCATTCATGGGGTTCTCAAGGCAAGAATACTGAAGTGGTTTGCCATTTCCTTCTCCAGTTGACCACGTTTTGTCAGAACTCTCCACCATGACCCGTCTGTCTTGTGTGGCCTTACAAGGCATGGCTCATAGTTTGATAGAGTTTGACAAGGCTGTGGTCCATGTGGTCAGATTGGTTAGTTTTCTGTGATTGTGGTTTTCAGTCTTTCTGCACTCTGATGAGAAGGGTAAGAGGCTTATGGATGCTTCCTGATGGGAAAGACTGACTATAGGGGAAACTGGGTCTTGTTCTGATGGGTGGGGCCATGCTCAGGAAATCTTTAATCCAATTTTCTGTTGATGGATGGCATACTGTTCCCTCCCTGTTGTTTGACCTGAGGCAAAACTATGGTAGAGCTAATGAAGATAATGGCAACCTCCTTCAAAAGGTCCCATGCAAACACTGCTATACTCAATGCCCCCAAACCTGTAGCAGTCCACTGCGACCCACACCTCTGTTGGAGACTCCTGGACACTCATGGGCAAGTGTGTGTCAGTGTCTTGTGGGGTCACTGATCCTTTCTCCTGGGTCCTGGCATGCAGAAGGTTTTGTTTTTGCCCTCCAACAGTCTGTTTTCCCAGTTCTGTGTAAGTTCTTGCAGCTCTATGGTGGGGTTAATGGCGACCTCCTCCAAGAGGGCTTATGCCACACCCAGGTCTACTGCACCCAGAGCCCCTGCCCCTGCAGCAGTCCACTGCTGACCCGTACCTCCTCAGGAGACGCTCAAACACAGTTCTGTGTCAGTCTCTGTGGGGTCTCGGGTCCTCGTGTCCACAAGGTATGTTTTAGCCCTTAGAGCATCTCTGGTGGGTACGGGGTTTGATTCTAAACATGATTTTGCCCCTCCTACCATGAACTGAACTGAACCATCTTGCTGGGGCTTCTCCTTTGCCCTTGGATGTGGGGTATCTCCTCAAATTTGCTCCAGTGCCACGCAGCCACTGCTACAGTGCCCTGGTGGCTCAGAGGGTAAAATGTCTGCCTGCAAAGTGGGAGACCTGGGTTTGATCCATGGGTCAGGAAGGTCCCCTGGAGAAGGTAATGGCAACCCACTTCAGTACTCTTGCCTGGAAAATTCCATGGATGGAGGAGCCTGTTAGGCTACAGTCCATGGGATTGCAAAAAGTCACACGTGACTGAGCAACTTCACTCTCCAGAATTTCTTTACAGGACAGCAATAGAGAAACAGACATAGAAAATAAACTTATGGACATGGGAAAAGGGGAGGAGAGGGTGAGATGTATGGAGAGAGTAACATGGAACCTTACATTACCATATGTAAAATAAACGGCCAACAGGAATTTGTTGTATGGCTCAGGAAACTCAAACAGAGGCTCTGTATCAACCTAGAGGGGTGGGATGGGGAGGGAGATGGGAGGGAGTTTCAAAAGGGAGGCGATATATGTATACCTATGGCTGATTCATGTTGAGGTTTGACAGAAAACAACAAAATTCTGTAAAGCAATTATCCTTCAATAGAAAATTTTTTAAAAAATGTATATCCCATGAGGGTGGGCTGCAACAGCCTAAAGTTAGAAGAAAAATACCGGTATCAAGTCTAAAAGACTTTGACATTGAGAGAGGACAGAAACAGTATTTCCATACATAAGTAATTCCTTTTCTTAATTTCCCAGAAGGACATTTTTAAGGGAAGAAGGTTTGATCTGTTCAGACAGTCTATCATTTCTGCTTATTTGCTGTTTCTGTAAGGACTAGACAGAACCAGGTATTAGTAGATTGACCAGATAGGGAGACTGTCATGTTCACCACACCAATTGAAATAAAACCATTGGCTCCACAGTGAGGGCATTTTGAAACAGGGAGTGACATAGCAGTCCCATTGCAGGTCACTTCTTCCTGAGATGCTTAGATGGAGATAAAGTAAACCTATACTAGCTGTTTGTGTGGTCCTTTTTCTTTCTCATTTGTGGTTTTTAAACAGCTGGTGCTAGAAATTTTTCTGGATGGTACCCCTAATCCATCCAGCCTTGTTTCCTAGTTCTATTAGATATATTAAGTGCTTACTTTTTAAAAATGGAATGCATCTTGTGATCCTGTGTCTGAGTGATGTTTTAGTACACCTTGGCATCCATTCTGGATACATGCACACACAGGAAGAAGTCAAGGTAAAGGCTTCAGTGGAAGTAATACTATATCTTCAGGATAGGAAGATTTCAGATTACAGAAGCCCAATTGTTTAAGAGAAAATTTTGAGCTTAGAATCATGTCATTTCTTTTAATCTGAAGAAGCCCTGTGGCATCGGGCATGAACTTTGAGATCAGCCTAAAATACTCATCTGTTACTCACCAACAGTGTGAATTTGGTTGAATACTTGAAGTCTCTAAGCCTCAGCTAAAATTATAAGAACAACTGTATAGTATTCTTACAAAAATCAAAGAGTTGATGGACATGAAACATTTACCATTATCTCTGGTCCATAGTAGGTATTTAACAAATTATATATTTTTAGCAATGAGATAATTTGGAATATCTCAGGATGTCCAAACTTCAGAAAATTCTGTTTATTGTATGTTCTGCTGAAGTTAGCACTGAGATTTCTGTTTATAACATATAATAAATATTAAGGAATAAAATTACATTGCACTCAGGTTTTGTTGCGAAAATAACAATTTTGTTCTTGTTTTTTGTTGTTATGTGAATACCAGCAATATTTACATTTTTCACATTAAACTTTAGATAATTTGTTGTTGTCTTGGTCTTGATTATTAGACACTTTATTTAGGAGAAACTTAAATATAGAAGTATATTATGTATAAAGGACTATTTCTGCTAATTTTATTTTTTATATTCCATTGTACTAAAGTGAGTAAAATCTAATAATAGTTGGATTTCATAACAAATTTCTATTTGAACTCCTAGAAATATACACACAAAGGAAAAAAGTCTTTAATAGAGTTATAGGCTAGAGTATTGTAAAACTATAAAGAAATCCTAGTTGATGAAAATGAAACCCAGATCCTTCCATTGTTACTGAAGGAAGTATCCCCTGGTGAACCTATCTCAGGTCGTAGACTTAATCTTCTTTTGTGGTTTCTCTTGGCTTTCTACTGGTACTAATGTTCTGATTCATGGTGTTGGAAATTTGTGATTCCCCCTCCAAAACTCTAGGTGTTTATAGCAGAACTTCCCTTACTTCTTCATTTACTGCTGAGATGAGATTGGTACATTCACACAAAACTCCCAGAAACATCAGCATACTTAAGCTTAGGATACAAAAAACAAGAAAGAGAGTGCCATGAATCTTGCTGATCAGGCTTAAAAATTCTGTGGACTTCAGAGTCCTTAATTCACACGAGATATCAAAAGTATTAGTCTCTCAGTCATGTCCGACTGTTTGCGATCCCATAGACTGTAGCCTGCCAGGCTCCTCTGTCCATGGAATTCTCCAGGCAAGAATACTGGAGTGGATTGCCATTACCTTCTCCATGAGATATCAAGGAAAATTCTTATATCCAATGTTGTAAGATAATTGGAAAATCTTATTTCCATTTATCACCTACCAATGAAGACGAACCCCTTTGTAGTGGGTGCTGTGTGTGTTGCCCAGATCCCACTCTCAGGATCAAGGTACTCATTCCTGCAGCTGATGAAAGAATTTGTTGATGGCTTACAATGGAGTCCCTTTCTAGGAAGTGTCCTCAAGTGCAAGAAGCTTATTTACCTTGATTTCACTCCCATCTTCATAGCTATCTCTATCTAATGACTGGTTTTTGTAGGGTACAAATGCTCAGGGCTTCCAAGGTGGTGTAGTAGTAAAGAATCCCCTGGTCAATGCAGGAAATGCAAGTTCGATCCCTGGGTTGGGAAGATCACCTGGAGAAGGAAATGGCAACTCACTCTAGTATTCTTGCCTGGGAAATCTCATGGACAGAGGAGCCGGGGCTACAGTCATTGGGGTTGCAAAAGAGTCAGACATGACCGAGAAACTAAACAACAACAAATGCTCAGGCCTCTTGCTTTAACTGAAACAACTCTGCAGGACTGTCTTATTTCCAGACATCTCTGAGACACTGTCTGTGGCTGCTGTTGTAAAATTTTCACAGGTCGAGTCCTTCTTCTACCCAGTCCTTTTTCCCTTACCATCTATAGTTGTTCCCAAGAGCATCATCAACCTAAACATTCTGAGTCTTAGAGACTATTTTCCAGGGGGAAAAATGACTGCAGTTGATACTAGAAATGGATTGGTCTTAGGAAGTATAGTCTAAGATGGGGAAGTATAGGATTGGTCTAGGAAGTATATTCAGAGTTGGGAGATGGAGCATTGATAGAACCTGGCATGAGTTTGCAATGTAATTGTTAAAACTTTGACTGGTGAAAGGAAATATACTGGTAGGTGTGATAGGTCAAGCATCTGAGAGTTTCAGGTAAAATAGTGTTTTTAAAGATTATTGAATTGCATGACTATTGCTGGGGTAGATTGATGCATTCAGTTCAGTTCAGTTCAGTCACTCAGTTGTGTCCGACTCTTTGTGACCCCATGAACCGCAGCACTCCAGGCCTCCCTGTCCATCACCAACTCAAACGACCGCACAATTGCACTCATCGCACATGCTAGTAAAGGAATGCTTAAAATTCTCCAAGCCAGCCTTCAGCAATACATGAACTGTGAACTTCCAGATGTTCAAGCTGGTTTTAGAAAAGGCAGAGGAACCAGAGATCAAATTGCCAACATCTGCTGGATCATCGAAAAAGCAAGAGAGTTCCAGAAAAATATCTATTTCTACTTATTGACTATGCCATAGCCTTTGACTGTGTGGATCACAATAAACTGTGGAAAATTCTGAAAGAGATGGAAATACCAGACCACCTGACCTGCCTCTGCATTAGAGAAGGACAATAAAGGCTAAGGGCAATTAATGACAATTATAAAGTGAAGGGTGGAAGCCAGAAGATCTCTTTAAAAGCCTAAACTAATTTTCTGTTAGAATAGTCTGAGGGTTAAAATGAGAAGTATGGGCAGCTCATGCTCAAAAGACCCAAACTCCCTGATGGCTTTCAGGGAAGGGTTTTTAAAGACAATGTGAGGGAGAGGGTCCCAGGGTGTGATTAGCTCATGCACTGTTCTCTGACTGGTTGATGGTGAAATAACAGGATGATGTTTTAGGAATCTTAGTTATCAAACTTCTAGTTCTAACTTGTCTGGGGTCTATGTGCTGGTGGTCAGCAGCTAACTTCCTTCACCTTTTGAGGGTTTTTACTATCTGCAAAATAACTCAAGGATATGCTCAGGATGTTATTAATATCTATAACCCTTGAAGAGGAACTGGAATTCCCTGAGTTTGTTTTATGGCTAAATTATTATTATTTTGTCTTGCTTGACTGTTTTTCTTTATGTTAATATTTTCTCATTTCTCTGACTTCATTTGCTCTTTGGAACTTGGGGAAGACCTAGGAGGCTAAAGTTTTTCTACAAACAAGAGTCAGGGGACACCAGGGGCTTATCCCTGGGAAGATCCTTCTCGGTCTCCATAGGGATTGCATTAATAAGAGAGGCATCAATATTGTTGAATTCAGTAGCAGTTCTCCTCTGTAGGCATGACTGGCAGAAGAAGATGTTAGTATAGGTCTTGGATCAACTGAGGGCAAAAAGAATGAAAGAATCCTAAAATAACAGAGATCAAGTGGCTATCAATAGCTATCAGAAGCAGGGTGGATGTACTTGCTGTCAAGATCTAAGTTTAGAGTGAAAGCATGGTGTGCCTAATCCACAGAGAGCTGTGGAGAGAGAGCAAGGCATTCCTAGGGGTCAAATATCAATAGATTGGAAGTCAACAATGGGATTTCACAATCTATATAACCAAAAGAAACCAAGTGCTGATGATCAGGAAGCTAGGAAAAGGCACGCCAACAAAATATCATAATCCCTTGATCAGCTCACAGACCTGAGCCAGTTCTCAGATTTAGAATTCATTTACTAAAGGGAAAGCCAAGTTCCCATGAACAAAGGACCCTGAAACACCAACAGCATATAAAAAGAGTAATGATTTCTCCAGTCATTCCTGAAAGGCACCTGTGACTATTTACTAGGATATACTTTGGAAAGAGGGGTACAGGAATGCTTTGCTAACGTTGTTGGACATAGGGTCCAAATTGACATTGATACCTGAAGACCCAAAGCATCATCATAGCTACTTTGTCAAGAGAATATGTGTATATAATGGTCAAAATAATGACCCCTCAAAGATGTTATAATCTCCAGAACCTGTGAATATGTTAGGCTACGTGGCAAAGGGAAATTAAAGTTTATTCTTCTACAAGGGAAACATCCCACTGAAAGTAGAGGAAATGAGGATTTCCAAGAAGTCACATCTTCGTAAGCTAACCCTAAAAACTATTCCTTGTTGGTTTTCCAGCACTGATTCTGCTGGTAGTAGTTCCTCTTGGCATTGGCTTCCCTCATGAATATCTCCTTGGGAAGCTTATGAAAGTGGCAGCTCTTGTAGGGTCTTGGTGTTTTCCATCTTATCAAGCAGCTGACAATGAACTCTGCCATACTATGATATCTGGATAGCTCACCATTTTTCTCACACCACTTAACAAAGACTCTCTTGATTTTCTTAACATTTTAGTGCATCATAGCTTAGTAAATAAAATTGTTCTAAAGATTCAGAGATTGAATTAAGGAATAAGGCCTTGATACTTATGTTAAACTTTTATTCACTGAGACTTAACTTTCGCTTACATTTTCCACGAAGATCTAATGGAAAGTACTTTTCAGTATAAAGCTGTGTTATCCAATATGGCAGCATTAGCCACATGTGGCTATTTAATTTTGAATTAATTAAAATTAAGTTACATTCAATTACTCAGTTGTACTAGCCACATGTATCTAGTGATTACCATGGGGACAGTGCTGACATAGAACATTTCCATCATCCCAGACAGTACTACTGGATAGCAGTGCTGCAGAGCCTGACCTCTCTAGTAGGTATCTAGTTGACTTGTCAAGTGCCTTAAATTCTTCACTGCATATGCTTTTCTTCCGTCCCCCTCTCAAGAGGGCAAAGAAAAAATATATATAGAGAGAGCTTCAATAGGCCTTCTAATTTTCCCAAATTTTACAAAGAATAGGTGTAATAGTTTCTCTGGATTACAAATTAAGATAGCACAATAGAATTATATTCTCCGCACTATGGCATTCATTAACAAATAGTAGTTAACATTTATTGTTCGTGTACTATATGTACTATGCCAGGTACTGTAATGCATTTTTATCTCCTTTAATCCTCACAACAGCACTATGTGTTAGATGTTATTAATATCATTCCCATTTTGCACACAAGGCAACTGAGCATAAGAAAGGATGAATGAGACACAAGATCATATAAGTGGCTGAGCCATATCTGAATGTGAATTTTATTAGTTCTGAAGACCATGCTTTGGGTCACACTGAGCTATAACAGGAAAGCTATAGAAAATCAGTTGGCAATAAATGTAAGTAGGTTCACATAATCTGAAATTCTGTTGAAGACAATTTCTACTTCTCTGTAAAATCTCCTGCTTGATGCTTTCTTTCTTCCCGCACTGTCTTGGGAATAACTTCCAGAATGCAAAATTTAGACAGATTTTATTTTTTGTGGGATGAAGCACTCATTCATTTACGGTGCTATAGAACTTTTACCAATATCTTTTCCTTTCCAAATACTATTTAGCTTTTTTCCCCTTCAGTTTAAAATACAGACTATGAACTTAAATAGTTCTTTATAGCAACAAGATGTGGCAAAGCCCTGGGTCTGTGCAGATCTAAGATGCATACTGTGCCAAAATATAGATACCGTTATGATTGCCTGTGATAGTAAGGCTGTTCTTCACTCTCAGAAGTGTCAGCAAATCCTTTTGTTGGCTGAAGCTTTGTATTCCAACTTCCTTAACAATCCCTGACAATCTGTTTTTCAGCTCTTTTAGGATGCTGCAGAATTCTTTAGAAAGAAGATGGATTTTTTTCTTCTTCTAATAACCACCATAATTTTTTAAAAGTGACTTTGTAATGAATTTGTTGCCTATCATGTGCCTAGCAAACTGAACTTTAAATGACCTTTTTGTCCTTATTACTGCAGCTGTCAGTATCCAATTTTATATAGAAAATATAAAGAAAAGGGAATTTAATCCAGAAATTTTTACTGAGGCACACACAGCTTCAGCTGCTGCGGTTACAACAGTATCATCAAATACCAAACCAGACAAAAACCCATGGGGTCTATATCCTAATTCAGTCTTGAAGGAAATTTACAATAGTGAATCTCTATGGCAGTTGAGATTGGCTAAGATTTAGATGACCCATTTCCCTTATCTAATGAATTCAGGCCTTGCAAACTTTGCAAAAGCTTTAAACTGACAAAGTATCAAGAGAGTTGATGTGAAATTGAAAGACAGCTGGCATGGACTCAGAGCCTCTTGAGTTTAGCTCAGGAAGCTGCAAACTTCCACAGCTGCTTGACTGTCAAAATGAAGATTCCAGCATAAAGACAGTCAAAATATTGCTATTAGATGAAGAACTTTGTGCCGAAATCTTTTACAGAGAAGAGTCTTCATTCTGAATAAAGAATGCACATAACATAACATTTGCATTTATCTTATTTTGCTAAGATAAAATGATTGAGAATGTTTCCATCTTCAGCAACTCAGGTTTTAAAAAAGACCAATTAAACTTAAATTTGAAGGGCTTTTAAAAATTTAAATGACTGAATCTTATTCTTGGAAATAAAACCACTTTGATGTGCTTTCTTTCACAAGCTGTCTCTTTCCAATTCTTTGGTCTTAACAAGCCATGAGGATAATGTAATACTTTATTGTGTGATGAGAAGCTCATCAGGGTGTTTCTAGGTAAGAGCATTACCTAGCATTAACAAATTAATAGGTAGAGAAACAAAGCTTGCTAGGTGTGGTGTTTTCAGGCAATACACTATATCATCAGTGATAATTTTTATACATCTCTTTCAAGAAAAGCAAACCCCAACCTGAATGATATTTATGGCACAGTGAAGTCTACTGATGGGTAGATACTTCCACATTAAAAATGTAGTTTCTTGAACAGTAATTATAAGCTTATTGCATTTATGAGAACTAAAAATTTGGCTACATTTTCAAAGGATCCAAGTCCTGACTTTTCATATAGCCCATCACAAAACAGTTAGCAAACAATTTAAAGTGTATCATAGACTGGCCATTTGTATTTGGGAAATAGCATTAAACTCTTGCAGTAGTGAAATCCCGCCAAATAGATTGGTATATGTAAACCATAATACAAGTGGACAACTTAGGAAATAGGGGATAGAATAATTGATGACTTTACAATCATAGCATGTTGTTTAAAATGCAGAAAAATAAATGCATAGATATTTTAAAATCATTTATTTTATTTTGGAAGTAGTAAGCCTTCCTCAACTACTGAAATATAAAATAACTCCCTTTTAATCCTTTTATGTTTACTGAGAATCATAAACTATGTTTAGTTTGTTTATAATTCATATGCTACTTGTCAACTACTTGTCAGCACATTCATTTTGAAAATGATTTTACTTTTTGTAATTATATGGCTTTTTTGGGTATAATATGAAATGCTAAGCATATCAATGTACTAAAACAAAATGGATTTGTAGACTGTGGATTTCTGCACTGGAGACTCAGGTGACGAGCATGAAAACTCTTTGTCTTTACCTAGCAAAGTCAATCTCCTTTTTATTGCTTCATGCCTGTACTGATACTACAATCAGTTCAGTTCAGTTCAGTTCAGTCACTCAGTCATGTCTGACTCTCTGAGATGCCATGAACCACAGCACGCCAGGCCTCCCGGTCCATCACCAACTCCCGGAGACCACTCAAACTCATGTCCATCGAGTCGGTGATGCCATCCAGCCATCTCATTCTCTGTCATCCCCGTCTCCTCCTACCCCCAATCCCTCCTAGCATCAGACTTTTTTCCAGTGAGTCAACTCTTCACATGAGGTGGCTAAAGTATTGCAGTTTCAGCTTTAGCATCAGTCCTACCAATGAACACCCAGGATTGATCTCCTTTAGAATGGACTGGTTGGATTTCCTTGCAGTCCAAGGGACTCTCGAGAGTCTTCTCCAACACCACAGTTCAAAAGCATCAATTCTTCAGCGATCAGCTTTCTTCACAGTCCAACTCTCACATCCATACAAGACCATGGGAAAAACCATAGCCTTGACTAGATGGACTTTGGTTGGCAAAGTAATGTCTCTGCTTTTTAATATGCTATCAAGGTTGGTCATAACTTTCCTTCCAAGGAGTAAGCGTCTTTTAATTTCATGGCAGCAATCAGCATCCGCAGTGATTTTGCAGCCCAAAAAAATAAAATCTGACACTGTTTCCACTGTTTCCCCATCTATTTCCCATGAAGTGATGGGACCAGATGCCATGATCTTTGTTTTCTGAATGTTGAGCTTCAAGCCAACCTTTTCACTCTCCTCTTTCACTTTCATCAAAGGCCTTTGAGTTCCTCTTCACTTTCTGCCATAAGGGTGGTGTCATCTGCATATCTGAGGTTATTGATATTTCTCCCAGCAATCTTGATTCCAGCTTGTGCTTCTTCCAGCCCAGCGTTCCTCATGATGTACTCTGCATAGAAGTTAAATAAGCAGGGTGACAATATACAACCTTGACGTACTCCTTTTCCTATTTGGAACCAGTCTGTTGGTCCATGTACTGTTCTAACTGTTGCTTCCTGACCTGCATACAGGTTTCTCAAGAGGCAGGTCAGGTGGTCTGGGATTCACATCTCTTTCAGAATGTTCCACAGTTTATTGTGATCCACACAGTCCAAGGCTTTGGCATAATCAATGAAGCAGAAATAGATGTTTTTTTGGAACTCTCCAGCTTTCTCCATGATCCAGCAGATGTTGGCAATTTGATCTCTGGTGCCTCTGCCTTTTCTAAAACCTGCTTGAACATCTGGAAGTTCACGATTCACATATTGCTGAAGCCTAGCTTGGAGAATTTTGAGCATGACTTTACTAGCATGTGAGATGAGTGCAATTGTGTGGTAGTTTGAGCATTCTTTGGCATTGCCTTTCTTTGGGATTGGAATGAAGACTGACCTCTTCCAGTCCTGTGGCCACTGCTGAGTTTTCCAAATTTGCTGGCATATTGAGTGCAGCACTTTCACAGCATCATCTTTCAGGATTTGAAATAGCTCAATTGGAATTCCATCACCTCCACTAGCTTTGTTTGTCGTGATGCTCTCTAAGGCCCACTTGACTTCACATTCCAAGATGTCTGGTTCCAGGTGAGTGATCACGCCATCGTGATTATCTTCATCGTGAAGATCTTTTTTGTACAGTTCTTCTGTGTATTCTTGCCACCTCTTCTTAATATCTTCTGCTTCTGTTAGGTCCATACCATTTCTGTCCTTTATCGAGCCCATCTTTGCATGAAATGTTCCCTTGATATCTCTAATTTTCTTGAAGAGATCTCTTGTTTTTCCTATTCTGTTGTTTTCCTTGATTTCTACAATAATACTTTTAAAATTTACCAAAATATCTGTATATGTTCCTTCTTTCCTGAAAGTAAACTCTTGACATTGTGAACCAGATTTTATTCCCATCTTCAGCCCTGATCCAGAAATTCAATGATATGATCAAGGTCTGCTTTTCTTCTTTTGCTCTGCCATTCACCTTACTGAGTTTATTCTAAAATTGGTTATTCTTGCAGCCATTAGGATCACTGTGCATTTCCTGTTGCTGTAAGACAGCTGCTTTTGTTCTCACATAAGTCCTAGGGGTGGGAGAATAAGAGGGAGGGAGAAAGAGAGCATTTTTCCCCAATCAAGGGACAATAGTACTTATGTCTAACACAATTGTTTCAGTCCAATTCCAGGGCTTTCCTGGTGGTTCAGACGGTAAAGAATCTTCCTGCAATGCAAGAGACCTGAGTTTAATCCCTGGGTCAGGAAGATCCCCTGTAGGAAGAAACAGCAACCCACTCCTCTGTTCTTGCCTGGAAAATCCCATGGACAGGGGAGCCCGCCGAGCTACAGTCCATGGGGTCGCAAAGAGTTGGGCACAACTGAGCGACTAACGTGGATGGAGGAGCCTGGTAGGCTGCAGTCCATGGGGTCGTGAAGAGTCGGACATGACTAAGTGAATTCACTTTCACTTTCATGCACTAGAGAAGGAAATGGCAACCCACTCCAGTGTTCTTGCCTGGAGAATCCCAGGGATGGGGGAGCCTGGTGGGCTGCCGTCTATGGGGTCGCACAGAGTCGGACACTGCTGAAGCGATTTAGCAGCAGCAACAGAGTGACTAACACTTTCACTTTCAATTCCAGATTGGTAGAATGCCATGTGTTGATTAGCTTAGACCAGAGTTCCTTAACCAGTCTTGGGTAAGGGAGAAGGATATTACAACTGCTTAGGTTACTTGGAGCTTTCTTTTGAAGATGGAATCAGTTCCTCAAACTGCATTAAAACTTTTAATGAAAGAGTGTTGAAATAAATGGTTAGTTACCTGTTTGAGCAGGCTCTGGGAGTTGGTGATGAACAGGGAAGCCTTGCTTGCTGCAGTCCATGGGGTCGCAAAGAGTCAGACTGGACTGAACTTAACTAGCTGCCTGTAATGACCACTGCACAGGTTTTTAATATGCAGTGTTTCTCAAGCTTATTTGACTAGAAGCTCTTTGTTCTTAGGAGGTTATGAAATGCCAATCTATAAGATTAAGTTCATATTCCTTATTATGGTATGTGTGAGAAATATGCTTCCCAGCCCAAAACCAAGGGATGGACTTGGAGACATGAAGCTCAGTGAAAGTGAGACTTTTAATGATGGTCTTGCAAGATCAGCTGTCTGGTGGGCAGGCACATCCACGGCAGTTACAACAAGCAATGTATTCCCTAACACTCAGGTCCCTCCCCTGGATTCCTCATTGGCTGAGTACTATTGGGTGTACAATCTTCCTGGATGTCACCTAAGTTTCATTATTTCCTTATAGGGTATCCTTCTTTCTCCTTTCCCAACTTACATTCACATTTTTCAACAAAGATTTTCTTGCTAGTTTATCCCATCCCCCAAAATCCTGTTTGCTTAGGGACCCTCCAGGTGCATGAACTACGTCATATCCACAAGTCATTAGACAAGTTTAGAGCCAGGGCACAGGCAATGGGTGGAGTCCTAGCTCTTTGAATGCGTCTGATCTCCCTCCCCAACCTTAACTTTATCTGAAGAGTCCAGGTCTCAACTTTATCTAAAGAGTCTAGGCTTCAACTTTGTCTTGAAAATGGCCCACTTCAAGTTTCTATTTATTACTGTATGGAAAGCTTTTATAATATGGTGCCTGACTTCCAACTACTGGCTCTCTAGTCATGTCAAAGTTATGGTCTAGCAATGACAAATTTATTGCCTCTCTGCTTCTTTTTATTTTCATTAATATTTCAAGACTTTATATTTTTCATCTTTGTTAGCAAGTTCTTTTCCACTCTGATTGCCTTGTCATCCTTCAAATTCCAGATCAAAGACCATCTCTTCTGAAGTCTCCCCTTCTTCACACTCTTCTAGCATCTTGCTCATAATTCATTTATTGCTTCTCCACATAACATTGTAATTATTTATGAACAGGTTTCTTGATTTTGAATGACTTGAGGGAAGGGTCTATGTCTTATTTATCTTTGCAGTCACAAAAGTTGGTGGAGGATTGATGTGAAACGTCTCTTCAGTTTGAATTGTTCATTTAGTATGTTTTTAAACATCTAAGATCAACACTACATTTCCATACATTTTGTGTGTGTGTTCAGAAATATTAGATGTTTTAGTAGCTAACTAAAAGATCTTTATCTGGTGTCTTGAGTTAATCTCAGAATGAGTTGTAAAATAGATTTATTTTCATGATTCATGCTGCCTAATAACAGACTTAAACATCATAAAATTAGATGTAGGCTTTCTGATCAGGCACTATTTGTAAAACTTTAGATAAAAAACAGGCAGGATTGAGACTGTATTTTTATGAGGACTGTTTGCATAGTTGAAGCATCATTTTTAAGTATACAAACAAAGGTCTTTCTACGTGAAAAACCTTCAAAAGTACACTCAGGAGCTGTTACATATATATATATATATATATATATATATATATACTAACTTATAAACATTTAAGAACCTGAAAGTAATTGGTTTTCGAGTGTGTCATAGGTTTAAAATTATTCAGGTGAATTGCAGATTTAATTAATAAACATTTAAAAAACTTTAATTGATCTTTCATATGAGGTCATTACTGGGACAAAGGTGAATTTTGAACTAATTTTCTCTCTGAAAATACATAGAGTATGTAGTTGATCTTATTTGAGCTTACTTGTGGGAGGTGTTTATTTATTCATTTACTCATTCGGTCTAGCATCCACTTCTCCTTCTCTTAAACATTTTACAGTTTTATTTGGAGAAATTACCTCTCCCACATTGTGAGCAGGTGGGTAACCAAGGTAGGCTAATCAGAATCTTCCCAGACTTGAGTTTGGAAAGGTCATGTCCACACTGCTATATTTAAAATGGATAACTAACAAGGATCTATTGTATAGCACATGGAACTCTGCTCAATGTTATGTGGCAGCCTGGATGGAAGGGAGGTTGAGGAGGGAGAAGGCATACCTGTACATGTATGGCTGAGTCCCTTTCCTGTTTACCTGAAACTATCACAACATTGTTCATTGACTATGTGTGTGTGTGTTAGTCACTCAATCATATCTGACTCTTTGTGACCCCATGGACTATAACCCGCCAGACTCTGCTGTTTCTGGAATTCTACAGGCAAGAATACTGGAGTGGGTTGCCATTCCCCTCTCCAGGGGACCTTCCCGACCCAGGGATTGAACCCAGGTCTCCTGCATTGCAGGCAGATTCTCTTTCATCTGAGCCATCAAGGAATCCCATTAATCGACTATACCCCAATACAAACTAAAAAGTTTGAAAAAAATGAATCTCCCCAGACTTAATCTAGGGGAAAAGCAATTGGATCTGATTCATGCCAGGGTAGTGCCCAGGCCAAACTGCCCATTAGGTCTTGCCACCCACATTGGAGATACTCAGGATCCTGTCTTTTAAGCTTATTCTTTTGAGCTCCTCCATGTTCTTCCTGTAAGTTTAAGTTTCTTTCTGTTTAAGTTAGGCAGAGCCAGTTTTTGCTGCTTACCAACAAAGAACCCTGACCAGTATAGTAGTCAAGGTCATTCCACTGTTGATTTGTTTTCAGCCACATTTTCAAATTATATGTTAGTCAACTTTCTTCATTTTACTTCATTTGAATTTTACTGCTTCTCATATGGGAAAAATGCCATGAATCAAGTAGGCACAATTCTTTTTATTAGTTGCCAAATAAATTCAGTTTTTTAAAGCTGAGTCTTGTCATGTTCAATCGTTTTTCTGTAGCCCTTTCCACCTTCAACAAATATAAGCTGCCTGTTAAGATGTGCTTGAGCCATCTCTTTGCAAATCATGTAAATAATTTGGGAAAAAGAGTCTCACTCCTCTTTGCTGAGACAATTTTCTCACAGTTTAGAAACGCTTTTAGAGGAATCAGCTTTACAAAACTAAGAAATCTATTTCTTGTATTTCAAATGAAAAACACAATAGAAAAGATATGTTTACATGATGCATTCTCATACTCTGAGAGAACTGCAATCAATCTGTACTGATCTCTTTTTGGGAAACTTGTATCTGCAGAAAACATGAAGTTTTATTTTATTTGGAGGTATAGGCAGACATTGAAAATCCAGGAACAAAAAGAAGTGCAATTGTATATCTCCTATAACCTAAACAGTGTGTTCTAAGGGCTTGAACTCTATCACAGTGAAAGAGAAATGAACATTATTCAGATGAAGGTTAAAAGGTAGAAATGCTGTTCTGAGCGATATGTCTATAATAATTGAACTTTGGAGCCACAGAGGCCAGTCAGTACTTTACCAGGTACTCTCCAAAATCTTTTTGTAGGCTTTAAAATACAAATGCCTTTAGAATGTCAAACTTATACTTCTTCAATGAAAAAGAAAACCCTTCTAGAATATTAAATGAACTTATAAAGGGGAGATTTTTGGCTAAAAGGAGATCAAATATTTTCTTTTGTCAAAAGCTCTGTTCATCATTGCAAGTGAAAAGATCATGGAATAGCTGCTTAGGATGACAAAGGGACTGTGATAGCTCTAGTTAATGATAGTGCACAGCCAGTTTTGTCTTCTGCCTTTGTACTTGCTTCATGGGAGTCCTCAGCATTGGTTTTCTTTTGTACGCTTCTTTTTCATCCATTGTAGAACTTGATTATTATAAGTTTGAAAATTGTAGAGGTTCTCCCTATATGATATCTAACTTTGTGAGGCAAAATTATACACTGATGTTCAAAGAAGGCAAATGAAAATGTAAGATGTATAATATACATATGTGAAGTCATTTTTTTTCTATACTGGGAGATGTTGGAAGAACAGGGATGGAGGATATTTGAAGAAAAATGTCTGGAGGAGTGTATTCATTTCCTGGAACTGACATAGTGACTCATGGTTCTGGAGGCTATGAGTCTGAAACCAAGGTATTAACAAGGTTGGCTCCTTCTGAGGGCCTTAATGGAATGATACTCCCCAGGCTTCTCTCCTTAGCTGGTATGTGGCCATCTTCTCCCTATTTTCTTCACATGGCACTCTCCTAGTGTATTTTTCTGTCTCTGAATTTTCCTTTACACGAAGGAATACCATATCAGATTAGGGCCCACCCTACTGACCTCACTTGATCCTGATTACCTGTGAAAAGATTTCACCTTCAAATAATATCACAGTTTGTGGTACTAGGAGTTAAAACTTGAGTGTCTGAAATTTAGAGGTATACAATTCAACCCATGACAAGAAGCAAAGGGATGATTAAAGGGAAGATTACACATGTGTTTTTGACCAGGGCAGGGAGGAAGAAAAGTTTTTTCCACATGCAATTTTTTGTGGGCTTCCTGCTGAATTTTTTCTTGTGGCCTTTTGACTTTGCTTGCATTAAAAATTAGAAATGCATTTCATCTCTATTGATTTAGACACTGTGAAAAATTTATCACTATTTTTGTATTAATTGGCAATGATAATAGAATAGAAGGGGTTTCCCTGATGGCTCAACTGGTAAAAAATCCATCAGATTTCTTTCAACAGAAAAAAGACATCAGATAGGAAACTTTTTTATATCTTGCATTAAAGGAGCAGAAAAATGATTTTAAAGGTTTTAGCAGTCCACTGTGGCTCCTTTGCTTGTGTTTGAAAGGGTTTCCCCGGTGGCTCAGATAGTAAAGAATCCTCCTGAAATGTAGGACACCTGGGTTCGATCCCTGGTTCAGGAAGATCCCCTGGAGAAGGGAAGGGCAACCCATTCTGGTATTCTTGCCTGGCAAATTCCATGGACAGCAGAGCCTGGTGGGTTACAGTCCATGGGGTCACAAAGAGTCGGACACGACTTTGCCTGTGTGTACTGATAGAATAGAAATGGGAAATAGATCATGTTAATTTCTTTTGCTTTAACCCGTCTTCAGCAAGAAGCAATTATTACACTGGAAGTCAGGCAAAGTACTGTACATTTAAATAGTCTGCACCTTCAGAGAGTTCTCTTCCACAGACCTTTGTCCTTTTCGTTCATCTCATATCATAATTAACCTTTTTTGACAATTTAGTCAAGTGTTCTGGCTGGGCTTTGTTCTTCCTTGTAATTATCTTAAGAATTATAAAAATGTGATTTCCTTAATAATTAAAATAGAAAACTTTCTTCTGTTTGTGGGTGGTACTTGCGTATTTTTTTTGATAAGGTAAACAGTGAGTGAATAGTAGCTTGGATTAAAACCCAAGGGTAGGTGGATTCACTGCAAAGGCTGCTGGGAAGGAGGATACAGAGAATGTCCCACTCCCCTGCTTCATGGCAGGTAGTTTCAGATGATCTGAACTGGGGTGATTCCTCAGTTTTATTTCAGGGGTATATGTGACCTGCTGAAATACAGCTAATATCTTCCTTAACTAGATCATTGATTACATTTGTAGTCAATAGATTACTCATACAATGAATGATCTTTTTAAAAAGTTACTAAATGAGACTCACCCATTTTTAAGGTCATTTTAATAAAATAAATATCTCTGCTAGGCATTGTGCTAATGATGAGCAAAACATTGACTCTGCCTTTCAAGGAATTCACTGTTCAACAGGTGAGACAAAACACAGACAATGACAATAAAATGTGATAAGGATTATAAGAGGAATATGCACTGAAGTCCAAAGGAGCAGGCAGACTCCTCAGTAAATGATGAACTGGAAGATCAGTTGGAATTGATCAGCTCTTGTTTAGAATGGGAGCAAGTTAATGAGGGAAAGGCTTTCATGTGATAAAAAGAGCATAAGCGAAAAACCCAGCAAGGCTGAGAGCTGGAGAATACCACAGAAAGAAGCATGTGAGCAGGAATTAGATAAAAAAGAGCTTCCTGTGCTTTGTTTGTTCAGAGCTGGAAGACCTGAGTTGCTGCCCAGACTCTTTTCCTGGGTAGTGGTGTGGCCTTGGGTAAGTCACTGAAAACCCTCTGGACCTTAACTTTCCAGTCAAGTCACAGAGCAGCAGAGAATGGTTGGAGCCAGATGTCTTATGGATCAGTTGGCTCCCTGTAAATACTTGGAAAGAGCTCAGAACTGGGTGACACAATTTATAGGAGAGGTGGTACAAAGAAAAGACTGAGATTAAATTTGCTCTTTCTTATTGCATTCTGATAGACTGGGGTTCTGTGATACTGTGATTTACAAGAAGAAATGTATGTTTGGTCTTCATCTCCAATTTTGGCATAGAATTCCTAAAATGCTTGGAAATTCTTAGTGATGAGAGCAATGAGACACCTTTATTATAATACTTGGTTCTTTGTCCTCCATTCTTGAGATAGCTCCAGAGACATAAAGAGGAAAAGAGTGTCTTACTTTTATAACAAGCCCCTTTCAACCGCACTTGAGTTTATGTTAATAAATAAGGTAACTTCTGTAAAGTCTATAAAGATGGGAGCTGTTTGCCAGTGGAACCAACCATGTGATTAGAGGGTTGGAGCTTTTAGTCCCATCCCTCTATCTTCTCTGGAGAGGAGAGAGGGTTTGGAGGTTGAATCAGTCACTGATAGCCAAAGATTTGATCAGTCATGCCTATGTAGTGAAATTCTCCATAAGAACCCAAAAGACGGGGTTTGGAGAGCTTCTGGGTTGTTGAACACATAAGGGGTGTTTGGAGGGTGCTGGGCATTGAAGTGCTTCACATCTTCCACCATACTGTGCCCCCATATCTTCCAAAATGCTGTTTGTGAGTTGCATTCTCTTATAATAAACCAGCATCTAGTAAGCAAACTGTTTTCCTGAGTTCAGCAAGCTGCTCTAGGAAATTAATTCGACCTGAGGAAGGAGGTCCTAGGAACTGCCAGTTTATAGTCAGTTGGGAAGAACCATAGATACCAACCTGGACCTGTGACTGTAGAGAACTGAGAGTAGAGGAGGCATGCAGGAGAAGTGTGTTTTTCTTTTAGAGGGTCTCAAAGTCAAAAATTAAAGTTAATTATAAAAAATACTAAAACATGATCTCTAGCTCACCTGTGTCTCATGTCCTCTAGAAGTGTGACACATAAGCAGTGGTGTGTGCTAGCTCGAGAGAGCCAACTGTTACATTTTCAGGTATTTTGTTAGATGGTTGTTAAGCACAGCCATTATGAAATATTAAATGGTATCAATTTACAATTACATTTTATTACTACTTATACTTGATGTATCTATGTGTATAGTATAATGGGAATACTAGAAAAGGTGTTATGTGCATGCATGCTGTCACTCCAGTTGTGTCTGACTCTGACCGTATGGACTGTAGCCTGCCAGGCTCCTCTGTCCTTGGGACTCTCCAGGCAAAAATACTGGAATAGGTTGCTGTGCCCTCCTCCAGGAGATCCTCCTGACCCAGGGATCAAATGGGCATCTCCTGTGACTCCTTGCATTGCAGGTGGATTCTTTACTGCTGAGCCACCAGGGAAGCCTAACTTCACATCTTTCACTAACATGGTTTTCAGTGACATCACATAGGGAGCTTGAAATTGGCCACAGCTGAAATAGACAGCTGAAATATGGGAGCAGGCAAACACTACAAACCAGGAATTTTATTTCTATTTTTTCTCCTTTCTTTTCTTCTTTCCTCCTTCCTTTCCTTTCTTTTTTTCTTTTCCCACCTCCCTTGCCTTTTTCCATCCTCTCTTGCTCTTTATTTCTTGAAGAGCTTTCTGTTAAATATTTAGCAGCATACCAATGAAAACAAAGGAAGAATAAGAATGACAAAAGAAAAAGGTAACTGCAAACTGGACTTGAGAAGGTTAGGAACAGAAGGGGAATAGGTTTCAGGAAATGACTGAGGAATGAGTGTGGGTTAGCACTGAGATTGAGACTATCTTTCTCACACAATGTAGCTGCCTTTCTAGTATATTTGGAAGAAAGTTTTTGTTGGAATAAAAATCCATGGTGTTTTTTCAAAGTGCAACCTAACCACACCTAGGCATTTCAAATGCTGGCATTTGGCTTAGGCAGATAGGGCAGCAAACAGGACCAGCTGATGTTTGCCTGCACTCTGAAGTACTTCAGAAAATCCACAACTGCTGTGGATGAAGTTAGAAACAGATTCGCTAAGCAGATCATGAATGATTAACTCAATGTGAAGGAAGCCAGAGAATTACTTTGCTCTCTATCCAATGGGTCAAGTGTGCCTGTGGTCCCCTCCTCTAAGACAGATGTACTACTTCAGCCTTCTTGCCATGAATCTTGCTGTCTCCTCAGCATCTTTTCTAGTCTCACCTTCCTGCTTGTCTGAATACTTTACTGCTCTGGCTCTACTCTTGCTGAGTGTTCTTATAACTTTACTTCCATATTCTGTTCTCTTTCTTTGCTACTTTCTTTTTACTCTTCTGTAAGTTTTCTACTATGTTTTCTAGTTTTTCCACGACCTTCTCTTGCACAAACTTCTTGAATCTCCTCTATATTTTCACTCCGTCTGTTTTCACCATCTGCTGTCTCTAAGTTCTTTGGATTCCTGTGCAAAGTGTCACTTTGTAGCAGCGTACTCTTAATCAAGTTAAATTCTTGGAGCCTCAGTTTTCTTTTTGGTGGAATAGGAGGATTTCACCTCCCTCACAGAACTTTTTTGTAAGATTTAAATTATGTTATGTATATAAAGTACTTAAAAATTCCTGGCACCTAAAATGATTAATAAATGGTACCTACTATTTAAATAATGTCAATCAAAACTGAGTTAATTACCTATTAGCATCCAAACTAAACTCCCAATCAATGATTGCAAACTCCATTGCCTGCAGGGTTTAGGCAGAACAGAAATGAATGAAGTGGGTTGTGTTGGGAAATGGTAGAGATGGTGGTAAATCAAACAGCTCATAATATGTCCAAAAGAATCAGTCACTTTTCAATTCTGGCCGATTTATATCCTGCAGAAATGTGAGCCCAAAGCTGCCAGTTCCTCTAATTTTTTAGGAAACAGTGAACGTGGGTATTTTTATAAGTAATTTCTTAACGTAAAAATAACATTGCTCAGTATTGGATAAGAGTACTTCAAGGAAAATAGGTCTATTAGCAGTATTTGGCCTGTGGCCACTAGTTTGAAACCTCTGCAGGATATATTTATTGAGCTGTGTTTGAGCACTTGGTTCCTTGTTTATCAACAGGAAATCCTGTCTTTCACACACAACATAGTTGCCTTTCTAGTAAGAGTGTATTTGGAAGAAAGTTCTTGTTGGAATAAAAATCCATGGTGTTTTTTTCAAAGTGCAACCTAACCACACCTAGGCATTTCAAAGGCTGGCAGCTTCTTTTAACCTTTTAGAGAAAAATCTTTTACTCCTTATCAACCTTAATCTATATTAGTGAAATACTGAAAATCAGATTACTTAATTAGAAAGAAAAGTTGAGAAAGTTTGGGACAGTAGGGATGGGAAGTTTACTAGACTAAGAATTTGATTGGACTTCATAGACCAATGAGTCCATCCTTTATCATCTGGCTATAAGATAGGGTTAAGCCACTTAAGCTACATGAGTGTTAGTTTCCTTATTTGCAAAACTAAGGGCTTCAGTAAGTTATTCTTTACATTTCCTTCCAGAATCATTATTTTGTAAATCAATCTACTCACTTTTGGAGAAACTGATAACTGACTTGTTTAAACCTCCGCTAACTTTTGAAATATGGTGTTTATTAGAGTATAGCTGATATCCTCATGTAAATTCAATTTAATTCATTAAACTTTTTTATTTTATTAAAGATTAATATAAAGAAGGTGACGGGTTAATTACTTGAGGGATCATAAAATAAAGATGAGGTTTCCTTCAGCGAGTTTGAAGTTTAAAGAGGAAGGGAGAAATTATTGGTGGCGGTAGTGGAAATCCAAAACAAGTGAGTAAAGGACAGAACAAAGTATTAGAAGAATGAGGAGGTGGATGAATTTCTCTTTTGACTCAAAGCAAGGAAAGCTTTCTAATTGGCTCAGACTCAGAGGTAATAAAAGAAAAGAGTGGTAATTTGATCACATAAACATTTCTTAGCATGGCAAAAAATGCTGTAAGCAAAAGACAAAGCCAACTGACAAACTGGACGAAATGTTTACAACATGTACCATAAAGGGTTAATATTCCTACTAGAGAGAGAACTGAGAAACAAAGGACCAAAAGGCCCAATAGAAAAAAAGAGAAACAGACATGAACACATAATTCATATACACAAAAACAAGATATAAAAATGATCGAATGCACAGTATAGTGAGTATAGTCAGCAATAGTGTATTATAAACTTTAAAGTTGCTAAGAGAATAGATCTTTATTGTCCCCACCACAAAAAAGAAATAATTATGTGATGTGATGGATGTGTTAGCTAACACTATCGTAATAAACATACGGCAATATACAAAATGAAACAAATCAACAGGTTACTTAAACAATGTTTAAAAAGCTTGAACTTATTGAAATTAGAGAAATGGTATCAAAACAGCATGGATATAACACGTTTAACTTAGAATATTGGAAATATTTTAAAAACTTGAGAATAGGAATTCTCTGGTACAGTGGTTGAACTCTGAGCTTTCACTGTTGGCAGCCAGGGTTCTATCCCTGGATGGGACCTAAGATCCCACAAGCCACGTGGTACAGCCAAAAATAAATAGATTAAAAAAAAATAAAAAGTATTAAAAGTTTGAGAATACATTGTGTTGGCAGGACTGTGGGGAAACACTTATTTTCATACACTGCTGCTGGGAATACAGACTGATACAATCCTTCTGAGGGAAAATTTGGCAAGATATATGGGTCTACCTTTTGACAAACAATCGTGCTTTCAAGAATTTATTCTGAAGATATACCACTGACAATAAGAAAATATCTATGTGCAAAGCTATTCACTGCAGCACTGTTTATAATTGCAGAATTTTGAGAGCAACCTAAATACCCATATACAGGAGAGTTATTGAATAAACTATGGTACATCAACATTATAAAGTACATTTAGAGATATTGTGGATCCCATTCCATACCACAGGAATAAAATAAATGTCTCAATAAAACAAGTCACACATTTTTTCTTGGTTTCTCAGGACACGTAAATATTATGTTTACTCTATACCGGTGGGCTTCCGTCTATGGGGTCGCACAGAGTTGGACACGACTGAAGTGACTTAGCAGCAGCAGCAGCATACTGTTAAGAGCATACTAAGTGTATGTTAAGTGTACAATAACATTGTGTCTAGCTATTGCATAACTAAAAACAAATACACATAACACTAGACCATTTAGGTATGACCTAAATCAAAGCCCTTAAGATTATACAGTGGAAGTGACAAATAGATTCAAGGCATTAGATCTCGTAGTCAGAGTGCCTGAAGAACTATGGACGGAGGTTCATGACATTGTATAGGAGGCAGGGATCAAGACCATCCCCAAGAAAAAGAAACGCAGAAAGGAAAAATAGTTGTCTAAGGAGCCCTTACAAATAGCTGAGAAAAGAAGAGAAGCAAAAGGCAAAGGAGAAAACGAAAGATATACCCATTTGAATGCAGAGTTCCAAAGAATAGCAAGGAGAGATACGAAAGCCTTCCTCAGTGATCAAGCAAAGAAACAGAGGGAAACAATAGAATGGGAAAGACTAGAGATCTCAGGAAAATTAGAGATACCAAGGGAACATTTCATGAAAAGATGGGCACAATAAAGGAAAGAAATGATATGGACCTAACAGAAGCAGAAGATATTAAGAAGAGGTGGCAAGAAAACAGAAGAACTGTACAAAAAAAGGTCTTCATGACCCAGATAATCACGATCAGTCACCTAGAGCCAGACATCCTGGAATGCGAAGTCAAGTGGGCCTTAGGAAGCATCATTATGAACAAAGATAGTGGAGGTGATGGAATTCCAGTTGAGCTATTTCAAATCCTGAAAGATGCTGTGAAAGTCCTGCCCTCAATATGCCAGCAAATCTGCAAAACTGAGCAGTGGTCACAGGACTGGAAAAGGTCAGTTTTCATTCCTATCCCAAAGAGCGGCAATGCCAAAGAATGCTCAGACTACCGCACAATTGCACTCAGCTCACACGCTAGTAAAGTCATGCTCAAAATTCTCCAAGCCAGGCTTCAATAGTACGTGAACTGTGAACTTCCCGATGTTCAAGCTGGATTTAGAAAAGGCAGAGGAACCAGAGATCAAATTGCCAACATCCGTTGGATCATTGAAAAAGCAAGAGAGTTCCAGAAAAACATCTACTTCTTTTTTACTGACTATGCCAAAGCCTTTGACTTTGGATCACAGCAAAATGTGGAAAATTCTGAAAGACATGGGAATACCAGGCCACCTGACCTGCCTCCTGAGAAATGTGTATGCAGATCAAGAGGCAGAAGTTAGAACTGGACATGGAACAAGGGACTGGTTCCAAATCGGGAAAGTAGTCCATCAAGGCTGTATATTGTCACCCTGCTTATTTAACTTATATGCCAAGTACATCTTGAGAAACACTGGATTGGATGAAGCACAAGCTGGAATCAGGATTGCTTGGAGAAATATCAGTAACCTCAGATATGCAGATGACACCACCCTTATGACAGAATGTGAAGAACTAAAGAACTTCTTGATGAAAGTGATAGAGGAAAGTGAAAAAGTTGGCTTAAAACTCAACATTCAGAAAACTAAGATCACGGCATCTGGTCCCATCACTTCATGGCAAATAGATGGGGAAACAGTGACAGACTTTATTATTTTGGGCTCCAAAGTCAATGCAGATGGTGATTGCAGCCAAAAGACTCTTGTTGCTTGGAGGGAAAGTTATGACCAACCTAGACAGTATATTAAAAAGCAGAGACATTACTTTGCCAACAAAGGTCTGTCTAGTCAAAGCTATGATTTTTCCAGTAGTCATGTATGGATGTGAGAGTTGGATCATAAAGAAAGCTGAGCACCGAAGAATTGATGCTTTTGAACTGTGGTGTTGGAGAAGACTCTTGAGAGTCCCTTGGGCTGCAAGGAGATACAACCAGTGCATTCTAAAGGAGATCAGTCCTGAATATTCATTGGAAGCAGTGTTGCCGAAGCTGAAACTCCAATACTTTGGCCACCTGATGTGAAGAAATGACTCATTTGAAAAGACCCTGATGCTGGGAAAGATTGAAGGTGGGAGGAGAAAGGGATGACAGAGAATGAGATGATTGGATGGCATCACTGACTCAATGGATAGGAGTTTGAGTAAATTCTGGGAGTTGGTGATGGACAGGGAGGCCTGGCACACTGCAGTTCATGGGGTTGCAAAGCGTCAGACATGATTGAGAGACTGAACTGAACTGAAAAAAATTTTTTATTGCTAGGTCCACCTTAGTGTTCTGGCAGCGAAGACCCCATGATTCCAACGCAGGCGCCCTGGGTTCAATCCCTAGTCAGAGAAGTAGATCCCACTTACTTGTACTGCAAGGAGATCCAACCAGTCCATTCTAAAGGAGATCAATCCTGGGTGTTCATTGGAAGGACTGATGCTAAAGCTGAAACTGCAATACTTTGGCCACCTTATGTGATGAGTTGACTCACTGGAAAAGACTCTGATGCTGGGAAAGTTGGGGGTGGGAGGAGACAGGGACGACAGAGAATGAGATGGCTGGATGGCATCACTGACTCTGTGAACATGAGTTTGAGTGAACTCTGGGAGTTGGTGATGGACAGGGAGGCCTGGTGTGCTGTGATTCATGGGGTCGCGGAGAGTCAGACACGACTGAGCAACTGAACTGAACTGAACTGAACTTCAACTGAAGATCCTGTGTGCCATAAGTAAATATATATATATTTAAAAGACATTCTTTATTGCTTAAAAATGCTAACCATCATCTGAACTTTCAGCAAGCCATAATCCTCTTGCTGGTGGAGAGCCTTGCCTTGATGTTGCTTGCTGCTGATAGATACATGTGGTGATTGCTGAAAATTCATCTGGCTGTGGGAATTTCTTAAAATAAGACAACAGTGAAGTTTGCCACACTGATTAACTCTTTCTTTCATGAATGGTTTTTCTGTAGCATTTACTGCTGTTTGATAGCATTTTACCTACAGTAGAACTTCTTTCAAAATTGGAGTTAATGTAGGCACTGAGGAGCCTCTTGATGAAAGTGAAAGAGGAGAGTGAAAAAGTTGGCTTAAAACTCAACATTAAAAAAAAAAAATGATCTTGGCATCTGGTCCCATCACTTCATGCAAATAGATTGGGAAACAATGGAAACAGTGACAGATCTTATTTTCTTGGACTCCAAAATTACTGAAGATGGTGACTGAAGTCATGAAAATAAAAGACCCTTGCTCTTTGGAAGAAAAGCTATGACCAACCTCGACAGCATATTACAAAGCAGAGATATTACTTTGCTAACAAAGGTCTGTCTCGTGAAAGCCATGGTTTTTCCAGTAGTCCTGTATGTATGTGAGAATTTGACCAAAAAGAATGCTGAGCAGTAGAGAATTGATGCTTTTGATCTGTGATGTTGGAGAAGACTCTTAAGAGTCAATTGGACTGCAAGGAGATCCAACCAGTCAATCCTAAAGGAAATCAGTTCTGAATGTTCATTGGAAGGACTGATGCTTAAGCTGAAACTCCAATACTTTGGCCACCTGATGTGAAGAAATGAATCATTATAAAAAACCCTGATGCTCGGAAAGATTGAAGGCAGGAAAAGAATGGGGTGACAGAGGATGAGATGGTTGGATGGTATCACCAACTCGATGGACATGAGTTTGAGCACACTCCGGGAGTTGGTGATGGACAGGAAGACTGGTGTGTTGTAGTCCATGGGGTTGCAAAGAGTCAGACACTATTGAACTGAACTGAACCCTGTCACTGTTTTATTAATAAGTTTTTGTAATATTCTAAACCTTCTGTTGCCTATTTAACAATTTTCACAGCTTCTTCAACTAGCAGTAGATTTCATCTCAAGAAACTACTCTCTGCTTATCCACAGAAGCAACTCCTCATACATTCAAGTTTGATCATTAGATTTCAGCAATTCAGTTTCATCTTCAGTTTCCACTTTTAATTCTAGTTCTTTTGCTATTTTTCTGTCACATGTGCAGTTCCCTCCACCATTGAAGTCTTAAACGATTAATTAACTAATTTATTGGTTGCACTGGATCTTTGCTGCTGAATGAGAAGTTTCTCTAGTTGTGGCAAACGGGGGCTACTCTTTCTTGAGGTGCACAGGCTTCCTGTTGAGGTGGCTTCTCCTGTTGTGGAGCATTGGCTCAAGGGCGTGTAGGCTTCAGTAGTCAAAGCATATGAGCTCAGTAGTCATGGCTCCTGGGAACTAGAGCATGGGCTCAGTAGTTGTGGCACACTGGCTTAGCTGCTCCACAGCATGTGGAATCTTCCCAAACCAGGGATCAATCCCATGTTATCTGAATTGGCAGGCAGATTCTTATACACTGTACCACCAGGGAAGTCCTGCCACCGAAGTCTTGAACACCTCAAAGTCATCCATGAGGGTTATGATTTTAATCTAAAGTTGATTCACTTTTTCCAAACTCCTGTTAATTGTTGATATTTTGACCTAATCCCTTGAAACACAAATGTTCTTTATAGCATCTATTGATAGAATGGTGAATCATTTCCAGAAGATGTCCAATTTATTTTGCTCGGATCCATCAGAAGAATTACTATCTATTTGAGCTATAGCCTTATGAAATGTGTTTCATAAAGAAGAAGACTTGGAAATCAAAAGTACTCCTTGATTCAGGGGCAGCAGAATGGATGTTGCACTAGCAGGCATTAAGACATTAGTCTTCAGTACGTCTCCATCAGAGTTCTTGGGTGACCTGGTGCATTATATATGAGCAACATTTTTTCATGAATTTATCATATTTTATTTATTCATTTACCAGTTATTTTTCACTATTTTTGACTAAGAACTGATTTAAAAATTTTTGATTGAAGTATAGTTGATTTATAATATAAGTTTTAAGTACGTGGCACAGCAGTTCAGTTATATATCTATATATTCTTTTCTAGATTCTTTTCCTTCATAGTTTATTGCATAATATTAAGCATAGTTCCCTATGCTATAGAATAGATCCTTGTTGGCTATCTATTTTATACAGTCATGTGTATATGTTAATTCCAGCCTCCTAATTTATCCCTCCCATGGCCCCCCTTTTCCCTTTGGTAACTTTAAGTTTGCTTTCAATGTGCAGTAATATTTTGAAATGAATCTTTTTTCTTGAGCAGTGGGTCTCAAAAGTGGTCTTAAAATATTCAGTAAACCATCCTGTAAACAGGTGTGCTGTCATCTAGGCTTTGTTACTTCATTTATAGAGCATAGGCAGAGTAGATTTTGCATAATTCTTAATGGCCCTAGGATTTTCAGAATGGTAAATGAGTATTAATTAGCTTCAACTTCAAGTCACCAGCTGCATTCATCCTTAACAAGAGAGTGAGCCTGTCTTCTGAAGCTTTGAAGTCAGACATTGACTTCTGTCTGGCTATAAGAGTTCTAAATCTTCTTCCAATAGAAAGTTGTTTCATCTACATTGAAAAATCTTGTATAGTGGGGCCTCCTTTGTTAATTATCTGAGCTAGATCTTCTGGATAATTTGCTGTAGCTTCTACATCAGCACTTGCTGCTTCACCTTGCACTTTTATGTTATGGAGAAGGCTTCTTTCCTTAAACCTATCAACCAACCTCTGCTGATTCAAGCTTTTCTTCTTTAGCTTCCTCACCTCTCCCAGGCTTTATTGAAGTAAAGACAGTAAGGGCCTTCCTGTGGATTAGGCTATGGCTTAAGGGAATGTTGTGGCTGGTGTGATTTCCTGTCCAAATCACTAAGGCTTTCTCTACATCAGTAATAAGGCTATTTTGCTTTCTAACCATTTATGTGTTCACTGGAGTAGCATTTTTAATTTCCTTCAAGAACTTTTCCTTTGCATTCATAACTTAGCTAGCTGTTTGGTCTAAGATGCCTGTCTTTTGGCCTATTTCAGCTTTTGATATGCCTTCCTCACTAAGCTTAATTATTTCTAGCTTTCGATTTGGGCTTCCCCGATAGCTCAGCTGGTAAAGAATACGCCTGCAATGCAGGAGGTCCCAGTTTGATTCCTGGGTCAGGAAGATCCGCTGGAGAAGGGATAGGCTACCCACTCCAGTATTCTTGGGCTTCCCTTGTGTCTCAGCTGGTAAAGAATCTGCCTACAATGCAGGAGACCTGGGTTCAGTCCCTGGGTTGGGAAGATCCCCTGGAGAAGGGAAAGGCTACCCACTCCAGTATTATGGCCTGGAGAATTCCAGGGACTGTATAGTCCAAGGGGTTGCAAAGAGTCGGACACGACTGAGCGACTTTCACTTTCACTTTCAATTTAAAATGAGAGACATGTGACTCTCATGTGAACACCAAGAGGCCATTAAATTGGCATAATTTCACTACTGTTGTGTCTTAGGGAATAGGGAGGCCCAAGGAAAAAGAGATAGATGGGGAAATGGCTGGTCCCATGATCTACTGCCTGAAAGTTAGAGGGTCGGGAAAACCAGCCAGTTGGTGTAGCAAAAACCAATGGTGTAAGCCCTGGTCCAAGTCTGAAAGTCTGAGAAAGAGGAGTATAGATGTCTGAGGGCAGGAGAAGTGGAAGTGTCAGCTCAAGCAAAGAACAAGTTTACTTTTGTTTTGCCTTTTTGTTCTATTTGAGCTGTCAATGGATTGAATGATGTCCACCTGTATTGATGAGGGTATTCTTCTGAGTCAAATGCTTCTCTCTTCAAGAAACACTCAAAGACACACCAAGAAATAACATTTTGCCATCTATCTAGGCATCCCTTAGCCCAGCTGAGTTAACACATAAAATTAACCATTACATCTGGTTTGATAGGAGTGTTGAATGTGTGTGGAGGAGGTGTGATAAACAAGTCTAGAACATGAAGGCAGAGCCATATCCCTAAGGTTTGGCACTTCTCAGGCTTGCAAAGAGAAGCCATTAGGATCAGTTAGGAGATTACTGAAGTAGTTTAGGTGGGAAATAACAAGGAACTTGAATTAAGGTTTTTGAAGTGCGATTAGAATGGAATGGTTGAGAGGGGGAGATTGCAAATATAGAATTGATACAACTCCATACAGTGACTGGTTGCCTGCACAATACCCATTTCCATTAACCTCCTTATAACAGGCTTCAACTGTGGGAGGAATGGTTTCAGTATTTTTATTTAAAAATTGATATTTCCTTGCCTTCCTTGTAGATAGTGGTGTCCAGAAAAAGTTGAGTGGTGTTCCAGGAAAACTTTTCAAAAAGATGGTAACACAGTGGACATTCATAGTTGTCATTTACCATCCCTACCCATCTTTTCTGCTCAGAATATGGACACTGTATTTGGGGTTCGAAGAGCCATTTTAGACTATGGTCAAGACAAAAGGCGTATGCAAGGATAACTTAGCAGAAAGACTGGGGGAAATCCTGGCTCCTTGATGGCATATCAGTTTAGGTATATGTAAGTACATATTTCACACAGTAAAGTGAGTGCACTTTCAGGTATTTATTAGGTAAATATATTTTTTAAAATTACTGGTTAAAATAATTGTTTGTGGGGGTGAAAGGAAGTATTGTTTTGGTCTCTGATTCTTGTAGTTGAATGCAATTCTAAGTGATCCAGTGACTAGGAGAATGAGAAAGATGAAGCAAATTAACTATATTTCATACATGAGTGACTAGAAAAATAACAGTGCCATTAGGAAAGAAGAATTAATAATTTTAACAAAAGGTTATTAATTTATTCAGTGGAAAGTGAAAGTGTTAGTCACTCAATCATGTTTGACTCTTTGGGACCCCATGGACTGTAGCCTACCAGGCTCCTCTATCCATGGAATTCTCCAGGCAAGAATATTAGAGTGGGTTGCATTTTCTTCTCCAGGCATTCTTCCCAACTCAAGGATCAAACCTGGGTCTCCTGCACTGCAGGCAGATTCTTTACCATCTAAGCCACCAGGGAAGCCAACTATTAATTAAATATTTATTTTGCTCCTACCATGTGCCAGACACTATTCTACAGATTCAGAATTGAGTGATGAGTACAATGGACAATGTCTCTGGTCTGATCTTAGTAGAGACAACAATGAACAACAGCAAGAACAATAACAGAACCAGTAGGAAAGACTTGATTGTAATAAGCACTAGACAAAGACTTAACATAGAGTGATATTAAATAGTTATTGGATGGCTCCTATAATAGGGTACTCAGGAACAATGTTGAATTGATGGATTCCTGGGCCAAATCAGTAAAAACTTTAGAAATGTGAATTTAGAGATTGGGAGAGGGGTTGGGCTAAATATTAAGTTTGGGGAGTTTTCAATATAGATGATAGTGGAAACAAAGTAGAGAAGAGAGAATAAAGAAGCTTTACAGTATGTAAAAATGGAGAAAGATTCATCCAAGGTTATTAGAGGAATCTGTGAAGTGCTGTGTTCTGTCTCAACACATGTATAAGATGTTTTAGAAAATGGAGATATTTATGCTGCAGATTCAAGGAAAGAATCCTGATTTTGGCAAGTTTGCAGTCGTCAATCATTAGTGACATTTGAAGAGCTGTTTAAAAAATAAACGTGGTAAAAAATGAAGAAAGCAAATGTGGGCCAGTCTAAACTCACTCTTTTCCCCTTCCAACACACACAGACGTGGGTGATGAATAAGTAGGCATGGTTCCATTTTAAATGCTAGCACTGTTCATAACACAGCTTTTCCTTTGACAGTGTTTAACTATTTCATTTAAACACCAACACAGGCATCTCACACTGGCCTACAGCATTCCCTGAGTTCATTTGATTCCAGCAGCTCATATGATAATTGCTGAGAGAAAATAGCACTTTGAGTCACTCAGTTGTGTAAGAGCAGTATGTTTTATGACTTTTTCATCTCATAAAACAAGGCTAAATTTTCCTTATAGTTGGAAAAAAGTTTTAGACTGGAGTAAACCTGACCTGAGGCTCCAAGTTTATAGGTCCAATTTATTCCTTCTATAAATTCATGGGACAACTCTGTGCGAATTCTCCCACAGGGTGTGAAATCTTACTTTGGTCAGGTGTTCATGTTTTTTCATGTAATTAAACAATTATTTCCAAGTGGATTAAAAATTTTAGAAGCTTTGAAAAATGTTAGTAAAAATAGCACTCTGCTATATTTCAGTTCAGTTCAGTTCAGTCGCTCAGTCGTGTCTGACTCTTTGCGACCTCATGAATCACAGCACGCCAGGCCTCCCTGTCCATCACCAACTCCCGGAGTTCACTCAAACTCATGTCCATCGAGTCGGTGATGCCATCCAGCCATTTACATTGAGTTTTTATCCCAGTTGTTCAAAGAGTGTTTATCAGTTGATGATTTGGCAAATGTTAGCATTTCTTCTTTGTAGGCAGAGAAATTATGTGATGCATTTGAAATGATACTGAAAGTCTAAAGTAGAAGATTCTGGACCAGAGCTTTACACTAATTCCATTCTCCATTAATACTGTTTCTCTTTTTCATCTCTCCGATACAAATAAATCTAGGTAAGTATTTGAAGACACAGTATTAATTAGACTATATTTAAAAAGTTGTGGTTAAATTCTTAATTATTTTTGAAAGTGCTGTTTGAGAGTGGTGATTGTTGCTATGGGTTACCAGTTTATTCTGTAACCAGCCAATTACTGACATATTCACCAGGCTTCTTAAAACTCTACCAGTTTAAACATATAGTCCATGTAGAAATAGTATTTTTGTAATATAGATACAACTTGGAAAAAAGTCCCCTTTTTCCACTTTCAAAAAGCCTTGTGCATGTGTATCTATGTATCTTTCTACCATCTATTGAAATTTTGCAGTTTCCACCTAAGAGGATATACCCCCAAGTGAAAACATAAAGGAGAAAATGCAGCTCTTTCAATTGTCTACTCTAACTAATTCAGTGTCAGGCTCTACATAATTGGAGCTTCTCAGATCTTGTGCAGTGTGAAATTCTCTTAACATAGGAGTCATGTACCACCTGTCTTGTTAACTCATCAGATTTAATAGATGTGAATTGCTGACTGGTTGTGTGAAATGATACTACTGCCCCATTATCAGTAGAGAACAATGTCCACACCTTTATCAAATATTTAACTGTGAATAAAGAGTTTATGGACACAAACGAGTGATTGTTCTCATCTAAGGAACAATATCATGATCTTGGGCTCCTTTTCAGGAACTCAAATCTCATAAGCTAATACCCACAACTTAAACTGGTAGAGGGACGGAAGTTTTAGGTAAGAAAAGCAAAACTGCTAAAAGAAGAGCTAGAGTGAAGGTGATAGTGGGGGACAGACTTTAGTCACCCTTTCCCTAACTCCAGCTATATACTTAGAGATGAAAGTGTGTAAAAACAAAACTAAAATGACACAACCATGGTCAAGATAAGACATGTCCCAGGGCAGGACAACGACAGAACGGAAATACTGAGAGGTGCTAACGCTGGGTGTCACCAGGGTTTGTGTGTTTTGGGTACAGGAAGAATGAAACCGCGCATACGGTAGTCTACTAGGTCCCGGAGAATCAACTGAAACTAGAAGCCTGATGGCTCTCTCTCATGAGGCTATAAAGAGTTGCTAATGACACTTACTACAGGGCTAGGCTAAACCAGATGCTTGGCTAGGAAGGCAGGAGGAGACGGATTAACTTTAAGGAATGATCTGGGCGAGCTGTGCATTTATTTTCACCCCAGGGCAGGAGCTCTAAGCCTTTGATGAAAGTTTCTGAGCTGGTTTCCCTGGAAGATTGTGCAGATGAATCCCCCAAACTGCTAGGTTTGGAAACTATAAGTAAATTTGAGAGAGGAAGAATACTTATCTCTAAAAATGAGCCAGCAAACTAAAATTGCAGAACATATTAAGCCTCTAAATTGAACACAACTTGAACAGAGGATTAATAAATTGGAATATTGTACCGATGAATTTACCCAGAACACCATAGAGAAAAAAAGACTTGAAGGTATGAAAATATGTCTAAGAGCTTTGGGAGAGAATGGATACATATATATGTATGGCTGAGTTCCTTTGCTGTTCACTTGAAACCATGAAAACATTGTTAATCAGTATAATTATATACTCCAATATAAAATAAAAAGATTTTTAAAAAAGTATAGTTAAGAGCAAGAGAGATCATTTGCAATGAATACAATAAGTTTAAAAATTATACTTAGAAATGTGAAGCAAAAGGGAAAATAACTTACAAGTGGAGAATATTGAAACCTATATGGAGTAAACAGAGAAGGCAATGGCAATCCACTCCAGTACTCTTGCCTAGAAAATCCCATGGATGGAGGAGCCTGGTAGGCTGCAGTCCGTGGGGTCGCTAAGGGTCAGACACGACTGAGCGACTTGACTTTCACTTTTCACTTTCACACATTGGAGAAGGAAATGGCAACCCACTCCAGTGTTCTTGCCTGGAGAATCCCAGGGATGGGGGAGCCTGGTGGGCTTCCGTCTATGGGGTCACACAGAGTCGGACACGACTGAAGTGACTTAGCAGCAGCAGCAGCATATGGAGCAAAAAGACAGGTTACTTCCAAAGGCATGGTAATCAAATAGACATTAGACTTCAGTTAGTAACAGATGTCAAGACAAAAGAGATCAAAGCATCATTTAAACTTCAAGGTAAAAGAAGTCACTTTTTAGAAAAAAAGTGTGTTATCTTGTCAGTCACGGATTTTTTGGAAAGAACTAGTAAAGGATTGATTCAGTAAGGACAGAAGTAAACCCAGAAAGATGGGATCAGAAAGAAAAAGGAGAGAGAGAAAGTATAATTTGGACTGCTTATTCTGGTCCTAAGAACCTATCTGTTTATAAAAGATCAGAATTATGCTACACAAGTGCATTTCCTTCGGGGTTACTCTTCAGCTGAATTGAATTAGAAATTTGCTATCAAAGAAAGAAAGTGCCCCATTATCTGCTAATTCAGAATGACTTTCAGAAAACTCATAGAGCCTCAAGTAAATCCTCTTCCAACCTGATTAACTTTCTAGTCTTGCCATTAATTGGGAGATCCATTTAAAAGCAGCTTGTTCATCAATTTTTGCTGATATTGTCTGCCAAGACCATATATGTGGAGAATGTTGAGATTAAGATAGAAATAACTCTGAAAAATTGTCTAATTCAGTTCAATCATGTTGACCCCTAGTTTACAGCTCTTAAAATTAGAAATAAGTAGAAATGGTATGAAAGTAGAAACATATACATGTTCCATACAGAGGATGAAACTGTGCTGAGGGCTATGACGGAACGAGTTGATGGATATTTCAAGCCAGGAGACATCTGCCAAGAAAGAGAGGGGGACAAGCTATTGATCCAGAGTCTAGTTACAGATAATAAAACTAGTGTTAGGAGAATGGAAAAAAGACACTGGCGCCAGGCAATGTGGTGTTTAGAAATCAAACAGCTTTCAGAGAATCAAGTTTCAGGAATAAAAGAGCATTTGTTGAGCACCTCCTATAGTCTGCTACCTGTGTTAGGTGCTGAGGAATTCAGAGATAATGTAAAATAAAAGCCATGGTCTCTAGAGGAAATCAGTTTAGGAGGAAGATAGACATATGAAAATTTTCACAAGGCATGCTAAAAGAGTGATTGAGAAAGGTGCTAAGAAAGTGAGAGAAAGGAGAATTTAACTTTAATTCAGGGTAATTGGAAAGTGTTTTAGAAGAGACTGGTTTAACTTGAATATTGAAGGATGGGTAAGAATTTTATATCAGACAATGGGGACGGGCATTCTAGGCAAAGATACAAAGGTAAGAAGCCTGGGAAAAATAAAGCTTAAGATCCAGATGAAAGTATTCCCAGTAGGGTCTTCTATTTACTCCTTCCAGGACAAGAACTCATCTCTGTTGGGTAAAAGACTAAGTAGATACATCTGAACAGAGAAGGAAGTAAAATGATAAGGAGAAAGACAACTCAAAAGAAAAGAGGCAAGTAGACACACCTATATCTATGTATAAACATAGATATATAAAGTCCGATGCTGTAAAGAACAATATTGCATGGGAGCCTGGAATGTTAGGTCCATGAATCAAGGTAAATTGGACCTGGTCAAGCAGGAGATGGCAAGAGTAAATATCGACATCTTAGGAACTAAACTTGATGGAAATGGGTGAAAGTGAAAGTTGCTTAGTCGTGTCTGACTCTTTGCAACCCCACAAACCTCCCTGCTCATCACCAACTCCCAGAGTTTACTCAAACTCATATACATTGAGTCGGTGATGCCATCCAACCCTCTCATTCTCTGTCTTCCCCTTCTCCTCCCACTTTCAACCTTTCCCAGCATCAGGGTCTTTTCAAATGAGTCATTTCTTCACATCAGGTGGCCAAAGTATTGGAGCTTCAGCATCAACATCATTCCTTCCAATGAATATTCAGAACTGATTTCCTTTAGGATGGAATGGTTGGATCCCCTTGCAGTCCAAGGGACTCTCAAGAGTCTTCTTCAGCACCACAGTTCAAAAGCATCAATTCTTCTGCGCTCAGCTTTCTTTATAGTCCAACTCTCACATCCATACATAACTACTGGAAAAACTATAGCTTTGACTAGATGGACCTTTGTTGGCAAAGTAATGTCTCTGCTTTCTAATATGCTGTCTAGGTTGGTCACAACTTTTTTTCCAAGGAGCATCTTTTAATTCATGGCTGCAATCATGATCTGCACTGATTTTGGAGCCCCCCAAAATAAAGTCTGTCACAGTTTCCACTGTCTCCCCATCTATTTGCCATGAAGTGATGGGACAAGATGCCATGATATTAGTGTTTTGAATGTTGAGCTTTAAGCCAACTTTTTCACTCTCCTCTTTCACTTTCATCAAGAGGCTCTTTAGTTCTTCTTTGCTTTCTGCCATAAGTGTGGTGTCGTCTGCATATCTGAGGTTACTGAAATTTCTCCCAGCAATCTTGATTCCAGTTTGTGCTTCATCCAGTCCAGCGATTCTCATGATGCGCTCTGCATATAAGTTAAATAAGCAGGGTGACAATATACAGCATTGATGTACTCCTTTCCCGATTTGGAACCAATCTGTTGTTTCATGTCCAGTTCTAACTGTTGCTTCTTGACCTGAATACAGTTATCTCAAGAGGCAGGTCAGGTCATGGGTATTTCCATGTCGTTCAGAATTTTCCGCAGTTTGTTGTGATCCACATAGTCAAAGGCTTTGACATAGTTAATAAAGCAGAAATAGATGTTTTTCTGGAACTCTTTTTCTGTACTTAATAGATACTCATAATTGTATTTTTGATGCAGAAGGAAGAATGAAATTTGCTGGAAGTTGAGAGGAATGAGAGCTAAAAGGAGAAGACAAAAAAGTAAATGGGGAAGAAATAAGACTGACTTGTTAATTGCCAGTCATTTGGCAACCAGGAACACTTGGGACTCAGTCTGTATATCCAGGAACAAGCAGGTAAAGAAGTGCTTTAAATGGAGACTCTTTGTGAGGCAGTGTTGAAGCTGAGTGAGTGCACTTAGTTTGGATTCAGGCCCCATAGAGCAAGTCAAACCTGGCCTCTCCTCAATCTCTCTGAGTTTTTCGACGTTTAAAAATGAGTGGCAATAAAGGTGGTAATAACAGCAACTACCTCTCTGGATATTGTGAAGATTTAACAAGAAAAACAAAGTACTCCATGTATGCAGTTATTATTTATAACAATTTAAACATGTTTTTGTAGAAGGCAATTGCAACCCACTCCAGTATTCTTGCCTGGAGAATCCCAAGGACAGAGGAGCCTGGCGGGAAACATACAGTCCATGGGGTCGCAAAAGTTGGACATGACTTAGTGACTAAACCACCACCAAACATGTTTTTATTTTTATCTCATGCCTTTCCTTTTCAGTTTCATTGCCATAAACTGTTTATCAAATGCCATAGTTAGTCTTCTGGTTGCACTCCCTTGTGGCTCAGCTGGTAAAGAAATCTGCCTGTAATGCGGGAGACCTGGGTTCGATACCTGGGAAGATCCCCTGGAGAAAGGAAAGGCTACCCACTCCATGCCTGGAGAATCCCATGGATTATATAGTCCATGGGGTCGCAAAGAGTCAGACATGACTGAGCAGCTTTCACTTTCACTTTGCACTCCTCTGAGTGTACTTTTAAGTGTGGACCACGAAATTTATTAATATACTCCAGACTTGACCAACCACAGAGAATGGGTCAAAATATCAATTTCCTGGTTTTAGACACTAAATGTAGTGAGGCATTTTAATATCAGAGCTATTTTGGCAGCTACTCCCAGTGTGGACTCAAACTGGTTTGGAAAAAATCAACTATAATTCCCAAGGGCTTTGATACATCCTGCCACTGAGCTATGTCCTTAATAAACTGTAGTTGTTCAGTAGCTCAGTTGTGTCCAGCTCGTTGCCACCCCATGGACTGCAGCACACCAGGTTTCCCTGTCCTTCATCATCTCCCAGAGCTTGATCAAACTCATGTTCACTGATTGGGTGATGCCATCCAATCATCCCATCCTCTCTCACCCCTTCTCCTCCCGCCTTCAATCTTTCCTAGCATCAGGGTCTTTTCCAATAAGTCAGTTCTTCTCATCATGTGGCCAAAGTATTGGAGTTTCAGCTTTAGCATCAGTTCTTTCAATGAAAATGTAGGGTTGATTTCCTTTAGGATTGACTGGCTTGATCTCCTTGCCATCCAAGAGACTGTGGCTAAGTACTTCTTTTTTTAAAACTGAATTGCAATACTGTATATTTATACCTATTGCATTTCATTTTATTCAGTTTGGCCTTTCTTCAATTGTGATTCTGACTCTGTTATTCAATGTACATATTATTCCTTTTTTCTGTTAATAAAACAGACTCTTCTGGCTCACTTTATGTTTTGTCCAGTTAGGGACAAGAATGCAAAGAGACAATTTATCTTGTTTTCTTTGTTCCTTCCACCTGATAGCATTTCCTCTAGTTCTTCTTTCTACCTGGAATGTTCCTCCTTCAATTGTCCCTATAGCCAACTTCCTTCATGCCTTCAAGTCTTCCTTAAGCTCTGGCTCCTATTTCACCTTCTCAATGAGGCCGTCCTTCCCTAACCATGTTGTTTAACACTGCAACCCCCATCTGCTGCCCATATCCACCACCCACCCCCCAATTTATTTCATAGCATTTAAAACCATCTAACACAATGTATTTAATTTAATTTACTAATTATGATTACTGTATGCTCATCCCAATGTTCCATGAGGAGAGGGATCTTTGTTTACTGATAGATTCCAAGTTCCTAGAAGAGTGCTGAACACATTGTGGGAAATCAATAAACATTAGCTGGGTAAAACGAATACATTTCAGGAAAGTTTTGGTTATGATAAATTAATATAAAAGTTTCTTAAGTCATATTGATAGTGAAGATGCCTCTTGGATTCCCACAATCCATTGATCATCAGTTTCAGTTTTTACCATTTTGATAATTTGCTGTTTTTTTTTTTTTTTAACATATTTTAGTGAGAAGCTGAGAAAGACTGAATCAGGGAATCTTAGATGCCATTTTATACCAGGTATGTCAGATAGTCTTTAATGTGAAAAATCTCCAACCAAGTCACTGATAAAAATATTGATTAGAAGACACCAAAGATAGAGCCCTGAAGTACAGCTCCTACAATCTCCCTCTTGTCATTTATCAACACTCTTTTATACAATCTTTTATCCAGTTGTTATTCACCTGATAGAACCATCATTCATCCTATATTTTTTTTCTGTAAGCCACAAGGATATGAAGATTAAAGTTGGTAAATACTGAGATCTATACTACTAATAATAACAAAAAATGCCAGCATTTACTGAGTACTTACTATCTTTGTCAAGGTGGATGACACCACCCTTATGGCAGAAAGTGAAGAAGAACTAAAGAGCCTCTTGATGAAAGTGAAAGAGGAGGGTGAAAAAGTTGGCTTAAAGCTCAACATTTAGAAAACTAAGATCATGGCATCTGGTCCCATCACTTCATGGCAAATAGATGGGGAAACAGTGGAAACAGTGGCTGTTTCGGGGCTCCAAAATGACTGCAGATGGTGATTGCAGCCATGAAATTAAAAGACGCTTACTCCTTGGAAGGAAAGTTATGACCAACCTAGACAGCATATTAAAAAGCAGAGACATTACCTTGTCAGCAAAGGTCCATCTAGTCAAGGCTATGGTTTTCCCAGTGGTCATGTATAGATGTGAGAGTTGGACTATAAAGAAAGCTGAACATAAAAGAATTGATACTTTTGAACTGTGGTGTTGGAGAAGACTCTTGAGAGTCCCTTGGACTGCAAGGAAATCCAACCAGTCCATCCTAAAGGAGATCAGTCCTGGGTGTTCTGGAAGAACTGATGTTGAAGTTGAAACTCCAATACTTTGGATACCTGATGCAAAGAGCTGACCCATTTGAAAAGACCCTGATGCTGGGAAAGATTGAGGGCAGGAGGAGAAGGGGATAACTGAGGATGAGATGGTTGGATGGCATCACTAACTCAATGGACGTGGGTTTGGGTGGACTCCGGGAGTTGGTGATGGACATGGAGGCCTGGTGTGCTGCAGTTCATGGGGTCACAAAGAGTGGACATGACTGAGTGACTGAACTGAACTACTATCTTCTGGGTACTGTGCTAAATTTATTACATACCATATTTAATTTAGTGTATTTATGCCACTTCTTTCTCTCTCTTTTTTTAAATAAGGAATCAGATCATAAAGCTAGTAAGTGATGGAATGAATATTTTATCCTAGACAGTCTGACTCCAGAGTATAATCACTGACTTTACTGGCTCCTTGATAGATATACTCTGTGGATGTCCCTGACTTAGAACTCTATCCTGACATCAAATATTTTTTGGAAAGCCTATTATGTGCCAAGATATGGGCTAAAAAGAAGGGGGACAAATATGAATATGATCAGAACCCTTTCTCTAAGGCCTAAAAAGGGATATTTAGAATTATGAACTACTAAACAAATGAATCTCTCTTCTCCAGTTATTTTGTTGTTATGAAAATCCATGGATGTCTTTCCCTTTTTGCCAAAGATACTTGGTTCCAAAAAACCTGTTGGTAGCCAATAAGCACAAAAATCCAGGATAAATACACCTCTTATCAGAGGTTTCTAAAAAGCAGAAACTGGTCACCTTTTTTTGATGAAGCCTGATTATTTATAGTGCCACTTAAATGCCAATTGTTTGAACCATGAGAGTAGCTGTGCTTAAACAGATACCCCTGACCTGCTGCCAATGTGCCATCTTTGATCTCATGAGTCTTTTACTAAATTCTTATGTGATTTCATCTTACTGCCCCTTGACTGAAAGCAATTTTCATGTTTTATATTTAATCCTTTGGAGGCACTGAGCCAGGTGGTGAGTTAATTACTTCTGTAGGATGAGAAAATATCCCAACTTCATTGTTGAATTCAGCTAAAGTTTGGAACTTTTATTTTGAAGCTGCATTGATACAGTTTAGGCTTTTATTTTGATTAAAAATATGTTTAAAAGGCAGAGTCAGTTCAGTTCAGTTGCTCAGTCATGTCCGACTCTCCGTGACCCCATGAATCACAGCACACCAGGCCTTCCTGTCCATCACCAACTCCCGGAGTTCACTCAAACTCATGTCCACAGAGTCGGTGATGCCATCCAGCCATCTCATTCTCTGTCGTCCCCTTCTCCTCCCGCCCCCAACATTTCCCAGCATCAGAGTCCTTTCCAGTGAGTCAACTCGTCGCATGAGGTGGCCAAAGTATTGCAGTTTCAGCTTTATCATCAGTCTTTCCAATGAACACCCAGGATTGATCTCCTCTAGAATGGACTGGTTGGATCTCCTTGCAGTACAAGGGACTCTCAAGAGTCTTCTCCAATACCACAGTTCAAAAGCATCAATTCTTCGGCGATTAGCTTTCTTCACAGTGCAACTCTCACATCCATACATGACCACGGGAAAAACCATAGCCTTGACTAGATGGACCTTTGTTGGCAAAGTAATGTCTCTGCTTTTTAATATACTATCAAGGTTGGTCATAAATTTCCTTCCAAGGAGTAAGCGACTTTTAATTTCATGGCTGCAATCAGCATCCACAGTGATTTTGGAGCCCCCCAAAATAAAGTCTGAAACGGTTTCCACTGTTTTTCCATCTATTTCCCATGAAGTGATGGGACCAGATGCTATGATCTTTGTTTTCTGAATGTTGAGCTTCAAGCCAGCCTTTTCACTCTCCTCTTTCACTTTCATCAAGAGGCTTTTTAGTTCCTCTTCACTTTCTGCCATAAGGGTAGTGTCATCTGCATATCTGAGGTAATTGATATTTCTCCCGGCAATCTTGATTCCAGCTTGTGCTTCTTCCAGCCCAGCGTTTCTCATGATGTACTCTGCATATAAGTTAAATAAGCAAGGTGACAATATACACCCTTGATGTACTCCTTTTCCTATTTGGAACCAGTCTGTTCTTCCATGTACAGTTCTGACTGTTGCTTCCTGACCTGCATATAGGTTTCTCAAGAGGCAGGTCAGGTGGTCTGGTATTCCCATCTCTTTCAGGATTTTCCACAGTTTATTGTGATCCACACAGTCAAAGGCTTTGGGATAGTCAATGAAGTAGAAATAGATGTTTTTCTGGAACTCACTTGCTTTCTCCATGATCCAGTGGATGTTGGCAATTTGATCTCTGGTGCCTCTGCCTTTTCTAAAACCTGCTTAAACATCTGGGAGTTCACGGTTCACATATTGCTGAAGCCTGGCTTGGAAAATTTTGAGCATGACTTTACTAGCATGTGAGATGAGTGCAACTGTGCGGTAGTTTGAGCATTCTTTGGCATTGCCTTTCTTTGGGATTGGAATGAAGACTGACCTTTTCCAGTCCTGTGGCCATTGCTGAGTTTTCCAAATTTGCTGGCATATTGAGTGCAGCACTTTCACAGCATCATCTTTCAAGATTTGAAATAGCTCAACTGGAATTCCATCACCTCCACTAGCTTTGTTCGTAGTGATACTTTCTAAGGCCCACTTGACTTCACATTCCAAGATGTCTGGCTCTAGGTCAGTGATCACGTTATCGTGACTATCTTGGTTGTGAAGATCTTTTTTGTACAGTTCTTCTGTGTATTCTTGCCACCTCTTCTTAATATCTTCTGCTTCTGTTAGGTCCATATCATTCCTGTCCTTTATCGAGCCCATCTTTGCATGAAATGTTCCCTTGGAATCTCTAATTTTCTTGAAGAGATCTCTTGTTTTTCCTATTCTGTTGTTTTCCTCTATTTCTTTGCATTGATCACTGAGGAAGGCTTTCTTATCTCTCCTTGCTACTCTTTGGAACTCTGCATTCAGATGCTTATATCTTTCCTTTTCTCCTTTGCTTTTCACTTCTTTTCTTTTCACAGCTATTTGTAAGGCCTCTCAGACAGCCATTTTGCTTGTTTGCATTTCTTTTCCATGGGGATGGTCGTGGTCCCTGTCTCCTGTACAATGTCATGAACCTCCGTCCAGAGTTCATCAGGCACTCTATCTATCAGATCTAGTCCCTTAAATCTATTTCTCACTTCCACTGCATACTCATAAGGGATTTGATTTAGGTCATATCTGAATGGTCTAGTGGTTTTCCCTACTTTCTTCAATTTAAGTCTGAATTTGGCAATGAGGAGTTCATGATCTGAGCCGCAGACGCGAGAGATGCCACCCTGGCACAACCGACCACGCAAAGAAGCACAGCAGTGAGGAGCTACCCCACGCCTGAGGCCAGGGCTGGCGGCCGAGAGGAGCTGCCCCATGTCCAATAGGTGGTGGCTGCACGGGTGCAGGAGGGCCGAGAGGAGCTACTCCACGTTCAAGGTCAGGAGAGGCGGCCTTGAGGAGATACCCCTCATCCAGGGTAAGGTACAGTGGCTGCGCTTTCTTGGAGCAGCTGTGAAGAAATACTCCACGACCAAGGTAAGAGATACCCAAATAAGACAGTAGGTATTGCGAGGGGGCATCAGAGGGCAGACACACTGAAATCATAATCACAGAAAACTAGTCGATCTGATCACATGGACCACAGCCGAATGTGGTCCACTGGAGAAGGGAATGGCAAACCACTTCAGTATACTTGCCTTGAGAACCCCATGAACAGTATCAAAGGGCAAAATGATAGGTTACTGAATGAGGAATTCCCCAGGTCGGTAGGTGCCCAGTATGCTACTGGAGCTCAGTGGAGAAATAACTATAGAAGGAATAAAGGTATGGAGCAAAAGCAAAACCAATACCCAGTTGTGGATGTGACTGGTGATAGAAGCAAGGTCCGGTGCTGTAAAGAGCAATATTGCATAGGAACCTGGAATGTTAGGTCCATGAATCAAGGCAAATTGGAAGTGATCAAACAGGAGATGGCAAGAGTGAACATACACATTCTAGGAATCAGTGAATTAAAATGGACTTGAATGGGTGAATTTAACTCAGATGACCATTATATCTACTACTGTGGGCAGGAATCCCTTAGAAGAAATGGAGTAGCCATCATGGTCAACAAAAGAGTCCGAAATGCAGTACTTGGATGCAATCTTAAAAACGACAGAAGGATTTCTGTTCGTTTCCAAGGCAAACCATTCAATATTACAGTAATCCAGGCCTATGCCCCAACCAGTAATGCTGAAGAAGCCGAAGTTGAACGGTTCTATGAAGACCTACAAGACCTTTTAGAACTAACACCCAAAAAAGATGTCCTTTTCATTATAGGGGACTGGAATGCAAAAATAGGAAGTCAAGAAACACCTGGAGTAACAGGCAAATTTGGCCTTGGAGCACGGAATGAAGCAGGGCAGAGGCTAATAGAGTTTTGTCAAGAGAACGCACTGGTCATAGCAAACACCCTCTTCCAACAACACAAGAGAAGACTCTACACATGGACATCACCAGATGGTCAACACTGAAATCAGATTGATTATATTCTTTGCACCCAAAGATGGAGAAGCTCTATACAGTTAGCAGAAACAAAAGGCAGAGTAGTATGGTCTAATGGCTGATTCTAAGTGTTCTGGGATAAGGATTGCTTTAGACACTTTAGTCATGGATGAAACTATGAAGGACTATTTTTGTTCGTAAACCAGTCTGTTTTCGAGGCAATGACAAATTTCCTTGGAGGTGGTATGTTATGAGATCTTCATCACTGGAGGTAGAGGGGAAAAGTCAGGTTTGAAGTTTATAAACTTTACACTGGAGGGTTACTTCATCACACACCAGAGAAACTCCTGCAAGCATAGCATTTCTCTGAGAGGAAAAGGTAGGTGAGCAAAGGAAAGAAATAGGTGAAGGCTATTAAAGAGGTTCTGTTAACAGCCCTCCCCAAGCCAGTCCCCAACAATGGTCCTTTTGTCTGGGGTCAATAGAAGGAAACCCAGTTTGATTCAGAAATAGAGGATCAGAGAATGAAGAGGTGTGAATTCTGGTGTACATGCTCCCCCTGTCAGACTGTGGGCAGGGCTGCTTTAGAGGGGCGGGCTGCTCACTTGGGAGGGCAGGGGGACACCTTATGGGTCTGGCACAGCTGTGCTGATTGAAGTGCCAGGTGCAGCACCTATTGCACATGGCCCACTGAAATGGAAGTGGGGAAGGAATTGTATGAAAGCAGTCAAAAAGTACAAGCTTCCAGTTATTAAGTACAGCATGATAAATATAATTAACTGCTGTAAGTTATATACAGCAGTTGTTAAGAGAATAAATCCTAAGAGTTCTCATCACAAGCAAAAAATGATTTTTTTCTATTTCTTTAATTTTGTATCTATATGACATGACAGATGTTCACTAAATTTATTGTGGTAATCATTTTGTAATGCATGTAAGTCAAATTATTATGCTATATATCTTAAGCTTATACAGTGCTGTCAGTTATATCTCAATAAAACTGAAAAAAAGAAAAGAAGAGGCAAAAAAAAAAAAGAGAGAAAAGGAGAGAAAGAGAAAGGTGGAAGAATTAAGAGTTGTGGATTTAAAGTTAAAACCTACTGTTCTAAATCTTATTTCCAGCACTAACTTGAAATGCTACCTTGGCCAAATCACTTAACATCACTAAATCTCAGTCTCTTTTCTTATAAAATGGGAATAATGATACTTCCTCATAGGATCCACTGAAATAAAGTTATTAATAATAAATTGTCTGTAAAAATGCTAAAGATATTTGCATCATGACACTCAAATACATTACCAATTATTATGGTTCTTTACGCACTGAATATTATCATTGCAGTTGGAGAGGAGGTGACCATTGCTATCTTCCTTTACAAATGGAAAAGCTGTATTTTAAATGACCTGAACCTCATCATTTAGAAAGAGGCAGAGAACCCTGTCTTCTGACAAACACTTTCCCTACGAGTTCTTGTTCAATAGCAAGCAATATAGTAATAGAAGGAAAAGCCTCTCTTAAATCAAATAGAATACATCTTCCTTGAGTGATTGAATGCAAACCTTGACTATGTAAGCATTTTCAGAAGAAGGTCATTGTCTGCAGAATTAATTTTCATTCTTGGCTTAACAGTGTCTGTTGGCCGTCAGAGCTTGGTGAAAATCCCATCTATTTAGTTAGGGACTGGCCTGATTGATGGAGAAAGATTGACAGGAGTTACAGGATAAATCCTTGCACCTTGGAATAAATTATTTAAGTGTCCTTTAATTCTGAGTAGAAACTAGTGCTCTGTCTAGACATGTAATATAAAGTAGAATGTAAAAGTTTTCATCTGAATACAGCTAAATAATGAAAGCCCTCATGTATCCCACACAAAATAGATGCTTAATGAACTTTGTTAATTTTGTGAATCAAAAAAAAAAAAAAACAACACACACACCTCTTTTTTTCTTTCTTAAATTATCCAGATAGTTCTCACTTAACACAAAAGTCCAGTACATGTATTATACCTTTTTGTATTTTTTTTTCCATTTGATCTTAACATATATCAGCCAAGCCTTGTTCTGTGCAATTTTAGTCTGAAAATAATACACAATAGTTAAAGCAAATCTAAAATTTCAAACTACCCACATTCCATTCTTTGAAATGCTTAAAAAAAAAAAAAAAGATTCCCCATTAGTCCCAAATCCACCCTCTGAAAATTGCCAAAGTCTGTTTAGAGCTTATCATTAGTCCCCATATAACAGCATTTTGTATCTCATATTGCCAATGTATTTAATATATCTTTCATTAATTACTACCAGAAAGTGATTCCAGGAAAAAGAGCTAGTACTAAGAGCAAATCATAGTGTGTAAGACTAGAATGAAACAAAGCATAAATAAATCCATATTTTAGATGATAAATAGTTAAAATACAGCATAAAGGAATCTATATTTTAAATGATAAATATTTCAAAATTTAAAAATATATAACTAGAAAAAAATTTTTTTAATGTAAAATCACTTGGTTTTAGAGAAAGCCTGTGATGTAGAAGATTAAGTTTGACAATTTGAGCTTATTTTCACCTAAAACTTATGAGGCAATTGCAGTCAATTAGTCTGTATTTGGTCTTCTTATTTTAATATGTCAATGTGTGTGTGTGCTCAGTCACTCAGTCATGTCTGACATTTTGCGACCCCGGGGACTGTAGCCACAGGCTCCTCTGTCCATGGGATTTCCCAGGCAAGAATATTGGAATGGATTGCCATTTTCTAGTCCAGTGGATCTTCCCAAGCCAGGGGTTGAACCCACATCTTCTGCATTAGCAGTCAGCTTCTTCACCACCGAGTCCCCAGGGAAGCCTGAATAAGTAAATAAAGCAATGACTTAGGTTCTGCCATAATAAGAGCTGTCAGTCTAATAGGGAAAATAAGACATGAAGAAAAAGAATCTAAATATGAGGCAAAATGTGCTAAGAATATAAATAAATTATTACTGAAGCTAAAGGGAAGTAGGATTTCTTTTATTCCTGCTAGGGGGAGGGGAAGACAGGAGGGAGAATTTGAAAAACTCTATGGAGGAGTTGTCTTTTTGTGTTCCTCCACCAAGAATGAAACATAGGTAGAGCAGGAAAGATATCACGAGCCTCTCATGATCAAGTGTGCTGCCCACTCACTCATCAGTCACAACTAGCCTTACCTCTTTCCCTTGAAGGTCAAACCTCCTTATATTTTTCCAAACCAGCCATGCTCTCCATGCCTATGTGCTTTGGCACAGGCTTTTATTTCTTAGGATATTTCTTTCTCCTATTATTTCATGTAAACTCTCACCCTTTCTTCAACACTATCTAGAAATCACTCTGCCTTCTCCTCCAGTCTCCTAAAGTTTGGTCACTGCTTCCTTTGTCCTACATAAATTTTGTGTACTCTTTATTATATAGTCATTACTCTGTTTTTCCATCAATTTGTTCATGTTTATTAAAAGTGTCAAGAAACATGATGCATCTTTATAAAACTATTACTTATTTCAATGCATGGCACTGACAAAATAATACATGTTAGTTGACTAAATGAATGAGACAATGAATAAAGTGTGTTTTGTATCTCATTCTGCTGTTTTGCATTTCCCTGATTATTAATGATGTTGAGCATCTTTGCTTGTCCTATTGACAATTTATAGGTCTATTTTGTGAAATGTCCTTTCAAATTTGCCAATTAAAATTTTTGTTGTTGTTGTTTAAATGGATTGTATGAGCTACATATACAGTCAGCAGTGTATATTCAATTTTACCAAGAGAACACACTGGTCATAGCAAACACCCTCATCCAACAACAGAAGAGATGGCCATCACCAGATGGTCAACATCAAAATCAGATTGATTAAATTCTTTGCAGCCAAAGATGGAGCTCTATACAGTCAGCAAAAACAAGACCAGAAGCTGACAGTGGCTCAGATCAAGAACTCCTTACTGCAAAATTCAGACTTAAATTGAAGAAACTAGGGAAAACCATAGACCATTCAAATATGACCTAAATCAAATCCCTTACAATTATAGAGTGGAAGTGACAAATAGATTCAAGGCATTAGATCTCATAGACAGAGTATCTGAAGAACTAAGGACGGAGGTTCGTGACATTGTTCAGGAGGCAGGGATCAAGACTATCCCCAAGAAAAAGAAAGGCAAAAAGTTTCTCTGAGGAGGCCTTACAAATAGATGAGAAAAGAAGGGAAGTGAAAGGCAAAGGAGAAAAGGAAAGATATACCCATTTGAATGCATAGTTCCAAAGAATAGCAAGGAGAGATGAAAAAGCCTTCCTCAGTGCAATGCAAAGAATAGAGGAAAACAATAGAATGGGAAAGACTAGAGACCTCTTCAAGAAAATTAGAGACACCAAGGGAACATTTCATGAAAAGATGGGCACAAGAAAGGACAGAAATCGTGTGGACCGAACAAAAGCAGAAGATATTAAGAAGAGGTGGCAAGAATACACAGAAGAACTATACAAAAAAGATCTTAGTGACCCAGATAACCATGATGGTGTGATCACTAACCGAGAGCCAGACTTCCTGAAATGCGAAGTCAAGTGGGTCTTAGGAAGCATCACTATGAACAAAGCTAGTGGAGTTGATGGAATTCCTCCTGGGCTATTTCAAGTCCTAAAAGATGATGCTGTGAAAGTGGTGCCCTCAATATGCCAACAACTTTGGAAAACTGAGCAGTGGCCACAGGACTAGAAAATGTCAGTTTTCATTCCAATCCCAAAGAAGGGCAATGCCAAAAAATGTGCAAACTACCACACAGTTGCACTCATCTCGCATGCTAGTAAAGTAATGCTCAAAATTCTCCAAGCCAGTTTTCAACAGTACATGAACCATGAACTTCCAGATGTTCAAGCTATATTTAGAAAAGGCAGAGGAACCAGAGATCAAATTGCCAACATCCTTGGATCATAGAAAAAGCAAGAGAGTTCCAAAAAAACATCTGCTATATTGACTATGCCAAAGCCTTTGACTGTGTAGGTTACACTGAACTGTGGAAAATTCTTCAAGAGATAGGAACACCAGACCACCTTACCTGCCTCCTGAGAAATATGTATGCAGGTTAAGAGGCAGCAGTTAGAACTGGACATGGAACTGACTGGTTCCAAATCAGGAAAGGAGTATGTCAAGGCTGTATATTGTCACTCTGCTTATTTAACTTACATGCAGAGTACATCATGTGAAATGCCAGGTTGAATAAAGCACAAGCTGGAATCAAGATTGCTGGGAGAAATATCAATAACCTCAGATATGCAGATGACACCACCCTTATGGCAGAAAGTGAAGAGGAACTAAAGAAACTAAAGAGCCTCTTGATGAAAGTGAAAGAAGAAAGTGAAAAAGCTGACTTAAAACTCAACATTCAAAAAACTAAAATCATGGCTTGGGTCCCATCACTTCGTGGCAAATAGATGGGAAAACAGTGGAAACTATGACAGACTTTATTTTCTTGAGCTTCAAAATTACTGCAGATTGTGACTGCAGTCATGAAATTAAAAGATGCTTGCTCCTTGAAAGAAATACTATGACCAACCTAGACAGCATATTAAAAAGCAGAGACATTACTTTGCCAACAAAGGCCCATCTAGTCAAAGTTATGGTTTTTCCTGTAATCATTTATGGATGTGAGAGTTGGACTATAAAGAAAGCTGACTGTTGAAGAATTGATGCTTTTGAACTGTGGGGTTGGAGAAGACTCTTGAAATTCCCTTGGACCGAAAGGAGATCCAACTAATCCATCCTGAAGGAGATCAGTCCTGAATATTCATTGGAAGGACTGATGCTGAAGCTGCAACTCCCATACTTTGGCCACCTGATGGGAAGAGCTGACTCATTTAAAAAGACCCCGATGCTGGGAAAGATTGAAGGTAGAAGGATAAGGGGACAAGAGAGGATGAGATGGTTGGATGGCCTCACCGACTCAATGGACATGAGTTTGAGCAAACTCCAGGAGTTGGTGATCGACAGGGAGGCCTGGCATGCTGCAGTGGGTCACAAAGAGTCAGACACAACTGAGTGACTGAACTGAGTGATGAGCTACATATATTTTGTAGTTCACTGAAATTTTGACTTAATTATGGCAATTGATTAGATTGCAGCCATAGTACCTTCCTTACTTCCTAGAGGTGGTAGACTGCAAAATAAGGTCCCAAATTTCCCTCATCCTAGGAAGTAACATCATCACTTATCCATTCAAGAAAGGGTGTCTACTTCTTTATTTCTTTGAATTTAAGCTGGCCTTGTGACTTTCTTTGGCTAACAGAATGTGAATGCCAACCCAAGGCATCCACAGGCCTTGCTTCTTCAAATTTCACCTTCTGAATTCAGCTGCCACATGAAGAAGCCAAACCTATGAAGCAGCCCAGGATTCTACTTCCTAGAGGATGAAGAGAGATTCAGTCACCCCATCTGTGAACTAAAGAAGAAGAGTCTCCCATTAAAGTCACAGAATCATGATAAATAATCAGTGATGGTTGTTTGAAGTCATAGACTTTTTTTGGTGATTTGTCACAAAGCAGTAGTTGGCACATTATAACTGAAATACGCTCAATAAGTGCTTCATTTATTGGATTGGGGTTGAGCAAGATGAATTTTAAAACATTTGTAGCTTAAAAAAGCAGAGACTGAATGGAAACACAATCCCATCTTGTGATCAGTGTTGTCTGAATTATCTATGACACAAATATTAGAGGAAAACAATACAATTTTTTGATTTTAGGTCCTATCCAGATATTTCTGAGGAGCTGGATTTTAATCTCACAAAAGTGTGGCATTTGGGAAGTTGAAAGAGTGAAGGAATTAACAACTTGGACCATATATATAGTGGTACAAATATTACAGTATTTTCGGAAACAGTGCCAAATAATATCAAAGCAAAAAAATATGCTTATAGTTGGCAAGTAAAGTAAAATTTTCAAATCCTGTAATGTTCTGATAAATTTTAATCCTCCCTTGCAGAATACAAATGCAATTTTCACGCAATACAAATAAATATGTTATCCTTGAGAGATGAAAGTTTTGAGGGAATTATGTGTATAGTAGTAGAGTTTGAACATTCATGCTAGCAAGGTAATGCTCAAAATCCTTCAAACTATGCTTCAGCAGTTCGTGAACCTAGAACTTTCAGATGTCCAAGCTGGATTTAGACAAGGTAGAGGAACTAGAGATCAAATTGCCAACATATGTTGGATCATAGAAAGAGCAAAAGAATTCCAGAAAAAACATCTACTTCTGTTTCATTGATTACACTAAAGATTTTGAATGTGTGGATCACAACAAACTGTGGAAAATTCTTAAGGAGATAGGAATACCAGACCACCTTACCTGCCTCTTGAGAAACCTGTATGTGAGTCAAGAAGCAACAGTTAGAACTGGACATGGAACAATAGACTGATTCAAAATTGGGAAAGGAGTACATCAAGGCTGTATATTGTCACTCTGCTTATTAACTTGTATGCGGAGTACACCATGTGAAATGCCAGGCTGGATGAATCACAAACTGGAATCAAAACTGTAGGGAGAAATATCAACAAACTCAGACATGCAGATGATACCACTCTAACGGCAGAAAGTGAAGAGGAACTAAAGAGTCTCTTGATGAGGGTTAAAGAGGAGAGTGAGAAAGCTGACTTAAAACTCAACATTCAAAAAACTAAGATCATTGCATTTGATCCCATCAGTTCATGGCAAATAGATGGGGAAAAAGTGGAAACAGTGACAGATTTTATTTTGTTGAGCACCAAAATCACTGTGGATGGTGATTGCAGCCATGAAATTAAAAGACACTTGCTCCTTGGAAGAAAAGCTATGACAAACCTAGACAGCATATTAAAAAGCAGAGAAATCACTTTGCCAAGAAAGATTCTTATAGTCAAAGCTGTGGTTTTCCCAGTAGTCAGGTATGGATGTGAGACTTGGACCATAAAGAAGACTAAATGCTGAAGAATTGATGCTTTCTAACATATTAGATGATTTATCTACTTATTTATCATCACAACAGCCTAGATAGATAGAGTATATTATCTCTGTTTTATGATTTTTCCCAAGGTTATACATTATGTAAGGGAGTAAGGATTTGAACCTGTGACTTCTTCAAAGAACCAACTTCCAGGCTCCTTCTCTTCCAGTATATGATACTGCACTGCTCTCAACAAACAAATCAACAAGGTAACAAACAGATATTTCATTCCATTTAATTCATCAAAATGCAACTCAAATTATTTTCGAGATGTTACTCTATGTCCAGCCTGGTGTAACAGTTCTAAGCATCTTAAAAACTTATTATGGAGTTTCAATATTTTTATGTTTTAGACAGTGCTTTCTAATTGTGGTGCTGGAGAAGACTCTTGAGCATCCCTTGGACTGCAGTAAGATCAAATTAGTCAGTCCTAAGGTTGTATATTGTCACCTTGCTTATTTAACTTATATGCAGAGTACATCATGAGGAACGCTGGGCTGGAAGAAGCACAAGCTGGAATCAAGATTGCTGGGAGAAATATCAATAACCTCAGATATGCAGATGAAACTACCCTTATGGCAGAAAGTGAAGAGGAACTAAAAAGCCTCTTGATGAAAGTGAAAGAGGAGAGTGAAAAGGTTGGCTTGAAGCTCAACATTCAGAAAACAAAGATCATGGCATCTGGTCCCATCACTTCATGGGAAATAGATGGAAAAACAGTGGAAACAGTGTCAGACTTTATTTTTTTGGGCTCCAAAATCACTGCAGATGCTGACTGCAGCCATGAAATTAAAAGACGCTTGCTCCTTGGAAGGAAAGTTATGACCAACCTTGATAGTATATTAAAAAGCAGAGACATTACTTTGCCAACCAAGGTCTGTCTAGTCAAGGCAATGGTTTTTCCCGTGGTCATGTATGGATGTGAGAGTTGGACTGTGAAGAAAGCTGATCGCCGAAGAATCGATGCTTTTGAACTGTGGTGTTGGAGAAGACTCTTGAGAGTCCCTTATACTGCAAGGAGATCCAACCAGTCCATTCTAAAGGAGATCAATCCTGGATGTTCATTGGAGGGACTGATGCTAAAGCTGAAACTGCAATACTTTGGCCACCTCATGCGACGAGTTGACTCACTGGAAAAGACTCTGATGCTGGGAAAGGTTGGGGGCGGGAGGAGAAGGGGACGACGGAGAATGAGATGGCTGGATGCCATCACCGACTCTGTGGACATGAGTTTGAGTGTACTCCGGGAGTTGGTGATGGACAGGGAGGCCTGGCGTGCTGTGATTCATGAGGTCGCGGAGAGTCGGACACGACTGAGCGACTGAACTGAACTGAACTGAACTGAAAGGAAATCAATCCTAAATATTCATTGGATGAATGGTTGCTGAAGCTGAGGCTCCAATACTTTGGCCACCTTATATGGAGATCTGACTCATAGGAAGACCCTGATGAAGGGAAAAAGGGAAAGGGACAACAGAAGATGAGATGGTTGGATGGCATCACTGACTCAATGAACATGAGTTTGAGCAAACTCTGGAAGACAGTAAAGTGTGGAATGCTATAGTTAATGGGGTTGCAAAAGCCGGACACTACAAGACTTATCAAATGAACAACAGCAATATGTAGACACTCAAATATCTGCTGACTGGATGAGCTATTAAGTTTTTTACATGCCTTTCCTCTATTTCCTAAGCACTATCTCATTTTTAATCTTATACATAAAAAATAGAGTAATGGTACTAAAAACATTACTGCTGCTGCATGGCGCAGGAGCAGCCTAGAGAAGATACCCCACGTCCAAGGTAAGGAGCAGCAACTGCACTTTTCTGGAGCAGACATGAAGAGATACCCCACGTCCAAGGTTAGGAGCAGCAACTTCACTTTGCTGGAGCAGACATGAAGAGATACCCCACATCCAAGGTAGACAAAACCCAAGTCAGATGGTAGGTGCTGATAGAAGGCATCAGACGGCAGACAGGCTGAAACCACAATCACAGAAAACTAGCCAATCTGATCACAGGGACCATAGCCTTGTCTAAGGCAATGAATCTGAGTCATGCCATGTGGGGCCACCCAAGAGGAACGGGTCATGGTGGAGAGGTCTGACAGAATGTGGTCTGCTGGAGAAGGGAATGGCAAACCACTTCACTATTCTTGCCTTGAGAACCCCATGAACAATATGAAAGGCAAAAAGATAGGACACAGAACTCCCCAAGTCGGTAGGTGCCCAATATGATACTGGACATCAGTGGAGAAATAACTCCAGAAAGAATGAAGGGATGGAGCCAAAGAAAAAACAACAAGTTGTGGATATGACTGGTGATAGAATCAAGGTCTGATGCTGTAAAGAGCAATATTGCATAGAACCTGGAATGTTAGGTCCATGAATCAAGGCAAATTGGAAGTGGTCAAACAGGAGATGGCAAGAATGAATGTCAACATTCTAGGAATGTGCTAACTAAAATGGACTGGATTGGGTGACTTTAACTCAGATGACCATTATATCTACTACTGTGGGCAGGAATCCCTTAGAAGAAATGGAGTAGCCATCATAGTCAACAAAAGAGTCCGAAATGTAGTACTTGGATGCAATCTCAAAAACGAAAGAATGATCTCTGTTCATTTCCAAGGCAAACCATTCAATATCACAGTAATCCATGTCTATGCCTCGACCAGTAATGCTGCAGAAGCTGAAGTTGAACCGTTCTATGAAGACCTACAAGACCTTCTACAACTAACACCCAAAAATGATGTCCTTTTCATTATAGGAGACTGGAATGCAAAAGTAGGAAGTCAAAAAACACCTGGAGTAACAGGTAAATTTGGCCTTGGAGTACAGAATGAAGAAGAGCAAAGGCTAATAGAGTTTTGCCAAACAGGACATAGCAAACACCCTCTTCCAATAACACAAGACAAGACTCTACACATGGACATCACCAGATGGTCAACACCGAAATCATATTGATTATATTCTTTGAAGCCAAAGATGGAGAAGCTCTATACAAAGTCAGCAAAAACAAGACCAGGAGCTGACTGTGGCTCCGATCATGAACCCCTTATTGCCAAATTCAGACTTAAATTGAAGAAAGTGGGGAAAACTAGTAGACCATTCAGGTATGACCTAAATCAAATCTCTTATGATTATACAGTAGAAGTGAGAAATAGATTTAAGGGACTAGATCTGATAGACGGAGTGCCTGAGGAACTATGGATGGAGGTTGGTGACACTGAACAAGAGACAGGGATCAAGACCATCCCTGAGAAAAAAGAAATGTAAAAAAGCAAAATGGCTGTCTGAGGAGGCCTTACAAATAGCTGTGAAAAGAAGATAAGTGAAAAGCAAAGGAGAAAAGGAAAGATATTCCCATTTGAATGCAGAGTTCCAACGAAGAGCAAGGAGAGATAAGAAAGCCTTCCTCAGCAATCAGTGCAAAGAAATAGAGGAAAACAATATAAGGGAAAGACTAGAGATCTCTTCAAGAAAATTAGATACCAAGGGAATATTTCATGCATCAGTTCAGTTCAGTTGCTCAGTCATGTCCAACCCTTTGCGACCCCATGAATCACAGCACGCTAGGCCTCCCTGTCCATCACCAACTCCTGGAGTTCATTCAAACTCATGTCCATTGAGTCAGTGATGCCACCCAGCCATCTCATTCTCTCTCGTCCCCTTCTCCTCCTGCCCCCAGTCCCTCCCAGCATCAGTCTTTTCCAGTGAGTCAACTCTTCGCATGAGGTGGCCAAAGTATTGGAGTTTCAGCTTTAGCATCAGTCCTTCCGATTAAGAACCAGGACTGATCTCCTTTAGAATGGACTGGTTGGATCTCCTTGCAGTCCAAGGGACTCTCAAGAGTCCTCTCCAATACCACAGTTCAAAAGCATCAATTCTTCGGCGATCAGCTTTCTTCACAGTCCAACTCTCACATCCATACATGACCACTGGAAAAGCCATAGCCTTGACTAGACAGATCTTTGTTGGCAAAGTAATGTCTTTGCTTTTTAATATGCTATCTAGGTTGGTCATAACTTTCCTTCCAAGGAGTAAGCATCTTTTAATTTCATGGCTGTAATCAGCATCCACAGTGATTTTGGAGCCCCCCCAAATAAAGTCTGACACTGTTTCCAATGTTTCCCCATCTATTTCCCATGAAGTGATGGGACCAAATGCCATGATCTTAGTTTTCTGAATGTTGAGCTTCAAATATAGATGGGCACAATAAAGGACAGAAATGGTAAGGACCTAAGCAAAGCAGAAGATATTAAGAAGAGGTGGCAAGAATACACAGAAGCACTGTACAAAAAAGATCTTCATGACCCAGCTAATCATGATGGTGTGATCACTCACTAGAGCCATACATCCTGGAATGTGAGTGAATTCAAGTGGGCCTTATGAAGCATCACTATGAACAAAGCTAGTGGAGGTGATGGAATTCCTCCTGGGCTATTTCAAATCCTAAAAGATGATGCTGTGAAAGTGGTGCACTCAATATGTCAGCAAATTAGGAAAACTCAGCAGTGGCCACAGGACTAGAAAATGTCAGTTTTCACTCCAATTCCAAAGAAAGGCAATGGCAAAGAATGCTCAAACTACTGCACAATTGCACTCATCTCACACACTAGTAAAGTAATGCTCAAAATTATCCAAGCCAGGCTTCAGCAATATGTGAACCATGAACTTCCAGAAGTTCAAGCTTGTTTTAGAAAAGGCAGAGGAACCAGAGATCAGATTGCCAACACCCACTGGATTATCGAAAAAGCAAGAGAGTTTCAGAAAAACATCTGTTTCTGCTTTATTGACTATGCCAAAGCCTTTGAATGTGTGGATCACAATAAACTGTGGGAAATTCTGAAAGAGTTGGGAACACCTGACCACCTGACCTGCCTCTTGAGAAACCTGTATGCAGGTCAGGAAGCAACAATTAGAACTGGACATGGAACAACAGACTGGTTCCAAATAGGAAAAGGAGTATGCCAAGGCTGTATATTGTCACCCTGCTTATTTAACTTATGTGCAGAGTACATCATGAGAAACGCTACACTGGAAGAAGCACAAGTTGGAATCAAGATTTCTGGGAGAAATAGCAATAACCTTAGATATGCAGATGACACCACCTTTATGGCAGAAAGTGAAGAGGAACTCAAAAGCCTCTTGATGAAAGTGAAACAAGAGAGTGAAATTTGGCTTAAAGCTCAACACTCAGAAAACTAAGATCATGGCATCTGGTCCCATCACTTCATGGCAAGTATATGGGGAAACAGTGGCTAACTTTATTTTTCTGGGCTCCAAAATCACTGCTTTTGGTGATTGTAGCCATGAAATTAAAAGATGCTTACTCCTTGGAAGGAAAGTTATGACCAACCTAGACAGCATATTAAAAAGCAGAGACATGACTTTGTCAACAAAGGTCCATCTAGTCAAGGCTATGGTTTCTCCAGTGGTCATATATGGATGTGAGATTTGGACTATAAAGAAAGCTGAGGGGCAAAGAATTGATGCTTTTGAACTGTGGTGTTGGAGAAGACTCTTGAGAGTCTCTTGGACTGCAAGGAGATCCAACCAGTCCATCCTAAAGGAGATCAGTTCTAGGTGTTCATTGGAAGGACTGATGTTGAAGCTGAAACTCCAATATTTTGGCCACCTGATGCGAAGAGCTGATTGTTTTGAAAAGACCCTGATGCTGGGAAAGATTGAGGGCAGGAGGAGAAGGGGATGACGGAGGATGAGTGGGTCGGAAAGAGTCGGATATGACTGAGTGACTGAACTGAACTAAAAATATATATAAGGCAAATACGAAGAAATACAAAGTCACCATATATTTGAAGTCTCTATCCATGCAAATGGTCCCATGTGAATTAGCAGTTAGATCCTATAGGTATACCAAATGGTATCTGTGGAAATTTATTTAGCACCAAATTATATTCCCCACCTACTAGACAATTAGAACATAGTACATGTGTGCAGGACAGGGTAGGAAATTATCTATCAACAGTATCTCAAGGCAATTGGCAAATGTCCAGATTTCAGAGGAACTTAGTTAGTGCCCTGTTCTAACTGCAAAAGTAATTTTCTTCCTGAAATGAAAAATTAATGTGATGTTCCTGAAGGGAAGCATTTAATAATAATCAAGTCAAGGCCATAAGGCACTTGATTCCCTTCTGTGACCTTCGTCCTAATATAGTAGTAACCCTGCGGCTCTGCTCTTAACTGGAGTGTGGTTCAGAGACCAAATCATTGAATCATGAAGTCTGGATACTCTCTCTGCTCCCATTTCATATGATAATCAGTGTTGAGCTGATGGATACTGCTGAAGAGTATAAGAAATTTCTTTTCCCCACTTTTTGTTTAAACCAAACTATAGTTCAATAATGTTAAAAGAAAGAGATAATTTTAATGAGTTACATTACGATAAAATCTTGGCTCATATGTTTCCACATACTTAAGCCACTGTAATTAATTAGATATCTAAAACAGAGACATAAGAATATATATTAACATTTCATAAGAATATTATTTTTCAATAAAATACTTTACCAATAGCAATGGAAAATTAGTTACAAAAATACATTAGAAATTTAGAAAATTCAATTTCATTATAAAATCATTAATAAAAATAGCATTTAATAGAACAAGTAACACTTAATAGAAAACGTATATACGTTTAAACAGGAGATATCTTAGCAACTGTTATTTTTCCCTTAGTTTGTTGCATTTTAGGCTCTGGTTCTATGGAACTCCACACACTTAGCACTACTGTAGAATCTTGAAATCAAGATCCCAATTTTCTGCCTATGAAGGAATCTCTTCCATGGCATGTCTGATGAGTGCTCCAGGTTGAAATATTTTCACAGAGAACCCAAACAAGAAGCCCACTTCCTTATACTACAAGACACATCAGTGTTTGACAATTTAAATTTCCGCCAAATTTTCCTGCCTGGAGTCCTGGTTCTGCTTGACAGAGCAGATTCCTCTTACATAACATAGCCCTTCAAATATTTGTCAGCAACTATTATGGTATGGGGAGAAGGCAATGGCAAACCACTCCAGTACTCTTGCCTGGAAAATCCCATGGGCAGAGGAGGCTGGTAGACTGCAGTCCATGGGGTCTCGAAGAGTTGGACACGACTGAACGACTTCACTTCCACTTTTCACTTTCATGCACTGGAGAAGGAAATGGCACCCAACTCTAGTGTTCTTGCCTGGAGAAACCCAGGGACGGGGGAGTCTGGTGGGCTGCCATCTATGGGGTCGCACAGAGTCAGACACGACTGAAGCGACTTAGCAGCAGCAGCATCATTATGGGATGAGTAGATTCGTTTTAGGAAGCTCACTTTTGCTGCAGGGTGGGTGGGATAAAGTGAAAGAAATAAAGCCAAAAGAAATTAGGGAAAGAGACTGCCCAACAGATTATAAGGAATGGAAAAAAGGAACAACCTCTGGCTTTGTATTCCCCTGCTGCTGCTGCTGCTGCTGCTGTGTCGCTTCAGTCGTGTCCGACTCTGTGCAACCCCATAGACAGAAGCCCACAAGGCTCCCCCATCCCTGGGATTCTCCAAGCAAGAACACTGGAGTGGGTTGCCATTTCCTTCTCCAATGTGTGAAAGTGAAGTCGCTCAGTCATGTCCGACTCCTGCGACCCCATGGACTGCAGCCTACCAACCTCCTTCATCCATGGGATTTTCAAGGCAAGAGCACTGGAGTGGAGTGCCATTGCCTTCTCCAGATGTTCAGTTTATGCCATTGGGAATTTTATATGTTTGACATAATAATTAAACTGGATAATCATTTTGAAAATGATTTAAAAATTAAATTCCTACTATACAAAGAACAACAAAATGAACTGGAAATGAATTAAAGATTTTAAAATAAAACCATTAATGTATTAGAAAAATTTACAGGCCAATAAAAAACATTCTTGGATGGTAAAGCATATTCTTAGCACTATCTCAAAATCAAAAATATATTCAAGAAAATACTTTAAAATCTAATCATTTAGCAAGTATGAAACTCAGACCCCAAACTTTAGTATGTAGTCAAGACTTTGTTTTCTCTAATTTCAATCTTCTAACAGGTTGTCAGTGAATTCCAACCTTGATCTAGTTGATGCCCTCTTCTCTCCTTCAAGTTGCAGGAAATCAGAGAGGCTTATGTGGTAGGGAGAAAAGAAGGCCGGTTGACGGTGGAGTGGGAAGGGATAACAGAATACAAATGCCAGTGCTTTTAATTTCCAGGGAATTTCTCATGCTGTCATTCTCAACGTCCAAGTCCATGGTTGGTCCTTGGTCGGGTAGCTCTCTATAGTTTCTGTGCCACATGGAAACTTAGGGAACCAGCCACCTCTGCCTGGAAGTGTGATGCAAACTTCTCTGGGATTTCACCACCTCCCAGAGCCCTGCCAGGAGCAACTCTGAGGCCAGAAGTCCTTTTTCTTTTAACAAGTTCTTTACAGTGGTGGGAAAACCCCACTCTAATGCCTGTCTGCACTCTGCTTCTCCTTTCCCACCTTCTCTTCTCCCTCTTTTTCTGCTACAATGGATTTTAAGGGTGCATTTTAAAACATTCATCACATAATAAGCAGTTTTTTTTATTTCAAATGTCTGTGTAGAAAAAATAATGCCCCAAAGTATTGGAAGGAAAAAAACTGGGGAAATTATTCCAATGTACATGATAAACAGAGAAAGAGCTTTTACAGATTAAAATGCAAAAGACAGTGTCTCATATAAAAGTTTTCAAAGAACATAATCTAGAGGAAGAAACATAAATTTTCAGTAAATATGTAAAATTGCTTACACTTACTAGAAATTTTAAAAATGTAAAATAAAGTAACAACTAACAATTATTTAAAAACAATCATACTGGAATTTTTTTCTTTTAATGTCAGACCCTAATAATAAAAATAAATAATATTTTGGTGAAAATTAATCAAAAAAATCCATGATGAAGAAAATATCAAAATTTTAAATAAAGGCAGGATCCAACCCTGCATTTATATGACCTTAATTCTGGCCTTGCAAGTAATGGTGAATATCAGGAGAAATACTACTCATGTACATTGTGAATGACCTTTAAATTAGTAGGCAATTTGGCAATATATATGTACAGTTGAAAAATACATAGCCCTTGACATAAAAATTCCACTTTTGGGAATTTATAATAAAACAATATGATAAATGAATAAAGGTATCAACACATGGGTTTCCCTGATAGCTAAGTTGGTAAAGAATCCGCCTGTAATGCAGGAGACCCCAATTTGATTCCTGGGTGGGGAAGTCCCTGGAGAAGGGATAGGCTACCCACTCCAGTACTCCTGGGCTTCCCTTGTGGCTCAGTTGGTAAAGAATCCGCTTGCAATGTGGGAGACCTGGGTTTGATTCCTGGGTTGGGGATCCCCTGAAGAAGGGAAAGGCTACTCAGTACAGTATTCTGGCCTGGAGAATTTCATGAACTGTATAGTCCATGGGGGTCCCAAAGAGTTGGACACAACTGAGGAACTTTCACTTTTTGGTTAGGACTTCCCCGTAGATCAAAGGGTAAAGAAATCTGCCTGTGATGCAGACCAGGCAGGAGACCTGGGGTCAATCCCTGGGTTGGGAAGTTCCTCTGGAGAAGGGAATAGCAATCCATTCCACTATTATTGCCTTGAGAATTCCATGGACAGAGAGGCCTGGAGGGCTGAAGTCCGTGGGGCACATTAATAAACATTAATGCTCATTTAAACACTGTTTAAAAGAGCAAAGCATTGCAAAGAATGATAAACAATTATTCAAATAATTTATGCCATAGCCACTCACCAGAATAATATCGAGAAATTAAGAAGATATAGACATAGATGCTTTTACATAGACACTGAGTTATACTATATAAGTAAAAGCTTTCATTTTTTTTTTGTAGACAAAATGGTAAAAAAATGTTGAAGTTTATACATATATACATACATATATATGTGTGTGCATATATGCACATTCACACACATTATCTATCTCTATGAATGAATTAAAATTTAGAAAGATGAATCTTGAAGCATTAACTGTAGTTATCTCTGGGGGTAGAATATGGACCATTTTTTTTTCTTTCTAACTTTCTGTATTAGTGAAATTTTTTCTGACTCCTAAATTTATTCCACTAAGTTGGGGGATGAGGGAGAACTCAGCCAAAAACTTTCCATCAAAAGAATAACTAAGATACCCAAATCCCAAATCACAAGAAAAAAGTCTAAAAGCTATTCAGCTCATTTTTCACCTGCCTTAGAAGATGGCATCTGGAAAAATCTAATAGGGACTATAGCATTTATGGTCCCAAGATTTTCCCATAAGTCTCCTTCTTCCCTTTTGTGTTGAACAAATATGTTTTCAAGTTCTGGGTTTCACTTTTATTTACCCTTGAACGCTGCAATAATGGCACCCTAATTCTAAAATAGATTGCTTTTATAGCCAAGTATCCTCCCATGCCAGTCCCTTGACCACAGTTAACAACAGGAAAGAAAAACAAGACAACACCATGCCATAAAACTTGGGAGAAAGCCTAGTGTCATGAGAGCAAGAGGAGAAAATTTCAAGAAGCCACCAAGTAATGCCAAATTTTATAAAAAATTAAAGGTATGAAGACAGTCTAGAATGTTGGATTAGGGAACTGGAGATCAGTGGTTACTTTCAAGGGTATGTTTGGAGGTGAAATGTCAGGAGTTGCTATGAAAGGATGCTGGAACATTGGGTAAGAACCAAGACAATGGGTAAGAATGAGCTGCTGCTGCTGCTAAGTCACTTCAGTCGTGTCCGACTCTGTGTGACCCCATAGACGGAAGCCCACCAGGCTCCCCCATCCCTGGGATTCTCCAGGCAAGAACACTGGAGTGGGTCGCCATTTCCTTCTCCAATGTGTGAAAGTGAAAAGTGAAAGTGAAGTCGCTCAGTCGTGTCCGACCCTTAGTGACCCCACGGACTGCAGCCTACCATGCTCCTCCATCCATGGGATTTTCTAGGCAAGAGCACTGGAGTGGCTTGCCATTGCCTTCTCCTAAGAATGAGCTAGAATTTCACAAAGTGCAATTTTAGTGAGAAGTGGTGGAAAGAGAAGGACTTGACGAGATGGGAAAAGGAGAAGCTCTAAGCACTTAAAAAGTGAAGAGAAAGGTAGATATATTAAAATGATGTTTTAAAATAGAAGTAAATGAAGGAAAATAGTCATGCAGGATGTAGGACTGACAAGGATCTAAACTCATATGTGAATGTGTGCAAATTACCTAGGCCTCCAGATTTGATTCTTTAGCCCAACATGGGTCGCAATAGTCTGCATTTTAAACAAGCTCTCAGGTGATGCTGATGCTTCTGCTCTTCAGGACACACTTAGAGAAGCAAGGGGCCCAGACTCAGTGAAAGGAAAGGAAGACCTCTTTCTTTGAGAATTGATTAAGAAAAGCGACATGATAGGTGTGGAAATCAAGCCCGAGAAGAGAACAGCTAAGGGAATCAAAGCTAAGTGACCTTTAGCTCCTCTGTAAAATATGAGTGAGCTCATCTGTTGAGAATGGGGAGTGTGAGAGATGAGAAATGAGGTCTCGGAAACAGTGGGGAAGTTTCGGATGAACTGTTGCAAGACGCTTATTATGAGATCAAGAAGAGATGAACTGCTTCTTTTGGTGAGGTGCACTAATAACATAATTAAACCATAAAGTGAAATGTGGGCTTTAGGAAAAGGAAGTAAAGATGATTTTCCCCAATTAAAATTAATGAGATAACGTTCACCTGTGGTGGCCACAATGCGCTTGCTAATGACTGCCTTAAAAGGATCAGGAATGCAATTCACCTCAATACTTACATCTTTGAAATAGTCTACCCACAATTTAACTCACTTGTCTAAACCTTTTCTATTTATCTTGTGTCCAGCAAGTGAATATGAAAAATACAGCCTTGAGCTGTAATCAGGCCGCCTAGAAACAATAACAATAAAAAATTGGATGAAAAAAATGAGAGCTTCTAGATTGGTTAATATTTGGGCAAAGAGTAGTTTTCAACTTATCCAAGTTAATTTTTCCACGAGCAATTATCCTTGTTGGCATCTACCCAGAACTTGAGGTTGACATTATTCCTTCAGCAGAAAGTGGCATGGGGATCTCTAATGACCTAAAATTCTTCTGGTGTCACCTTGGCCCCACTGTGCCTCTTCTGAAAAATCACTTTTCTGTCATCATCTGCACAGCCCTCCGGTGCTCTAAATTGAGGATTCAGCTTCAGATATTGCCTTGGAATTTGGTTCTATGTGTGAAATGAACATTGTTAGAAAGTGAACCTCCCCTATGTGTTAGTCTGTTCATTAAAAATGGAATAGCAAAAGGAGAAAATAAATTGCAAGGAGTCCCTTAGCCGCCCTCAATATTCACAACATTCACAGAGTTGGCTATTGAAATATGAAAAGGCAAATGTGGAAGAGCTGAAAATGAACAGAATCACAGCCCCCAGGTCTCCCCTGTTCTGTTCCAGCAGCAGCTGCAGCTCCCAATCCCAATAATTTAATGTTATAATCACTCTATCATTATTAGTAATTTTATGCACTATGAACGTCCATGCTTTTCTCATCTACTGATTATTTCTACCAGACTCATCCCCCAAATTCATCTGCTGTATTCCTCACCAGGCCTTCTCTGAAGTAATATTCCTCTTCACTAAATTATCCAAGTAATTCCTTTCATTTCACCTATCATCTCTCTGTTTTATGGTTATTTACATATCTTATCTCCCATGTTAAATCATTAGCTCCTTAAGAACAGAAACTCCAGCTTACTTTGTTTCATATCCTTCATAACATCTAATCATATTTTTAAAGTTTTTTATCTGTATGATTTTTTTTTTGTAAAAAGGGATTCAGTTAGATGCTGACATGAAGCTAAAATAAATGGTAATTATGAAAACATGTTTCATTTCAATTCTGGAATTCTGTAAGCATAATCAAGGGTACCACCTCAGTTTTCCCTATATCCGTCCTTGTTCTTACTCTTACTCTTGGTAGAATGCAGAATATATGGTATGTATTCCAAAAGACATTTCAAGGGAGCTAATCAGACCCATATAATACACTTTTGATGAGTTAGACTCTGTGCCACACATAAACCACAATGAAACATATAAACTTTATAGCAACAATTTCTCTCACATTCTCAAATTACAGAAAGCAGAGATTAAGGGAAACGTTATAAAATTAAGAACAATAAAAACATGCAGGAAAAATATCACCCAAGGGTTTTACAATCCTCTCTCCATTCAGCAAAAATACTCAATCCTTTTCAATGAATGTAGTGAATACCATTTTGCATTTTACATATGTCATATGGCTAATTACTTTTTAAATATGGAATTGACAGGATAGTTTTGGGTGAGACAATACCAATCTCATCTGCTGGGAAGTTCTAGAAGAATTTTTATAATCTATTATCAGCAACTTTCCAGTTGAACAGACCGAGTAAAATTTTCAAAATATCTCAGGCTTTTTACTTTGTATGGGATCATCTTTTCATTAACATATCAATAGTGGTGTGTCATTCTTTCACAGCTTAAAAAATTGGTGCCTAATCTCAAAAAAACTTTTTTCCCTGCCCTGCCAACAACCAGAAGGATTTTCTTCAATGGATTAAAATACTACTGCTTTATACTAAGTAACATTTAAACTGGGACACAATATACCTCTTTTCTTTGAGATATGTTTATAAATACATGATCGGCATGACATCTCCCACATAGAAGGCTTCCCTGGTGGCTCAGATGGTAAAGAATCTGCCTGTAAGGCAGGAGACCCTGGTTAGAGCCCCAGGGCTTTCACTTTTTTCCCCCTAAATAAAACATATTAAATAAGATTCACAACATTCACTTTTCAATTTATGGCACATTTCTTCTGAAGTGTTTTTAAAATAACTTATCTGACAGGGACAAAAGAAGGCCCTGATAATTATCTGATAAATGCCCCAAATTAGGAAATCCATGGACTGTAGCCCTCCAGGCTCCTCTGTCCATGGAATTCTCCAGGCAAGGATACTGGAGTGGGTAGCCGTTCCCTTCTCCAGAGGATCTTTCCAACCCAGGGATTGAACACAGGTCTCCCTCATTGCAGGCAAATTCTTTACCATCTGAGCCACTAGAGAAGCCCATACAGTGAATAGAATCATAGTGGACTTTCTTATAAGACTATCAAAACTGGCAATTACAGAGTAATTTAAAATATAATTTATAAATATGTGTATAAATATATATTTATAAATATACTTTAAGTATAATTTTAAAATATGTCTCTCTTCAACCACAAACACAAATAGTCTATTTGCTTAATTCTGATTCTTATGTATAAAATTTCTAGCCTCAAAGTGTGATGTGTTCACTGGTCCACTGAAAAATATGATAAACATCTGAGAGGTGGAAAAAACCAAAATGACTTAAAATGCTATAGCTGCTACTTCCCTCCATTGTTTTCAGTCAGATAGTATAAATTAACTTGGTATAATTAGGGAAGTTAGTCTAAGACTGTGATAGCCAAAAAGGATTGTTATGAGCCAAATCTAACTGAAATATTTAAGCTATTACTTGGAAAAAGTCAACATGTGAGTTTCATCAATAAAAACTAATCTGGAATAGCAATCTTAACTACTTTAGCAGAAAGCAAGGGGGAAATAGATTCATCCTTTTCAAATTACTTTCTGATCTATGACCATCATGGAGACTTTGAAATGAGCAGAGTAACATAATCTACCTCTTTGCCAAAAGCATTACATCAATCTGTCTCTATCTACATGGGTGAATCTTATGCTTGGGAACATTAAGAAAATTATCAATTAAGACCACCATCCTGAAACAATGGGCAAACCTGATTATCCTTTGTAAACACCAATTTTAAATGCCATAACAAGAATCTGGTCTTCTCTTTCTTATCTCCAACCATACTCCAGAAAGAGATTTCAAAATGGAAATCTTTCTATTTTTGTTTGCACAGCCTGCACAGGCATTTGCTCCCACAGATGTTCCACATTTACACACAGGAAAGAAGAATGTTTGAAATCCACCTCCATCATTTTACAAAATGATGATGATACTGACTCCCCATTGGGGCTTTTTAAAATGGTTCCAGATATTTATCATCTGTGACCATTGGGACTATCTGGCCTAGATTTGTCTTTTGGAGGTCCTCCTCAAAGCTCTCCCACCCTCTTCTCCTCTAGGACAAAAGTGTTCTCCTTGGTGTAAGAAAATTGCTAATTATATGAAGACATTTCCTGGCTAATAATTAAAGGAGGTTTGTTAATGGTGGTCTTAAAGAGGCTTACATATCATTTAAAGGTAAATGAAATTATTTAACTGACAGCTTATGCATCCAAAAATTATCACTCTTTGTAAAATAGTAATGTTCATGCATGATAAAATGGTATCTAACTGCACAGTTCCTTTATTGTTCAGTACTTAGTGGAGGAAAAAAGTTAATTGAAATATGAAAAATGTTTAGTAAGGATTGGTAGTAATTTACCAAATAATGTTGACTCCAGTCACTTTTACAACTTGAATTTGCTGAAACACCTAGCAATTATTTATACACAGTAAAAAATTGTTGGGTTGGCTAATCAATAAAACATTCACCCCTTCTAGAAGTACTTTTTAAACCCCAAGCAAAAACCAAAAAGGCTGTGAACACAACTGCACTGTTTTATTTCTACTGAATATACAAATCCCATCAAGCATTTAGATCTAAATTTTATAGACTCTAACACTCACCAGAAGCAATATAAAATCAGTGCTTTTCTACATGGGCCCCTGCTGAGGGGAAGACCCTTTTAACTTGTTTGAAACTATTAGTATGTCTTAAAGGGCTCAAACTCTATCCATCTCGTTCATTAACACACACACCAACTGAGTCATGAGTAAATGAGCAGTGGATTTAAAACATACCTTATAAAAAGTAAAGTGTAGGGGTACCTAAATGGTGATTTAAATGCATATGCTCTATAAAAGGGATTTTATTTTATTTTTAATTAATTTTTATTAGCGTATAGTTGCTTTATAATGTTGTATTAGTTTTTGCTGTACAGCAGGGTGAATCGATTAGTGGAGGTGATGGAATTCCAGTTGAGCTACTTCAAATCCTAAAAGACAAAGTTTTGAAAGTGCTGCACTCAATATGCCAGCAAATTTGGAAAACTCAGCAGTGGCCGCAGGACTGGAAAAGGTCAGTTTTCATTCTAATCCCAAAGAAAGGCAATGCCAAAGAATGCTCAAACTACCGCACAATTGCACTCATCTCACATGCTCAAAATTCTCCAAGCCAGGCTTCAGCAATACCTGAACCATGAACTTCCAGAGGTTCAAGCTGGATTTAGAAAAGGCAGAGGAACCAGAGATCAAATTGCCAACATCCACTGTATCATTGAAAAAGCAAGAGAGTTCCAGAAAAACATCTACTTCTGCTTTATTGACTATGCCAAAGCCTTTGACTGTGTGGATCACACTAAACTGGAAAATTCTGAAAGAGATGGGAATACCAGACCACCTGACCTGCCTCTTGAGAAACCTATATGCAGGTCAGGAAGCAACAGTTAGAACTGGACATGGAAAAATAGACTGGTTCCAAATCCGGAAAGAAGTACATCAATGCTGTATATTGTCATGCTGATTATTTAACTTATATGCAGAGTACATCATGAGAAACACTGGACTGGATGAAGCACAAGCTGGAATCAGGGTTTCTGGGAGAAATATCAGTAACCTCAGATATGCAGATGACACCACCCTTAAGGCAGAAAGCGAAGAAGAACTAAAGAGCCTCTTGATGAAAGTGAAAGAGGCAAGTGTTTTAAAAACCTGGCTTAAATTCAACATTCAGAAAACTAAGATCATGGCATCTGGTCCCATGACTTCATGGCAAATAGATGGGGAAACAGTGGAAACCATGACAGACTTTATTTTTGGTTCAGATGGTGACTGCAGCCATGAAATTAAAAGACACCTGCTCCTTGGAAGAAAAGCTGTGATGAACCTAGACAGCATATTAAAAAGCAGAGACATTGCTTTCCAACAAAGGTCTGTCTAGTTAAAAAAAGCTATGGCTTTTCCAGTCATCATGTATGGATGTGAGAGTTGAACTACAAAGAAGGCTGAGTGCCAAAGAATTGATGCTTTTGAACTGTGGTGTTGGAGAAAACTCTTGAAGAGTCCTTTGGACTGTAAGGAGATCCAACAGTCCATCCTAAAGGAAATCAATCCTGTATATTCATTGGAAGGATTGATGCTGAAACTCCAATACTTTGGCCACCTGATGTTACCAACTGACTCCTTGGAAAAGATTCTGATGCTGGGAAAGATTGAAGGCAAGAGGAGAAGGGGACAACAGAGGATGAGATGGTTGGATGGTATCACCGACTCAATGGACATGAGTTTGAGTAAACAACAGGAGTTGGTGATGGACAGGGAGGCCTGTCAGGATGTAGTCCATGGGGTCACAAAGAGTCAGACATGACTGAGTGACCGAACTGAACTGAATTGATGCATATGTTCCTTATTTTTGTATTTCCTTCCCATTTAGATCACCACAGAGCATTGAGCAGAGTTCCCTGTGCTATACAATAGGTTCTTATTATAGTTATCTATTTTATATATAGTAGTGTATATATGTTGATCCCAATCTCCCAATGCATCCCATACCTCCCTTCCCCCTTTGGTATCCATAAATTTGTTCTCTACATCTGTGACTCTATTTCTATTTTGTAAATAAGTTCATCTGTACCATATTTCTAGATTCCACATATAATTGATAATATATTTGCTTTTTCTTTCTGACTTCACTCTCTGTGAAAGTCTCTAGGTCCATCAATCCCTCTGCAAATGGCACAATTTTGTTCCTTTTTTATGGCTGAGTAATATTCCATTGTATATATGTACCACATCTTCTCTATCCATTCCTCTGTTGATTGACTTTTTGGTTGCTTCCATGTCTTAGGTATTGTAATGTAAAAGGAATTTTAAAAGATTTGGTTTATATTAAATATTGTGGCTCATCTGATTTAGCATCTCCCTATTATCATGCTTTTATTTACTATCATTCTTATCACCAGTCTTGCTCTAGTATATGATTTTTTTTAATGAACACTATTGTACAATGAACTGTTTACAATGGACACTATTAAAATTTACATGTTTCAGTTGACAAAGGAAAAAATTCTTTTAGATCTCTCAACTGGAGAATCCCAGGGAAGGGGGAGCCTGGTGGGCTTCCGTCTATGGGGTCACCCAGAGTCGGACACGACTGAAGTGACTTAGCAGCAGCAGCAGCAGCAACAGGATAGATGTATTCTACTAGAATAAAAAATGGCATATTAAATTTATAGAAAAGTTGAATAAAGCTTAGGAAAAAATTCTGGAGAAAAGCTGCTTTTATTTAAGGGATTTTTTTATGGTAACTTTTCAATGATTTTTATTGTTTGTTATTTTTGACATTTCCTCAGTAGGGGAGTACATTTAGCCACATTTTACAAAGAAAGGAAAGTTGTGGATGTTTATGTGTTTTGTCAGGAGTAGTGTTAGTGATCCATCACTTCAACTATCAAACCACTCATTAAAATTCTTCTTTCGCTGTCTCTCTTCTTTACTCTCTAATCCTTCATCCACAGTTACAAATTAGAATATAAAGATATGTCCAGACTGCTTATTCCACTAGCTCTTTCTTCTGTTATATCTACTCCTTAGAACACTCTGCATATTCTCAAATACTATGAGAATATTTCTAAAACTTATCTCTTCCCATTTCAGTTCTCTAAGAAAATTTCCAACTCTTCCTTTATAGTTCTTATGACCTTTCCTACTATGAGGACAGAAGTTTAAGAATATGCACACCTTACTCCAGCAAAAATTACTTTTAGTCCCTATACTAGAGATTCAAAGCCTTGGTGGGAAAAAGCTATGCTTAATTTACCATTATTATTATTTCTCAAGAACCCTTTGATTTTATTCTCAAGAAGAAAGATTTGACAGTAATTTTAAGAAAAAGTTGAGACTAATTTTGGGAAACCTGGTTCCAAGGAGATTGTGGGACTCACTCTACATGAAGTACCTAAATTGGAGGAAATACTGTGTGTGTGTGTGTGTGTGTGTGTGTGTGTGTGTGTGTGTGTGTGTGTGTGTGCGTGCGCGCGCATGCGCGTGTGCGCATATGGGACAGGATAGAGAGGGGAGAGGAGAAGGAGAAGGAAAGGAAGGTGGAGGAGTAGGTGTAAATAAACATAAGTGGTAGGAAAATAAAGACACTATCTGTTTCCAGACAAGAGTCCTCTTAAAAGTCATATGAAGGTGAAAAAGGTAGAAGCCATAGCCCAAGTCATAAGTTTAGACTTGATGAAGATGAACCTTTTACTACCAGATTCCAACAAGCACATATTGGTAAAAGTACATGTACTTTGAAATAGTCATTTATTCTCTGCATATTTTAAGTCTATTTTTTTTACCCTTTTTCTCACTTCAATGATACCTATTTTAGGATATGAGTTCTGCAAGGACAAGAAATTCATCTGTTATGCTTTCTTGGCACAGCACTGAGCACAGTAAATGGAAGTATTAAATAAATATTAGTGGAAGAGGAAAAAATGGAGGAGGAACAGTAAAGACGGGCTAATCCCACCTCTCCCTTTTATTGGCCATGCTATGAGGCTTGCAGGATCTTAGTTCCTCATCCAAGGAGTTAACCTGGGCCATTGGCAGTGAAAGCACAGAGTCCTAAACACTGACTGCCAGAGAATTCCCTAATTTCACCTTTTGACCTCTTCTTTATCCTGTTAAACTTTTCTTTTATGAGACTAGGTATAAACATATTTGTTTATCTTAGATAAATTCCTGAAACTGATTCACTATACAAAAGACTATTCTTAGTTCTTTCTTCCTAGATACTGCATTCAGTTCAGTTCAGTCGCTCAGTCGTGTCCGACTCTCCGCGACCCCATGAATCACAGCACGCCAGGCCTCCCTGTCCATCACCAACTCCCGGAGTTCACCCAAATTCATGTCCATCGAGTTGGTGATGCCATCCAGCCATCTCATTCTCTGTCGTCCCCTTCTCCTCCCGCCCCCAATCCTTCCCAGCATCAGAATCTTTTCCAGTGAGTCAACTCGTCGCATGAGGTGGCCAAAGTATTGGAGTTTCAGCTTTAGCATCAGTCCTTCCAATGAACACCCAGCATTGATCTCCTTTAGGATGGACTGGTTGGATCTCCTTGCAGTATAAGGGACTCTCAAGAGTCTTCTCCAACACCATAGTTCAAAAGCATCAATTCTTCAGTGCTCAGCTTTCTTTATGGTCCAACTCTCACATCCATACATGACTACTGGAAAAACCATAGCCTTGACTAGACAGACCTTTGTTGGCAAAGTAATGTCCCTGCTTTTTAATATGCTATCTAGGTTGGTTATAACTTTCTTTCCAAGGATCAAGCGTCTTTTAATTTCCTGGCTGCAATCAGCATCCGCAGTGATTTTGCAGCCCAAAAAAATAAAGTCTGACACTGTTTCCACTGTTTTTCCATCTATTTCCCATGAAGTGATGGGACCAGATGCCGTGATCTTTGTTTTCTGAATGTTGAGCTTCAAGCCAACCTTTTCACTCTCCTCTTTCACTTTCATCAAGAGGCTTTTGAGTTCCTCTTCACTTTCTGCCATAAGGGTGGTGTTATCTGCATATCTGAGGTTATTGATATTTCTCCCAGCAATCTTGATGCCAGCTTGTGCTTCTTCCAGCCCATCTATTTCTGCTTCATTGATTATGTCAAAGCCTTTGACTGTGTGGATCACAATAAACTGTGGAAAATTCTGAAAGAGATGGGAATACCAGACCACCTGACCTGCCTCTTGAGAAACCTGTATGCAGGTCAGGAAGCAACAGTCAGAACTGTACATGGAACAACAGACTGGTTCCAAATAGGAAAAGGAGTACGTCAAGGCTGTATATTCTCACCTTGCTTATTTAACCTATATGCAGAGTACATCATGAGGAACGCTGGGCTGGAAGAAGATACTGCATAGTGGTATTGAAACACTGATAATCTAGGCGAATCCTTTGCCTTGTAGAAAATTAGAATTCTGAATAACTTTGACAAGCTGAAGAAATAAATAAAATGAATCTCCCAGGGGATCAATGGAAGATAATTTTATTTGTGAAGAAAAAAACCTGCAGAAGAGAATGCAAAGCATTAGTCACACAAAGATATCCATTAAAATTGTTTCACTGGAGAAAATCATAAAACCGTGAGACAATAAAGATCTTCTAGTCCAGTTCCTACCATCTATATATATATGTACACTGGAATGCAGATAAGTTGGATGACTTAACACAACTCAGAACAGCTAATGAGCAGGAAAGGGGGACTGTGTTTTTGTTTTTGTGCTCAGTCGCATCCAACTCTGTGGCCCCATGGACTGTAACCTACCAGGCCCCTGTGTCCATGGAATTTTCTACGCAAGAATACTACAGTAGGTAGCCATTTTCTACTCCAGGGGATCTTCCCAACCAAGGGATAGAACCCAAGTCTTTTGCATCTCCTGCATTGGCAGGGAGATTCTTTACCATTAGCACCACCTGGGAAGCGGGAAAGGCAGAAATAGATGCTAAATCTCTTGACTCCTAGACCAGTGCTCACAAGATGGAGTAGTATGATGCTAGAGATCCTTTAATAATAAAATATGGGATATGTCCAATTTGGATCTCAACAATTTTAAGACTCGTGAAAAAATAAGGAGAACTTGGAATATTTATTTTTGGTTGTACTGGGTCTTTGTTGCTGTTGCATAATGAAGTAACTGATTAAAGGTTTAGAAGTTTAGAAAGGGAGTTTCAAGAATCATAGTTATTAAATATTCAGGGGAAACTTAATTACAAACTTCAAATATATGATGTTATTATATAGAGAATGGCAACCAGATGTTTTCTCTTCACCAAAGTCAGAAAAAGAGGACACAGAATTGAGGAGACTTACTATTAATAGTTAAGTATAAGGTGGTTTCCTGTCTAATCATGTGAGAATCAGTCGTTTTGGGGATATAAAAGTCTATGAAAAGTTTTGAACAGAAAAACAAATCTGAAAATCAATGGCATTGTGTCACTGGTGGCATCACGTTTTTAAATAGTTATGGTTTGTTTGATGCCATTTCTAGACTTTCAAAGGAGATCTTTGATTAATAATACCTAAAAATTATAGCATCAAAATGGTAGTGAATCTATTTTGGTTTGGGAAAACAGAAATTTTTTTCCATAATGGTATAAAAGAAACATGTGAAGGTCTCAATGTAATGCCACTCCCAAGTCCTATGTTATATTACTCAGTTAGGTGCAATAACTTTCCTGTGGGAAAGATTTACATTATCTTCAAGTTAATCCAAGTTTTGTTTCTAGTAAAGGGAAATTGTTACAAAGAAGTGTGGAAAAATACTGTCTTAAATGTCTTCATGTATTTTATATGACAAATGAATGGTATTTGTTGTAACAGAACTGATGCTTCAATATAGCACTACACACAGAAAAAAACACTCACTTCACTATATCATCAATTCTAATAACAATTTAAGTTGGCTGATACACATACATTGTGAACTACTCATTGACATGAAGACTAAATAGCATTCATGCCACAAACCATACATCAAACTTTAAAAATTAGTCTCATTTTCCAAGAGTCCTAATTCTAGGTTTATATAATTCAGTAAAAAAGTGTGTAAGAAAATATTTTATGAGTTTTTCCAAAGCAAAATTGTGTAAGCAACAAAAATTTTATGAGTTGCAAGAAGGGAAACATGTACTCTGAAAATGCTCTTCAACTATCAGTTCAGTTCAGTTCAGTCGCTCAGTCGTGTCCGACTCTCCGCGACCCCATGAATCACAGCACGCCAGGCCTCCCTGTCCATCACCAACTCCCGGAGTACACTCAAACTCATGTCCACAGAGTCGGTGATGCCATCCAGCCATCTCATTCTCCGTCGTCCCCTTCTCCTCCCACCCCCAACCTTTCCCAGCATCAGAGTCTTTTCCAGTGAGTCAACTCGTCTCATGAGGTGGCCAAAGTATTGGAGTTTCAGCTTTAGCATCAGTCCCTCCAATGAACATCCAGGATTGATCTCCTTTAGAATGGACTGGTTGGATCTCCTTGCAGTATAAGGGACTCTCAAGAGTCTTCTCCAACACCACAGTTCAAAAGCATCGATTCTTCGGCGATCAGCTTTCTTCACAGTCCAACTCTCACATCCATACATGACCACGGGAAAAACCATTGCCTTGACTAGACGGACCTTGGTCGGCAAAGTAATGTCTCTGCTTTTTAATATACTATCAAGGTTGGTCATAACTTTCCTGCCAAGGAGCAAGCGTCTTTTAATTTCATGGCTGCAATCAGCATCTGCAGTGATTTTGGAGCCCAAAAAAACAAAGTCTGACACTGTTTCCACTGTTTTTCCATCTATTTCCCATGAAGTGATGGGACCAGATGCCATGATCTTTGTTTTCTGAATGTTGAGCTTCAAGCCAACCTTTTCACTCTCCTCTTTCACTTTCATCAAGAGGCTTTTGAGTTCCTCTTCACTTTCTGCCATAAGGGTAGTGTCATCTGCATATCTGAGGTTATTGATATTTCTCCCAGCAATCTTGATTCCAGCTTGTGCTTCTTCCAGCCCAGCGTTCCTCATGATGTACTCTGCATATAAGTTAAATAAGCAAGGTGACAATATACAACCTTGACGCACTCCTTTTCCTATTTGGAACCAGTCTGTTGTTCCATGACCGGTTCTAACTGTTGCTTCCTGACCTGCATACAGGTTTCTCAAGAGGCAGGTCAGGTGGTCTGGGATTCCCATCTCTTTCAGAATGTTCTATATATAGAAGGAATTAAAAATTGACCAACGATATAATCTTGATATTCTAAGAAATTTATGTTCAAATTTTTTTACCATTACACTTAGTAAGAATTGTATTTTTATCTTGACAGGCACATTATTGTGTATAAATGAATATCCGCTTCACACACACCTGCATATGGATGACTAAAATAAGTTTCATGTATCAATTATTTCTCTTACTTTTCCTAGCCAAAAAGTGAAAGTTGCTCACTCTTTGTAACCCCATGGACTATACAGTTCATGGAATTCTCTGGGCCAGAATACTGGAGTGGGTAGCCTTTTCCTTCTGCAGGGGATCTTCCCAACCCAGGGATCTAACCCAGGTTTCCCACATTGCAGGCTGATTCTTTACCAGCTGAGCCACAAGGGAAGCCCAAGAACACTGGAGTGGGCAGCCTATTTTTTCTCCAGTGTATCTTTCCAACCCAGGAATCGAAATGGGGTCTCCTGCAGTGCAGGTGGATTCTTTACCAACTAAGTTATGAGAGAAGCCCTGTACATATGTAATGACCATTTAAATTAAAATGTTAAAAGAACATAGGACTTTTACCTGTATCATTATCTTTCATATTTGGTCCAATAAATTAAAATGCACTACAAGGTAAGGTCTAATTTTTATTTGAATCATTGATGTTTAAGGATATTTTGACCATATCTTATGTCTCTTAACTTTCTTTAGCTTCTTTTTTTATGATACAGTACTTTTAGTGCCCTTAGTAGCCATGACTATAAATCTATTTTAAACTGCTTGAGACCCATTAACAACCATTTTCATATTCTAAACCATACTCGTGCCAAAACATGATTTAATAAGGTATTTATGACTACTCCCAATAGTACCTTATTGTCTTTTGATATAATACATTTTCAGAAAATAAATATCCCTGACTTGTTACCTATTTGAAAATGTATTAGTTATTAGAAAGTAATAGTCTTTACAGTCCAATGCTAATATTGTTCAAACAATTTCATGAATCAGAGCTTGCATAGTAAATTTGATCCTTGTTTTACTTCATCATAAAACTGAAAAGAATTAAATACAAGTGCATTCAAAAACAAGGGAAGGCACAGCTCGTAAAACTAAAGTGACAATTCCAAAATAGCCCAGATATTCAGATTAATCATGCAGAATAGGATGGCAATAGCCATTGTGTCCTGAAAATGTTTTAGAGGTGAAATTAGGACAATGTAAGTAAAGTGGCAAATGTTCAGACTAGGAGGACAGTGTGCATTATTAGAATCCTCAGGTACAATGTTGTCCAGGCTTCTCCCTGAGAAAAATATCAGTTCTAATTTTCCTTTTTTTTTAGAAGAAGGTTTTATAGAGAATGAATGAGGTTAGGTTAGGCTTATCGACTATATTAGTCAGAGTTCTGTAGAGAAATAGAATTAATAAGATTCATAGTACACTATATATATCTAATGTGTATATATATAATGTATATATATATATAATGTGTATATATATATATATATAATGGACTTCCCTGGTGGCTCATATGGTAGAGCGTCTGCCTACCATGTGGGAGGCCTGGGTTCAATCCCTGGTCAGGAAGATCTCTTGGAGAAGGAAATGGCAACCCGATCCAGTATTCTTGCCTGGAAAATCCCAAGGCCGGATGAACCTGGTAGGCTACAGTCCAGGGGTCGCAAAGAGTCAGACATGACTGAGCAACTTCACTTTCACTTTCATATGTGTGTGTGTGTATGTATATATATATATATTACATTCAGTAGGATGTATGTAAGCATGAGAGTGTGTGTGTATTTTTTTGAATATATATACAGAGAGAGAGCAAGAGAGAGAGAAATTTATTTCATGGAACAGGCTCACACAATTGTAGGCGCTGGCAAGTCCAAAATCAGCAAGGCAGCCATCAGGCTAGAGACCCAGGGAAGAGTTAATGCTGTCGTCTCAAGTCCAAAGACAGTAGGAATGCAGAGTTACTTTGTCTTCAGGAGACTTCAGTCTTTTAAGTCTTTCCACTGATAGGAGCACCCCTTCCCCCAATATTTGGCTGCTTTACTTAAAGTTTGCTCATTTAAATGTTAATCATATTAGAAAAATACCTTCACAGCAACACCTAATTGATGTTTGATCAAAGAACTGGGCAACATGGCCTATCCAGATTGATATATAATATTAACTGTCATATCCATCTAGATTAGATACTTCTATTAGTCATTCCTGTCATACCTGCCTTGACATGCTGGATAAGGTGGGTAGATATAACCCAAGTTAGATGGACTGTTAGATGGACCCAACCCTATGGACTGTAGCCCCCAGGTTCCTCTGTCCCTTGGATTCTCCTCCAGGCAAGAATACTGGAGAAGGTTGCCATGTCCTCCTTCAGAGGATCTTCCTGACCAAGGGATTGAACCAGCATCTTTTATGTCTCCTGCACTGGCAGATGGGTTCTTTACCACTAGTGCCACATGGGAAGCCCTCCCTTTGGTTAAGACCCTGGAAAATAGAGGGAATAGATCTTTCCTCTAGCTCCTGAATAACCCTTATTTTATATCATCCTCTTTAAATGATTCTTATTCATACTATTTTAAAAGATTTCCTATTTTCTCTTCCTTTTAGAAGCTTCGTACACACACTATGTTTTCCCTTATCTCCACAGCACAGCTCTTTGATCTGAGTTAGCCAGGCTTGTCTTGTTATATAATGGAATACTTTTGAAATTTAAAAAATCTCTTACTTTCTTAATAAAGTTAGACTAAGAGAAATTGGGCTTTACATATTTATTTTGGGTGTCAAAAGCAGAAGGTACAGATTCTGTATTTCTGCTGTAAAAGTTTTAATTCTCCCTTGGGCAATGGGTTAAAAGAGAAAAAGATCACACACAAAGACATTAGCAAAAGAAAACACTCTAATCTGTTTAAAAATACATTTTCCTGTTACACAACAATTATGCGCTGGGTTTTGGAAGATTTGAGAGAATTTTATAGAACAGTTGGGGAAGTGCTGTGAGATGATTAACACTGGATTCATCAAAAAGTTCATTCAGATTTCCTGTAACATCTTACAGAAAGACCTGAAGGAACATTTTGGCCATCCCAATAGCGATATGAGGGCTTCCCAGGAGGTGCTAGAGGTAAAGAACTCTCCTGCCAATGAAGGAGACATAAAGAGACATAGGTTCGATCCCCCATTGGAAAAGATCCCCTGGAGAAGGAAACAGCAGCCCACTCCAGTATTCTTGCCTGGAGAATTCCCTGGACAGAGAAGACTGGTGGGCTGCACTCCATAGTGTTGCAAAAGAGTCAGACATGACTGGAGCAACTTCAGATCACCTCAGTTCATTCGCTCAGTCTTGTTTGACTCTTTGAGACCCATGGACAGCAGCATGTCAGCCTTCCCTGACCATCACCAACTCCTGGAGTTTTCTCAAATTCATGTCCATTGAGGTGATGATGCCATTCAACCATCTCATCCTCTGTCATCCCCTTCTCCTCCTGCCTTTAATCTTTCCCAGCATCAGGGTCTTTACAAATGAGTCAGCTCTTTGCATCAGGTGGCCAAAGCATTGGAACTTCAGCTTCAACATCAGTTCTTCCAATGAACATTCAGGACTGATCTCCTTTAGGATGGACTGGTTGTATCTCCTTGCAGTCCAAGGGACTCTCAAGAGTCTTCTCCAGCACCACAGTTCAAAAGCATTAATGCTTCAGTGCTCAGCTTTCTTTATGGTCCAACTCTCACATCCATACATGACTACTGGAAAAACCATAGCATTGACTAGACAGACCTTTGTCGGCAAAGTAATGTCTCTGCTTTTTAATATGCTGTCTAGGTGGGTCATAGCTTTTCTTTCAAGGAGCAAGCATCTTTTAATTTCATGACTGCAGTCACCATCTTCAGTGATTTTGGAGCTGAAGAAAATAAAGTCTGTCATGGGTTTCCATGGTTTTCTCATTAATTTGCCATGAAGCGGTGGGACTGGATGCCATTATCATAGGTTTTTGAATGTTGAGTTTTAAATCAGCTTTTTCACTCTACTCTTTCACTTTCATCAAGAGGCTCTTTAGTTCTTCTTCGCTTTCTGCCATAAGGGTGGTATCATCTGCATATTTGAGGTTACTGATATTTCTCCTGGCAATCTTGATTCCAGCTTGTGCTTCATCCAGCTGGGGCATTTCACATGATGTACTCGGCATATTAGTTAAATAAGCAAGGTGACAATATGCAGCCTTGATGTACTACTTTCCCAATTTGGAACCAGTCTGTTGTTCCATGTCCAGTTCTAACTGTTGCTTCTTGACCTGCATACAGATTTCTCAGAAGGCAGGTAAGGTGGTCTGGTATACCCATCTCTTTCAGAATTTTCCACAGTTTATTGTGATCCACACAGTCAAATGCTTTGGCGTAGTCAATAAAGCAGAAGTACTAGTTTTTCTGGAACCCTCTTGCTTTTCCTATGATCCAATGGATATTGGCAATTTGATCTCTGGTTCCTCTGCCTTTTCTAAATCCAGCTTGAACATCTGGAAGTTCACAGTTCATGTACTGTCGAAGCCCAGCTTGGAGAATTTTGAGCATTACTTTGCTAGCATGAGAGATGAGTGCTGTGCAATAGTTTGGACATTGTTTGGCATTGCCTTTCTTTGGGATAGGAATGAAAACTGACCTTTTCCAGTCCTGTGACCCTGATGAGTTTTCCAAATTTGCTGGCATATTGCACGCAGCACTTTCACAGCATCTTTTAGGACTTGAAATAGCCCAGGAGGAATTCCATCACCTCCACTAGCTTTGTTCCTAGTAATGCTTTCTAAGGCCCATTTGACTTCTCATTCCAGGATGTCTGGCTCTAGTGGTTATCTGGGTCTTTGATATCTTTTTTTTCAGTTATTCTGCATGTTTTCATTCCAATCCCAAAGAAAGGCAATGCCAAAGAATGCTCAAACTACTGCACAATTACACTCAACTCACACACTAGTAAACTCATGCTCAAAGTTCTCCAAGCCAGGCTTCAGGAATACATGAACCGTGAACTTTCAGATGTTCAAGCTGGTTTTAGAAAAGGCAGAGGCACCAGAGATCAAATTGCCAACATGCGCTGGATCATGGAGAAAGCAAGAGAGTTCCAGAAAAACATCTATTTCTGCTTTACTGACTATGCCAAAGCCTTTGACTGTGTGGATCACAATAAAGTGTGGAAAATTCTGAAAGAGATGGAAATACCAGACCACCTGACCTGCCTCTTGAGAAACCTATATGCAGGTCAGAAAAGCAACAGTTATAACTGTACGTGGAACAGTCAAGGTTATATATTGTCACCCTGCTTATTTAACTTCTATGTAGAATACATCATGAGGAACGCTGGGCTGGAAGAAGCACAGTCTGGAATCAAGATTGCCGGGATAAATACCAATAAGCTCAGATATGCAGATGACACCACCTTATAGCAGAAAGTAAAGAGGAATGAAAAAGCCTCTTGATGAAAGTGAAAGAGGAGAGTGAAAAAGTTGACTTAAAGCTCAACATTCAGAAAACTACGATCATGGCATCTGGTCCCATCACTTCATGGGAAATAGATGGGGAAACAGTGAAAACAGTGTCAGACTTTATTTTTTTGGGCTCCAAAATCACTGCAGATGCTGATTGCAGTCATGAAATTAAAAGACACTTACTCCTTGGAAAGAAAGTTGTGACCAACCTAGACAGCATATTAAAAAGTAGAGACATTACTTTGCCAACAAAGGTCCATCTAGTCAAGGCTATAGTTTTTCCAGTAGTCATGTATAGATGTGAGAGTTGGACTGTGAAGAAAGCTGAGCACTGAAGATTTGATGTTTTTGAACTATGGTGTTGGAGAAGACTCTTGAGAGTCCCTTGGACTGCAAGGAGATCCAACCAGTCCATTCTAAAGGAGATGAGTCCTGGGTGTTCATTGGAAGGACTGATGCTAAAACTGAAACTCCAATACTTTAGTCACCTCATGCGACGAGTTGACTCACTGGAAAAGACTCTGATGCTGGGAGGGATTGGGGGCAGGAGGAGAAGGGGACGACAGGAAATGAGATGACTGAATGGCATCACTGACTCGATGGACATGAGTTTGAGTGAACTCCGGGAGTTGGTGATGGACAGGGAGGCCTGGTGTGCTGTGATTCATGGGGTCACAAAGAGTTGGACACGACTGAGTGACTGAATTGAACTGAACTTATTCTACATATTCTTGTCACCTCTTCTTAATATCTTCTGCTTCTGTTAGGTCCATACCATTTCTATCCTTTCCTGTGCCCATCTTTGCATGAAATGTTGCCTTGGTATCTCTAATTTTCTTGAAGAGATCTCTAGTCTTTCCCATTCTATTGTTTTCCTCTATTTCTTTGCATTGATCACCGAGGAAGGCTTTTTTATCCCTCCTTGCTATTCTTTGGAGCTCTGTATTAAAATGGGTATATCTTTTCTTTTCTCCTTAGTCTTTCACTTCTTTTCACATCTATTTGTAAGACCTCCTTAGAGAAGAATTTTGCCTTTTCCATTTCTTTTTCTTTGGGATGGCTTTTTTCCCTGCGTCCTGTACAATGTGATGAACCTCTGTCCATTGTTCTTCAGGCACTCTATCAGATCTAATGCCTTGAATCTATTTGTCACTTCCACTGTATAATTGTAAGGGATTTGATGTACTTCATACCTGAATGGTCTAGTGGTTTTCCCCACTTTCTTCAATTTAAGTCTGAATTTTGCAATAAGGAGTTCATGACCTGAGCCACAGTCAGCTTCTGGTCTTGTTTTTGCTGACTGTATAGAGCTTCTTCATCTTTGGTTGCAAAGAATATAATCAATTTGATTTTGATATTGACCATCTGGTGATGTCAATGTGTAGAATTGTCTCTTGTGTTTTTGGAAGAGGGTGATTGCTATGACCAGTACATTCTCTTGGCAAAATTCTATTAGCCTTGCCCTGCTTCATTTTGTACTCCACGGCCAAACTTGCCCGTTATTTCAGGTATCTCTTGACTCCCTACTTTTGCATTCCAGTCCCCTATGATGAAAAATACACCTTTTTTTGGGTGTTAGTTCTAGAAGGTCTTGTACGTCTTCATAAAGCCATTCAACTTCAGCTTCTTTGGCATTAGTGGTTGGGGTATAGACTTGGATTACTGTGATATTGCATGATTTGCCTTGGAAATGAACAGAGATGATACTGTCATATTTGAGACTACACCTAAGTTCTGCATTTCGGGGTCTTTTGTTGCCTATGAGGGCTACTCCATTTCTTCTAAGGGATTCTTGCCCACAGTAGTAGATAAAATGGTCATCTGAATTGAATTCACCCATTTCAGTTTTGTCAGAACTCTTCAGTATGAGAAAATGTGAAGCGAGTTAGCACACAGCAATATAAAGAAGTATAATCTCAGGGGAAAATAGAGTAAACAGTAGTTCAGAGGAAGAAGCAGTAACAAAAGCACTTTTTCCTGGCCCTGTTATAAGTTCAGTCACTAAATCATGTCTGACTCTTTGTGACCCGTGGACTGCAGCACGCCAGGCCTCCCTGTCCATCACCAGCTCCCGGAGCTTACTCAAACTCATGTCCATAGAGTCAGTGATGCCATCCAACCATCTCATCCTCTGTCATCCCCTTCTTCTCCTGCCTTCAATCTTTCACAGCATCAGGGTCTTTTCTAGTGAGTAAGTTATTTGCATCATGTGGCCAAAGCATTGTAGTTTCAGCTTCAGCATCAGTCCTTCCAATGAATATTCAGGACTGATTTCCTTTAGGATAGACTGGCTAGATCTCTTTACAGCCCAAGGGACTCACAAGAGTCTTCTCCAACACCACAGTTCAGAAGCATCAATTCTTCGGTGCTCAGCTATTTCACAGGCCTATAAATATAGGCTATAACACAGGCTATAATGCAGGCCCTGTTATAAGATGATGTAAAACCATGAGTGATATTTTGCACCAGATTTTCAGTAGGGGTTGGCAGGACCATAAGTGCATCTCCTGGATCCTCAACTTTAATTCTGTGGCCTTTCACCATGTGCAGGCTTGTCCTGACCTGGATCATCAGTTTCCCTACATTGGTTCCAGCTTACCTGAAGTTCACTGTAAGGCTAGCACTGTTTCTGCTTGGGGTTCATCTTGCTTACCTGATCAATAGGGGAAATTTTTCTTTCCTAGGTGTGCCCAAATGACCCCTTTACTTTGGACATAGGCTTCCTTATACTGATCTTTTATTGGCAACCTTTGTAAGCCTCAGAATTGGACAATGCACATCCATTTTGAATTAGAATGATAATTCTTTTAGGACTTATTATTAAACCACAAAATAAAGCCAGAGGGTTTTTCTTTTTTTTTTTTTTCACCTTTCTCCATTTACTTTGTTACTTTAAAAATGCAAGAAGGAAGAAAATCCAAATAGTAAAATAATTGTTGCCAACATTTTACATTGCTGTGCACACTAATTTTGATGCAAACAGTAAGTTACTCATCTCGTGTCTATCTAATCATTATTTTCGAAAACATAACTTATTAATTTATACTTTTAATGCAATTTTTACAATTTGGGTGTTACATAAACATATGTAAGATGAAATTATCTGCAGGGCTATTTTTATTCTGTATTCTTTCACTGTGTCATAGATTTTTAAACAGTCAGGCATTTCTCGGTCTGTGAGCAGAAAAGATGACCCTGAATGAGGTGAGAAGGTGATAATCTTTTCTGTCTTAAGCAGGTAGTGTCGTGTACTTAGTTGCTCAGTTGTGTCCAACTCTTTGCAACCACATGGACTATAGCCCGCCAGGCCTCTCTGTGCATGGGGATTCTCCAGGCAAGAATACCGAAGTGGGATGCCATGCACTCCTCCAGGAATCTTCCCAATCCAGGGATCGAACCCAGGTTTCCCACATTGTAGGCAGATTCTTTACCAACTGAGTCACAAGGGAAGCCCAAGAATATTGGATTGGGTAGTCTATCCCTTCTCCAGCAGATCTTCCCAACCCAGGTATTGAACCGTGGTCTCCGGCATTGCAGGCTGTTGCTTTACCAACTGAGCTAGGTTAGCTGCTCCCTCTGTCCTCTTCCTTGCTCAGTCCACTTACTTGATTGTTGGTTAGTTCATCAGTTTCCCCAGATGATTTCATGGCTTTTCAGCTATGAGAAGTACACTCTTTCCAAAAGCCCAGTGCCTTCCCTTAAATGATTCTATTAAAGTGTTAGAATTCCATCTATTCAGCAGCACCAGAGCCTGAGTATTTAGATTCTTTCTTCAGACAGAACATAATAGTTATGACAACATGAGTGATACAGCTACTATATTCATACAGCCACTAACATATTAGCAGAGATTAATCTGTTGCTTCCCTAATAATTTTTCAATCTGAACACAGCTCAACTTCTCTTTATCTCCTGCTGATGTTGTTCTTGCCCGGAAGCTCACCATTCATTATACTGTACTTTCTTTTCCTCTCTGAAGAATCCCATTACTGGCTGTTCCCATCAGTACATTTATATAAGATTCTTCTGAAAAATTACAAGGAAAGGGAGCCAATGACATTTATGTCCTGTTGGCATGAATTTCTATCCACTTTAGTAGTCATGTCAGGACTATTGTGTATAAGGTCCTTCCTAAATAACTGCTTGGACACTGTATGATTTCTGGAAAAAACAACAACAAAACCAACTCTTATACACTTATTGTACAGCAGAAAATAACACAATATTGTAAAGCAATTACATTCCAATAATAAATTTTTTTAAGTAAAATAAAAAAAAATAGCAAACAAGCAAAAAAAAAAACCACCCAATTCTTGCTGCTAATCTCCGCAAAAACAGAAAATTATGTTCTGGGCAAACACACCACCACGTAGCTGATTTCTCAACATTCTAACACCCTTTCAGTTTTCAGAAAATCCTCTTTCATGAGAAGATAGGCTGATCAAAAACGTCACTCAGAAAAATGCAATTAGTGATTTTCCCACCTCAGCAGCTTTAAGATTATACACTAGCCTGGACTTGTTTCCTCAGCATATTTTACAAGCATTTTGGCTGCTCCTGACCAATCCATAATTTGATAGTGGTGGAGTCTATGTGATAGGCAAGTCCTAAATGGATTTACTTAAGACAATCTTATTTTGCTTCTGATGGCTTCCCTAGGTTATCTCCTTACGGGTACACATCCATCAAATTTTTTACTGTTACTTCCTATGAAATTATAGCCCTCAGCACACAGTTTTCCGTTGGTTCTGATCAGTGCACTAAAACTGTAAGAAAGAACACTGAAAAAAAATGCATAGAGTTCACAGTCTTCCTTTCAGATAAACATAATAGGATGAAATTACCTGCAGGGTCATTTTTATTCTGTATTCTCCCACTGTGTCAAATTCAGCTATATTGGACTTGGAAAGCTAAAGGTATGAAATGGTGACTATTTTTCTAAAAGCCATTTCTCTGGGCGTCTCAGTGGTAGTCTCCAAGGTATATAGCAATCCTTTTCTGTTGAAAGGTCATTTCTCTTTCCTTTTTCATCTAATAGTTTAACTGGTCATTTATTTGCTTGAAAATTGTAAAAGGTAGAACTAAAAGGTCCATGGATTCCACCATATTGAGTAAATACTATCATATTTATGTGTGTGCATATTTATTCACAAGTATACATATAAATATAATAATCCCATAAATATTTAAGGCTTCAAAGTACTTTTAACTTCCATATAATCCTCACAGCAAAGAAGTTGGACATTATATAAATGTGTCAATTGTTAAAACTGAAGATCAGAAAGGTTAAGTGAGTTGTGAAACTGGGTCTTTTAGTATATTATTCAGTACATTCCGCACCCCCCCCACAATATCACTTCAGTTCACAGCATCAGGATAACTTATGTTAATATAGAAGCTCTAGATAACAATTGAGAAGATTCATAAATGTACTTGAAATGAACTTTACTATCATTCAAAAATGTATGTATAAGAATTTGTTCAAGTCCTTGCCATAAAACTGAGGTCAGAGTATATGGTAAAAAGGATAGCCAAGTTTTGTTGTTGGGACTAGAGAAGCTTGGGGTAAAATGTCATAGATAGCATATGGAATTTGACAGTCAAGGAGAGATAAATAAGAAAATGCCCCAGGTGAAGACTGAAATGTAAAAACTGATTTTCCTCATGCTTTGCCTTGCTAAGATAATTTCTTTTGCTATATTTATAGGGAATTAATTTTGATTATTTTTTCTAAAGTAGCATTCATGGCTCCAGTTTATTTATATGTTATATAATCAAAGCCTAAAAGTAATTAAATGATCTGTTTAAATATCATTCTTTTTAAGAAAAAATCTTGTTGGACTATTTGTATTGAAATTCTCTCCACATGATGGAGAAAGAGGGGTTCAAGCCTCATCCTCTTTTTATAAGGGCACTAATACCATCAGTATTAGTAGTCATGTATGGATGTGAGAGTTAGACCATAAAAAGTCTGAGCCCTGAAGAAGTGATGCTTTTGAACTGTGGTGTTGGCAAAGACACTTGAGAGTCCCTTGGACTGCAAGGAGATCAAACCAGTCAAGCCTAAAGGAAATCAACCCTGAATATTCATTGGAAGCATTGATTTTGAAGCAGAAGTTACAATCTTTTGGTCTCTTGATATGAAGAGCTGACTCATTGTAAAAGACCCTGATGCTGGGAAAGACTGAAGGCAGGAATAGAAGCGGAGGACAAAGGATGAATGGTTGGATGGCATCACTGATTAAAGGAACATGAGTTTGAGTAAACTCCAGGAGATTGTGAAGGACAGGGAAGCTGGGCAGTACCGCAGCCCACGGAGTCGCAAAGAATCGGACATGACTGAGCAACTGAACGACAATACCATAAGAAAGGCCCCACCCTCATGAACCCGTCTAAATCTAGTTACTCCCCTAAAGCCCCTAGAGCCATCACATCGGGGATTAGGGTTTCAACATATGAATTTGGGGGATGAGAGGACACAAACATTCAGTCACAGAAGGTAATACAAATTTTAAAAATCTAATGAATACAAATTAATGAATACAAATTTAATGATTTGAGGCAGGGGTGATTTCTTATTTCCTTTTCTTTCAGACATGCTCACTACTTACTTGTTCAAAGATGAAAGTCTTAATGCTCATGTTTACCTTTTAAATACTGGAGAACCACAAACATGTTATACCAGAAAAGTACAGAAAATGCATTTAAGATGAAAGAAGGTAGAGTTATTTTTTAAACAGAATGGTGAATATCCTTGGGTAGGCAGAAATATGCAGGTTGTCTTAAAGAGTTTAAGATACATTTTCTAAGGCTGACAGCCCACCAGGCTCCCCCTTCCCTGAGATTCTCCAGGCAAGAACACCGGAGTGGGTTGCCATTTCCTTCTCCGTAATTAGAAACAGGTGCATATAAATTAGAAAATGGAGAAGACTAATTGTTACTAATGAACCTTTTAAAGTAAAAACTTTACTTAATGAAATGTATAATTAAGCATTAATGGCCAAAAAAGATGGGTAATTTTTCACTTGCACTAAATTGTGGCTTAAGGTGAAGCCTACTTTTTTCCTAAATGCTAACAGCATCACTTCTCCTTTACGTTTATAGAAACAAGTAAAACAATGACATAATTTTAGAATGCTGATTTTAATAAGCATTTAAAAAAGTGACCATTTCTTGATATGAAAGTGATAGAGGGAAATGTTAAGAACATTGTACCCAGGCTGTAGTGTCAGCAGTTATAGGATTTCTATAAGCAAAAACGATATCCCTCTATTTTAGAGCTAAAAAGATCTATGCACACTGGGTTCAAATCTTTTTGGATAGTTCCAGACATCAATTATTGCAATGCTTGTCAGCCTTGGAATCACACTGATTACCTGGAGAAATTTTAAAAAAATTTATACTCAGGTTCACCTGAGGTTTATTGATCTGAATATCTGTTTGTTAAGGCCTGAATATTTTTAAAGCTCCTAGAAATATACTGAGTTCTGGGAAAGGAATTTTGCAGTTTTCTAATGGATAATATAGTATTCTTTGCTTTTCCCTTTGCCAGGGATTCATGTGCCCATCTTCTACCCAGAGTTCTTTATTCTTCACAGCCCAGTCCAGCTGTCATTCTGCTAGGAAGCTCTCCCATGAATTAATCACCCGAACGGCACCTCTGTGCTACCTCTACTGTAGCTTGTAAATAATTATTGTCTTTAGCATACTCTTCCAGAATTTGTAAATTAATCCTGTCTTTTGCCGACCCTTTAAAAATTCACAGGTTAGTAGAAAAGGTAGACTAAGGAAACCAATTGAGCTTTGTATTCACAGCAGCTAGTGGAGTGCTTGACCCAATATATGATTGTCGAATTGTTTGATGGAATATCCTTGATGACTCCTGCTTGTGACAAGTTCACTTGATAAATTCTTGTGATGTGTTTATGTATTCAGTAATTTTGCATACATGAATTCAAAATTTATGCCATTTCTGTGTTGGCAGAGGCAATGGAGATGTGTTATGAAAAATGTGAACTTGTTTGACTAAACACTTTTATTTTTCAAATTTGTCATATATTTTAGAAAGTTCTTATCACCATCAAAATTTATAAGGAATGGTAGTGTTTATGACCGAAAACCTATAATTTATTGCTTATTTTCTTGTGTTCTATAACCTACAGAGTAAAATCTATATTTCAATTCATGTCAAAGGAGAAACATTAACCACAAATCTCACCTTTTTAAACAAAAGTGTAATTCATTTTTTACATTGTGAACATATATATTTTCACATGAGAGTCAGCCATTTTGTGCTTGAAAGAGGAATGTTTGTAGAAAAGTACAGAGTTAATTTTATTTCAATGAGAAATAAAGTGTCACAGGCTGAAAAATTTTAAATCTCTTTAGGAATAATAAACTACTTACAAAATTGTTTAAATATTATTTTTTAATTATTAAAAAATAGCCTTCCAGTGTAGAATGATGGTACATCTATAAAATAGAGCTGTCTAAAAATGTTTGGAGTAATCTTCAAAATATATTATTAATTAAAAATACAATGAGCAGAAGAATGCATACTGTAAGTTTCTTCTTAAGTAAGAAGTATTGGATATGTGGTGAATATGTGTATGTCTCTGTGTGTGTACTGCTAATGTTTTCAAACAGAAACAGAGCCCAAAAGTAATAAAATCATTACTTACAGGAATGTGGAGAAAAGTGGGAAAGAGACAGGGATGGAAACTGGACCTCTACTAAGCTGCTTTGTCGTATAGTTTTGGCTTGGGAATCATGTAAGTATTTCATGTAGTTAAAAACAGAATTAATTTTAAAATAAATTAATTTTAAAATCAACCTGTAAACTAGAAAAAAACCAGAAGTTAAAGAACTTAATTGTATGTTACAGAAAACTATGCAAAGAATGATTTTCAGTGCTTTTTGAACATAGTATTTTGACTTTACATGACTAGTGGGATATGTTGTAAAGACAAAGGAAACACAAAGAAATATTAAACTGCATTCAGTGGTACTACTGCTGGTGATACCGGCATTGTTAATCTAAAACTATTATTACTAGATACATAGGGACTGAAAAGCAAATAAGTGATTATGTTAATGTTAGGAACTAGGATATTCAGAGTAAGAGAAAAAAAACGATAAAATATCAAATAAAAAAGTTAAGTAAAATCCTCTGTTAACTTGAATTGGAGATGCGTATACTTATTTCTTTTTCTCTATCTGAAAAAAATATATTTTCTAGCTTTGTACATTGGAAAACACTAGTGGCAATAACCACATAGTCACAATGACTATTCTAGAACTCAGACAGACGCTTCTAAGTCCCATTTTCCACTAAAAGAAACCAAAGCTCTTTAGAGAAATGACTGATTGGAAGTCAGGGCAGGAACTGTGCAAGATGAGCCTGGGACATCTTGTCAGGCAGATAAAAGAAAGCTATCCAAGCATATTATGATCTTGTCAAAATTACATAGCAGCAAACCCGACGGGCTCCCACTGCTCAAGGATGGGACAAAAGAATAATGACCACAATACCGTGAAACACTTAATGATACTCAAAGTAAAATCTAAAAAGCATAAAAGCAAAAACACAAACCTCTTGAACACTTTAGAAAGTAGCTAGGGCATCAACTCATTTTTTTTGACAATCAATAAAAGGCAGAATTCAGTTATTTCTTTTGTCTTTTCTGTATAGACATATTTCAGAATACCTAATAGTTTATGAGAGAGAATCTCTTTATTTATGGAAAAATCGTTGCTATTAGATGCATGGAAAATGCTAAATATTACCATTTTGTAAGACCTAATAAGATAATGAATCAGGACAACAATCATAAATGATTACTGGAAGCATTAAGTGAAAGGTTGATGGGGAATTTGATAATGGATGGGCTGTTGTCAATATCACAATGAGTGGAGAAGACTCTTGAGAGTCCCTTGGACTGCAAGGAGATCCAACCAGTCCACCCTAAAGAAAATCAGTTCTGAATATTCACTGGAAGGACTGATGCTGAAGCTGAAACTCCAATACTTTGGCTACCTGATGGGAAGAACTGACTCATTTGAAAAGACCCTGATGCTGGGAAAGATTCAAGGCGGGAGAAGAAGGAGATGACAGAGGATGAGACGGTTGGATGGCATCACTGACTCAATGGACATGAGTTTGAGTAAACTTCGGGAGTTGGTGATGGACATGGAGGCCTGGCATGCTGCAGTCCATGGGGTCGCAGACTGAGCGACTGAACTGAACTGAACTGAACTGACTATCTTGACCCTTACTCATAGCAAAATTTTTTTTCAATCAAAAAACTAAAATAATTTACTTGATGAATTATTATCATTCACTTATTTTATTAACAACAACAAGAAGAAAATGAGCTGGATTGAGCATTCCATAAACATACTTGTACTGCCCTCTCATCTCAGTGTTTTTTTTCTTCACATATGTAAAATGCTAATGAGATTCATGCATACAGCTTATTGTCATTGGGAAAGAATTAAAATAATTGGAAATAATAGGATTCATACCTCTTGGGTTTTAAATAATTAAAAACAACAATACTCTTTATCATTGTTCCTTCACTTGTGAACTATTGTAAAAATCAACTCAATGATTGCCCAAATTACTCCCAAATGATCATATCTTCATCTTGTGTCTTATTTTTCCAACTAAAACTATATTTTATACATCAGAGATTTTAAGAGTTTGTACAATATATCATTCATGACTTGATTCCCCATAGCTAAATTTACTTAATTCTAGTATCATAATTGTAGGCTTAATCCTAGAAGACCAAATGATGATGTTTTAGTAGGTGAAAGAAGAAAGGAATCAGTATTTTTGAGTATTCATTCAGTGCTAGGAATTTGATAGAGCATTGTCTATCTCAAATAATCTTTGTGATAATCTTGGGAAAAGGATATAAATATTTCTATTTTCTTCTTTAAGTAAGCAGAAATGGAGACTTGTGAGATGAAGTCACTTAACGTTTATATAGATAACAAAAAGGAAGTCTAATCTTAGCTGTGATTCCAAAACTATCTCCTCAGCTCTATCAATTTCCTTACATGAACATTGACACTGTTTTCTACTTTCCAATGGCCAATATTGACAGGCCCGCTTCATCATTTCAGTTTCTTAAATGAAATACTGCTAGATGGATCCTCCAGAGACCCCTCCTATAAGATATTTTGGGAAATTTGTACTCAATTGGAGATATTTGATTTGGCTAGGGAGATATTTTCGTTGACAGTAGAATGAGTTTTCTCCATTACTCAATTTTATTCTAGAGGGAGTTTCTTTGATTTTGAACACCCAGAATTATTCAAGTACTTGCTCATCATTCTCCTGGTTCATCAAGTTCTTAATAATTTGTCTAACATACTATTTTAGCTTTTCTTTGGTATCCTGAACATAGTATTTCAAATAATATAAAATATCAGGAGTAACACATTGACTATATTTTTCTCATCCTCCATCACAGAAAAAACACAATGGGGATGGTAATGTTCAGCTCTTTTGTTGTGCTGTGTGTAGTCACTCAGTCATGTTTGACTCCTTGTGACCCCATGGACTATAGGCCATCAAACTCCTCTGTCCAAGGAGATTCTCCAGGTGAGAATACTGGAGTGGGTTGACATGTCCTCTTCCATGGGATCGTCCCAATCCAGGGATCAAACCCAGGTCTCCCACGTTGCAGATAGATTCTTTACCATCTGAGCTACCAGGGAAGTCCAAGAATACTGGAGTGGGTAGCCCATCCCTTCTCTAGGGGATCTTCCTGACCCAGGAATCGAACCAGGGTCTTCTGTATTGCAGGCATATTCTTTACCAGCTGAGCTACCAGGGAAGCCCGTTCAGCTCATACTTAGGGTTATTTTGCAGACAATAGCTACTATTTTATCTAATGAGAACAAAATAATGAGCTAGGTAGGACTAGAAGAACGTCTCTAACAATGACTGTTTTCCTTGTCAACATCTGATTCCTCCATAGTCTACAGCATATTGATATAGTTCATTGAATAATTTCTGAGTGAGTTAAGCATTAACATTCACCAAATGCTTGTTCAAGTCACTTGGGAAAGGCAGAAAGAGGTCAAGTGATTTCCAGTGACTACTTCATAAATAATATGGCACCTAGATAGATATTTCAAATTTTAGACTATTTATAACTCATTTATAAAATTTACAATGGCCTATTAAGGGGAAAGAATAATATTTTTCACTTTGAAGGGATTAATACCTTTTTAGAAATATAAATATCTGTGATATTTATTTTAACTTGAGTTAGGAAGATTTTAATTCCTTCACAGGAATTAGGTTATGAAGGAATTTCCCTAGAATCTAGAAATATAGATGAGTTCTAAATATCTAGTTCAGTGTTTTGGTTGTCATGGTCTGATTACTCACTAACTTGCTGAGTCACCATGATACACTGATAAATGCAAACCACTACAACTGCAAACAAATTCCTTTGGAACCCTGGTGCTAATTTCACTGTGTTTCTCAACTCTGTCATCCTTGGCTGCCATTTACAAAATATCTATTTTTCACATGGTGGTGGTTTAGTCGCTAAGTCATATCTGACTCTTGTAGCCTGCCAGGCTCCTCTGTCCATGGAATTCTCCAGGCAAGAAGATGAGTGGGTTGCCATTTCCTTCTCTGATTTTCTCACATATTTTAAGTTTTGCATTGCCTTGTTCATCCTCTTCTCTTGGCCTACCCTCTTGCTACTGATTTCTTTCTCAACCCTTTCCACTGTGACCTGTGGAACTCCGCTTTCTAAACAAATTTCCTTAAATCTTGCTTATACATTTAACTCAGGAAAGCCACTTCTTGGCCTTCTAGGATCAAACCTACAAGAATCAGAGCCTAATAACTGGTATCTCATCTTGCCTTCTTCTGCTCTTAGTAAATACTAAACATTCAATTATAAACTTACTAGAAACATATCAATAAACTAATTTCTCCATTAAAAGTCTCTGTGGGATAGACAATAACTGACACATTTTATGGCATATGCCATGCTTATTTTATCTCCTGTTAAATTCTCCCATTCTGTGTGCATGATACAGTAAACTCATTTCAGAATAGCTGCTCATCAAAGAACTGCCCTGTGCTGATAGTTCTCCACCTTTCCTTACTTTTGAAATTCCAAGCCACTCCAGTACTCTTGCCTAGAAAATCCCATGGATGGAGGAGCCTGGTAGGCTGCAGTCCGTGGGGTCGCTAAGGGTCGACACGACTGAGCGACTTCACTTTCCCTTTTCACTTTCACACATTGGAGAAGGAAATGGCAACCCACTCCAGTGTTCTTGCCTGGAGAATTCCAGGGACAGGTAAGCCTGGTGGGCTTCCATCTGTGGGGTCACACAGAGCCGGACACGACTGAAGTGACTTAGCAGCAGTAGCAGCAACATTATTTAAGATCCAGTGAAAATTTCACTTTCTTCAAGAAGCCTTCTTAAATACAACTAATTTGAACCAGACATTCTTTCCACAGTACTGTGATTGTACTTTGCACTCTTTTATACACTCTGTCATATTATATGTCATGTGTGCCTGTATTTGTTTTCTACCTGGTTGCAAGACTTTTAGGAACAAGACTCTCCTTAAGTCATCTTTGAACCCTTGGAATGATAGTTCAGAGCTAGAATCACAGCAGGCCACTGAAACAAGAATATCTTTCTGGCAGGGAACAGAAAAGCCTTGAAAAGCACTCAACAAGAAGGTAATTGTAAGGACAACTGGTAAAATCACACAGACATCTAAATACAGGCACCAGAGTGTGTATCAGACTCTTGGGAAATGGAACTGGGAAAACATTAGAAACCAAGGATTTTGTTTTTATCTCTCTCTCTCTCCCTCAGGGGCTGCATGGCCTCTCTCATTTCTGTCTCATGTTCTCCCTGTCAGATCAGCTTCCTCTAAATCTGATGGCACAATGCCCACACTGTTCTAGCATGGACTATACATGACTTCATTTTTTGGCTTTTATCACTATCTAGCAATTTTCTCCATAGTTTCTTAGTTCAAATTTCCAAGGGAGGATTCTTTTAGTTTCTATTTTATATCCAGGCCATAATTTGTTATGGGTTCCTGGGTAGACTAAAGATTGGCAACTCCTGAGCCAGGTGTATACCCTGATTAAAAGACCTCAGTAAGGAGAGGAAGAAGGATGGGAGCAAAGAGACAGAAAACATGACAATGAGTGCCACAGGGCCTGGTGGAGGGACTGATTCTTCCAAAGTCTCTGGAGAATGCTTAGCACAGTAGCTCTTTTAAGGAGTTATTGAATCAAATAAATATAAACCTGAGGTGAACAAAATTTGGTTCAACTGTCACCGCAATAATTATTTTTCTCCTCAAAGAGTATGTTTAGAATAAGATACTTCATTAAGTATGTATTCATTCAAAGCTAATTACATTATTTAATCATTTTCAATTTATGAAATCAATTTATTCACATTCATTTTTGAGACTGCATGCTGGATACATCAAGATTTGTGAATGATAGCTCTTTAAGATGGTAATTTGATATTTTAAGCTCTATTTTAAAATATAACAATTTTTGTCTACACTTTCTTTCTGAATATCACCGTCAGGTTTTTCTACTGGTTCCCATTGTATGGGTGGTGTCACTTAATTTATAGCTTTGTATCTAGATTTAGAGAATTACTATGGAATTTTCACATCCAGAGAAGCTTTGCTGTCAGAACAGGAGAAACAATGATGATAATAATAATAATGCTTAAATTTCCAAAGACTTGAAAGTTGAATGAAATAATGTTTACATGGAACACAGAAGTTTTTTGATAAGAGGCATTATTTTAAAACATATAGTTATTAGATCAGTTTCCCTACTACTTTCTTCATTTTGTTCTTTTGAGGCTCTCTTTCTGCTCTCATATTTTCTAACTGATCTCTTGCAAAATTCTCCACTTGTCTCCCCATCCTCTTTATTATCCTTCCAAGACATTCCAGTTTACTCTGTGCCTTAGGTTATTTTCTCTTCTGAAATGTTTTGCATTCTCTTAACTTTGATAAATTCTATACTTGTTTAAGGGCCAGTTCAAATCCTACCATTCTCAGGAGAAATAGCTCAGTATAATGGATTGAGTCTAGATTCTCATGCCAGAACACTTGGGTTTAAATTCTTACTTATGAGTTATGTGACCCTGAACAAATTGCATAATCTCACATTACTTATCTGTGAAATGGGGATTAAAAATGTTAAAATGGAATCTTTCACATATATACTATACTACAGGGATATTTTCCTGTTTTTATTTTTTCCCTTGGTCTGTACGTGTAATGGTATGATACCTTGTGTATTTCTTTTCTTGTCTTTAGGCTGGCCCAGTCTCTTATGAAAACTATGGCTCTATGTTCTAAAATAACATGTTAATATTAAAATGTTCTGTGTTTTTAGAAGACTAGATTTTAACAGTTGGAGCTTTAATAGCAAGCAGGTGACTATTGTTTAGTTGTCAGCAAGGCTTGATTAAATTTCAGGACTTAGAGAATTGTTCCCATTCTGTGATCATATACCTTTAAGGTAGTCTTGACTTCCCCAGAGAGGCATTTTTCTATTTCACGGCAAGTCCACCCTGGATAATTGCCCTGATCTTCTCTTTGAGTTTAGTTTGAGGAAAACACTGGGAAGAAAAAAAAACAAAAAACAAAAGTGGCCTTTGCTCCCACTGCTGTAGCATGAATTATTTGACTGGATAATTAGAGTCTAAGTGCTGTCATTATAGAGTTTAAAGGCTGCTATAACATTTCCTAAGGCTCCCTCCTAGTTTAAGTACCAGCTGTCTCTAGTATTGAGGCAAGTTGCTGAAGATGGTGGTTTTGTGGGCTTCCAAGTGAGGGTAGTATATGCAGCCTGATTTAAGTAATAGTAACTGAAACAAAGTCTATTGAGGCTGTGAGAATACCATAAATGTGCATGCATTACTGTGGGGACAAAGGCTTGATCTTTATCACAGCATTATTGTTCAAAGTTAATGTTTCTTTTGTATGAATGAAAAGATTTTTTCTCTTTATCTTGTAGGTGGCTGAATAGAATATTTATTGCTCTAAGTCCCATTTCCTTAAAGAGATCCTGGTTTCTCTTACATGTGTCCTAATAAAAAGCTTATCATCTACTTTGGTGACTTTTCTACATTGCAGCCAGGTGTCCCACAGGTGTGACTAAGCATCTACTCTACTCCATCACCTGCCTCTGGCCAAATTCCTGCTTTGGCTACCATTTATGAAAGGAGGAAGGGCACCGTGACTAAATGTGTAGACTCTGTGGCCAGAATTTAACTCCACCACCGATCAGGTGTGACATTGAGTCTGGTATATAATCTCTCTCAGTTTTTCAGTTTTCTACTCTGTAATCCCTCAAAGGGTTCATAAAAAAAGTAAATCAGTTAATACTTTGAAAAGTGCTTAGCAGATAACACTCAATACTTACTGCTTTTAATATTATTATTGAGCACATATAGAACTTGGATTTTAATCCAAGTAGAAGGTTTCTGGGAAGTAGACTTACCATATTAAATAGATATGGAAATTCTGGTTTAGCAACCAAGTAAATATATAATCTGCTTTGAGACTGTATTTTCAAATTTTGAATACAGAAGATAAATGAAGTGGAGGCACAGCCACAGGTGTATTTAGAAACGATGATCTAGTGAGTTCCAAGCAGCTCTGAACACACTAGAATCTATGGTAGACTATTTACAATAGTCAAGACATGTAAGCAACCTAAATGTCCACTAACAGATGAATAGATAAAGAAGATACAGTGTGTATACACACAATGGAATATTAGTCATAAGAAAGGATGAAATACTGCCATTTGCAGGGACTTGGATAGACCTAGATATTATCATATTTAAGGGAAGTAAAACAGGCAGAGAAAGACATATACCATTTATATGTGGAATCTAAAAAAAATGAGATGAATTCATTTACAAAACAGGAACAGACTCACAGACATAGAAGAACTTACGGTTACCAAAGGAGAAGAGGGGAAGGGATAAATTAAGAGTTTGGCATTCCGTTCAGTCGCTCAGTCATGTCTGACTCTTTGAGACCCCATGGACTGCAGCATGCCAGGCCTCCCTGTCCATCACCAACTCCAGGAACCTACTCAAACTCATGTTCATTGAGTCGGAGATGCCATCCAACCATCTCATCCTCTCTTGTTCCCTTCTCTTCCTGCCTTCAATCTTTCCCAGTATCAGGGTCTTTTCAAATGAGTCAGTTCTTCCCATCAGGTGGCCAAAGTATTGGAGTTTCAGCTTCAGTATCAGTCCTTCCAATGAATATTCAGGACTTATTTCTTTTAGGATGGACTGGTAGTCCAAGGGACTGTCAAGAGTCTTCTCCAACACCACAGTTCAAAAGCATCAATTCTTTGGTGCTCAGCTTTCTTTATAGTCCAACTGTCACATCCCTACATGACTACTGGAAAAGCCATACCCTTGACTAGATGGACTTTTGTTGGCAAAGTAATGTCTGCTTTTTAATATGCTGTCTAGGTTAGTCATAGCATTTCTTCCAATGAGCAAGTGTCTTTTAATTTCATGGCTGCAGTCACCATCTGCACTGACTTTGGAGCCCAAGAAAGTCAAGACTCTCACTGTTTCCATTGTTTCCCCATCTATCTGAAATGAAGTTATGGGACCAGATGCCATGATCTTAGTTTCTTGAATGTTGAGCTTTAAGCCAACTTTTTCACTTTCATCAAGAGGCTCTTTAGTTCTTCTTTGCTTTCTGCCATAAGGGTGGTGTCATCTGCATATCTGAGGTTATTGATATTTCTCCCAGCAATCTTGATTCCAGCTTGTGCTTCATCCAGTCCAGCGTTTCTCATGATGTACTCTGCATATAAGTTAAATAAGCAGGGTGACAATATACAGCCTTGATGTACTCCTTTCCTGAATTGAAACCAGTCCATTTCTCCATGTCCAATTCTAACTCTTGCTTCTTGACCTGCATACAGATTTCTCAGAGACAAGTATGGTGGTCTGGTATTCCCATCTCAAAGAATTTTCTACAGTTTGTTGTGATCCACACAGTCAAAGAATTTGGCGTAGTCAATAAAGCAGAAGTAGATGTTTTTCTGGAACTCTCTTGCTTTTTCGGTGATCCAGCAGATGTTGGCAATTTGATTTCTGGTTCCTCTGCCTTTTCTAAATCCAGCTTGAACACCTGGAAGTTCATGATTCATGAACTGAGAAGCCTGGCTTGGAGAATTTTGAGCATGACTTTACTACCATGTGAGATGAGTGCAATTGTGCAGTGGTTTGAGCATTCCTTGGCATTGCCTTTCTTTGGGATTGGAATGAAAACTGACCTTTTCCAGTCCAGTGGCCACTGCTGAGTTTTCCAGATTTGCTGGCATATTGAATGCAGCACTTTCACAGCATCATCTTTTAGGACCTGAAATAGCTCAGCTGGAATTCCATCATCTCCACTAGCTTTGTTCATAGTGATGCTTCCTAAGGCCTACTTGACTTCACATTCCAGGATGTCTGGCTTTAGGTGAGTGATCATACCATCGTGGTTATCTGGGTGATGAAGATCTTTTTGTATAGTTCTTCTGTGTGTTAGTTTGGGATTATCTGATACAAACTATCATATATATAATATGCAACAAGGTCCTACCCACAGGGAACTATATTCAACATCTTATAATAAACTATAATGGAAAAGAATCTGAAAGTATATACATATATGATGAAGGGAAATGATGTTCGTTGAATACACAATATTCATTAGGTGTTTTGTTTATTTATTTATTTGTTAGTCCTCAGAACCCAGAACATTGCGGGGTGGGAGTGTATTATCCTTATAGATGCCAACACTAAAACTCAGGAAGGTTAAATGACTTGCCCAAGGTCTCAGAGGTAGCAAACATTCAGGTCAGAATCAAGTTCAGGTCTTATTGACTCTGCTCTATCAATCATGCCTTCCTCCCTGACTTCTCCCTGAAGTGAGTATCTAACGAGCAAATATTTCTATTAGTACTTTTAAAGATACAAAGTATATTTCTATACACACTACTGTTTAATATTCATAATACTTTTAATGAAATAGCATTATCAGATTGATTTTAAAGAGAAAACTGAGACTCATAGAGATGAAATGAAATTGGAAAGTTGCATATCCTCAAGTCTTTGACTCAAAAGTCTCTGCCCTTTTCAATAAGCTAGAGGTCAAGCAGAAGTGACATTACTTGGTTTTACAAAACTGGAATTCAAATCCCAGATCCAGTTATTGGGATTTTAAGTACTCTAAGTCTCAGTTTTCTCCTCTGTAAAATGGGGATAATGATAATATTTAACGTATTATGAGGACTGAATGACAACAAATCTAAAGCACTTAGAACAGTGCCTGGTACACAGTCAGTGTAAAATAAAACTTAGCTGTTAATATAATGTTGGGAGAAGAAAGCAGCCTATAATTATAAGTCACATGTGGTACCCTATAATTAAATGTTAAGAGATGTGGTTTTGATATTAATTACAGCAGAAATTCAGAGCAGCAATATGACCTACACATGCACATGGACTTCTAGATTCCCAGGAATACATCAGAGTTTTCAAAGCCCCCTGTGGATGTCTCTTTCCCCAGATTTCCTTTTTAACTTTTTGGTTAGTTTGCTTGCCCCAACTCTAATTCACCACCTCAGGCAACTGTGATGTTAAACAATTTCCTCTAATTATTTTTCACTATTGCTCCCAGGGAAAAGACTGTAAAAGGTAAGCTCTGAGTCAGGAAACCACTGAATAGGTCAGATAATACTGTTCTCTGGAAATTGGGCTTTGTATAGTAAAATCTTCAACCCATTCTGCCCTATCAACTTTTAGGTGGCTGGATTTTTTTCCCTTACATGATTATTGCGAGCTGTTGGTTTTGAAATCTTACTGAATAGCTAGGGAAAGGAGAGGAGAATACAGCAAGTTCAAATGCCACAAAACTTGTTCTTATTAAATTTAAAAAAAGACTCCTTAAATTGAGACAAGCATTTAATTTTCAGAGTTCTGGAAAAGTTTATTCCAATAAATTGTCTTCAGCATTCTCATTTGCCTTGATGGGAGAAGAGGATTTTCAGAGGTTCTTACTCCACCATTGTTAATATTTAATTAAATAACATAATTACAATAATGATTTGAGAGTAAATAGCAGATGCTGGGAGGGATTGGGGGCGGGAGGAGACGGGGACGACAGAGAATGAGATGGATGGATGGCATCACCAACTCGATGGACATGAGTTTGAGTAAACTCTGGGTGTTGGTGATGGACAGGGAGGCCTGGCGTGCTGTGATTCATGGGGTCATGAAGCGTCAAACATGACTGAGCGACTGAACTGAACTGAAGCAGACTTTGGGCAAAGCTGTGACTCAGTTGGTGGGAATAGAGGTGCCCAGGATTATATGAGAGAACTACAGACTTTGAACACTCAGCACACCATGGGAAGATCAGTGTGCTTTAGGAAGTGACTGGATGGCTTTGGTTTGTTTTTACAAATAGCTAAATAGATATGTCAAAAAAGTTTCTACTGCACACACTTATAAAAGACTTAAAATGTTTTACTGTGATCCAGTTTCTAAGCACAAATCATTTCTGAATTTAGTGAACTATTCTTAAGTTTGAGATCAGTCTAATATTCTAATAGCATTTTGAGAGGTCATAATATTTTGGGTTCTGTAAATTTAAAGTAGGGGAAACAGTTGAATGCCAGGCTTTGTATTCAATCTGTAAGAGAAACTGAGCCTGGCAAAGTCATGAACACTTATAAAACACCTGGGAGACTTCCTTGCCAGTCCAGTGTTTAGGAGTCTATACTTCTACTGCCATGGGCCTGAGTTTGTCCCCTAGTCAGGGAACTAAGATCTTGCTAGCTCTGTGGTACAGAAAACAAAACACCTGAGAATGTTCTTCTCAAGCCAGTCTCATCTAACACTCGCTGTTTGAGTATGTCTCCATTTTTCTTCTTGCACAGCCTTGACTGTTTCTGGGTGAGCTGCAGGGTAAATTCAGTCTTCTACCTGTTACTTAGTGTTTCCATTGTTACTGTCATTTTATTGGAGTGGAAATCACATACAGAATATCTTGTGTAACTATAATAGTGATCAGGTCACTGTCCGATATTTTTTTCAGTTGAAGGAGCTTGTCTCCATTTCAGATCGATTTGAACATATTATGGAGTACAATGTAAAATACATTATCAGATGTTCTTAACTGGTATCCTACCTACTTCCTTGTCAATTAAAGATGTATTTCCCTTTCTTCACTTTTTAAAACAACTGTATTGACATATATGTTCCATATCATAAAATTTATCCATTTCAGTCATTAATTCAATGATCTTCATAAATTTTTACTGAGCGGTACAACTATCACCATAAATCAATTTTAGAACATTTTCATCTCCCCTGATAAGATCCCTCATGTCTATTTACCTGTCCCCTTTCCCAACACTCAGCCTCAAGCAACCACTGCTTGACTTTTTGTCTTTATAAATTTGCCCTTTCTTTTTGACATTTCATGTAAATGGAACCATTCAATACGTATCTTTTCATGTCTGAATTTTTCACTTTGCACAATGTTTTTGAGGTTCATGTCTGATACAGCAAATGCCAGTAGTTTGTTCTTTTACATTTTTGAAGAATAGCCCCCTGTATGGATCTCCATATTTTGCCTATCCTTTCCTCAGCTGATGGCCATTTAGTTATCTCTAGTTTTGGGCTGTTATGAATAGTGTTACTATAAACATTCATGTGCAAGTCTTTTCAGGAATGGAATAAGCTGATTGAACAGACAATGCTCTCCCCAGTGAGTTGACTTGACACTTTTTCAGAAATCAATGGACTTAATTCTGCTTTGTTGGCCTATCTATTTCTATCCTTATATTTGTATCACACCTTCTTGATGACCATAACTTTATAGTTTCAAAATTAGAAAGTAAAAGACCTCCAACTTTATTCTTTTTCAAAATTCTTTTGAACAGTCTAGTTTTCCATTTCTGTATAAATTTAAGGATCTGTTTACCAAATGCTACAGAAATACCTGTGGGCATTTTCATAAGGTTATATTTAATCTATAGAATAACATAGGGAGAATTACAATTTTAATAATAAGGAGTCTTCTAATCCACAAATGTGGAGTGTCTCGATTTATTTTCCCTTAACAAAGTTTTGTAACTTTCTCTATGCTAGTAATGTAATGTAAAAAATGTATGTGTGTGTGCTTAATCATGTCCGACTCTTTGTGATCCACGGACTGTAGCCTGCTGGACTCTTCGGTCCATGCGATTTCCCAGGCAAGAATACTGGAATGGGTTGCCATTTCCCATTCCAGGGGGTCTTTCTGACCCAGGGATCAAACCCATGCCTCTTGCATCTCTTGCACTGGCAGGCAGATTCTTTACCACTTGATTGTACTTTTGTTAAATTTATTCCTAAACTTTTTACTTTTGGGGTACTGTTATGAATGGATTGTAGTCTTAATTTTACTTTTAGATTGTTCACTGCTCATATTTAGAGCTCAACAGATCTCATTTATTTTTATGCCTACCAGAAAAATTTATGTTATAGTAGAGCCCTGGCTGATTTAAAGTGATGCTATAAATTCTTAAGGTGATTATAAACCTTTCATGGATAAAATCATATCTTATTCATTGCAGTATACCTGAGACCCTTAGAATAGGTCTTGCACATGATGGGAGTTCATCATATTACTACTGAATAAACACATGCACCTTGGAACATTATTCTTTCAGTTTAAAGCACCTTGGTTACAGATATACATTGGTCAGTTGTGTTGATGGAATCTTTATCTATATCTATAATGTGAGTTGAAAATTTACCATAAGCTCTTATAAAGTTAGGAATTAAGGGTGTTGCCACTGGCCCATTCCAACACAGCAGACAGGGCCTTTGTTGATAAAATTGCACTATGACACAAAATGAGAATAGCTAAATCTTCTGATATCAGGTAGAGGTGGGAGGTAACCTCTTGAGGTACAAATCAATTAAGCTGTGGCCCATGCTATGGCTTATGAAATTCATGAAGTTATTAGCAGTCATTGGGGTCAGAAGGGAATGAGGATTTTAGATTAAGTGAATATAAAAAAATCTATATGGAGAAATAGAGGCTGAGCTGTCCTGCTCTATAGGGTACAGAGATCTAATTACAGAGGAGTTGCCATTTACTGTTTAGTTATAAATCTAAACCTACTTATACATTTTGGCAATTGGTAGCATTTTTAATGTTTAATAGCTCAAAAGTCAAAAAGGCATTAAATATGACGAACTAAGTAGTAAATTTCTGATGCTTAAGTATAACTCATACAGAATGTTTGTGGACATTTAGCAACCAACAAGCAAGGCACATGCAGAGCAACATAATTGACCCTGAAAACCTGAAGGTATAAAACTGAACCATCTACTTCAAATATTAATAGTTCATTTAAAGACATTATGCTTGAAGACCACAATTTAACATGTGAATCTGTAGAATGTGCCTTTAAATATGACATTTAATTTTTTCAAATGACTACTCTTGTAAATTAGTTTTGTCCTTTTTCAATTGAATTTTATTGTACACCAATGACACAATTCTGTTTATGTGTCATTTTTACTAGTAGATGTTTCGAATCAGTTAAATAATGTCAGTTTTATATCCTGTCATCAGATACTTCAAATAAAATATTTTTTTGTTTTATATTTTTATGTAATTCATAGAAGCTAAAGTAAAATTTTGGAAATTTATTCTATCAGAGCTGAAACAAGTAACATTATTCTGAATATTAGCAGAAATACAGTTGAAAAATTTAACATTATTGGTAAAATCAATTGTTTTTAAAGTAATATGTAGTTGTAGAGTAGCTTAATGTAACTTTTTGCAGCTGTGTATTCTATAGTATTTTTTAATTTGGTGATATTTTAGCTGTTAATGTTTGTGGCATTGTGCTTTGTACCATTAAAAAAAAAAAATCTGTGTTTCCTAAGGTCCTAGCACCATGTTGGCACCTAAGAATTTAAAGTTATATGAACAAATAAATAAATGAGTGGTGAAAAAAAAATTAAAGTAATATGTATATGAATTTTGGTGGAACAAAAGGATATGGAAAAAATAATGTTCTCATTACATTAAAATTTGACTACAGGATTGCTTGCACTACATCATTCTATATAATAAAAGTGGAAATTCTATAAATTTGTGTAACTTGTTACACAAGCCTATAAATATCTTAATATATAAATAGGGAACTACAAATTTTTTTGTGACACAGTTAAAGTTAAATGTTAAATAAATACTGTAACCTGGTGGCGTGTACTTTTTCTTTATGCTATCCATTATCAAATGGATTTTAAGAATGTTTAAACCTTTGATTAATTTCTTTGTAAATCAACTTCAGTTTAAATGTAATGATATACAAATATTAACTAAACAAGTTCACAGTTTTTATTTCATCTTTGTCAAAATAAAAATGCATTTTTATAAAAATAAATGGAAAATTTTAATCAATGTAGTTAATGAACATAGTTCCCAAAATGTCAGCATTTAAAACTCTCAGCAAGCCTCAATCATTGCAAAAACTTATGACATAGAGCTTTTTCCAATAACAAAGCTGATCTTGTGATTTCAAATGTTGTATAAGATTTAAATTTGAAATTCTTTAACTGAATATTGAAGTATCTTGACTTGCAAGGAGACTCTTTTGATGAAGCTTCTATATTTAATTAGATAAATTTATATTCTCTGCCAGAACAAAATGAAACTGAGGAGGACTGTGATTTTGCAGCATCTAGTCTGGCAAAGCAATGAAAAGAACCATAAAAAGAGATGATATATTTGATAAGGTGAGTCTTGTAAAAATATTTTTTAAAGATAACATTTTGAATGGAAGCAAAAAACCTATACTTGTGAAAATATTTGGGTTGAAATTGACACATTTCAGTTTAAAATTATTATTGATAAATTCCTTTATAACAGATATTGCCAGAAGTTTACCAAGCATCTCAGCACCCATTCAGAGAGATCTTATATTAAGGTGTTGTGACCCATAAGGAGTATCAATTGAGGAAGTCAATAATTTCAGAATGTTGAAGAAAACTGCAGGCGGTTTTATGAAAGGGGATAAGATTATACAGAAAAACCAACTCTTCAGAAAAGTACTAGGACATAGCATTAGAGCAAAATATTATTTTAAAACTGATTAAAATGAGAATAATTTTTTGATTTTATTATTTGCTAATGTTAATGTTCATATTCTCAACACAGGTTTTTAAGATTTTGTTTAATGTTCTAGATGTGTTAATTTTAGTTTTGGGAAAAATTTTATTTTCAAAAATAGTATTTGGATAGTATCTATTTAAAGTACAAGAAAAGATCAGTTTTCATTCCAATCCCAAACAAAGGCAGTGCCAAAGAATGTTCAAACTACTGCACAATGGCACTCATCTCACACACTAGTAAAGTAATGCTCAAAATTCTGCAGTCTAGGCTTCAACAGTACATGAACTGAAAACTTCCAGATGTTCAAGCTGGATTTAGAAAAGGCAGAGGAACCAGAAATCAAATTGCCAACATCTGTTGGGTCATAGAAAAAGAGAGTTCCATAAAAACATCTACTTCTGCTTTATTGACTACGCCAAACTCTTTGACTGTATGGATCAAAACAAACTGTGGAAAATTCTTCAAGAGATGGGAATACCAGACCACCTTACCTGCCTTCTGAGAAACCTGTGTGGAGGTCACAAAGCAACAGTTGGTACCGGACATGGAATGATGGACTGGTTCCAAATCAGGAAAGGAGTACATCAAGGCTGTATATTATCACCCTGCTTATTTAACTTATATGCAGAGTACAACATGAGAAACGCTGGACCGGATGAAGCACAAGCTGGAATCAAGATTGCTGGGAGAAATATCAATAACCTCAGATATGCAGATGACACCACCCTTATGGCAGAAAGCAAAGAAGAACTAAAGAGCCTCTTGATGAAAGTGAAAAAGTTGGCTTAAAGCTCAACATTCAGGAAACTAAGATCATGGCGTCTGGTCCCATCACTTCATGGCAAATAAATGGGGAAACAATGGAAACAGTGAAAGACTTGATTTTCTTGGGCTCCAAAATCACTACAGATGGTGACTGCACCATGAAATCAAAAGACGCTTACTCCTTGAAAGAAAAGCTATGACCAACCTAGACAGCATATTAAAAAGGAGAGACATTACTTTACCGACAAAGTTCTGTCTAGTCAAAGCTATGGTTTTCCCAGTGGTCATATATGGATGTGAGAGAAAGAAAGCCGAGCACCAAAGAATTAATGCTTTTGAATTGTAGTGTTGGAGAAGATTCTTGAGAATCCCTTTGGACTGCAAGGAGGTCACTCCAGTTACTCCTAAAGGGAATCAATCCTGAATATTTATTGGAAGGACTGATGCTAAAGCTGAAACTCCAATACTTTGGCCACCTGATGTGAAGAGCTGACTCATTTGGAAAGACCCTGATGCTGGGAAAGATTGAAGGCAGGAGGAGAAAGGTATGACAGAGGATGAACTGGTTGGATGGCATCACTGACTGAATGGCATGAGTTTGAGCAAGCTCCAGGAGTTGGTATGGACAGGGATGCCTAGTGTGCTGCAGTCCATGGGGTCACAATGAGTCAGACATGACTGAGTGGCTGAACAGCAATGATAATTTAAAGTAGTAAACAATCCAATAATATATTACAAATAATTTGTTGGTCAATAATATTTCAAAAAATCATATAATTTAAATTATTTTTAGCCCCTATTTAACTTTGAAAGTTCCACCTGGGATTATGGTCACTCTGTGTGTAAGGGATATTATAGCCAGAAATACATCTTGAGATCATTCTGGACCACTCGTACTTGGCACTCAAGTGGCTTCTACCAACTCCATGCTTAACCTGGGATATTTTGCTTATTTCCCTTTCTTTCCTCCCCTACATCCACCTGTGACTTTTGAGTCTCAGTAGTTCTAAATGTGGTTATGTCTCTTGCATCAATATGTAGGCAGAAATAGTGATATGATTCCTTTATTTTCGTCTTAGAAAACTTTCTTGACAATTCCTCTCTCAAAGTCCCATTCAAGAATGTTTAAGAATCCTTTCTGCCTGGGCCTCCATTTTGGTTCTTTTGAGTTCTGTATTGAGCAGTGTTGTTGATTGCCAACCTTTAGTTTTCATCATTTTCACTTGTTAAATTTGTTTTATTTTTCCCTCCAAGAGAATGTATTCAATATTTCAGAGACTCCTACCTTAGGGACAAGGTTTAATTCACTTATATGTTAGTCTGAATTATCTAAATCAGATAACCAGATATTCATATCAATGCCTATTAACAGGACTACTTATTCACATTTTAGCTTATCAATTATTTTAAATCATGAAACTGCTATCTCTTATTTTTCTGACCATCTGAATTTTAGGACAAACTCTTTATAAAGGCAACTATTTGCTGAATTCAGCAGGGCCACCACTGTATCAAGAAAGTTAAATAATTTGAGTTTTGTCACCCTTCTGAAATACCAAAGAGCTTTCTGTTAGAATATTCCACTAAAAATAATACCATCAGCTATTATGATAAGGTTCATCCATGGAAATTAATTTCTGATTATCCCACAATTAATAATCTTATCTGTAAAAATTATAATATGCAGGTTGATAATATTCAGCTAGTAGTTTTGTGAAAAAAAAAAGCAAAACTAGTTATAATGGTAAAAATTTTTTCCTAGTGTTATTTTAATCCTTATAAATATGACATAATACCCCCTATAAAGGATAATAGCTTTTCTTTAATCCACAGAATACAAAATATTCCTGATGGCACCATATCACAAGAAATAACTAATAAGATTTTTTACTGGACAACTCAATCAAGGAAAAAATTTTTTGCATTACTTGGGTTAATTAAACTTTTTCTATTGTAACCTAAGATACTCAAGATGCATACTGACAAAAACTTACCAAAATTTCAGGCTGTGTGCACGTGCCTTTGTATATTTATATGGTGGTAATATCAACTCATGGGCTTCCCAGGTGGCACAGTGGTAAAGAATCCACCGGCCAATGTAGGAGACACAGGTTTGATCCCTGGATCAGGAAGATCCCCTGGAGTAGGAAATGGCAACCCACTTCAGTATTCTTGCCTGAAAAATTCCAGGAACAGAGGAGTCTAGAGGGCTACAGTGCATGGAGCTGCAAAGAGTCAGACACAACTGAGGGACTGAGCACACACACAATATCAACTCACACTGGGAACTTGAAGAGAGGTAGGAGGATGCCATCTGGGAAGGATTTATATGTGATATTTCTATATTGGTAGTATCTAAAATAAATTGTTCTTTCATCTAACTATTGACATTCAAATCTACCAGTAGAGGATAGAGACACTAGTTTCTGTTGCTCTGAGCACAGGTTTCTCTCTTGGCTTTAGGTCCTTAAATGCTATATTTGAAATTAGTTTTACAATTGCAATAATAGCAAATGATACTGTATAGACTGTGTATGCTATACAAACACAACAAAAAAGCTTCAGACTTGCCTGTCTAGAGGTGCTAGGCCACAGAATCACTTTAGGTATTTTAGTCATTAAAAAGGTAAAATTTGTGTCCTGCTTAATAACTCCTATTGCATTTGGATCCTTAAGTAAAATTCAGTAGTAATCCAGTTGGACGTCCAACATGGGAAAAACCAATCCATTGGATATTGCTTCTTTTTTTTTTTCAAGCTGGATTTTTTTTTAATTGGAGGCTAATTTCTTTACAATATTATATTGGTTTTGCCATACATTGACATGAATCCGCCCCGGGTGTACCTGTGTTCCCCCTCTTGAACCCCCCTCCCACCTCCCTCCTCTCCTTATCCTCCCTCCGGGTCATCGCCATGCACCAGCCCCAAGCATCCTATATCATGTGTTGAACCTGGCCTGGTGATTCGTTTCACATATGATAATATACATGTTTCAATGCCATTCTCCCAAATCATCCCACCCTCCCCCTCTCCCACAGAGTCCCAAAGTCTGTTCTATACACCTGTGTCTCTTTTGCTGTTTCATATACAGGGTTATCGTTACCATTTTACTAAATATGCATTAGTATACTGTACTGGTGTTTTTCTTTCTGGCTTACTTCACTCTGTATAATAGGCTCCAGTTTCATCCACCTCATTAGAACTGATTCAAAGGTATTCTGTCTAATGGCTGAGTAATACTCCATTGTGTATATGTACCAAAGCTTTCTTATCCATTCGTCTGCAGATGGACATGTAGGTTGCTTCCATGTCCTTACTATTATAAACAGTGCTTCAATGAACATTGGAACGAAAAGAATAAAATACTTAAGGATATATCTACTTAAAGAAACAAAAGACCTGTACATAGAAAACTATAAAACACTGGTGAAAGAAATCAAAGCCAACACTAATAGATGGAGAAATATACCGTGTTCGTGGATTGGAAGAATAAATATTGTGAAAATGAGTATAGTACCCAAAGTAATTTATACATTCAATGCAATCCCTATCAAGCTACCAACGGTATTTTTCACAGAGCTAGAACAAATAATCTCACAATTTGTATGGAAATACAAAATACCTTGAATAGCCAAAGCAATCTTGAGGAAGAAGAATGGAACTGGGGGAATCAACCTGCTGGACTTCAGGCTCTACTACAAAGCCACAGTCATCAAGACAGTATGGTACTGGATATTGCTTCTGTTTAGGACTTGTCCAAATAGAGAATTGTTTAAGAGATGCTTTACAAACATTTGTTATGTCATTTTTACTTGTTGCCACTGTCAGTTCAGTTCAGTTGCTCAGTTGTGTCCAACTCTTTCCACACCATGGACTGCAGCACGCCAGGATTCCCTGTTCATTACCAACTCCCAGAGCTTGCTCAAACTCATGTCCATCGAGATGGTAATGCCAGCCAACCATCTCATTCTCTGTCATCCCCTTCTCCTCATGCCTTCAGTCCTTCCCAGTATCAGAGTCTTTTACAAGGAGTCAGATGTTTGCATCAGGTGGTCAAAGTATTGGAATTTCAGCTTCAACATCAGTCCTTCCAATGAATATTCAGGACTGATTTCCTTCAGGAAAACATCAATTCTTTAGTGCTCTTTGTTAAGAGGACCTTATATTCTTTTGAGCAGCCATCATCCTGTAGACTCATATACCAGATAACTTTACATAAAAAAACTTGAATAATCTGAGTAAATATGATGAAATTTTGTGAGAATGATGCTCAAAACCAATATGGTGATGTAGACCATTCTAAAATCTGAGAATTTATTTATCCTTTGTATGTTTATCTTATTGCTTCAGGATAAAGGAATAGAAGAGGGACTAGAAAAAGATATTATTTTTCTTTTTTAACCTTACAATAGAACTTTCTCAGGATATATGAAACCTGAATGCTGGGTTTCATTAAAGTTTATTCCCATCAACTAAAGCTGATAAATGACCATGAACTTTGAGGGTCTTCAGTAAACCAGACCTCTATTATATCTAAATGAAGACCCTTGATGAATGAGTACTGGAATTGTTTTCCTCCTCTGACTGAGGATTTCATTAAAAAATATGATTATGTCAAAAGTCTTTATGTGTGTGTGTTTGTGTGTGTATGTGTGTAGGTCCATGAGTTTTAAGCCTTGCACAGTTTTGTGCTATCACCACCATAACCAATTGTTGTTCAGTCACTCAGTCATGTTTGACTCTTTGTGACCCCATGGACTGCAGCACACCAAGCTTTCCTGTCCTTCACCAACTCCTGGAGCTTGCTCAAACTCATGTCCACTGAGGCAGTGATGCCACCCAACCATCTCATTCTCTGTCATCCCCTTCTCCTCCTGCCTTCAATCTTTCCCAGCATCAGGGCCTTTTCTAACGGGTCAGCTCTTTACATCAGGTGGTCAAATATTGGACACAAAAAAATTCCATCATACACTAAATTCTTCTCTTACTGCCTTTTTGTAGTCAAATACTCTTTTACCCCAATCCTTGGTACTGACATGTTCTCTGTTTCATAATTTTGCTTTTTATAGGATATTATATACATGATCATCTATATGTAATCATAGCGTATGGGGCCTTTGGAACTAACTTCCTTCACTCGGCACAATCCTTTAAGATCCATGTTGTTGCACTTGTCATAATTTGTTTTTTTAATTGATGAACTGTAGCCCATTGTGTGAGTATAACACAATTTATTGTCCATTCACCTATTGAACGATATTTAGTTTTTTCTCTCCAGTTTTTGGAGATTATAAATAAAGCTATTTTAACTATTTATGTACAGATTTTTGTAAGAAATAAGTTTTAATTTCCCTAGGATAAATACATAGGGGTAGGAATGTTGGGTAGATAACAGACATATGTTTAATTACTTAAGAAATTGCCAAACTGTTTTCCAAAATACCTGTACTACTTTACATTACCATCAACAATGTTTTGAGTTTGGGTTTCTCTGCATACTCAGCAGCAGTTTGCACTGCTAATTTTTTAAAAATTATCTCTAATATGTTTGCAGAGATAACTCATTACAGTTTTAATCTGCATTTCCACAAAGGCTAGTGAGCATGGTATTATGTGGTTATTTTCCATCTGTATATTTTCTTTGGTAAAAGTCTATCTAGTCAAAGCTATGGTTTTTCCAGTAGCCATGTATGGATGTGAGAATTGGACCATAAAGAAAGCTGAGCAGTGAAGAACTGATGGTTTTGAACTGTGGTGTTGAAGAAGACTCTTGAGAGTCCCTTGGACTGCAAGGAGATCCAACCAGTCCATTCTGAAGGAGATCAGTCCTGAATATTCATTGGAAGGACTGATGCTGAAGCTGAAACTCCAACACTTTGACCACCTGATGTGAAGAACTAACTCATTGGAAAAGACTCTGATGCTGGAAAAGATTGAAGGCAGGAGGAGAAGGGGACGACAGAGGATGAGATGGTTGGATGACATCACCAACTTGATGGACATGAGTTTGAGCAAGCTCTGGGAGTTGGTAATAATGGACTGGGAAGCCTGGCATACTACAGTCCATGGGGTCACAAAGAGTCTGACATGACTGAGCAACTGAACTGAACTGAAAGTGTTAGCTCAAATATTTTGCCTAATTTTTAAAAATTGGGTTGTTATTAATGATTGAGACTTTTTAGAAAAATATAAATTCTGGATACAAGTACTTTGGGAAAATTGGAATTTGCTTTAAGAAACTATGTACTGACAATATGTATTTATTTGATTTTTATCCAGAGGGTTAATGTTCAATGCTTAACTAGAATAAACACTGTGAACTCCTTCCTTCTTTTTAGCAATTAAATCCCCAACTTTTCCCTCTCATCAGCTACTATGAATTGTGTTACTGACCTATGTTCCATTGCTTGCCAACTCAACAGATTTGGATTTAATAACAACAACAACAACAATCTAGTGGTCTTTTGCAATTTTTTGACAGTTTTAATTCGGAATCTGTTATCTCCCAACCAGACTGCCTTGGACGTGTTACTTAACTTTACAGGGACTCATCTATTTCACTGTAAAATAAAGATGTGTCTTAGAATTTTTGTGACGGTTAAATAAGGTAATGTGTATATTCAATTAAAGCCTGACACTTGGAAGTTCAATAAATATCTCTTTCTGCTCTATCAATAATATTAGTTTTGGCAGCTTTAAGCATATAATTTAATATTACAAGGTATCAAAAGCACAGGGAACAAGGTTTGGACAACCTGGCAGTAAAGTAAGATTCTCAATAAAGGAGATTTTTCAGATTTCTAGTATTTTCTGCCAGGCACTGTGGTTCTATGACTAGCTATTTAGGAAGTAGGAAAATTGGCCTGTCAATATTATTGTGGACAATTGCATAATTTACTTACTTAGTAAACTCAATTAGAGCTACAGCCATAGATGGGAGGAGGCCAAAAAAAAGTGATTAGAGCTCATAAAGGCATTAGCAGTCCAATAATTGCATAATGAAGAGCAAGCAAGTGCTTCCACAATCATGGAAGAAATGTAAGGTGCTTAGTTAAACAGTTTTTTGATGTTAGTCAAAGACTATTTTCTGACAATAAATTGATAGCTGTGATTTTATTTACCCAGAGTAATCAGATTCTCTTTGATTTTACTAACGTAAAGATTTTAAGGAATGATTATAGAAGCTATTTTTAAAGTATCCAAGCATAACATTTAATTTTGGAAGATAATTCAAATAGGGATAAACTGTAGAAAAACAGGCAATCCATGCAAAGAGACAGAGAGAATGACAGGGAGAGAGTTCATCATTGTTAGGCTCCATCACTGGTCTGCTGCACACTGGGCTCACCGAGAGAAAGATCTTTAAAACATACTGGATATTGATGCTTGGTTTCCAACCCCAGACATTATAATTTAATTGGTATGTTGGGAACATATTTCCCAATTTAATTGATATGCTGGATCCTAGGTACCAGGTGATTCTAGTGCACAACAAAATTTAAGAACCACTGAATTAGGTATAAATGAAAAAAAAGTCTGGTTAAAGGTCACTCTTGACTGACAGCTGTGTGGGAAGGGAACAGTGTCCCATAACATTAAATTAAGCTGCATGAGAAATTTGCTTAAACATTCTGCCAGAACTGTTCATTTCTTCCCCAAAGGAGGGAAAGATTGGCTTCCATATGAAGTTCAAGACAGCAGGAACCAAGAAGCTGGATTCTTGGCCTACCTTGGTTCTCACTGCCTCACTCAACTAGCTGTGTTATATTGGGAACTTGTTAACTTTGCTATCTTTTAAGTTCTTTACAGTAAATAATGGTACAGGACTAGATACATTTTATGATGTTTTCTAGTTCTAAATTTCTATAATTTTATAAATTAATAAAATAATGACTACTAAATATGGATAGGATAAAAATGGAAAAAATAAGATAGTAAAGTTTATTAAACATATACATTTAATATACTGAAATGGGCAAAGTTCAGGTTTATCGGTAACATTGTACAGAAAAACTCAAATTTTGGGCCAACCCAATATGCAATGTGAATAAGCTGAGCCATCTTGGTGGTGGCAGCAGCATGGAATTGTGTTTAAAACACACCCACACACATATGTATATAGTCACATACACACACTGAGGATTGCCTTAGTGGCCACTTTCCCTTTCTAATTGGCTTTAGTAACCATGACAATTCAAGTCTGTGGTAAATCTGGACTGTCCATTCCTTTGACACTGATCTAGCTCAGCTGCTTCTGGTTATCCAAATTGTGCTGCACAATTGATCTTGTTGATTCATATTCTGACCTCCTTATTAGAAAGAGGCACAATTTGTTTCTCTCTGAGGAGATTAGCACTGATACAGCATATAAGCAAAAGAATGTTAAGTTTTTAACATCTTGGATTTTTGAATATGCACTAAAACCATAGTCCCCCAAAGTTAGACTTTGCAGAATTATCTAAATTCTTTAAAATTTCATTAATATACTAAGATGTAGGTCTGGTGAGCTTGACTATCAAGGATTCTATCAGTCAGGAGCAAAGAAAATTTTCTGCTATGCAGGAAGGGAGGATGGTCTTCCCTTTATAAACTTGATAGAATGAAGAGAGGGAAGATCAGTCGTCAGTCAGTTCAGTTGCTCACTAGTGCCTGACTGTTTGTTACCCATGGATTGCAGCATGCCAGGCATCTCCGTCCAGCACCAGCTCTCAGAGCTTGCTCAAACTTCTGTCCATTGAGTTGGTGATGCCGACTGATGGTGCCAACCATCTCATCCTCTGTCATCCCCTTCTCCTGCTGCCTTCAATCTTTCCCAGCATCAGCGTCTTTTCCAAGGAGTCAGTTTTTCACAGCAGGTGGCCAAAGGATTGGAGTTTCAGCTTCAGTATCAGTCCTTCCAATGAATTTATTCAGGACTGATTTCCTTTATGATGGACTGATTGGATCTCTTTGCAGTCCACGGGACTCTCAAGAGTCTTCCCTAACACCACAGTTCAAAAGCATCAATTCTTTGGCGCTCAACTTTCTTTATATTCCAACTCTCACATCCATAGATGACTACTGGAAAAACCATAGCTTTGACTATTCAGACCTTTGTCGGCAAATAATGTCGCTGCTTTTTAATATGCTGTCTAGTTTGGCCATAGCTTTTCTCCCAAGGAGAAAGCATCTTTTAATTTCATGGCTGCAGTCATCATCTGCAGTGTTTTGGAGTCCAAGAAAATCAAGTCTCTCACTGTTTCCATTATTTCCCCTCCTATTTGCCATGAAATGATGGGACCAAATGCCATGATCTTCGCTTTTTAAAGGTTGAATTTTAAGCCAGCTTTTAAAAACACTCTCCTCTTTCACTTTCATCAAGAAGCTCTTCAGTTCCTCTTCACTTTCTACCATAAGGGTGGTGCCATTTGCATATCTGAGGTTATTAATATTTCTCCTGGCAATCTTGATTCCAGCTTGTGCTTCATCCAGCCTGGCATTTCTCATGATGTACTCTGCATATAAGTTTAATAAGCAGGGTGACAATATACAGCCTTGATGTACTCCTTTCCCAATTTGGAACCAGCCTGTTGTTCCTTGTCCAGATCTAATTGTTGCTTCTTGACCTGCATACGGAATTCTCAGGAAGCCAGTAAGGTGGTCTGGTATTCTAATCTCTTGAAAAATTTTCTAGTTTGTTGTGACATACACAGTCAAAGGCTTTGGCATAATTAATAAAGTAGATGTTTTTATGGAATTCTGTTGCTTTTTCCATGACCGAACGGATGTTGGCAATTTGATCTCTGGTTCTTCTGCCTTTTCCAAATTCAGCTTGAACTTCTGGGAGTTTATGGTTCACGTACAGTTGAAGCCTGGCTTGGAGAATTTTGAGCATTACTTTGCTAGCATGTGAGATGAGTGCAATTGTGTTGTAGTTTGAGCATTCTTTGACATTGCCCTTCTTTGGGATTGAAATGAAAACTGACCTTTTCCAATCCTGTGGCCACTGCTGAGTTTTCCAAATTTGCTGGCATATTGAGTGCAACACTTTCACAGCATCATCTTTTAGGATTTGAAATATCTCAGCTGGAATTCCATCACCTCCACTACCTTTGTTCATAGTGATGTTTCCTAAGGCCCACTTGACATCACATTCCAGGATATCTGGCTCTAGGTGAGTGACAAAACCATCGTGGTTATCTGGGTCATGAAAATCTTTTTTGTATAGTTCTTCTGTGTATTCTAGCCACCTCTTTTTAATATCTTCTGCTTCTGTTAGGTCCATACCATTTCTGTCCTTTATTGTGCCCATATTTGAATGAAATATTTCCCTGAGAGAGATAAACTGAAGAGTTAGATTTGGAGGGTGGTGGAGGGTGGCTCCTGGGAGAAACTCCAGAGTAGACTTGAAGCTCTGTCTCGGGGAGCTAGTGTAGACTTGGTGGGAGGTGGGTAGTTAGTTAAGCCTAAATCAGAGCTCCTATCTCCCATGGTGTGTGTGTGGAAGCTGGGATCCTGAATCTCTGTATCCTGAGGACAATGGACAAAGAGCTGTAATGTGAGGCTGCTGAAAGAATTTGTGGGGCTAGTGAAGACAGGAGTGGATGTAAGGGTATGATAATTTTATGAACAAAGGTAGATGGCTGGATCCATAAAATTCAGTCTAGAATAGACAGATTAGCCACACTTTAGGAAAGCAGGCCTTGGCCAGCAACTCTGCAGCAGAGACCAAGGGTGGACTTGAGGATGGATTAGATGTGCTTACATCTCGAGGACTCCTCCTGTGTCACCATGAAGTCAAGTAAGTCCTCCCACAAAGCCATATGCCATGATGGTAGAAATTGGGGAAAAAAAGAGAATCTCCAAAAGACAAAGTATATATCTAAAAGATTAATTATTCCAAATAATTTAAAATCTACAAGAACCTGAAATAGTGTATACTGACATGATGTTCCCTATAACCTGTACTCCGCCAACTTCTCCACTATTCAATGGGAGCTTATAAAAAAGTGAAAATAGTTCTTAAAAATAACAGAACTATATTTCCTTTTCACACTTAATAGTTAAATGTACATTTTCATCCCTTCTATGCATGAATTCTAACAATTCTCCACCTTGAAGTATAGTCTTTCTGGACAGCTAGACAGTTGATACAAAAACAGGTGTCTTTGTGTCTGTGGGTCCAGACAAAATTCCTAATTTTAGATCTTTCAACTTTTACTCAGACTCAGGAATTTTTCTATGATAAGGGATGCCATCTTTGGAGTGTTCTGGTGGCATGTGTTGGTTGTTCATCCACATTTATTCACTCAACAAATATTTACTGAATTCTACAAGGTATCAGAAAAATACCCCAGCTCTCAGGGATATTATGCATTATAGGTGAGAGGCAGTAAGTAAGAAAGAAAAGTAAATGTATTCCTGGGTCCAAGACTAGAATGTATGTCAGATCTGTGTTTCTGAGTCTAATACGGTTATTCCTGGAAGCAAGCAGTCTTTCCCCAAGGATCCAGGTGGGCTCTGGCAGCAACTTGGCCACCAGGGGACCCATTCTTTGCCAGAGGAATAGAGCAAGGGCTCTGAACCCCTCTGATCTTCTCTGTCACTGTCCTCTTTTTTTCAGAAAGGATACTAGATAAAAAATTGGATGTTTATGCAGATAGACTCCCCAGCCTGGAATATTACATAGGGATTTCTTTGATTTCCTCAATTTGGTGAACTGACATAATACACTGTAATCACATAAATCAGCCATTCTGCAGCCTGGCGTGCCAATGTGGCAAAGGCCCAAGCTGAGGATTTGCTCAAACAGCAAGTGATCTCTTCTGCTTGGATGGCAAGAAGGGCAAAGATAGGCATGTTATTAGTTATTTTAATATTTTGTCCCTGTCATATATTCATATTTTTATTTTTATCATTTCAAAGTGGATGCTTTTCAATTTAGTCAGTCACTTTCTCTTGTCCTCATATACTTATATAAGGACAAGAGAAGGTGTTTATATGCATATTCAGTTAATTTCCTCAGTAACTTTGGAATGAGGTGAAGTGTATGAATCTGGAATGAGGTCAAGTATATATACATTAATAAGAAAACAGAATTAAAAGTCTAATAATTTCAACGAGATATTGTCATTCTGATAAAGGTAAATCCATCCAACACAAAGATTTTTCCCTTTTCCTCAGTTCAGTTCAGTTCAGTTCAGTCACTCAGTCGTGTCTGACTCTTTGCAACCCCATGAATCACAGCACACCAGGCCTCCCTGTCCATCACCAACTCGCAGAGTTCACTCAAACTCATGTCCACAGAGTCGATGATGCCATCCAGCCATCTCATTCTCTGTCGTCCCCTTCTCCTCCCACCCCCAATCCCTCCCACCATCAGAGTCTTTTCCAGTGAATCAACTCGTCACATGAGGTGGCCAAAGTATTGGAGTTTAAGCTTTAGCATCAGTCTTTCCAATGAACACCCAGGATTGATCTCCTTTAGAATGGACTGGTTGGATCTCCTTGCAGTCCAAGGGACTCTCAAGAGTCTTCTCCAGCACCACAGTTCAAAGCATCAATTCTTCAGCGATCAGCTTTCTTCACAGTCCAACTCTCACATCCATACATGACCACGGGAAAAACCATAGCCTTGACTAGACGGACCTTTGTTGGCAAAGTAATGTCTCTGCTTTTTAATATGCTATCTAGGTTGGTCATAACTTTCCTTCTGAGGAGTAAGCGTCTTTTAATTTCATGGCTACAATCAGCATCTACAGTGATTTTGGAGCCCAAAAAAATAAAGTCTGACACTGTTTCCACTGTTTCCCCATCTATTTCCCATGAAGTGATGGGACCAGATGCCATGATCTTCGTTTTCTGAATGTTGAGCTTCAAGCCAACCTTTTCACTCTCCTCTTTCACTTTCATCAAGAGGCCTTTGAGTTTCTCTTCACTTTCTGCCATAAAGGTGGTGTCATCTGCATATCTGAGGTTATTGATATTTCTCCCAGCAATCTTGATTCTAGCTTTTGCTTCTTCCAGCCCAGCGTTCCTCATGATGTACTCTGCATATAAGTTAAATAAGCAGGGTGACAATATACAACCTTGACGTACTCCTTTTCCTATTTGGAACCAGTCTGTTGTTCCATTACCAGTTCTAACTGTTGCTTCCTGACCTGCATACAGGTTTCTCAAGAGGCAGGTCAGGTGGTCTGGGATTCCCATCTCTTTCAGAATTTTCCACAGTTTATTGTGATCCACACAGTCAAAGGCTTTGGCATAGTCAATGAAGCAGAAATAGATGCTCTTCTGGAACTCTCTTGCTTTCTCCATGATCCAGAGGATGTTGGCAATTTGTTCTCTGGTGCCTCTGCCTTTTCTAAAACCTGCTTGAACATCTAGGAGTTCATGGTTCACATACTGCTGAAGCCTGGCTTGGAGAATTTTGAGCGTGACTTTACTAGCATGGGAGATGAGTGCAATTGTGTGGTAGTTTGAGCATTCTTTGGCATTGCCTTTCTCTGGGATTGGAATGAAGACTGACCTTTTCCAGTCCTGTGGCCACTGCTGAGTTTTCCAAATTTGCTGGCATATTGAGTGCAGCACTTTCACAGCATCATCTTTCAGGATTTGAAATAGCTCAATTGGAATTCCATCACGTCCACTAGCTTTGTTTGTAGTGATGCTCTCTAAGGCCCACTTGACATCACATTCCAAGATGTCTGGTTCCAGGTGAGTGATCACACCATCGTGATTATCTTCATCATGAAGATCTTTTTTGTACAGTTCTTCTGTGTATTCTTGCCTATAACTGTATAATTTTTCTTTACAGCCTCTTTTTCCCTACAGAGTAATGTAGACACATCCTTCTGTATCCCCTTGAATGTTCTAATGCTATAAATTGTTAGAATTCTTTAAAGAGGAATATGTATAATTTTGCCTATAAATTGAATCCTGTACTTTACAGTATTTGAAAACCCCACCATAGTAAAATATGCAGAAATCTTTCATCAGAGTTGGGTTTATTGTAACTTCATATGACTTTATTTTTAATTTAGCTCAGTGAGGCATCACTTTTGAAGGCTAATGAGCTAAATTAGCCATTAGGAGAGTTGATTTTTCATTATAAAATATTTCTATATTCTATGAGAAATATTTTATAAAGTACATGTCCTCAAGTGCAGGCCAGAGCCCCACTCAGGATGACCTTCTTGACCCAACCCTCTCCTGGATTCCCGCATGTACTCTATTCCCTAATCTCTACTTGTTATGGGTAATAACAACTCTTCCACTACTAGCCTTGGGTTACTTTTTATCCCTTAGATATTCCTTTATTTCCATAATTCTGTGAGCATCTCCTTTGCCAAAAGTATAGTGATGGATCCAAAGTATTTTTTTTTTCTTTTTTTGGTGTAGGTTTGCTTTTGTTTGTGCAAGGCATCCAACCTAGATGGATTAACTTAAGAGTTAATTTCTTAAATCAGGGACTCTTAGGTCACGTGGTAGTGTACATTCAAATTCTAAATGTATAGCTTTCTCCAGATACATGTCCAGAAGTGGGATTTCAGAATCATATGGTGACTCTGGTTTTAGTTTTTTAAGGAAACTACTGTTTTCCATAGTAGCTGCACCAGTTTACATTCTCACCAACAGTGTAGGAGGGTTTCCTTTTCTCCACACCCTTTCTAACATTTATTATTTATAGACTTTTTGATGACGGCCATTCTGACTGAAGTGAGGTGATATCTCATTGTAGTTTTGATTTGCATTTCTCTAATGATAGCAATGCTGAGCATTGTCTCATGTGCCTTTTGGCAATCTCTGTGTCTTTTTTTGAGAAATGTCTGTATCTTGAGAAAACTGTAATTTGAGATCATCATAACCCCAATGTTCATAGCAGCACTGTTTACAATAGTCAAGACATGGAAGCAATCTAAATGTCCATCAACAGATGAATGCATAAAGAAGATATGGTATATAACATATTTGATGGAATATTATATATATGATGGAATAATATAAATATGTGATGGAATATTACTCACTCATAAAAAAGAATGAAATGATGCCATTTGCAGCAACATGGATGGACCTAGAGATTATCATACTAAGTGAAGTAAGACAGACAGAGAAGACAAATATATGATATCACTTATACTGGGAATCTAAACAAAATGATACAAATAAACTTATTTAGCAATCAGAAACAGATCCACAGACATAAAAAGCAAATTTATGGCTACCAAAAGGGAAAGGGAAAAGGGACAAATTAGGAGTTTGGGATTAACAGATACATACCACCATACGTAAAATAAACAAGGGCCTATTGTATAGCACAGGAACTATATTCAATATCTTATAATAACCTGTAATAGAAAAGAATTTGAAAAATAATATATAACTACATAACTTTACTGTACACTTGAAACTTATTGTTGTTGCTTAGTTGCTAAGTTGTGTCTGACTCTTTTGTGATCACGTGGACTGTAGCCCACCAGGTTCCTCTGCTTATGGGATTTCCCAGGCAAGAATACTAGACTGGGTTGCCATTTCCTTCTCCAGGGAATCTTCCTGACCCAGGGATTGAACCCAGATCTCATGCATTGGTAGGTGGATTCTTTACCACTCAACCACTAGGGAAACCCACACCTGAAACTAACAATTGTGAATCAATTATACTTCAATAAGGAAAAAACCTTCATTTCTAGGCTTCCTAAGATGCTTGTTCCTTGGAAGAAAAGCTATGACCAAACTAGACAGCATATTAAAAAGCAGAGACATTACTTTGCTGACAAAAGTCTGTCTAGTCAGAGCTATGGGTTTCCAATAGTGATGTATGGATGCGAGAGTTGAACAAAGAAAGCTGAGTGTTGAAGAATTGATGTTTTTGAACTATGGTGTTGGAGAAGACTCTTGAGAGTCCCTTGGATTGCAAGGAGATCAAACCAGTCAATCCTAAAGGAAATCAGTCCTGAATATTCATTGGAAGGACTGATGAAGCTGAAACTCCAATACTTTGGCCACCTGATTTGAAGAACTGACTCCTTGGAAAAAACCCTAATTTTGGGAAACATTAAAGGCAGGAGGTAAAGGGGATGACAGAGGATGAGATGGTTAGATGGCATCACTGACTCAATGGGCATGAGTTTGAGCAGGCTCTGGGAATTGGTAATGGACAGGGATGCCTGGTGTGCTGCAGTCCATGGGATCACAAAGAGTCGGACATGACTGAACAACTGAACCGAACTTACACACAGTGATATGAGAAAAGTCTTTTCAATTGGATATAATTAGAATCTATATGATCCACTTTCATGGAAAATGTAAGGGCCTTTCCTCCTAGCCATTTTTTTCTGTGAGAAAGTTCAGACATGATGACTTGAGTTGTAGTAGTCTACTAGGAAGTGCTGTCATATTGTGGATGACAGAAGAGCAAAACAGAAATACTTATGCCTCCAAGTTGTATCAGTCATGGACACCCTAGTATTTGGAGAGAGAAATTAGCTTGCCTTTTGTTTAAGCCATTCCTATTTTGTATGTAGGTCACTTATAGCTAAACTCAATTATTACTAATACAGAAATTACTAAAAGAAAAAAAAGAAAAGAAAAGTAGGTCTTACATATGAAAAAAATATAAAATGGGACATTGGTTTAATCTGCTTGAGGACATCAGGGACTCAGATATTAAAGCTAGGAAATCTGGTGATCTTTATTACATCATGCCAAAATATTTTTATTAAATTTCACCAATAATTCCATGGAAGATAATCTTTGGGCTGACTGAGGCAATGGCATTGAGAAAAGTATTAAGGTAAATTCAGAATTCTGGTATACATTGGTTGTTTCTTGCTGCATAGTGCTAAAAATGTGATAAACTCAGGTAAGAGTGGGCTGGCCTTCGAGTGCAGTTGAAATACAGCTCTTCCAAGAGAGGCTGTGTTTCCCAGCCCTATTCAAGCACCTTTTAATAGGAGCTCTGTGACAGAAAATGAAATTCAGTATTGCAGCAGAGATCAGATTTAGATATTTTCTTCCCACTTAAGCCAATTATTTCCATTGGCTTTAAGGGATCTGTCTTTAAGGGAGAAAGAGGGAGAGTTATTATATAAGCCAGTGAATGCAAGATCAGAATTTCAGACATACATTTGAGATGAGATTATTGGCATGGGTTATATGCATAAGAAACTGATGTAAGCAAATAGATAAAAATTCTACTAAAAATTTGACAGACTTTTTTTTTTTTGCCAAAGAAACAAGGAGTCTGTTTTATGACAGTCAGTTTAACCCCTTGTGAGGAGCCTGTGCAACCTCCCCCTACTCCCTCTTCCACCATCTAAACTAGCAAGAAACAGGCTACAATGACTGTGCAGCTCCCCAAGCAGACATGTTCTAGATGCACAACTCAGATGTGATCTAAGAGGAAAATGAGTAGAAAAGCACCTCTCAGCCAATAAAGTCAGAGGCCAAAAGGACAGTGGAGAAAGAAGGAAGATTTCCCAGAGAACAGAATCAGTTGCTTCCAGATGGCCTAACCAAGGAACTTTCCAAACTGCTTTTTCCTTCCAGCAAATAATCTGTGGTATGAGATAGTGCACAAACTTAGGAACCTCAGTTTTAATACTTTCAGTTGGAAAAACATCCAACATTAAATCTATTACTAAAAAACTCAAGTGCTTCATGTTCTCTAATTGATGCCATTATATAGACAGTAAAGTGAAAGTGAAGTCACTCATCATGTCTGACTCTCTGCAACCCCATGGACTGTAGCCTACCAGGCTCCTCTGTCCACGGGATTTTCCAGGGCAGAGTACTGGAGTGGGTTGCCATTTCCTTCTTCAGGGGATCTTTCCAACCCTGGGATCGAACCCAGGTCTCCCACATTGTGGGCAGATGCTTTACCATCTAAGCCACCAGAGAAGAGAGTAAAATGATATTATTTTTGGTTCTCTGCTTCTATCCCTTGAATACTTACTGGTATGAAAAATTATGGCTTACTCTTCTTTCAACTTCACCCAATCTAAATTCATTTGTAAACACTAAATGCATTTGTAAATATAATATGCTTAAATATCAACGTATAGTTTACTTCCTTTGCTTAAAAATAAGCTTTACCACTTGTCTGTTCATTGCAGTGTTATCTGCAGTATAGAATCTATAACATGTTGTCTAAAATTTCTATTATGTGTATGTATCTCATCACCCCATATGACTAAGCTCTTGGAGGGCAGAGATGTTTGCCTTACTGATCTTATCAATATCTTCAAGATAAAGAAAGAAACAAATTTTCCCTTATTGAAAGCCTGCTGCATTTTCTTAACATTTATGGAAATCCTTTCCTATAATTAATATGTATACATTATTTTGGAGACAGAACTCCTAATGACTTAACAACACTATAATAACAACTCAAAGAAAGCCTTCATTAGATCTTCAGTGATCTCGAGTGGTCTACTTTGGTATACTGAGAATAAAAATTAGAAAAACTCCAGTGTTGCCAGTTATCCATGCTTCATAATACCACTAAAAACTGGTAGGTTTGCATCAATCAGTTGTGTTAAGCCACAAGAATTAGGCAGGAATTTATAACTTGATGGTTGTTCAATGGGGGTGGGATGAGTGGAAAAAGATACCTCATATTTCTCATAGGTATTTTGAGTATCTTTTGACATTTAAACATTCTTCATATGTTTAGGGATTAACTTTTTTGGAAAACCCTTAGTTTTTAGGCTTTATATCATGATTCAGTCTATCAATATTGAAGACAATGAAACAATTAATTTACTTGGAATTTGTACTAAAATATATTTTAAGGATTCTTACATGTTGTTTCAAAATTGTGTATTCTGGAATACATGGTCTATTTAAAAAATTTACCATTTAATATGTTTTATGTCTGAACTATAATCTGAAAAAGATTTACTTAAGAGATGGCTTCTAAAAGGGTGAATAAGCGCTTGTGGCCTTTGAAAGTGGGGAAGCTTTTACTCCTTATTAAGATGGACACTGGAAAATTATTTCCTTACTTTTCTTCTTTGGGTAAGAGTTTTATCTTATAATTTCTCCCAGGCAAAAATTGCTATACCTCATCTACTATATCTGTGTGCATTCTTTTTTGTATGGGGAAGGGAATTTATCCACCTGATAGGGGATAGAAGAGCACTGTTTCCAGTTCCAGAAAAGCAGTCCTAGAGAAGATTCTCATTTGTCAGCTGCTGATAAGCTCAAGGCTGTTGAATCATGTTGTCCTGAAAGCTTCACAGAGACGGTTTAGCTCCACCTTAAAAGATTAAGGATGAGTTGGAAACAACAAAAACATTCAAATCCTGTAAAAAAAAAAAAAAAGAGGTGTAGTAGATGTTGACTAGAACAACTCAGATAAATGAGAAAGGCATTAGATAATATCTAGATTCTTTTTAAATAATGAGTTTTCAGTTCAGTTCAGTTCAGTCGCTCAGTCGTGTCCGACTCTCCGTGACCCCATGAATCACAGCACGTCAGGCCTCCCCGTCCATCACCAACTCCCGGGGTTCACTCAAACTCATGTCCATCGAGTAGGTGATGCCATCCAGCCATCTCATTCTCTGTCGTCCCCGTCTCCTCCCGCCCCCAATCCCTCCCAGCATCAGAGTCTATTCCAGTGAGTCAACTCGTCGCATGAGGTGGCCAAAGTATTGGAGTTTCAGCTTTAGCATCAGTCCTTCCAATGAACACCCAGGATTGATCTCCTTTAGAATGGACTGGTTGAATCTCCTTGCAGTCCAACGGACTCTCAAGAGTCTTCTCCAGCACCACAGTTTAAAAGCATCAATTCTTCGGCGATCAGCTTTCTTCACAGTCCAGCTCTCACATCCATACATGACCACAGGAAAAACCATAGCCTTGACTAGATGGACCTTTGTTGGCAAAGTAATGTCTCTGCTTTTTAATATACTATCAAGGTTGGTCATAACGTTCCATCTAAGGAGTAAGCGTCTTTTAATTTCGTGGCTGCAATCAGCATCTGCAGTGATTTTAGAGCCCAAAAAAATAAAGTCTGACACTGTTTCCACTGTTTTTCCATCTATTTCCCATGAAGTGATGGGACCAGATGCCATGATCTTTGTTTTCTGAATGTTGAGCTTCAAGCCAACCTTTTCACTCTCCTCTTTCACTTTCATCAAGAGGCTTTTTAGTTCCTCTTTACTAGGACTGTCAATATTATTGTTATATTTAGCTGTGTTAACAAAGGGTCTACTTTGATTTATGAAATAATCACTGTAGGAAAAAGGATCTAGTTTCTCTCAATAGTTTTCTTAGAAGCATACTATTTTATAAATAATTCAGTCTTCATTGCTCTTTTGGAAGTAACATGCTAACTATAGCAAAAATATATGAGCAAATGAGTACTTCTTTGAGGAGAGTTTAAAACTCCATTCTTTAAAATGGATCAAGTGGGCCAGCAATAGTACCTGAGATTCAATAGCATGTCTTGACAGTTTCTGCATTAGTTTAGTTTTCACCTTTGTAGATGTCTGGACAGGTATGCTGAGACAAGTAAACAAGTAATTGTTTAGGGTAGAGAGTGAGGGATTGTATTCGAAACCCTGAAAGCCTAAAGAGAGTTTTATCATGGCAAGAACTGAGATCCACCACACCATAGTCAGCAGCTTATGTAGCCTGATGCACTCCTGAATTTTAGTCCTCAACACTGGCTATGAATAACAATCAGCTGGGAACCTTTTTAAAAGTACAAATACCTGGGCCCTGCCCAGAGTAAGTCTAAGGGACATTTGGTTAGGTTATATACTGTCCATCAATCTATGCATAAATGGCAGCTTGTTTTCTTGAGCTACTGTCTAAATATTTTTCTGTTTTTATAGAACATTTTTGTACTGATTGGTTCATAGATGGACAGTTTTATACACAGACTAAACAATACAGCACTTTGCCAAAAAAAAAATAAGTGTAGCTTAAACATTGTATATTAACTGGTTTCAGATGAGGCCTCAAAGTGAATATTTTTTAAAAGTTGATCAGAGATTCTGATCTGAAGCTACGATGAAGAACCATTACACTCTACCCAGGAGCACTTTACTCAGTGTGTACAGGGAAGCTCATATTAGTACATTCTAATCATAACAATAACTAACATGTCTATACATCAAGAAGAGCTCTGTGTGTGTGTATGTATGCGTGCGCACGTGTGTGTGTTCAGGGGTGGGTGGTGTTGAGTGTTTTTCTTTAACTTAATGCTCAACCTCGATACAACTCTGCTTTGTTCTCTAAGAACATCATCATATTCATCAGAAAGAAACTGGCAACGTTTCTTAGAGATAATCTTTCTTTTCACATCCCTATAACATACTACCAGCAGAAAAACAATACCACTGAACAAATGAGCCAATACTTGAAACAATGCTTCCAGAGCTATTGACATAATGCCTGGGCATGCTATCTAGTTTTGGTAAAGTTATCTTAATCAGGCTCCCACTGCTTCCTTGTGTGATTTATTCTACTGTACAACAGCTGTGGATGATACTATCCCTGTCTAATGTTTGTGACCCAGCAAATCTTCTCTGCAGAAAGCTCCTGAGGGCATAACTCCACCATGCTAAAGAAAAGGTAGAGTGCTTTTTGTATCCTGTATGAAATTCTTCAGTAGTTCCCTGTTGCCCTCAAATGGTATAAGATAATTGTCTTTCTTACCTGGCCAGATTTAATATGCCATCCCCGCCCTCCCTACCCCTAATCCTCCTTTCACATATACAAGGTGGAAGTGGGGAAAATAATTGCTCACTTCCTAGGGCTGTATCAAATTAGAATTCCTTAAAAGTACTTCGTATAGTGCCTGCTGCTGCTGCTGCTGCTAAGTCACTTCAGTCGTGTCCGACTCTGTGTGACCCCATAGACAGAAGCCCACCAGGCTCCCCCGTCCCTGGGATTCTCCAGGCAAGAACACTGGAGTGGGTTGCTATTTCCTTCTCCAATGTGTGAAAGTGGAAAGTGAAAAGTGAAAGTGAAGTCGCTCAGTTGTGTCCGACCCTTAGCGACCCCACGGACTGCAGCCTACCAGGTTCCTCCATCCACGGGATTTTCTAGGCAATAGTACTGGAGTGGCTTGCCATTGCCTTCTCCGTCGTATAGTGCCTAGAATTTAATAAAAGCTCAAAACAAGATTAAACAAACACACACACACAGAAAAATAAACAACAACAAATTTACTCCTGTCATCATGAAGCAGTTGTTTACTTCTTCCTTCACATTTAGGGAGCACAATTTGCATATCCCTATTATTAGGCTTAACACATGTTACAGGTAATGGTTTGTCAGTCTGCTTAACAGCATAGGTATGAAATTAATGTTTCATGAAATCAAATGACACTGATTTAGGATTTGCAAGGAATGACTGTTTGTTTCTTGGGTCAGCCATCACTGTCTCAAATATCCAGAACTTTAAATATTAATTCAATGAATGAATGAATGAATGAAAGTGAAAGTCACTCAGTGGTGTCTGACTCTTTGCAACCCCATGGACTATACAGTCCATGGAATTCTCCAGGTCAGAATACTGGAGAGGGTAGCCTTTCCCTTCTCCAGGGGATCTTTCCAACTCAGGGATCAAACCCAGGTCTCCCACATTGCAGACAGATTCTTTATCAGCTGAGCCACAAGGGAAGCCCAAGAATACTGGAGTGGGTAGCTTATCCCTTCTCCAGTGGATCTTCCCAATCCAGGAATCGAACCGGGGCCTCCTGCATTGCAGGCAGATTCTATACCAACTGAGCTATCAGGAAAAGAATGAATGATTCCCTTTATAACCAAGAACTGGTAAGAACAATGTATGCAGTTCAAAAAGTGATGCGAACACGCTGCAGACGGCTCAAAATACTCAACATCAGCTTTTTTTTTTCTTAACACTTTTCCTCCACAAAATTAATCTCTTCAGTTCAGTTCAGCCACTCAGTCGTGTCCGACTCCTTGCTACCCCATGAACCGCAGCATGCCAGGCCTCCCTGTCCATCACCAACTTCCGGAGTCCATCCAAACCCATGTCCATTGAGTTGGTGATGAAATCCAACCATCTCATCCTCTGTCATCCCCTTCTCCTCCTGCCCTCAATCTTTCCCAGCATCAGGGTCTTTTCAAATGAGTCAGCTCTTCTCATCAGGTGGCCACAGTATTGGAGTTGCAGCTTCAATATCAGTTCCTCCAATGAACACCCAGGATTGATCTCCTTTAGAATGGACTGGTTGGATCTCCTTGCAGTCCAAGGGACTCAAGAGTCTTCTCCAACACCACAGTTCAAAAGCATCAATTCTTTGGCTCAGCTTTCTTCACAGTCCAACTCTCACATCCATACATGACCACTGGGAAAACCATAGCTTTGACTAGATGGGCCTTGGTTGGCAAAGTAATGTCTCTGCTTTTTAATATGCTGTCCGATTAATCTCTAACTAGCTCTAAACTAGTAGAGGAAAATTTAAACTAAAGTCTGGATACATTTTCTAGAGACTTTAAGCTAAAGTGTATAATACATCTTCCTTGGCACTGTAGTTGAAATTCAGTTGCTGAAATCTATTTTGTTGAAAAAGAATGAATTATCAAGGCACATCTGTTTTTATTTTTCTCTTTTAACAGGGCCAGTGGTGTAAGTAGGTCAGCACTGAATGTGGTTACCAGAGTTTGATATTAGAGGTTTTTATGGTGTAACTGTTAGTTTTCCTTTTATGGAAATAGATGTGTTAGAAGATGATTAGTCATTCACACTGAATTTTCAAAGTCTAGCTTAGGAAATAAGAATAAATTATTGTCTTTAGCAGAGTTGGCTGTGAGCAAATTTGTAAGGATGCATCTAGCTTATGCCTCTGGGACTTTGGTGCTTGCATGGTGTTCTAGAACAAATTCCCAAATTCCATTGCTTGGGTCCTTGAAGCCCAGTATTGTAAAGTCTCATTCAGTAATTACTTATTGAATTCTAACCATATGCTGGGCAATTTGACTGGTTAAGCAAAATGATTAATTAGGCAATTTCTGTCACTATGGCAAGGGAGGGATGAACACTGGGCATCAGTGGGGTTTCATTTGGCACTTCTTACGTTTCAGTACATGATCGCAGCTTATGTTGTTCACTGGTGGTACCACAGGCCTCCTGCTCTTCCGGTCTGTTACACTATTTACTTATGTTCTCCCTTCCTTCCCTCTCTCCTTCCTTCTTTCCTTTGTAGTTGTACTTGTTCATCTGTCGTCAGGCTCAGGCTCTCAGACTGTCAATTGTATAAAGCGGAGACTTGTATATATTGCCATCCATTTCACCAGTGCTTGGTAGAAACTGCATACTAGTCTTGTCAGAATAGGGATACATTCTGGTTCTAGATGTTCAGCTTGAAGCAGGTTCTTTTTCTTCTGGCTGAGTGCTTCTTTATATCAAGACACAGACATATTAATAGCATAAAAATAACATGTAAGAAAGAGAGTTCAGTTCAGTCACTCAGTCGTGTCCGACTCTGTGACCCCAAGGTCACAAAGACCCCTGCAGAATGCCAGGCTTCCCTGTCCATCACCAACTCTCAGAGCTTACTCAAACTCATGTCCATCGAGTTGGTGATGCCATCCAACCATCTCATCCTCTGTCATCCTCTTCTCCTCCCACCTTCAATCTTTCCCAGCATCAGGGTCTTTTCAAATGAGTCAGTTCTTTGCTTCTGGTAGCCAAAGTATTTGAGTTTCAGCTTCAGCAACAGTCCTTCCAATGAATATTCAGGACTGATTTCCTTTAGGATGGACTGGTTGGATCCCCTTGAAGTCCAAGGGGCTCTCAATAATCTTCTCCAACACCACAGTTCAAAAGCATCGAGGGTTAGCTTGAGCCAAAAAGGGAATTAGTTGTTGACATTCCAGGCAATGTTTGGTACATGCTGATGGATGATGAGCAGGGGAAGATGAGAATTTTCTGATAATCTGTAGATCCTCAGAAATCCTAGTATAAACTTGTTTGGTTAGAGGAAAACTAACCAGGTGAGTACATGGTTGTTTCACAGGACTGGCCAGGTATAATCCTGACCCTTGTAAGTGACCAGGTATTTAGGTGCCAGGTCATGTTGGTAACCACAGCTGAAGATTTGAGCTGTATAATGACAGTGAAAGTTTTTCAGAGGCCAGGCTGCTCAAAAAAAGAAAACCATCATTAAAAAATATATCAGGATTAAAACAAAATATACACTTGGATGTCAAATATAGCATTGACATCTGAATGTACCTTGCTATATATAATCAAGTTGTAGCTGCCTATTTTATATCTAGATAGATATAAGACATATATAGTAGCCAGTAACCACTTCACAGGAGAGCCTATAACTGAAGAATGTCTTATTTTAAAAGAGCATTTCCTTTGGATAGTTCTTAGATCCTTGGAAGGGGAGCATTCCAAGGGCCTCATGCATCAAGATAAAATTTAATAAGTGACTATTGAAGTTCCAAAAGGGAGTTGGAATGCTCAGAAGGGAGATTAGTAGTCTTCCTGTCAAGGTTGGATATATGGAGACCCCACTAATTGCTCCCACTGTGGAGTGGGACCAGGGCTTCAGAACTCTGCTCCAGTTCAGGCAGGAGCCCAGTCTACTGATAGAAGGCAACCATTATGCCTACTGAGACAGGGGAAAAGAATGACAAGAAAAGGGTATCTACTTTCCATTCTCAGACCAAACTGCAGAGTCCACATAAATACTTTCTCACAAGAGACTGACTGTAACAGGGACAGGAGACAAAGTAAATAACGGCTGATAGGCGGCAATCAGATCAACAAAACACTGTTAGTATAGACTGCTTTAAGGACCCAGGAATGACTTCATTATTCAGAATTTTTTCCTGTACTAGTTTTTTGGTTGTTTGTCATTATTAAAATTTTACATACTTTTTCAAAATTTCAAATAACTTACATTGGGTTATATAAGATATAGAAATAAAATTATACTTTGATTACAAAATAGTCCACAGGCTGTGAAGAAACTACCAACCACGATTTTATGCAGTGCCTATTCATTCCCCAAACAGTCATCCACATTCAAAGGTTAGCTTACACAAAGAGAAGTTCACTTTTTTTTCCCTTTCTTTTTCTTCAAATCTTACCTTCTTGAAATGCTCAAGGCTTTTTCCAGCAATTAAAGATAAAACATAAAAATGATCTTGGCCTAACAATTTTGACAAAAGAAAAAATATGCTGAGAGGTTCAGCTATGTTATCTAAAGGACATTAGTAGCAAATATTCTTCTGAAGTGCACATAAAAACACATTCAGCACCTTTCATTCAGTCACATGGTATTGACAATAGCTTTTAACTTGTGTTTACTCCAAAGTTTAAAAGGGAATCAGAAAAATATTTAATCTATTCAGTTCTTTTTGTCTTGTGCCAAAGTATATCTCAGAATTTTAGGGAGTCAAACCAGTTGAATAAAAAGAAAAGATCAAAGACAATGTTTAGAATTTTGGTAAGAAACACATAGAGGGATTTTAAATAATACCTAAGATAAACAAGTGGATATTTTTATATAGGGCACAACAGCATAAGCAGTAACTACCAAACACTGGCAGAGCCGTGTGTGAGCAAATATTCATGTATAAATGAGATCAGAAACATTGCCATGGTATGTAGCATAACTTCCAGCACCTGAAACACTTGCTTCTTCTGCTCCAACAGAGCTATCAGTTATGAGCTTTAGTTTGTTGAACTATTTGGGGTCTATTCCCTAGGGTAGAAATTTAAGTGACTCTGCACTGTGGGCTGGGGAGAGTGGGAGTTTGTCCTTCCTTGTTAAGACATGTTCAGCCCTAAGACGCTGTATTTTTATGGTGCTGATCAACGGGTGCTTCTATCTTCCTTTGGGATAGGCAACTAACTGGATTAAACTAGGAACACGTTGAGCTAAGCTTATTATCGATAATTGTCAGTATCAAATATTTTTCTAGGAAAAAAAAGCAGTTGTTTATCTGCACTCTCAAATAATACTGCTAAGTGCTTCGTATTTCTGTTATAGTGTTCATTTTATCCTCTTTTGTATTTCATTTAGCTGTTTACATAAACATTTCTGTTCCTTCAACTAGATGCCAAACGAATTGGAGGTGATCATCTGCTTAATTAGTGCATGTATTCCTCATAGTTACGCATGATTCTTTCAGCTTTCCCAGGCCCCAGAAATGGCTGGGACTCAGACAGGGCTGCAGATGCTGGGCTGCTGGGTACCACAGTGGCAGAGGCCTGTTGTATGGAGTAGTGGAAGAAGATGTAGCCCAAGGAAAAGTGAGAATCTTGTGCAAGAAAATGACTCATGAACTTGTCCTATATATCATCAGATTTAAAGGCATCAAGTGTGACACTCTAGTCAGGAGGTTGAAGCAAGAGGTCCTGGGCTGAGGATTAGGTTCATGAAACAAGATGTGAAATGAGGGAACATTAGTGATTGACACTGAAAGCAAAGGAAAGATGCTAGGGATCAAAATTATTGGATGTTGAGACAAAGGAGCTTACTGATTTAAAGGTACAGGTTAGGCCAGCCAAGGATAGTTTATTACTTATTATAGGTACACAATGAACTTCTTTTGGATTAATCAAAGTAGTTGTATATTCCACAGAGTGACAATAAGGTGGCCTAACTCTAGGCTCTTGACTGACTGAAACAACGATAGCTTGATGAGCATGCTTCTCATCAGAAGAAAAGCTTTTGGAATAATATTCAGCCTAAAATCTATCCCTATTGTACCCCTCAAATAAAAACTCCCCCTGTTGCATTGGGAAAGTATTTGGTAAGAACAGCTTTAGCAGGATTATTTTGTGAAACATATATTGTAAGGGATCTTCATCTTCTGAAATCATCCACATTTGTATAGTCATATGGCAGATTGTATTTTCCAAAGATGGTCTCCACAGTTTACGCCATTTCACATGCGGTTTCCACACTGTGAGCTGATAAGTCTCCCATCCATTGATAGGGCCCATTCCCTTCCCCTTAAACTGGGAAGACCTTGTAACTGCCTTAACTAATAGATGTAGCTGAGTGATTCTATATGACTTCAGAGGTGAAGTCATAAAAATGCCATGCATGTTCACATTGTCCTCTTGCAACATTCTCAGATGCCAACCACCACGCTATTAAGAAGGCAAGCAACCACATGAAGGACCACATTTAAGTGTTCTTGCAGCAGCTGAAGTCCCATCCATCCCACAGTCATCATAACCACCAGCTGTGTGAATGTTCCATTCCCAGATGGTTCCATTCCCAGCTAAGACATCCTCGGTTTCTTGGATGGTGGTGACAGCACTGCTCCTCCAGCTGATGGTGTTTGAGGCATTGCCACTGACTTATGCTTACATTTCTAGTTGTGAGCAAAATAATGATGTTTTAAGTTACTAAATTTGGAGTGGTTTGTTATTCAGCAAAAGATAACTGGAACGAATCACAAACAGAAACAAGCATAGCTTGTGTTACAAAAATATCACTTTGATGAAGATAGTTGAAGACTTTTCTCATGAGCCTGGTTTCATTTCTTTCTATGCTCTTACCAAGGGAGAAATTAATCAAATGAATGTAACATATTTTCATCTTTGATGAATGTTAGTTTCAAAATAAGAAAAAATATTAGCAATGATATATGTTTACAATGTAAAATGACTCCTGACTATTAAAAAGTATTTTTCTTGCCTTGGAATACAACTGAACATGTTTCATTGATGACAAAACAAAAACAATCTTAGGCAGAATTTTTTTCCAATACTTTAAAAGGACAATGATAAAATTCTGTCCCTAGACACAGTTTTTTCCAGAAATACAATTTGTAGAAATGTCAGAACAAAGTGACTTATAATTCAATGCAACACTAAATATTTTAAAAACTGAATTACTCATTCAAAGGAAATCTCCAGTTTCCTGTGAATGTCTTCCATATCAAGAAAAGTGAAAAGTTCCATTATAACATCGTGGGTCAAAAAAAGAAAAGAAAGCATCTAACATTTATGTTTTAATTAAGTTTTAAGACTTCAGTGATATAGCATGTGACTTGCCAGGGAAAATAAAAATATCTTCAGATAAAAAAGTGCTAAGAATGCTTGTCCTGAAATAACTAGGTATTGTGCATTTGAGAAATTACTTTTTAAAAATCTAAATGATTATCCATTTTAATTTAATTATCCATTTTGTCAAATGACAAATAAAAGTGACTGCAAGCCCCTAAAATAGGGGCACGATAAAGTCAAAAAGACACTTGAGAAAGATGATTAATAGTGATGCATGTGTGAAACATATTGATAAAATCTGTGATTCTCGAGAGAAGGAGGTTGGAGGGAATAGATATAGGACACAGACAGACTTCTTCCCTGGAGAATTAGAAACATTGCTCCCACAACCTCCCATCTTCCAAGGTTGAACCAATGGAATAAGGGGGAATGATAAAAATTCTGAAAAGGTTTGGGCCAGGTTGTGTGAAGAGAAATTAAAGCCAGGACAAAGAAACTTGGTTTAGGAAAAAGATATTTTTATTTGGATATAGTAACAAAGAAAGGCAATGTCAGAGAATGTTCAAACAATTACACTCATCTCATATGCTAGCAAAGTAGTGCTCAAAATTCTCCAAGTCAGGCTTCAATAGTACATAAATCATGAACTTCCAGATGTTCCAGCTGGATTTAGAAAAGGCAGAGGAACCAGAGATCAAATTGCCAACATCCGTTGGGTTATTGAAAAAGCAAGAGAGTTCCAGGAAAACACTTACATCTGTTTTATTGACTATACCAAAGCCTTGGACTGTGTGAATCACAACAAACTGTGGAAAATTCTTCAAGAGATGGAAATACCAGATCACTTCACCTGCCTCCTGAGAAATGTGTATTCAGGTCAAGAAACAATAGTTAGAACTGGACATGGATTATCTTTGACAAAGGAGGCAAGAATATTCAATGGAGGAAAGACAATCTCTTTAACAAGTGGTGCTGGGAAAACTGGTCAACCACTTGTAAACGAGTGAAACTAGAACACTTTCTAACACCATACACAAAAATAAACTCAAAATGGATTAGAGAGCTAAATGTAAGACCAGAAACTATAAAACTCCTAGAGGTGAACATAGGCAAAAAACTCTACGACATAAATCACAACAGGATCCTCCATGACCCACCTCCCAGAATAATGGAAATAAAAGCAAAAATAAACAAATGGGACCTAATTAAAATTAAAAGTTTCTGTACAACAAAGGAAACTATAAGCAAGATGAAAAGACAGCCTTCAGAATGGGAGAAAATAATAGCAAATGAAGCAACTGACAAACAATTAACCTCAAAAATACGCAACTCCTGCAGCTCAATTGCAGAAAAATAAACGACCCAATAAAAAAATGGGCCAAAGAACTAAACAGACATTTCTCCAAAGAAGACATACAGATGGCTAACAAACACATGAAAAGATGCTCAACATCACTCATTATCAGAGAAATGCAAATCAAAACCACAATGAGGTACCATTTCACACCAGTCGGAATGGCTGCTATCCAAAAGTCTGCAAGCAATAAATGCTGGAGAGAGTGTGGAGAAAAGGGAACACTCTTACACTCTTGGTGGGACTGCAAACTAGTACAGCCACTATGGAGAACAGTATGGAGATTCCTTTAAAAACTGGAAATAGAACTGCCATATGACCCAGCAATCACACTTCTGGGCATACACACCGAGGAAACTAGAATTGAAAGAGACACATGTACTCCAATATTCATCGCAGCACTGTTTATAATAACCAGGACACAGAAGCAACCTAGATGTCCATCAGCAGACGAATGGATAAGAAAGCTTTGGTACATATACACAATGGAGTATTACTCAGCCATTAAAAAGAATACATTTGAATCAGTTCTAATGAGGTGGATGAAACTGGAGCCTATTATACAGAGTGAAGTAAGCCAGAAAGAAAAACACCAATACAGTATACTAACGCACATATATGGAATTCAGAAAGATGGTAATGATAACACTGTATGCAAGAAAGCAAAAGAGACACAGATGTATAGAACAGTCTTTTGGACTCTGTGGGAGAGGGTGAGGGTGGGATGATTTGGGAGAATGGCATTGAAACATGTATATTATCATATGTGAAACGAATCGCCAGTCCAGGTTCGATGCATGATACAGGATGCTCAGGGCTGGTGCACTGGGATGAACCAGAGGGATAATATAGGGAGAGAGGTGGGAGGAGGGTTCAAGATGGGGAAAACTTTTCCCACCGGGGTGGATTCATGGTAATGTATGGAAAAACCAATACAATATTCTAAAGTAATTAGTCTCCAATTAAAATTTAAAAAATAAAAAATAAATAAAAAAAGAACTGAACATGGAACAACAGACTGGTTCCAAATTGGAAAAGGAGTACATCAAGGCTGTATATTGTCACTCTGCTTATTTAACTTATATGCTGACTACATGATGAGAAATGCCAGGCTGGGTGAAGCACAAGTGGGAATCAAGATTGCCAAGAGAATTATCAATAACCTCAGATATGCAGATGACACCACCCTCAAGGCAGAGAAAAAAGAAAAAATAAAGAGCCTCTTGATGAAAGTGAAAGAAGGGAGTGTAAAAGTTGGCTTAAAACTTAACATTCAGAAAACTAAGATTGTGGCATCCGGTCATATCACTTCATGGCAAATAGATGGGGAAACAGTGGAAACAGTAGGAGACTTTATTTTCTTGGTCTCCAAAATCACTGCAGATGGTGACTGCAGCCATGAAATTAAAAGACTCTTGCTTCTTGGGAGAAAACCTATGACCAATCTAGACAGCATATTAAAAAGGAGAGACATTACTTTGCCAACAAATAGCTTTGACTAGATGGTTCAAAGTAGTGATGTATGGATGTGAGAGTTGGACTATAAAGAAAGCTGAGTGCTGAAGAATTGATGTTTTTGAACTGTGGTGTTGGAGAAGACTCTTGAGAGTCCCTTGGACTGCAAGGAGATCCAACCAGTCCATCCTAAAGAAAATCAGTCCTAAATATTCACTGGAAGGACTGATGCTGAAGTTGAAACTCCAATACTTTGGCCACCTGATGCAAAGAACTGACTCATTTGAAAAGACCCTGATGCTGGGAAAGATTAAAGGCAGGTAGAGAAGGGGATGACAAGGGACGAGATGGTTGGATGGCATCACCAACTGAATCGACCTGAGTTTGAGCAAACTCCAGGAGATAGTGAAGGATAGAGAAGCCTGGCATGCTTTAGTCCATAGGGTCACAAAGAGTTGAACAAGACTGAGTGACTGAACTGTACTGAACTGAATGCTAATGAAGATTTAAGTTAAGAGTTTAAGGGGATTTCCTGGAGGTCTAGTGGTTAAGAATCCACCTTGCATGAGTTGAATCCCTGTTGGGGGAATGAAGATCTCACATCCTATGGAGCAACTAAGCCTGGTTGTCAACTGAGCTCCTGCCCCCTGCAACCATTTAGCCACAACTAGGGAGTCCATGTGCCACAAGGAAAGAGCTCACATGGCACAATAAAGATCCGTGTGCCACAACTGAGACCCGACACCATCAGATAAATGATATTTTAATTTTAAAAAAAAAATTATTTATTTTAACTGGAGGCTAATTACTTTATAGTATTGTATTGGTTTTGCCATACATTGACATCAATCCACCCCGGGTGTACATGTGTTCCCCATCTTGAACTCCTTGAACTCCCCTCCCACCTCCCTCCCTATATCATCCCTCTGGGTCATCCCAGTGCATCAGCCCTGAGCATCCTATATTATGCATCAGATCTGGACTGGCGATTCGTTTCACTAGATAGATATTTTTAAAAAAGACTTTGAAGGGAATAATGGTATAAGAAAATGGGATATAAGAATGTGAGAGAAAAAAAATCTGTCTTGAGCTCCTTATTTAAAAAATAGCCTTTTGTATCTGAGCAATGAATTGTTTATAGAGTTTTTAAAAGGAAAGAAAGGAATTGATTCTGTGAAGCAATAGATATTTTTGTATTTCAATAAAACTGGTTCATCTTCATGTATAGGAAACTCAAAATATTTTCTATTCAGAATTTTTACTTTGAAATATGTGATTAAATGGGCTTCCCTGATAGCTCAGATGGTAAAGCATCAGCCTGTAATACAGGAGACCCCATTCAATTCCTGGACGGGAAAGATCCCCTGGAGAAGGGATAGGCTACCCACTCCAGTATTCTTGGACTTCCCTTGTGGCTCAGCTGGTAAAGAATCTGCCTGCAATGTAGAAGACCTGGGTTCTATCCCTGGGTTGGGAAGATCCCCTAGAGAAGGGAAAGGATACCCACTCCAGTATTCTGGCCTGGAGAATTCCATGGACTGTATAGTCCCCAGGGTCCAAAGAGTTGGACGCAACTGAGTGACTTTCACATGTGATTTAATGTGACAAAACAGGTAATTTTCTGTTGAAATATGAAAATGTTCATTTGGAGCATAGAGAATAATATTTTAAGGGCTGCTAACTTATTCTTGGTAATGTTCTTTCTACATTAGTAAGTACACCAGTTTTTAAAAATAGATATATTAACTTTAAAAAATCCTATGAACTACTTTTGATAGACATCTTTTTCTTAAGTATGTAACTACTGGATATACTGTGGTTTGCTCTAAGACCTCATCTGCTATCATTGCTACCTCTGATCTCAGTTCTTTCAGGTTCCTCCCCCTCCACCCACATATGAGCTGACTCACACTCTTATCCTTCTGTTTATCACATTAATCTAGCCCTGAGTCAGTCAGTTCAGTCCCTCAGTCCTGTCCAACTCTTTGTGACCCCATGGACTGTAGCACACCAGGCCTCCCTGTCCATCACCAACTCCCAGATTTTACTCAAACTCATGTCCATTCAGTCAGTGATGCCAACCAATCATCTCATCTTCTGTCATCCCCTTCCCCTCCTGCCTTCAATCTTTTCCAGCATCAGGATCTTTTCAAATGAGTTATTTCTTCACATCAAGTAGCCAAAGTATTGGAGTTTCGGCACCAGGATCAGTCCTTCCAATGAATATTCAGGACTGATTTCCTTTAGGATGAATTGGTTGGATCTCCTTGCAGTCCAAGGGCCTCTCAAGAGTCTTCTCCAACACCACAGTTCAAAAGCATCAATTCTTCGGTGCTCAGCTTTCTTTATAGTCCAACTCTCACATCCATACATGACTACTGGAAAAACAATTGCCTTAACTAGACAGATTTTTGTTGGCAAAGTAATGTCTCTGCTTTTTAATATGCTGTCTAGGTTGGTCATAGCTTTTCTCCCAAGGAGCAAGAGTCTTTTAATTTCATGGCTGTAGTCACCATCTGCAGTGATTTTGGAGACCAAGAAAATAAAGTCTCCTACTGTTTCCACTGTTTCCCCATCTATTTGCCATTAAGTGATGGAACTGGATGCCATGATCTTAGTTTTCTGAATGTTGCGTTTTAAGCCAACTTTTTCACTCTCCTCTTTCATTTTCATCATGAGGCTCTTTAGTTCTTCTTTGCTTTTTGTCATAAGGGTGGTGTCATCTGCATATCTGAGGTTATTGATATTTCTCCCGGCAATCCTGATTCCAGCTTGTGCTACATCCAGCCTGGCATTTCTCATGTTGTACTCTGCATATAAGTTAAATAAGCAGGTTGACAATATACAGCTTTGATGTACTCCTTTCCCAGTTTGGAAACAGTCTATTGTTCCAAGTCTGATTCTAACTGTTACTTTTTGACCTGCATACAGAATTCTCAGGAGACAAGTACGGTGGTCTGGTATTTCCATCTCTTTAAGAATTTCCACAGTTCATTGTGATTCACACAGTCAAAGGCTTTGGCATAGTCAATAAAGCAGAAATAGATGTTTTTTTCTGAAACTCTCTTGATTTTTTGATGATCCAAAGGATGTTGGCAATCTGATCTCTAGTTCCTCTGCCTTTTCGAAATCCAGCTTCAACATCTGGAAGTTCTTGGTTCACATATTGTTGAAGCCTCGCTTGGAGACTTAAGCATTAGTTTGCCATCATGTGAGATGAGTGCAATTGTGCAGTAGTTTGAGCATTCTTCAGCATTGCCCTTCTTTGGAATTGGAATGAAAAATGACCTTTTCCAGTCCTGTGGCCACTGCTCAGTTTTCCAAATTTTCTGGAATACTAAATGAAGCACTTTAACAGTATCATCTTATAGAATTAGAAGTAGCTCAACTGGAATTCCATCACCTCCATTAGCTTTTTTCATAGTGATGCTTCCTAAGGCCCACTTGACTTCACTCAGATTCCAGGACATCTGGCTCGAGGTGAGTGATCACATCATCATGGTTATCTGGGTCCACGAAGATCTTTTTTGTATAGTTCTGTGTATTCTTGCCTCCTCTTCTTAATATCTTCTGCTTCATTTAGGTCCATACCATTTCTGTCCTTTATTGTGCCCATATTTGCTTGAAATATTCCCTTGATATTTCTAATTTTCTTGAAGAGATCTCTAGTCTTTCCCATTCTGTTGTTTTCCTCTATTTCTTTGCATTGATCACTGAGGAAGGCTTTCTTATCTCTCCTTGCTATTCTTTGGAACTCTGCATTCAGATGGGCATTTCTTTCTTTTTCTCCTTTGCCTTTCACTTCTCTTCTTTTCTCAGTTATTTGTAAGGCCTCCTCAGAAAACCATTTGCCTTTTTGCATTTCTTTTTCTTGGGGATGGACCTACACACCCATAATCCCTGATAGTTGACCAATAACCTGATAACCTGGTAAAATACTGTGGGTAGTGTTTAGAGGCCTGTTTCCTCCATGTTTTCCTTTGGTGTGAACAGAACAGTTTCCTCTGTTAACTCTGGCATCTTCAATTTTTGGTAATTTTTCTAATTCAATGCAAAATGAAGTTCATAAACACCCTTCACAACCTGGATGAAGAGGTATATACAGAAAGGTGTACATAGTTAGCCTGATCTCAATTTTACAGCCTTGAGTATTTTAAGACCCAGCATTCCGAGAGGGTGCTACATGGTGGGGCACCATTTAGCTTTGCTACCAATCAATGTTTTAGCCTTAAGGAAGTCTATCCCCCAAAGAAGTGCTGAGTCCCTAAATGTCAAAACATTCTCCATTTTGAAAGGACAGTTTCTTTTGTGTGCAAAGGTCTTCCTTTGATTCACTCAGTGTGTTCTCCCTAGCATTAAAAAATAAACAGAAACGACATATCCTTAAAATAGCTATCTGAACTTGAGTCACCTGTGTATCCCTGAAGCCCTCTAAATGAATGAACTGTCAAACATCTCACAGAGGTGGGAATTAAAACTGCTAAACCTACGGTATTAGAGACAATATAGGACTTCTTCAGGGCAGTATGTCTGCCAGAGTTCACACTGCTGCTGTGTCGCTGCATTTCTCCCAGTGTATTAAAACATTCCCTTTGAATAACACAGGGTCTGTGCTACATTACTTGACCTCTGGGTGATTTGAAGCCTCTAAACCATCATCCAATTAGAGCTGACACTCTTCAGGTTAGCTAATATATATTTGGAATAAGAACTGGTACAAAGGGGAATTTAAGAAAAAGAAATGTTGCTTTGACTGGACTCTAAGTTAACTTGTAGAATTGTGAGAATTTATTATCAGAGTATTTTAGTTCAATGAAATGTTTATCTGTGAATTGCTTAAAACTGTTATGTTTGTTTCCAAATTGCCTGTTTGACTTACTGTAACAGAGATGTTACTGCTCCTCTGACTCCTAACCCTTTCCCTCAAATGACAGCCTTTTATAAATGTTGGCAGCAGTTAAAAGTTTGTCCTTCTGGCCTCCTTCTTACAAGTTTCTCTTTCACTGAATCTTATCATTATAGGTTTCCCTGGTGGCTCAGATGGTAAAAAGTCTGCCTGCAATGCAGGAGACCTGGGTTTGATGACTGGGTCAGGAAGATCCCCTGAAGAAGGAAATGGCAGCCCATTCCAGTAGTCTTGCCTGGAGAATTCCACGGACAGAGGAGCCTGGCAGGCTATAGTCCACAGGACTGCAAAGAGTCGGACATGACTGAAGTGACTAAGCATAGCCCATCAATATAGCCAGTAGTGAACAGAGGTGCCAAGGCCCCTTTTCTCTGCTTGTTGTTGTTATTGTTCAGTTGTTCAGTCATGTCTGACTCTTTGCATCCCCTCGGAGTGCAGCTTACCACACTTCCTTGTCCTTCACCATCTCCCGGAGCTTGATCAAACTCATGTCCATTGAGTTGGTGATATCATCCAACCATCTTGTCCTCTGTTGTTGTCCCTTTCTCTTCCTGTCTTCAATCTTTCCCAGCATCAGGGTCTTTTCACATGAGTCAGTTCTTCACATCAAGTGGCCAAAATATTGGAGTTTCAGCTTCAGTCCTTCCAATGAATATTCAGGACTGATTTCCTTTATAATTTACTGGTTTGATCTCCTTGCAGTCCAAAGGACTCTCAAGAGTCTTTTCCAACACCACAGTTCAAAAGCATGAATTCTTTGGCACTCAGCTTTCTTTATGGTTCAACTCTCATGTTCATACATGACTACTGGAAACACCATAGCTTTGACAAGATGAACCTATGTCAGCAAAGTAATGTCTCTGCTTTTGAATACAGTCTACGTCTGTTGTAGCTTTTCTTCCAAGGAGCAAGTGTCCTTTAATTTCATAGCTGCAGTCTTTTAATTTCATGGCTTCTTTGGAGCCCAAGAAAATAAAGTCTGTCACAGTTTCCATTGTTTCCCCATTTATATGCCATGAAGTGATGGGACCAGATGCCGTGATCTTAGTTTTTTGAATGTTGAGTTTTTAAGCCAGCTTTTTCAGTTTCCTCTTTCACCTTCATCAAGAAGCTCATTAATTCTCTTTGCTTTCTGCCATAAGGGTGGTGTCATCTGCATATCTGAGGTGGTTGATATTTCTCCCAGCAATCTTGATTCCAGCTTGTGATTTATCCAGCCCAGCATTTTGCATACTGGAGCCCAAAATAAATGCAATGGAACAACCATCTCCCCCTGAGCATCTTGCCCCTTCAACACACTAGTATTCTACATTTTTATATATGCAAGATTTTACAGGGTATTCTCAGGAGGAAATGACAACAGAGTTGAAGTTCTACCTCACCTAGATGCTACTTTTATACTAGCCATTCAGGTGATTTTGCATAAGTCTTTCTCTTGAGAACCTTCCTGTCTTTCCACAAGAGTATATGTGATTTTCTCAGGTTTAAGTGAGACCCTGGACTTTAGCTGGATAAGAGTTCATGATCACCTCTGTGCTGTCTCACAGGCTGTAGGTATATCATTGACTGTTTTATGGGAAAAGGTGGAAGTGAATTCTCCAATCCCTGGCCACTCTTCCCATGGCTCTTCTATTGTCCTTGCTTGATGATCTAGTTAAATAAGCACATCTCTTTCAGAGAAATCTAGATGTTTGTTTGATTGTTTTTTGGATAGTGTAGCCTGTTTTCAGGGTCTTCTTTGTCCTTGTTTTTTAGGGACAATGGGACCACTTGATTGGGCTAAGAAACTTTGAGCCCATTCCAGCTCCAAGATGCAGTGACATTCCATGAGCACACAGTTTAAAAAAATATATAGTTGATTTACAATATTATGTTAGTTTTGGTTGTACAGCAAAGTGATTCAGATATATATATATATATATACACACACACAGAGCTATATATTTCCTCTATATATTCAATATTCATAAAACTATGATCATGGCATCCAGTGAGAGATTTATTTTCTTAGGCTCCAAAGTATCTCCCATTAAATTCCCATAAAATATCTCTGATTAAATTCTTTCATGGAGAATGCGATAAGCTGGAAAAGGGAGGGTTTGCTTACATAATCTGCTGCATTTATCTCTCACTGTACATGAACTCAGTCTTTGCTCAGGGCTGATCAGTACTTGTGATTCAGTTTTCATCTTTATAATTTGCACTCATGTTACCACTAACACTGTCTTCCACAAACAGATCATTTCACAGATAGGTTCCCTCTCCCTTAGAAGATCTTCCCCTTCTCCTCATGCTTGTGATAACCTTCATTCCACATATCCTTGCTCAGCACAAGTCGTCTATGCTACTCTTTTGGCATCTGATTTGTATTAGTTTCACTGAAGTGAAGTAAAAGTTGCTCAGTCATGTCTGACTCTTTGCGACCCCATGGACTATACAATCCATGGAATTCTCCAGGCCAGAATACTGGAGTGGGTAGCCTTTCCCTTCTCCAATCCAGGGACTGATCCCAGGTCTCCTGCATTGCAGGCTGTTTCTTTACCAGCTGAGCTACCAGGGAAACCCATTTGAGCTTTCATTAAAAAAAAGACAAGATTGCACTGCATGGCTTAAATAACAGAAATTCATTTTCTTAGAATTCCGAAGACTCAAAGTCCCAGATCAAGGTTTAGCAGGGTTTGGTTCCTGCTAAACCAGAGTGACAACACTCTTCCTGGTCTGCAGATGGCTGTGACTCTCATGGCATCCTCACAGGGTCTTTCCTCTGTGCACACATGGAGTGAAAGTGAGCTCTCTGAATTCTCCTAAGAACACTAATGCTATCGGATCAGGGTCCCACCCTTACTATTTCATTTAAACTTAATTACTTCTTAAATTCTTAAGTTCTTAAAACCTTACTTCTTTAAAAGCCCTATCTCCAAATATAGCCTGGGTGTCAGGACTTTAACATTTGAATTTGGAAGGGGCAAAAATATTCAGTTTGTAACACATTCATTTTACTGTGTGTTTAGAGTTACTATACATGTATGTATATAAATATGTGCATATATGCATATATATGTACATTTTATCAAGGAATTATAAGCTCTTGTAAATGTGTCTTGTACATTTTTATAGCTTATCTTTTGTTAGTACTGAATTCATGTTTTCTAATTGACAAAAGGTATTCAGATATGAGCCATTCACACGCTAATTTTCACATTCATTTTCTAACATACATTATTTAATTTTTAAAAAATCTCCACTTCCAAGATTACTTTAAAAGTCTAGAGGATGCTTCAGAAAATTAAAAAAACATGTTGGAAAATATCTTGTCTAAACTTGAAGGGTTGAAAATGTCAAGAATCTCTTTTAAAGATCTATTTTTGTTCACATCCATTATGTGACATACTTAAATAATTTCTTAGATCAGATCATTTATGTTAACTTTTATTTTTCTTCCTAATTCTGAATTTCAGTGCCTCTGGGAAAGATAGTTCTCTGAATAATATTTTGTTGTTGTTATATGCTAAATCACATGCTTAATTCTGATTTTCTTCCATATGTTATAATTTTTGAATATAGTAATACCATAGATATATTCAAAATTGGAAAACTTAGAAATGTTGAATGAAATACATATAACAGTGTTTCTACTGGCACTAATAGACACATAGCACATTAAATAATTAAATTCATGCTACAAAGCATTATAAAAAGAAGACTTTCCTGAACTAATTTTTAAAGCTTTCCATGTCTTTTTTCAATGAACATAAATTTTATTTCCTAATTTTCACATAGCATCTAACTCTCTAGAAACCTTGACTTCACATAAGTTTTTCTGAATTTAATTATGTACATTTTATTTAAAGATTTTTATTTTGAAAAGAACTAATCATCATTAAAATTACACTGGATGTTTCATATAAAGATGTTGTTTGCAAATACTCATTATAATACTGCAAGCAAAAGAAGAAGAATTAAAACAATGCGGATAAGTGCCATTTAAACTCAGTTTCAGAATTTTTAAATCTCAGGGAAATATTTGAGATAATAGATTAAGACAAATGATGGAATTATTTAGCTACTGGATTCTTAACTTGAGCAAAATTCTCATAACTCCATCTTATTTATTTTTAAAACTTGTATTTTTATAGGAAAATAGTTTATGGAGATTCCAGAATTTTCTTTAAGAGACCATACTGGTTATTGTTAAAAGATCTGATCTTGTAAAGAATGTATGAGAGAATGCATGTAGCTGCTCACAAGATTAACATTAGTACTTCTCAGTGAATTCAGTGAGTTCATATTGATTAAACAACATTGTTTCCATTTTCAGCTGTCAACAATCACTAACATTGAATATATATTCTACTACAATGATGCTAAAGCTGAAACTCAATACTTTGGCCACCTCATGCTAAGAGTTGACTCACTGGAAAAGACTCTGATGCTGGGAGGGATTGGGGGCAGGAGAAGAAGGGGAGGACAGAGAACGAGATGGCTGGATGGCATCACTGACTCGATGGACATGAGTTTGAATCAACTCCGGGAGTTGGTGATGGATAGGGAGGCCTGGAGTGCTGTGATTCATGGAGTCGCGTAGAGTTGGACACAACTTGAGCGACTGTACTGAACTGAACTGAACATTGAGGAAGTTGATTGTTAATTGTTATATGTGATAAAAATGTCAGGAAATGAGGACCTAACTTTTCCATTAATAGGCTAGTAAAGAACCTGTCTGCCAATAGAGGAGACATAAGAGATAAGGGTTTGATTCCTGGGAAGGGAAGATGTCCTGGAGAAAGGCATGGCAACCCATTCCAGTACCCTTGTGTGGAGAATCTCCTGGACAGAGGATCCTAGTAGGCTAGTCCATAGGGTTGCAGAGTCAGACACAACTGAAAGCAACTTAGCATGCAAGCACATAACATATTTAATACTCAATTTTGTACACATTATTGCTATTTATTTCTTTAAAATAGTAATATCACAAACTGGTATTAAGGACTGAGAGTTAAAAAGACAGAAATAAATGTCATCATGACTATAAAATATTAAGTGTAGAAATCTAATTAATGGACTTGATGGGGAAAGAAATCTGATGGAATAAAAAAGTAATTACTGCAAAACTGTTGATAGTGTAGGTAAATGACTTGTCCCTAAAATTAAAAAGTCAAACTTAGTTAATTATATCTTAGCTAATAAAAATTGCAGTGATAAGGTTTGTAATTTGGTGAAAAATTAATGAACACTTTAATGAATTTTCTGGTAAATTGTATAAGTCAGAAGTAACTTAATAAGGAGTCTGGAAATGTTCAGAAGAGATTAGATTTGCTAAGATATAAAGTAAGGCTAGAAACAGTGAAACTCTATTTCTATACAGGAAGAATTTAAAATTAAATCTGGTTTATTAAGTTGTACTTCATTGTCTAAAACAGGCTAGGGCAATGTAGAGTTTAACAAATAATTAGATTAACACTAAAATTAGGTACTGTATAAACAGGCTGCCTGGGTGGTCAGACAGTAGAGAGTCCCTGCCAATGCAGGAGACCTGGGTTTGATCCCTGGGTTGAGAAGATCCCCTGGAGAAGGAAATGGCTACGCACTGCAGTATTCTTACCTGGAGAGTTCCACGGATAGAGGAGCCTGGCAAACTACAGTCCATGAAGAGTCACACACTTTCACTGTATGAAAGTAAAGGTGGTGGTGGGTAGTGGTGGTGGTGGTGATGGGGTGTGTTGTATGAACTATGAGGACTATACACAACATTTCAAAGTGATAAATTAGTAATAACACTTAACTTGAGATCTACCTTTTAATAAATTTTTAAGTGTACAATGCAGTATTATTAGCTACAGGCATGATGTTGTACAACAGAACTCTAGAAACTTTATATCCAATGAATAGGGCTTCCCTGGTAGCTCAAATGGTAAAACATGTGCTTGCAATGCAGGAGACCCTGGATTTGATCCTTGGGTGGAGAAGATTGCCTGGAGAAGAGAATGGTTTCTTGCCTGAGAAATCCTATGGCCAGAGGAGCCTGGCGGGCTACAGTCCAGGGGATTGCAAAGAGTCAGACACGACTGAGTGACTAACATACACAATGAATAGAAACTCCCTATCTTCTCTTTCCCGAGGCCATGGAAATCACCATTCTATCTTTTTCCTCTATGAGTTTGGCTATTTAGATACCTCATGTAAGTAGAAGCATGCAGTATTTTTCCTTTATGACTGTCTTATTTCACTTAGCATAGTATCTCCAAGTTCATCCATGTTGTCACATATTGCAAGATTTCTTTCTTTTCAAAGGCTCAAATAATATTCCATTGTATGTATATATCACATTAAAAAATCCATTCATCCTTTGATGGACATTTAGGTTGTTTCTACATTCTGGTTTACGGGAGTTGAAATCTCTTCAAGATCATGAGTTAAAAATTTTTTTGGATAAATACTCAAGAACAGAATTGCTGAATTATATGGTAATCACATTTTTAAGTTTCTGAGGAACCTGCATGTTGCTTTCCATAGTAGTTGTACCATTTTACCTTCCCACCAACAGTGAACAAGGGTTTTAATTTTTCCACATCCTTTCAAACATTTGTTATCTTTGGTTTCCTGAAACTGCCATCCAGCAGATGTGAGGTGATACCTCATTATAGTTTGGTTTGCATTTCCCCGATTGACCAGTAATGTTGAGCACCTTTTCATGTGCCTATTGATCATTTGCATGTCTTCTTTGTGAAGATGTCTACTCAGGTATTTTGCCCATTTTTAAAATCATATTACATGCTTTCTCTCTCTCTCTTTTTTTAACAATTAAGCTGTAACAGTTCCTTATATATTTTTGATATCAGTCCCTTATCAGATATATTATTTGTAAATATTAATTTCCCATTCCCTAGATTATTTTTTCACTCTTTTAACTGTTTCCTTTGTGGTGCAGAAGCTTTTCAGTTTTATTGCATTCCTACTTGTTTACTTTGGATTTTGTTGCTTTTGCTTTTGGTGTTATATCCAAGAAATCATTGCCAAAACTAATATCATTAACCTTTTTTCTATGTTTTCTTCTAGGAGTTTTAAGTCAGTCTATTTTTGAGCTAATTTTTATGTATAGTGTAAAATAAGGATCCAAGGTTATTCTTTTACATAGAGATATCCAGTTTTCTCAACATTATTTATGGAAGATATATCCTTTCCCCATTGTATATTCTTAGGACCCTTACCAAAGATCAGTTGGCTGTATTTGGAAGAGTTTTTTCCTGAGTTTTCTATTCTGTCGCATTGGTCTAAATGTTTGTCTTTCTGCCAGTACTATATTGTTTTGATTGCTAAGCTTTGTAATGTATTTTAAAATCAGGAAGTATGAGGCCTCCAGCTTTGTTCTTTCTCAAGACTGATTTGTTTATTTAGGGTTCTTTGTGGTTTCATATAAATTTTAGGATTGCTTTTCCTATTTCTATGAGAAATGCCATTGGGACTTTAATAAGGTTTATAGTGAATTTGTAGATCACTTTGGGTAGTACGGACATTTTAACAATATTACTGTACTATTGACTGGAGACATATTAACACCACAGGTGTTAGTTTCTGCAAAAATCCCCTGGTCAATAATGTGTGAAGTCTTTCAATCCAGGATCATGGTTTGCCTTTCAATTGTGTGTATCTTCTTTAATTTTTCCATCAGTGTTTTATGGTTTTTAGTGTACAAGTCTTTAGCCTTGTTGATAAAGTTTATGCTTAAGTATTTTATCCATTTTGGATAATTATAAATGGGATTATTTTATTAATTTCTTTTTCAGACAGTTTGTTGTTTAGTGAATAGAAATGCAACTAATTTTTGAAAGTTGATTTTGTGTCCTTCAATTTCACTGAATTTGTTGAGTTCTAGTTTTTCTGAGTGACTCTTTAGGGTTTTCTTTATGTAAGATTATGTAATTTGAAAACAGAGATAATTTTATTTCTTCGTTCATGATTTGGATGCCTTTTATTTCTATTTCTTGCCTAATTGCCCTGGCTAGAACCTCCAGTGTTATGTTGAATAGGAGTGGTAAAAGTGGGCACTCTTGTCTTATTCCTGAACTTGGAAGAAAAGCTTTTGGTTTTACACCATTAAGTATAAAATTTGCTGTGAGCTTTTCATTTGTGATCTTTATAATGTTAAGGTTATTTTCTTCTATTCCTAATTTGTTGAGAGCTTTATCATGAAATGGTGTTGCATTTTATCAAATGCATTTTCTGCATCGTTTGGGATAACCATATTATTTTTATCCTTCATTCTGTTAATGTGTCATATCACATTAATTGATTTTCATATGCTGAATCACTCTCATATCCAAGGGATAAATCCCACTTGGTCATGATATGTATCTTTTTAATGTATTGTTGAATTCATTTTGCTAGTATTTTGTTGATGATTTTGGCATCCATGTTCATCAGGAATCAGTTCAGTTCAGTTCAGTTCAGTTGCTCAGTCGTGTCCGACTCTTTGTGATCCCATGAATCACAGCATGCCAGGCCTCCCTGTCCATCACCAACTCCTGGAGTTCACTCAAACTCATGTCCATCGAGTCGGTGATGCCATCCAGCCATCTCATTCTCTGTCATCCCCTTCTCCTCCTGCCCCCAATCCCTCCCAGCATCAGTCTTTTCCAGTGAGTCAACTCTTCGCATGAGGTGGCCAAAGTATTGGAGTTTCAGCCTCAGCATCAGTCCTTCCAATGAACACCCAGGACTGGTCTCTTTTAGGATGGACTGGTTGGATCTCCTTGCAGTGCAAGGGACTCTCAAGAGTCTTCTCCAACACCACAGTTTAAAAGCATCAGTTCTTTGGTGATCAGCTTTCTTCACAGTCCAACTCTCACATCCATTCATGACCACTGGAAAAACCACAGCCTTGACTAGACGGACCTTGGTTGGCAAAGTAATGTCTGTGCTTTTTAGTATGCTATCTAGGTTGGTCATAACTTTCCTTCCAAAGAGTAAGCGTCTTTTAATTTCATGGCTGCAATCAGCATCCGCAGTGATTTTGGAGCCCACAAAAATAAAGTCTGACACTGTTTACAATGTTTCCCCATCTATTTGCCATGAAGTGATGGGACCAGATGCCATGATCTTAGTTTTCTGAATGTTGAGCTTCAAGCCAACTTTTTCACTCTCCTCTTTCACTTTCATCAAGAGGCTTTTTATTGGCCTATAATTTTCTTTTCTTATACTGTCCTTATCTGGCTTTGGTGTAATGGTAATACTGGCCTCCTCAAATGAGTTTGTGAGTTTTTTCCCCTTTTCACTTTTTTTTGGAAGATTTTGAGAACTGGCATCAATTCCTCTTTAAATGTTTGGTGGGAATTCACCCATGAAGCCATCTGCTTTGTGGCTTTTCTTTGCTGGGAGCTTTTTGATTACTGATTCAAACACTTGACTAGTTATAGGCCTGTTCAGACTTACTATTTCTTTATGTTTCATTCTTAGTAGGCTGTGTGTTTCCAGGAATTTGTCCACTTATTTTAAATTATCAAGTCTGGTGGTGTATAGTTTTTCAAAGTAATATCTAATACGTTTTTGTTAAACTTTCTTCTCTAATCTCTGTTATTTCCTTCCTTCTGCTAACTTTGGGCTTGTTTGTTGAGATATTTCTTCTTTTTTAATATAGGTAATTATTGCTGTCAACTTCCATCATATTACTGCTTTTCCTAAATCTCATAGGTTTTAAGATATTGTATTTTCATGTTTGTTTGCTTAAAGATATTTTCAGTTTTCTCTTTTGACTTCTTCTTTGACAAATTGGTTGTTCAGGAGTGTGCTGTTTCATTTCCACACATTTGTGAAATTTCCAGTTTTTCTTTTGCTATTTACTTCTAGCTACATTCAATTGTGGATGGAAAATATACTTGGTATGATTTGAGTCTGCTTAAGTTTGTTAAGAATTGTTTCTGACTCCACATATGTTGTATCCTAAAGAAGGTTCCATGTACAATTGAAAAGAATGTATACTCTCCTGTTGTTGGGTAGAAGGTTCTGCATATGTCAGTCAGGACTATTTGGTCTTCTAAGTGATCAAATTTTGTTTTCTGTACTTTGCCCTTCTCTATTTATTTCTCCCCTTCTCTAATTAAGAATTTTATATTGCCTTTTACCTGTTCAAAACATAAATCTTCCAAATACACATACCTAATTTTTGTTGTTGCTTAGTCACCAAGTCGTGTCCAACTCTTCATGACCCCATGGACTACAGCATACCAGGCCTCCCTGTCCCTCATCTCCCAGAGTTTGCCCAAATCCATGTCCATTGAATAAGTGATGCCGTCTGACCATCTCATCCTCTATCACCTTCTTCTTCTGCCTTCAATCTTTCCCAGCATGAGAGACTTTTCCAATGAGTCCAGCTTTTTGCATAAGGTGGCCAAAGTATTGTAGCTTCAGCTTCAGCATCAGTCCTTCCAATGAGTATTCAGGGTTGACTTCCTTTAGGATTGACTGGTTTGATCTCCATGCTGTCCAAGGGACTCTGAAGAGTCTTCTCCAGCACTACATTTCAAAAGCATTATTCTTTAGCACTCTGCCTTCTTTATGGTCCAACTCTCACATTTGTACATGACTACTAGAAAGACAAATATATGGACCAAAGGTCCAATATATGGACCTTTGTCAACAAAGTGATGTCTTTGCTTTTTAATGCACTGTCTAGGTTTGTCACAGCTTTCCTTCCAAGAAGAAATTGCCTTCTGATTTCATGGCTGCAATCACCATCCACAGTGATTTTATTTTATTTATTATTTATTTTCTTGTTGAAAATAAGCAGAGCTTTTAATGCAGCAACATGTTGAACATGGCAGATTACATAGACAAAACCCTGGAATTGGAAGTAAAACCCACCACTGACTAAACAGAAGTCTTCAGTTGCTGACAGAAGAACCTGACTTAACACAAGGCTGAGGGAGTCAGTAATGAAGTCCAGGATTGGTAAACGCGAGCATATATCGCAGCTTCCAACACTTAAGATGGTTTTCCCAAGCAGGGCACAGTGATTTTAAAGCCCAAGAAGAGGAAATCTGTCTCTATCTTTTCCCCTTCTATTTGTTATGAAGTGATGGGATCAGATGCCATGATCTTAGTTTTTTTTAATATTGAGTTTTAAGGTGGCTTTTTCATGCTGCTCTTTCCCCCTCATCAAGAGGGTGATGAACCCTCTTCAGTTCCTCTTTGCTTTCTGAAAAGTGGTATCATCTGCATATCTGAGGTTGTTGATATTTCTCCCAGCAATCTAGATTCCAGCTTGTAATTCATCCAGCCTGGTATTTTGCATGATGTACTCTGTTAAATAAACAGGGTGACAATATACAGCTTTATCATACTCCTTTCTCAATTTTGAACCAGTCAGTTGTTCCGTTTAAGGTTCTAACTGTTGCTTTATGACCTCCGTACACATTTCTCAGGAGACAGGTAAGACAGTCTGATATTTCCATCTCTTTAAAAGTTTTCCACAGTTTGTTATGATCCACACAACCGAAGGCTCTAGTGTAGTCAGTGAAACAGAAGATGTTTCTCTGGAATTCCCTTGCTTTCTCTATGATTCAGCAAATGTTGGCAATTTGATCTCTGGTTTCTCTGCCTTTTCTAATCCCAAGTTGTATATCTGGAAGTTCTTGATGTTAAGTACTACTGAAGCCTACCTTGAAGGATTTTGTCTATAAACTTACTAGCATGGGAAGCAAAACATCTCTAAAAGTGCATTTTCCCCTTATAAAATGTCTTATATTCCCAACCTAAATTTTTATTCTCTTTTCTCACTCTAGTTAAAATACTCATCAGTACAGTTGAATTCCTGAGCTGGATTCTGACTGTTATATGCAATGGGATTTGGTTTAGGTGTCCCAGTGTCTTTGCATATTTGGGGGCTGAAAATGAGAGAGGATGCTTATCTAGTTTCATTCAATTTTGGCACCAAAACGTTTTTCAGCTACTAGGTAGGTTTATTGTGGCCTGTGACTTAATGAACACCCACATTCACATGCACAGAGCCCCTAACTGTCCTAATAATAACTATATAATCTGATTATTTTTATGTTGTTAGAAAAATAAAAAGTATTCATCACATAAATATATTTATCTCTCTCCACCAAATGTCCTGCTTTAGTTTGTTTTACAGGTGCAGAAATGGTATGGACCTAATAGAAGCAGAAGATATTAAGAAGAGGTGGCAAGAATACACAGAAGAACTGTACAAAAAAGATCTTCACGACCAAGATAGTCATGATAATGTGATCACTGACCTAGAGCCAGACATCCTGGAATGTGAAGTCAAGTGGGCCTTAGAAAGCATCACGATGAACAAAGCTAGTAGTGGAGGTGATGGAATTCCAGTTGAGCTATTTCAAATCTTGAAAGATGATGCTGTGAAAGTGCTGCACTCAATATGTCAGCAAATTTGGAAAACTCAGCAGTGGCCACAGGACTGGAAAAGGTCAGTCTTCATTCCAATCCCAAAGAAAGGCAATGCCAAAGAATGCTCAAACTACCACACAATTGCACTCATCTCACACGCTAGTAAAGTCATGCTCAAAATTCTCCAAGCCAGATTTCAGCAATATGTGAACCATGAATTCCCAGATGTTCAAGCAGGTTTTAGAAAAGGCAGAGGCACCAGAGATCAAATTGCCAACATCCGCTGGATCATGGAGAAAGCAAGAGAGTTCCAGAAAAACATCTATTTCTGCTTCATTGACTATGCCAAAGCCTTGACTGTGTGGATCACAATAAACTGTGGAAAATTCTGAAAGAGATGGGAATCCCAGACCACCTGCCCTGCCTCTTGAGAAACATGTATGCAGGTCAGGAAGCAACAGTCAGAACTGTACATGGAACAACAGACTGGTTCCAAATAGGAAAAGGAGTACGTTAAGGCTGTATATTGTCACCTTGCTTATTTAACTTATATGCAGAGTACATCATGAGGAACGCTGGGCTGGAAGAAGCACAAGCTGGAATCAAGATTGCTGGGAGAAATATCAATAACCTCAGATATGCAGATGACACTACCCTTATGGCAGAAAGTGAAGAGGAACTCAAAAGCCTCTTGATGAAAGTGAAAGAGGAGAGTGAACAGGTTGGCTTGAAGCTCAACATTCAGAAAGCAAACATCATGGCATCTGGTCCCATCACTTCATGGGAAATAGATGGAAAAACAGTGGAAACAGTGTCAGACTTTATTTTGGGGGGCTCCAAAATCACTGTAGATGCTGATTGCAGCCATGAAATTAAAAAACGCTTACTCCTTGGAAGGAAAGTTATGACCAACCTTGATAGCATATTAAAAAGCAGAGACATTACTTTGCCAACCAAGGTCCATCTAGTCAAGGCTATGGTTTTTCCAGTGGTCATGTATGGATGTGAGAGTTGGACTGTGAAGAAAGCTAATCGCCGAAGAATAAATGCTTTTGAAATGTGGTGTTGGAGAAGACTCTTGAAAGTCCCTTGGACTGCAAGGAGATCCAACCAGTCCATTCTAAAGATCAATCCTGGGTGTTCATTGGAAGGATTGATGCTAAAGCTGAAACTGCAATACTTTGGCCACCTTATGCGACGAGTTGACTCACTGGAAAAGACTCTGATGCTGGGAAAGGTTGGGGGCGGGAGGAGAAGGGGACGATAGAGAATGAGATGGCTGGATGGCATCACCGACTCTGTGGACATGAGTTTGAGTGAACTCCGGGAGTTGGTGATGGACAGGGAGGCCTGGCGTGCTGTGGTTCATGGGGTCGCGGAGAGTCGGACACGACTGAGCGCCTGAACTGAACTGATAGAAAGCTGTGGGTTCCCAGCTTGCGCCTGTGGTAAAGAGCCTGCCTGCCAATGCAGGGGACCCTAGAGACTGGGGTTCGATCCCTCTGTTGGGAAGATCCCCTGGAGGAGGGAATGGAGGAGGGCATAGCAACCCACTCCGGTATCCTTGCCTGGAGAACCCCAGGCAAGAGGAGGTTGGCAGGTTATAGTCCATGAAGTTGCACACAGTTGAACACAACTGAAGTGACTTAGCATGCACACACACATAGAAAGCTGTAAACATTCAATTTTTGCAAATAAAATTCTTATGAATTTTGAGGCATAACTGCAAAATTTGCAAGCAACTCTGAAGCCCATGAAAAACAAAGTTTGGGAACTGTTATAATCACATGCAAGTGCTAGTCTCTCAGTCATGTCCGATGCTTTGTGATCCTATAGACTGTAGCCTGCCAGGCTCCTCTGTCCACGGAGTTCTCCAGGCAAGAATACTGGAGTGGGTAGCCAATCCTTTCTCCAGGGGATCTTCCTGATCCCAGGGATGAAATCGGGGTCTGCCACATTCCAGATAGATTCTTGGCCATCTAAACCACCAGGGAAGTCTAATCACATGGAAAACCATTGATAAATGAGGATCTGGCAGAGTTTGACAAGCTAATAGTTAAAGTGAAAAATGACAAGTATGATGATTAGATGAGTTCTTCAAAAGAAAATTTGAATTTCAAAGGATTAGGAAAGGTCCTTTGGGAAAATAAATGAACCCCTGAGTAATACTGCAAGAAAACAACCCTCTTATATGATCCTGCTGTCAAGTTTGAGGTAAAAACATCATATAATTTTGTGCGAATAATTAAAAATTTTTAAAGGATACAATAGACTTTTTTTTGGAATAAATTCTAGAAATTGTCATATGTTTGTAAATATAACCTCTACTTCATTCACTAGAAAATAAACTTATTTTTAAATTTTATATTTCAAAATAAAGTCTCATTTGTACATTTTTTACTATATATGTAAAATTTTGTCCTGGTTTTAAGGGGGGTTACTTAAATGTCTTTCCCTTTGACACTATGAGAACTGAATAATGACAACTCTATATATATGAGCCAATGTGTGTGTATGTGTTTTGCTATGTAGGTTAAATCCATTTTTCCAGAAAAGAATAATTTCTTGATTTGTCTGAGTAGTAAAAAAAGCTTCCGGTGCCTGGGCACTTTGTGTATGCATGCATGTGTGCTCAGTTGCTTCAGTCATGCCCGATTCTTTGTGACCCCATGGACTATAGCCCACCAGGCTTCTCTCTCCATGGAATTTCCAGGCAAGAATTCCATGGAGCAGGTTGCCATTCCCTTCTCCAGGGGATCTTCTCAATCCAGGGACTGAACCAGGGTCTTGCACATTGCAGGCAGAGTCTTTACCACTGGGCCATCAGAAAAACCCTCACTTTCTATATATCTACAATCGAGTAATCTTTTTTATAGTGGTAGATACACAAGCCTATTTAATCACTTTCATATGATAAGGAACTTAACTTTAACTCAGTAGCTAAAAAACAAATAATTTGATTTAAAAATAGGCAAAATACCTGAAAAAACACTTTTTTCAAAAAAAGACATACAAATGGCCAATAGGCACAAGAAAAGGTGCTCAACATTATGAATCATCAGATAAACACAAACTGAAACCTCTATGCGATACCACTGCACAGATGTTAGGATGGCATTTAGTAGAAAGACAACAGATAATGAGTGCTGGCAAGGATTTGGAGAAAAGGGAATTTTTATTACACCTCTGTGAGGAATGTAAATTGATATAGCCACTATGGAAAACAGAACAGTTTTCTCAAAAAGTTAAAAATAGAAATATGATTTAGTAATCTCACTTCTAGGTATTTATCTAAAACAACTGAAATCTGTGTCTCAGATACATCTTCATTTCTGTGTTCATTGCTCTATTATTCACAACAGCCAAGGTTCACAAACAACCTGTGTCCATTGACAGATAAATAAAGAAGATGTGATACACACACACACACACACTCACAATGGAATATCATTAAGCCACTAGAAAGAAGGAAATCTCACCATTTGCAAGGACAGAAATAATGTAGAGGACATTGTCTTAAGTGAAATTAGCCAGACAAAGACAAATACTGTATGATCTCATTGATACATGGAATCTTAAAAAACTGAACTCAGAAACATAGAGTCAAATGGTGGTTTGCAGGATCTGGGGTAGAGTGGTGGGAAAGATGGAGAGATGCTAGTCAAAACATAAAAGTCATCAGTTATAAGATGAATAAGCTCTGGGATACAATGTATGGCAGTGACGATAGTCAATAATATTGTATTGTGACTCTAAATTTGTTGAGGGTAGACCTTAACTGTTTTTACCACATACAAAAATAAGAGAACCATGGGATGCAAAAAATGTGCATATTAACCTGGTGGTTGTAATCATTTCACAAAGCATATGTATATCAAACCCATCACACGGTTCACTTTCAATATGTACAATTTTATTTTTCAATTATGCTCCAATAAAGCTGAAAAAATAAAAAAGTACCCCCTACAATTGCTTTTATATGAAAATATATGCATTATATTTTAATATCATTTAAAATACCCTCTTAATTTTTCAAGTGTTTTCTCTTTAAACAGAAAATTTCACAAAGTAAGGAGGAAATAATACTGTAATATATACCTATGCACATGTGTATTCAGTTGTGTCTGAATCTATGTGACCCATGGACTGAAGCCAGCCAGGCTCCTCTGTCCATGGGAGTTTTCCAGACAAGAATACTGGAATGGATTGTCCATTCCCCCTCCAGGGGATCTTCCTAACCAAAGGATTGAACCCAGGTCACCTGTGTCTCCTGATTGGTAGGTGACACACCTATACTATAGGTAATAATATAGTATTGCCATCTAGTAACAAGGTTTCCCTGGTGGCTCAGACAGTAAAGAATCTGCCTGCAGTGCGGGAGACCTGGATTTGATCCCTGAGTTGGGAAGATCCCCTAGAGGAGGGCATGGCAACCCACTCCACTATTCTTACCTGGAGAATCCCCATAGACAGTGGAGCCTGGTGAGCTATAGTCCATGGGGTCGCAACGAATCAGACATGACTGAGAACGCACACACACACATCTAGTAACAAGCACTTGTAACACTGTAGTATACTAATATCTTTCCTTCTAGCTTTTTCCTACCTGTGACAATATTGAATTTGCATCACTGTTATCATGGAATTGCTTTTAGAATCCCCAAACCAACCAACCAAACATCGAAACCAATAACAAATAAGTAACCAAATGCATGTACATCTACACTCTACAAGACAGCCTTCAAAATGGCATCAGTTATATTTCCATAAGATTATTAAGGTGGCATAACCAGCCACCCTCTTCATCCCTCCCCCTTTCCCTAGTGTATATGAGGACTGCACTCAAGGAAACTTGTGACCTGTTAGAGATGTGAGCTGTTAGTTTCAGCAGAAATATGACATGTGCAACAGGGTTCCAACAGAATACTTGTAAATATGGGAGGAGGTGTGACCATGAAAAGAGTGATAGGTATATGATATCTCAGTTGGGCACTTAGATATCAGATGTAATGATCTGTCTTCTGTGCCTTTTTGAAGTGGGAATAAGGAAAATAATTCAAGAGTGGTTGAGGGAGGAAATTAGACAAGTAAAACTGTCATTCACTGTAATTTTTTATTGGGATGAAGATGTATCCTTTGCTAGAGGGTCCAAGGAACATCAAAAAGGCACTTGAGCATCAGTAGTATGGTTCCTGGCCCACCTGGAAGAACTGGCCTATGGAAAGGGGATACCAGATGAAGGATTGTATGTGAATGCTAGAGCTAGATGTGTAGTAGAAATGGAGTTAAAAAGCAGCTAAACTGAAGTGAATTCCCCATGTCAGCAGAGACTCAGTGAGGAGGTCTCCCTCAGGGTCTGCAGGAACCTGTACCAGAAGCCAGGGGAACATTTATAGCTGTGAGGGACTAGAGCAGCTGCATTAAGAGTACACCTCTAATCTATTTCTGTAATCTCACTTTCTAGCCATTTTTGCAATTGCTAGAAGAAAATCAGCAAAGGAGAGGGTAAGAGTGAAGGAGTTCCCTTGTTTCCATTCCAAGGTCCCTCCTGTAGGGGGATTGGCCATGATGAACATGAAACTGAAGGCAAGATTGAGATTTTTTTTAAATTTTAATTGGAGGCTAATTACTTTACATTCTATTAGACTAGACTGAAATTTTTAACACTTGAGAATGGCTGGAAGCAAAAGGATCTGTCTGAGACATCACTGGAGTACAGAATGAAGCAGGACAAAGGCTACTAGATTTTGCCAAGAGAACACACTGGTCATAGCAAACACCCTCTTCCCACAACACAAGAGAAGACTCTACACATGGACATCACCAGATGGCCAACACTGAAATCAGATTGGTTATATTCGTTGCAGCCAAAGATGGAGAAGTTCTATATACACAGCAAAAATAAGACCAGGAGCGGCTGTGGCTCAGATCATGAACTCCTTATCGCCAAATTCAGACTTAAATTGAAGAAAGTGGGGAAAACCACTAGACCATTCAGATATGACCTAAAACAAATCTCTTATGATTATACAGTGGAAGTGAGAAATAGATTTAAGGGACTAGATCTGATAGAGTGCCTGATGAACTATGTATGGGGGTTCATGACATTGTACAGGAGGCAGGGATCAAGACCATCCCCAAGAAAAAGAAATGCAAAACAGAAAAATGGCTGTCTGAGGAGGCCTTACAAATAGCTGTCAAAAGAAGAGAAGCAAAAAGCAAAGGAGAAAAGGAAAGATATAAGCATCTGAATGCAGAGTTCCAAAGAATAGCAAGGAGAGATAAGAAAGCCTTCCTCAGCGATCAATGCAAGGAAGTAGAGGAAAACAATATAAAGGGAAAGACTAGAGATCTCTTCAAGAAAATTGGAGATACCAACGGAACATTTCATGCAAAAATGGGCACAATAAAGGACAGAAATGGTATGGACCTAAGAGAAGCAGAAGATATTAAGAAGAGGTGGCAAGAATACACAGAAGGACTGTACAAAAAGATCTTCACCACCCAGATAATCACAATGACGTGATCACTCACCTAGAGCCAGGAACGTGAAGTCACATCCTGGAATGGGAAGTCAAGTGGGTCTTAGGAAGCATCACTATGAACAAAGCTAGTGGAGGTAATGGAATTCCAGTTGAGCTATTTCAAATTCTAAAAGATGATGCTATGAAACTGCTGCATTCAATATGTCAGCAAATTTGGAAACCTCAGCAGTGGCCACAGGACTGGAAAAGGAGAGTTTTGATTCCAATCCCAAAGAAAGGTAATACCAAAGAATGCTCAAACTACCACACAATTGCACTCATCTCACACGCTAGTAAAGTCATGCTCAAAATTCTCCAAGCCAGGCTTTGGCAATACTTGAACCGTGAAATTCCAGATGTTCAAGCAGGTTTTAGAAAAGGCAGACGAATCAGAGATCAAATTGCCAACATCTTCTGGATCATCAAAAAAGCAAGAGAGTTCAAGATAAACATCTATTTCTACTTTATTGACTATGCCAAAGCCTTTGACTGTGTGGATCACAATACCATGGAAAATTCTGAAAGAGACCGGAATACCAGACCACCTGACCTGCCTCTTGAGAAACCTGTATGCTGGTCAGGAAGCAACAGTCGGAACTGGCATGGAACAACAGACTGGTTCCAAACAGGAAAAGGAGTATGTCAAGGCTGTATATTGTCACCCTGCTTATTTAACTTATATGCAGAGTACATCATGAGAAACACTGGCCTGGAGGAAGGACAAGCTTGTATCAAGTTTGCCGGGAGAGATATCAATAACCTCAGATATGCAGATGACACCACCCTTATGGCAGAAAGTGAAGATGAACCAAAGAGCTTCTTGATGAAAGTGAAAGAGGAGAGGAAAAAGTTGGCTTAAAGCTCAACATTCAGAAAACTAAATCATGGCATCTGGTCCCATCACTTCATGGCAAATAGATGGGGAAACAGTGGCTGACTTTATTTTTCTGGGCTCCAAAATCACTGCAGATGGTGATTGCAGCCATGATTAAAAGATGCTTACTCCTTGGAAGGAAAGTTACAACCAACTTAGACAGCATATTAAAAAACAGAGACATTATTTTGTCAACAAAGTTCCATTCAGTCAAGGCTATCGTTTTTCCAGTAGTCATGGATGGATGTGAGAGTTTAATTGTAAAGTAGGCTGAGTGCTGAAGAATTGGTGCTTTTGAACTGTGGTGTTGGAGAAGACTCTTGAGAGTCCCTTGGACTGCAAGGAGATCCAACCAGTCCACCCTAAAGGAGATCAGTACTGGGTGTTCATTGGAAGGACTGATGTTGAAGCTGAAACACCAGTACTTTGACTACCTGATGTGAAGAGCTGACTCATTTGAAAAGACCCTGATGTTGGGAAAGATTGAAGGCAGGAAGAGAAGGGGACAACAGAGGATGAGATGTTTAGATGGCATCACTGACTCAATGGACATGAGTTTGGGTGGACTCTGGGAGTTGGTGATGGACAGGGAGGCCTGGCGTGCTGCGGTTCATGGTGTCGCAGAGTGTCGGACACGATTGAGCAACTGAACTGAACTGAACTGAATGACTGAGGTGTTTAGGAAGTAAAGCCTAAACTCACAGAGAGGAGAGCAGTCTTACTCATCTTGCTGCCTGGTACTCAAAGAGCAGGACACTTGATTCTCTCATCCTGAACTTAGCTCTTCAGGGAGAAGGTAGTAGAGAAAGTGTGTTTGTGTGTGGTGTGTGTGTCGTCTCTTATCTGTGCTAGTATCTCTCATGGCTAAACACTGAAATAAAATGTTTTGCACAAAGTAAAAGGAATTAAACATAATATTAAAAGACAATGTGGCCTATTCTATAGACTATCATCAACTAGTTCTTTTTTCCTCCAATTTTACTGTTTTAAATAAAGCTTAATCTCTCCTTGCTATTCTTTGGAACTCTGCATTCAGATGGGTACATCTTCCCTTTTCTCCTTTGCCTTTCACTTCTCTTCTTTTCTCAGCAATTTGTAAGGCCTCCTCAGACAACCATTTTGTCTTTTTGCCTTTCTTTTTCTTGGGGATGGTTTTGATTACTACCTCCTATACAGTGTTACAAACCTTCATCCATAGATCTTCAGGCACCCTATCTATCAGATTTAATCCCTTGAATCTATTTGTCACTTCCACTGTATAATCATAAGGGATTTGATTCAGGTCATATCTGAATGGCTTAGCAGCTTTCCTTACTTTCTTCAGTTTAAGTCTGAATTTTGCAATCAGAAGTTCATGATCTGAGCCATAGTAGCTCCCGGTCTTGTTTTTGCTGACTCTACAGAGCTTCTCCATCTTTGGCTGCAAACAATATAATCAACCTGATTTTGTATTGACCATATGGTGATGTCCATGTGTAAAGTCATCCCTTGTGCTGCTGGAACAGGGTGTTTGCTATGCCCAGTGTGCTAAATAAAGTAGTGCATAAACATCTTTGTGTAGAAAAATTTTATTTGCTTAGGATTATTTTCTTAGGATGGATTTCTATAAATTACAATTGGAATAGATATAACACATTTTTAAAATGCTGATTATATATAAAAATTTCCTTTTAGAGATGTGATATAAGAAAATTAAGAAGATAACAAAAATCGTGTTATATACCATCAACCAGAGAAATGCATTACAACTATTTTCTTCCAATATTTTCCTATGCTTAAATATTTTAAAAGTGAGGTCATGATGTATAGTGAGATTTGTATACTACTTCTCCTCAATTAATAAAATGAGAATTTTTTTCCATATTCAAGTTTTTTTTTAATTTGGTTTTAAAGACTATATAGTATGTTACTGAATTGATTTATAAAAATTTAGCTTTACTTCACCATGAATGGTTAAATTATTTAGGGATTATGATACTGCACTGAACATCCATGAATAAAACTTTTTCACATATATCTCTGATTTATTTTTTAAACGGGATTCCTAGAAATGGAATTCTTGCATCAAAAGTTAGGAGTATTTTGCTACCTTCCTTTCAAGGAAGTTAGTACGAAATTTTCAGTCCTACCAGCAATGTATGAGAGGCATGCATTTTTATTCTTACTATGTTGGTGCAAACGTAATTGTAGTTTTTGACAGTGAATTTAAATCATTATAACTAGGCTCAAATGCATCTTTAGTAACAAAATAGGAACCGTTACAATCAACACATTTCTGCCAACAAAAAATAAATTTGTTTATTCCTGTAGTGTAAAAATCTGTGTTTAAGGATTTGAAGAACTCTTGGAAAGCATTTTCTGCCTCCTGTTGGCTGTGGAAATATTTTCCCTGCAAAAAGTTGCCAAGATGCTTGAAGAAGTGGTGGTCAGCTGGCGAGAGGTGAATACAGCAGATGAGGCAAAACTTTACAGCCCAATTTGTTCAGCGTTTGAAGTGTTGGTTGTGCAACTTATGGTCTGGTATTGTTGTGGAGAAGAATTGGGTATTTCTGTTGATCAATGATGGCTGCAGGCACTGTGGTTTTCGGGGCATCTCATTGATTTGCTGAAAACACTTCTCAGATGTAATGGTTTCACTGGAATTCAGAAAGCTGTTGTGGATCAGACTGGTAGCAGACCACCAAACAGTGATCATGACCTTTTTGGGGTGCAAGTTTGGTTTTGGAAAGTGCTTTGGAGTTCTTCTGGGTCCAACTACTGAGCTGGCTGTTGCTGGTTGTATAAAATCCACTTTTCATCACACATCACAATCAGATCCAGAAATGATCTGTTGTGCACACAAAGAGAAGATGACACTTCAAATTTTTTTTTTTTAATTTTTGGTTATCTCATGAAGCACCCACTTACTGAGTTTTTTCACCTTTCCAATTTGCTTCAAACGCAGCATGAAGATAGAAAGGTTGAAATTGAGCTCTTCAGCAACTTCTTGTGTAGTTGTAAGAGGATCAGTTTTGATGATGCCTCTCAATTGGTCATTGTCAACCTCCAATTGCCAGCCACTGTGCTTCTCATCTTCAAGACTTGTCTCCTTTGCAAAACTTCTTGAACCACCACCATTGCATATTTTGTTGACATTGTGATTTGTCTCTGCTGTTTTATGACCCATTTTGTACTCAGATGAGAAAATTGCTTAAATTTGCTTTTTGTCTAATATCATTTCCATAGTCTAAAATAAATATAAAATAAACATCAAGCAATAATCATTGGGGCCTCCTAGGTGGCGCTAGTGGTAAAGAAACTGCCTGCCAATGCAGGAGATATGAGATGTGGGTTTGATTGCTGGGTTAGGAAGATTCCCCTGAGGTAGGAAATGGCAACCCATTCCAGGATTCTTGCCTGTAGAATCCCATGGATAGAGGTGCCTAGTGGGCTACTGTCCATAGGGTCGCAAAGAGTCAGATACGACTGAAGCAACTTAGCACGCACACAATGTCATTAGCCAAAAACATAAAGCAAGAAATGTGCATTAAAATGATGCATAACATAACCACAGTTATTTAAGAACGTATTCCAATATCAAATGTCAAGCTTCAACAATGCAAAAACCGGAATCACTTTTGCACCAACCTAATATTTATAAATACAATATTTATATATAATGGAAGGAAAGTTATGACCAACCTAGATAGCATATTAAAAAGCAGAGACATTACTTTGCCAACAAAGGTCCGTCTAGTCAAGGCTATGGTTTTTCCAGTGGTCACGTATGGATGTGAGAGTTGGACTGTGAAGAAAGCTGATCGCCGAAGAATTGATGCTTTTAAACTGTGGTGTTGGAGAAGACAAGGAGATCCAACCAGTCCATCCTAAAAGAGACCAGTTCGGGTGTTCATTGGAAGGACTGATGCTGAGGCTGAAACTCCAATACTTTGGCCACCTCATGCGAAGAGTTGATTCACTGGAAAAGAGTCTGATGCTGGGAGGGATAGGGGGCAGGAGGAGAAGGGGACGACAGAGGATGAGATGGCTGGATGGCATCACCGACTCGATGGACATAAGTTTGAGTGAACTCTGGGAGTTGGTGATGGACAGGGAGGCCTGGTGTGCTGCGATTCATGGGGTCGCAAAGAGTCGGACACGACTGAGCGACTGAACTGAATTGAATATTTATATCCCACTTGGCATTGAGAATTACATGAAAATTTTTGCAAGTTTCATGAGGAAAACTGATATCATTTTAATGTTCCTATCTTTGATTATTAATGAGGTTGAACTTTTCATTTAATGTTTATTATCCATTTGTGTTTCCTCTTGAGTGTTCTCTGTTCATGTTTTTTGCTCATTTAGCTATTTGATGCATTTGCATTTTAAAAGAGGAACTCATTAACACAAATAAATCACTAATTAGTGGACCTAAGTAGGAAATACTTTCTAAGCAGGGGGCTCGTTTTTACTCGTCTACTTTTAAAAAAAATATATTTGATTAAAAAAAATGTATTGAGCATCTACCTGGTGTAAGGAACTGTGCACTCTGGGAAGTAAATTAGAAAACAAAAGTTCTGATTTTCAAGAGACTATCATATGGCTCAAGGTTATATGACAGTGTCTTTTGCTTCTAAAACCTCACTGATTTCTCATTGCTGTTGCTGCTGCTGCTGCTGCTAAGTCACTTCATTCGTGTTCGACTCTGTGCAACCCCATAGATGGCAGCCCACCAGGCTCCGCCGTCCCTGGGATTCTCCAGGCAAGAACACTGGAGTGGGTTGCCATTTCCTTCTCCAATGTGTGAAAGTGAAAAGTGAAAGTGAAGCCGCTCAGTCGTGTCCGACTCTTCGAGACCCCATGGAGTGCAGCCTACCAGGCTCCTCAGTTCACGGGATTTTCCAGGCAAGAGCACTGGAGTGGGTTGCCATTGCCTTCTCCACTAATGACTGGATCCCTCTATAATTTATTTAATTACACTCGTATTTGGGGGCATTTCCATTTTCCTTCTTTTTCAGTATAATTTTTTTAGATTCAGTTTTTATTTCTTAGCAACTTAATTTTTCTCACTTAACAATATATGGTGGGCATATTACTGAACTATTCACATTTAAAATATAAAATTATAGACAAAACTATTTAGGAAGGTTTAAAGATTGACAAAGAATGATTTTGGGGAAAGTCATGGCACTTTTGTAGGTGATAATTCTTTGGATAATTTCTTTGTATATTCCAGATCACACCACCATAACTGCTACTTGCATTGTGTTGCAGTGGAGAGATCTGTAGACTCAGTGATAAGAGACCTGGATCAAACTTCCCTGAGTGATCTTGGCTAAATTATGCTTTTAGAGTCTGTTTTTATGTATATAATGTATATCTTCTAAAACCTGCCCAGTACAATATTGTTATGAGGATTGAATAAAATTGCTAAGTGCCTACTATAAGAATGAGCTCCAAATTAGTCCAAGTTAATGTTAGAGTCCTCCCTCTCTCATCTAATCCCTTCCTTTCATTCTGGCTGTTTGGGAGGAAAATTGAAGCTTAAGTTGGTTTGAAGGGTTATACATTTTATTTCTCTTTTGCAAATGCTTAGGAACAGCCTCTTAATTGTAGCTGAATCTTAAATTTTTTTTAGACACCCCCCCTCCCAAATACAGTCTTCCTTGGTGGCTCAGCTGGTAAAAAATCTGCCTGCAATGCAGGAGACCTGGATTAGATTCCTGGTTTGGAAAATTCCCCTGGAAGAGGGAACAGCTACCCACTCTAGTAATCTGGCCAGTAGAATTCCATGGACTCTATAGTCCAGAGGATCACAGAGTCAGACACGACTGAGCGACTTTCACTTTCAAATATAGTAATTACTAATTTTCAACAATTCAGTAAAATTTCAGTTTCAGTTCAGTTCAGTTCAGTCGCTCAGTCATGTCCGACTCTTTGTGACCCCGTGAATCGCAGCACACCAGGCATCCCTGTCCATCACCAACTCCCGGAGTTCACCCAAACTCATGTCCATTGAGTCAGTGATGTTATCCAACCATCTCATCCTCTGTCATCCCCTTCTCCTCCTGCCTTCAGTCTTTCCCAGCATCAGGGTCTTTTCCAATGATTCAGCTCTTCGCATCAGGTGGCCAAAGTACTGGAGTTTCAGCCTCAGCATCAGTCCTTCCAATGAACACCCAGAACTGGTCTCTTTTAGGATGGACTGGTTGGATCTTGCAGTCCAAGGGACTCTTAAGAGTCTTCTCCAGCACCACAGTTCAAAAAGTATCAATTCTTTGGTGCTCAGCTTTCTTCACAGTCCAACTCTCACATCCATACATGACCACTGGAAAAACCATAGCCTTGACTAGATGGACCTTTGTTGGCAAAGTAATATCTCTGCTTTTTAATATGCTATCTAGGTTAGTCATAACTTTCCTCCCAAGGAGCAAGTGTCTTTTAATTTCATGGCTGCAATCAGCATCTGCAGTGATTTTGGAGCCCCCCAAAATAAAGTCTGACACTGTTTCCACTGTTTCCCCATTTATTTCCCATGAAGTGATTGGACCAGATGCCATAATCTCAGTTTTCTGAATGTTAATCTTTAAGTCAACTTTTTCACTCTCCTCTTTCACTTTCATCAAGAGGCTTTTGAGTTCCTCTTCACTTTCTGCCATAAGGGTGGTATCATCTGCGTATCTGAGGTTATTGATATTTCTCCTGGCAATCTTGATTCCAGCTTGTGTTTCTTCCAGCCCAGCGTGTCTCATGATGTACTCTATATAAGTTAAATAAGCAGGGTGACAATATACAGCCTTGACGTACTCCTTTTCTTATTTGGAACCAGTCTGTTGTTCCATGTTCAGTTCTAACTGTAGCTTCCTGACCTGCATATAGGTGTCTCAAGAGGCAGGTCAGGTGGTCTGGTATTCCCATCTCTTGAAGAATTTTCCACAGTTTAGAGTAAATTTCAGTTTACTCTAAGGCAATGTTCGAATGCAATTTCAGTTGAAAGAAACCTTTTCTATCTTTTCATTTGCCAGAGAATCTCAGGTAGAGCCAGGATTCTGAGTCCTAGCTCATGAGACTGCTGCTTTTTCATGACGCCAGGCTCCTGCCCCTCCTTTGTACTTCCATTAGATTTCATTCTCCCTAATCCAGTGGTCATATATGGATGTGAGAGTTGGACTGTGAAGAAGCTGATCACTGAAGAATTGATGCTTTTGAACTGTGATGCTGGAGAAGACTCTTGAGAGTCCCTTGGACTGCAAGGAGATCCAACCAGTCCATTCCAAAGGAGATCAATCCTGGGTGTTCATTGGAAGGACTGATGCTAAAGCTGAAACTACAATACTTTGGCCACCTCATGCGAAGAATTGACTCACTGGAAAAGACTCTGATGCTGGGAAGGATTGGGGGCGGGAGGAGAAGGGGACGACAGAGAATGAGATGGCTGGATGGCGTCACCGACTCGATGGACATGAGTTTGAGTGAACTCCAGGAGTTGGTGATGGACAGGGAGGCCTGGCGTGCTGTGATTCATGGGGTTGCAAAGAGTCGGTCATGACTGAGTGACTGAACTGACTGAATCATGTCCTTAAAGCTTATTCTTTACACATTTCACTTATCAAATAAGATTTCATACACAACTAGAACAGAATTACTCAAGATATTCTATCCTAGTCCCACAATAATATAGCTAAAGTTACATTTTCAGAGGTAAAATAAGATTTTTAAATTGCACCTGTGCATAATACCTTTCATTCTCATGAGAAAGAATAATCTGTATATATGTGCTCTTCCTATCAAACACAAAGAAAGAGAAAGAAAGAAAGAGAAGTCGCTCAGTCGTGTCCGACTCTTTGCGACCCTGTGGACTATAGCCTACCAGGCTTCTCCATCCATGGGATTCTCCAGGCAAGAATACTGGAGTGGGCAAGAATACTGGAGTGGGTTACCGTTTCCTTCTCCAGGGGATCTTCCCAACCCAGGGATTGAACCCGGGTCTCCAACATTGGAGGCAGACGCTTTAACCTCTGAGCCACCAGGGAAGCCTGGGAAATCCCTTATTCTGAAAAGGCTGCTTTCAGTTTTAGAAACCAAAGTCAAAGGGAAACTGAAATTTAATCTAAGGTAATTGTGTCCTTCACTGTATAGCATAAGCTTTACTTAACACGAATGAGCCAGATCATAATGTCAGTATTTTGCCTATGAGCAGAACGAAGGAACATTACGCATATATATTTAAAAAGAAAAGTCACTTCTCACATGTGATTTTGAAAAAACAGAAATGCCATAAAATTTATTGTTAAAAAAACATGTTTTGAAATAATTATCACATATCATGTACAGCTTATATTTTTCTGCCTCTGTGTTAGAATGATGATGGATATGCAGGGAAGGTAATGAATTCTATTGAAGTTATCTAGATCAAATGTGTGTAGGATAGGAAATTGGGGAAGCAGGGGTGAACGCATAAGAGAGGGTAAAGCCTGGACTGTGTTCTAGAGCTAGAGGACTTCACTTCAATAACATATGTGCCCTGAACTACCTGCTTGACCATGGGCAAACTGATTAAATTCTCCAAGCCTCTGTTTCTTGCTTTCAAATTTGAATAATAATACCTACCATATACTGTTGCTATGAAGTGAAATTACATTGGCAGGGTTCCACAAAGTAAATATTCTTATAGTGGAAAGTTATTGTTATTTTTAATAGATTTTAGCACGTCATATTTTGCTATAAAATAATTTGATTGAGACTAGTGGTGGGCAGTAGTTTGATAGCTTAATAAATTCAAAGGGATAACTACTGATTTGGTTATTTAAAAAGCCTTTCCCAAACTATCCATCTTATCCAAGTTACAAGGATAAAATACAATATAGAACTTAGTTATTTATATAATATTTTTAAACAGTGATAGTAAAAGCAAATTGTAGAGAAACTGATTTGCATGTTTAGAGTTATGCTGTTAGGAATTCTAATATTCCTTACTGTCTGCTTCTTTTGAAGTGCAAATTTCTGAAGAATACTGAATACTTTAATTCACTAGTACCTTGGTGCAAATGTTTTTAATCAGTCCTGCTTCTTTCTTCAACTGGAAAGGACTGCATGAAACCACTTGGGAAAAGAATGAATAAAACAGAGCAATGGAGAAAGTGGGAAAAGAAGGTAGGAGAGAAGCAAGACCCATTACAGAAGTTTCTGATTTCATAATTTTACTGCCAACCATGTATGAAAAAATATTTTGCTTGATTTTTCTACAATTTCTTTAAAAATTCTCAAGAAAAATGTCAAATAAATTGCTTAGGAAAACTTGTTTTCAAGATTAAGCCTTTTGAAAAGAACATGCAATGATAAAAAAAAATTATTCTTGAGTCTAGCATCTGCTTGAGTTAACAATCCAAACTCACTCCTTTCATTCTTAGCTAAACTTTTCTTTAAAAATAAACTCTTTATTCTAGAATAAATTTAGATTAAAAAAAGGTTGTAAAGATAGTACAGAGTTCCAAATACTCTTCACTCAGCTTCCCCTAATTTTATCATCTTACATAACCATGGTACATTTGTCAAAACCAAGGAATTCACACTGGTATGATGCTGTTAACTAAACTCTAGACTTTATTTGAATTTCAACTTTCTATTAATGTTCTTTTTCAGTTCCATGATTTGATCCAGGACGTTAGATTACATTTAGTCTTCTCTGGTCTGTCATAGTTTCTCAGTCTTTCCTTGTGTATTAGTTTCCCATCGCTGCTGGAACAAAACCCCACAAATTTAGTGGATTTGTTGTTGTTCAGTCACTCAGTCATGTCTGACTCTTTGTGAGCCCATGGACTGCAGCACACCAGGCTTCTCTGTCCTTCACTATCTCCTGGAACTTGCTCAAACCCATGTCCATCGAGTTGGTGATGCCATCCAACCATCTCGTCCATCCTCTGTCGTCCCCTTCTCTTCCTGCCTTCAGTCTTTCCCAGCATGAGTTTTTTCCAATGAATCAGCTCTTCACATCAGGTGGCCAAAGTATTGCAGCTTCAGCTTCTGCATCAGTCCTTCCAATGAATATTCAAGGTTGACTTCCTTTAAGCTTAAAACAATGCAAATGTATTATCCTACAGTTCTGGAGGTCAGAAGTCAGAGAGTGGGGTAAAGTTTCACTGGGATAAAATTCAGGTGTCCACAGGGCTGCATTCCTTTCTGGAGACTCTAGGGGAAAATCTATTTTCTTGCCCTTTCTAGCTTCCAAAGGCTGCTCACATTGCTTAGTTTCGTAACCCCCTTTCACATCTTCAAAGCTGTCAAGCCCTTTTCACAGTGCCAGCTCTCTGTACTGATCCTTCTGTCTCCCTCTTTCCCATTTAAAGATCCATGTGATTATATTGGAATCACCATGATAATCCAAGATAATCTTCTTAAGTCAGCTGATTGCAGACAATGAGCAATTGTGGACCATTGCAATTTGGTGAACCATTATTCTGCCTACTACAACCTACTTTCTAGTTCCCAAAGACTCTTATCTGTTCTACATCTAAAATATATTTATCTAAATATCTGGAAAGCATCAAGTTCAAGATATCATTGCTCAAAAATCCCTAGTCTCATGATCGAAATCAGTTAAGAGTAAGGGTCTGTGTAGAATTCATCTGGGCCATGATTTCTATCTGTGAACATGAAACTCAAGAAACAAATTATTTACTTCCAAAATACAGTGAGTGGTGGGATAGGCACAGAATACCAGCTATAGATGTTTCGTTCAAAAGAGAAGAAAATAGAAGGGGGAAAAAGTTGTAGAGTGTTAAAATGAACCTTTAAAGATTTATATTTCCCTGTTGCCTCAATATTCCCACAATCAGGCTCTGCACATTCTGCCCAGGTGACCGTCTGTACCAGCCTGGTGAGGCTGGGCCCTGCCACAAGTGCCCCTTCTTATCCTCCCCTGACTGTGATCTCATGACATTCAAATGCACTTATGAAATCCCCTCGTGCCTTCTCCTGCCTACTCCACTCTGAGTCCCAATAAAGGAACTTGCCCACAGGGCCTCTCTCTCTCGGCTCCCCACCTGCTTGTGAACTTGCTCTCTGATGCTCCTTTCTGTGTCACCCCCTCCTGGAGCATAGCACGTGTGTCTCTGGGATCTAAGAGTATAATAAACTTTGTTTTTTTTTTTTTCCCCGAGTCTCTTCTCTGTCTCCTTTTGTGGTCACACTTGACTGATCATCTTATAAAAGAATACAAAACACATGGGTCCCAAGCAATTTAAAAATCCCTCCTGGCCCTCCATTCTGCCCTCTGGGTTTAACACTCTACTCCTGGAGTCATCGTTCCTTTTTCATAAAATCTAGTGCAAGTTTACAGCTGGGTAGCTTTATCTGTCTGTTTTGCCTGTAGAATTTTGGGGGTCTGACAGGATTCTTCAATTCTGTACTTTCTCTTTTAGTCCAAACTTACACAGATTCTGCTGGTATAAAATTCTCAAGAGCCTACAACATCATGATTTTAGCCGTGAGACCCATGCCTGACTTCTAACCTACAGAGCTATCAGATAATAAATTTGTGTTTTAAGCCACTTAGTTTGTGGTAATTCATTACTGCAGCAATAGAAAACTACTACAATCGGATTTAGTAATATGGAGGTCATTGGTGATATTGATAAAAGCTATTTCGGGGAAATGAGAAATGGAAGGATATTTAGAAGGGATTCAAAAGAGAAAGAGAAGAACAGCTGGAGAGAGTGCATATATACCATCCTATATACGCCATGCTTTCTTACCTCTGTTTTAGCTCATTACCTTCCTTGACAGGCTGTCCTTCCATCCTAATTCCACTCCATTTTTGTGGTTAATTCCTATCCCTAAGGTTAAAGCGTCTGCCTCCAATGCGGGAGACCCGGGTTCGATCCCTGGGTCGGGAAGATCCCCTGGAGAAGGAAATGGTAACCCACTCCAGTATTCTTGCCTGGAGAATCCCATGGACGGAGAAGCCTGGTAGGCTACAGTCCACAGGGTTGCAAAGAGTCGGACACGACTGAGCGACTGAACGGAACGGAACGGAAGCCCTCCCTTACTCTGTCTGGTTTAGCTCTTTCTCCTTTGGGTTCCTATCACCAAGACACTTACTACAGTGTGGGATGTAAACTCTCTCCCCAGTAAATTCCTTTGTATGCCCAGTGCTGAGTAGAGTGCTTAATTGGAACTGATGTCAATAAATACTTATTGAATTAATAATTATTTGGGGGGTACTCTTGCATATTGATAAATTAAGAATTACAAAATATACCCTATTTCTCTATGAAGTTTATTATTTATGTTCTTTAGGTACAGTTCAGTAGTTAGGCTTCTGGCCAAATATTTGGTAAGATAAGCAGAATGATTAACCAACAGAACAAATACCCATCAAGTTTCAATCAAATTCTAGCTCAGCACATAAAATCTATTTACTTAGATGAAAGCCACATTTCCCAGAGAAATATTTGTAGATCATTATCCTTAGTTTCAAAAGTAAATTTCTAAGTCTCAAGTTATATCTTTCCTTGGAAATTTTTTAAAAACACACATAAAACTGAATATGAAACTATTTAAATTTCAGGAAAGAGGATACTAAGAAAAGCTGTAAACATTAGAAAGCTTAAACGCACCTGCATTGAAAGCTTAAACACATAGACACATGGGAACTAGAAACTTAAACCAATTATGATAACCAGGAAGCAAAATTTATCCAAGTAAACAAAAAATACAATTTGAGTTTTAAAGTACTAAAGAATTTTACTTCCTCGAACTTTTAAACTTTTTCATTTGTTCCTCTCAATTCCCTATACTTCCTCTCGGCAATGCAGCCCTCTGTAGACAAAATATCCTGTGGCTTGAAAAACCACATTGTTCAGTTAATTTTTCCTGCCCTCTCACCATGCACCAATTCCCACACTTTGTCTTTTTATTATCTGATAGGCACTGAAATTTGCTTTGAGTAAGCACCACCATCTTACATAATTAGGAGTCTTTTATCTTGCAACTACACCCCTTTGAAACAACCTGGAACAAGGAAGAAAACAAGAGCTGTTTCTGAACAGACTGGGACATGGTCACAAACACCAGACCCTGTAATTCAAAGAATCATTTTTTGGAGAGTGCCTCAGGCCCTCCCTAAGTTTTTGGTTTTTTTTTTTTTTTTTTTGGCATAGCCCATTTATCAATATATTCTGAGAACATTAATGACTGATGTCATAAAACAATAACCAATATTAATGATATGATTTTGAGTAATAAGTACAAGTTAACTCATGTTCTGCAAATTAGAATAAATTACAACAGTTCATCTCTGGAAGAGTGCCATCCAAAATGCCTGAAAAAATTTGAGCACTTAAGAAGTGGGAATTATTAATTTACAAAATATATTTTGTGGAATATATAATTTTCTAATAATGCAGAGCAAATTTTTCATTTGAATCACCAGCAGTACCTTGTCATTTTTAATTTACTTTAAAAATTAAATATGTTTGTTCAACAGTTCAGGATGATTGAAGAAATCCCAGGGCATCACAAAACCTACTAGGGTACACATGATGTAAAGGCTATTGAAAGTAGTGACTCTCCAGATATCTTGAGTTCCACTCATTGCTCTGCCACTGATGAGCTCTATGAACTTTTGCACTACGTTATTGTACTCTGCCTCAGCTTCTTCATTTGTGAAAAGAGAATAATAAATGTAGCTGCTTCTTAGTGTGGGGCACAAATTAAAACATAATTAATTTTACTTGTTTTAACTTTTTCTATATATTTTTAGTTTTATCAGAAACATATCCTTTAGGGGCATGGAAAGAAATCACATAGATTTACAAAATCTTAGTATTGGAATGGACCTTAAAAACTATTCAGTGAAAAGAATTCAGAAACTAGTACAACTTTCACCTAATGTAGGAACCTTTTCTCAAATTCCCCTGTAGTCATTTAACATCTACATGGAAAATTCATGGCAAGGAGCTAACTTTTTAAGGGCCTTGTATGTGTGTGTGTGGCATGGCTCTGCTGGCTTCATCTATTCACTCTGTTCTACCTTTACAGCAGTAGAGAAAAAAAATATTCACCGTTTATAGGGTGCAGGCAGAATTTCAGGTAATGTACCATATACTTGACATGAATCCTTGCTACTTCTTGTAATAATTCTACAGAATTAATATTCCTAGATATTAAAAAATTGAGGCACAGAGGGCCAAAGACCTTTTCTCAGATCATACAGTTAATATATATTTTTAAATGATGAAGTATTCTTATTAGTAGTAACCCTCTAAAATATTTGAAAATATACATTAATTTACTGTAAGTTCCCTTTCCACAGCAAGCAATTTCTCAGCTATTCATATATGATATGAAGAGTGCATTTCCTATTTGTCACCCTTTCATGAATACTTTGAAAATTTAATATTGCTCTAAGTGTGACACCCTGGTGTGAATATTTTTCTCTACATAGATATTATCTATCCTGATTTTACTATTACTGTATTATACAGTCTAAGACTTTTTTTTTCCAGCTGTATCAAAATGTTGACCAATGTTCAACTAAAGCTTCTAGGTTTTTTTTTTCCCCACTAATAAAAATGCTATCAAGTCTGATCTCACCCATCTTGTACACATGCAGGGTGTTTGTTCATTAGTCTGCTTTTTTATTCATAGCATGTCTACTAATTTTATTGTATGCATTTCATCTTAGTGTTCGGCTTTGTCAAGAACATTTTGAATCTTAATTCTGTCATCCAACAGATTAGCTCTGCCTTTCAACTTAGTGTTATTTTCAAATTTGATAACCATCCTTTTCATGGTTTCATCCAGACTGTTGATAAAAAATATTTACTAGGAAAGGGTTAAAGATATAATTCTATAGCATGCTATCAGAGAAATTTTAGTTAATGATGCTCCACCTAAATGAATAATGGTCCAGCTTTTAAAATAGTATTTATTGTTTCAAAACCATTGTGATCTACTCCAGTAATCCTTGCTATCTAACCAGGTAGACAGAGAAGTCAAATTCAGTAACAACAGGCAAAAGGGGAGTGGTAAGTGCCTGCTATACGCTGGGATTTCAGGAGCTTTGGGAAGGCAACCCCAGTATTCTCTTCATCATTCATGACCATATGAATTCAAAGGAACTTTATTCTTGTGACTTAAGTAAAATAAGTGTTTGTAAACTATTTAAAATGCCAATCTTTTCCATTTTTTTCATCGTAGCACTTATTACCATATTATATGTTCTACTTATCAGTTCAGTTCAGTTCAGTTGCTCAGTCGTGTCTGACTCTTTGTGACCCCATGAATCACAGCACGCCAGGCCTCCTTGTCCATCACCAACTGCCAGAGTTCACTCAAACTCATGTCCATACAGTCGGTGATGCCATCCAGCCATTTCATTCTCTGTCGTCCTCTTCTCCTCCCGCCCCCAGTCCTTCCCAGCATCAGAGTCTTTTCCAGTGAGTCAACTTGTCACATGAGGTGGCCAAAGTATTGCAGTTTCAGCTTTAGCATCAGTCCCTCCAATGAACACCCAGGACTGATCTCCTTTAGAATGGATTGGTTGGATCTCCTTGCAGTCCAAGGGACTCTCAAGAGTCTTCTCCAGCACCACAGTTCAAAAGCATCAATTCTTCGGCGATCAGCTTTCTTCACAGTCCAACTCTCACATCCATACATGACCATTGGAAAAACCATAGCCCTGACTAGACGGACCTTGGTTGGCAAAGTAATGTCTCTGCTTTTTAATATACTATCTAGGTTGGTCATAACTTTCCTTTTAAGGAGTAAGCGACTTTTAATTTCATGGCTGCAATCAGCATCCGCAGTGATTTTAGAGCCCCCCAAAATAAAGTCTGACACTGTTTCCACTGTTTCCCCATCTATTTCCCATGAAGTGATGGGACCAGATGCCATGATCTTTGTTTTCTGAATGTTGAGTTTCAAGCCAACCTTTTCACTCTCCTCTTTCACTGGTTCTACTTATAATCTTCTTTATTCTTTATCCCATCATAGGGCAGAAATTCTTTTCCTGTTTCGCTCACTTATTTTCCAGCACCAAATCACATGGCAGATGCTTATAGCAGATTCTCAAAAACCTCTAAATAAGTGAATAAAAATCTTTTTAAGGTTTATATAGGTTAAGGTTTACATGTCTGTTAAGCTTTGCATAAATGTGTTTTAGATTCTGCAGAATGGGTTTTGATAAGTTCAACTTTATCAAGGCAGTGAATGTCTGTGGACCAAACAAATGTGAGCTCTCTGCCACTGACCTCTGCTCCCTTGTGTCCTCTGTCACCTTCCTTTTACTGACCAAGGATGTAGAGAGCATGTTCTTCTGCTTTACTAATACTTTCTCCATGTGGCTAAGATCTGAGGCTGGCCCTCTAGTCCCAATTAAGTTTGTTTTCTAGTGATCAATCTAGTCTTACAGCTTTTCTAACATGAAAAACATCTTGCTTCAAGCAGATGCTGAGAGCCTGCCTGAAGTTCTCCTTATTGCTCATTTGCATGCTTTGTTGCTCAGATTCCTCCCATTATCCTCTTAGACTCCTTAAAAGGGATGCACAACTCCTTCACTTGTTATCCCAACATGCTGCTTGCCCATAGCTTCGCTGCAGATGCTGTAAACTCCCAGGCCAAAATGCAGATGCCTTAGGCTCTGGGCTCAGCTGGATCTGACCAACTCCTTGTCCCTCTCATTATCGGCCCTATCTCATATTCAACTGCCAGTGGTCCCAAGGTATTTCAGACAGAGTGGGAGGAAACATGAGGTCATTGATAGCTGGAAGACAAGACATTTAAAAGCCAAATAACTATGCCTACCACTTGGTTTTGCATAGAAAGCCCCTACTTATTACTAAAATAGCTCGTATTCTTGAATATTATCAGGAAATAAAATATATGTTAAAGACCAAAAGAATTTTTTTTCTCTTTTTAGGCTAGAGAAAAAGAAGTGACCTAATTATTGTTTTCAACTACATGACGGATTGTGTCCATCTGTTTTTGTCCTCCACCAGGAATAGAACTGGAACAAACAGACTTAATCTGTAGCCTGAGTTTTGTAGTTTAAACAGAAAGGGAAATTTTCTGACAGTGAGTAGTGAATTGTGGAATGAGTTCTCTTATGAGAGTATGTTTGATGCAGTTGTCCGTGTCTGAAGGTAGCAGAGATGGGTATTCATGGAGGTTAAATGACCTCTCTAACATTCTTATTCCTAAGAATTCATTATTAACCTAAAAAAAAGAACTGCAATGGCTTCTTGCTTTCCTAAAATTTTAATGCAGGATAATATTATAATTTATTGGGGGAGCATATTTAAAATTAACTTCAAAATGAAAGTTCAGCCACTTCTAGAGTATAGGAGGGCAGATCTCTGCATTTTGAAAAGAGTGAACATGGTTTACTAAAATGTATTTCTGTGTTTGCCCTAGATAGTTGTTATTTATCAGGTATGTTTTATATTTCTAAGATTGAGTTTGAATTTGGAATGAATATTATTTTTTTCATGTGAAAGTATTTGTGTTAGATAGTATCAATGACAGTGACCTTAATGCCCATTATCTTTGCCCTTGAGTGGAAAGAAAAACTTTATGATAGACAATGGTAAAAGAAACAAAATCAACCCAGTGACTGAATTATACAATAAGGTTATTTAAAAGATATGGCATAGTTAGAGAGTAACTGAACTAGAAATAAATGATAATAGATGAAGAAGGAAGATGCGATTAAAAGTGACCTCAGGGTTACTTCAGACATCTATATAAACATCAAAGTACTGAAAATCTGCTAAACTTACATATGGCATCTGCATGAAAATAATCATCTCAAAAGTAAGTGAAAAATATTAAAAACGTGAAATTTTGAATCATGATAGAAACTGTTAAATGTTAAAGTTTTATAATTTAAAAAGAGACTTTACACAGTAAGTGAAAGTACTGATAATCCCACTAATTTTCAGTAAACTATCTGTGTGCCTTTCAAGTTAGAAGATGGATGTTTTATTCACTTTCTTGATTGTATTGATATTTAAAATTCAATTTGCACAAATGGAAAAAAGCAATTTAATTTATACCAACAATGTTTTAATGATTTGATTAACACATTTTAATTAATAAATTTTGAAAGAATGTTAAAATTATGTTATAGAGACTGTCAAATGCTGATATTTGATAATAATTTAGACAATGTGAATTAATCTTCAGGTTAGATCTTTCTTTCTTAGATATACAAAGGAAAGCAAAGCCTCCCTAGACATATCTAGGTAAGGTGACATTGTTAAGGATTTTCCTGGGGTAAATCCCAGGAACAGGTTTCCCCTTGTTCCTAGTTTTGTTTTAAAAAGAAAAGGGACTCAGGAATCTGTCAGTCATGGCATGTACAATAAACTAATGTCTTCCTGAAGAATAGAAATTGAAGTTTGAGAAAACTTTCAGGTATTACACATAGGTTAAAAAAAATTAAGAGTTTCACAATTCTGGCAGCATTGTGAGTTGCAGGTAGAAATCACAAATCTTATGTGATTGAAGTTCATGTTCTGTGGGAATTAAATTACTTTGGCTTTCCTTTCCAGACAGTCTTCTGCCTATTTAATGAGTTTGCATCTCTATCATTCTTTGGGTCCCGATATGATTGTATGTAGCTTGTGTTTTACTTTACGCATACAACAGGGCTTCATTTAGTGTTTTGGGTAGACCTACATATTCCCACCACATGTGCTTAATCACTCAGTCATGTCCGACGCTTTGTGACCCCATGAACTGGGGCTCACCAGGCTCTTCTTTCCATGGAATTTTCCAGGCAAGAATACTGGAGTGGGTTGCCGTTTCCTTCTTCAGTTCCTACCATACTTTCATCATTTTTTCAGTACAAGTAGCAAATTGAGAGGATGTGGCAGTAGTTTGGAATAGGACATTCTGGATTTGTACGTGATTAGAAAGTTTTAAGGATACAATTGTAAGGGGTCCTATATCATGTTTGAAAAATGAATGATTTGGGTGAGAGACTCAGACTGAGAAATCCTTTTCTAACATTGAAAAATAATCTTATGAGGTCATATTTAAATGTGCTAACAAAGGTAGATTTTAATTAGAAAAAGATGAAGAGTTTTGAGAATCTATTATAAGACCCATTATTATATAAACTGTAAAAACTAAAAAAGCTTCGAAGATTTTAATACCTTCAGGAATATTGCTAGTTATCCTTCTTATCCTTCTTACAAAATCTATTTTTCTCTTCTTTGTGGGCACATGTCACACACAACCTTACCCCATCTCCTTTGCTGCAAATGCCGTGACACATTTCCTTGCCAGATTGTGAGGGAAAGTAAAGTGTACAAACTTTGCCCTCACTTACTTGCTCTGAGTTAATCTCGTTTTCATGTCTTGTGAGCTGGAATTTGGACATGCTCAAGGCTTCGCTTGACCCCAGGATGAGGACTATGCCCAAGGGCATGTAGAATCACAAGGTAAAAAAGAACATGAAGTGAAGATGTTCAGTTGTGTCTGACTCTTTGCGACCCCATGAACTGTAGCTTATCAGGCACCTCCATCCATGGAATTCTCCAGGCAAGAATACTGGAGTGGGTTGCCATTTCCTTCTCCAGGAGATCCTCCCAACCCAGGGATTGAACTCGAGTCTCCCACATTGTAGGCAGATGCTTTATTGCCTGAGCCACTAGGGAAGTCCAAAAAAGAACATAGACCCTTGACAACTGAATGGAATGCAACTACCCTACCAAGCTGACTATTCACCTTGGAAAAAGTGTGAGAGAAAAACACTTACTTTTAAAAACCATTGTAAAAGGAGTTTCTTTTAATACAGAAGCTTATCTGTTATCTAACTTAAATACTTTTGTAGAAAAATATTTCAAACCAAGAAAAAAAATTAGAGTTTAAATTAAAAATTAGACATTAAATAGTTTTGATGGGGAGGATTAAAAAGAAAGACTTTAAGTTATGCACATTTATGTATCATCTCTTTACTCTCTTCTCCATCCTATTCACTGCCCCTAGGAGACAGCCTATGTGGATTATAAAAACAGACTTGTCCTCTGGCTCCTGGTTGGGTTTGACCAAAAGGGAGACTTGGCAAAGGATGAGAGGTATATGAATGAGGTCAAGGTATTTACTTTCCTGGCTTTTTGCATGTAAGGATGACTTTGGCTGTTTTTATTAGTCAAACTGAAGGTAACTGACTTTTTTAAGGCCTCCCCTACACAAGTCTCTCCTCTTCTAAAGTTACTGCTCGCTCTCCTGTTCCTTTGAAGTTAATAAACCTAGGGTACAAAACCATCCTTTGTGGTTCCTCTTACCCTGTCAACACCATTACGAATAGTCACTTTGTAATTAAACTCTCCCTGAATTATCTTGAGTGTTCCTTCTGTTTCCTGTTGGGAACCTAACTAAAGCACTGTTTGTGCATCATTCTTTTAAGTATAATGCCATCTGAATGCTAAGAAATTATTTATGATCAGCTTGAAATTGCTTTATTTTTATGAAGACATTATTATAACTGAATGAAAACTGGAGAGAAAGCATGTAATTTATATTCCAGGTAGTTAAAACTACATAACTACAATTATCTTATAGTGAAAACCTAAATTAGAATCTTGTTTGTTTTCTGTAGAAGAAGCTTACTTAAATTATAGAGTGCTTGGGATAAACCAACTAAACAAACAAAAACAAAGACTTCTAGGGAATGACACTGAAGTTAGTCTATTCTAGGAAGTGATAGACATCATGGGGATTTCTTTTTTTTTAAATTTGGATATAGTTTATTTATAACATTGTGTTAGTTTCAGGTGCACAGCGAAGTGAATCTGTTATACAAATATCTGCTTATATCTGCTTTTTTTTAAAGATTCTTTTCTCATATAGGCTATTACATAGTACTGAGTTCCTTGTGCTACACAGTAAGTCCTTTTTAGTTATCTGTTTTCTATATAGCAGTGCATACATGTCAATCCCAATCTTCGAATTTATTCCTCCCCTTACCTTACCCCTGGTAGCCATAAGTTTAGTTTCTACATTTGTAGCTCTATTTCTGTTTTGTAGATAAGTTCATTTGTATCCTTTATTTTAAAAAAAGATTCCATATATAAGCCATATCATATGATATTTGTCCTTCTCTGACTTCCTGTACTCAGTATGACAATCTCTAGGTCTACCTATGTTGTTGCTGCTGCTGCTGCTGCTAAGTCGCTTCAGTCGTGTCCGACTCTGTGCGACCCCATAGACGGCAGCCAACCAGTCTCCGCCATCCCTGGGATTCTCCAGGCAAGAACACTGGAGTGGGTTGCCATTTCCTTCTCCAATGTGTGAAAGTGAAAAGTGAAAGTGAAGTCTCTCAGTCGTGTCCGACTAGTAGTAACCCCATGGACTGCAGCCTACCAGGCTCCTCTGTCCATGCGATTTTCTAGGCAAGAGTACTGGAGTGGCTGAAAATGTCATTATTTCATTTTTTTTAATGAATGAATAATATTCCACTGGACTGTAGCCTGCCAGGCTCCTCTGTCCATGGAATTCTCCAGGCAAGAATACTGGAGTGGTTAACCATTTCATTCTCCAGGGGCTCTTCCCAACCAAGGGATCGAGCCCAGGTCTCCCACATTATTGGCGGATTCTTTACCATTTGAGCCACCAGGGAAGCCCATATATGAACCACATCTTTATCCATTCCTCTGTTGATGGACCCTCAGGTTGCTTCCATGTCCTGGCTATCGTGAATAGTACTGCAGTGAGCATTGAGGTGCATGTATCTTTTCAAATTATGGTTTTCTGTGAATACATGCCCAGGAGTGGATCATCTGGCAGCTCTATTTTTAGTTTTTTAAGGTGCCTCCTTTATCTTCCTGGTGGCTGTACCAATTTACATTCCTACCAATAGTGTAGGAAGGTTCCCTTTATTCCACAGTTCTCCAACATTTATTGTCGATTTTTTTCATGATGACCATTCTGACTGGGTGTGAGGTCATACCTCATTGTAGTCTTGATTTACATTTCACAGGGAGGCCTGGTGTGCTGTGATTCATGGGGTCGCAAAGAGTCGGACATGACTGAGCGACTGAACTGAACTGAACAATTAATGACGTTGAGCATCTTTTCATGTTCTTTTTAACCATCTATATGTCTTCTTTGGACAAATGTCTATTTAGATCTTGTACCCATTTTTTGATTGAATTGTTTGTTTTTCTGATATTGAGCTGCATGAGCTATTTGTACATTTTGGAGATTAATCCCTTGTTGGTTGCTTCCTTTGCAAATTTTCTCCCACTCTCAGGGTTGTCTTTTCATTTTATTTATGATTTCCTTTGCTGTGCAAAAGCTTTTAAGTTTAATTAGGTCCCATTTGCTTATTTTTGTTTTTATTTTCATTACTCCAGGAGGTATACTGAAAAAGATCTTCCTGTGATTTATACCAGAGAGTGTTCCACTGACATTTTCCTCTAAGACTTTTATAGCTATCTGGCCTTCCATTTAGGTTTTTTAATCAAAGTTGAATTTATTTTTGCGTATGGTGTTACAGTGTGTTCTAATTTCATTCTTTTACATGTAGCTGTCCAGTTCTTCCAGCACCACTTATTGACTAGATTACCTTTTTTCCATTGTATATTCTTGCCTCAATTTGTCACAGATTAGATGACCACAGGTACATGGCTTTATTTATAGTCTGTGACCCCATGGAAACAGAGCCCTTTTCCGTTTCAGAGTTGATAACTTCAGATCTCACAGAGGGACTGTGATTGGTTTCATCTGGTTTGTGTGGGGAGGGGATGTCATACTTTGCATGACGAGGTTGGCTCCTGTTGCCGGTCCAGTGATCAAGAAGGACCAAGTATCATGATTGACAACCCTCTAGAATTATGAAATTGAGGAAGACTAGGCATCTTAAAGTCAAACATCTCTTTTATAATTACTCAAGAAATGAAGCTGAATGTTTTTTAAATGTTTGGTAGAAAAGTTAATGTTCTTGAACATTTACTTCTAGTTAACAGCTGACTTGGTAATTTTGACCAACCTTGCCTCTCAAGAAAATGATGAATAAAATACTTAAAATTTATATTTAAAAGCATCAAATACATGAAGGAGGAGTTTCTGAACCAAAACCCCAGGAAAAGTGAAGTTCAGAGAAGCAGGAGCAGCACTTGAAACTGCTTTAACTCAAAGGATGTGTGTCATTTTCTTGGAAGTGTTACTAACCAGAGTTCTTGACCTTCCCTAATCAATAGAAATTGATAAGATGCCAGACAAGAAATTCAGACAAGGCTTTACTGGGGCTCCTGCTGCAGCAGGAAGGGATGAAAAGAAATTAACAAGTTCCCTTGCTCAGCTCCCCAAATGGGGGTAACCTAGTTCTTTATATGGGGTAAGGGTAGGGGCGGGTCCAGAGATGAGACCAGGGGAATAATTTAGGTGGTTCTCCCACCCCTTTAGTGGTGTAGGTGCACGGGGCATGTGATGTACCCTGGGGCATGTGATGTACCCTGCTTTTGCTCCTTGCTCTTCAGAAATGGCCATTGGGTTTTTGGGCTTTTTGTAACTTGTTGTCCATAATTTGCCCCAACTATGCAAGTGTGCTGCTATTTCTCCCCCTCTTAGTTTCTTTGTATTTTGCTGCTTGAGGAGACGTTTGTTCAGGTGTAATCACTGCAGCAAAGGGTCCCAGGTCCCAGGTTCCAGCCTGTCTCAGAAGCATCTTTGAAACTGGGCTTGATAATAATGATGCATTTCTATCACAAATGTATTTCTATCATAAATGCATTATCATTAAGCAAATACAAATTATATGATTCCTATCATTTGAAATGTGTTGAACCTTATTCTGAGGGTCTCATTTGGTGAATGGTTCAATATTTTTCCTGAAGGGGTTTTCTCAGGAAAGATCTGCGAAATTTTGAAAGAGTCTTCACTAAACTGTCCATAAAGTGGAAGAGAGAAATGACAGACAGTGGTGAAGGTAGTTGGACTTGGGGGGAAGGGAGGAAAAATAGGTCTGATGGCCTGAAGCACCCAAGATTTAGATAACAGGGAATTACTTTTTATGAGGTTTCTTTTGAAGAAACAAGCACACGAAGAACCAGTGAACATTCTTTCACAATGTGTTTTGACTGTATTAGGAAAAAAAGGCAGAAGGTAGATTAGTTTTTATATTATTTTTTTGTCTTTAAATAAAAAAACTGGGAGAATCTCATAACTTTCCACAACTTTACATGTTTTTTGGCTTAATTGGGCTCTCATTTTATTTCTAGTATTCAAAGATAAAAATGACCAGCACAAAAATAGATGGATATTTTTCCATTTAGAAGTTATTCATTCACAAAAAATGAGAGAAAAAAGCCTCTTCAAAAAAATCTCTAGTGAAGAATTCAGATGATGTTGTTTAAGAAAAGGGCATATCTTACTATGCTACCCACATATCATAATGATTTCCTCACAGGATAATCCCAGTATTTGGCATTAACAATTACACTGCTTTCATTTAACACTAAATTTATTTTGTGGATTGCCTGAGGTAGTGAGAACTGTGTGGAAAGTCATTTCTGAGCTCCATCTAGGGCCGTCAGTTGAGTTATTTTTACTTCATTTCCTAAAATTTCAGAATGTGGATGTAGTAGTCAAGTCCTTCAAATTGACTGAGGAGTGAGTTCACATTGATACTTCATTTATATAAGTCAAATGAAGCCTGCAGCTCCATACGAAAGAAGTGTTCATCAGGGGTAGAACTTAAGAAGCTCCAGTAAATCCATTTTAATATAGTAATCTCTTCTGAAAACTAACCTTATGCTAAAAGGCAATATAGCTGTGGGAAATTTAAGAAGCCCTAGTTCCCTCAGTGAATGCAGAATCTCTTCTCTGAAAGTGAGGAGAGGGATTCATACTGGAAAGGAGCTCAATTTCAGTGCTAAGAACTTGTATTTGAATAAACACATTAAAATTATTTATAATCTGTCTGCTCAACCTAGAGTTACAAACAGAGTGGCTTTAGTATTTTTGTTTTTTGTGTTTTTTTTTTCATTTCTGACATAAGTGTTAGTTGCTCAGTCATGTCTGACTCTTTTGCAACCCCATGGACTTTAGCCCACCAGGCTCCTCTGTCCATGAAATTCTCCAGCAAGAATACTGGAGTGGGTAGCCATTCCCTTCTCTAGGGAATCTCCCTAACCCACGGATTGAACCCAGATCTCCTGTATTGCTGGCAGATTCTTTATCCTCTCAGCCACCAGGGAAGCATTTTAGCACACATTACATAAAATTCAAAACAATAAAACCATATATTTTCTGATTTCTCTGTTCCTTTTTTTTTTTTTTTGGTAGTTACAGCTTCCCATAGTTAAGTGACAACTAGGGATTAAAGGTGATAAAATTAATGTAGGCAAGTTTTATTTTACACCAGGTTTCAGCACAGATCAAAGAAGATGAATGTGCAGCCATTAGAAAGCAATTAAAAAGTACTACATCACACAGGAGTTTTTGCTCTTATTTCTCCATGTATAACACCAAGAACTCTTCACCCTCTTCCTCCCTCTTGTTTCTAACTTATCTCAACCTCTTCTCAAATGCTCAGTGTTAAAACTTTTTAATTTAGTTCTTTATTTTGACTTGGAAAATCTTTTTGGTGGACAGTTCTGTTGCTTCCTAAGGGAGAGATGAAAGGAAGAACTGAAGAAATGGTAAAAATCAACTCATTTTCTAGTCTTCACTAGATGATTGACAGTGGTCAATTATTTGTCTGGTTACCTTGTCTACTTGAACTAATCAGAGTTCCACTTGTGGTTATTTTGTGATTTAAAGCCTTAGTCTCCCTGTTCCTTCAGCCAGCTTTTAATACTAAAACAAACAACAAACAAATGTTAAGTGTAAAAATTTAGAGATGCTCTAATGAATTTTTTAAAAACTAATATCCTAATATATACTATCCACCCAGACCCCTAATATATAGTTGCTTTTATTTTTAAGAATTAATTGAGAATAGTCAAAATTAATTGGCATTTACTCTATTAATAGTTAAGATCAATCTTAGGGAACTCAGGGAAGTAGGTATAGTTGATCTTTGAGAGAATCTTTGATCCTCTCCATCCAGTTTTGATTTTGAGTCATCCTTTTCCTTCTCTTACAGGCTTCCCTGGTGGCTCAGAGGGTAAAGCATCTGCCTGCAATGCAGGAGACCTGGTTTCGATCCCTAGGTTAGGAAGATTCCCCTGGAGAAGGAAAAGGCAACCCACTCAGGTTCTCTTGTCTGGAAAATCCCATGGACGGAGAAGCCTGGTAGGCTACAGTCCATGGGGTTGAAAAGAGTTGGACGTGACTGAGCGACTGCACTTTCACTTTTCCTTCCCTTAGCTCATTTTTGAGGTGCTCAGTACAGTCTTAGCTTTATCAAAGCCATGCCCCACTTCCAGCCTTCCACTGACACCGGTATTTTTTTCAGCAGTATTTTTTAAAGTTCTTTGTATCCTTCCAGACTTCTTTGTCATCAAAGTTTTGTTCACCTTTATCCTAGTATGTTAGAGTCCTATAAAGTTACTTGTAAATCTAATATTAAACCAAAATGCTAAAGGCTGATATAATAAAATAGTGTATATTTTTACCTAAAGGAATTAGCATTTTGTGGATTTCAGGCCTCTGTCAGAGCCCATGAGAAAAACATTTTTAGATGATATTTCTTCTGTTAGAGCTAAATAGATTATATTATCTCCAGGAGTTGGTGATGGACAGGGAAGCCTGGTGTGCTGTGATTCATGGGGTCGCAAAGAGTCGGACACGACTGAGCGACTGAACTGAACTGAAAGTGAACAATAGAGAGGGAAAAAATGCCCAGGGAACAGCCCAACGTGTACCTGACAGGCTTTATCCTCACTGACTTCTGTATATTTCACAAGTAACTTTCTCTTACTACTGCCTTCCTTCTCTCATCACCTTGGAGGCTTCAGAACATTCTGCATATCATGATTAGGACATTATGGGTAGCATTCCATGGGGGGATATTCCCCTTTGATTTTGATGCTTTTGTGTTATGTCAAAGATGATGACTGAATCTTCTGCAGGGCTGGAATGCAGTATTTCATGTATGGAATTTTCTTTTGTAAATACACCAGATTAGGATGACATACATTAATGACTGGTGGTCTTTACAAAGAGTTTTCAATTTTTCACTTACAATTTTAGATGAAAGTCTTCTTCTTTTAAAATGGTGAATAGGCCAAGAACTTAATCTGTTTAACTTGACCACATAACAGTCTTCATTATGACTAAGTTTAAGAGGTGCTTAAAATATACTTCTTGAGGGAAGAGACTAAGAAACAATTATTTTTACACCTGGTTTTGTATTTTATATTTTAAAGAGCTATAATCTTTGTGCTATGAACACTAGTAACTTAAAAATTGCTTCCTTGTGATGTTTGACCTTGTTACAAAATCTAGGTTTACAGTAAAGCAACAATTGAGTAATTTTCATCTTTGGAAACACCAACATAAACTTCTTATTAACATGAAATTCATGTAGTATTAATTTGCCACATGAGAATTCATAATAAACAGACTAACAAGTTCTTGACCTCAGAATAGCAGTTACAATGTTTCTCAGGAAAGAGAAACTGAACACTGTTTTCTCATGTTTTATAATTTAAAATTTTTATTTTTCCATAATGCAGTGAATGAAATTCAGCCATCATTTATTGAAGTCTATTACCTGACGGTTTAGAACATTCTTGATATTTAGCAAGCAAGATAACTAAACTAAAATTGTGGCTTGTGAATAATGAAACAGACAAATTCCACTGGTGAAATGGAAATATATACTGTATACCTTTCCAAATATTTACTTGTCTGTTTTACTCTCTCACCCATAGAATTAAGTTTACCCCTCGCATTACTGTTTGCAATTATATATATTATTAATTAAAAATGAAAAATCTAAGGTAATGATGGTAGCCGGGCATCTATAATGGGGGAATATTCCCAAATTAAAACTTCCTTTCCTATTCAGAAAGTGACCTGGAAACTAGGCTATTTGGACTCATCAGCCTCAGGGAGGGTCACAAGATACAAGTTGTCTCTGAAGTTTGTCTTTATGTTCTATGAACAAGTCTCATCCTGGAGGCTATGTCTGATTTATGGGCTTGACTTCTTTCCACCTGTCACAGAGGTAACCTGGGGAGGCCAAGGCAGCAGCTAAGCCATTAGTTAGTTACCCAAAGGCTTGCTGTAACCAGCTGATTTGGAATCCCTTTTCTCACTTTATTTCCTGAGCTGCAATCATTATTATTGAGAGTCATGATTCTGGCAGCCACTCCATCTGAAAAGGCAGCCTTTCAGATCTTTTTATTTTTATTTTTTATTTTCAGCTTGTACCTCTCCTGGCTGTGGTAGTTAAACTGATAGTATTTAAGTTCAGCTCATTTTGAAATACTGTGATTATGAGTGTATGAATATATTATGAACAAAGTTCCTTTCAGATAGTCTTCTTAATATTTGAATATCTGAAGAAAAGGGATGAATTCAGAAACTGAATTTCTCTTTCAGGTTTATTTTTTCTACTTGAAAAAACGGTAGCTAATCTAGAATGGCTTTAAGTTAAAGCACTTAATTCTTTTCCTGCCTTGGTCAAGATGGGATCCAAGGCCTTTAATAGGTTAGCTGAAGGGTGTCGCTACATAGTGCCTCACTGGAGAGTGGAGAAACAGTTTTTTTAAGCTATTCTGGGGCTTAACAGTATAATATTATTATTTTATTTGGAAGAATTCCCAGAGTTTAGCTATATTTGAATATAATAGTATTGTTGGCTATGTGCTAAGTATGTTAAGTATATTATTTCATTTAATATTACCTGCTGCTGCTGCTGCTAAGTTGCTGCAGTTGTGTCCGACTCTGTGCGACCCCATAGATGGCAGCCTACCAGGCTCCTCTGTCCCCGGGATTCTCCAGGCAAGAACACTGGAGTGGATTGCCATTGCCTTCTCCGTAATATTACCTAGTAGTAGTTATTATTATTACTGATTTTTACAGATGGGGGTTCTGAAACACTGATGAATTTACTAACCTGCCTAAAGGTCACATAGCTAATAAGTAGAGCCAATAATTGATCTCAGGACTCTGCCTCTATGACACATTCTCTTAACCACTGTGGTAATTACTGATAGCACCCAAAGACAAAAGAAAATAAGTTAAACCATTGTACCATGATTTAACCCAGCTTCATTATACAATGACTAGTTTAGAAACTGAGCAGGAAATATCACCTCAGTGATTCTAATATGCACCTATTGCAATACACACATATTTTAACACATCTCTTAATTTGGAATGTATGTAATAGTCACTGAAATTTTATAATTATTGATCATCGGTGGTTGCCCACCGATTTATTTTTCTTATATTTTCCTGTTTATGTATGCCAATAGAGTGATATACTAAAGAAAATCAATGTCAAAATAAAGCTCAAAAAGATCTTTTTCTAAATGTAAAATAAAAAGTTTAAATGATGGGAAAGAAACTTGTCAATTGTCAGTGCAGTGTTTTCTTTCTTACTGGGACATAAAATAATGTATTTAACAACATTTTAGATTCAGTAAAGTACAGCATGTGTTATGGCTATACATTAGCCATGCGGTCTAGTAGTATTAGAAAAAAAAGTACCAGTACTACATTTCTCATTGTGCCTCTTAAATGGTAACATTTCTGTAATTCTGTATCATTCAGTGTAGTGTCTGGCAAGTGACAGATACTGAATAAACCTATTCTGAGTTGAATGAGACTGATTTTCTTGTGTTCACCGCAGGGAAATTCAAAACAAGAGTTCCCAAAATATTTTAAGCAGTATCAGCATCACTGTAATTATTGTAGAACCTCCTATGATGATGACCTTCTTGAAATATCATGCTAATTTAAATGTATTCATTATAAAGAGTGGTGGCCTCCCAGAAAGGGCACAGGTTAGGAAGTCAGGAGATTTTAATTTTAATTCTGCCATAACCTTTCAATGACATCTTAGGTAAATCACTTAACCACACATTCTGAGCCATATGTAAGAATAATAATGAACAGTTCTCATAGCTACTGTATACAAGTCACTATGATTTTAAGTGAAATTATAAACGAAAAATCATTCTAAAAGGTTTAGCAAATCCTCACAATATATAAAGTGTATCTTTGTAAATAAAATGGTGCTAGGTGAGCTTGAAGGTTTCAACAGAGTTCCAGTCAGAACTAGGAGCCCCAGCTTGCTATGAACATCATCAGGACAGAGACTGTCCTACTCATTTTCTTCTAGGTACTATTCTTCCTGGCTTCCCTGATGGCTCAGTGGTAAAGAATCTGCCTGCCAATGCAGGAGAAGTGGGTAAGAAGTAAATAAGAATCTTATTTTTAATACCTTTTTTTAAACAAATACCAATAACTGCAGATAGAATTTTCATGTTTAAAATATTTATCATAGCAAATTTGCTCATCAATTTAAAAAAATATGCTTTTCTCCTACAATATGACTTGGACACTTGTGGTAGTGATTTAGTCACTAAGTCGTGACTCTTGCAACCCCATGGACTGTAGTCTGCCAGGTTCCTCTGTCAATGGTTTCTCCAGGCAAGAATACTGGAAAGGGTTGCCATTTCCTTCTCCAGGGGATCTTCCCAACCCATGAATTGAACCTGGGTCTCCTGCATTGCAGACAGATTCTTTACCAACTAAGCTACAAGGGAAGCCCTGGACAGTTGAAGCACATGCTTTAAATCATGCATATCTCTTAAGTGTGTGAGCACAATTAACAAAGGTAAAATATATCTTTCAAAAAAACAGACTAGACTTAGGAATATGATATGCTGCCGCTTGGTGGCACTCTTTACTCGTTTAAAGCAGCTTTGATAAGAAAAACAAAATGTGCTTGTAATAAAGGAAAGTGACATCCAGGGAGAATTTCAATAGTCTAATTTTAGACACTGCATTCAGGTGTTTTGGTATTCTGATAGCCTGGATCAGCTGGTTTCTGGAGCTTACCAGTGTGCTGGTAAGTCTAAAGAATGTCACTCAGGTTATGAAATGCATCAGGTATGCATATAATGATGTTTTTCCCCTGCAAAATTTAGCATATTAGATTTACCTCTTTGATTTTCTTTTGTCTCCTTTCTGGAGGACATGGTTTTAAAAGCCTGACCAATATATACAGAGTGAATAGACATAATGAGTGATTTTCCAAAAGAAAATTCTTCTTTTAAGAAGAAATAACTTGGATCAGTCAAAATTCAGCAAGGTAATGGATAACAACTTTTGGGTTACTGCATAGCTGAACCTTATTTACAAGTTAGATTTAAAAAAAGGTAATCAAGCAACAACTGTCATGAGCCAGTTTATTCATTAAAGAACATTTTTTAGGTATGCAAATTGGGGTAAAGATACACATGTATTACTGAATGGAATGGGACTGTTGTTAAGTCAGTCAGAATGCAAACTGTTAAAAAATGGCATCCTGGCCAACTGTCACACTTTCACATAATCAGCCACTACTCCAAAGGTTTAATATGAAATCAATCACTTTAATAGAACATTAGACAAGAAATTATATTAGAATATTGTCACTGAGATACATTGGAATAGAAATTTCCGACTCTGTCTCACTTTTGCTATGTATAAAAATACTCAGTGCTAGCTAGTTTTCAACATTTGGGGTAGGGGGTTGACATCATGAAAGACCCATGCCTATCTTCATTATAGTCACAGTGTCTGGGCAACAGTCCCAGCCTCCAGCATAAAGAACCTCCCAGAGCGTAGCGCGTTAGTGAGTAGAGTTCAGCTTTATCAGCTGGAGCATCAATCACATTCAGAATAGTTATATCAGCTCCCCACCCAAGCTGCTCAATTATGAGAATCTGTCCAATGAAGAACGAGCATGCCACTGCATTCGAAATCCATTTAGACAAGCTCATTGACACTAAGATATTCTGTCCCCCCATTTTAATAGATGAAGTTCATTGAGAAGCAGCCACACATTTTAGGACACTCTTTCTCCAAGTGTAGCTGAGAAAAAGTATGTTTCCAAATTCCAGATAATGGCTAAAACACATATTTCCATGGTCTCTTGAAGGAATGGGGGTCAGCAGAAGATATCACTATTCTAAAGAAGCTTTCTGAGTGATCCTAACACTTACTAAATTTGAGAATCATCATTGGGCAAGAGATGACTCTTGTGACTATTTAAGCATCCCAAAGATAATTTCTCTTTTCAGTGTTTGCCACTGTTCATCTAAACAGTGATTTTACTTTCAATCACTCTAGGGTTCTTTGGAAGCAGGGATTGGGAGTTAGAAATTTAGATTATATCAAATATCTCAGAACCAGAGAAGCTTAGAACTTAAACCACAGAGGAGTACCTTGCTTGAATGTTTGTTTTTTCAGAAATACATAGTTTCTACAAATATTACTTGTCTCATATATAAATATTCAAGAATAATTCTTAGGGATGGTATTTTCCCCCAGGAACTAGCATTTGTTGCTCATCTACTCTGCAACAGTTTCTTTATATTTTAACATCCCAATTAATCTAAAATTGTTCTCTTTAATCTCTTATTCATTTATTACAAAATGATGCCAACACGTCATTGAAGCCTGTTAAGATAGCGATGGGGCTGTCTTGCTCAGTCAGGTACTCTCAGACACATTTGAGTTAATACTGTTGAGATACACTCTGAAGACTGATGAGAATCTCTGTAACCATCCTTAACTGTGTCTTTTTCTATTTTAAAAATCTTGATCATATGGGATATTTTTAGATACTTCCACAGGTTGTGCTCTTATCTTTCATTCTTTAAGCTCATTATAATAAACTAGGGCCTTGAGCCACAAGTCCAGTCATGTACTTCACCTTTAGGTTTTCCACTATAATATTTGTTATAGTGGAGAAATAGTATAGAAAGTTTACACAACTGAAAAGGCATACTTTGTATGCTAAACAAGCTAAAACAGTCAAAAGGGACATAATTGTGAATAACAGTATCTGATTTTAAGTCTTATTTTTTAATTCTATATTTTTAGGAGGATATTCTATTGCAATGTGAAACTTAACAAGAATAATGGTCACTTTGCCTTCTTAACCACCATGAGAGTCCATGATAATGCTTCTGGTTCTCCAGAAAGGCAGCCAGGAAATCACACAAATTAGACTTAAAAGCTCCATTTGGTTCCTACAAGAAATTAATTCCATGAGGACCATTACGTGATATAAATGGATGAGAAAGCTTTTCTAGGTTCATCAACATTCTGTTCTTTACCCACAACTTATTGATATGAAAACCATGCTGCTAATAATTGAGACTGTTTGCTTCTATCATTTTTCTTTAAGGTTTGCCTACTGATGGTACTAGGGAATAGCTTTCATTATTTCAACTTTTGCTAGCTAATGAATGTGTTGAGAATAATGTGAACAAGATCTCTCAAAAAATATAGCCACTTTCAAGGTTATAGTAAATAGTCAATATCATATATTAATTGTTGAATTTTAGAACTGAAATGGGCTATAGAAATAGTGCTGTTTAAACCTCTTATTTTACAAGAAGGGAAATATGTTTAAAGACCAATTTTATTTTCACTGTAAAAATCAAATTTACAGCTTTGCATAATAAAAGTCTAATATGAATGCATAGGAATGAATAAAACTTGATCATTCAGGCTTGCACTTTATGGTTGAAAAGTCACAAGCTGCTTTTCATTTTGTTTTATTGTCTTTTGACTTCTTTCTACCATCATTTATACTTAATCCACAGTTTTCTAGATGAGATATAAATAAAAACCCTAGCTTTCTCCAGTTGTTTCTATATTATATACGTTTTTTTCTGGAGAATATGCATTTAGTTTGACAATCATAAAGGGAATTATTTAATAATACTCATCATCATTCACAATAGTGTTTGTCACAGATTTTTTTGGGGGGGTATATTCTGCTCTTCATTGTTGGACTGAAAGACTTGACTTTAAATAGTTAATTGCTTATGAAGTTTATCTGTGGATGGTACTATGGCTATGCTCTTAATGCTTCTGACAGTCCCTGAAAGAAAAGGAGGAGATGAAGGCAGAGGAATGAATTCATTAATAGAGAGCCTATGTCGTCTCCTTGGTGGGATTGCATTGGGCCTAGCTCTATAAAGTGTTGAGCTGTGTAGATTGCAATGAATAAAGACAGACACAATGTGTGAAGGGACCAGCACAGGTTAGAATTCTCCAAAATCACTGCAGATGCTGATTGCAGCCATGAAATTAAAAGACGCTTATTCCTTGGAAGGAAAGTTATGACCAACCTAGACAGCATATTAAAAAGCAGAGACATTACTTTGCCAACCAAGGTCCTCCTAGTCAAGGCTATGGTTTTTCCAGTGATCATGTATGGGATGTGAGAGTTGGACTGTGAAGAAAGCTGATCGCAGAAGAATTGATGCTTTTGAACTGTGGTGTTGGAGAAGACTCTCGAGAGTCACTTGGACTGCAAGGAGATCCAACCAGTCCATTCTAAAGGAGATCAATCCTGGGTGTTCATTGGAAGGACTGATGCTAAAGCTGAAACTCCAATACTGTGGCCACCTCAGGCGAACAGTTGACTCATTGGAAAAGACTCTGATGCTGGGAGGGATTGGGGGCAGAAGGAGAAGGGGACGACAGAGAATGAGATGGCTGGATGGCATCACCTACTCAATGGACGTGAGTTTGAGTGAACTTCTGGAGTTGGTGATGGACAGGGAGGCCTGGCGTGCTGTGATTCATGGGGTCACAAAGAGTCAGACTAGACTCAGCAACTGAACTAACTGACTGACTGACAATGTGTGGCATACAGCATACGTGGGTGATTCTTGTTTTTCTATAGTACCTTCTCACATCTAGTCACTCACATACACTTGCCATTTTCTTCTTCACTGGGTCTGTTGCACTTGTTTCTCTTCAATAAAAATTTTACTTTGAGACAATATTAGAGGTCATCTTGCTCAACCACATATCCATTACAAGAATCACTTCTATAGCATTATTGATATATGATCTTTCAATTTGCACTTGACAATTTCTAGTAACAAATAACTCACTGCTTTTTAGGAATTAAATTTTATTATTGGATAACTCTGTTAGAAATTCTTTCACTCAAATTTTAGTGAAAATTATTTCCTCTGCAGTGTTTACCCTTTGGTCTTGTTTTCATACATTATTCATCAAGCATTTAGAGTCAGCTGTTATTTCACTCTGCAACCCTTCCCCATCCTCCCAACCATCCACACGTGGATACACACATTTCCCTTTTTCAGGCCAAACATCCTCAAATAATTCATGTGACATTGTGGTTTATGGACCATTTATCCACATGGTTACTCTTATGACTTTATCACACTACGTTAGCCTCTTTCTAAAAATAATGCATGCACATTGAACACAGTAATCTTCCTTAATCTGAAGATTCTGTTTCAGCCAAAGTCCAAATCTGAGACTGCACTAGTTTGTTGGTTTTAGAGCACATTCATTTTGGTCTTCAAGTCACCCACTTACCCTTCTCTCCTTCATATGAACTCTTGAATCCACATTTCCTCATTGTGTACCTTTGCAATTCATTTACTGAATGTTACTTTCATAATTGTTTTTCACTGTTTCCAGTCTTTCACTCTTTGAAAAAAATTCACTTAATTGTTTCAATCAGCATAGAAATCTGTCCCAACTTAGTGCCATGTCAAAAATTAGAAAGGCATATTTTCATCCATATGAAACACAGACACTTGAAGCACAACCATGCAGAGAACTCACTCTGTAGGTTGATCAACCACAAATCCACATAGCTGCATCGCCAGTGTGTTACAAAGACTTGTCAGATTTTTGTCTCTGTCAAGATTCTCTACTTCTTATGCTGTTCTCAGCATTTACAGTTGTTCTCTATCTCTGGTCCCTCATTTTATTCATAGTTTGCTGCAATATTTGCTGGGTTCAGGTACTTTCTCATCTCTGTTTCCCAGATGTTGGAATTGTTTTCTTAAATACTACTCTTTAGCATTGAACCAGGACAGCAATATGACATTGATGGGCCAAGTGCTTTTGCTTTTGTGGGCTCCTCCCTCCACAAAAATATTTAAAATTTTATTTTACAATTGCATTGGCATAAAGCTTTCTGACCTAGAAGTTAATATCTTCTTTGCATTTGAAAAGAATTAAAACACTGTGGACCTTAGCATGATGCCAACTGCACCTAATACATAAACCAGCCCTGCACTGAAGACTAACATCAAGTTTGTGTTTTCAAGCCTACCCTGATAGTTCCTCCACAACTTTTCCATCTTTAGTCCATTTATCTAATGCTTCCTCTGACTGTACTTAAAAATTTGGTTCCTGTATTTCACATGGCCTACATCCTGACTTCCTTGGTCATCAGTTCTACTTCTTTTGTATGCCATGTCATATTATGTAACAGTTGTGTATTGAGTAGATGGTCAATATATACTTATTAGACAATTTCTTTGTTAAATACAGTAAAATTTTCCCTTTGATACTTAGTTTAGAATAAATAAATGAATGATTATCACCATTGGCAGTTAATACAATTTTATTATGACACTATTGTCAATTGATAACTTCCTGACAAAGCTTTCATTAATTTTTTTTCTGATTCATGCATGTAGTACAAATACAATGGAAAAAATCTGAAAAATATTGAAAGTTATATAATAGAAAATGTGTCACCCAGAATCCTGTCACAGATAGAAAAAAAGTGCACTTATTTTGTTCTATTTCTTTCTAGATATTTGATACATAAACAAACTTTTAGTAAAGTTAAAATTATACAACTTTGTATACATTAGCCCGTGTATTCTTTACCACAGTGGTAAAGAATCTGCCTGCCAATGCAGGAGATTCAAGAGACATGGTTTCAATTCCTGGGTCATGAAGATCACCTAGAATAGGAAATGGCAACCCACTCCAGTATTCTTGCCTGGAAAATTCTATGGACAGAGGAGCCTGGCAGGCTACAGTCCATGGGGTTGCTAAGAGTCAGACGTGACTGAGCACTCACACCTATGACTATTACTCAATTAAATTTCTTTTCTGCCATCTATTTTGGAGGAATTTAGTTTGATTCCAATTTTTATGAGGTTATATTTGCCTCTATTGCATTTATTTTTTGTTAATCGTAATTGCTGTTGAAAAATTCAGTATCTTGATAAGTGGTGGCAAATGGGAAGTTTGACAAATACAGTAAATATCATCCAAATTTCTAGGTGTTTTATATTTCTAAATGTAGATCTTAAAAATTATACTGTTTTACCCTGAGTTAAAGAAATATGATGTGAAGGATTCATATTTCATTTTTCCCAATAAAAATTAGCAGCAATTGTTTAAAAAATGAAAATCTTCATAAATTTATCTTTAAAAAATATCACAATAGTAATATTTTGTCAGTGAAAGTCTAATCTGCTTATAATGAATAAACTGTCTTATCAAAACGATCCCAGTTTTTCTTTTGGTTTCAACATTGGAGAAGCTGTTATTGCTCTGAGTGCTTTACTTAATAAATGTTGCTTAAAGAACTAATAAAACAAACAAAAAAACCCTGAAATTACATGATACATAATGGTCTGGAAGAGAAGTGTGAAGAATCTCTTCTATTAGGCATTGTCTACCATTTTAAGAAGAAAGATGGATTGATAAAAGCTATTAAAAAACTGGAATTTATGCATATTTTATGAACTCTACAACACTTAGGAAAGATTAAACTTAAAGGTGGCCACTTCAGGCTGTACACAGCAGTTTTTAATTTTATTTTCATCTCTTTGAATAATGTGGATGTAATGCCAGCAGATCAATTATGTTCTAGAAATGAAATAACCATCTTCAGGAGCTTGGCAATCAAGGATCTATTGTCTAAAAATCTTCCTAGTGTTTATAATGTAAAACTGCCCAGGCATCTGCTTTTTCATCCTGGCTTAATTCAGATGGTTTCCAAGGTTCGCAGGCCCACATTATCATCTCTGACCTTCCACTATAGTGCTCAAAAGACATTTTATACTGAATTGCCAAGTGCTCTGGGCCTCCCAGGTGGCACTAGGGGTAAATAACCCACCTGCCAATGAAGGAGATGCCAGAGACAAGGGTTTGATCCCTGGGTGAGGAAGATCCTCTGGAGGAGGGCATGGGTCCAGTATTCTTGCCTGGAGAATCCCATGAACAGAGGAGCCTGGGCAGGCTATGGTGCATAGTATTGTAATTTGAATATAAATGAAATGTTTTAATGTTTTAATATGAAGACATTCCATTTAACACATAACCAGGTGCTAGTCAATTTAAAAAGATAATACTACTAACAGTTTTTACTTATCAAACATCTATATATCCCAGATAGATCATTTATGAATGTAATATCAAATCCTCACAAAAAAACATACCAAGCGCTATTATTATTTAAAAAATTAAAATAAGTTAAAAACTAAAAAAAATAGAAAACTAAGACTGGCGGGAGGTGGTGAGAGAGAGGCTAAGTGACTGCTGACAGAGCTGCTATATGATCTGATGTCTGTGTAATTGCAAAGACTACATTCTTAGTCAAAGCTATGGTTTTTCCAGTAGTCATGTACATATGTGAGAGTAGGACCATAAATGGCTGAGTACCAAAGCATTGATGCTTTCAAACTGTGGTGCTGGAGAAGACTCTTGAGAGTCCCATGGACTGTAAGGAGATCAAACCAGTCAATCCTAAAGGAAATCACCCCTGAATATTCATTGGAAGGATTGATGCTGAAGCTGAAGCTCCAATACTTTGGCCACCTGATACAAAGAGCCAACTCACTGGAAAAGACCCTGCTACTGGGAAAAATTGGAGGAGAAGGGGACAACAGAGGATGAAATTGCTGGATGGCATAACCGGTTCAATGGACATGAATTTGAGTAGGCTCTGGGAGATAGTGAAGGATAGGGAAGCATGGAGTGCTGCAGTCCATGGTCGCAAAGAATCGGACACGACTGAGCCACTGAATAACAACAATAACAAGCTGCATTTTCCCAAACACACTTTGTAATAATTGATCAGCCATGTTTCTGCTGTGGTTGGTACCGAATAAACTCTAGAGGCTGCAGTCTGTACCTGATAACCTCCTTGACTTTTTGGATTTGTTTCCCAACTCTAAATTCTTAGCCACCTACAACATTCTTTCATGATTGAGTTAGCATGTTTGATTATGATGGCATTTATGCTAGTGAACAATTTTGGCATTGTTCAGTGGGTTGTCCAACTGCTGGCATAGCACCCCCAAAGTATACACCTTGAGTTTGTGTAACACCCTCCAGCCAACATTCTGCTGCCCAAATAATTGTTTGGGTGGGTTATTTATATATCATATATCCTAGGCTGCCACCTGGAGACATATTCAGTTCAGTTCAGTCACTCAGTCGTGTCTGACTCTTTGCGACCCCATGAATCACAGCACGCCAGACCTCCCTGTCCATCACTAACACCCGGAGTTCACTCAAACTCATGTCCATGGAGTTGGTGATGCCAACCATCCATCTCATCCTCTGTTGTCCCCTTCTCCTCCTGCCCCCAATCCTTCCCAGCATCAGGGTTTTTTCCAGTGAGTCAAATCTTCGCATGAGGTGACCAAAGTGTTGGAGTTTCAGCTTCAACAGCAGTCCTTCAAATGAACATCCAGGACTGATCTCCTTTAGGATGGACTGGTTGGACCTCCTTGCAGTCCAAGGGACTCTCAAGAATCTTCTCAAACACCACAGTTCAAAAGCATCAATTCTTCGGTGCTCAGATTTCTTCACAGTCCAACTCTCACATCCATACATGACCACTGGAAAAACCATAGCCTTGACTAGATGGACCTTTGTTGGCAAAGTAATATCTCTGCTTTTTAATATGCTATCTAGGTTGGTCATATCTTTCCTTCCAGGGAGCAAGTGTCTTTAAATTTCATGGCTGCAATCAGCATCTGCAGTGATTTTGGAGCCCAGAAAAATAAAGTCTGACACTGTTTCCACTGTTTCCCCATCTATTTGCCATGAAGTGATGGGACCAGATGCCATGATCTTATTTTTATGAATGTTGAGCTTTAAGTCAACTTTTTCACTCTCCTCTTTCACTTTCATCAAGAGGCTTTTTAGTTCCTCCTCACTTTCTGCCATAAGGGTAGTGTCATCTGCATATCTGAGATTATTGATATTTCTCCCAGCAATCTTGATTCAAGCTTGTGCTTCTCCCAGCACAGCATTCCTCATGATGTACTCTGCATATAAGTTAAATAAGCAGGGTGACAATATACAGCCTTGCCGTACTCCTTTTCCTATTTGAAACCAGTCTGTTGTTTCATGTCCAGTTCTAACTGTGGCTTCCTGACCTGCATACAGGTTTCTCAAGAGGCAGGTCAGGTGGTCTGGTATTCCCATCTCTTTCAGAATTTTCCACGCTTTATTGTGATCCACACAGTCAAAGGCTTTGGCATAGTCAATAAAGCAGAAATAGATGTTTTTATGGAACTCTCTTGCTTTTCCCATGATCCAGCAGATGTTGGCCATTTAATCTCTGGTGCCTCTACCTTTTCTAAAACCAGCTTGAACATCTGGAAGTTCACGGTTCACATATTGCTGAAATCTGGCTTGGAGAATTTTGAGCATGACTTTAATAGAGTGTGAGATGAGTGCAACTGTGCGGTAGTTTGAGCATTCTTTGGCATTGCCTTTCTTCGGGATGGGAATGGAAACTCTCCTTTTCCAGTCCTGTGGCCACCACTGAGTTTTCCAAATTTGCTGGCATATTGAGTGCAGCACTTTTACAGCATTGTCTTTCAGGATTTGAAATAGGTCAACTGGAATTCTATCACCTCCACTAGTTTTGTTCGTAGTGATGCTTCCTAAGGCCCACTTGACTTCACATTCCAGGATGTCTGGCTCTAGGTGAGTTATCACACCATTGTGATTATCTGGGTCGTGAAGATCTTTTTTGGACAGTTCTCCTGTGTATTCTTGCTACCTCTTTTTAATATCTTCTGCTTCTGTTAGGTCCATACCATTTCTGTCCTTTATCGAGCCCATCTTTGCATGAAATGTTCCCTTGGTAACTCTAATTTTCTTGAAGAGATCTCTAGTCTTTCCAATTGTGTTGTTTTCCTCTATTTCTTTGAATTGATCACTGAGGAAGGCTTTCTTATCTCTCCTTGCTATTCTTTGGAACTCTGCATTCAGATGCTTATATCTTTCCTTCTCTCCTTTGATTTTCGCTTCTCTTCATTTCCCAGCTATTTGTAAGGCCTCCTCAGACAGCCATTTTGCTTTTTTGCATTTATTTTCCATGGGGATGGTCTTGATCCCTGTCTCCTGTACAATGTCACGAACCTCCATCCATAGTTCATCAGGCTCTTGTTATCAGATCTAGTCCCTTAAATCTATTTCTCACTTCCACTGTATAATCATAAGGGATTTGATTTAGGTCATACCTGAATGGTCTAGTGGTTTTCCCTACTTATTAACCATCATTAAATATGTAATTTTTTATACCAGATCACACTCTTTGAAGTTTCCCTTATAAGAATCAGCTTTGTCATAGATCAATGCTTGCAAATCGGTATATGATGCTGTGTGTGTGTGTGTGTGTGTGTGTGTGACACAGAGAGAGACAGATTAGATTTGTGGGTCACATTTTCAATCACTGTTTGCCTATCCCTTCTGAATGGCAATTAAGCCTCAGATAGACTCTTTCTTGAAGATTTCAGCCTGCCGATTTGAAGGGTTTCTCTGAGATCTTCCAAAGTGATTTTTATATGATACAGTGCCTACATTTTAAGTCTGACTATTCTAAGCATTTTCCCAATTTGGTGATATTCCTCTGAGCTATATTTACAAAGTGGACAAAAATATTGAAATCTGATTTTCACTTAAACACAATGTGACTTTTGACAAGTTGCTTATTTCTTATCCTTGTTTTCCTAATCTAAAAATGGGGTAAATAATAGAATCCACCTCTGCAGATTATTTTGAGGATTAAAGTAAATACTATGAAGAATGTATATTCTTGCTAAGTGCTTAGACATATGCAACACTCGATAAATGTTAGTTATTATTAGTCTATAGAATATGAATTCTCTTGACATTCTGTTCCATCATTTAACTGGTAGAGATTATGCTACTGAGAGAAAGAGAAGGGCTGAGAGTAAAGCTATACTAGAAAGGGAAGAGAAGGATGGAAGGAGAAAGAGAGAGGGAGGGAAATGGGAGAGAAAACAGAAGAGAAGAGGGGAGAGCCAGAATACGGGAATGAGGAGAAGGAAGAAGAGAAGGAAGAGAAGAGGAGGGAGGGGGAAGGGGTGCTCTGGATGCAGAGAGGAGGTCTAGGGTGCAGGCAAGAATGAGATGGGAGAGAGAGGCTGTAAGCTTTCATTGCCTCCAATTTTCAAAAGTTAGTTTAATTGTAAACTGTTTAAAAATAATTTACTCCATCCACATTTTCTTTTTCTCAAGGTGGAGCTTTCATGTGGATGGTATACAACTAAAATGGAAAGGGGGAGAGAGAAGAGGGAGACTATGGGAGGGTAGCTGTCTCTCCCCAGGCCTGAGCTTATTTCCCTTTTTTCATGCTTGAACTACCAGATTTGTTGTGAAGGGGAATGGAAAGAGAAGTGAATGTTCTCCTTCACTTCTAGTCCTTGTGAAGAGAAGTTTCATGTATGCAACCTTTTTCTTATCCACTGTTACCTAGCCCTGTCCATTCAAGGATACGATGGATAGGACTCCTCCACTCCAAGGTTGTGCATTTGCTTGTTTTTGGTGTTTGGGATATGTGTGTGAGGTGGTGGTGGGGAGGGTTTATGCTAAATGGTTTTCAGAAAAGTTGTAAGACTCATACTGTGCCAGAAAACAAAGAAACCATTGACTTGTGATTTAGCAAGTGAGAAGAATTCTGAAAAGAGAAAAAACATTTGACTGCTTTTTTACTAAATATAATGACTAATATAATGACTGTTTCATGGATAGGGCTTAAAGAAAACATTTACTGTGCTGACCTCTTGGTTGCCACTAAATCATAAAAGCCCTATAGCTATAGACTATTTACCAGGACCCAGAGATTGTCAAAATTTTATCTGTCTTGATCTATTTCTTGGAGGATTTGATATTTTTACAACTTGTACTGATACATCTTATTATAACTGATTACACCGGACTACTTAAGTCCCAGTGGATTACATCCTCATGAAATGGTATATAATCAGTTTGATGAAGCATAACTGGTAAGTCACTGTAGAACAGGTTATATCTTACATATTAGAAGCTGGACTACTAAAAATAAATTTCACTCTTGCAAGCTTATATAGTCATTTTCTTTTTGTGGGTAACTGTACTGCAAAAATTCCTATATACTTTGTTGAAAACTTGTGTAACTTTTGCATATCTATAGCTAGATTTTAATGATTTTAATAAACATTTAATATGTATTTAAAAATAAAATTGCTTATTGGAAGATTAATCAGTTAAGAGAATTATCTGCTTTATCTTTTAATAATTTAAAATTATATTTGTAATTTCATCAAATCAAATACAGGATGTCTCAGATCTTATCTCCTGACCCAAGGCTGATTCCTGGTAACCTTGTTAGCATGAAATTTCTTTTTGTATCTAGATTTTGTCCCTTGTTTCTAGGATCTTTGAGAAATGACATTTCCATGCAATTAAGTCTCATCATCTGCAAAATGTTGTCACAGTAGCTTCAGTTGAGGTTGACTTGAACAAACTGTTTTACAATATTACATGTGATACTATGCCAGCAAACCGGCTTAGAACATGGTGCATAACACTGCTCTCAGCAAAATTTTACTGCCAGTTCCAGCAATAATCTGTACACACGAAGATACAAAATTAGATAGTTACTATTCAGTTTGAACTTTTATGAGCTCCTACAAAAGTAGCTCATAAATGTACAAAAAATGGAGAATTTTAGCCCTTAGCTTAGGAGACAAAAAGAGACCAACTAATATTTGCAGCACGCAAGACTAGATTATGTTTAAGTTCACAGAGTTACAAGAGCTCTTACATGGTAAGCCCTCACATGGTAACTTTATTGTCTTCTGAATTTGTATATGTAATTTTTCCCAGAACTTTTAGAATAAGCCCATCCAGGGTAGAATACCTACACAATGCAATTAAAAATTTCCACCTCCATACTGAACATAAGTCAATATTATGATGTTATTAATTTTATCATCGTAAAGTGGTTTCATGTACAGTATGATCTTACTGAATTTTTGTTACCTTAGAAGTCAATGAGAGTTGTGATCTCATGCAGATATCTTAAATGCACCATTGTGCTTGGGACTGAGAAGTTATAGGAAACAGTAGAATGACAAGAGAAATAATATTATAAGTCTCATAACTAGTTCTATTTCAGTGACACTAGAAGTGTATATTTCATGTTTGGTTTTTCCTCCTTTCAGGGGAAAAAAAACATTTTAAGTCGATTTGAATCTGGCTTATTTTACTTCTTTAAATCTAGATTGATTTACTTTTGCTTATGTGCCAGTGTGTCAATTTTTTCTACATTGCATTATTGAATTTCCCCAAATAGTGGTTGTACAGATGGTATTTTCACATTTCCTTTCTGTATTATAATGCCTTAAAAATCCATAAGTCAAAATACAGATTTGGTAAATTACAGCATATTTATGTTAAAATTTCATTTCAGAGAGTTTACTTTGATGATCTATGATTTTAACCAGCTAGTTGTTTCAGCTTTTTTGCTATAAACATCTAGCTTCTGCTGTCTGACCAATAACACAGCAATACCTGCAACTACTTCTGATATTGATCCCTTGAGATCCTTTCAAGCAGCTTTCTGAAATGAAGTGTCACCAGAGGTTAAAATGCTGCTTCTATTCCTACCACAAATCAAGCTTTCAGAAGGTGAGGCCCAGATCAGAGACCAGATTCCTTTATTTCCTTGAAATCTTTGAGAGAAAAACAGAACAAAAGGCAAGAAAGGACAAGTGAGGGATCTGAGTCAGCAAAAGACAGACAGAGATCACCATACAAAACCAACATGCTTCAGAAGTGTTAATGAGTGTCTTTGTACTAACCAAGTGCATAGAAGCAAAAGGAATTGAATAAAATCCATGAGTAATGGTAGATATATGACATTCTTATTTTGTTTTCCTAGTGGTTTCTTGATGAATCTAAGCTAACTTGAACTATTGTGAAAATCCCTGTGAAAATAATTTCCATGTGGAGAGTTTAAAAAACAATTGTAAAAATACTCAAAGTAGTTAATATTGTTTAAAGGCTTATTATTTTCCAGAGACTTAAAAAACTGTTTTGGATGTGTTTCCTAATTTAATTTGCATAATAATTCCAAGTGATGGTTATTGTTGTGACAGTTTTACAGAGAAGGAAACTGAGGCACAAGGAGCATAAATAATTTAACCAATTAAGAACCAAGCAGGTGCTTCAGGTCAGAGCTTAGTTTTAATCCCAATGCCTAAAGAACTGGAAGGAGAGTAGAATATCTCATCATTTTAAACATCCTAAAGGTTAATTCCAGCCCAGATTGCCAAGACCAGGGCTTTGCCAAATAGTGCATCACAGACAATCCATGCTAGAGTCACTTTTATAGACTATCATACTCTCTATATAATCTCCACATTTCTGTCCTTTTCTATTTTAATTTCTGGTGTTCCTCTCCTTAAAACAACTATTTTCTAATCATATTTGTTATTCTGACTGCTTGGGCAAAACAGAGTTTGGAATATCTCCAAAGACAAAAAAATAAATAAAATATTTTCTGGCACAATGTAACATCTTATATGCTACTTAATGTCCTTCCTTGTACACTGATATTGGATAAGAGAAGTAGAGAATTGTGACAATGCTCTGAAGTTTTTCAAGGGGAAAATGCCAAGGAGAATTAGATCTATTATTCAAGCAATTGTTAAAATTTTATGTTCTATTTATTTCTGGTTGAACTGAACTGGTTTTTTACATTTACTTTGTATATATGGTAGTTAGGTCTCTGAAGAAACACCAATGAATTGGTGACTTGGATAACTATTCATGCAACCCAGCCAATTGCTTTCCTCCTGATGTTCTTCAAATGTCCTGAAGGCACTTGCCTCATTCATCACTACCGTTTTCTCATTTCTTTCACATTTTTTTTACTGCACAGAATTTTTTTCACTGACCTTACTTAAAATTTATTTCTGAATGTTACTGCTGCTGATAAGTCACTTCAGTTGTGTCCGACTCTGTGTGACCTCATAGACGGCAGCCGACCAGGCTCCGCCATCCCTGGGATTCTCCAGGCAAGAACACTGGAGTGGGTTGCCACTTCCTTCTCCAATGTGTGAAAGTGAAAAGTGAAAGTGAAGTCGCTCAGTCGTGTTCGACTAGTAGCGACCCCATGGACTGCAGCCCACCAGGCTCCTCCGTCCATGAGATTTTCTAGGCAAGAGACTGGAGTAGCTTGCCATTGCCTTCTCTGTATTTCTGAATATATGTATACAAAATAAATACTCACATATTCCTACTGAAAATCATATATATGTCCTGCTTTACCTATGAGGGCTCATTGGTAATTAAAGACACATTGGTGTGTGTGTGGGCATTTAACAGAACCTACCCTTTGGAAAACTATGAAACTAAGAGGAGAAAAGCTATTAAATACTTAGGGTAGGTGCATCCAGAACTGAGACAATTAAAAGCAAAATTTTAGGGTTTAATTACGGCTCAAAAGAGTGGAGATACTTCTACTTTTATAATCTTGAATTTTAGGTAACATCTTTTATTTTAGAGATACAGATCACTTGAAATGTTAACATAATGAGCATTTGAAAATTTCAAAAAGTACAAAGGAGAAAGTAAACCTACCCAAATCCCCTCAATTTAAACACTGAAATAAAACCACTGATTTTTTTTTTATGCATGGTAAAAAAATCCTTTATATATAAAGGTTATATATATACACAACCTTTATATATATATATTCACTGACATATAAAAAAACATTGTTGTTCTTTAGTTGCTAAGTCCATCTCTTTGCCACCCTGTGGGCTATATAGCCTGCCTGGGTTCTCTGTCTATGGGATTTTCCAGGTAAGAATACTGGAGTGGGTTTTGCCACTTCTTTTCCCATCTATATATAGATACATATATGAAAAAATTGCATAATAAAAGCAATATTATAAAATAGCCACCATTTTAATCTCATTTTTTCTCATCTGACTATAATAAAATACTTTTAATGTTGAATATTCTTCCATAATAGCATTCTTATCCTCTCTTATTACTGGGGCTGCTCTGGCTCTGATGCCTATTATTATGGACTGATCTGTGCCCCCCTTCCCCCTCCACAGCAATAGATATGTGGAAGTTCCAAACCTCAGTTACTCAGAATGTGACCTTGTTGGAGATAGGGTCTTTCTGGAGGTAAATCAAAATGGTGTCATTAGAGTGAAGTGTAATCCAATATGACTGATGTTCTTATAAAAAGGGGAAACTTGGTGACAGATACAGAGAGAATGCCATGTGAAGATGCAGGCAGAGATTGGGGTGATGCTTCCACAAAGTCAAAGAATATCAAAGATGGACAGCAAACCACAAGAAGGCAGGAGAGAGGCATGGAAAAGATTTTTCTTCACAGTCCTCAGGTGAAACCAATCTAACTGAGATCCTGATCTTAGATTTCTAGCCTCCAGAACTATAAAGCAATGAATTTCTGATGTTTAAACCATTCAGTTTGAAGTACTTTTTCTGGCAGCTCAAGCAATCTAATAATATACTATGGACTCCACTCTCAGAAAAATGTTTTTAAACTTATAAAAATACCTAGGGTTAAAAAACATTTATGAAAATATTAGAAAGATTTTGTGACATAACAATTAACATATGACTGTGTACTGACTACATACCATGTTTCCCAGTAGGTCTAATAATTTAACAGGCCATAATTTAACAATAGTGAGTCAAGTTACCCTTGACAACTACAACATGATAGGAAAATATCTGTGATTTCTGTTGCTGACAACATAACAAGTACTGTTAATACTACTGTGGTTTATTTTCTCTATCCATAATTGAAACATCAATTATGGTTTAGTGAAAATAAGGAGGTCAGTTTTTCTTTTTTCATCCAAGTTCATGGATCCCAGATGAAAAATCTTCATACAATATGACATTTTCTCAATGGCTTCATACTATAAGACCATTATTTTCAGGATTCATGCTAGCAAATAGTAGACATTTGATGAGAAAAATAATACATTTGTCAATTTTGAATATAAAATAATGCATCAAAGGAATCAAATCATGCATACTCCACTACCTCCCACTGTAAAATGCCTTATCCTCAGTCCAGATAGCCCTTTAGATTCCTTTACCTATTTATTTGCTGGCTATTTTCACTTGGATGTCCTACACAGCCTCCAACTCAACATGTAAAAAACTCACTAAAGTCCAGTATTAGACCACATTTCCTAGAAAAGAGAGCCTGAGGCAAAGCTACCTGCTAGCATCCCACCTACTGCAAGGTTTGATCCCAGGAGATTTCGAGTGACCAGTAAGGCAGGTCTTGCCTCAGGATGTGTTAGGCAGAATTTAGCTGAGAGCAATGAGAGGCAGTCCATTCAGCTAAACATCCAATCACCGCCTAATCCCACCAAGCAATTTACCAGACCCTCCCCTAATATGTGGAGAAGGAAATGGCACCCCATTCCAGTACTCTTGCCTGGAAAATCCCATGGACGGAGGAGCCTGGTAGGCTACAGTCCATGGGGTCGCTAAGCACACAACTGAGCAACTTCACTTTCACTTTTCACTTTCATGCATTGGAGAAGGAAATGGAAACCCACTCCAGTATTCTTGCCTGGAGAGTCCCAGGGACTGAGGAGCCTGGTGGGCTGCTATCTATGGGGTAGCACAGAGTCAGTTCCGACTGAAGCAACTTAGCAGCAGCAGCAGCCCCCAATACTCTCCCATCAACCATCAGAACACCAAAATAGTCAGTCCCCCCACCCATGCTCCAAAATGCTCCCCACTGGGCGACTGGTGGGAATTTCCCCACTCTAGCACATGACATATCTCACACTATTCTGTAATAAAGTAACTTTTGGCAGCCTCTGGACTCAGGGCTTCCCGCCTGGTGCTAGTGTTATAAGAACCCACCTGCAGAAGAAATAAGAAACAGCAAGGTAAGTCCGTGGGTCAGGAAGATCCCCGGGAAGAGGGCATGGCAACCCACTCCAGTATTCTTGCCTGGGGAATCCCACAGACAGAGGATCCTGGCAGGCTACAGTCCATGGGGTTGCAAAGAGATGGACGGGACTGAAGCGACTTAAAACACACACATTCAGTTCAGTTCAGTTCAGTTGCTTAGTCTTGTCTGACTCTTTGCGACCCCATGAACCACAGCACACCAGGCCTCCCTGTCCATCACCAACACACGGAGTTCACTCAAACTCATGTTCATCGAGTCGGTGATGCCATCCAGCCATCTCATTCTCTGTCGTCCCTGTCTCCTCCTACCCCCAATCCCTCCTAGCATTAGACTCTTCCAGTGAGTCAACTCGTCGCATGAGGTGGCCAAAGTATTGGAGTTTCAGCTTCAGCATCAGTCCTTCCAGTGAACACCCAGGGTTGATCTCCTCTAGAATGGACTGGTTGGATCTCCTTGCAGTCCAAGGGACAATCAAGAGTCTTCTCCAACACCACAGTTCAAAAGCATCAATTCTTCGGCGATCAGCTTTCTTCACAGTCCAACTCTCACATCCATACATGACCACGGGAAAAACCATAGCCTTGACTAGACGGACCTTGGTTGGCAGAGTATGTCTCTGCTTTTTAATATGCTATCTAGGCTGGTCATAACTTTCCTTCCAAGGAGTAAGCGTCTTTTAATTTCATGGCTGCAATCAGCATCTGCAGTGATTTTGGAGCCCCCCAAAATAAAGTCTGACACTGTTTCCACTGTTTCCCCATCTATTTCCCATGAAGTGATGGGGCCAGATGCCATGATCTTCATTTTCTGAATGTTGAGCTTCAAGCCAACCTTTTCACTCTCCTCTTTTACTTTCATCAAGAGGCCTTTGAGTTCCTCTTCACTTTCTGCCATAAGGGTGGTGTCATCTGCATATCTGAGATTATGGATATTTCTCCCAGAAATCTTGATTCCAGCTTGTGCTTCTTCCAGCACAGCGTTCCTCATGATGTACTCTGCATATAAGTTAAATAAGCAGGGTGACAATATACAACCTTGATGTACTCCTTTTCCTATTTGGAACCAGTCTGTTTTTCCATGTCCAGTTCTAACTGTTGCTTCCTGACCTGCATACAGGTTTCTCAAGAGGCAGGTCAGGTGGTCTGGTATTCCCATCTCTTTCAGAATTTTCCACAGTTTATTGTGATCCACACAGTCAAAGGCTTTGGCATAGTCAATGAAGCAGAAATAGATGTTTTTCTGGAACTCTCTTGCTTTCTCCATGATCCAGCGGATGTTGGCAATTTGATCTCTGGTTCCTCTGCCTTTTCTAAAACCTGCTTGAACATCTGGGAGTTCACGGTTCACATATTGCTGAATCCTGGCTTGGAGAATTTTGAGCATGACTTTACTAGAGTGTGAGATGAGTGCAATTGTGCAGTAGTTTGAGCATTCTTTGGCATTCCCTTTCTTTGGGATTGGAATGAAGACTGACCTTTTCCAGTCCTGTGGCCATTGCTGAGTTTTCCAAATTTGCTGGCATACTGAGTGCAGCACTTTCACAGCATCATCTTTCAGGATTTGAAATAGCTCAATTGTAATTCCATCACCTCCACTAGCTTTGTTCGTCATGATGCTCTCTAAGGCCCACTTGACTTCACATTCCAAGATGTCTGGTTCCAGGTGAGTGATCACACCATCGTGATTATCTTCGTTGAAGATCTTTTTTGTACAGTCCTTCTGTGTATTCTTGCCACCTCTTCTTAATATCTTGCAGCAGCAGCTCCTAAATACTCCATGAATACATACATCCAACTCTAACAGACTGTGAATTATGCAAAGGACATGTGCAGTACAGCATCTTGTTATATAAACTATAGCTGTCAATCAACAATTCCCCTGGATTATGCAAAGGGCCTTGCCTTAAAAACTGTGTATCCCAGCGCTCCAGAACACTGCCTCCCTTGGCATGGCCCAACTTTCTCTTGAGGTTTTCTCTCTGTTCTTTCTTTGTGTGTGCTGAGTCCTGTCCGGCTCTTTGTGACCTGTTCTTTCTTTCCTTAATAATAAACTTTCCTGCAAGGGGTAAAAACCTTAGATTCTTCTTTTTATACTTACCAAGCACACAGGCCCACGGGAGAAAGGGTGCCCAAACTGCTTCGCTAATAGTTCGCAGCCAGTTTCACCTGTTGCTGAATTTCCCAGGACGTCCTCCCGGAGTCACTCTGAAATAACTGCATCCTGGAATAGTCTCCAGTGGCGGGAGAGTAGAAAACAAGAATTCAGCTTCTTATCCTTTAGAGCTTCTCATCTCCTCTCTTGCATGAGTCAGTTATACAGTCAGGTTTTCACTCAGCAGCCCTCCTAGACTGTATTATCCAGCTCCTTTATCTTCCCCTTTCTCCTCCTTTTTTTTCCCTCCTTAATTTAGGCAGTGGCCCAGGCGCAGGACCCAGCAGAGCAGGTGAGCTGCTGAGGGGTGAACGCTGGCGTAGGGGGAGAGCAGCGGACAGTGTGCAGTAGGGTCACCTCGGCCTCTTCTGCTCACGCAATACTCTCTTCAGGGACTGTGGGGCCTCACCGACGCCCGCCTCACTGTCACCGGAGGGCCCGCCAGCGCACCACCGTCGCCGCCATCTTGGGGCGGCCTTTCTCGAGCAGTGGCCTTCTTTCGCCGTCTTCTTTCTCCGGCCTTCGGGGAATGGCACAGGAGATGGATTTCAGGATGGCAGCAGTGGCACGATTAGCGGCCTGCAGGGTGCCTCAGTATGGTGGTCGCAGCTTGCAGCCCCTCAGACTTTGTTGGGTGAACTTGTGCACCTGCATGGGCAACGCTGGGTTCTCCCTTGAGGCCCAGAGCCAGGCAGGAATCCCCAGGTGAGAAGTTCAGTACTATATATCATCTTTGGAGCCGCAAAGAATTATGGGTAAGTGCTTACCTTTCCAAATCTAAGTGTAGTTCTATTCACACTTCATTCTATGTAGGACATGGAATGTCCTTACATGGACCAGAGAGGAGCATATTACTCATTTCAGGAAAAGTTGCATTATTTCAAGCAAACAAGCAAGTTACCGGTCAACTGTAAAGTTTCATCTTTAAACTTGGAATAGTTCTGTTTCAGGTTTTACTTCTTTGTCTGGTTCCATTTGAATTGTCTTCTGCCCTATTGTATTTGGCAAAAATCTAATAGTAGGATAGAAGACTTTGTGAGCATGTCTTCACTAGGGTATACACTGTACAAATTATCTAGAAAACAACTAAATATTAAAAGGCACTGCTACATTTTTCTAATATTATTTTATAATCTGAAATATTTCATTCCCCACAATATATTTTATAGAAGGATTAAATATAAACAGTTTGAAACACATTCTTGAAAATAAACCTTTCTTACTGACATCTAGTAGATCCTTGGAACATTTCTAGTACGACTCCCCAAGAAGCGGCTTTCAAAATCAATGGGGAGTCCTGAACCTAGAGAAATCTGCCCAGGATAGAAGTGGAATTAGGGCAAAAGGAAAGATATATTTAACAAAACCTTCAAAAGCTACTTTTTAAAAATAGCTATAGACTGTTAAAATGCCTATAGTCTGTTAGATGCAGGCTTCAAAATGTTAAAGAATCCGAGTGTGATATTCCGTAGTTCTTATAATTTAACTTGATTTTTACAGCATTTATTTCTCAGTAGACAAGCTTAGCACATACATGAAAGAGCCATCAAAAGGGTAATTATTGCTGGTACTAATCTCGCCTAAGAAAATGTGGAGATATGTTTTAAGGGAAAAAGGTGAAGATTTGTAAGTATTTTATTTTTATTTTATTTTTTATTAGAGGCTAATTATTTTCCAATATTTTATTGGTTGGTTTTGCCATACATTGACATGAATCCGCCCCGGGTGTACATGAGTTCCCCTTCCTGAATTCTATCATGTCATTAAATAAAGATTATTTAATCTTGCATAAAATTTATGGATTGAGGAGTGAATCTGTGAATATAGAACATATTTCCTGACTTTATTACTGGGCTGTATATCTTTTTGTCCGCATACTATAGGCAACCTTAGTCATTTTTATGTGCTCTCTTGAGAAAAATCTTCAACAGGCATAAATGAGTGACTCAGTTTTATATTTTTGTTCTCAAGATTGTACATATTCTTTTGTCTGGTCTAATGTCTATATGGTTAATGTCTACATGGTACTAAAACATAAATTTTATAATCTTTTGGACAATTTAGTGCTTTATCTTCTGATACACCAGAATTAAACTCTAGGTATTATCTTACCCAGTCAAAAACCCTCTTGCTATTCTGTGATGCAAGCATGAAAGAAGTATCCTGATCTTACCTGACAAGTCTAGATGTTGGTTCAGATACAAATGGATGTGGATACAATCATTTTCTAGAAGTGTTAATTTTTTCTCCCTATGAAACAATGTGTTTGTCAGAGTATTGAGGAGCAGTTTATTTCTTAAAACACTGCTCTGTCTATATTATAGTCATCTGTACAGTCTATCTAGGTTTGTTAACCAGGAATAAAAGTCTGTGTTTGAACTTCTTTATGGGGTTTTGAATCATTGATTTACTATATTTTAGTTGGAATAAAACTGTTTTTTGGAGGAGAAATCATAAAATTATATCTGAAGTGAAGTGAAGTGAAGTAGCTCAGTTGTGTCCGACTCTTTGCGACCCCGTGGACTGTAGCCTACCAGGCTCCTCCCTCCATGGGATTCTCCAGGCAAGAATACTGGAGTGGGTTGCCATTTCCTTCTCCAGGGGATCTTCCTGACCCAGGGATCGAACCCAGGTCTCCCGCATTGCAGGCAGACGCTTTAACCTCTGAGCCACCAGGGAAGAATCCCAAAATTATATCTAGGGTTGGTTAAAATAATTCTACATTATCATACTATTTAATCTACTGCACTGTTTCCAGAGTAAGAGTGGTGGGCTGTATCTCAGAAATAATTTTAATTGCAGTAGGGGTTTACAAGGAGCAAAAACAGTGTTTGCTGTGTTAGGCTGAAGAGGGTCATATAGCATCTGTGACCAAATGGATTAATATTGCTTTTGGTTTAATGTTTTGGAACATCGTAACTTCATATAGGTTTATGAAGACATGTCCAGTCAGCACTCACTGTGTGGCATCATGTGGGCACAGAGGGAGGATATGTGCATGTGTGAATGTTGAGATCCTCACATTAAGAAGACATTTCATCCACAACCAAAGTGCTGTCACTTTGGGAGTCGGATGATGTGGAGAGTGATTTCCCAGCTCCAGTAACTCTGCACAGCAGTCTGCATCAGGAACCAAGAGGTATAATAAGCAAATAATGCAAATTGCTGCAAACCAAATAAATTCTGCCATTGCCCATGATTAGTAAAGGATTCAGCTCATTTTGCAGAAGGCTCTGAAGATTAAATTCCAACTCAGAAATGTACAGCTTGATCAGTAAAGTTTGTAAATGGCTTTACAGATGAGGGATGCCATTCAATAGTGAAGATGCACTTCAATTGCCAAAGCATTTAAAAAACTCCACAGCTGAGTTGTGCTGCAGCCCAGAAGCAGGTGCCTGGATCTGTTACAAGTTGAATGGAATCAGCAGAGTATTCATATTTACTAAGAGTATGGTCTGAAAGAACATAAATGATATACAGTGAGTGTGTTATTTATTGAATTCTCCAAGTCAATTAGCAAAGGAGGCCACCATCTAACAGGTATAGTCTGAGACTAAATGAGGAAATTGAGCTTTCTCAGAAATAATGATGACATTGTGGCATTTAGGTATCTCAAATTTACCCTAGGCCACAGTCATCCTTCCTTACAGGGGTGCATCACAGGAAAAATGGAATACAGGTGGAATGTGCCAAATTATTGTCGGCTGGGCTTGGGTCCTCAACCATAATACAGAGAGCTGTCTACTAAGCTGATTCATGGCCACAGTTTTTCTTCAACAAGTCAGGTTCCATAGCTTCATATCAAAAAAGCTATAGGTGGGAAAGCCCATTCACTTGCACATTTCCCCAAAACCAAGTTTCAGATTTTAATTCTAAACAACATATAGAGAGAAATCAAATGGACGGAGGTGAGGAAGAGGAAAACTGGAAGAGAGAGAGAGAGATTGGTACAGTTTCAAGTCTTTGTCTGTTCAAATGGGCTTCATATTTACTGCTTTAGTTCTATATCATATTATTTTGCAGAAAATATTACCTACAAGTGCTGATACACAGCTTCCCTACCCTTTTGCAGATATGTTTGACACGTGTCTGGAGATGGGATCAAACAGGTTTTGACTCCCAGTCCTTGCCTCTCTCTGAACTGCTGATTTTCATATCACACTGTCTCCCAAGGTTGGTTGGAACTCTCACCAATTCTCAGACGTAACATTTTTGAAGACTAAATTTTTTTTCCCCACCTAACTATATTCTTACCTCTTTCCCATTCCCATCTCAAAAGTTTTTCTCCTTTTAGTAAGGTATTCCCATCTTTCCCTTAGTTGCCCAAGGCTGAAATATAAGTGCCATCCTTGATTTCTCTCTTTCCCTCAGACCTCACATCCAGTCTTCCAATCCAGCATAATCAGTTCTTCCTTCCAGATGTATCTGGATTTCATCATATCACACGTGAGTGACACGTGCTATCCATTGGAAATACTGAACAGACGAGTAGAAATCAAATGACTTAGAAAACTATTAGAAATTAAGCTATGTTTTATACATGTTCAAGAGAATATTTTTATGCAAGATTATACTTCAGGGAAGGAATTGATTATTGTGTTCAACTGTTGCAGAGTTGTTGGATTTCCCATCACTGGTCATTACTGCCTTTATAATGATCACATACTAAAAGATTGCATATTCAGTGAATTGACTTTTGAATGTTTCTGTTGGGTTGGCCAGAAAGTTTGTTCAGGGTTTTTCTTATGAATGAACTTTCTGGCCAACCCAATACATGAAGAATCTATTACATAATGCAAACTAGAGACAATAGATACAGCAAGGGATCAGAAAAATGTTAACCTGAAAGCACCATGCCTAGTTTAAAAAGTTCATCTAATTCTCTTCCCTTTCTCCCCTTCCTTTCTTCCTTTTTCCTTCCTTTCTGTTATGGTTTTAGAAGGTAGTGGTCACTGGGAGAAGCAGTTATAGTCTGTGAAGTGGTTTTAGGTTTTCTTATTGTTTTGATCAGTGCCTTGATACTTGAATTAGTTTACTATGGATGGCTATGGGTATGGTGTTTTCCAGCATTTAGTATTTATTTATGACCTAATTAAAGTTATAAGAATAAAAAACTATTATAGAAGAGAAATACTTATAGGTCGGTTATAGACTTATGACAAAATAATCAGAATTTTAATGCTGAAACACCAAGCATAAAAAACAATACTTGTATTTGATTTTAAAAATCAATGTCTATCATTCACTCATTTATTTACCCCAAAATCATTGTTTAACGACTACTGAATGCCAGACAGTACATTAGGGTTGGGAATACAACAATTAATAAAATAAGTTTCTTCCTAATAAAATAGATCTTCTATAGACAGAAGACATGAAATAGAGATACAAACATGGCAGAGGAATGATGAATGCTATAAAAATCAAACAACAAAGGTAGGTTAAGGAAAATTGATCAGAGAAGTGTGTGCATGGGTGTGCATGTGTAAAATGGTATTTTTAGAAAATGATGAACTTGGAATAGGCATTTAAAGGACCTAAGAGAGTAAGCCATGTGACTATGGTCAGAAGCACACCAAGAAGAGGGGAAAAAATGAGCAAAGTCTCCGAAACACAATATGGAAGTCAGAATTGGGAGAAAGGGGCTAAATAGAGATAATTGTTGGCACAAGGTAGATGAGGTCGAAGTGATGGTGGAGGTCTAGATTATGTAGAATTTTAAAATATCCTGAGTACTAGATGAATTTATTTTTGATAAGAATATAAAAATATTTATTTTCCTTTTAAAAATTACATATTAAGTTATTGGTTGTGAAAGTACATGTTAGATCAAAGTCAGACTTTTTTTTTTTAATAAAGGACATCTTTATGGGCCTTTTGGATATTTGACAAAATTCTCAACTTTTTATTTCGTACATTTAATACCATAATTTTTAAGACATTAAATCTACATACATTTATAAGTCACCTAGTTAAATGATTCCTTATTTGCAAGTGTTCTTTTTTTATTGTAATATTGATTAATACATTATTTCCTCTCCAAAAATAATTTATCTATAGAAAAGAAGTTTACTTTAGATGTGACTTTATGTTAGCATATAACTGATTCAACAGTGGGAGAAAAGAAAAAGGGAAGGCAAATCAATTTTGATGGCTTTGCTTTTCAAAACCTATAATAAATTCAAGATCGAGGATTGAGAGTGGCAATCAGAAATGGTGTGAACTCCTTTAAGCAGAATTATATTTCACTGACACAATCCAGCAGGCTGGGTAATAGAGAAAATTCATAACTAATTGCTGCTATATCAGTTTTAATAGCCACCCTCATTTTGAGAACTTGATATATCCCAACTCTCAAGGGTATGCCTGTAATTATGCTTTTGAGGTGTTCAAGTGCTTTATCACAGAGAGACACTTGAACTCCACTGTGAGAAGGTTAATTATTTACAATATCCTTGAAAACATTCTCTGGTATGAGTGGATTACATGAAGACACCTTGAAGTGACTACAGAAGTCCCAAGAAAGATAAATGTAAAAATCAATGATTTGTCTATGCTGTGTCTTAGAGGACTGCTTTAGAATATTAATGATATTAGCTACTAACCTTGTTTTCAAAACTGTTTAAAAATGTTATTTCTCCCTCTAGCAATGAATACCTCTGGAGGATTGTGCTTAAATTTAGCTAAGATTTACAATTTCCTGACTTCTAGGATGGGATTAATCCATGTAAATCATTTGGTGATGAATAAACATGGCTTGCCTGCCATGCGTGTCTCTCTGGTTTTTAGTGTATGATTTCATGATTATAAAGTCTTTAAATAATTAAAACAAGGAATTGTCATTATTCTGAACTACTAGTTAGAATGCTTTTGGGTTTAGACTATTCTCTATTTGAAAGTCTCATGAGAGAAAAATTTATATAAATTGGAAGGAAGTTCGAAGTTTCAGTAGTCTACTTCCTTGCCCACACGTTAGATGTCCAAAAAATGTTTATAGACTGAATGTCCTGAATTAAAGAAATGTGTTTTTAGATCCTTATTTACATTTCTACCTCTTTTTGTAAGCCTACTTTCTTCATTAAAAATGAGAAATTTCCTCTAAAAATATAAAATCTTCTTTTTTATTCTATGTAATAACATAGAAGCCATTTTTTCCCTTCTTCATCCCTCCTAGGTTTTAATTCCTCTATCTCTTCAGTGTTATCAATGGTCCAAACAAAATTCTTACCTCAGTGATCCCTTCTCCATGGAGTTTTGGTTCTCTCCAGGGTTGCCAACTGAACTTGGCTCAGTGTAGGTAACATCATATAACTCAGTCAGACAATATTTTACTTACTATATTTAAAGAATCATTCTTTTGGAAGCTCCCTTAGCTTTAGCATAAAGGGCAATTTATTAGGTGTGCTGACTTATCTCGCAGAGCCCTAAGAAGATTTGATCAACCAGGGAGGAACTAGGGCTCTCTGAAGCAGCATGTGTGGGTCTTTCCTTTACTACACTGGTATTAATAGGGTCTTGCTCCATTGACACCTAGTTTCTGTGACTGTCTGTAAAAACTACAAATTCCTGAGAGAGAGAATTTAATTGGTTAGCTTAGGGTCTGGTGACCATCCGTGGTCAATTATCTGAAACTATAAATGAGGTCTCATAGTAGAAGTGTTGCATGAGGGCTTCCCTGGTGGCTCAGTGATAAAGAATCTGCCTGCAATGCAGGAGCCTCAGGGAGACAAGGGTTCAGTCCCGGGGTCTGGAAGGTCCCCTGGAAAAGGGCATAGAAACCCACTCCAAGATATTCTTGCCTGGAGAATTCCATGGAGCGAGGAGCTTGCTGGGCTATACTCCATGGGGTTGCAGAGTTGGACATGACTTAAGTGACTCAGCACCACCAATAGATATGTTAGAGACCCACTCCTGTGAGAAAAGGGGATGATAGTGAGTTCAGCCCTGAACTCCTCTCCTGTGATGGACAGGGGAGCCTAGTGTGCCGCAGTCCATGGGGTTGCAGAAAGTCAGACACGACTGAGCGACTGAACTGAACTCCTCACTCATAGGAGTAGTAATATCACATACTGAGACAGGAAGGGAGGCAGGGCACCAACTTTAAAGGAATGATAGAGTCTGAGAACATGTTAATTAGTTTGGTTCTAACTGATTAGAACCAAATAGGTCCAGGATGGCAGACTAGTCAACTTCCACTGGATCTTGAGCCTCAGTATACTCTTATTGTAACACAACAATAAGCTAAGCAACACACTTATAGCTGCCATGACAGTTCCAAGGTCAACCATAAAGGTCAAAAAGTGGGAGGTGACCCAATTCTTGGAAATCCCCACCCTTTTCCCTAAATATGTGAAATACTGCTCCCGTTCATTAGCCTATGAAAGTACCCACCCCTATAAAAACTGACAACCGTATATCCTGGTGCCTCTAGCCTTCCAAGATGGCCCACACTCTGTCTATGAAGTGTATTTCTCCCTGAATAAACTTTCTTTTACTTTACTAAAGCTTTCACTTGAATTCTTTCCTATGCGAAGCCAAGAACCTATACTTGGCAAGCTGTCCAAGGGACTCGGACATGACCTGGGATGTGACCATCCTGTTGCACCCCACTCTCTTTCCTGCAACAGTAATACTTCTCAATATGAGTGCTTTCATATTTTCCATGCTTTGCTATTATATATAGTCACTGATAAAGTAAGATAGTTTACCTAATTAGGTTACCAAACCAAAGCTCTTATGAAAATTTTTTCTGATATTTTATTCTTATGTATCTTATTAGTTTATTTTTGGCTTTCTTTTTATGTAATATCACATCAATCAAATAGCAGATATTTAATAAATGCTGCAGATGCAAGTGTCATTTGCTAACATTTACACGGATACTGATCAGATGTTTTGTTCCAGAAAGAATGCATTATGTACCAGACACTGTCAGTGGTGAGGCTGAGGTGGTAGTCAAAGATAGAGAAGATGGAGAGATTTTATTAAGTTATTGGCAGTGAGAATGTAGAAAATTGGATGGAATTGAGATATGTGTGAAGTACAATTACCTTTTTTTGGTAACTGATGGATGTTGGGAGGCATCTCTCTTCCATGAATGTATTGAATATAGTCACCAAGCAATTTTTGTTCTACAAGTCTGAATTGCTTTCTAATAAAAGCTTTTTTAAAAAAATTTATTAGTGCTCATGTTCCAAGCAGCCTTATGAAAATAAACATAGTTTGAAGATGCAGTTTTCCTGATGTTTATTTTTGTATCATTATGAAATTTATACAAAATATGTTCAACATAAACCTTTAAAATACACTAACAAAAAAGCAAAACAGATTTGTCAACAACTAAATAGGTTGTCAAAATAAATCTGTATAATGTCAGATAAAAGTTACAAACATTGACTAAAAAAATTAAATGTGTTTTTAAGGTTCCATTTTTAAACAACTGGAAACAAGTGTTGTTTCAAATCTTTCTCTTGCCAGTAGATGTTATTACTGAGGAGGGATAATTTCACCAGTAGGTACATTCAGTTCAGTTCAGTTCAGTTCAGTCGCTCAGTCGTGTCTGACTCTCCGCGACCCCATGAATCACAGCACGCCAGGCCTCCCTGTCCATCACCAACTCCCGGAGTTCACTCAAACTCATGTCCACAGAGTCGGTGATGCCATCCAGCCATCCCATTCTTGGTCGTCGCCTTCTCCTCCCTCCCCCAACCTTTCCCAGCATCAGAGTCTTTTCCAGTGAGTCAACTCGTCGCATGAGGTGGCCAAAGTATTGCAGTTTCAGCTTTAGCATTACTGCCACCTAAAATAGAGTCCACGTCACCACAGATGTTCCTCAGACAAGCAGATGGGGACTTCATGGACGATTTGTCCTTCTTCCCAGGAGCAAGTGTCATTATAGAGGAGATTTGAAAACCTGCCTTTTAGTACCAGGTCAAAACACTCATTTAATCTGAATTTATGTTCCAATGGTTACCACAACGTAGAAACTTTTAAGTTTACCATGTAAACAAAACACTAACCATGAGACAAGATGGTAGCCTCACAGTTTTAGATTTAGATGTATTTATGTCTTTCATTTTCTTTCTTTCCACAAAAGGACTGCATCCTGTGGTTGGTTTTTAAATAAAATATTTCAGGTATCCTTTATGCCTAGAGAATAAGATACTTAGAAATGCACCATCCAGCTTGAAAAGGACAAAAGAACTCTATGTACCCTTTCAGATCACATTTCTCTCTATAGCTGTCAGAGGTAGTCTCTATTTTGAATTTTGAATATTCCGTTCTCATGCATTTCTTTATATATTTACTGCATATATATTAAATATAAAATATTGTTTGTGTGTGTTCTAAGTCCCTTCAGTTGTGTCCCACTCTTTGCAACCCCGTGGACTGTAGCCAGTCCTCGGTAATCAGGCTCCTCTGTCCATGGGTTTCTCTAGGCAACAATACTGGAGTGGGTTGCTATATGCCCTTTTCCAGGGGATTTTCCCAACTCAGGGTTTGGACCCAAGTTGGCAAGCAGGTTATTTACCACTAGTGCCACCTGGGAAGCCCAAAATATTGTTTGTTATTGTAGTTCAGTCACTAAGTTGTATCCTTCTCTTTGTGACCCCATGGACTGCAGCATGCCAGTCTTTCCTGTCCTTCACTATCTCTCAGCGTTTACTCAAACTCATATCCTTAGGTTGGTAGGTTTTAAACATTAAATACTGTATCAGTTATTCAACAGTTATCTCTCAACTCTTGCCAATATTTTAACACTGCTGTATGATGCTGGGGCAGGGGCTGTACAGACCACATTTCTGCTTCACCAGCAGGTTCCCTGTTGGGCTGTGCCATTAGAGGTACTAGAGCGAGATTGGCAGGTTGGAGAAAATAGGGATTTGCTTTTTGTTTGTGTCCTGTTCCTGTAACACTTAGATTGACAACTGCTTTCATGGTACAGCATCAGTTCCTTCCATAAGCAGCAGCTAAATCCAGTTTGCAGTTTTGACCCTCCCAAAAACAGCCTTGTTGCTGCCACCTCAGAGGCTAGGCACCAGCCATAGATGCATGACACATTAAAGATTTGGATCCCTGCCTTACGGGGTCCTTCTTGATTTGCAAGCAATGCATCAATTAATCAGGCCACTTCTTCCAAGATCAGAGTTTCTGTTTTGTTCCCACAGTCCCAGGGAATCTTACTTTCTACTCTTACTACTCTATTCCACGAGTCCCCTTTTTGCTTTTTAAATAACTTCAGTAACTAGAGATAAGGTGGTTGTTGTTAACAATTCATTTTGTTAAATTCTCTATGTTTTCTGATTCTAATTTAAATAGAACCATCACTTTCTATTAACATAGGTAGTATTCTTGAATGTACAATTTTCAGACAGAATTTTTGTTTCTGAGGTCCATCGATGGTGTTTATGTGATTCTGAAAGTGAAAGTAAAAGTGCAAGTAGCTCAGTCGTGTCCGACTCTTTGCGACCCCGTGGACTATACAGTTCATGGAATTCTCCATTCAATAATACTGAAGTGGGTAGTCTTTCCCTTCTCTAGGGGCTCTTCCAAACCCAGGGATCGAATCCAGGTCTCCTGCATTGCAGGCAGATTTTTTACCAGCTGAGCCACAAGTGAAGCCCAAGAATACTGGAGTGGGTATCCTATACCTTCTTCAGCGGATCTTCCTGACCCAGGAACCGAACCGGAGTCTCCTGCATTGCAGGTGGATTCTTTACCAAGAAGTAAGTCTAGTGAAATAGTTTTCACTGATGTATTTTATCTTGTAGATGTGTCACAGTTTATTCATTCTTCTGGAAAGGGTTGTTTAAAAAAGTGCCGCTCTAAATATTTCTGTATGGACTTAGTGCAAATGCTCATCTAAACATTTTACATGTGTACCAGAGAGTCTCAGAAAAATTACCAAGAAGTGAATTTATTGGTCCATAGAATTTGTGCATTTTTAACTTTATAAAATATTGGCAAGTTGTTTTCCAATGTAGTATCAATTTATACTCCCAAAAAGAATGATGTAAAAATTGCCATTGTTCTTTTAGGTATTGTTAGATTTGTTAGATTTTTTTAAATTCTGTAATTCTTAATAAGAATGATATTTTATTGTAATTTTAATTTGAATTTTTCTAAGGTTGTACCTTTTCCTCTATGTTTATTGGTCATTTTTATTTCTTTCTTTAATTAGTTGTTTACATGTTTTGTCCATTCTTTTCATGGCTCTTGGTCTTCTGTTGATTTAGTAATATTTTATACATATGATTATTCAAATTTATGAATCTTAATATTTATTATTTTGGGTCTTGGTGCCTTGTTAAAAATTCCTTGAAATAATAAAGTTACTCACCTGTATTTTCTTCTAAACATTTAAATATTTGTTTATTATCTTTTGGCCTTTAATCTATCTGATATTTTTACATAGACATTCAATTTTTTTTCATGTAGATAATCTATCACTTATTGAATGATTTATCCTTTTATAGTAATGCCACCTCTAATATTTATAAAATTTCCATATATTAGTTTACACTGTTTCCGTGGTCTAGTGATCTGTCTACCACCACGACAGATTTTAATTGTTACAACTTCATAAAAATACTTGATTTTTTTTTTTTAAAGAATGAATATCTTTACTGTGACCCCGCTACTACAATCACTTTCTTTTACCCCTTCAAAATTATCTCAGCGTTTCTTAGTCTTTATCCTTCATATAAAAAGTGCAGTGTTTATTAATTTCACTAAAAATCATCTTGGAATTTTTATTGTGTTTTCATGATGCCTCTAGATTAATTGGAATTTTTGGTGTTTTTAATATCTAGTCTTATTCTTCATGGATGCGGTATATATCCCTTTTTGCTTGCTGTTAAGTCACTTCAGTCGTGTCCGACTCTGTGCAACCCCACAGACGGCAGTCAACCAGGCTCCCCCATCCCTGGGATTCTCCAGGCAAGAACACTGGAGTGGGTTGCCATTTCCTTCTCCAATGCGTGAAAGTGAAAAATAAAAGTGAAGTCGCTCAGTCATGTCCGACTCTTCACGACCCCATGGACTGTAGCCTCCTCCATCCATGGGATTTTCCAGGCAAAAGTACTGGAGTGGGTTGCCATTGGTCTCTTTATTATCTTTTAATATATTTTAATAATTTTCTCCTTAAACACCATAAACTTAAAAAAAATACTTTTTCCTAGGAACCCCATTACTTTTTTGTTGCTATTATAAATGTTTTTTTTTTAATTTGTATTTTCTGTTTGTTGCTGTAAAAGGGATGTGATTAACTTCTGCATATCTTATATATGAAAGCTTGTGAACTCTTATCTTAACAATTTATATCTTTTTAACATTTCCTCTAAAAGCCATTGCTACCTTTAAATAATGACAGTTTTTTTTTTTTTATTTCTACCTACTATACATTTAAGTTACTTTACTAGTTAGATTAGGACTACCTCCTATACAATACTAATCAATGACAGAAAACACCCTAGTTTTTCCTTTTGCCTGATTTTAATGAGAATATCTTTAAACTTTATCATTCAGGATGTGTTTCCATTTGTGTAATTGATAGATACCCTTTTTTCAGATTGGTATCAGATTGAATAATTTTTTCAGGTCATTCGTAGTTTGCTGTTTATTTATTTACTTAGCATGAATGGGTGTTTAATTTTATAGGAGGCTTTGTCTGTATCTAATGAGATTAGAACCCTTGAACCAGGAGCAGGACTCAATAGAATGTGAGCAGAAAACAGCCTTATTCTCATCTCTTCTCCTTTGCATCATACCTGTTTTATGCCCTAGTTCTTTCTCTGACCTTGAATGAAATATAATGTAGATCCTGTGGTATTTCCTGCCACTTCCGGTCTTCAGTCATTTCTAACCTCAGAAATAATCTCATTTCAGTAGCTAAATTATCGATGTGGGGGTAATCTGAAGTTTGAACTTTCTGTCTAAAGCCTTTCCCCATTTTCCATTTTGGTTTTATATCAGGCCTGGAAGATTAAAGTAGGAAAGGAGCATGGTCAGCTTCTTTTCTCCAAACTCTTGTCTTCTACTCTACTGCTCAGTAGCTGTTGTGGGCCCTCCAGAGTCACATCTAGAAAAAGGAGACTCAGAGGTAAAAAAAAAGAACAGGCTTAAATAGCTGGTATTCTCCTGCTTTGGTGTTGGAAATTTCTGGACTTAGCTGACATTCAAAGCTGCCTTGTTCTTTCTGGAGAGCATTCCTGGTATATCCAGGGACTTTCCTCCTGGTAACCTTCAACCTCAATTCCTGTCTTACAGGCTATATCATCTTCAGTTTGGCATTTATGACTCTGACTCTCAGTTTCTATGCTTTCAGGAGTTCTTTGATTTGCTTGTTCCCCTCTCTAGGAAGTTCTTTTTGGACAAAGTCCTATTTATGATGATTTCATATTTGTTGCATCTTTGAAAAAACTATGCCACCAGAAGTTTCACCAGCCTGTGATTCCACCTCACCTCTCTGCTGCCCTGGGTCTGTAGCTACAATCTCTTACCTTTATTTTTTCAGGCATGTTTAAGAAACTAATCCTTTGTGAGTTCCAAACTCCAGGGACATACATATCAAGCAGTTGCCTCCTTGCATTTCATCACTCTTAGCTTGAAGAATCCTCTTCCCACTTTACTTGAAAGTTACCAGGAAGAAATACACAGTATCCAACAGATCTCTGCAAAAGACTTCTCAACAAGCTGATCAACACTTTAACTATCCCTTGTATATCCTGATATTAGGTGATGAACTAAGCATCAAACTAGTTTTATACAATTTCTTATGCAAATTCTGAACTAGTTGGACTAAATTCTTGTTAAAATATGCAGTTTTATGAGACTTACTGTTTCTGTTCTTTGTGGTTTCAAAAAAAGTTCCATTTTAGAATACACTTATAATCAAATAGATGGGGAAACAATGGAAACAGTGACAAACTTTACTTTTTTGGGCTCAAAAATCACTGCAGATGGTGATTGCAGTCATGAAATTAAAAGACGCTTACTCCTTGGAAGGAAAGTTATGACCAACCTAGACAGCATATTAAAAAGCAGAGACATTACTTTGTCAACAAAAATCAGTCTAGTCGAGGCTATAGTTTTTCCAGTAGTCATGTATGGATGTGAGAGTTGGACTATAAACAAAGCTGAGCACCGAAGAACTGATGCTTTTGAACTATGGTGTTAGAGAAGACTCTTGAGAGTCCCTTGGACTGCAAGGAGATCCAACCAGTCCATCCTAAAGGAGATCAGTCCTGGGTGTTTATTGGAAGGACTGATGTTGAAGCTGAAACTTCAATACTTTGGCCACCTGATGTGAAGAGTTGACTCATTGGAAAAGACCCTGATGCTGGGAAAGACTGAGGGCAGGAGGAGAAGGAGATGACGGAGGATGAGATGGTTGGATGGCATCACTGACTCGATGGACATGGGTTTGGGTGAACTCCGAGAGTTGGTGATGGACAGGGAGGCCTGGCATGCTGTGATTCATGGGGTCACAAAGAGTCGGACATGACTGAGTGACTGAACTGAACTGAACTGATAAGATGAGCCACCATTTTTTTTTTGGTCTATTAATGTAGTGAATTAAATTACATTTTCTAGTGTTAAACCATATTTCATTTTATCTATGTTTATAAGTAGTTATTCACAAAGGAACAGTAAAATATTATCATCTATACTTAATTGAGGTTCTCACAGCAAGTAGGCTGGGATGATTTGTTATTCCCTCCTCTAGTGATCATATTTTGTTAGAGCTTTCCACTATGATCTGTCCATCTTGGTTGGCCCTACATGGCATGGCTCATAGCTTCATTGAATTACACAAGCCCCTTCCCCACCACAAGGCAGTGATCTGTGAATTCTAAAGAATAGTAAGGAGAGACAAAAAGGCCTTCTTAAATAAACAGTGCATAAAAATAGAGGGAAACAACAGAAAGGTAAAGACTAGAGATCTCTTAAGGAAAATTGGAAATATCAAGGGAACATTTTGCCCAAAGAAGGGCATAATAAAGGACAGAAACCGTAGAGACCTACTAGATGCAGAAGAGATCAAGAAGAGCTGGAAAGAATACACAAAAGAATTGTACAAAAAGATCTTAATGAACTGGATAACTACAAAGTTGTGGTCAATCACTCAGAACCAGACATTCTGTAGTGTGAAGTCAAGTAGGCGTTAGGAATCACTGCTGTCAATAAAGCTAGTGGATGCAATGGAATTATGGTTTAGTTCAGTTCAGTTCAGTCGCTCAGTTGTGTCCAACTCTTTGCGACCCCATGAACCACAGCACGCCAGGCCTCCCTGTCCATCACCAACTCCTGGAGTCCACTCAAACTCATGTCCATCGAGTCAGTAGATGCCATCCAGCCATCTCATTCTCTGTCGTCTCCTTCTCCTCCCGCCCCCAATCCCCCCCAGCATCAGAGTCTTTTCTAATGAGTCAACTCGTCGCATGAGGTGGCCAAAGTATTGCAGTTTCAGCTTCAACATCAGTCCTTCCAATGAACACCCAGGACTGATCTCCTTTAGAATGGACTGGTTGGATCTCCTTGCAGTCCAAGGGACTCTCAAGAGTCTTCTCCAACACCACAGTTCAAAAGCATCAATTCTTCGGCGATCAGCTTTCTTCACAGTCCAACTCTCACATCCATACATTATCACTGGAAAAACCATAGCCTTGACTAGACAGACCTCTGTTGGCAAAATAATGTCTCTGCTTTTTAACATACTATCTAGGTTGGTCATAACTTTCCTTCCAAGAAGTAAGCATCTTTTAATTTCATGGCTGCAATCAGCATCCGCAGTGATTTTGGAGCCCCAAAAAATAAAGTCTGACACTGTTTCCACTGTTTTTCCATCTATTTCCCATGAAGTGATGGGACCAGATGCCATGATCTTAGTTTTCTGTATGTTGAGCTTCAAGCCAACCTTTTCACTCTCCTCTTTCACTTTCATCAAGAGGCTTTTTAGTTCCTCTTCACTTTCTTCCATAAGTGTGGTGTCATCTGCATATCTGAGGTTATTGATATTTCTCCCGGCAATCTTGATTCCAGCTTGTGCTTCTTCCAGCCCAGCGTTCCTCATGATGTGGTCCACTGGAGAAGGGAATGGCAAACCACTTCAGTATACTTGCCTTGAGAACCCCATGAATAGTATCAAAAGGCAAAATGATAGGATACTGAATGAGGACTTCCTAGGTCGGTAGGTGCCCAGTATGCTACTGGAGATCAGTGGAGAAATAACTCCAGAAAGAATGAAGGGATGGAGCCAAAGTGAAACCAATACCCAGTTGTGGATATGACTGGTGATAGAAGCAAGGTCCAATGCTGTAAAGAGCAATATTGCATAGGAACCTGGAATGTTAGGTCCATGAATCAAGGCAAATTGGAAGTGGTCAAACAGGAGATGGCAAGAGTGAACGTCGACATTCTAGGATTCAGTGAACTAAAATGGACTGGAATGGGTGAATTTAACTCAGATGACCATTACATCTACTACCGTGGACAGAAATCCCATAGAAGAAATGAAGTAGCCATCATGGTCAACAAAAGTCTGAAATGCAAAACTTGGACACAATCTTAAAAATGACAGAATGATTTCTGTTCGTTTCCAAGGCAAACCATTCAATAATACAGCAATCCTAGCCTATGCCCCAACCAGTAATGCTGAAGAAGCCAAAGTTGAATGGTTCTATGAAGACCTACAAGACCTTTTAGAACTAACACCCAAAAAAGATGTCCTTTTGATTATAGGGGACTGGAATGCAAAAGTAGGAAGTCAAGAAACACCTGGAGTAACAGGCAAATTTGGCCTTGGAGCACGGAATGAAGCAGGGCAAAGGCTAATAGAGTTTTGCCAAGAGAACGCACTGGTCATAGCAAATACCCTCTTCCAACAACACAAGAGAAGACTCTACACATGGACATCACCAGATGGTTAACACCAAATCAGATTGATTATATTCTTTGCAGCCAAAGATGTAGAAACTCTACACAGCAAAAACAAGACCAGGAGCTGACTGTGGAATTACTGTAGAGCTCTGCGGATGCTGATTGCAGCCATGAAATTAAAAGACGCTTACTCCTTGGAAGGAAAGTTATGACCAAGCTTGATAGTATATTAAAAAGCAGAGACATTACCTTGCCAACTGTCTAGTCAAGGCTACGATTTTTCCTGTGGTCATGTATGGATGTGAGAGTTGGACTGTGAAGAAAGCTGATCGCTGAAGAATTGATGCTTTTGAACTGTGGTGTTGGAGAAGACTCTTAAGAGTCCCTTGGACTGCAAGGAGATCCAACCAGTCCATTCTAAAGGAGATCAATCCTTGGTGTTCATTGGAGGGACTGATGCTAAAGCTGAAACTGCAATACTTTGGCCACCTCATGTGACAAGTTGACTCACTGGAAAAGACTCTGGTGCTGGGAAAGGTTGGGGGCGGGAGAAGAAGGGGATGACAGAGAATGAGATGGCTGGATGGCATCACCGACTCTGTGGACATGAGTTTGAGTGAACTCCAGGAGTT